>NC_142347.1:46522258-47787258 GCF_054954075.1 Amborella trichopoda
TCAAAAAGTTGGAGATTTTTTGAAAAAATCGTGTTCTAAACAGGAGATTTGTTAACTATGGTTGTGATCTCCTTGTACCAAAGTTAAATGATCTCACACCATACAATCCTTTAATATCTCAAAGTTTGTGAAGAATGCCTCTGACGAAATCATCCTCCAAAACAAGGACAGGGCTCCTCACAATGTGCTGGCCCCCTTCCTCTTCCCACTTAAACCAGCCAACTGAAAAATTCCTTAAATTACCCCTCTCATCTTTCACCCTCTTCACTCCCACCTCATACTCGAGCCTCTCGCCAAACCTCCTAAACCTAAGTCTCTTGGGTCGAATCTCCACATCAAACCCACTTAGACCCACAACTCGAGCCCTATACTTGCAACCACTTGAACCTACATTTCGAACCCGCCGCCTAACCCCAACCCACTCTTGGTTCAGTCCCATAACCATCACAACCGCCGGATAATTCAATTTCGTTAGCAGGTAATCTTTTTCCCTTGATCCAACACCACAATCCACCCATTTTCCAACCACGAGTCTTATCTGCTTTGGACTATAATTCAAGCCACATAGGAACACTGTGTAGTCTTCATGCTCTAAATCATACACCAGACCTGGGTCTAAGGCTTTTTCAGGCTGTAAGAATCCAGAGCCAATGCCTAAAGGCCCAGAATTTTGGCCGGAACTCTCGTCGGAAATCAGTTTCCCAGCGAGATTTCCAGCGACCCTCGCTGTAGTCATGAGAGCAGATTTTATGGTCCCTGGGCTCCAGCTCGGGTGAGCAGCTTTCAAGAGGGACACCGCACCTGATACATGTGGACACGCCATTGATGTACCGGTTTGTATGTTAAAACCTATGACACGGGTGTCAGACACAAGATTAGTTGGGCCAACATGTGGAGTCCACGAGCCCAGTATGTTGACACCTGGAGCCATTAAGTCTGGTTTTAGAACTGTGGGTTCAACTTGATTGGGTCCACGACATGAGAAAGAAGCCAGTATGGGTGCTGGTCGCACACAAAGTGCCGTCCCTTTTGAGAAAATCGTGGCCGTTGGATTAAGACTTGATGAGAGATAAGATTTTAGAGAATGTATGGCTGAGATTGGGATCGTTATGGTAGGTAGTACGTGTGGCTCCGCAATTAGACCCAAGGGATCAAACTGTTCATGAGAGATGATCATCGCAACGGCACCTTTAGATTTTAGCCACATCCCAACCGTTGACCGCGAGACTCCTTTTCCGGTATAGCAAATGACAATACTACCCTTCAAGGAAGAAGAGTTTCTAAAGATCTGGTGGGAGTGTGAGGTTATTTTTCCGAAGAATAAGAGCCGTCGATTCTTTCGGGGCATCTCAGATTGAGGGGTCAGTGATTGCCCCTTAATTATTTTCCCATTTCCTAATTTTACACTAGCCGGAAAATCTCGATCGATAGTTCCCGCACCGACGGTCGTGATCCAAGGAGCCAAATAACTGACACTGCCCTTCTCGGGACCCTCATTTCCGGCTGAAGCAATGACTGAAATACCCTTTTCTGATGCCCTAAAAGCTGAAATGGCAATCAAGTCCATGTAGAAAGGCAATTTTAAAGACCCCAAAGACATAGAGATTACATTAACCCCATCTTTAACCGCTTCGTCAAATGCTTTTACAATATCCGATAACAAGCATCCATTAAACCAACAAACCTTATAGACTGATATCCGAGATTCCGGCGCCACACCGCCGGAAACCACACCGGCAAACCCATAAAATCCGGCACCGGAGACTGATCTTCCGGCAGCAATTGAAGCCACGTGTGTTCCATGACCATCATAATCTCTTGCCGATAAAATTTCACCTCCAAGATTCTTCACCATTGTTTCATAACCACCTGAAAAATACTTAGCTCCTATTAATTTTCTATTACAATGGGATTTATTGAAGTCTTGGCCATCTTGGCAATGGCCTTTGAAATGTGAAGGAATAGGGTCGAGTCCTTGGTCTTGAAAGCTTGGGTGTTCAGGCCAAATACCAGTGTCTAAGATACCAATCACAGATTCCGACCCATTTTTGGAGATCTTCAAAAGACGAGAGGTTTCTTGGCAAATGGGAGTGGTTTTCACGCAAAGACCGATAAATTCTGGTGACCGGGTGGTGTGGAGTTGTAAGGTTTCATCGGGGAAAACGGCGAGGACTCCGTTCATTTTTTTGATGTGGCGAAGTTGGGTCTTCGTTAGCGCTGCGGAGAAGCCACGGAAGAGGGTAGAGTAGGTGTGGATAAAGGGCTTGGAGAGAGGGGGGTTGATTGAAGAGGCCATGGATTTGAACCAGTGGGTGTGAGTGGGGAAAACAGTGGGTTTTGAGGCTCCATCTGATAAGATTATGAAGGTTTTGGGTGGGTTTGAGGGTTGTTGGTTTTGAGTGGAGCGGAGGATGAGAGAGAGGAGAAGGGGGAGCAGTAGAATATGCATGGTGCTGTTTTTGTTGTAGTGAGACAGAGTAGAATGTGAGCCTCTCACATTAAAAAAAAGACGGACTGAAGTTCTTGTTGAGTTCTTCAAGCAACAAGGCCATTGCTTTCCAGGATCTGAAAGTCGCACCTACGTGTTCTCTCTATGACCAGTGCCTTTCTAATATTCAAATCTCAACTAAGCTTTATCTCTCTAGAGTAGAGATGACCTTGATGCCAAAGCCTTCATTTTCTCCATTCGTTTTACACGAAACTAACCTTATCTCATCATATATGCTCACGACTCTCTCTCTCTCATAATATATGTTCTCAACTCTCTCTCTCTCATCATATATGGTCTCCACTCTCTCTCTCTCACACAAATTGGCTCGGATTTTGGTGTTGGTGGTGATAGTGATATTGATATTGTGTGCAAGGAGAACAAGGTATAGTCACGTCAATTAGACCAATCTTTTGCTTCTCATTTTTGCGGAATTTTACTTTTAGAAGCCTATACAGTACCCAGCATGCGCATATTATATACTTGCTCCCTCCAAAAGCCCTTCCAAACTTTGTCAAGTTTTACTTTTAGAGGGCCTACAGTGTACTCCGCCAAAAGCACATCGTATACTTGCTCCGTTGGGAATGCCTAGGAGGAGAATCTCCTCCCTTTGAAATTTGGATCTACTTTAGAATCAACAAATGAGTGTTTTGAAAGAAACAAAAATAGATTTCGATTTCCTGAATAATTTGAATGAAAGTTGCTACCCACTTTAGAATCGCTAAATATTTTGGGAAAAGATAAGGAATTTTGAGTTCCCCATTACCCAAGTCCGATCATTTGAAAATTGGATTGTCATTCTCCAATCATAGGACTTTTTTTTTAAGCACATATAAATTATATACGATTTTCATTTTCTATTCTTGAGGTCAATAGCGGGTTCAAGAGTTTACATCCAAGGAATAAGGTCCTAAAAAGTACTCCTAGCATGGTTTTACTGGAGAGAGTGAATGTAGGATATGCTCCTTAGAGCACATACAATTTTTTGGCTTTCCCATTACTGCATTATATGGGAACACTGTCATACTGGGTGTAGTGGGATCCATTGTGACCTGTGAGTAGTATGAAATGATTATCTACATTTATGGGGCCTATTAAAATGTGAAGACTTAGCTCCATGAGTCTTACCATTCATGGAGACGTCATTAGTCCATCTTCCCCCAACTACATTGAGTAACTCGTGCCAGTGATATACAATCCCCTACCAAAGAAAAGAGCCTTGCATTCAATAGAATCAATGTGACAGGGCAAAAGTAACATCTTAAATTTTATTAAATTTAGGCCAAGGTTTAGAGAAAGTGGAGCCTTTTCACAGGTTTACAATCATAATTTCAAAAGCCATAGGCAAAGTACTTGATAGCATCATCAAAATCAGATTATACTTCAATAATAACTTTGGACTCCACTGTTTTAGATCCCTTTTGGCCTCATTTAGGATGTAATGTCTATAAAGCCTAGGCTTCATGAAAACAAATTAAAATGTCACTTCAAATCTTCTTTCAAAAAGCACTTTTGGTATCGAAAATCTCCATAATGGTTTTAAAGACAAATTTTAACACCCAACTATGAAATTTGAAGTAAAGATAATGTGGATCCAAGAATACTTATTTTTAGGACAAAAAGGACACTCCCATAATGTTATATAATATACATTTTTTATAAGGCTTGAAATCCTAATTTGTTTATAATTGGGAATGATCAATTTGAACAACAATTTTTTATGAGATTGGTAGTGAGGCCATACTTATTTTAATAAGGCCACAACCATAAAAAAACATTTTCCTCCTTAAAACTAATAATGCAGTCAAAGTATGGTGACTGCATCGACGTACAATTCACATGACATTATGGGCCTTTTTCTTTTTATTCTTCCGTTACTTTTGCGAAACTTCGTTCTCAATAATATTGCAGTCTTTTTCATACTTTTGCGCACGTACAGAAAACCCCTGCGATTTTTTTGCAAGTTTTAATGACTTTCTTGTCCTTATCCTTAGCCTTTAATTCCAAGGTACGTCACCATGCTGCACCACGCTATCTACTTGTTTTCACTCAACATTATATCCCTACTCATTGCTCAACCAACTTGCTTGCCTCCTTGCAAAACTTTTAAGTCAGCCCGTAGCCCAAGCTCAAGCCCGTAATACCTAGCAAACTATGTACTCTGGAGCATTATTATCAAGACCAGACAATAAGGGCGATCAAAAGGGTCAAGTCCAAACCAGAAACTAGATTTTGTCAAAAATTGGTAAAAAAACATGATCGATTTTGGTCAATTAGACAAAATTTTGAGAGAGCAGATCAATTAGAAAAAGGTGTGGTTTCTATAAGGGTGCAACCTGCAGACCAATTAGAAAAGGGTGTGGTTTCTATAAGGTTGCAACCTTAAACAATCCAATTAAGGCACACCTCTAAATTTGATCATAATATGGAATTTTGGTGTAAACTTTTTTTTAGGATTATCTAAAATCTATTTTCATATTCAATCATCAAATTTTAAAATCCAAAAATGTTTAAAATCAAGTAAATCTATAAACCTGTGAAAATCTTGAAAATGTACAATCTAGATAATGTGTTGCAAGATACACTATTTTTAGAACTCAAAATCTTTTTTTTTTCATATTCATACATCTCTTTGTCAAGATGATCAATTAGAATGTTCTTCAACATTAAAACCTTTTCCTATGGATTTTTTAGGTGCGTATGTAATTCCAATTCTAAAGTTGCAACCTTATATAAACTAGCCATCGATTCAATGGCCAGTCCAATCATGATAACACTCCAATCTTGATAACACTGCCCTGGAGTGTTTTCATAAAAGAAATGCTTAAAAAATTGGAAATGGGGTTGAACCAATTACCCACTGTATCCGAGTTAATCACATGACTTGCAAATTTTCGAAATAAATCAAAACCAAAAAAATATATAAACAAAATTCAAAAAGCTTAACAATGTTTAAACAGGGCTTTAGAACTTCATATCGTTCTATGAAGAACAGTTTCATAATAACGTTTTTAACGCGACTTACCGGTGCATTAGGCCAAGTCCCAATTTTGGGAGAAAATCAAAACAGGTACTTGCTAGGTCTGATTCGACTAAGGTGGTTCCAGGTCGAACCGCAAAGTTTTCAAGTATTACATAGATTGCATGAAAGTGAGGGCCCATCTTAAGAGTGTAGATATCATCATAATCATCGTAACCTTTTTCCAACTATTTAAAATCGGCTCCACAAATCATGGTCTACCATTCTGTCCTAATTTTAAGAATGTACGTATGAGACGTTTAAATGAGGTCCAATGTTAGCCACACCATTTTGTTGTTGCAAATTTTTCATCTAAAAATTTATTCTTATCCCTAAAGCTTCTTTTTTTTAACGTTACTCATATTCCTAATCGATTACAACCCAAACCCAACTCTGAACTACCCATTTGAGGTAGGATGGTTTTATGAGCTAATAAAAATTAATGTTTTTCATGTCAAAACATAGTGGAAATCAAAGATGACATAAAACATTTGAGATAAGATAAAGTATCAGCTGTGTCTTGGGCGTGGACCATGTCTCTCAGGGTGCTCCTGCTATATCCATCATGTCTTTGGAAAACAGATTTTTGACAGAGCCAGAGAACAATTGAGACAGCAGATAATGAAAAATTTCAGATGAGGGCGTATAGCATGCTCCTGCGAGCAACATGTATTCCCTCAGGCAAAATAGATATTGTTGGACGATTTTTTAATTCAAAATTTTGGGACCCAAGTATCACTAGATGATTGTTTCAAAAACAAAAACAAAAAAATCATTTTTAAGTTCTTGAATTCTAGATCATTCTATCCAAAAACTTGACTGTTCCTACGCAATATCGGGAAGCCAATTTTTGTAGGCACATAGAGAGTGGGAGTTCTATGTTTTTTTGTTTGAGGTTGGTAATTGGGTTCAAGAGAATACATCACTCAAATTTGGTGTCTAGAAAATATTTCTACAAGTTTTATCCAAGGGAATAGATGAACTGAAAAATTATGAAACCATCTCCCTCAATCCTCTATATATCAGCTCACATATCATCATAAATATGGGATGGAGATTAGTCAATATAACAAATATCAGCAGGCTTTCTCAAGTCATGTATCCAGATGTTTGGATTATAACAATTTGCATATCTGCAAAGGACTTATATGTATACAGACATGGTAGTCTAGCTAAAAAACGCTTGCTTATACAATTATAAATGTATGTTGGTGTATACGCATACAAATGTGTCGTGTGCCTATGCAATGGACCAAGCAGGCCCGCTTGAAGAACCTGAAGGCAGGGGTGATAATTGGGACCTACCCTGGTTCGGGAATGTACTGCCCCATGGACCGGGAAGGTCCGGTACCGGTCCGGGTCCGGGTCCAGGTCAATTCCAGACAAACCCGGGAGATATATATATGGGTAGAGTACCTTGTCAGGTCCAAGTCCACTTGATCTCAACCCAACCGGGCATGGGTCCAACCTCGACCTTGATGGATCTGGTAGTCAACTTGAATTGTCTACAGCCCTACCGGAAGTCAGGTCTAGGTCAATAGCAGCCCTTTGGGCAGGGTTCAGCGTTAAATTCAGGGCAAAAAAATTTAGCAGGCCGTTTAGGTCTACATTATGAAGCCCGATAGCCCATGATTTGCTTGTACTGGCTTAGCCCATGTCTTGCCCACCTTAACTCATTTAGACTTTATAATAATATTGGGGATTGCCACTTGTATCAACATTTTGTTATAGCCATTCATTTACATGGGTAGAAGACTCAACCGAAACATTTTTTTTGTTTTTTCACCCAACCTCTGTGAACTTATTTTATATTTCTTAATATTTTTATGATAAGTCTTTCTCTCATTTTTTTCTTTTCCAAATTAGGCAGGCGGTGCCGGACCAAGTCTAGCCTAGGCTCAATCGTTCAGTCCTGTACATAGCAGGCAGGGCCCAGACTGGGGTGATTTGGGCCTTGAATTTTCCAAGATAAGGATCTTGAGTCAAGGGCGGTACCTGGGTCGACCTCGGCTGAACCCAGTCCCAAGCCTACTAGCTGCCCTGGTAGACCATATGAACCTGTAAATGCAAAAGTTACAAGATTTCGTGTACTACCTTTGTGTATATTATATGTGCCCTCCATATGTGTAGGAGAAGTTAAGATGATCTGCACAATCATAGAAAAGCTAAGGTCGGAAGACTTATCACTGGCCAATCAATTGATGGCAGTGATGGAGAATGGGAGCCATGAGAACATTACATGACCTAAGAGGTGAGCCCCACTGCCTCCATCACCAAGCATCCATTGATTGGATGGTGATGACGCTCAGTGTTTCTGTGGAAAGCAACGGTCCTGTGAGATCATGACGTACTGCTTTCCATTTGAGTAGTATATTTGGATTATATCTCCCACCCACCATGAGCCAAAACCAAGTTATCAAATAGAACAAAGCCAAAGCATGTTAATGAAATATAAATAAAACCAGTTTTGATATATTTGTATTTTTTTGTTGACTGAAATGTTTTCTTTCCTTACCTCTGCAAATAAGTTATTCCATGTCTGAAATCTCATCTTCATCTTCTTCCAATATATAAACTAGAGCACGCTTTCGCAATGTAAAGACACTAGCCACACCTCGAGAAGCTGCAGACAGGGATTCAGATCTGAGATTCCATTGTCAAAAAAATAGCAAATAATATTTGTTGTCAAACTTCAAAGAATAGAAGAGGCTCATACAGGTTTAATTTTCCAGCTGAAAAAATAGATGGATCCATTGCAACCTCAAGTGCGTGCTTGAGAAAGTTAACCCATACTGGATTCGCTAATTTACCCAACAGTAAAATTTTGTTACATGCAAATCCTGGAAAGTCATTGTTGGGAAGATTTCAAGGATATAGTTTTCTTTTTTGTTTTTTATTTTAGTTTCTCTTAAAAAATTTAAAAAGTAAATATTGGAGAAAGCTAACAAATGGGAAGAAAATAAATATAAAATACAATTAATAACTTCTTTTTGCACTTCAAAAATTTTTGGCTACATAAACTTGGATTCATCTTATGTTTGTCATAAGGCTCACAACCAAAGTTCTTCGTAGTTCTATCTAATCATAACACTATTCTCCCAGAAACATTGTAGGGAAAAGATTAACATTAATTAAAAGAACAACTGAAGTTACAACAACACTCAGAACTTACCGCTGACTGCTAATGGAGGGCTAACCAAATGAGGAATACATCGAGCTTTCCCATCTTTCCTACTCAAATCCACAACTGAACCCTACAAACAATATGGACAAGAGAGAACACATTTGCAACAACTTTCTTCTCCTTTTGTAACCAAATATAAGTAACGCTTTCACAGTGGATTTTAGTAAAGATCTGTCTTCCCCAAGTCAAAATGTATAAAACTGTCTCAAGCCATGGTTGTGGGCTCAAACCCCATGATTACCAGTACAAAAGAAAAATAGAAAGAAAAAAATACAAGCAAACACATCAATTATCAAAGGGAAAACTTGAATAAAAGTTGAACAGCATAAAAGGAAGGCTTAAAGAAGGAAAACATGCTTTGTTCAAGGAAATCAACAAAAGCGTGCAAAATGATACCACAGTATAATTCCAATCATAGAATACCTCTAACTGGCACATTTCCCAAAGTGTTAGGTTTCCTAGAGCTTCTGACAAGCACACAAAAGGAAGCTCCTTTGTTTCAACTATCATTAACCATGCCTTTCCAGGGCTTTCAGCATCCAGAGTAGTCTCATTCAATAACAAAACAATCTGGTAGTCCTGTTTCAAACATGTGAAGGTTCAATGTACATGATACAAATTAAACATGAAAAAATATAAAAGGGAAGATTGAATGGTTGATACCTTATACAAAGCAAGGTCCACACATTGGTAACCATCCTCGACACGAAGCAATACAACCTCCACTGAACTACTATTTATATCAACACTTTTACGGTCACGTGAAAATCCCCGTGCTACACCTATAATGCTTCTACTCTCTGAAGAAGTTTCATCCGGTATTCCAAAGCAGATATAATCCAAAATATCGTTTCTTGATTCACCAGATGCTGAATCACTTCTATCAGAATCCTATAAAGGCAATGTAAGATATTATCAGAAAAAAGATCCTCAATTGGTAAATAAAGTGAACGATAAATAGATTCAGAGAAAACCAATGTTAATGATATAAAATCTACTGAAGCATAATATGGAGGAAGTTGCAGATGCAAACTAGGTCTAGGACCTCCATATAGATGAAGTTACTCAAGAGTTACAAGAGTGTATAAGCCAACTTGATAAGGCAGCCTAACTTCCACTTTCTCACAAAAAATAAAGGTACATGGTAATATTAAAGATGATGATGATGATGAAAACATACCAAGTAGTATGACATTTTAACAGGAGAATTGAATGAAGCATATTTCTGTTGGAATGATGGAATATGGAACAACGGCATCACTCCTTCACAATGCAACTTTTGCGAAATGGCAATGAAGGGCATCGAGGTAGCCTCCCTAAAGCTGTGTAAGAATAGCAAAAGAAATATTCAAGCAACTCCAAAAGATACAACAGATTTTAAATTACAATAAAAACAATTGTTCTTTTAATAAAGAAAACTCATTGAAGGATTCGGTGAAAAATATAATTAACTAGACCTAGCATAAGCAAATTTAAGAAATCCAAAAGTAAGCACATCTATGATTCATGTTGCTCCCATGATGAGTACTTAAAAGAGTCCTAATTCGATAAAAAATATAATTCGGTGAAAAATATAATCAACAAGACCTAGCACAAGATAATTTAAGAAATCCAAAAGTAAGCACATCTATGATTCATGTTGCTCATGTGAAGGGTGCTTAAAAGAGTCCTAATTCATCTCGGCAAGTTTCAACTGAGTTTAACGAGGGTATTTCATATACTGATAAAAAAAGCTAGCGTAATTCATATTGCTCTCACTTAAGAGAAAAGACTCAAGTATGGTTCGGAGCTTGAGCATCCTTTTAGAAGCTAATATCACACACACATACACGCATGCATGCACGCAAGCACACACACATAGATTATATATATATATCAGTGTTTTAAAATGCAGGATGCAGCCAAAAGCGTTGGGAGGGCCGATACTGCTCGATGCAGTCCAAGCAGCATCGGCCTAGAAACTTGAAAATAGCTTCATAAAACATTCAACAATCAACAACTATAATTACAAATCTACAACCAAAAACTTTAAAGTTACAAATTTTATAAACTCATTAATCTTGAAAAGAGTCCATGAAGTTCTTCGACGCAATTTGTATACTTTTTATAAACTTTATAAATTGTATAAAAATGTTGTAACTTTACGATATCAGAGCATTTATGAAGATCAATAAATTTTATAAACTATTTAATTTGTAACTTTACTGTATTAGTCCACGAAACTCTTTAAAGTTACAAATTTTATTTGAAAAGTTCTTCAATTTGTAAATTTTAATCCTCATGGACTTTTAGTTTGTAGTATCATGTATTACAAATCGAAGAACTTCAACAAATAAAATGTCCTGCCAAAATTTTTTTTGATTCAATCGATCTAATAAAAGCCACAGATGTGGCCAAAAAATGTTGTTTGGGTGGTTTAATACCCCCAAACCCTTTCCACCCATTTTCAAAGGTCAAAATGACCTTATTGCCCTACCCGAGGGGTAGGGTTTTGAAAAAAATGGCGGACAGATTATGCGGCCTCATGCAGTTAATGCGTAATGCGAGCACATCTCTTCAAACCGCATATGCAAGAAAGTGCGATGCGTTGGGTGGCGCACAACACCTGATGCGGCAGCATTTTAAAATAATGATATATATATATATATATATATATATATATATATATATAAAGAGAGAGAGAGAGAGAGAGAGAGAGAGATGATACTTTCTAAATGAACCAATATTGAGATTTGGGGACCATGTGAACTACAGCCAGGTAATTAAATGTAGGGAAAAGAATTGAGAACAAAAGGGAGAAAGTTAAAAACAATTTTACCATGTATCACTAAGAAACCTAAAATAAGGAGGAATACATATAGGAGAAGCATGCTTGAGTATTCAGTAGAATTTGAGAACATACAAGGAAAAGGTTGAAATCAATTTTCTCAGATGTCGATAAGGAACCTACTAGAAGAAGGAATATAGATGGGAGAACGATATTGGAGGTTTTAGTAGCAAAAGAGCAGGTGATTGGCTGCAGCCAAAATGAATTTGAAACCTGATACCCTTTTGTTAGATAGAATCAGAGCTATAGAAGAAAGGACTGTGGAAAGGGCTCCTTCTGAAGTTTTTTGGTTTGAATTGTAGTTCCATAATTTTGGAAGGCTAGGATGTGGAAATATTTGTCAAAGGGCGTTTTTATATTTTAGGATTTCGTATATATTGGTTGTTTAAGAATCAAATAAGACATATGTTACATCACACAACAATAGAACAGATTCATATGACGGTAAAAGAAGAAATGATGCAAATCGCATCCCATTGTTTTTTTTCTTTTTTCTTTTCTTTTTTCTTTTCTTTTTTCTTTTCTATTTTCTTTTTTTTTTTCTTTTTTATGATTGTTGGGTTAAATTTGTGGGATTGGTAGTGTGAGGGGTTAAAACAGGATGTTTATTTATTATTACGGGTGGATAGTCATTTTACAATAATTTCCTTTCTTTTAGGATTAAGATAGATCTTCTTGACTTAGTTAGTTTCCCATTCTTATGGGATTTAGTTAGTTTCCCATTCTTATGGGACAGTCATGTAGAGACTAATTTCTTGATGGAAAAAGCTAGGGTTAGCCCACTAGCTCATATGAACATATGAGCCCAACGGCCCAGATTGAATCTGGGCCGATCTGACTATCACGGATGTCCAGTAGTGCTTTAATTTTATTTTTTTCTACAAATTCAAATCACTTGAAATTTTAGGTGTGTGTTCTTCTCATCAAGGAGCACCTAATAAAAATATTAAAAAAATTATTAGCGAAAAATAAAATGATCAAAATACCCCTTGAAACTTTTCGGGGGTATATTGGTTTACTTATTTCATGTAAAATATTTTTTTGATATTTTTCGAAGATTCACCTATTTTTGATGAACACACCCGTGATATTTCAAATGATTTGGATTTGTAGAAAATAACATAAAATTCAAACACTACCGGACATCCGTGATCATCAGATCGGCCCAAATTGTTGGGCTCATATGTTCATATGAGCTAGTGGACTAACCCCAGCTTTTTACTTTTTTTATTTAGTTAGTTTTTTATGCCTATGGGACAGTCACGTAGAGCCTAATTTAGTGGGAGTAGAGATTTTTCCTAGAAAAGAGGATCTCAAGGAGTTAAAGATTTAAAGAAATATTTTATGGGATGATGGATATGATAAGGTTCCATGGGAGCAAAGTAGATAACATGAGGGAAAGGGGCTCCTACATTCATCGGATGGAAGTTATTGGGTTTGCATGATCTAGAGAAAGAATAACTTGGGGAGAGAGAGACGTGGGGGAAAGAGACATGTGAGGGGGAGACAGAAAATTATGTTTGGTATTTTTTCCTTCTTTAGGGTTTTATTTTCTTGTATAAAAAGGAAAGCTTATGTAAAGAGACTGGGACGAGAATATTTTTGTAGAGAATTTGTTTATGAATGAAGAAAGATAGTGTCTTCTTCTGCATAGCTTGATTTACAGCTATATTTGTCCCTTCATTATTGTTAAATTTTTGCCTGTTTAAGATCAAAAGAAGGCCGGATTTAATTTACTGGACTCCTTTTGCATTTGGTATCCAAGCGTGGTTCAAAAAGGGTTAGCGACTACGATGGATGGTCGTGGAGGTCACAACCGTAGGAATACCGAACATGACCAAATATACAAGAAAATCGATAACTTGATGGAGATGGTTGGAAAAATTGTTGCAAAAAGAAAGATTGCAACATCACACATCGAACAAGATGAGATCTACGGTGTTAAATCCATATTGTGCGAGTTCTAGTGGAGATCGACATAAATCATAAAACAAGTCTGAGTGGGAACGATCTGGTGTTATGCTTGATCGGGTTCGATGCACAATGGCATCGACATTAGCATGAATGCAAAGAACAGTTGGGCAACCGACAACCTCAAAGCCGTTGTCATTGGCATAGGGGAGTAGACCAAAATCAGTGTCGATACGTGCAAAGAAAGAATTTTTCTACATCTAGATTGACCCCTAGAGCCATATCATCCCAAGCTAGGAGATTGACACCTCAACTTGGGGAGTTGTTGTCCTTACAACAACATCTAAGCATCACACAAGTAAATAGACAAAAGGCATGTGATTTCTTGGTAAATGAAAATCCTAAGTTTTTCATTATAGAGGTTGATGCTTTGAAAGACACAAAGGGTCCTAAATCTAATGAGAAAAGAATAGATGTAATTATAGATCAATCTTCTGAAAAAGAAGAGATAATTAGGGATATGCCTAGTAGTTTTATTGATGAAACTATGGAGGATTTTAAAACTGATAATGAAGAAATTCTGCATTATGTTGATCAGAAGGAAATGTTAACTTCTAACATTATTTCTGTTGAAGACAATGTTGGATTTTCAAATGATTCCCTCCTTGTGAACATGAAAGAGCAACCCCTGACTACAATGAAATGGGATTTGGGATTGGATGAGAAAACCAAGATAGTTGTTTTTTATCAAAGCAAATTTTCGATGGTCAGACATAAACTATCTTTGTTGTCATTAAGTGATGAGACTCCACCTGAATCTTTTAAAGGGGAGGGTATGGCTCAATTCTCTATTCTGCAACTTATAAAGGAAAAAGTTGATGATATCCAGATTGTAGTTGATGATGTGGTTAACGTTGGTGCCGGTGGTAAAAATTATGTGTGCGCATTGGAGTTGTCTAGTAGAGGTGATGAGAGTGTTGGTACGAACATGGTGAGTTGTGATTGATTGTCTGCTCTGAAAAAGCTTAACCATGATATGTGGAATGGTTATAATAAATTTGGATGGTTTGGTCGTTTATTGGAACCATTTCATAATTAGTGTGAAATCTTTGAAGTATGGTTTCAACAAAATCATTTTGTGTGGCATCTGCTTATTAATGTTGCTAATTTGGGATGTTCTAGAGATGTGGGGATGATAATTTGTGCTGAGAGTATGTTGATGTTTGGTCAATGCACTAGAATTAGATTTGATGTTAATTACCAAGAAAAAAACCATTTGATGGCATTTGGCTCATGTAAGAAGTTATTAAACTATGTGAGAGTTTTCTTAAAAGGGCGAATGAAGTTATTATACGTGCGCAAGAAGATATGAGTCATCTCTTTGTCAGCTTTGTTGGAACTGAAGAAATCTTATATGACCCAACAAGTGAAGGGACAGGTTTTGCAATCAAAGTCTTGATGCCTATAGGAAATAACATGAAAGGTGCTCATGTAGAGATTGAGGAAATTATTGCAAGAGACAATGATCTTGCTACAGTAGAGATAACATCTCCATGTGCCACACATGTTTCGAAAATTTCTCTTGATGTGTTAAAACTTTCCTGGGGGAAGCTTGTCAGCTTAGGCACAATCTTATGAATTTTAAGCATCTACTTTTTGGTTTGCACTGTGAATGGGAAGGGTTTATTGGATGTGTGCTTGAAGCCCTTGGTGTTGATCGACAAAGTATTTGCACACAGGCCAGTTGTATGGTTGGATAATGCAAGGAGGATATTGGTGATAACTTTCAAAGGGGAGTACAAAAACTCATACAGTTTTTCATTGTTATTATTCTCCACAAAACATTGGCTTAATAATTACTAAAACCAAAGATGGTCACGTGCTTTTTCGCTATCATTGCAAGGAAAATCCCCTCTAGAAATTACACAATGGAATTCACCCTTTAACAAGCTTTTTAAGACGATTGATGTGATAGTTGGCTACACAAGCTTTAGCAAAGCCATGTCAACTACCTTGAAAGTTGCATGTCTTGATAGTAATGTCTGCCTCGTGGGAATGGGATACAATGAAACGACGAGGATCATGTCAGATCTACAACAAGAGTTGCAAACTTCTAAGCAAATTGATGACCTAAAACTCAAGGCATGGTTTTCACAAGAGTTCAAGACAAAGAAGCAGCCTCAGAAGAAGAAAGCCGGTTGAAAGAAAAATGTTTCTTTTGTAGGGAATCAATCGATCGATACAATTAGTCGAAGAGCATATTTTGTGGACCAGTATTTGAATATATTTGAATGTTTGTCTTGGGAATGGCCAGGTGGATGGAGAATTTCTTCATTCTTTAGAATGTTCAATCTCATGCCTTACAAAGAACATTTGCGTGAAGATGTTGGACGTCACCATAAGTTAAGGGAGGTCAATGATGCCGCAACAAAAACTTGAGACGAGTTTCTTTTCCAACCTGAGGAATATGATACAAATCACATCACATTATTTATTTTTTTTACTATTATATTTTTATTTTTATGATTGTTGGGTTAAATTTGAGGGATTGGTAGTGAGGGGTTAAATCAGGATTTTTATATATTATTATGGGCTGGGTAGTCATTTTACAATATTTTCCTTTCTTTAGGAATAGGAGAGATCTTCTTGATTTAGTTAGTTTCTTATTCCTATGGGAAAGTCACGTAGAGCTTAATTTCTTGATTTAGTTGATTTCCTAATCCTATGGGAAAGTCACATAGAGCCTAATTTAGTGGGAGTAGAGATTTTTCCTATAAAAGAGGATCTAGGGGAGTTAGAGACTTAAAGAAATATTTTATGGGATGATGGATATGATAAGGGTCCACGGGAGCAAAGTAGATAACGTGAGGAAAAGGGGCTCCTACATTCATCGGATGGAAGTTATTGGGTTTGCATGATCTAGAGAGAGAATTACTTGGGGAGAGAGACGTGGGGGAGAGAGAAAATTATGTTTAGTATTTTTTCTTTCTTTAAGGTCTTATTTTCTTGTATAAAAAGGAAAGCTTATGTAGAGAGACTGGGAAAAGAATATTTTTGTAGATAATTTGTTTATGAATAAAGAAAGATAGTGTCTTACTCTCCATGGCTTGATTTACAACCATATTTTTTCCTCTATTATAGTTGAATATTTGCTTGTTTAAGATCGAAAGAAGGCCGGATTTAATTTCCTGAACTCCTTTTGCATGAAGAAAAAAGACATTTTAGAAAAGAATAATATCCAGTAGTAAGAAATACAGAAAAAAAAAAGAAAAAACAACAAAATGGTACAAGAACTCCCACCTTGTAGCCACCCTTCTTGAATTAAACAGGCAATCACAGTGGCAAGTGCTATGTGACAGCAATAGGTAGGGATCTAAGCAAAGTAGCGATAAGGGAAACAACTGAATACACAAGACTAAGAGTGCAACACGATAGAAGATGAAATCCAGCACTATGAATATATTACAGCAAAAGATAAAATAAAAATAAAAAATAAAAAGGCATCAGGGCATACGCTTAACGAAGGAAACTTGGTTTTCCAATAAAGCAAAGTAAAATTAAAAGACAACATTGATTTGACAAAGGAAAACCATCAGTAAGAGGTGTGCTAAAAATATTATTACTATGACGTGATGGCAAGCTGCATAGGCCCATGGGATAATCAGAGGGAAGGATTACTCTATTGCAGTAAGCAAGCCAAACCCAAAAAAAAATGTTTGATAAAACTTTTGCTAACATAGCTTCAACATATTTTTTTCTTAATAAGTACCGTATATGTATGTTCACTTAAAAATAATACAGTATACCTCACTTGCAATTGATCAAACTCCTCAGCTAAAGTCCTTTGTAAAAATTTGGTATCTGAAAATCCCCCAAGTCTTGAGAGTTCTTCCATTCTTTGCATGGTATCCCTACAAAACAAGTATGATTTCAGTTTAGCTAACTAAATCAACTTAACACCTGATACTATTACAAGTTTCCTCAGATATTCTACAAGGAGTTAGATGTATCTATGCAGTTACAGCATTTCCTCGTCTCTAAGATGAAAATCCATCATCTTCTTTCAATTATAAACACAAATTCCAAGATTTTCTGTTCGTGACGTGTGAGGCAATTCCTACAGTTACGTACGTCAAACGGTCAAACCCAAGGATGAGAAGGAAAGTAAAGTAGTTCAAAGTTGCACATTATGTAATATGAACCCTATCCATGAAAACTTACATGATTTGGTAAAAGCTGAGAAATGAAAAAAAGAATTCCCATACCACTTACAACAAAAATTAAAAATAAGTAAAGAGATGAATTAGAAGCCAAGCAGCACAGATCACAGCCTTTCAGTTGAGGCAAATACATACGAATCAAGTTCAATTGTGTGCTTTTCACTGGAGAGCTCCAAGTGCTTTCCTAAAGGGTCATGATTGAAAAGGGTCCTCAAGAATACTATTACAAGTTCACTGTTATCACAAAAAGGTAAAGAAGTGAGTACGACATAAGTACATGGAACAGAATAAGCGAACGAAACACCGTGAAAGAGAAAGTACATACAAGTGACAAAGTAAATGAAGGCCAAGACATAATCTGATAAGAGAAGGTCTAACCTATTAAACTGAGGAAGCTGATCACTTGGTTCTGACATTAAAAGCTTTATAGATTTTGTAAGCCAGGTAAAAAAATTTTGGAACTGGAGGACAGAAAATATGTGGTGGGTCAGCCACAACAAAGACAGAGATAAACAGTATGATTGCAATTGAATACATAATTGGTTGAAATGATAAGATACAAAACAATAAGGCAAAAGGAAGCATTCAAATAATGACAAAAACAAAAGAAGAGAACTGAAATAGCACATAGCACAATACAAGAAGCAGAAATTGCATTCTAACTTCAATTATATTGCAAACTGAAGAAAATAGTATGGCCAAACTGAAGAAAATAATACGGCCAATTGCATTTTAACTTCAATTATATTGCACACTGAAGAAAATAATATGGCCCGGAAAGAAATAAACGAAAATAGAAATAAACGAAAATGGAAAAGGTTTCAAAGAAAAGAGACGGTGACCAAGAATACGACGTAACATTACATAACAACCGCACAAACAGCAAAGTTATCATGATTCAACAATCAGATTGTGGCATGAAACGACTACTAAACAACACAGAAAAAGACAGATAATTTCTTTTAAGAAGTGAAACTAGAATTTCAAAGCCAAACAACCCATAAAAGAAACAGGAGGGAAACCATAAGAAAGGAAGTAAAATATACAAAACCTGATATAATGAGACAGAAAGGATCCTCAGGAGCCGTTCAACCTGTACAAGGAACATTCCTGCATTTTCTGTAGCCCGATCAATAAGTTTCTCATCAAGTCCAATTATCTGAAAACGTGCAGGCCATCTTGAAAGCCCCTTTAACTCTCCAATCCTAAATCCAATCATTTCAGCTGCAGGCTGCCAAAACAAAAGGGAAAAAAGCATCTTTCATCAATGTAACCTTTCCTAAAACTATACTCCAGATTTAACAAACCGGCACAAACATTTATAAACCAAAAACTATGCAATTTCAAAATTGCAAAATAGAACTGGCTACATTGATTATCATATTAGGTAGAATTGATCACAACAGAGAATTGGCAGACGAGATATATTAACTTGAATAACATTCTGAAGCCTAAACAAACAAATCCCAATGCTACGTAAAACTTAAAAATGGAACAATAGCAAGCAATATTACAAGTATCAGAAAGCATATTTACATATACTCACTAAGCCATCAACAATAAACAGAATAGAACAAGAAAGAACCATCTTTTTCCTCATTTGATGCACCCCCTTCTATCCCATTAAAAGACACATCATAAATAAAAAATCATCAGAAAGAAGCTTCAGCCATCTAAAATTTAGATTTATGGGATGACCCACAATTGTATTATTGATAGTGATATGTACATTATACTTATATGATGCCATCATCTGGAGCATTTGTAATTGTTTATATAATGAATCAAAAAATTATAGTATTCTTTCCATTTATTAAAAATTAAGTAATTTACTACGCTTTGAATGTAACTTGGACAATCATGTCCATGGTTCCAGGCTCCTGTTGACATCCCAAGAATCACATGCATGCTTGACACTTTAGAGACATAGGCACCTATGCTTCCTGCATTTCTTTCGAAATAATATTAAATAACTAAAGTACGCAGTTTCTCTTAAACTCTCAAATCCCGACTCCCTTTAAATGATATACAGATGTGTTGCCGGAAAAAACAATTTTGAGTTGGTGTTACAGATGTGTATCCATGTCAGATACTAATACACATATCCCTAAAGCGCTATACACTTGCAATCGTGATTCATGACCAACATGATACTTGAGAGTGCAGGAACCAAGGGAGCTAGAGAACCACTGAATGCATTTTTTATCAAGTGTTGACTTCATCACGGATCTCATGGCACTGATCACAGAAATTTAAGCCTCAAAACACAGAAAACATCCAACTATACCTTACATAAACTCCTTCGATATCCATTAGAAGATGTTAAGAAGGCATTTTGTATTTATTGCATGTATGCTATGCTCCCGCAGGAGCATAATTTACATCTACTCCCTTAGCAAATGACCTACTTAGGAGGATTTTTGTTGATCTGAAGTTTTGGAATCCACTTTAAAATCAGTAGATGTTTATATTCTAAAAAGGAAAAAGATGAATGTTGAATACCTAAATACCTGGATCTACATGTCCAAAATTTGAATAATCTATGTGCAATCCTAGGGCGTGATTTTTTTCAAGCAGTTCCAGGTTATATATTGAATTTTTTTTTTTGGTTGGTCACTAGGTTGAGCAGTTTCCATCCCCAAAATTTGGAGTCCTTAAAACTCTCATAGTTACAGTTTTGCCCGAGGGAGCAAATGCACATTTTACTCCTGTGGGAGTATAATACTTTCAGTGATATTTATTTACCTTCTAACATATTCTTCGCGCCACAAGTTTCTAAAAACTAATGGTGCACTGATATTCAAGCAATAAATTAATCACTACGCAACCTGAAACATGGTGAAATATTTGTAAACATGACATTAAAATCTGCAACCGTCCTCAAACTGAAGTCCTTTCCACCCCTAAGATAACTATAGAGAGACAAGGAATAGATAGGTGGGGCAAGATTCCATAATGCATCAACATAAAACATCTTTTTCTCCATCAATAAATGAAATTTACAATTTACAAATCAGTAAAGGACAAAGAAAACATAGAACTCCACCACCTCAGGACCCCAAGCTGTATATCCAATATATAGGATAGAACTCAGAGCAAAAAATAATCATACTCAAATAATTTGGCGTCAACAAGAATCACAGTCCCGATAAGGTAATTCTCATCATTCTCAGATTCGCATCGACAAGAATCACAGTCCCAATAAGGCAATCCCCATCATATTGAAATTTGCCAATGCATATTTTCTAAATCATGCTCAAAACCAAGATACAGAAAAGCAGGGAAAAGGCATATTGAATTCAAAATGATGGAGTCCACAACACAACTACAATCTGCTTATTCCCAACCATACTAAGCAAAAAACCTATTTCAGGTCAATAGTTGCGCTAAAATTAAGACTATGGAACATTTGATTCAATCCAAGATGTGACGCATCACTGACGAAAATTAAATGCCTATCATCATCACTCGACACAAAGATAATGAGGTGAACCTATAGCCATTACTCATTTAACCATAATAGTATTGGCCAAGGTGTTAGAATTTCATCTAAAAGGCAGAGAAAACATTAAGTGCAACATCTCAATTATGTGCTTGGAGAAGATCTCGAAACCAATAAATAATATACAAAGCAAGAGATGTATCACACCAAGAGATGCTCACGAACTACAATATGCAGCTCCTTGCCAGCACTATCAACAACCTTACCCAACCGTTTCAGTCCCTGTAAAAATAGAAAGTCAATACCACAACAACAGTAAGGTAGTGAAAATAGTTTTGAATGGACAATATTACAGGAAAAAAATACCACTTCACCAAGAGAGGTAACCAGAAATTGATGAACAGCAGGGTTTGTTCGAGCACCAAATAAAAGGCTAAGCAACTCTTCTTGAGAAGCAGAGTTTAGTCCTGCAGAAAACAATGACCATTAGTCTGAGGAGAGAAAAATAAAAATAATAACCTTAACATTATATCACAAATGTTATAGAAGAAAAGAGGGCTATCTCCTAATATAAACAAAGTTATCAGTAGCTACCATGATCAATAATTAGTGAAGAGAGAGCACGGAACTTCTCATGAAATGCATGCATGGCATCAGACCATTGTTTATGCATTACTGAAAGCGAAGCCCGAACAACCTCAATCAATTCCTCAATGTTTGAAGCTTGTTGGGCAACTTGATGGAGCTCATTTTTCCTGTAAGCAAATGTGCCAAAGAGTCGTGAGTGAGGTTGCAAGTAGAATAATAACTTAAATTTTTTCATCCTTTGAGGTTAATGCATCCAGAATTAACAGCATCAACAAAGACATCATCTGAAACTGTAATAGCAATCATTTAGAGCCACATTATTTTTTAATCAGGCATTAAACACTGCATCTTATTTATTATAAACCTAGCACACCGAACTTAAATCATTAAGAGAGTTAAGAACACGACAAGTTGCAAAATTTTCAACCCAAAAGGACAAAATAAAGGCCAAATATAAAAATACTATACCAAAAATCCCACACGGCATATCAAAGCCTTGTTGAGTAAATTCATTCGGTCAGTTTCAACCATTAAATCATTCAGTCAGCTTCAACCATTAATTCATGCTATTTGCTGTACCATGAATGTAAAATACTTAAAGCCAATACAAAAGCTTTAATGTGTAGTGCAAATCAATCGAAGATTATCATATAGATATGTTACAACAGGGCACCCAAATCATTTGCTTCAATCACGAAGAATTATGCAAAAGAAATCCTCGCCATGAACAAAACATGTAGAGATCTCAGATCCTCCTTTCTTGCTGTTGAGTAACAATGGGAAAGCAAGGAACATCAAGGGAAAACACGAAGTGGCACCTAACCTGGAAAATGCACTTCAATGATCAAACAGTTCCCCCATGGAAAAAGACTTCTCCCCAACACCTTCTCACACAAGTGAATGCACCTTGTTTGCTTCTCTAGCACACATTAGTAAGAAATAGAAAACATAGTTGAGAGATTAGATGCACTTATTGTTTTGTGTATCTTGATCCGTGTATTCTTTGGTTATTTAGGAGTATATGTGTCATGTTGTTTTACAAGGGTATTTACATCATTCATATATGGGATTGTTATCTAACTCTCATTAAAAGGTTTACTTCCTCGCACATTGATAAGCCACTTTGAATCACAATTTGGCTTTACCACAGAATTATGTAGTTATCTCAAATATAAATTGGAGAAGAAAAAAAATAAGGTAGACAACAAATCTCTAGAGCTGAAACTACAGATCCAAAATGCCATACCGAAAGGAATGGTAACAAATCACGAAGAATATAAAACTAGTTATGTGTGAGAACAACTTCATACAAGTCAAAAAGTGCTGAAATTTTAAGAAAAGAAAAAGCAAACACAGGAGAACATGGATCTGCAACCAAAAATTAAAGCCCTAAGCAAAGAGGTGCTCACCTATTTCGAAATATAGAAGTGTCAACAAGCAAACAATGCAATCCAGGTGGTGCATCATGCTTTTCTGGGTAGAAAGGTTCATCATTCTGCCCTGCTACATTACCAATCAACTCTCCAAAGCATAGCACAATCAATTGGTGCAGATTCTTTGAGAAAGCCACCTAGTTGGATAGTCAATTCAATCCCATCAATTTCCCAGCACCAAAAATCTTTAAAAGAGAGAAATATAATCCACTGCTTTGAGCAGACAAGTAAACGAGATCCTTCCCATGCCAAGAATAACTTAACCCCATAAAACAACAAAAACTCCTAGCTTTTTAGATAGATCTCTTTATGCCCATGTGCCTCATCAATTGTGAAATTTAATAAGAACTTGGGGAGTAAATAAAAAGAAAAAAACATTGATTCAACCCATTGGCTTTGCCAGCTTTCTTTTTTTCACCAAAAATATGATTTTAAAATATCTAATTATTTATGTAGTCCATGTACCAAATCATATGAAAGAGCAAATATTAAAGCTGAGTCAACATATGGTAAGATTACATACAAGTGCACTACACTTCAAGATTCTTCACTTCAAGATTCTTCACATAACTATGTGCAACCCATGCAATATTAGGATCATTGGAAGCACAATTAAAAGGGATAACACCCCTCTAGGACTTAGGTCATAGTTATTGGCAAAAATTCCAAGTGACAGATATGTTGGAGTTAAGGATATTTTCAACAAGCTGCACATGATAGAAATCCATGAGCCAGCTTGATGGGGAGCACTGGGATGAATATGTCCCTCAAAATATTCTTGTCTCTGTCGTTATAATTAATCTTGTCATTTCTTATTTGATACGAGAATATTTTACCCAAGTATTCTATGTAAATGCATAAGTAACTGAACAACCTAATGGCAGTCAACCAGAAACTATCATTTGCAAACCTAACAATATACAAAATTTATATGGTTAAGTTACAATACCCTCGGTAAGATGAAGTTCATCAACCGACTTAATGTTTTTGGATACATAATGCCCAAAGCCATTGGTAGAAAGATTTTCAACTAATGGAACTCATCAGTCACAGGAAAAATGAAGACGATGAAGAAAAGAGACAAGAGTTAAATGTGCCATGTGTGATGTCATAACCCACAAAAGTTAATAAATGCTTTTTGCCTTCTACAACAATTGCTACTCTACCCTTGGCCAGTGAAGCATATCAATGCTGTCAAATTTTTGCTTTGCTTTGGCCTAAGACTTTGGCTTCTACCCCTAAACCGAAGCAAAGCAAAGCAAATCCAGGCCTGAAATTTCAATAATATGAAAAAAAAAAATATATTGAAAGTATGCTTAGGATTTGCAGAAACAGTTTAAAATATTGAAATATGCCTAAATGGTCACAATTTGGAAAATATTACTCCATTTAAGTTTTTCAATAAATTGCCTCCTTTAGACGTAATTTTTCATTTTTTTATTATTAAAAATACACACAAAATCTTCCCCTGGATAGGAAAAACAGCCGAAGCACTTCCCTTTCGTGGCCAAAACAGACTCTGAAGCAAATATGATAACATTGTCACAAAGTTCTACTTGAAGATTCCTTTATGCAAAGGGCTAAGAGCAGTAATCCAAATGGTTGAAAATACTAAATAACTCCACAAACACAAAAACATGACTACATGATTCCTCATGCCATATCCACCATTTATATTAAGCAGAAAAAGAACGACATTTGTGAAGTCAATGATGAAGGACAAGCACCAAAGTGGAATTAGAAAGAAACTAAAATAAGAAACAAAACAGCTCATATATATTAACATATATTTACACTAAATTAAACATAAATATGAAAGGATATTAATAAGATTCTACCTTGTATACAGAAGCATTCAAGAGTCGATATGTGGTCCCATTGACTTGAGAAAACATGCGAACAGATAGTTCCCGCACACTCTGAATGCATATAACCCGAGTAAGCCAAAGATCAATGGGAAATAAAAGTGCATAAAAGCCAGACCGCAAACATAATCAAAATGAAAACATCTGCACAATAAGCAAAATTTCCAATGGTTAAATTTGACTTCGATCTGGATAAGAATAACTACATAATAAAAAAAGACAGCGGATGAAATCATGAAACAAGCACTAACAAAGTCACAAGGATGCACATGAAGCCCCCAACATCTATCAAAGTATAAGACTTCCAATTTCCTACCAAATAACCCCAACATAAATTAGTTGCACCCACCTGCGAAACAGGCCATAAGTGCATTAGCAACCATGTATTATGTGATACATTTAGAATCCAACAAATACAACAGTCAGATTTCTCATATAACATTGCCACATTCAATGCGCAGTCTATCTTTTCAAGATTTCCTAGTTGACAACATGGAGAGAGCAACATAGAATTACATTGGAAATCCCATATATCTATGGATTTCAATTACAGATATCAACCTCTCTGAAAACTACTATTTCCATAATACTTCAAGTATATGTCAACCCAGAGACATGCACAATTATTGTTTAACAAAGTAGTGTAATAATAAATAAACATCCTATAGAAATGTTCCTTCAAATAAAATATTATATAGGTGAACTTACCAACTTTCCTATTAGAAAAAGCCCAAATATGCTGAAGCAAATGTTGCCATCTTTATCTCCACTGCATAGAATACTAAATCTTTGACATGATGAACTAGACAATTCTTGAAATGAATCTTCATGCTCTTCCACTGATCCAGCAACGCCAGAACCCAGCCCAGGTATTTGAGGAACTCTTGGAGCAGGAGGGAAAAAACGCAGTGTCCTGTCCTCATAAGTGAAGATTGCACCTGGTTCATCCTGAAACATGTCATGGAAATAATCATGAAGTAGATCCAGTATGTTGACACAAATTGTATCGGTTGCCTGGATAAGAGGAGATCTACCACACAATATTGTGTCCCTTGGTTCTCACACAATTTCATAGAGAAGCCAGAAAAGCTACAGAATTCCGGATTACAACAGAGACCAAGTATTGAGCTACGTTAATTATATGAGGCAAGATTATATTGCTCCATGCATTGCTTCAAGATAGTACTATATGCAGATAACATCAAGGTTGTCCAGTTAGTACCAAATCTCATGGTACAGGCACAACCGATATAAAGACAACTTATCATTTCACTCGTCATCACTCTATTCCTAGAGCTGTCAATTCTTCTTCAGAGTAAATACCTCATTACATAGAAGATAACTTTAGTCAAATGCAAGTCATTAACTAATAAATTGTCACTGCTTAATGAATCAATGATATTTCCAGGTAGGTCAAATTGATTATAGTACATGGGTGGTTTGGTCTTATTGTACATGTTGGAGTGTTGATAAACATCCATAGTTTCACAAGGCGGACCGCCCAGCGCCTACACAGATATCCTTGGGTGCCCGCTTGAACCCGCCTAGGCGTCTGCCAAGGGCCTGTGCCCCACCCAAAGGCAGAAATGTGGCTCCTTGAGGGTATTTTGGGGTTATTTTTTTAATACTAAAGGGGAAAAATTGTGGGTTTTAGGTTCATTTGAAACCTAAAACCCATTAGAGGCTATTTTAGAGAGAGAAAACCCAAAAAACAAAAATTTTCTACTGGGCAGCCTGGATCGCCCCGACCGCCTAGGTGCCACCAAGTGCTTTTTGAAACACTAAAACATCCCACGGGTTGTTTGTACTTTGGCATATTAAAGCAGTTAGGTGTTTGCCATTACTGAACTTGTGTATGAACTAAAATCATATTTACAAACATAACTGTGTTTTTTTTGCTTAAATGCTCAATTCATTTGGCAAAACCTAGCAAGAAAGATCATGTTGGTCTATACAGGCAGACAAAGAAGCAACAGAATAGGATAAAGAATGGACAATTTTCACATGCTATGCTGATTTTCATATTGTATATGTTGGAGTATTAATGTGCATCCCATGGGTATTTTGTACTTTGACTAGTGTTGGTGCTTGCCATACCTGAGCGTGTATATGAGCTGTAATTACATTTGCAAACAAAACTGCATTTTTTTACTTAAATACTCAGTTAATGGCACAACCTAGCAAGAAGATCAAGGTGCGATATACAAGCATACAAATAAACAACTGCAATTAATAAGGAATGGACAATTTTCACATGCTATGCTGATTTTCATATAAAGATATGAAAAATAAGAAGCAATATAAGTATAATTCAAAAATCAGATTTGTGCACAATGCATACCGTAAGTGATTGTCCTTCCTCTTCCCAATTAAGACAAACTACAGCAACATTGTGTGATTTGGTGCTCCGTAACATCTTTCCATTCTGTAGTGTGCACAAAATAACTATTTATCAAATTGCCATTATAAAAAAGAAAAAAACTATCAACTTGCTATACATAAGAAAAGGCAGTTTCTTCCCACAGATAGAATGAAGTATATTTCAAGTTAGGTAAACCAAGTGATTTCCAAAAAATCAACAAAAATGTTGCATAATCAACTCATATGTATCAATCATACGTAAAATAATATGTAATGCAGCCACACGCACGTGCATGCAAACATTCACGCACACAAATAGAACCAAAATACAAGAAATGACCATGGCTTAGTCTCTCAGGAAAAGCAAGTTTGTGAAGGGTAGAGCTGACAAAAGAACAACACTGATATAAAGAACTCTGATCCAGCATACAGAATACTGCCACAATCCAAAAAGCCAATACCAATATGAACAAGAAGAAAGCAAATACCAATATGGACAAAAAAAACAAATCCATGACTCACACCTCACAGTAATCCCAAATAATTAATTCGATAGTACAGACTAAGTAATCTGCTAAAGAATCCCATAGGTACAAAGCTAACTATATGTCAGGAAAAAGAAACGAGGTACACTTATGTGAACAATTTGTAATGGAAGCATTTATCTGACCATTGCTGCAAACAATAGATTACAATTTTTTTTTAAGGTAATATTTCTATTTCGCTCTGACGAGCTAGACATCATTGCAGTTTACCATATCCCATTACCCCCTTTACTTCATCTATTAAACCGAGAGTAAACCTATGTACCTAACATATGTATCAGTGAACATTTTTATTGAAAATGTGAATTACGTGTAAGCTTTACAACAACCTCAAGCACCACTAACTGCATGCCTACTGAGCTTCTCATATCTTGTATAGGCTATACACAGCACCAATTTAAGGAAGAAAACCGTTAGCAACCAAAGGACCTCTGCTAAATCTCAGCAGAGCTCATAGTTTGCAAAATATTAAAAAAAAAAAAGGAAAAGAGGAAGTCCCAAGACCCTCATTTGTATAACTGCATAAGTTAGCGCACTTATTTTAACTAAAGAAAAAATACTTGGCCCAAAGTTTCCCTTTAGAAAATATAACATATCAACTGTTCAAACTTCAATTATATAAGTCTTCATTTTTAAATGTTTGCGAGAGAAAATGTTTTGCTGTTTCAAGATTTCAGCTAGTTTTTTTATAACAATCCTGTGGGTAATAAGAAAATAGCGACCCAATATAGCCAAGAAGTTGGCAATGCAAGTATGTGTTGGTTCTGTTATATTGCATTTTTTTAATCTAATAAATGATACTTTGGTTTCATCTAAGTACTTTCTAAACCAACAAAAAAAATAACACTGAAAGCATTAAAAAATATGTTTGAACAGTACCTACGGCCATATTAACTGATTATCAACACTCATCCCTATTTGAACAGTACCAAATTTCCATTTTTTAACTCATTTCTCAAATCCATGAACCAACTTCCTTCAAGTAACACTTTAATTCCTGATTTTTCTTTGGCTACACTTCAGATAATAGTTCATCATTAGGAGACAAATCCAGCAGTATTTGGTACAAATGCCAATACCAAGTAACATATTCAGCAGTATTTGGTACAAATGCCAATGCCAAGCAACTATATGTTACCTAACTCCTCAACTTATCAATCAATCAAACAAAAGAAAGAAATATGTGGCTTAGATATCGATCAATAGCAATAGCAACAGTCACGACCAACCATAAAAAGTTACTTACTTACCAAAGAACAAACCATAGACAATATTGCAACACAGAAAAACAAAATAAAAAAGCATTCAAAGATAACTCACTTCGACATCATGTAGTGAAATTGTTCCATCTTCAAGTCCAACAGCTATTACTTTACCGTCAGGGCGCCAACAGATAGATGTAATGCCCCTCCCTAAAGAATATCAAAGAAATAGACAACCAAAATGAACCACGATAGCAAGAAACAGAAAACCATCAATACACCACAAAGTTATTGATTTCCCAATTGAGAAATGGCAATTAGGTTCAACCTTCAATTGTTGGTATCCTTTGACTGGTAAAGAAAGTATAAATTTGAAAGCAACGAAGTTAGTGCAAACAAGACAAAACAAATGGCTTTTTTAAAAAAAAAATCTCTATACGACCATCTGCCTCAAATGATTCCACAGCCATTAATCCATTTGTACACTATCTTATGGCCAATTCTATGAAACTAAATAGCAAAGATGAAATGGTCCATTCAGTTTTCAGAAGCAATTTAAATAAATAATTTGAAACAAATTCCATTCCATTATAACAACTGATACTATTTTCTTTATCATCTCCACATGCAATTTATCATGCATCATTTAATTTCATCATACATCAAAATAAGTATCCTAACACCACAGATGAGAGATTTTTGCATTCAAATTTCAAAACATTTTTATGAATAAACTGGAGTTTTCTTTCCTAACATCCAAATCCACCTACAATGTTAAGAAAACAATATGCAAACCATACATTGTACTATAAAAGTTAGTTTTACAAAAATGAAGGTTCATCTGCTTTTTTTGGGGGCATGAGGTTCATCTACTTTGTGGACCACATGTGCATGCATGATTACTCTTTCATTTCCTTTTGGTAAAGAAAATTGGCTAACAGTTCAACTATGACTAGAAACATGAGAAAAGACAAAACAAGCATGACATAGGATAAAGCAAATAACTAGAAGTAGCAGTAAAACCAGTTCATAGTTGAAATCTCAGCTGTGAATGGTAAATAGTGCTAATCTTGTCTGGCAATAGGGTGAGAAGTAATTTGAAATAATTTGTTTTCTGGCTAAACTTTGGATACTTCTACTCCGAGATTGATCTGGCGGAAAAGCAACATAAACAACACAAATGTCTAAGAGATCATTCGCAATGTAAAACAATAAAGACTGCATCAATATGCGACATCTTGTCTGGTTAGCCACAAATTCATATCAACATGCTCAGAGAGTTCAATCTGGGGAAAATCTTATGTTAGGTCATCAAGTTCAAATTAGAGTGGCCTGAGGTGCCCCATTGCACCTTAATTTAAAACCCAAAAGTTAAGAAAATGCATGGTCAAGTAAGCAATCTAGAACTCCTCAAATAAACATAATCCCTGGCAATAAATACAAATTTGATGGAGCAAAAAGGAATAAACTGGAAGAGAGAGAGTGAGAGAGAGAAAGAGTCAAACAACACACAGCTAACACTTTTGAGGAAACCAATTGCGAAGGAAACCCCAAATGATTATGCAGAGATGGCAAGGAAGCCATCTTCAAATCTACCAAAATAAAAGAAAGGAAAAAGATATATAGGAGAGAGGGGGAGACCAGGACAAACGGTCCAGAGCCTCTGCCAATTGAACCGATGAAGAACAATCTTCAAGTCCTCGGTGACCATCACCAAGAGATCCTTCTCAGGGTTCCATTCAGCAATTTTAATCTTCAAAAAAACAACAAAACAGAATGATCAAAAAGGTTGAGTTCAACTGAATCAGCACATATGCAGGGGAAAAAGCGTCTCGGAAACCCAACCTCTGATGCGATCGGTTTATCAGCCTGTAACTGAAATGGAATGGCCTCACTGGTTTCATCAGTCTCCATGGGGAAGCCTGCAATTTTAGGGTTAGCGCAAAGGCATCATAAGAGGGAGAGGGGGAGGAGGGAAGAGAGAGAGGGAAATGGAGAGAGGTAAGGGGGAGATGAATAGAGAGAGAGGGTCACTTGGCGGGAGAGTCGACGCCTTTGATTTGCTTACTGCCGGCTACGGATAGGGTCTCAGGCTTTTACCACGGCGCCAATAGAGTTTGGAAAAGAAACGCTGCTCCCGCGGAATGTTATTGTGTATCTGCTCCCTCGCGTAAAATTCAAGCCGGACCCTCGAGTACTGGTGCGTCTCTTCAACCAAGCAGTGTGCTGTTTTTAAAACCCGAATGGTGGGGTGGATCATTCTATGTAGGATCGATTCAGATTGGGTTTGGATAGGTTTGAACTGGTGATCTAAAAATATTAAAAATAAAAAATAAAAAGGTTGGGGCGGGAGTAAGGGGACTCAAAAAAATATTAGACAAGCTTACTTAAAAAAGATAAATATATTAAAAATAAGAAAAAAAGGCTAATAAAAAAGATAAATATAAAAAAATAAAGGATGGGAATTGGGTAGACCCATACCATCCCAAAACCAGTCCGTCCCAACTAATTCCCATATGAATCAGCTGTTTGGATCATAAATTACCTAGTTTTCAAACACTGAGTATATATGTAAAGGGAGTTTATACAAGGTCTCAGCCTTTGTATGTTATTTTTTTTTAATAAATTCAACAAGGTTTCAGCCTTTGTGTGTTATTTTTTTGAATAAATTCAACCTTATATTGTATATTATATTGTATAAGTATGGCCCACCTCAAAATTCATCAAAAAATGTTATTTTGATTTCCAATGGAGAACTTTTTTATTGATCATTTTCACTGAGATGAATATATATATAATAAATGAATTAAGGTCTTAAAATAGTGCATTTTGATGCATCTATTTTTTAAAATTTTAAGTGTTTGTAGATCTACTGGATGAGCACCATTTTTTTTAACTTCAAATATTATAAGAAACAAATTTTCATGTGTGATCATGAGAGTCTTTTACAGCAAATTGCAACTTCCAGGAGGCTTTGAAAGTACACCTTCCTAATAAACCACACAGAATATGACCAATGATTAAAGGAGTTTTAGGAAAGAAGAATCGCATGTATGGAGTTAAAAATATATCAAAGTGAAAAATAATATATTCTAACTGACACTAGGCGGTTTTTATTAAATGTGCTTTTTCTTAAATGAAGATATTAGATTTTATGAAATATTATTTGTATATTTTAATTATATAACGAGACATAAACACGAGTGTGCGCACATACTTACATATTAATTAAAATCTTAGTATTATTATCAAAATAATTATAAATCTTAGTAACATTCTAATTATATAATTATAGTTATAAAATGAATTATGTAGTTATAGATAGATTTAATTATAATGCTTTTTTTATAGTAAACTATTATTTGTTGTTATTATATAATATTTTTATGATGATATGTCAGTGCAATGTATATACATATATATGAATTCCCACAGTATAATATTAAGAAAGCTTATATTATTTTGCAATGAATTGCATAATAATATACTTATTGCATAACTATCAGAACTGCCAGTGTACACTAATGATGATTTCGAATAATTATCTATTATAAATTACACATCAATATAATATTTTTATATGAAAACATCAACACCAAAACATTTCCTTTTATGTATTTAAATCGATCTACTACGTGCAACGCATATAAACTCACTGGAATGCCAGTTTGCATGGGTAGGTTATCAAGAGAGGCTACCAAACCTCTGATAAGTGCAAACATGGAGCTACATCGGTGTCAACTGTGTACAGTTGAGAGACTGAAAATCATGATCACCGCTTCATTACAGACACCTTTATGCGCCGGATTTAATAAATCGGTGCCAGGTGAAGTTCAAAAGCAATTTCCTAGCGAAATTTAGAATGCATTTATTTCCCACCCTAATTTAGGTCATATTGTAGTAAAAGAAGATGTACGTAAAAGAATGATTAAATTTACAAATCTCTGAGCCTATTTTTAATGCTATTATTTGTTTTGATAACAAATTTAACAAAATTCGGTTGTCGATAGATGGTATGAATAACATATTATTTATTTTAGAAAAGAATAAATTGGGTAAAGATAAAACAAAAAGACGAAATTTTTTATAAATTTTGTAAATTAGAGCCGATCTCTCCCTAATGTTCTTCCGGTTCAAAAGAACAAACTTATAGATGTTAGTTATACCATAAAATTTTATGCTCAAAAATGTTTTTCTGCTTATATCTAAATCTAAGGGAAAATTACAAAACCCCCCCAAGTGTACTATCTATGCAACTTAACTCCCAGCTAATTTTTTATCTCACTTTTTTCCCCACAACCACCTTTCATCGCAAAAACTCCCAAGGTAAAAATTGTTCTTATTTAGACAAAAATACCCTTCATGTACAAAAGAAAAGTCAATTGGCGGTCCCAAATAGCGTATTGCCAGAGCGACCAATTCAACCGCCAGAGCGATGTGGCTCCAAAAGCTGTACTGCTGGAGCGCTTGTCTTCATTGTCGGATCGACCTATTCAACCGCCGGAGCGTTGTGGCTCCAAAAAGTGTATTGCCGGAGCGAGTCCTTGCATTGCTAGAGCGTGTGTCCTCATTGCCTGAGCGACCTATCCAACTGCAGGAGCACTTTGGCTCCAGAAGGTATACTGTCGGAGCGAGTCCTTGTATTTTCGGAGCGCTTGTCCTCATTGCCGGAGAGTTTAAATGGATTGTTGGAGTGCACGAAGAGAGAGTCGTGGGTAAAAGCCATGATGAGAGAGAGAGGGTAGTTTAGTATTTTTTTTCTTTTTTTTTGGATTGAGGGGTTTTTGAGAGAAAAGGTAGTTATGGGAAAAAAAATGAGAGAAAATGTTAGCTACAGGATAAGTTGCATAGATAGTATATTTGGAAGGTTTTTGTAGTTTTCCCTAAATCTAATGACTTAACACTTAAAATAAAAAATGAAAGGGTAATTATGCCTCCTCTCTTTGTCCTCCCAATGCTCTTCGGGTTTTTCTAAAAAACCTTGTACGAGACGTTATACCATAAATTCTAAGATGGTATCTAAACAAACCCTAAATTTGAAGCTGAAAGATGGTGCAAATCCATATGGAAAATAATAAAAAGCAATGTTTTAAAACCCACCCATCGAAATATGGAATTGTTGATTTAGATTGACAATCGTCCTATATGGAATTGTTGATTTAGATTGGCAATCGACATAGGACGAACCTGTTTCGAAATCCGAACGCAGTATTGGGAACCGGTTTTGAATATGTGTTGGACTCTCTGTTCTTGTAAGAGGATCAACTACCCTATCAGAGAACTAGGTCATATGGATTGGTTGGATTTTTCATGCTTTATATATATATATATAGGGAGTGTACAAATGAGACTTTTGATACAAAGTTGTCACAATTATTTACAATCATCCGATGTGAAATCTAAGAGCTCGGGTGCGTCACAAAGTTCAAAAGAATTTATTTTGAGGTATACGCTTGATCAACAGAATAAATCCATTCAATTTCACATCTAATGGTCAAGATTAATTGTGACCACCCTATACCAAAGATAAATTGGTCTCACTGTATTATTTTCCACACACACACACACACACACATATATATGTGTGTTGATCACTTACTCTTTTGATAATGGCAGAGAAGTTATATTCATCTGGATTTTTGATAATAGGTGATTTTGATTTATTTTTGGTAATATTGTCTTGTTCTTGGATCTGGATTTGCCAGTATCTGGATTTCATATCGAATTTTGAAAATATACAAGCTTGAGCAACTCTGTCTAATAAATCTTTTTTATTAGGAATTGGATATCCGATCCATTGTAACACTTTATTTAATGGTTTATAATTTATTACTAATCTAGGAACTCCTCTTTCAGTTGACACTCACCTTTACTTCATGGCTTTATACCAAATCCCTTGGATTATGAAATGGGATTATACCATCTCACCCAATACTTCCAATGATTATACCTACATCCTTCGTTTGGGAAAGACCATCTCTGTCAAATGGTGGGATATCTTCCAAATGGATCTCGCCAAAGCCACTCCAAATAGAATACCTCCCAAAGCGCCTATATACCAGGAAAACCCAAATACTCCAAACACTTCATTCGACTTTCCTACCTATTTGAGAAATATGCTTCAAACCAACCCTCATGCTTCCAAGGACGAACTTGAAAAACAAATGAAAGAGATATTTGCCGAAGCAGGAAGAAAACCTACATCTTCTGAAGAAACAGTTCAGTCCTCTCCACTACACACCAATAGGTATCTCCAGCTCAATCAAAAGGATCCAGAAGAAACAGATCCAGACGAAACAGATCCAGAAGAAGACGATCCGGATGAGTTCTGCCAGAGACCATGAATAACCATCATCACCGTTCAAAAGAAAGATAGTATATAGGACAAATAAGGGTCCTACCACCAAAGACAAACACTCATTGTAATAAGGCCAAAAGAGCCTAGATATTTTACTTTTTATTTTTGCAAAGAGCATCCCCCTATGCTCATATGTTTTGTCCACTAGCACTTTTGTCATATTCCACCGACACCTCCTCTTGTCGTATCTGCCGACATCTGGGCCCCTCTCCTTTGTCCACATGCACCGACGATTCTCTCTTTTTTGCCCACATATATCACCTCTCTTTTCCTCTTTTGTCCTATTCTGAATGGTTGCCAGCTGTTTTCCTCTGCCGACAAATGGCATCTACCTCCTTTGTCCTCTTCTAATAATTTTGGCCAGCTGTAAAGCCAAAAGGATTCCTTTCGACTCCTATAAGAAGGAAGCCCTTCCTTCATTCAAAGCAGGGCCTCACTCCTCTTCTCTTCTAGAGCTAAACTCCTCTCCTCTCCTCTCTGAGCCTTCACCTGAAGCCTTCACCAACCTCTCGACCTTTACCAGAAGCCTTCACCAACCTCTCGACCTTTACCCGAAAGCCTCTGAGTCTCTCTCTGAAGTCCCTGAAGCCTTTAACCAAAACTCTGCTACCGACCTCTATCTCCTGTAACCACAGACTTCTACCAACAACTTCAGACCTCCTGTAACCTCAGAACAACTTCAGACCTCCTGTAACCTCAGAACAACCTCAGGCCACCTGTACCCCTGCTCTGCACCTGTACCTCTGCCCTGCACCTGTACCTCTGCCCTGCACCTGTACCTCTGCTCTGCACCTGCACCTCCGCTCTACACCTGCACCTCCGCTCTACACCTGCACCTCTGCTCTACACCTGCACCTGAAGCCAAGCAGGCTTAGTGGTTTCTGCCAAAAAGATTACACTTTTCAAAACCAATATTAGGTTTTTAGGACATATGATACACCATGGCACTATCATTCCAATAGATAGATCTATAGCTTTTGCTGATAAATTTCCTGATAAGATTCTTGATAAAACTGAATTACAAAGGTTTTTAGGATGCCTCAATTACGTAAGTGATTTTTATCCTAACCTTGCTTTGGATTCCAAACCATTATATGATAGACTCAAGAAGAATCCTCCTCCTTGGTCTGACATCCATACTCACGCAATAAAGGTAATAAAGAGTAAGGTAAAAACCCTTGAATGCCTTTCTCTTCCTCATCCCACTGCTCTTCCTGTTTATATCAATATCATCCTGTATCCGTGAATTTGTATTTTGGAACACCTCTCTTTTCCTCTTTTGTCCTATTCTGAATGGTTAGTTCCATATAAAGGGGAACCCTCACCCCTGAATATTCGTTCACCATCTCAATCACCAGTTCATCAAATTACATATCCAGAAGCTCGTACTTCAACTCCTACTTTTTCACCTGCCCAATCCAAGTCCACTCTTCCTACCAATACTCCCAGATCTGAATACATTGAAAGGGCCTTTTTAATAGACATTTCCATTGAGGACCATCAGGTTCACATGGATCCAAGCAAGCTTGCACCATTATACCTATTAAATCATCTTAATCCTATCAATGGGGTTAAGACCAGAGAGTACTATGAAGCAATTCTAATGGAAACAGGATCCATCTCTGTTGTCCGTTATTTCCAACAAAATACCAGAATCATAGCCTATTCAAAGGTACAGATAAAACAGCTCCTTCCTTATACTGAGTGGGGTTCTAATCCCGCACAAGGGAAGAAATTACAAAATTCTGAATTTTCTTACAAATATTTCAAATACGCTGAGTACATAGAAGCTTGGCATAAATTTTTCTATTATCAAAACCCCAACAATACTCATAGCTGGTATTTACAGTTCCGGCTACCAATTTTCGAAAGGTTCCCCACTTGGTTTCAAAACTGGTTTTTTGTGTGGGGATCAACTGCTATGATTTTACCTCCTGCTTTCAAGGAGTTGCAGGAACAACTTATACAATACAATAATACCAATAATACAGTTGACACTCACCTTTACTTCATGGCTTTATACCAAATCCCTTGGATTATGAAATGGGATTATACCATCTCACCCAATACTTCCAATGATTATACCTACATCCCTCGTTTGGGAAAGACCATCTCTGTCAAATGGTGGGATATCTTCCAAATGGATCTCGCCAAAGCCACTCCAAAAAGAATACCTCCCAAAGCGCCTATATACCAGGAAAACCCAAATACTCCAAACACTTCATTCGACTTTCCTACCTATTTGAGAAATATGCTTCAAACCAACCCTCATGCTTCCAAGGACGAACTTGAAAAATAAATGAAAGAAATATTTGTCGAAGCAGGAAGAAAACCTACATCTTCTGAAGAAACAGTTCAGTCCTCTCCACTACACACCAATAGGTATCTCCAGCTCAGTCAAAAGGATCCAAAAGAAACAAATCCAGACGAAACAGATCCAGAAGAAGACGATCCGGATGAGTTCTGCCAGAGACCATGAATAACCATCATCACCGTTCAAAAGAAAGATAGTATATAGGACAAATAAGGGTCCTACCACCAAAGACAAACACTCATTGTAATAAGGCCAAAAGAGCCTAGATATTTTACTTTTTATTTTTGCAAAGAGCATCCCCCTATGCTCATATGTTTTGTCCACTAGCACTTTTGTCATATTCCACCGACACCTCCTCTTGTCGTATCTGCCGACATCTGGGCCCCTCTCCTTTGTCCACATGCACCGACGATTCTCTCTTTTTTGTCCACATATATCACCTCTCTTTTCCTCTTTTGTCCTATTCTGAATGGTTGCCAACTGTTTTCCTCTGCCGACAAATGGCATCTACCTCCTTTGTCCTCTTCTAATAATTTTGGCCAGCTGTAAAGCCAAAAGGATTCCTTTCGACTCCTATAAGAAGGAAGCCCTTCCTTCATTCAAAGCAAGGCCTCACTCCTCTTCTCTTCTAGAGCTAAACTCCTCTCCTCTCCTCTCTGAGCCTTCACCTGAAGCCTTCACCAACCTCTCGACCTTTACCAGAAGCCTTCACCAACCTCTCGACCTTTACCCGAAAGCCTCTGAGTCTCTCTCTGAAGTCCCTGAAGCCTTTAACTAAAACTCTGCTACCGACCTCTATCTCCTGTAACCACAGACTTCTACCAACAACTTCAGACCTCCTGTAACCTCATAACAACTTCAGACCTCCTGTAACCTCAGAACAACCTCAGGCCACCTGTACCCCTGCTCTGCACCTGTACCTCTGCCCTGCACCTGTACCTCTGCCCTGCACCTGTACCTCTGCTCTGCACCTGCACCTCCGCTCTACACCTGCACCTCCGCTCTACACCTGCACCTCTGCTCTACACCTGCACCTGAACCCTGCACTGTTCCTATTCACAGCTATCATTGCCCTCATAGCTGAACCAGGTTCTCTCTCACCTCACTCTTAATAATGTGTGATTGCAATATCAATAACTTGCCTTCTTACTGTCCTCACCACTGGAAACTCTTTTCCAGTTACTGTGTATGTACCCAGTAAGTCTTGTGCTTTCTTTCTCGTTTAAGCTTTTCTGTTTATTGTTTACTTCTTTCCTGCTTTTATCTTTTCTGTAATATTCCCCTGTAAAATACTCTGTGAATAATAATAAGATGCTAGTGTGATTTTCTGTAAAAATTCCATGCAGTTTAAAATTTTATTCAATATTAAAATAGGTAACACTAGTTACGCTCAATGGATCCTACTTGATATTTCAATAATTCCTTTCATAGGAATCATATTATTCTGTTTAAATTATTACAGAATTTTACAATCATTAATCCAATATAACAGCTTGCTGTTTACATATTTATTATAACCTTGTTACATCCTGATCATTGTTATCCGCAATAGTCTTGAACCTCAATAGACTTGAACCTGAAAAGCAATCAATAAAACCTAATTAAAAGACAGTGCTGTAGATCCTGGCGCAAAGTGGTATCAGAGCCATACAGTGATACACTGTCTGACAAATTACAACAGTAAGAACTATTCCACAGTGGAACTGTGCAAACAGTTATAACTGTAGAATTTGTACAACTGTTCTCCCTACCTCATAAGTAAGATAAAGAGACATTTTACTGTAAGAAATTAAGTGAGATTGACCACCAAGAAAGTTGGTCCGAGAGTTAAGACAAGAGACAAGTGAACGCCGATGCGAAAAGTACCGCCAAGGCCAGGAGAGCCGCTTAGGGAAAAAAGCTAAGGCCACTGAATGTCCAGATTGTCATTATCCGCAACCTACGGATGGCAAATCTCATAAGAAATCTTACTAGTAAAACTGTACCTTCATCTTCCAAACTTAGAGTTAAAAATAAAGAACAGATAATCATAAATGATATTGAGGAAAATATACAAAATTGGAATATCCCCAAGGTACCAATACATGATGTTTATAATAAAGGATCATTCAAACTTAAGATGGGTTATGCCATCAAGACTATAGAAGAAAGTCTATCAGTCACGCAAAATCAAGAAGACTTTCACTTACTCTCTAAAAAAGTAATAGAAAAACATAGAGAAAATAATTACAAATACTTACACATTGGCCTCATTCAAATAGTCGTAAAACCTTTGACCCGACCAGGGTTGAACACTTCTGTGCTTGTATGCCTAAGAGATACAAGACACAATATATTCACAGACTCTCTACTAGGCATGGTGGAATCCAGCCTCTGTAGCGGGCCAATTTATTTTAACTGTTTTCCTAATTTTTCTGTTTCTTTAAATGATCCCAATATCTTAGATATATTAACAATAAATCTTAAAACACATGGTTTTAATATGGTCCATGGATCACAAAATCTTGCTATAGTCTATAGAATATACTATAAAGTTATGAATACATTAAGTCCCAATACCTTGAAACTTGATCAAAAAGATCAAACAATTTTGTTCCAAACAAATATAGAAAAGTCTAATATGATAGTCCCAAAAACTATAAAATGGTCAGATATAATTCTACCTCAATCATGGGTATTACAAAATGTCAATCAGCCACGAGAAATTCCTCAACAACATATTCCCAATCATATAATAGAACATACAGATGGAAATGTAGAAATACAATTCCAAAATACAAATTCACGGATACAGGATGATATTGATATAAACAGGAAGAGAAATAATAAGCAAAATATACCAAGTAGAAAATCAATTTCTCATAATCCAAATGTTATTATATTACCTCCTCCTCCAAGTCATAGTCATCCATCTTCATCTAATAATCAAATAAGTTCATCTAATTCAGATATACAATTTCAAGGAACACACAGAACCAGAGATAATATTGTAATCCCAACATATACATCATCTCATCCTACAACTTCTAATACTGAACCAAGTATAGAAGAATTACATGACTTTCAAGTTTGTACATTACAACTTGAAGAAGAAGATCCTACTCAATATTCAGAAGAATATATAGCAGCCTATTTAGCCGCCAAGCTAGAAAAGAAACAAAGAAAAATAAATAAAGCTTTTATTAAAAAAGATTATTTATAAGAAGAAAATAAAAATATTCGAGAATGGTATTTACAAAGGTTTCAACCACCTAGATTAATTGAATTATTACATAAAAAATATAATAAGTTCTTACACAAAGAAAGATTGAATATAGGATTTTTTCATTGGCTAAAAGACCTATGTTTAGAGAAGAATATTACTATTCCCTCGTTTGATAAAATTCAAAAAATTCAAACCATAGAAGAAAAAACATATATAAGTACTGATGGTACTACAATTGCTAGTATTCATCCACCGGAGAAAAGCATTATACTTAAAACAGGCATTCCAAAGAAAAATGAGCCTGTACACTCCTCATCCTTCTATGATATAGTGGCTACACCATATAAAGCCATACCTAAGGAGATCAATAAAAAACAAGAATACATACCCCATATTGTAAAACAAAATAATTATACAAACCTATATCTACAATCCCTTGGAAAGCAAACTGAAAGAATAGAAAGAATCGTATCCAAGGAAATACCTACTGTCTCTCCCATTCCTAAATCAGTATTATTTAAACCTCCTCCTGAGTTAAATAAGAATAAATTCCACATTGGAGAAAATAATAAATCCCTTATGGATCAATTAATCTCCAAACTATCCCAACTAGATCTAAAAGGAGTACCTTCACCTCAAATCAATATTCCTCCACCTACGATTACTTCTCAAATACCTGAGTCATCTGACAAAGGAAAAGCTATCCTACCTGAGCATGAAACAATGGTGCTCACAGAGGAAGAACCCATAATAGAGGATACAATCCAAAATCAGGAAAAAGCATTTATGGATACTACACCTCTAATGGATACTATCAATAAAATAGCTTATGGGAAATACTGGAAACCCATAACAGCCTTACCCTACCATAAGAGACCTACTCCTGTTGACATTCAGATGGAAGAAGATTCAATACAACAGGCAGTATCTTATTCTGGAAGATCTATAGTCAATTGGCAAATAGATGGTTTATCTGAATTAAAAATATTAGATGTCATGAGACATATGACCATGTATGCCTCTGCAAATAAAATGGCAGGCAACCATGATCAAGAAGTTGCCAAAGCAATAGTAAATGGATTCACAGGATGGTTAAGAGGATGGTGGGATTTTTATGTAGATGATGATACCAAACAAAGGATTTTAAACAATACTAGACAATGGACTGGAAGAAATGAACAAAACCAAGAAGTCATCTATACAGAAAGTGATGCTGTTAATACCTTGATATACACAATCACCCTACATTTTGTAGGCAGTACTTCACTACTGGCAGCAAGATCAGAAGACTTGCTATCTAATCTACGCTGTCCTACTCTTTCTCATTATAAATGATATAAAGATGTACTCTTTTCAAGGCTTTTAATACGTGAAGATTGCCAGCTGGACCATTGGAAAGAAAAATTCATAGCTGGTCTTCCATATCTATTTGCAGAAAAAGTCAAAGAAAGACTTCGCAAAAAACACAATGGAATAATAGTATATTCATCATATACACTCGGAGAACTCTCCGCAGAAATATGTGCAGAAGGCTTAGCCCTCTGTACTGATATGAAATTAAAAAGGCAAATAGATAAACAAAAGCTCACCAAGAAAAAAGAACTTGGAGACTTCAGTGAGCAATTTGGATATTACTTAGATAGAAAAAATATGCCTGACTACGTCAAAAAGAAAAAGAAAAAATACAAAAAAGAAAAATATATTAAAACCAAAAAGAAAAATAAGGACAAAGAATACTATAAAAAATCAAAGCAAAAATTAATCAATAAATTTTCTCCAAATACAAAGAAAAAGAGAAAACTCTCAGTATGCTATAAGTGTGGTAAAATAGGACATTATAAACACCAATGTAAATTAAAAAAGAAAATAGATTCATTAAATTTAGATGACTCCATTAAAGCAAAATTAAAAAGTATAATATCATATGATTCTTCCTCCTCTACTTCTAGTGGTTCTTATACTGAAGAAATAGATAGTAATGATCTTGATCTTATAGGTTCAGATAGTTCTTCTACTAATACTGAGACTACTACAGAATCATCAGAAGATTGTAGTTGTCCTTTACCTCAGCATAATGTTCACACACTCACTCAAAAAAGAGATTAAAGAAATAAAATCTGAAATAGTACAATTGAAAGGAAGGATTCAAATATTAGAATTACAACAAATGTCTCAACAAGATTCTGAGACAGATGAAATAGAATTCAATGATTTGATAACAGATAACCCAATAGAAACCACTGGTCCCATAGAGACTAGTGAAATACCAACAATACCAATTCCTTCAGTTAATTTGATAAATAAGATAGTTATACAAAAATGGTTTGTCCAAGTCAAAATCATTGTTGCTAAAAATTATAGCTTTGAAACATCAGCCCTTATAGATTCAGGAGCTGATCTCAATTGCATAAACGAAGGACTTGTACCTTCAAAATATTTTGACAAAACTACTCAAATATTAAATACAGCAGATGGTAGTAGGTTATTTATTAAATATAAATTATCCAACGCCTCTGTATGTAATAATCACCAATGTATTGATACACCCTTTATCATGGTTAAAGGATTAAGCCAATCAGTAATTCTAGGAGTCCCATTCCTAACATTGCTTTATCCTCTCACTATTGATGAAAAAGGAATTTCATCTACGATTCAAAATATTCCAATACATTTTAATTTCATACATAAACCAAAATTAAAAGAATTAAATAATATCAAAAGTCAATTACAAGGCAAAGAAAAATTTCTTTGCACTCTTAAACAAGAAATTAAATACAAAGTAATTGAAGAGCAATTGCAAATACCTTCAATCCAACAAAAGATTCAATCAATACAAAAGCAAATAGAAACCTCAATATGCAGCGAACATCCTAATGCTTTTTGGGATAGGAAAAAACATAGTATCAGCTTACCATATGAATCAACTTTCACTGAAAGCCAAATCCCTACTAAAGCTAGGCCAATACAAATGAATACTGTTTTATTGAAAATGTGTAAAAAAGAAATAGCAGAACTCCTACAAAGAAAACTCATTAGACCAAGTTCTTCACCTTGGAGCTGTGCAGCTTTTTATGTTAACAAAAATGCTGAAAAAGAAAGAGGAGTTCCTAGATTAGTAATAAATTATAAACCATTAAATAAAGTGTTACAATGGATCAGATATCCAATTCCTAATAAAAAAGATTTATTAGACAGAGTTGCTCAAGCTTGTATATTTTCAAAATTCGATATGAAATCCGGATACTGGCAAATCCAGATCCAAGAACAAGACAAATACAAGACAGCATTCAATGTTCCTTTTGGACAATACGAATGGAATGTAATGCCTTTTGGATTAAAGAATGCACCATCAGAATTTCAAAAAATAATGAATGATGTTTTCAACTCTTACTACCCTTTTATGATAGTTTATATTGATGATGTCTTAATATTCTCTGAATCAATTGATCAACACATTAAACACATAAATACATTTATCCATGCTGTTAGCCAAGTAGGCTTAGTGGTTTCTGCCAAAAAGATTACACTTTTCAAAACCAATATTAGGTTTTTAGGACATATGATACACCATGGCACTATCATTTCAATAGATAGATCTATAGCTTTTGCTGATAAATTTCCTGATAAGATTCTTGATAAAACTGAATTACAAAGGTTTTTAGGATGCCTCAATTACGTAAGTGATTTTTATCCTAACCTTGCTTTGGATTCCAAACCATTATATGATAGACTCAAGAAGAATCCTCCTCCTTGGTCTGACATCCATACTCACGCAATAAAGGTAATAAAGAGTAAGGTAAAAACCCTTGAATGCCTTTCTCTTCCTCATCCCACTGCTTTCAAAATAATTGAATGTGATGCCTCCGATAAAGGACTTGGTGGTATATTAAAACAACAAGTAGATTCCAAAGAACAATTAATACGATATACTTCAAAGGCTTGGAATTCCACCCAATTAAATTATTCAATGGTTAAAAAAGAATTATTAGCCATTGTTCATTGTGTCACAAAATTCCAAAGTGATATTTTAAACCAACCTTTTCTTATACGAACAGACTGCAAAGCAGCCAAAGATATTCTGCAAAAAGATGTTAAAAATTTGATTTCCAAACAAATATTTGCCCGATGGCAGGCAATACTTTCTGCCTTTGATTTCTCCATTGAACATCTTCCCGGGTCTTCTAATTCTTTACCCGATTTTCTAACCCGAGAATTTTTGCAAGGGGGGCAACACTGACGCCAATGACGAATCACCACTTTCACTTGCACTTCAATTATTCAAAGATAACCTCTCTGATAAGGATCTTTCATCCTTAAATATGGGCTCCCGAAGCAATACTCGCCGGGGAAAACAACCCATGAACTCTTTAGTTCCATATAAAGATTTATTAGACAGAGTTGCTCAAGCTTGTATATTTTCAAAATTCGATATGAAATCCGGATACTGGCAAATCCAGATCCAAGAATAAGACAAATACAAGACAGCATTCAATGTTCCTTTTGGACAATACGAATGGAATGTAATGCCTTTTGGATTAAAGAATGCACCATCAGAATTTCAAAAAATAATGAATGATGTTTTCAACTCTTACTACCCTTTTATGATAGTTTATATTAATGATGTCTTAATATTCTCTGAATCAATTGATCAACACATTAAACACATAAATACATTTATCCATGCTGTTAGCCAAGCAGGCTTAGTGGTTTCTGCCAAAAAGATTACACTTTTCAAAACCAATATTAGGTTTTTAGGACATATGATACACCATGGCACTATCATTCCAATAGATAGATCTATAGCTTTTGCTGATAAATTTCCTGATAAGATTCTTGATAAAACTGAATTACAAAGGTTTTTAGGATGCCTCAATTACGTAAGTGATTTTTATCCTAACCTTGCTTTGGATTCCAAACCATTATATGATAGACTCAAGAAGAATCCTCCTCCTTGGTCTGACATCCATACTCACGCAATAAAGGTAATAAAGAGTAAGGTAAAAACCCTTAAATGCCTTTCTCTTCCTCATCCCACTGCTTTCAAAATAATTGAATGTGATGCCTCCGATAAAGGACTTTGTGGTATATTAAAACAACAAGTAGATTCCAAAGAACAATTAATATGATATACTTCAAAGGCTTGGAATTCCAAATACGTGAAGATTGCCAGCTGGACCATTGGAAAGAAAAATTCATAGCTGGTCTTCCATATCTATTTGCAGAAAAAGTCAAAGAAAGACTTCGCAAAAAACACAATGGAATAATAGTATATTCATCATATACACTCGGAGAACTCTCCGCAGAAATATGTGCAGAAGGCTTAGCCCTCTGTATTGATATGAAATTAAAAAGGCAAATAGATAAACAAAAGCTCACCAAGAAAAAAGAACTTGGAGACTTCTGTGAGCAATTTGGATATTACTTAGATAGAAAAAATATGCCTGACTACGTCAAAAAGAAAAAGAAAAAATACAAAAAAGAAAAATATATTAAAACCAAAAAGAAAAATAAGGACAAAGAATACTATAAAAAATCAAAGCAAAAATTAATCAATAAATTTTCTCCAAATACAAAGAAAAAGAGAAAACTCCCAGTATGCTATAAGTGTGGTAAAATAGGACATTATAAACACCAATGTAAATTAAAAAAGAAAATAGATTCATTAAATTTAGATGACTCCATTAAAGCAAAATTAAAAAGTATAATATCATATGATTCTTCCTCCTCTACTTCTAGTGGTTCTTATACTGAAGAAATAGATAGTAATGATCTTGATCTTATAGGTTCAGATAGTTCTTTTGAACGGTGATGATGGTTATTCATGGTCTCTGGCTGAACTCATCCGGATCGTCTTCTTCTAGATCTGTTTCGTCTGGATCTGTTTCTTCTGGATCCTTTTGACTGAGCTGGCGATACCTATTGGTGTGTAGTGGAGAGGACTGAACTGTTTCTTCAGAAGATGTAGGTTTTCTTCCTGCTTCGGCAAATATCTCTTTCATTTGTTTTTCAAGTTCGTCCTTGGAAGCATGAGGGTTGGTTTGAAGCATATTTCTCAAATAGGGAGGAAAGTCGAATGAAGTGTTTGGAGTATTTGGGTTTTCCTGGTATATAGGCGCTTTGGGAGGTATTCTTTTTGGAGTGGCTTTGGCGAGATCCATTTGGAAGATATCCCACCATTTGACAGAGATGGTCTTTCCCAAACGAGGGATGTAGGTATAATCATTGGAAGTATTGGGTGAGATGGTATAATCCCATTTCATAATCCAAGGGATTTGGTATAAAGCCATGAAGTAAAGGTGAGTGTCAACTGTATTATTGGTATTATTGTATTGTATAAGTTGTTCCTGCAACTCCTTGAAAGCAGGAGGTAAAATCATAGCAGTTGATCCCCACACAAAAAACCAGTTTTGAAACCAAGTGGGGAACCTTTCGAAAATTGGTAGCCGGAATTGTAAATACCAGCTATGAGTATTGTTGGGGTTTTGATAATAGAAAAATTTATGCCAAGCTTCTATGTACTCAGCGTATTTGAAATATTTGTAAGAAAATTCAGAATTTTGTAATTTCTTCCCTTGTGCGGGATTAGAACCCCACTCAGTATAAGGAAGGAGCTTTTTTATCTGTACCTTTGAATAGGCTATGATTCTGGTATTTTGTTGGAAATAATGGACAACAGAGATGGATCCTGTTTCCATTAGAATTGCTTCATAGTACTCTCTGGTCTTAACCACATTGATAGGATTAAGATGATTTAATAGGTATAATGGTGCAAGCTTGCTTGGATCCATGTGAACCTGATGGTCCTCAATGGAAATGTCTATTAAAAAGGCCCTTTCAATGTATTCAGATCTGGGAGTATTGGTACGAAGAGTGGACTTGGATTGGGCAGGTGAAAAAGTAGGAGTTGAAGTACGAGCTTCTGGATATGTAATTTGATGAACTGGTGATTGAGATGGTGAACGAATATTCAGGGGTGAGGGTTCCCCTTCATATGGAACTAAAGAGTTCATGGGTTGTTTTCCCCGGCAAGTATTGCTTCGGGAGCCCATATTTTATTTGCAGAGGCATACATGGTCATATGTCTCATGACATCTAATATTTTTAATTTAGATAAACCATCTATTTGCCAATTGACTATAGATCTTCCAGAATAAGATACTGCCTGTTGTATTGAATCTTCTTCCATCTGAATGTCAACAGGAGTAGGTCTCTTATGGTAGGGTAAGGCTGTTATGGGTTTCCAGTATTTCCCATAAGCTATTTTATTGATAGTATCCATTAGAGGTGTAGTATCCATAAATGCTTTTTCCTGATTTTGGATTGTATCCTCTATTATGGGTTCTTCTTCTGTGAGCACCATTGTTTCATGCTCAGGTAGGATAGCTTTTCCTTTGTCAGATGACTCAGGTATTTGAGAAGTAATCGTAGGTGGAGGAATATTGATTTGAGGTGAAGGTACTCCTTTTAGATCTAGTTGGGATAGTTTGGAGATTAATTGATCCATAAGGGATTTATTATTTTCTCCAATGTGGAATTTATTCTTATTTAACTCAGGAGGAGGTTTAAATAATACTGATTTAGGAATGGGAGAGACAGTAGGTATTTCCTTGGATACGATTCTTTCTATTCTTTCAGTTTGCTTTCCAATGGATTGTAGATATAGGTTTGTATAATTATTTTGTTTTACAATATGGGGTATGTATTCTTGTTTTTTATTGATCTCCTTAGGTATGGCTTTATATGATCTCAAAAAAGAGATTAAAGAAATAAAATCCGAAATAGTACAATTGAAAGGAAGGATTCAAATATTAGAATTACAACAAATGTCTCAACAAGATTCTGAGACAGATGAAATAGAATTCAATGATTTGATAACAGATAACCCAATAGAAACCACTGGTCCCATAGAGACTAGTGAAATATCAACAATACCAATTCCTTCAGTTAATTTGATAAATAAGATAGTTATACAAAAATGGTTTGTCCAAGTCAAAATCATTGTTGCTAAAAATTATAGCTTTGAAACATCAGCCCTTATAGATTCAAGAGCTGATCTCAATTGCATAAACGAAGGACTTGTACCTTCAAAATATTTTGACAAAACTACTCAAATATTAAATACAGCAGATGGTAGTAGGTTATTTATTAAATATAAATATATATATATATATATATATATATATGGGAAATGATATCATATCACCATGTCATTATAATATAACAAAACCACATTTCTACAAACCATAATTGTAGTATTTGTATGACCCCAAATTTTGCACACACACTCTCTTCATCTCAATAATCAATTTAAAAAAAAAATTTGCACCCTATATATGGTCAAAATGAGTCCCCTCCAATAATGAATCTATACCGTCCAATTGGTAAATTTCAAGATCTAGGCCTTTAGAATGCAAAAATATTTTTTTTATTATTAACATTGTTAACTTAATGATAATAAAGTTATCTAAGAAATATGGAAAGAAAAAATATCTTTCTAAGACCTACATCTAAGTATCTAACCAAAATAGATAGTATGTGTTAATTAGGCTAAAAAATACTTTCTAAGTTGTGCGTTGCACTTTTTTTTGTGATTGTTCATTAGAATGAAAATAGTGCATATTTTAAATTTTGGATCAAACAAATAGCCCTAACATGGTTTTTGAAGATTTTTTCATTATTTTACTATACAACCGTTGCACGGAATCACTTATATATATACATATATATATATATATATATATATATGGATATGAAAAATACTACGCAATGCCTATAGGTGAAAATGAACAGTGATTTCGTCTACCCCCATCACCGTCCAAAGTTCATCGCACGGTCATGATTGTTCGGTAGTGTTTCATTTTTTTTTTTAAAAAAAAAAAATAGAATAACCTGAAATTTGGAATGTGTATTCATCAAAAATAAGGGAATCTTCAAAAATTATAAAAAAAATATTTTACATGAAAACAATTGATCAAAATACCCCCGAAATATTTTGGGGGTATTTTGGTCAATTTATTTTATTCGGATAATTTTTTTTTATTAGATGAGCGTCAATAAGATGTACATACTCTTCAAATTTCAAGTCATTCCAATTTGTAGAAAAACAATTAAAAATAAAACACTATTAGACAATCGTGACTGCGCAATGAAATTTAGACGGTGATGAGGGTAAACGAAATCACTATTCGTTTTCGAGGCGTTAGGAAGACTTTTCCTCTATATATATATATATATATATATATATATATTATTTATATTATCTTATGGTTGAGACTCACCTAGGATTTGTTGATATGGACCGAGAGCATGTTGTCCAATCATTATAACACGTGTTGAGTTCATTTGAGTACCCTTCACTTCCCTCTCGCTCTCTCCTATTTTTTTTTGTTCTTGAGTCCTCTCTCACCCCCTCACCACAATAGAAATGTATTTAAAGAGACTATTTATTTTTAGTATAAAGAGGTTAAAATCACCCTTGTCCATCAGATTTTAAATCAGATGGTTATAAGTGTGTCATAGACTAGACTCAAAGTTCAAAACAAATTTTCTCAAGTTTTGTAACAGACCCAAGTTATCCAATTTGACATCTAATGACTATGAGTGATCATGACTTCCGTATAACAATGGTAAATAATCTCATAGTATACAACCCTTTTTTGTTTTTCCTCCTATATTTCGTTATTGTGTCCTCTCTTACTACCTCTTATATTTTTCTTATGCTGTCAACATGTGTAAAAGATAGCGAACAGTGACTCAACATGCGTAAAAGACAGCGAACCGTGAGTCTGCCCAGTACTCAGGCCAATAAAACCTCTGCACCAATACAAAATATGTAAAGTGCATCTCAAGCGCCCTCACATGTACGTACATACATTCATGCACATGCGCCAAAACACTAAGTCAATCTAAAGTGCCCTCACACGTATGCATGCTCATGTATGTTGCCCATACACGTGTGTTCACACATGTGATATGCTTGAGTCCATACTTTCACATTTGCTCTAAGAACCCCTTTGTTGAAATAACCGTGTACAGCTAGCTAGCGACTCGATATGGTACACCGATGATATAGTTATCCATATCCCATATTTTGGGTAACTAAATTTGAATAATATTTTGGTGATAAGTTGGTGATATATTCAAGAGATATTTTGGGAATTAGTTTTTATTTAATTATTATCTTGTAACTTCTATTTAAGACTGGATGAATAAATAATGGGCACAACTGAATAGCCCTTGAACCGTAGATGTAGGTCCAAGAGACCGAACCGCTTAGAGCTCTATTTTCTTTCTTTTTCTTCTTATATTATTGTATCTTCTTTTCAATTTCTTCATCATGGTATCAGAGCATTAATCTATCTTCAGTTTTTTAGATATATGCTTTCCTTTATCAATGATAAAACTTCCTATGTTTGGATTTATCTATTGAAGTTTAATTGTGATATCTTCATTGCCTTTAACGATTTCCATACCATGATAAAAAATCAATTTGATGCTAAGGTGAAAATTCTCAGCACAGAACATACAAATAAACTTTTTTCTTCATATTTGATGGATCATGGGATCATTCATCAGATGTTATGCGTAAGAACTCCTCAACAAAATAGAATTGCTGGAAAAAAAAACCGGCATCTTCTTGAAGTAACACGTGTATTACTTTTTCAAACGAATGTTCCTAAATCATACTGGTTTGAGGGCAGTCTTACTGCTTGTCATCTTATAAATTAACTAACGACTAGAATATTGGATAATAGAAGCCCCTGTGAAATGTTGTGTGGTTGCCCTAATACTATTCATCATTCAAAGATATTTGGTTGTGAATGCTTTGTGCATTTATCATAGAATTATAGAGAGAATCTAGTTAAACGATCCACTAAATGTATATCCATTGGATATTCACTTACCAAAAAGGGTTACAAATGCTATGAAAAAGGGTTACAAATGCTATGACCCATAAACTAGGCGAATGTAAGTTTCTCGAAATATTGAATTCAATGAATAAATCCCTTATTTTCAAACTGATAAGCCTCAGGGGGAGATTAGCAAGACAACATCTACCCAAGATCTCTAAAAATGGATGGTCTTAATTCCATAGTCGAAATCATTAGGAGTACTACAATTAATCAGGAATACCTCAAGTATCCATTACTAAAACACTACAAAACACCAACGAGCAAGGGGAAATAATTCATTCTCAAGACTTTCAGCCAAGATGATCTAGTCGTATTAGTCAACCTCATTCGGGTTTAAAGGATTATTATACATATAATGTCAAGGAAAGCAATACCAAAATTTGTTACCCCATTGAAAAATGGATGGATTTTAAGAAATTATCTACTAAATATAATGCTTTTTTGACAAAAATTTCCTCAACTAAAGAATCTGCTAGCTTCAAGAAAGCTAATTCAAATGCAATATGGAGGACTGATATGAAATATGAACTTGTTGCTTTAAAGAAAAATCATACTTGGGATGTCATTACTCTTCTTAAACAAAAAAAACCAGTTGGATACAAGTGGGTATATAAAACAAAATACAAAAGTAATGGAATTATTGAGAGATACAAGGCGATACTTGTTGTAAAGAGATTCACCCAAACCTATGGTGTTGACTGCAAGGAAACATTTGCTCCTGTGATCAAAATGAATGTTGTGAGGGTTTTACTTTCTATTGCTACTAAAAATGACTAGCCTTTGTATCAACTAAATGTAGAAAATGCCTTATTACACGAAGATTTGGAAGAAGTTTACATGAAACTTCATCCAGGTCATCTTCAAGAAAGCAACAAAACGCTGGCTTGCAAGCTCAGAAAAACAATCTATGGGCTTAAACTGTCTCCCAAGATATGGTTTGAAAAATTAAGTAAAGCTTTCGTTGATAGAAGGTTTTCTCATAATAATGATGATTTATCTATATTTGTAAAAAGAAGACAATCCGAGAATGTTAATGTTCTTATCTATGTTGATGACATTGTTACAACAGAATGTGATTCAAATGCCATAAACAAATTGAAAAGATTACCTTCATACTAAGTTTGATATAAAATATTTGGAAAAAATCAAATATTTTATTGGAATTGAGGTTGCTTACTCTCACAAATAAATTTTTATTTGCCAAAAGAAGTATGTTTTAGACCTTTTACGCGAAATTGGCAATATAGGGTGTAAACCTATTGATACTCCAATTGAGACAAATTATAAAGCCAATATAGACTCAGGCAAAGCTTCGGAAGACATTGGGATGTTTCAACATTTCGTTGGTCGACTTATATATCTTATTGTCACTAGACTTGATATTGCCTTTACGGTTAATATAGTAAGTCAATTAATGCATTCTCCAAAAAATGCTCATCTTCAAGTTGTCAATCGATTTTTAAGGTACCTTAAGTAATATTATGGAAAATGAATTTTAATGAAAAAGAATGGTCAAACTGATATTATTGCCTATTTTAATGATGTTGGGTAGGTAGTCCTACGTATAAAAGATCCACCATAGGATATTGTGCGTTTGGAGGGGTAATGTCACGCCCAAAGATTTCTAACATTCCCGAGGTACGACAAACTATTTTTTTACTATGAAAATTCAAATTCCTATTAATATATATTGTAAGAAAACAAACTTTCTATTAATTAAAATTTGTACAAAGTTTGCACACAACTGATATTAACATGAAGGCTATGTATACATCTGTTGATAGAACAAGAATTTACAGTGGTGAAGTTAAACAAAAGTTACAAAGGCGAGTTTAGTTATGACATGGCTGCATCTTCTTCACAAGCTGGTCCTGATGTGCATTTAACTATGAGACTGCAATTACCCTGAAAAATATTTACCATAGTTTGGTGAGTTTGGCTACTCAGTAAGTGATTATCATGGTCCTAAAAATAATCATGGTTGGAAGTTATAAATATTTTCTGAGGAATGTATGTAAAAAAAAAAAAACAACCTGAGGAAGAATTTCGAGCAAAAGCATTTATAGATAACAATTGCACTTTCACAAATCCATAGTTAAACATACTCCAAATGATGGAAATGCATATAAACGTTTTAACATAGATGCATAATTCAAAAGATTTCACAAAATACCCTACTGGCATCTCAAGTAGGTCATCTATATACCCCACCAGTATCTTGATGGGTCCAAACAATCCCTGCAGGTCCAAACATACCTCACCGGCGTACCGGATGAGTCCAAATAACCCCTACCGAATAGGTCTAAACAATCCCTGCTGGTCTGATCATACCTCACCGGCTTCCGGATGAGTCCAAATAGTCCCTACCGGCGTAATCGGATAGGTCATAATAATCCTTGCAAATCCGATCGGACCTCATCGGCGTCCCATATGAGTCTAAATAGTCCCTACCGACATAACCGAATAGGTCCTAACGATCTTTGCAGGTCCACTTATACTCAAATTATCTCTGAAACTCTTTAAACATCAGAAAACGACAATATCATATATGCAAAGTATCATTGAAAATATTAGCATTAATTCACTTGAAGCAATTTAATAACAATCACTTCCATTGAAATATCTCTAAGTAACCATTTAAACATTTTGTGTAATAATTTTTGAAAGGTAACAGTTCTGAAGGATATTCTTGAAATCTAACATGATAACCGTCTAGTATTAATAGACGAACTTTTATGAGAATCCAAAATTAAATACGAAATTATCATAATTTATGGAGTTGCTAGTTCGTAAATAATCATTTCATAAGCAATACTACAATCAAGTGCAGAAATATCAGTTTTTCAAATAATGTGGCTGTCATTTGCATATGAATTTCGCAATGTCTAAATATTCAAAACAGTAGGATGAAATCTCACAATTTTATTAAAAGCGGAAATATTACATTTATTTATAATAATTTATAGTACAAAAAATTATGAACAATATACAGGAAAAATAAATTTATTTCTAAGAATTTACAGCATTTAAAATTCCTAATAATAGATAAAATGTCATAATTTTACTAAAAATATTATTTTTCAAGAAAATGAAGTCCCTCATGCATAAAATTTACCATGTCTACAATTCATGATAATAGACAGAATAATCATTTCACTTTATAAAAAAAAAAGAATTATTCTTCATGACAATGAAGCCACTTGCCTATAATATTTGAGAAGGAACTTTCGATAAAATTTGGCTAGAGAGAAAAGGAGTTCACTGCGTTTGTAAGAGGGAGAGCGAGAAAGGAAGTTCTGTAGGGCGAGAGTCCTTACCCTCTTTCTATTTAACTCCTTAAAACTTATTATTATATTATTTTATTAAACTCCACCTCATACGTATAGTACTAACATCAAATGTGTAATGTTTAAAACCCACGTCCACCAAAGGACGTGGCAATTGAAAGAAAAAGGTAAAGGGTAAAAGGGCATAAGAGTAGTGATGGTCCCTAATGACCATAATGCCTATATGGACCATCATATTATAAAGAGCTCCCTTTTTTCTTTTTTTTCGTTTTAAAAATTAAGGTTGTTACCTTCTTCCTCCCTTCTCGTTCCCAAGTCGCCTCTTCTCTTGAATGGTATTGCCATAATATACGGGCAAAAGGAATCTCCTTGTTGCGCAATACTTGTACCCTCCTATCCAGTATCGAAAATGGCTGCTCAATGAAGGATAGATCCTTCTTGATCGGGAAATGTTCATATTTCAAGACATGGGATGGGTTGGGCCGATATTTTCGTAATGAGGATACATGAAAGACATTATGGATGTTTGCCAATTCGGGTGGTAAGGCAAGTCTATAAGCGACACCTCCGACTCTCTTTAGGATTTCAAAGGGTCCGATGTAGCGGGGGCTCAGCTTTCCTTTATTGCCAAATCTCATGATGCCCTTTATTGGTGAGATTTTTAGGAAAACTCGATCACCTTCCTCAAATTCAAGATCTCTCCGTCGGTTATCGGCATAACTCTTTTGTCGACTCTGAGTTGTCCTGAGCCTTTCTCTAATTAATGCTATCTTATTTGTGGTTACCTGGACGATTTTTGGCCCTAAAAGCTTTCTTTCACCAACTACATCCCAATAGATTGGTAACCTGCATTTCCTTCCATACAGGGCTTCATATGGTGCCATCTGAATACTGGCTTGGAAGCTATTATTATAAGCGAACTCAATCAGGGGTAAATGGTCATCCCAGCTTCCTGTAAAGTTAATGACACCCTCAGCATATCTTTCAAGGTCTGGATGGTCATCTCTGATTGTCCATCAGTTTGGGGGTGAAAGGCAGTGCTAAAGGTGAGTCTCGTCCCCATGGCTGACTGTAGCCTAGCCTAAAATTTATAAGTAAACTGAGTGTCCTTGTCCGATACAATACTGACCGAAACTCCATGTAACCACACTATTTCCTTAATGTACAACTGGGCCAGTCGATCCAAAGTGTAAGTTGTGCGGATCGGTAGAAAGTGGGCAGTTTTAGTCAGCCGATCTACAATGACCCAAATGTTGTCATGCCCTAAATTTGTTCTAGGCAAGCCGGAGATAAAATCCATAGAGATGTGCTCCCACTTCCATTCTGGCATGGGTAAAGGCTGCAACAACCCTGCAGGCCTTTAATGCTCAGCTTTAACTTGCTGGCATGTTAGGCACTTAGAAATAAATAATGCTACCTCTTTTTTCATATCATTCCATCAGAAGATTTTCTTCAGGTCCTGATACATTTTAATACTTCCAGGATGTATAGTATAGCGGGAGTGATGTGCTTTGTACAAGATAACTCTTTTCACACTCTCATCATTCAGAATACAAATCCGACCTCTGAATCTCAACAAATCATCACTGCTTATAGAGAACTCGCCATTTTTTCCCAACATCCCCTCTTCTACAATTTTTATAAGCTGAAGGTTCTGCTTTTATGCCGACCGAATCTGTTGAATTAATTGAGGCTTTGCCTTAATGTTGGTAATCATACTTACCACACTATTAAAAGCCGGAGCCGGATGCCAATCCACTATTTATTCTAACAATTTCATTTCTTTGATCAGTAGATGAGCTAAGACTTCTGTGGTTTTTTACTTAGAGCGTCGGCCACAACGTTAGCTTTTTCCTGAATGATAATGGATTGTACAATCATAACCTTTTAAGAAATCCATCCATCTTATCTGCCGAATATTTAAATCCTTTTGGGAGAATAGGTATTTCAGGCTCTTATGATTGTATATTTCGAATTGCTCACCATATAGATAATGCCTCCAAGTTTTCAAAGCAAATACTATTACAGACAGCTCCAAGTCTTGAATTGGATATTTCTTCTCATATTCTTTCAACTGTCTGGATGCATATGCCACTACCTTCCCATATTGCATTAATACACATCCCAAGCCTTTATGTGAAGCATCACTATAAATTACAAATCCCTCACTCTCCTCGTGAATAGTTAAAATAGGTGCTGAAGTCAATCGAGCTTTGAGTTCTTGAAAACTCTCCTCACATTCCTTTGTCCATTCAAATTTAACATTTTTTTGTGTCAATTAAGTTAATGGGGTTGCAATTCGAGAGAATCATTCTACAAATCTTCTGTAATATCCTGCCAATCCCAAAACGCTTCGCACTTCAGTCACATTACTTGGTTGTTTCCAATTAACCACGGTTTCAACCTTTGAAGGATCAACTGATAACCCTTCCTTTGATATTACATGTCCTAAAAATTTCACTTGTTAAAGCCAAAATTCACATTTACTTAGTTTGACATACAACTTCTTTTTTCTTAGTATTTGTAATACCAATCTTATATGTTGTTCATGTTCCTCCTGATTCTTTGAATAAATTAGAATATCATCGATGAATACCACAATAAATCTGTCCAGAAAAGGCTTAAAGATTCGATTCATCAAATCCATAAATGCAGCCGGCGCATTGGTTAATCCAAAAGGCATGACTAAAAATTCATAATGGCCATACCTTGTTTTGAAAGCTATATTGGGAACATCGTCACTTTAAATTTTGAGCTGATGGTATCCAGATCTAAGATCAATTTTTTAAAATACTTGTGACCCTTGTAATTGATCGAATAAATCATCAATTCTAGGTAGTGGATATTTATTTTTCACTGTCATTTGGTTTAGCTGTCTATAATCGATACACAACCTCATGGTCCCATCTTTCTTTTTAACAAACAATACCGGAGCACCCTAAGGTGACACACTGGGTCTGATAAAACCTTTATCTAATAATTCTTCCAATTGTTGTTTAAGTTCCTTAAGTTCCGTAGGTGCCATTCGGTAAGGGGCCTTAAAAATTGTGGCTGTCTTGGGAAGTAACTCAATAGAGAATTCAATTTCCCCATCAGGTGGTAACCTGGACAATTCCTCAAGAAATACGTCAGGAAATTCTCGGACGACTGGAATGGTGTCATAGTTTATCTTTTCCTTTCTATCTACGTTAACATAGGCAAGAAAGCCTTAACATCATTTTTGAAGGAGGCGATTAGCCTAAATTGAGGAGATTAAAAATGGTGGAGAGGCTTCCTTGATACCTTCGAGGTAAAATACTGGTTGATTCGGAATACAAAAAGTAACTATTTTCTTGTAACAATAAATACTTGCATGGTATGCAGAGAGTCAACCCTTGCCTAATATCACATCAAAATCTTGAATTTCTATGAGTATTAAATCCACTAACATTTCCTTTTCTTCCATCCTTATCACACAAGACTTGTATACTAGATTGGTATTAATTGAATTCCCCATAGGTGTGGCTACCTCTAAAATGTATTCCAGTTGTTTTGGTTTTACCCTTAAGTGGCATGTAAAGTGTGGTGACACAAATGAATGAGTAGATCCAGGATAAATCAAAACATGAGCTACTTCTTGAAAGATAGTAAGAGTACATCGGATCACTGATTTTGAGGCCTGAGTATCTTGTTGGGTAATTGCAAATACTCTCCCCTTCGTCTGAGGTTTCTGGGCTGCCTCTTCAGGCTATGAATGTTGCTGCATTTTCAAGGCAGGACAATCTTTGATCTTGTACCCCAGCTTCCCACTTTGGAAACAAGCTCTGATTTCCCAATAACAGGGTTTCATCCCATGTCTCTTCCCACATTTTTTTCAAAGCTCTAGTGGGCTTTGAAATGGCGTCGGCCTTGGCCTTTTGTTCGCTCCTTTAGAGTTTGTCGATTAGGTGCTGTGGGCCTATACTGATTTCTCTGGCTATTCCTCTTTTGGTAATCTTTGCAGTCTTTTTCAATAATTTGGGCTCTGTCAACTATTTCGGCATAAGTGCTTAGTTTTAAGACTGATATTCTGCTTCTGATGGCTAGTCTGAGGCCCCTTTCAAAATTTTTTACCTTTCTTGTTTCGTTGTTGACCATATGTGGAGCGAACCTGGCCAATTCAGTATACTTGGCCTTGTACTGTGCCATTGTCTTGCTTCCTTGAACTAATTCCAGAAATTCTATTTCTTTTTTGTCTCGAATAAAATCTGGGAAGTACTTTTCATTAATGTCTCTAGAAATACCTCCCAAGTCAAAGGTTTATTTTCTTGGACCAATACTCCTTTTGCCATTCGCCACCAATGTTGTGCTTCACCTTCTAACGTAAAAATTGCCAAGGCCACCTTCTTATCATCAAGACATTCCATTACCTCGAATATTATCTCCAATTGCATAATTCATTCATCGGCTTCTAGTGCGTTTACAAGACCCTTAAAAGAAGGTGGGTTCAATTTATTAAATTGTTCGATATTACACCCACCATTTCCCATAGCTGACTGCCTAAGTGGATTGTTGTTATCCATCTGATGTTGCATTAGGGTAAACATATTTTTCAAGGCCCAATGAATTCCTTCCATGTTAGCTTCAGCTATTCTGGATGTTGCTCTTGTATCGATCTGTACGTACAATAAATATGACTTAAAGTACATTCTTTTCAAATTTCCTATGAATCTTAAACCTATTGCTTTGATACCATAATTGTCATGCCCCTAGATTTCTAACATTCCCAATGTGCGACAGACTATTCTTACACTAGAAAAATTCAAATTCCTATTAATATATATTGAAACAAAACAGATTTTTCTATTAATTAAAATTTGTACAAAGGTTGCTCACAGTTGGTATTAACATGAAGGCTAGGTATACATCTGTTGATAGAACGAGAATTTACAATGGTGAAGTTAAACAAAAGTTACAAAGGAGAATTTAGTTATGACATGACTGCATCTTCTTCATAAGCTGGTCCTGATGTGCATTTAACTATGAGACTGCAATTACCCTGAAAAATATTTACCATAGTTTGGTGAGTTTGGCTACTCAGTAAGTGATTATCATGGTCCTAAAAATAATCATGGTTGGAAGATATAAACATTTTCTAAAGAATGTATGTAAAAAAAAAAAAAACAACCTGAGGAAGAATTTCGAGCAAAAGCATTTATAGATAACAATTGCACTTTCACAAGTCCATAGTTAAACATAATCCAAATGATGGAAATGCATATAAACATTTTAACATAGATGCATAATTCAAAGGATTTCACAAAATACCCTACTAGCGTCCCAAGTAGGTCACCTATATACCCCACCAGCGTCTTGATGGGTCCAAACAGTCCCTGTAAGTCCGAACATACCTCATAGGTGTACCAGATGAGTCCAAATAGCCCCTATCGAATAGGTTTAAACAATCCCTGCAGGTCCGATCATACCTCACTGACGTCCGAGATGAGTCCAAATTATCCCTACCGACGTAACCGGATAGGTCCTAACAATCCTTGCAGGTCCGATCATACCTCATCGGCGTCCCAGATGAGTCCAAATAGTCGCTACCGGTATAACCGAATAGGTCCTAACGATCCCTGCAGGTCCACTTATACTCAAATTATCTCTGAAACTCTTTAAACATCAGAAAACGACAATATCATATATGCAAAACATCATTGAAAATATTAGCATTAATTCACTTGAAGCAATTTAATAACAATCACTTCCATTGAAATATCTCTAAGTAGCCATTTAAACATTTTGTGCAATAATTTTTGAAAGGTAACACAACTGAAGGACATTCTGGAAATCTAACACGATAACCGTCTAGTATTAATAGACGAACTTTTATGAGAATCCAAAATTAAATACGGAATTATCACAATTTATGGAGTTGCCAGTTCGTAAATAATCATTTCATAAACAATACTACAATCAAGTGCAAAAATTTCAATTTTTCAAATAATGCGGCTGTCATTTGCATATGAATTTTGCAATGTCTAAATATTCAAAACAGTAGGAGGAAATCTCACAATTTTATTAAAAGCGGAAATATCACATTTATTTCTAATAATTTATAGTATAAAAAATTCTGAACAATAGACAGGAAAAATAAATTTATTTCTAAGAATTTATAGCATTTAAAATTCCTAATAATAGATAAAATATCATAATTTTACTAAAAATATTATTTTTCAAGAAAATGAAGTCCGTTACGCATAAAATTTACCGTGTCTAAAATTCATGATAATAGACAGAATAATCATTTCACTTTATAAAAAAAACAAATTATTCTTCAAGACAATGAAGCCACTTACCTATAATATTTGAGAGGAAACTTTCGATAAAATTCAGCTCGAGAGAAAAGGAGTTCACTGCGTTTGTAAGAGGGAGAGCGACAAAAAAGTTATGTAGAGCGAGAGTCCTTATCCTCTTTCTATTTAACTCCTTAAAACTTATTATTATATTACTTTATTAAACTCCACCGCATAGATGTAGTACTAGCATTAAATGTGTAATGTTTAAAACCCACGTCCACCAAAGGACAGGGCAATTGAAAGAAAAAGGTGAGGGGTAAAAGGACATAAGAGTAGTGATGGTCCCTAAGGATCATAATGCCTCTATAGACCATCATACTATAAAGAGCTCTCTTTTTTTTCTTTTTTTTTTTCGTTCTAAAAATTAAAGTTGTTACAGATAACCTTGAAACTTGGAAAAGTAAGAAATAGTCTGTGGTTGCACGATCTAGTGTAGAGGCCGAGTACAGAGCTATGACAACTACAACCTGCGAATTAATTTGGCTAAAAATTCTTCTTAGAGATATGGATTTTAATATTTTGCATCTAATGGTTAGGAACTGTGACAATCAACTTGTGATACATATCGCATCAAATCTTGTATTTCATGAACACACTAAACACAGAAACAAATTGTCATTATGTGAGAGAGAAAGTTCAAGCCAAATAAATTATTACTCCATTTGTCATAAGCAAAATCAACTTGCCCATATCCTCACAAATGCCACAAGCAAAGTACATATTCAAGAAACATTAAGCAAGTTGGGCTTGATAGATATGAGCGAATCAACTTGAGCGGAGTGTTGAAATAACCATGTATAGCTAGCTACTCGATATGGTATACAGATGATATAGTTATCCATATCCTATGTTTTGGGTAACTGAATTTGAAAAATATTTTAATGATAAGATGGTGATATATTCAAGAGATATTTGAGAAATTAATTTTTATTTAACTGTTATCTTGTAACTTCTATCAACTGAATTACCCTTGAACCAAGGACGTAGGTCCAAGAGACTTAACCATGTAAAACTCTATTTTCTTTCTTTTTCTTCTTCACTTCATATCCCTCAATTTCTTCAACACCCTTTCTTTCTGTCTCTTCTATACATTGTTGTCAACTCCTCATGTCATGAAAACCACCATTACGATCACTGAAATGTGTGGTAGATAAGAGTAGGAAAAAGCAGCCTAAGAAATGTCACTGTTTCTCAAAAAAAAAAAAAAAAAAAAAACACGAAAAACCAAAGAACCATAAAAAATTGAGAAAAACGTTTATGAGAGCATGTGACTTTAATTTGTACTTCATGGAGTTTTCTTGGTATATGTCAAGACAAATGTGGGTCACATTCGTGCAATACTATTAATGCAAGTGTCCAAAAAATTCCGGAAGACTCACTCCTGAGGTCCCAAATGCAAGTAACTTTTCTATTTCATTGATCTCGTCGTAGGAGTGAGTTAAAGAGGGAAAGAGGGAGCCTTTTAATTTTTTTTAGAGAGAGTTATGTACGGATTTTAAAAATTTGAAAAAATATCTAAATAAATTTTATTTTTAGGTTTCATTTCTCAATAAATCAAAAGTTTTAAAATATATATTAGAATATAAAAATTGTAGATTTTATTTCTTCTAACCTCCTGATCTCCCATCTCTAACCCCTCACTCTCTCTCCTCCCGTTTTATCTCTCTATCTCCACGTTTTTCATCTCTTTCCCCTCACTCTCTCTCCTTCCAAATACACAATAAGTACATAGAGAGAAATAGAGGTATTTGGGTAAACACAGGAAGAGAGAGAGGTGTTTGGTGGTGAGAGGTTATTGGGAGGAGAGAGAGATGTGTTTGGGTAAACACATGAAGAGAGAGATGTGTTTAGATAAACATTGGAGGAGAGAGATGCTTGGTTGTGAGAGGTTATCGGGAAGAGACAGAAGTGTTTGGATAAACACATGAAGAGAGAGTTGTATTTGGATAAACAAGGGAGGAGAGAGAGAGAGTGAAACATGCAACAAGAGACAGAAAGAGAGAAATTTGAGATATATAAATGAAGAGATAAAGGATTGAGTTTAAAAAGATCACTTCTTTCTCATATTTGTTTAGGTTAAAAAGTAGGTTTAAAGTGGTCAAGGGGTTAGAAGATGTTTTTTGAAACTTCGGGTTTCTTAATAAATAAAATCTAAAAATATGAGATATAGGGATATTTTTTTTTTTTTTTGTCAAAAATATGAATTGCGCTACTTATAGGTAGAAATTACAAAGGAGGTCTATCTTTTTTTTTTTCAAAATTGCACCTTAGTGCGAGGACATCCTCGGACCAAATTTTATTTATATTTATTTATTTATTTGGTTGGTTAGTAGGGCACTACACCAAAGCATGGGCCACTACCCCACTAAAACAAAAAATTTAAAAAAAAAATTAAAATTCAGACCGAGTATTCCATCCTCATATTAAAGGGCAACTTTGGAAAAAAAAGAAGCATTCGTAATTTCTGTGTATAAACAAAACATTTCGTATTTTAGAAAAAAATTGAAGTTATGAATGTAAATCACTATTTTTTTAGTAGGATTTTTAAAAGGGGAGCAACAAATCTTTTATATGGAGTAAAGTAGCTCTTCAGTATCAAAAGCTCGTATATGCCTGTGCTGAAAAATCCTTCATGGCTCCTTATAAAAAGAGAACTTTTGGTAAAAATGATTTTCTCCACGAAAGAGAGAGAGCAAAGCTATACTCTTACCCTTCTTCGAGGAGAGAGAAACTCCTGACTCTTCTAGTTGTCGAAGGACAAAGAGCAACTCTCACACTTCTCCATGGGGGATTGAGAAAGAGAGATGCTCAATTTTTAGAGAGAGAAACTATAGTTTTACTTATCCCATAAAGGAAGGAAAAAGAGCGAGACCATATTGAGAGAGAGAGAGAGAGAGAGAGGGGCTATATTTAGAGAGAGACTAAACTTTAAACCCCTCATAAAGGAGGGGATGGCCCTATATTTAGAGAGAGAGAGAGGGACTGTATTATTACACCTCTCATAAAGGGTAGAGAGAGAGAGAAACCAAAAAAAATTGAACAGAGCATCTAAAGCCTAAGTGACAAGTCAAGCTTGGGCACATCCTCCCTCGTCCCACCTCCATTTCTCCACGACCTCTCACCTTCGCTTGAGCCAAAACCCACTTTTTCTCTCCTCCCATCGACTCCAAACCCCTCTTCCAACGTCCCAACACTCGCATGCCTCGAGCCAGTGGGTTCGATCCTCTGGGGCCAATTCCTCGAGCCTGACACCTCTTGAGCCATGGAATGGGGCCGCAGGCCGAGCCCGAGCCCACTCGAACCCGAATCACCCGAGCCACCAAGCGCAGAACTCGATCGTTGGGCTCGCTTTACTAGGCTTCTCTCCAATTTATGAGCGTTTTGGTGGCCTCCCAGGGCTTGAGAGCTGTAAAACTTTCTGTGGCAGTAGTTGCAGGGGAAAACTCTTGGCTCTAAATCATAAGGTTGCTCAAGCCCAAGCTCCAAGCTCAGTGATGGTGGTGGTGATGACTTACGAATAATGGTCGTTTCAGGGTTGAAGTGTTCCTCCATTATAGAGAGAGAGAGGAGAGAGAAAGAGGTTGGTTTTTTGAGAGGTTTGTGAGCGAGTCGTCTTCTTCTTTCATGGAGGAGAAGGTTGAGAGAGTAGCCACAAAAGAAGAGGAGATAGAGTAGAGTGGGGACAAAAGGCCTGCAAAAATCAGAGGGGATATCAATTTGTCGCACCCATTTATGGCACGACTCGAAGGGAGTTGTCTCTCCTTAAATTCCTGTGTTTTTGTTTGTAGGGTTTCTTTTTTCTGAACCACTCTTGCACCACTTTGCGGATCGGCAAATCATCTACTTGCGCGGTCTCTGCTTTGTCCTGACTAGAGCTGGCAAGGGCTTGGAGCTGGGCCCAGCCAGGCCCGAGCCTAGCCCTTGTCGATATGAGGCCGGTGTGGGCAACGTCCGGACGGGGCAGAAGGTCCCTAACCCAGGTTGGGCCCGGCTGTCCTTTACCGAAGGGACCTTGACCTAGGCCAAAGCTTGGATCAAACTGGGCCCAATAATTTCTTAAAAAGTTAAAAAGAAAAACCTAAAGGCAAACATCAAATTGGGTTGGGCAGGCCATAGTCCTAGCCAGGTAATGGTGCCTTGGTACTTGAGCAATATTTTGTGGACACGGTGTTAATTTTTTCAATCGGGGCCATCAAGCCCATTGCTAACACTAGTCATGACTCCTCCCTCTAGCTTGTTTTCACCTTAACCTCCATGAGAGTGATATTGATAGTCCCCCATGTGTATTTGTCTGTACTTGATGAGCATTCTTAGTACTATGTATAAACAATTGTGCCCATTTCGTACAAAAAGTCAATGGTCTCAATATATATATATATATATATATATGATTTATGTTAAGTTGTAACATTGTAAAAAAAAAGTTTGTGGTGTTATGCCGAGTCTATTACATGTATGTTTGACAAGTTTTTTAAAAATAAAAAGTTTATATAAGGGTGAGGCCCTAAATAATCAAATTAAAGCATACCTCAAAAATTCGCAAGAGGAGGTTGTTTTGATGTATAAAAATCCTCAAATAGATCATCTCGACCTCAAGCTTTATGAACATGAAAAAAATGGATTTCAAGTATTAGAAATAATACACAAGCATTTTCTGGACTGTCAATTTTTAAGGGTTCATAGATCGACGTGAGCTACACTATTTTTGAAGTTTTAGATTTTATAATTAGAGATAAAAACAAAATTTCATGCCATCATAAAGATTCTCAGTACTGAAATAACATTTTTCAATACTATTTCCATGTGCGCTTTACTTTGATTATTCAGGGCTTCAACTTTATACAAACCACACCCTTTTTATATAAACTTTTCTCCCCTCTCTTTTCTCTTTTACTTTACTCAAATATGGTCTTTCTCACACGTGAAATGGTGGTTAGTGTTATCGTCCTTCGATGAAGGGACCAAAGGCTCCAACCTTTACCTGAATAAGGCCAACATTTTTCCTGAGAAATTCATCAAAAATAATTTATGAGATGAACTACTTAATATTTCAATCATTTTTACATGATTTAATTTAAAAAATAATTGAATGGGTAAAATATTAAATAGTTGATATGTTAAGTGTGTTTTGATCAAGGACACAGTTTTTATGAGTCCATGTAGAAATGAGTCCACTTTTAAAATTTTATTTTTGAGATGTATTTTCATACCCAATTTTTGAGGACATGTAATCTCTAATATGGAGATTATGAATATGAACAACAAATAAATTTAAAAAGGTAAAAATAATAATTTTGTGAAGATAACATTTGGATCATCAGTTTAAATTGTTTTATGATAGATCATCTCTTTGCTTCCATCTTTAAGATGGATGCTTTATAATGCAGAGGAGCAAATGTAGATACGAAGGACACAACGCATGAAACAATTTTCCTTTGATAAATCCTCCCCTTTTTTTCTTTAACGAACGCAACCTTACGTGAATCAACATGGCAAGCATTCATTTACATGCGTTTGTTGGACCGTATATGCAGTTCTCCAACTGTGTAGTTCTTTTTCTCTTTTTTAATGACAACTTTTATCAAAAATGTACCATATACCTGTTATGTATCGTATATATGGTACATCTTTTGAGAAATCTACCATTCATTCTTGACAACCAATGAGGTCAGGAATAACATTTCGGGACAAAAAATATGGTTAATTTCTATTGCTGATCATCAATAATGTGCGGTGGATGTTCCATTGGTATAGCATAGATGGAGGAACTGGCAAGCATAAATATATAATCCATCATAGCACCTTTTAAATATGCAATACAAATATGAGAGTACAGTTCTTGATAAAATGGAATGGTGGAACATGATTCATATAACGAACTCCAATTAATTGAGATAAGACTCTAATGATACTAGAGTTTCAATTATTAAGGTTCGGCATCTAGACTGGTTTGGTTCTCTTTCACTCATACTCACAGCTAAACTATAAGCAACAGAATTTACAATCTTGGGCATTGGCTTATGTACACAGTCATTGAGATTAGTACAACTGGTGGGGTTCCTCCATGAACTCCCACAGACCTATCAAACAACTGTAGCGTGTACCGTACACCACTCTCTCATATAGCAAACAAATGTAGCATGTACCATACACTATTTGTGGATGATAGACATTTGTTTTTTTGTTGGTTTGTGCGTGGTATGCTTGGCCTATAGCAAAATAAAGATATAGTGCTCTAGATTTTACATATTTTCAAAAAATCACTTTTGAAGATCAGTAAATGAAGACCCAAAAGTTTTGGATTTGCTTTTAAAGGCGGTGTAATGCCTACTTTTAAAAGTGTTGTACTGGAAAGCCGTTCCTAAGTTGTATGATATTTTTTTTTTTTTTGGTAATTCAGTGGGGAGGACATGCCTCTGCCTGTTTTTTCAGATAGATTAGAGAGTCGGTTTTTTTTAAAGGTGGGACTGGGTGGTGTCAGTAAGATTGGAATCCGTGGTAACCAGGACCCATATCCTTTCTTATTTTGTATGATTTATTGAAAATGAGAGAAGAATATTTTTTGTTGTTTGGTGAGACATATTATATGATTTTTTGAAAAGAAAAGGCATATTTCTAGCAAAATGACAAAGAATCAAACAAATGTAAAGGCAATTTCAAATTGTTATAAATGAATTATAGAAAATACCCCCAACCAAAAGTGACGAAGAACTGACAACTCTACACTTTTGGATAAGCAACATCCCTTCTTCTGGCTTACCCCAAAAAACATCTCTTCTTGTTGCCAAAACTTTATTTTTGCAATATTTTAATAGAAGCATTTTTTGTCATTTGAAATCAAATTACTAAAGTGCCCAAAAAATATTCAAATATTGGACTCTTAAAGACCAACTCGCAACAAGTAACGGCAATGTTTGCTTAACATCTTGGTTTTCTTTTCTTTTCTTTTTTTCTTTTTTTTTGGACAATAGATAGTCCCAGATGATAAATACAAAAAACAAACATATTAAAAATATATAAATGGACAGAGAAACTGAGTGATCCACTCATTAAGTGTGTAGAAATGCTAAGAAATCAAGGAATGGGGTCGGGGCATCCATGGTCATGGGTGCTGATACCTCAACATGACGCCCCTCCCTCCATTCTCGCCGTTCCCATGTCAAAAAAAAAAAAAAAGCCTAAGAAATCAAGATTAGATTGCAAGAGCAATCACGTTGATCGCATGTCAAAGAAAAAAAAGCTAAGAAATCAAGATTAGATTGCAAGAGCAATCACGTTGATCCTGCTTGTCCTTAGTAATTGCCTTTAACGACTCTTTCTCCTAATTATTATTATAAGGATTATAAAGAAATAGTTTACATAAGGATGCAACTTTATAATGTAGAACAACTGATGCACCTCAAAAATCTATTGAAAAACTTATAATGTAGAACTACGGATGCACCTCAAAAATCCATTGAAAAAGAAAAACCATTTGATTGATGATCTCGACATCAAGATGTTTGACCATAAAAAATAAAAAGATTTTACGTCGAAAAAATAGTGCATTTTATAACATATTATCTACACCATCCATTTTCAAAATTTTCATATGTTTATAGATCAACTTGATGATTTTCATATGTGTATAGATCGACTTGATTTTAACCATTTTGAAATTTAAAATTTTATAATTAGATATAAAAATAGATTTTGAAATAATCCTAAGAACATTTTACATCAAAATTATATACCACGGTAAAATTTGAAGGTGCACATTACCTCTATAGCTACGCATGCATCCGTATGCCAACTGCACCCTTATTATAATTATCTCTTATTTTAAGATGACACACTCTTTTATTAATTATTGTAAAGAAAAAAAAAAAGCTATACATCCTCTCCCTCTACTGCATCGTCTCTCTCCTATGATGTGTAGAGAGAGATAGGAAGGAGAGAGAGAGAAGAAAGAGGGCTTACTTGCTCGTTATCTTCGAAAAGCTTTGCACCACGATGGCTGTAGTTTTGTTTCGAGACATCGATGTGTCTTGATAACGGAGAGAACACACACGGTGGTGTTTGTGTTCTTTTTTCCATGTTGTATTTATATGTGAAGGTGGAATTTAGATATCCTTAGCTTTTGGCGAAGGTCAGCGGTACCCATATATAGAAAAAAAGCATGGGCTTAATTGATTAGCGCTTGACGATTTAGAAATCTACGTGCTAGACTTAATTCTTATTGTGGTAGGGCCCTCTCCCCACTAACTCACCCACAAAAAAACAGTACCCATATATGGAAACAAGTTGAATAAATGAGAGAAAGAGAGGGGCGAACAAGGAAAATTGATCAAGAGAGGTTGTACCACAGAGAGAAATTACTATGGACAATGAAATTGAAGAGAGACAGTCACTATGAAAAAAAAAAAAAAAAAAAAAACTAAGAGAGAGATTACAAATAAGGAAAATTAACCAAGTTTGAGGGTTCTCGAAATTCACCATCTTAAGCATTTTTGTCCCAATCTTATGTAATGCACTATTGGGTTTGAAGAGTTTTTAACTTTTAAAGGTGGGGTATTTTTTAGTTTGGACATGTAGGAGTAGGTATCCTAGTTTCTTTTATAGTGTGCTCGTATAGGATCACATTGTACAATTGCTCCTTCAGGCAGCATACCTAACAGCATTTCTTCAATTTAAGATGGATTCACTGTAAATTATAGGAGTTTCATGAGTATTTTTCAATATAAATTTTTAGGATTCATTTTAAATTCAACTCGAGTATCTCGAAAAGAAAAAAAAAATCTCTTAGGGGATCCACTTTATGGTCACCAAATAAAAAAATCCAGATTTTAAGTTCCCACACAATCTCGTTCTGATGATAGTATTCTTTTAGTCCAATCATTTTGGTGATCTCAATTCAATTTTAGAATCTTACATTTTTTATTTATTTAGAATAGTGTTCTAAATTTGTGTCAGTCACTCGAATTGGTCTTCTAAAAGCCGGTCTGGATCATCAAATTACCTATTTGAATCGGCGGTTTGATCGATCCTTCAGTATGAGAAGAGTAAGTTAAAAATAAAGAATAAAAAATACAATATCCTGATTTTGACTTGGAACTAGTTCATCCAGATTCCCGATCCAAATCGGCCGGACACGTTTGAAACACTATTTTAGATCGTTACTTTTTTTTTTTTTGGAAGTTGGTAAATATTTATGTACTAAAATTGGGTCCTAAATCACTCATTTGCACATGACATATTTTTTAAAAAGAAAATATCTCTGTACTTTTTATTTTTAAGTTTTATATCTCAATAAATCCAATGTTTCAAAATATATCTTGGGACATAAAAATTTTAAGTTTTATATCTCTGAACCCCTTGAACTAACTTTATCCCGTTTAAATTTATTTTTTTGTCCTAAACAAATATAAGAAAGACATATGTCAATTCTAAACACCATTATTTCTCTATTTTCACATAATTTTCTCTTAAATCTATTTTTCTACTCTCTCTCTTATGTATCTCACTCTCTTTCCTCCGTTACAGAAACAAAAAAGGTGAATGTTAGAGAGATAAATTTGGGAGAATATATCACATAACGAGATGAAGAGTTTAAAATGAGTATGTCTTTTTTATATTTGTTAGGATTAAAAAAGTAGTTAAAAAAGAATAAAGTTAGTATAGGGGTTAAAAAATATATTTTGAATCTTTAGATCTATTGGAATACGAAAACAAAAAATAAAAAGTAAAAAAATATTTGTTCTGTTTTTAAAAAACATAGAAATGGATACCAAATGCACCAGCGGGAGCACATGATCGGCTTGGATTTCCTTTCCTCACCCCTCATGACTGAAAACACATGGAAATATTCGAACTTAGGAAGTTGAACCACACTAAGTTGCGTGTGACTTTAACTGTAGATGATGTCATCTACCTTGCTTTTACAATTCTCAATCCACGCGTTTCCTGCTCTTCTCCCTCCTTATTATTTCTTTGCCCATTTATTCGCTTTAACGGGTTGACGTGGCACCCAGTTCGGCCTCTAGTCCACCTCAGCAAGGGCGGGGCCCACGTCTACGTAGTTCTATTCTCGTCGGCATCTCGTAAACAATAAATCGGGCCTCTTACATGGTTACAGTGACTACTGTCCTTTGTCCCGTGTCAATTCCTGCTCTCTTTCTCTCTCTCACCAACCCACCCGCACATGGATCTACTCCCCCTTTCTGTCTCATCAATCGTGGCCCTCACTCTCCATTTGGAGCCTCCCTCTAACCTCAAACGACAGATTAATTATTTACTTATTTTTTAACTTCATTTAAATATATATTTATTAATCTTACTTTAAACATATATTTTTTATTTTTTGGATTCTTTTACACATTTTTGCCGAACCGATGATACCTACCCGATTTGGTTCAATTTTTGGGTTGCTTGGATCAGGTACATGGCCGGTTTCTACGGTCTAGTTTGTGCAATCGAACACTTAATGATCTTGATTTGGAATCACTCTCCCTCATCAATCCTAGGTGTCATGATTTCATTCGGAGTGTTGAAAGAACCCCATATTAAGTTTCGTGTGTTGAGTTTTTTGTTTTGTGGGATTACTATTGTAATGTGATTTGTTATTTAAAAGGCGAAAGTTATATCTATATAAATATCTGATAAATCAAAATAATCCTTATGAATGAGATACTGGTTTAACCTCTGTTGACTTGAACCACGTATATGTCTTGTTGATTATTCTTCTCTCTCTTTTGTCTTTATTTCTTGTATTACAAATTCTACATGGAATCCCTCCCTCTCATGAATCGTGGCCACAATGGCCTTCATTTGGAGGGACTCTCTCTGTCTCTCTTCAATCTTACCCCCCTATCTCTCTCACAAACACACACCAAGCCATGCCATAGGGCAAATACTTTACTTAAAATTCAAAATTTGGATCCTATTTGGATCCAAATTTTAGATGCGAAATTTAGATCCATATCCAAATAGTAATTTAGGTCGGATTTAATTATAGGTGGATTCAATTTGGATCAAGCTCAATTTTTTAAATAATATATATTATTTTATAATTGGGTTATGTTAGGATGCTTAATATGTGCAATTATTTTAGCTTTCATAATTATATTTTAACTTTATAATATACAAACTTGGAATTGATCCATATCTGGATTTGGATTTGGATCATATACTTTTCGGATCAAAATCTGGATATTGGTGGATCCAGACCCGATCCGAAAATTTCTCAACCCTACCTGGCCCATGACCTACTTATGCACCCCCCTCTTTCTCTCGTAGAGCTACTCTAGTTCTTTCTCTAGCTCTCCTTAAACAAGAAATTCAGATACATACAATTTTGTATGAGAACTGTATCGGTCTAAAGAATCTCACCTAGATGAGTTTGTGCTCTCTCTCAAGTAAGGGAGGCAACCAGTTGGGTGCACCTGCCTACTCGAAAGGTCGACTTGACCCAATCCGGCTCAATGTTTGGGCCCAGATAATGGAGCGTGTGTCAGCCTCCATTTGACTTGGACCTGACCTGGGTTGGGTCTAGTTCTAAGTGCATCCTGATCCTTATGCGGTCAGATCCAGTTCTGGGTCGGCCCAACCCAACCCGATATATGCCAGTATGGGCCTAACTAGGTACCGGTTGAATCAAGGTCGAATCAGACCTAATCCGTCCAATATAAGGCCCTAGTCTCAAACATCTATCCTGGTCTCTCTCTCGCCCATCAATCGCTATCCCTCTGTCTAGCATCAGTGCTATCCACCATCAAAGGCCCTCCTTCTCTCTCCTCTCTCTCTCTCTCTCTAAAATTTTACTATAGCTCACAATTTTCCTTTTCCTAACATTGTGCCAATTCAATCTCACGCATAAAAGGTAAAAGTTAGATAACTTCACTCTCTCTCTTCCCTTTCTCTCTCCTCTCGCTCTCAATCGCTGCCACCCGTGGGTGAGTGGCAGACAAGTGACCTCAACGAGTTGACTCCCCCCACACACAACACCAGCATGCTGTCTTTGTATTGGAGGCTGACGTCTCACCATTCAAGCTCATCCGTTTTGCTTTTGTTTAGAAGTCTAAATGGATGGTTTAGATTTATTGATGGATGGTTCATCCAAAGATCCAAGCCATCCATTGAAGCCCAAAATAGTGTAGGCACGTTTCTCCAATTGAAGGCTTACAACAAAGATGGGTGAGTAGAGAGAAGGGATAAGAGGGCATCATATAAGGGGGGGAAAGAGGAATGTGTTAGTGAGCGTCAAATATCAAATTTGAGACAAGTGGGACTCCATTCTAAGTGAGCAGGCCGTTTGCCTCAGCTTTGGAAGACATGGGGCACTGTTGCGACAAAGTTTGGGCGTGGGGTTTTTCTTGGAGATTGGTTTTTTTGAATACTTAAAGTTCGGGTTTTATTTTTACAAAAATATAAGACAAATTCATAGATAAAAAATATTTTTAAAATATAATTAAAATGGTGAAATCATTAAAAAGGCCATTGAGGTGGTCATATTGAAGGAAAAAATTGTTTCATGCGCACTGTTATAAAGCATCCGTATTAATGCAAATAGGTGGTCCATCTGAAAATAAGTGTAATTAACAGTTCAAACGTTTTTTTAATATAATTATCATTTTTAATTTTCAAATTTTTTTTTTTTCATATTCATGATCTCTATATTAAAAATTATATATTCTCTAAAAATTAAGATCAAATTATATTTAAAAAATATATTTATTGTCAAGCCCACATTCTACAATATGCAGGGCTGACCGCATAGAAACCGTATCCTTTTGAAAATTGTGAGGATTGTATAAAGTTGACATCTTAAATAATTATAGTGAGGCACACTTCCAAATGATGTCAAAAGATGTTTTAGTACTATAAATGTCTATGATGGAATGGAAATCAATTTTCATATTTAATATGAAATTTAAAGTTTAAAAAATGATGTGTTTTGAGTAGATCTATAAATACTTTAAAATTTTAAAAATAAACTATCCAGATAATACATTACAAAATGCATTATTTTCAATACTTTAAGTCTTTTTCCTTTTTTATATTCATAACATGAACGACCTCTTTGGATGACTTTTTGAGGTGTGCCTCACTTCTATAGGATACAGTTGATACCTCATATAAAATTTTTCCTATGAATAAATATAGCCATACAGGTGATATTTTAATACTAATATTTCACTCAAGTACCACTTTAATGAATTTTAAACAATATCCAAAATGCCCCAATTTTGCATTTCTAATATTGAACAAGTAGAGTTTTTTAGCAAGAAACTAAATAACATACAGTAACCAAGTATGCAAATCTTAAGGGTTGAGTACCAATTTGACTTTAGTTACTTGAGTTGTCCTCTATGTATTCTATTCACCCAAAATAAAGTCATTTATATATTCCCCTCAGTTCTAGGCCATTGGTTTATTATTATTGAATTGCAATTGAGAACTTAAGTCTATTGGTGAATTTAATGTATGAGTTATTACAAAGGTAATTTATTAATGGGTGTGGTTTCTATAAAGTTGCCACCTTAAATACATGTTAAGGTGCACCTCCAAATTTTATCACAACATGTAATTTTGGGCTAAACAATTATTAGGATTATCACAAAATCTATTTTCATATCTAATTATAAAATTTTAAACTCAAAAAATGCTCAAAACCAAGTAGATCCATAAACATATGAAAAACTTGAAAGTGGATGGTCTAGATAATGTGTTACAAGATGCACTATTTCTAGCACTCAATTTTATTTTATTTTTCATTTTTATATATCTTGATGTCGAGATGATCAATTATAGCATTTTTTAACATTAAAACAACATTTTTCAATGGATTTTTTAGGTGCGTCTTTAATTTTACATTTTAATGTTGCAACCTTCTATATATATTTTTCTTTAATAAAATGTATTCAACAGATGAGATATTTAATATTTTATTACTTTTTATGAGCCACACTATGAAAATGTGGAATAGAGTGATTGAACAACAGCTAAGGCATGAAATAAATGTATCAGAAAATCAATTTAATTTTGTACCATGAAGGTCAACAACTGGGGCCGTTTTCCTACTTAAGCAATTGATTTAGAGAAAATTGGTAGGGCTCCTGGACACTTAATTTGGTAGGTATTCAAAAAGAAAATAATCTCGAGAGGTTATATTGACATGGTGAGAGACATATACGAGGGAGCGTTAACTATTGTGAGGACAACTAGTGAAGAGACAATTGGCCCACAAGAAAGGAGTTTCATTGATAATAGGCCTATATCATGAGTTAGCAGCTCGGAGCCCATGTCTCTTTGTTATGGCAATGGACGAGTTAACTAAGCACCTAGAGGATTTAGGTACCATAGTGTATGTTATTTGTGGATGACAATTTTGATTGATATAAATAGATGAGATGTCAACGCAAAGTTAGAATTTTAGAGGGATGCTCTGGAATTTAAAGGTTCTAAATTAGCTAAACTAAAGCAAAATATATGGAATGTAAAATTAGTAATAATAGGAGTAGAGATGACAAAGTAGTTAAGATAAATGGGCAAGAAACACCCTAAAAGAGATTATTTTCTATATCTTGGATTAGTTTTCTAAGAGATTGGAGAGATCGAGGAAGATGTCGTACATAGAATTAGAGATGGATGGGCAAAGTAGAGATGTGTATCCATAGTTTTATATGATAGTCGAATACCAATAAAACTAAAGGGGAAGTTTCATAAGAGAACTGTAAAACTAGTTATGCTTTATGGGACAAAATGTTGGGCAGTCAACAAACAACATACCTATAGGATGAATGTAGTTCAACTGAAGATGTCGAGATGGATGAATGACAATATATCAAGTGATAGAGTTTGAAATGAATACATTTGAGGAAGTTTAGTTGTAGCTTCAATAGGTGATGAAAAGAGGGAAAGTAGACCTAGGTGGGCTGGCTATGTGCAACACATGCCTAATACAATACTGATTAGGTATGATTTAATTCAAGTGGAAGGTTCTAAAAAGGTAAGAGAAATTAGAAAAAGATATGAATGGAAGTAGTAAGAAAATATATACTAATTTACAATCTGACTAAGGGTATTGCCATTGATAGAGCATAATGGTGAAACATGATTTATATAGCCGATCCCAAATAGTAGGGATAAGACTTGGATGATGATGACGACAACATTGAACCAAACTTTACGAACTTTTCTGACTATGTTTTCCACTGGTTTCCCTTTAGTATTCACATTTCCAATCACCATAGTTATGAAATTACAATGGTTTCCTTCTAGTATTAACATTTCCAATCACCTTTTATGAAATTACAAGGAGAACTAAATAATAAACCATCAGTTTGCTAAATCTTGCAAAAAACTATCCTAGATATTGGAGATGATCATAATTCCGCGCCCAAGGGTGGACTGCTGCAACATCCGGCTCAACAATTTTATGGGCCTTAGGAACATTTGTTTCACCCCAAGTTTTAATGATACCTACTTTTAGAATGGGTGAAGAGGATCACGAAAAATAAAACTGAACAGGGTTTTTCACAAGGAGAGAGAAACAATATTAAATGTACGCCACCCCTTTTAGTGAAGAAAAATTTATCGTAGATCGAGGCTCTAGGGGGTTTAGTTTGACCCTACATTGTTTAGATTACCTCAGCATCAACTAAACAATTAAAAAATAAGGATGTTTAATTATTAAAAGAAAATGGTTTGATAGGGCTGTAGCCCTATCAAAATACATAACGCCCTCACCTCATAACTTATCGAAAATTACAATTCAAGCATTGAAAAATTTATATATCAATTAGCTTGGCTGGACCAGTATGTTTGTGAATAAAATTCAACATTTCAAGCTTTGAAAATAGTATATATTGTAACAAATAATGTAGACCATTTATTTTGCTCTAAAAATAAATGTTCATAGATCTGCAAGATCTTTACCACTCTATAAGTTTCAAATTTCATTGTTAGTATTGGAAATTGATTTTAGACCTGGGAGATTTTCATTTTTTAAAGTGTTTTATGGACAAGGATTTGAGGTGAGGTTTCAGTTTGTTTTCATAAATCCTAGGCTTTATAGAAACCTCATTAAAGTTTTATGAGCAGGACTGACTGAACAGGACCCAAACCCAGACCCAACTAGACCCGAAGTTATCGGACCCAAACCTGGACCTAATTGAACTCGACCCAAACATAAAAAAAAATAATATTTAAATGTTATGTAAATACATACATGTATTATTTAAAGTAAAAAGTTCATATAGAGCTAAGGCTTTAAACAATCAAATTAAAGCCCACCTAAAAAAATTTCACTAGAGGAGGTTGCTTTGATGCCCAAATATCCTCAAATTGATCATCTCTACATCAATACGCATGGAGATGAGAAAAAAATGGATTTCAAGTTTTGGAAATAATTGTAGCGCATTTTCAATTTTCAAAATTTTCAAGTTTTCATAGATTTGCGCGATCTATACTATTTTTAAAATTTTAAATTTATAATTAAATATAAAAATATGTTTTAAGGCTATCACGGATATTTTCAGTATTGAAACCACATTTCTCGACACTCCTTGAGAGTGCACTTTACTTTAATTGTTTAGAGTCTCAGCTCTTTACAAACCGCACCCTTATTTAAATATGATAACTAAAAATATATAGTTATATTTAACTAAATATTAAATATTATTTATGTAATAACACCATTTGGGCCGAGTCCACCTAGCCCCGGACCCGAATAATGTTTGAGTCCAATTCTTGGAACCAGACCAGGATCCGGGTCGGGTCTGGGTCCACAGCCACCCCTAATCGAGTCCATGAGAATATGTGTGTGAAATTCCGAATGAGATAAATGCTTAGCCAAAAATAATGTGTACCATGATGCATTTACCTCACAGTTCAATTTGATGCATCCATCAACAACAATGCGTTGTTATTCATTGTAATTGATCTACTTAATCGTTTATGTGCTCGTGTAGCTTGAGCAGAGGATTGAGGAAACTTTCGTTGCCAACAATGGACGGCTGATGGTATATGTATTGAATTGAACTGAAAATATTATATGCTTTCATGGAAGCACAATGTGCATATGCTCCTTCGGTGGAAACGACCCAAGCTAGGAGTATTATTGTGGCCTCAATATTCTAGGATAACCTACTCAACCTAGCTACCAATTTATACAAATAAAATAAAGTAACAAGTAAAATAAAATAAAACACTTGTTCTAGAAATTCGATTCACAGTTAGCGAGTCGGGAAATAATAACGTATCTACAAACCAAAATATTAGTAATAAATCAGTTTTATTTCAAAAAGTTATAAGAAAAATTAGGTAAAAAATACAGATTGCCAAAAAATAAGATGAGCTATAGAACCTTGAATATTTTGGATTTGATTTAAAAATAGAGTAAATAAACCTTATATGTAAAGATGACACAATAAAGGATTATTATTTGCAGTTATTGTATAGATATATTAAAGCCATTGAACAATAATTTTATGGCCTTACCTAGTGTCATTAGAGTAATATTTGGTAATTTTTGTCTAAACTTTCAATAAATCCAACAAGAATGCTTACTTTGTGGTCACAATAGAAAATATATTATAGATTTATTAGGAACAATACCAAACACAAGAGCTATATTAGTAAATAACAAAAACTGTAAACCAAGATATATGATTATGTTCAAAGAAAAAAATAAAAAAACCCTCAATATGGGATTGCAGTTGACTAAAAGAAAACACAAAGCCGCAAATATGTAAAATAGTGGTCTATTCAAAATGCAATGTTGTATTCTTTAATGAAAAAAAAGAAAAAAGAAAAAAATAATAATCAAACAACTATATACATATAAAAATAACAAAATGCTTCACCAAACTCATATTGAACTCCTAGCTGCTTTGGTATCATTGAATCTCTCTATTGCTTTTTATAAGGATCTTTGAGTTTAAAGAAATTTTTTTTTTTTTTTTTTGGGTTACACTCTTTTTCTAACTTTACCTATTATTCTGACATATGTGGTTGTTTTGATATCTTATTTTTTGGGAAATATATTGCTTGCATTATTTTTACACTTTTTTAAATGGAACTTATTAGTGAATATCGTGGAATTTTTTGTTAAATTAAATTTCTTAATTTTCTCCCACTCTTAATGTGTTTATCTTTAAATAATAATTTAATAAGTATTAAGTAAATGAACTAATAAAGTTATAGGGAAGAAATATTTTAGAAAATTATTTTGAAAAAGGATAAAATATGTATTTATATCGTTCCATTAAAAAAATATTTGTAAGATCTTTTAAAAAATTCAAAATTCTTAACAGATTTCAAAAAATATGACATTTTTGAAAAAATCATGTTTTAAATGGGTATTTGCTAATTATAGTTCCAATGTCCAATTAATTACGTGCTCTAGAAGATTCATGGTTGTCGTGGTGGATATCATTTCCTCGTGAAGTTTTTAGATCTAAAATCTCCATAAGATAATTTCTTTGAAGGTATACATATGGCCACGGGTGCACGGAATTATTTTCAATTTTAAATAACAGTGTTTACAAAATTAATCATATTTTATTTTAATTCACATTGTGAATTAAAAAAGCCGTTAAGATACCCATATCTTATGAGAACTATTTAATACGCAGAAAAATAAGGGAATTGTATTTCATGTATTTCACACAATTTTTCCATCTACAATTTAAAATGCAAATGTTTAAATACCCGCATTTTACATATCATAAAATGTGGAAGTTTTCTACAATAGACAAACCATTGGAAAATGATAGGAATGCCTAAAGTTTACTCCCATGGGAAGTACATTGTATGCTTGCTCCGTCGAGCAAAGAGCTACTTAGAAGGATTTTTTGTGATCTATGATTATGGAATCCACTTTAAAATCACAGGATGACTGCTTTCACAAAACAAAAACAAAAAAATATGGATTTTGAGTTCTTAAAAAATTAATCCTGAACGTCCAAAAGTTGTGATCGTTTAGGATGTAATTATTTTAGCCATTTTGTTATTTTATTTAATAATAATAATAATAATAGTTGTTGTTCTTATTGTTAATTTTTTTGACAAGGTTAAATAGGAATGAAACTTGAAACATAATGTAACAAAAACCCAACGGCTACCGCCTTGAACCATGCCCTATTCATGTTGCTTTAATTGTTATTATTATTTTTTTTGTTACTATTATTTTCAGATTGATGACTTTGGTTGATCACTCGTTATATCAAGCATATTGCCTCGACGGCACCACTAAATATTTATTTTCAAGGGCAAGCTTTCTATGCTTTCCCTACAGCATAGAAGTTCTATCCTCCCCTTTATCCAACTGTCTATTTTGAATGGAGGGCTAAGACTGCCCCGATCACAATGTCATGTGTTTCTACACTATTTTATTTTTAATTTTTTCTATAAACTATTTTGATACCAAATTTTGGACGTCCAATCCTTTACTAAACTAGCACTAACGAAAAATATTAAAAAAATATTTTCAATAAAATAAAATAACCAAAATACCCCTGAAAGTTTCAAAGGGTATTTTGGTCATTATATTTTATCAAAAATTTATTTTAAATATTTTTTATAGGCGCGCCCTAAGGAGAAGATGACACATACTAAATTTTATATTCAAACAATTTGTATAAAAAAACTAAAAATAAAATATTTTGAGACGTCGAGGGATGATAGAACTTCTATGCTGTAGAGGAAGCATAGAAACCTTTCCCTTATTTCAAATACTCAAAGGTCCCCACTTTTTTAGCACAAGCAATTATGGCCTCGCCACGGGGTATTTGCTCAGCTGTGGCCCAAGGTGAGTTACTCGGGTGAGGTGGAGTAGATTCGCCCCAGTAATGTACATGGCATACAAGCTCTCAATTTTTTTAAAAAATAAAATGTTAAAAATAAAATAAAAATAAGAAAGGTCAAATAGAACTAAAAACAACTTAAAAATTCCAAATAGGCTAAAAAAGGATATAAAACATGGTTTTAAAAAAAAAATATTTATAGTTGGCAATACTTTTTAAAAATTAAAAAAAAGATAAAATATAAAAATAGGGGATATGACAAAAAAAAACTCACAAATCTTTATACTTTACCTATAATATTCAAATTAGTATAATTTTTTTATACATTAAGCTCATATTTTTAAGATACTTTTAAGGATTTTTTCTACTTTTCTAACATAACCCGAGTTTTATAAGGTAATTCCGGTTAATTCAGCTCCCCAATGCGGCAAGTCGGAGTAGATTCCATTGAGTACGAAAACATTGATTTTGGTGAAGGGGATATATTGTCGATTGACCTCCCAAGACCTTCTAGGACTAGCAATCGGATCGGGTCTACTTGCCGACCTAGCAGGTCACAAACCGGTACCGAGTATTGGTTTACGCAATGGTTTAAAAAAAGGATCGGTGACCCGGATCGGGCACCCAAAAAACCGATGCGGATCGGCGATGCGGATCGGGAATCGGGTGAATCGATTAGAATAAAGCTTCAAAAAAATCTGAAAAAATTACTAAAGTTCATTATAAATATTGTTTTTTAGGAATTCAATAAGACATGAGGGTACTCCATTAAGAATTTTCATGTTTTTGAATGAATATGCGAATATTGATATGTTCTTTCCCTGCATGAACCGCCATTCAGCATTTAATTTACATAACACAAAAGGATAAACATAGAATTATCATGGAATAAGTATATCAACATACATGGACTACAATAAGGCATAAAATTAGTAACATACGATCTAAAAATAAAATGATAGACGACGTTGTTGTTCTTCTTGGTCACGCTGGTGCCATTGATTGAATTCATTTGACAATTCATTGATTCAATCTAAAAACGAATCATCGATATTAGCAGGCGTCTGACTATTCCCAAATCCCTGAGTGTCAGTGTTTTGTTGTGTTCCCAATCCAAAATCCCCGAAGCTTGTCCATCCTTCATGCTCACCTGCATTGTCATGATCATTCCTACACTGTTGTTGTTGGGACTCGATATGTGAATAATATGGCTGGGATAAGGTGGCCTTAGAATCATCATCTCTCTCATTTTCTCTTAGACCCCCTTCCCACTCTCCCTCATTAGGTGCAACATCACCGACATCTCCGACGAATTGTGGATATGTTGGCTGACTGCTTCCTCTTTCATGCTGCTCATCACTTTCTTCAAGATCTTCATCACCGATAGCCTCAAGAAACGCTCTCTTGTACAACACTGGCTCCTCCTCTTCTACTACCCATTGGTCTGCTGTGTCTGTGACAAATATTGTGTCTAAGTCTATCGGCCCATAGTCTTCAAGCTTCATTCTTATTTGTCGCTCTCGGAGGTTTAAATTATAATGAACGTAGACTAGTTTATGAAGCTTCTCAGAAGCGAGTCGATTCCTCATAGTAGTGTGCAACCATTGGAATACACTCCAATTGCGCTCACAGCCAGTAGCAGAACATGTCTGGGAGAGCACCTTGATTGCTATCCTCTTTAGGTGAGGTGCATCAGTACTATATATCTCCCACCATTCAGTTGGACTAAAATGCAAAAAGCATTGTAAGGGCAAGAACAATTCATAAGATTAAATATATGAATGAACAACATATTAGCGAGGGGATAACCTGGATCCATCATAGTTCGAGATTTCTTGGCAAGTCTAGTTCTGAAGGATCCTATAACATCCTTATACATAGCAAGCTAAAACAAATATATTACGTTTTAGTGCATTATTCATCACAAAGATAACAACTCAATGAAGTTCTTACCCAAACATTAAATAATACCCCTTGTATTGCTGTTACTTGGTTTCGATGGCTTCTCTCCAACCTTGCAATAATGTATCTGACCCCTTCCATAATCTTGTGGGGTTGTTCAGGTGTCAAATAGAAAAATTTTGGGTTGATGTAGTAACCTACAAAATATATAGGTAGAAAAATGTCATTTACAATTTCATAAAAAAATGATTTAAAATGAAACATTGTAATCATATAAATATATATTTACCAGCATAATGAATTGAACGTCCAAATTTGGTGTTCCACCTCCTTTCTATAATCTCGATCACTTTGCTAGCAAAATTACACTTCTCCCCAATAGCTGATTTCGCCCTCTCAATACCTTCATAAATGATACCCATGGTAGTTTTCTTGTCAACATCTACCATTTTTAACACCGTGACCAAAGGGGCAGTGGCCTCTACAACACTGGAACATCGAGACCAGAACTGCCTATTTGAGACTATGTTGTCCACTTTTATACCGGTACTGGACTTTGAGAGGCAGTCATTTAACCACTCTTCACAGGTAAACAATCTCTTTAATGCACCTTCAGATTCTCGAATGGAGTCCACAGCTAAGTAATAGGTCGCAAAGCGGGTTATGGCATGCCTGATTATCTCTTTTTTCTTAGAGTGTTCTCTAAACAGAAATAATATTTTAGAGTGGTTGTATATAAATCTCGATACCAATCTTGCTTCCTCTAGAGTCTCCTTCACAATTTTGATTTCACCGATCTCCTCTAACATAAGATCGATGTTCTGTGCAGCACACGAGGTCCATACTTGATGCTTCCTCTTATCCATCAACTTGCTGCCCACAGAAACACATGCACGCGCATTGTCTGTAATAAACTGGACTACATGCTTATCTCCCACCTCCTCCACTATCTGATCATATAGTCGTACGTAGAAGTTTGCATCCTTCTTCGTCCCTGATATGTCTTTGCTAGACAAAAAAGCTGTACCTTTTGGGGAATAGGCCAAGAAGTTTAAAAACTCCTTTTTGCTAACTTTATTCAACCAACCATCACTCATGAGAGTAATGCCTGTCCTTGGCCAACTTTGTTTATATTCTTCAATCCACTTTTTAACTTCCTCCACCTCTTCATCTAATATTGGCCCACTGAGCTCATATGCCGTCGGGGGTTTTACCCCGGGCCCGACTCTTTGGATTGCACTGACCATAGGTGGAAAATATGGGTTATTGGCTGCATCAAAGGGAATCCCTTTATCATATAACTATTTACCAACACATCTCCCCAATATGTTTCTTGTACCTTTAACCATGCCTTTTAGGGTCATCTGTTGTGACTTAGGCTTTGAGAGAAATGGGTCTTTACGACCATGACCTGCAATACTGGCACTCCTAGGTAACCTAGAAACAATTTCTTCAACATCTGATTCTCCTTGATACATATTGCCACCAACCCCTCCATACATATTTGAGTTGGGCCTGCCATACATGCTCGAGCTGGGCCCGCCATGCATATATGAGCTAGGCCCACCATGCATGTCTGAGCTAGACCCACCGAGCATTCTAAACCCACGTTCCCTCTAATATTGTTCATGTAAACTCAATCTTGTGGCCATGTCCAGCTCATTATTATATTGCTCTTCTAGGTCATTCTTATATTGCTCTTATGTATCATTCCTGCTTGATGGCGTATATAAACTAGCTATCTCTTCATTCATCCTACGTTTGACAAATTTTTTACCTTTGTTAGCATTAAGAATTGCCGCCATTTATTTTTTTACATTACTAGGGACACTATGTGTAGTAATAATATGTTGCGGTAGTTCATGTAGTCATATTTGTTGTTATTTGTTATTGCAAAATACCTCTATTGACAATAATATTTTCGTACATATCAATTACAAACATTCGGGATAATATAATACAAAATGCAAGCTCCAAACATGGCTACAACTCAATTATCAAAAACATACATTTTTTGCATTAAAAAATTAATAATAAAAAGAATTATTCACAGAGCCAGCTAACATCAGTCATTCCAACTAAAAAATCCATGAACAACAGATAAAAAAAAATAGAGTTTTGCATTAAAAATATAATAACATGCATTTTTTTGCATAAATAATCTATCAACATACAATTTTTTCAACAAAAACTTTAACAATAAAAATTTAAAATATGGTTTAATACCTCATGATAATTAAAACCTTGTCACGATTTTCACATCTTTTCGAAAAATCATCATTTTTCAAAAAATTCGATCATGGAAAAGAAGAAGAAGAAGAAAAGTACAGCAAACTCAAACAATAAAAATTAAAAATTGGGTTTAATACATCATGATAATCAAAACCTTATCACGATTTTCACATCTTTTCAAAAAATCATCTTTTTTCAAAAAATTCGATCACGGATAAAAATAAATAAATAAATAAAGTACAACGAATTTTCAAAAAATTCGATCACGGATTACAAAAAAAAATTCAATCATGGATTAAAACAAAAAAATAACAAATTTTCAAAAAATTCTATCATGGATTAAAAAAAACAAATCACAAATTTTCAAAAAATTCGATCATGAAAAAAAAATCGATCATGGATTAAAAAAAAAAAATCACAAATTTTCAAAAAATTCAATCATGGATTACAAAAAATTCGATCATGGATTACAAAAAATTCGATCATGGATTACATAAAATTCGATCATGGATTACATAAAATTCGATCATGGATTACATAAAATTCGATCATGGATTACAAAAAAAAAAAAAACATAAAAAAACAAAAAATTCGGTCGTGGATTACAAAAAAAGAAAAAAACAATTGGATCATGGATTACAAAAAATTTGATCATGGATTACAAAAAATTCTGTCATGGGTTACAAAAATAAAAAATAAAACAAAAAATTCGATCATGGATTACAAGAAAAAAAAACAAACATTTCGATCATGGATTACAATAAATTCGATCATGGATTACAAAAAATTCTATCATGGGTTACAAAAACAAAAAATTCGATCATGGATTACAAAAAAAAAAAAAAAAACAATTCGATCATGGATTACAAAAAAATCGATCAAATATTACAAAAAATTCGATCATGGATTACAAAAAAAAAAAAAAAAAAAAGGAAAAGAAAAAAAGTTATGTTCTTCACAGAGCCATTTTACATAAGTCATTTTAACTCAAAAATCCACCTCTAAGTGAATAAATTACATCCAATTTAGTACATTTTCTGATAAACAACAATATAAGGAATCAAAACCCTAAATTTTGAACACATTATTTCTAATATATCATGAAAAAAAATCAAAAGGCGGAAAAAAAAAAAAAAACAGCGGAATTTTGGTTCCGCAGACATCTCTGTGTTCGTCTCAAATTTCATGCTGTAATTGACCAAATTACATAAAATTGAATATGTTAAATCATAATAGACACAATAAAGATTAAAAACCCTACAAATTAAACTCATTATCTTCAAAATATGTAGTGAAATTAATCATATGGCGAAAAAAAAAAAAAACCCAAACTTCTTACCTGGTTTTGTGAACCGGAGCCTTCAATCTCCGAAAAACTCTGTTTTTCTCAACGATTATCATAAATTAGTAACAAAAGGTTTTGATGAACAACTTTACGGTCAAAATGCCTACAAATTTTGAAAGATTCATGCCCTATTCGGCATGAAACACAAGGAAAGGCGGAAACCCTAAAAATGCAAGTTTCGTGATCTAAAAACACAAAATTTCTCAACCATTTAATCCGTGTAAAAGCTGAATAAAGCTGCTTAAAGCCTGTAAATTAGATCACATGCCAAAAAAAACAAAAAAAATGATAAAAAAATGACAAATTTCAAAGAATCCCGTGAAGAACACTGTGCAACCCATGTTCTTCACGGGACTCGCCGATTCCGTACAGTGAATCGGCGAGTCACTGTGCCGAATTGTCCGGTTCTCTCTAGAACCGGACGATTCCCGTTTTTTTAAGCGATTCGATCCCTCCATGGCGATTCTCGAGTTGAACTGGGCGAGTCCGGTTCGACTCGACGTTTTTTTAAACACTGGGTTTAGGTATTGGACACAACGGATCAAGTCTGGGTCCAATGTCCAGGACCCGAGTAGCATTCAGGTTGGCTCGGGATCCAGGTTAAACATCCAACAATTTTTTTTGATAGCTGACATGGGGAAATTGCATTAGTTTTATTTCACTTTCATGTAATTATCATGTTTTAAGGTAATTTTTTATAATTTCAGCGTAATAAACTAATACTTTCTTTATGTTTTAATACATATTAGGTCAAGTCAGGTTCGGTTGTTTCAATCTGAGCGAAATAGATTTTCAGGTTGGGTCCAGGCCCTCCCAAATCAATTTGGTTTGAGTTCGGTTGGGAGACTTTGGATCTGGTCGAATGCGGGTCCAGTTTCCATAGGTAGGTTTTTGGGTTGGGTCCCCATCCTTGCCGACCTACCCGTCTTGAGTCTCCTGACCCATTGCAGATTGGGGAGAATATTTGCAAAATGCGTGGAAAGCCATTACTCCACTTGTAATCAGCTTAATTAAAGATAAAGTTTCTATATTTCTCCTACAACATAAAAGACCTATACTTCTTTTTATAGGGCTAAGTTTTTATACTTTTCCTACAACATAAAAGATATATATTTTTCCCAATCGACCCGTCCAATTTAAATCAAATGAGCCATTGACTGTTTGATCTAGATCCGACGCCTCAGATTATTTTATTTTTAGTTTTTTTTTATACAAATTGTATAAATATGAAATTTGGTACGTGTCATCTTCTCAATGGGGTGCACTTAAAAAAAATATTAAAAATAATTTTTTGATAAAATTTAATAATAAAAATATCTCTTGAATCTTTTAAGGATATTTTGATCATTTTATTTTATTTTATTGGGAATATTATTTTTTTATTTTTTACAAGTGTGAATTTAAGAGTAGAGTGGACGTCCAAAATTTGCTGTTAAAATATTTTGTAAAAAAATTAAAAATAAAATATGTAGAGATATGATATTGTGATTGGGCCATCTCAAACGTCCATTTAAAGTGGGCGGTTGGATTTGGGGGAAATATATAAGTTTTATGTCGCAGTGGAAGTATAAAAAGCTTGCCCTCAACTAAATCTCAACTAAATCCCAACATATATTTAAACAATTTTGTCTAGGGAAAGTTGTTAATATTCCTTGTATGAAATGGGAAATAATATGGTCTCAGGGCCTTATCACCCTCACATCATTTGCTTGGGCTTGGAACGGCGGTCATTGGATAGTGGCATCCCATCAAATATATCACTGATCCAAAGATGTACAGCCCGTTCTCACCCTGTGAACGTCCAACATGGTGATGGATGGTGATGAGACTGTGACGATACGATATGTCGCATAGCATTCGGGTCTCAATTCTAAGTTCCCTTACCCGGATCATGTGATCCGTATGGCACAATGACCAAAGTTCTAAAATCACAATCTTTATGATAACACTCCGGCCTACTGATCATCACCAGTTAATTAAAAATCATAATATTTTATTTTTGCCTTCTTTTTTTTTTTCACATTTCTTTCCTTTATTTTTTGCTACAATAATTTTTTTTTTTTTGTTATAATGCCCTATACTAATTATATAAAAGAAATAAACCGTGGCCGTTACATTCTGCTGTCAACGTTTTCTAAATCTCGATAATAACTTGTGGACCTAAAGGTTATCACCGGTTTTGTGAGCCCCCCTACTCATACTATTCTCGTGTGGGCTTCCTCTAAAGATCTAAATTTGTATAGATCTTGGATCTAAATTTGTATAAATCCATGATCTACACTATAATGATCATGAATCTAAAGTTTAAGACATTTATTTTAATATTTTTTCTTCTATCCATTAGATATGAATATTTAATTGTGGAGGTTCACCTTAAACATGGATGTTTATGAGTAAGCGGACTAGTGAGGCCGTCGACTCATAAAGCACTTTTACCATTTAAAAATCATAATCTGCAGGAAATTGGTCGATCCAAATTGGAAATTGGTTGGGACTAAATTGGTGCTAAGAAGGAACGGCGGCTCCGTACACCGTCTTAAAACCCCATTGTTTATATTTATATTTTTAGCTTTTCTAATGTTGCCTTTCGTATAAGGGCAAGCTTCTATGTTGCCCCTACAACATAAAACTTATATACTTCTTTTTATCCAACCGTACATTTTGAATGGAAGGTTAACATTGTCCCAATCACGTTATCACGTTTCTACACTCTTTTATTTTAAATTTTTTTCTATAAACTATTTTGATACCAAATTTTGGACGTCCAATCCTCTATTAAACTTGTACTAGCGAAAAATATAGAAAATATATTTTCAATAAAATAAAATAACCAAAATACCCCTAAAAGATTCAAGTATATTAGTCATTATATTTTATCAAAAAATTATTTTTAATATTTTTGATAGGTGTGCCCCAATGAGAAGATAGCATGTAAAATACTTTGAGACGTTAGATCTAAGATCAAACGGTGAGTGACACTCTCGATCAAAATTGGGCGGCTGGATGGTAGGGGAAGCATAGATCTTCTATGATGTAGGGGAAGTATAGAAACGTTTCCCTTAGTATAATTACCCAAACATAATGTTTCCTTTTATCTAGAGTCCATAACCCTTATTTTTGAATTTCTTATTTTTTAAATAGTGTTTAGATTATTGATTTGGACCGATCAGAACTAATAATCCAATAATATGTGACACATGATTCTTAGGTGGGCCATCCACCTATTGGATCCAAGTTTTATAGCACCGGTTATCACCATCCACCATTGGGTCGGACGGTGCTAGAAGAACCGAGTCCCTGCACACACTTCAATCAGCAAAGAAAAAGTATATAAAGAGGCCACTTACTTTTAATACAATGAGTTAACAAGTAGTCTTATCCATCAAATTTTAAAATTGGAGGTTATAAGTATGTCATTGTCTCATTTACCGGAAAAAAAAAATTATGGTACTTCATGACATAATCTAAGTTATCAAATTTAACATCTAAAAGCTATAATAATTATAATTTAAGCTATCAAATTTGACATCTAAAAGCTATAATGATTGTGACCTTCTTCTATCAATGTTAAATGGTTTAGTCGTATACAATCCCATCAACAATAGTGTAAACCTACTTTCTCTCCAATGACAAAAGGTAGGCTCTAAACAATCAACTTCAAAGAGTGTCAAGAAATGTGGTTTCAACGCCATTGTGATAGCTTTTAAATATATTTTTATTTTTATTTACAAGTTTAAAGTTTCAAAAGTAGTACAGATAGTTTAAAACTAGAAAATTTTGAAAATTGATGGCCAAAAAAGTGAGGTACCAATTACACTATTTTTAAAACTTGAAATCTATTTTTTTTATCATGTTCTTATTTTTTTATCATGTTCATAGATCAAGATAATCAATTTGAAGATATTTTCCCATCAAAACAACCAGTTTTTAGTGAAATTTTTGAGGTAGGATAAAATTTGATTGTTTATCCTCAGCTCTATATAGACTTTTCTCTTGCGGCTCCAGAAACTTCTCTCTCTAAAAAGCGAAGTTGATTTCAATTCTAACACCGTAAGCGAGGGGCTTCCCTAAATTAATTCCATGGTTTGCTTCCCATTTGCCCACCTCTCAGCATTTATTTTTCTCTCTCTATAAACATGGCGAGACTTTCTCAGTTCCATTAAAAATCTAGTTTTCTCCATAACTGTGATAGTGTTAGTATTTAAGGGAACTGGGCGTGAGAGCTCCTTCAGTGAAGTAGTTGAAGAACGAGGGGCTTGTTTGGCGAGAGAGAGAATGGGGGAGGGAACGGGCAAAGGTTGAAGACAGCTAGAGAGAAACATGGAGAAACAGATAGCTTCTAGTTGTGCTCTCTCTCTCTCTCTCTCTCTCTCTCTCTCTCTACTTTAGGAGTGTTATTAGCGTTCTATATTTGCATTTAAGCCACTGTAATGATCTTTTTGTTTGCCGTTTTAGCTCTAATCGCTTTTTGGGGACGACAAATTGTTTAGTCGCTCTCTAGACTGTGTGAACAAGTAGAGAGCTAAAGTTAATTGGGAGTTGGGTCCTGCGATAAACTGGTATTTGGGTCATCCAAGTTTGGGAAGCTCGAGGGTGAATTTTTTCTGAATTTGTTTGAATTTTGTGTCTATTTTATTGCTTTTAGATTCATATTTTAAAAGACCATTTGAATTTCTGTTTAAATTTTATGTAAAAATAAATGAGAATATGTCTTAATTCAGAAGGAAACAGGAGAAAAAAATGACTGATTTAGCTGAAATTTGAGATGAAAAATTTGCCTTGTTCTGGCCAAAGTCAGAGGGTAAATGATCATTGAAGTAATTGAGAGTAATGCACATATGATTTCAACGCAATTTGGGAAAATATGGGGCAATTTGAAGTGAATTTTGCTTGGCCATTTGTGGTTCATTCTGGTTGTTCTACCCCAATTTGGTTTCAGCCAGAGGTCTTAAGTTGGACCAAACTTCTGCTAAATTTAGCCAAACTTTAGAGCTAAAAAATAGTGGCTACGATTTCGTATTAAACGTTTGCCTGCATCGGCATAAGTGGGTTTTCTATTTGTAGGTTTGGGTTTTCAATTTGTAGATTTCCTATTTGATTGTGGGGGACCAAGGTGTGCTTATCATCTGATACCGGACTGTTGGCATAAAGCATCTCTGCTCTTTCATTTCATACAATCTCACATAATGCCATCCTAAATATGGTGGATGCATATGCTTTTGGAGCTGTAGTCCAAGTTCGGAACACTTCTTTTGTATCCGGTGTCTCCAAAGAGAGAAGTTCTAAAAATTATGATTGCCATATCAAACCTTTGTTTGCGTCAGCATCAATGAGTTTTCATTTTGTAGGTTCCCAATTTGATTATTGGATCGATATATGCTTTTGCACTCTTATTGGACTGTTATATTATTGAGCAGCATCTCTGCCTTTTCATTTCATAAGATCATGCATGATGCCATCCGAAATGTGGTAGTACATACATATGAACTTTAGGTAGATAGATACGTATGAGCTTTAGGAAGCTTGAAACGCTTCTCTCCATGTGCATGTTGCCAAAAATATCATGCTATCAATTCAGAAATACACATGTATTATCAGATCTACGAGAAGCTCTTTTGAAGTCCCAGTGTCCTTTCATGTACATGTCACTGTTGGAGCACACATATAAGTGTCTGAAAATGTTCTCGTATGACTATCAAACTATATTGTTGAAGAATAACATAAACTGAAACGATCATTTTTTTTTCCCCATAGGTTGTCTGGTGAACACCTAAAATGCAAACATCTGTATTAACTTCTAAGAAAAATGTGTGGTTGAGTCTGAAGTAGATCATGTACTTCGCATTTGCATTTGAACTAACCACTACATTATTGATGTATCAGGAAGCGCTGCCCATGAGATGCATGGGCATGAGAGAGAGAGAGAGAGAGAGAGAGAGAGATTAATTTCAAGGTTCTTTTGGGGTAGAAGTAATAGTAAAGTTGTTGGAAGAGGACTCACATATGTTTTGAAAAGGCAAAAGGAGAAAATACGCAACCCAATGTAATATGCAATAAAGGTACAGCCATGATATTGATTTCCTCCTATGAAGCTCTTAATATGATATTCCAAAAAATAATAATTGAGCTCTAAAAATTACAGCATTTAACATTTACTTCAGCGGAAAACAATTAGATTGCCTTGAAGGATTAAGCATATTACTGGAAATATAAACTAGACACATACCTTTTTCTAAGAAATCTTCTAACTTTGATCGCGGGTATGACAAAATTTATAAGTTGGCCGCAGAATCATGGAATCTTACATGGAATCAACAAACTCAAATGAGGTCATTTTTGTGAAACAAATTGATCCTCCCAACTCACCTTTAATAATATAGTATAGATATGGGGCATTTGCATGCAATTTTGTTATTATCTTGTAAATGATTATGTGTTATGCATACTCAATGGTGGAAAGGTCTTGCAAGATGTTTTAGTTTTTGTTCATTTAGTGGTTGTAATCAATATTTCCGTTGAAGAATGTGGCTATGTATGAATTTTCTTGTGAGGATGGCTATTTGATGTTTTCATTGTCCTATCATTTGATAAGATTTGTCTTTTCTGCTTGAGCTTTGTGCAATAGCCAATGTATATTTTGGATGTCATGTTGTTATTCTTGTTTCTATAATCTCCATGAATTATTTAATGGTGTGTTGGGTTCCATCAGGGACTTCTTTGGGTTGTAGGATCTTATACCAAATAAAGTGTCGATTGAAAATAAACTCTTTTTGTTTTAATGCATAATGGGTTCCTTTCGTGGTTTTGTGCAGGTAGCCAGCTTGAAACAAACAAAAGGCAATGACCATTCAGGTGATTTTTTCACAATTTTGTTTTTCTTGAATAGTTTTGTGGCTTTACCTTCGTTTTGTTTTAATAGAGCTGATGATTTGGGCTGCATGGCAGTTTGTTCCCTAGTATATATTGTATTTGATATCATGACTCATGAACTTCATACATGAACTATTATATTTTCTCATTGGGAGCTTTACTTTTATGAATTCTTAAATAAAATCGAGTAAGCTCTTATATTTTTGGAGAACTAAGACTGGATTTGGTTTGGGAAATATATCATTTTTTTGCACGAAAGTTCCATCCCTTGGTAACTTTGCTCTGATGTTCTTAGCATATCCCCCGCAACAATGTGCAAACACCTACAAAATCACAATGTCTTGCATTCTAGTGGCAGGAGTCGATAACAAGGAAAATTTCAGATAATGTGTACAATTGTAGGGGAATAATGCCTTGAGCAATATATATCTGAGTATCACATTTGAATAATTAAGGTGAGGTTACATGAATCCAAAGTCAGGAACTTCTATACTCCCTCCACTGTCATCTCTGCAATGCTCAAGAATGATTTCCCCTTGACTCTGTGATTCCTGCATAGTACTGGCCTTTCACAAATAAAAAGGTTATGGTGATTTAGTACAATACTGATCATTGTTGCTTTTTATGTAGTTACGTAATAAATCAGGGAAACTGATATTTTTGTCTGAGTTGGCTTTGCCTGACATACTTTATACTTGATAATATTAGGCTAGCTTATGTGGATCATGAATTTACATGCAGCGTGACCTACCTATGCCATGCAAGATTCTGAAAAATTGTAGTACTCTAGAAGTTGCACGCTATCTCTTGACAAGAATGTGAGCCACCCAAGTGCTCCACTTAAAGAAGAGGCCCTGGGTTCCCCGTGGTTGTTGGTTCCACTTCATGAGCTCCATGCCACTTAATGGGAGGAGCATCTTGCTTGGTTATTTGAAATTTGATATGGGTTCTATCCAATTCAAGATTATCTTTTGTTAACTTAAAGAAATCATTTTAGCAGAGATCTTCTTTTTCGATTAGATGAAGTTCTCTTGAAAATCTAATGTTGTTATTAGGGAATCTTGGTATTTTCTAGAAGAATGGGACTAAAAAAGCATCTGAAAGACATTTTGATTTTGACAATGCAAACTCGTTCCGCTGATTTTGTAATTCTCATTACAAAATTACTGGTTTTCTGTTATGGGGGTTTGCTCATGGAGTGAATCTCTCCTAATTCCCTTTTTCTCTTGAAGGCCATTACATCTGTTAGAGACATGTGCACCACATCTGTCTTGAGAATCATTGTGTCGACTCCCAGTTCTTTTTTTTTTATGAAAACTTTAAATTGCTGAAACTTTGGAGTGTGCACTTTTAATTGAGGAAAGACAAGAACGTGACAAAAACAGACCTTGTTTAGTAAAATAGGTAATGCTTAAGGCTGAACTTTTTCTTTTTTAGGCAGCAATGAAAGTGAGAAGTACTTGGTTTTCCCCATACACCATGGGCCTGTACAAATTCTAGTATCTTTGAAGCTTTCCAGGATTTTTCTACTAGATAGTAATCTGGTTCTATTATGCCAGTTTACATCTTTCATACATCTTGATTTGTTGGTCTACTCTAGATAATCATTTTGGCATATTCTTTCACAATTTCTTGAAACCATTAGGATTCAATGGCAGTAACAAAGATGCAAACCCATGGAACACCTTCTATAATTATATTAAAACTCGATAGGTGATTAGGTCAAACTGTTAGAAGAATCGTTATGGTATTAGTCATTTCCCCGTCACCATGATGATTGATCCATTGTTTATCAAAGTGCATAACGTCATTTTAAGCTTGGGTTATTAACTGGTGTTTTATTTCATGGGTAGTTTAATAACTTCAAGTTTGCAATAGGCCCTTAGGTTTTTCTATTTGATGTAATAAATATTGTTTTTGTTTTTGGGATTGTATACAATGAGACCATTTACCTTTCTTACAAGGAGGTCACAATTACTTTTAACCATTAGATGTTAAATTGGATGGTTTGGGGTGTACTACGAAGTTCGAGAAATTTTTTTTGACCTTTGAGTGTAATCAATGTCATGCTCGTAACCACCCAGTTTGAAATCTAAAGGACATGAGTGACTGTGACCTCCTTGTGCTAAAAGTAAATGGTGTATACTTTTCCTTTGTTTTTATAGAGGTTAGAGTTTTCGTATGAAGCAGTAGAGTTTTTTTCATATTTAAATTTTATAGAGATTTTAGGGATATTTAGATTATTTAGTTTTAGTATTGTAGATATCTTAAAGATAGTTGTCTTTTTATTTGTTGTGGAGAATTTAAGCTTAGAGTTGGAAATTTAATTTTGAGAAAATGAAGGGTTAGGATTTAAATAGTGGTATGGTTTCTCATGGGGCAAGTTCTGTTTTGATGGATTTTTTCTATAAATATGCCAGTGTCAGACAAAGAAGAGTTAAGAGAAAGGGAATGGATTTTGGGATTTGTGACATGATCCTTTGCCGGTGGACTCCCTGCAAGTGTCTCACCATTGTTTTTATTTTTATATTTTTGGTTTAGTATGTTTTCTTTCTCCCTTGTTACCCAAATCATTATTATTCCGTTATTTGTTCTTATCCTTTTCTCATCGAAGGATGACCACTAAAGGTGAGGTGGATATGGGGACTGGGAGACCTTTTCTCAATATTTCAGCAGATTTCTTTGGCTTAGGCCTTCTTGCCTGGGGCTATAAATTGAAGAAGATTAAGTCTATGTTGGATATACTACATAGCTTCTTGTCTTCATTCTCTTGTTGTATTTCTTTGTTTTTGCTTATTTTGGGAAAGTGAATGGTCCAGATTTTGATTTGTCTGTATGGGTTGTTTGTGTGCGCCAAGCTTCTTTGCATGTGAACAAAATGTGCAGGACCATCCATTTCGAGTTTAACATGCATTTTATTACACAATTATCCAGAAGGAGGTATTATAATACCACGTTTGGTTTGCGTGAAAATGTCACTTGAACAAATTCTCTCATACGATCAAGTGTGGGAATATTTTCATATCAATTGGTCATAGTGCATCTTTTTACACCAATTGGCAACCAATTGATGTAAAAATATTCTTTCACTTGACCAATTGAGAGAATTTTTTCATGTGAATGTTTTTTAGAAACTTATTTCTTTCTTAGATAATGTTTCACGTGAACCAAACATACACTTTCTTTATTTTTCCAATGTATGATGAAACTTCATTTTTATTGTCCTAGTTTTTTTATAGAACTTAATTATCAAATACTGAAACATAATACATTGTGGTTGGTGGTGCCCCACAGTGCAAGGTTTGCATGCAGACATTTATAAGTACCTCTTCAGAGGTGAAATGCAGGGAGCATGCTGAAGCGAAGCATCCCAAGAACGATGTTTACTAGTGTTTCCCTCATCTCAAGAAGTAGAAATCGGCATGTTGGTTTTGTGGGACTCCCTAAATCATCACTGTATCTGTTCTAAACTTAATATCAATTCTTAAGAGAAAAAAACTTGTGCTCTGTGATTTCATGCAGAAGTAGTAATGTTTATAGCTTATCAATTACGTCTTTGTCAATAAAAAGGAAGAAAGTATCGGTCCCCCATTGCTGAATATGGCTTGTACTTAAAGTATTATTCAATGTGATTATCTAGAGAAATAGGTGGTACAAGCCTTTGTTGTATTTCCCCCCCTCTGCTTTTCAATCTCAGAATCTCAATGTACTTGGACAATTCTAGCTTGGCATCAGCCATCTCTGTCTGTTGTTGAACAGTGAAAGGAGTTTGCGATTCCTAATGGAGGTGAAAATGCAAAGGTTCCAAAAACACCTACAATGATAACTGTCTGCTATAACATTTTGTAAACCACCATGAAATAAGGATCATATAGCTTACAAAATAAAAAAAGAAGGTTTGAACAATTCAAGTTATTTCGATGTGGACTTCTTTGGGACTGTTGTGCTGGTTGTTACAGTGGCTATGGATAATTGTTTGGAACCGTCTCTTCAGCGTTGGCTCATTGGTAGACATATCAGTTTGGTTGAGGGAGGTCAAGGGTTTAAATACTTAAGTTTGTCCCAAAAATCGAATAAAACTCCGCTCCCTTTTGGAAAGAAACGACCCAGGAAAAGAAAATTGTTTGATGGAAGGGGGGATTGAATTCTGTTCTTCTTAGCCATAAGCATTATTGGAAGGGGTGGATTCGAAACCTTGGTATTGCATTGTGGCATCACTGCGAGCCAAGAGTCTAATTCCGAATCGCATGTTTGACTTGGGAAGTTGCCTGAGTCAGACTAGATCAGGTCACTCTGGTGTGGAAAGCCTTGAAATAATTTGAGTTCTTTGTTTTCCTGATTTTTATTTTTTAAAAATATATAGGCCGGTTCGGCTCCGAAATGGCCTGAGTCGGGCCGGGCAAATCAGAATAGAAATCTTGGTGAATTGGGGACCCAAGCGAAGCATGTCAAGGAAATAAACCTTCTCCTCTGCTTTTTAATTTGTTGGGCCACCTGTGACTTTGTTTATCATGTCATATCTCGACGTGATTCATGCGTGGTACTTCCTTATGATGGCAAGCCACATGGTAAGTACGAAGAGAGAGAAGTGGGGTTGTCAATGGAGAGAGAGAGAGAGATGGAAAGCAGGGGCCAAAAGCCCATACATAGTACACGCATTTGGGACCTGACATAATTGAGGAACCCCAACATCAAATAACTTGACAAATATTTCACAATTCACAAATAGTCCTTCATACTTCATACTTCATACATATATATGAATACGGACTTTGCAAATAAAAATTTGGGTGACCCTTGAAACTCAACACCGGGTCAATAATAATAAAGGAACGAATGTTATATAGGTCATAGTTTCAAAGAGGAAATGCTTCTTCTCATATCTCTCTATACATTAAAATTCCCACACATTATCAAATTCCATGATCTGTAATGCACAAAGGGGGAGGAGCTCGGGCCATGGCTCTCCATTGGTGGTGGTGTATCTATTGTGGACTCCCAGCTGCCAGTCTTGCTCTGAGTTCTTTGCGCAGGATCTTGCCTGAGGAGGCTTTGGGAATTGAGTTCTCAAAGAAGACCTTTGCAATTCTCTTGTAGAAAATCACCTGTTTATGCCATCCAAATGCATGAGATATTGCTCCATTAAGGAAGGGAAAATGGGTTGAGAGAGAGATCTTTCTTGTCTTGAGAGTTTGCTTAACAATAGTTTCCAAAGTCTAAATTCCAAATTACGCATCCAAGCCCTAAATTCCTACGCACCCACCCCACCCAAATAGACCTCAAACCTAAAAGATTACTGTCACTCAAGAACGCTCTCCATGTGGCGATCCTCATTTTCACAGAAACCAATGTCCATGTCTGTCAATGCATATCATTTGTTCGTTACGCTATTATCTACCCTTTTACCAAAACAACTATTTGATGACTGTGATGTGACGTTTGGCGAGCCAAAGAATCTGTCCTTTTTTGTAGAAAAGTTTAGAAAGAGAGATGTACCTGTTTGGCAATGTACTGTTTGATCTCATCTTCAGTGATTTGGGATCCATTAAGCCTAACAACAAAGGCCACAGGGACCTCTCCAGCTGCTTCATCTTTCATCCTACAATGTGAAAAATAAAATAAAATAGGTTAAAATTCAAGGTCTCATGGCCCCAACAACTAAATTTGCATAGTAATTAGGACTCTGACTTAATATCCGAATTAAAAAATGAGAAATTTATCAGAACGTATCTAAGAGATAAACTGCCTAACATTTTACCAGGTCTTTTGATTTAATTTAAAAAATCTCATTGAAATACGCACTATCATGACTTAGAATGGTTCGAAATGGGTAAAATGTGAAATAGTTGTTAAGTTAGGTGTGTTTGACTTACGGGACTACGGCAGCATCGGCAATGGCTGGATGCGACACAAGCAACGCCTCGAGCTCGGCTGGTGCAACTTGAAAGCCTTTGAATTTGATGAGCTCTTTCAGTCTATCCACAATGAAGATCTCCTCATCATCATCGACATAACCGATATCTCCGGTATGTAACCAACCATCTTTGTCTATGGTCCCCTTAGTGGCCTCCGAATCGTTCAAATACCCTGTTCAAAATTCGAGAAAACTGTATGTTTAATAGTTGAGAATTGAGATAGGTGTACGTGATGAAGATGATGATGATAATGGGTAATTGATTGTCAATTAAAAATATTATGAGAGTGTTCATTTTTTGTACAATGAAGTCACAATTGTTTTTAACTATAGGTTTTTTGTGTTTTTAACTATTGATTGTAAAATCGGAAAAATTGAGATATGTCACAATATTTTAAAAATTTTATTTTAGATTTTGTAGTTAGACAATGACATATTTCCAACCATCTGATCTCACATCTAACGCAATCTTTTTGTATCAAAAGTAAAACATGTTATTGTATACCTTTTTTTAAAAAAAATAGTTTAAATTATGTACAAAATTTAGTGTGCTTCTCAAGTTTTTGAACTCCTAGTGACAAAACAAATTGCTTCACCAAATTATGGGTCCCTCATTCGTTTGAAAGGAAACCCTAGTGTTTGCTTATAAAATTGGGATAGGTAGATGTAGGGTTAGGTACCACGTGTCCAACCTAACCTTAGGTAAGGACCAATATTTTTGTGTTAGATGGAGGGTCACTTTGATAATTTAATATAAAAATGATGGAACTGAGATATTTTAGTCCTTTGCCCTAAAAAGAAAGATACCTTGTTTTTTAGAAGAGATAGGTTGTCTTGAACATTTTATCCTCTCGATTTGTACCTCGAGATTTATGAATATAGAAAAATAAGATTTTAAGTAAAAATAATGTATTTGGTAACACATTATTTAGACCACACATTTTTAGACTTTTTATGTATTTATAGATATGTTTTAATCTACACCATTTTTTAAAGCTTCAAATTTTATAATTTTTTAATTCATAATTGAGGGCTTTAGCACCAAAACTGCATCTTTCATCAAAATTTAAAGTTACGCCTTACTTTGATTATTTAAAATGAACACCTTACATAGATCATATTGAGAAATGACCACAAAATTTTCCTGTCACGAAGAGCACACTCTCCAAAATAGCACTAATCCGAACCATGGGCCAATATATAGGCGTTCTATCAGGTAAGGAATCTCTTGTGAGTTTTGTGTGGGTCATGACCTTCTTTTCTATCTTGCTAGACTATTTAGTTCCAATGAGCTACAAAAAACAAAACTTAATAGGATACCTATTGCAAATCGAAATTTTGTACAACTTGATAACGAGTTATTGACTTTTGAAAGCAGTGTCACAGGGATCAAATTTGCTTTTAAATTAGTGAGAGATCGGTCAAGTCAAAACTAGACTGATTGAATCCGATTTAGCTGTATTTTTAAAATATTAAAAAAATAAATAATAATTTTAAAATATAATATATTAAAAAAAATTACCCAACTTGTTTGGCCTATCGAATTGATCACCGATCAAACATTCGTTTCGATTAATTTATGATTAAACCCCGCTCCGCTGGAGCACAACATACAAGGCGGATATTGCTCAATTTCTAAACCTTACATGATTTCTCTCTCTAGCTTGACTATAGAAAAGGACTAATCTATCATGTAAATTTTAAAAAGAGAATACCCATTCTCTGAAACTAATTACTGTTCAACCTTTCTTTTCTCTCTCTAGGATGCATTGAAAAGCAAAAAAAAAGTGAGAAAATTGAGTTCTTACCTTTCATTATCTGTGCACCCCTGATGCAAATCTCCCCAGCTTGGTTATGGGGAAGGGAAACTCCAGTCTCTGGGTCTACAATCTTGAGCTCTGCATTGCGGACCACCGTTCCACATGATCCTGACTTTATTTCAAATGGCTCTTTTGCAAATGCCAAACACATGGATAAAACAGGTCCAGCCTCTGTCATGCCATAGCCCTGTACATTTGCAATTCATTTAGCCCATTAGTATTTCTCTCTCTCTCTCTCTCTCTCTCCATTTTTTGACATTTTACCTTTTATTTGTTTGATTTCATGAGAAGGGGAAGCTATGGTTTTCTTTTTTATTGCTTAAAATGTGCTAAATATAAAAAGGGAAAATATATTGGGAAATCATTAAGAGATCGAGAAGGCTAATGAATATTAGATGATTTTCTTTTTAATTTTTATTTCACTTAAGTACTTCTACAAAAAAGAGTTTTGAGAAACTTATCAAATTTACTTCATCTCTAACATATACTTTGATAAATTTTTATAAAGACTTTCCCAAAAATGACAAATTGCTTTGGTTATGGGTTGGGAATATTGGAAAAACATAGGAATTTTAGTTAGTAATTTGAACCAACTAAGAAAGCCTCACTAAATAACAGGAGTGCTCTTGCGTACTGTCAAATTATTGAAATTTGTAAAGTATCCCTAAAACCTAACAAAAAAATTTTTAGGTATTTTTAAAGATAGTTTTTGAAGAGATATATGCTTATATTGATTGCGCTCTTTTGACCCCTTGATGGTTTTGATATTTTCCCATATAAAAGCCTGAAGAGCTATTTTCTATGCCACATAAAGCCTTTGGGGGCATAATTAACCTATAAAAAGGAAACCAAAATATTCGGTTTTAATGCGACAGCCTATTTTCTGTCCCTGTTAACATTTATCGGAGTGAATTTATTTAAGGTATGAGATTTCTATATGGCTTAGGTTTTATGAAAACGAAATAAAACTTCATCTCAAATTCTCGTTCGAAAAGTACTTTTGGCGACGAGACGAATCTTGCAGATTTGTAAACACTCATTTTTAAAACAAAAAGGCGGCCAAGATAATTTGTTACAATATATATTTTTTATTTTTTATTTCACAACCATCAAGTTCTAAGTCGAGATGGGATGTAAAGGTTGTCCGATGGTTTACTTGAAATTTTAGATGAATTATGAGGTGAGGATTTTCTTTATTGGATTTAATCTAAAATGGTTTATAAAGACAAGATTCCTCAAACAAATTTAAGCAGATTTGGAAATTGGAAAAATGCTAAAGTTAGTGGTACTCTTTCCGACCAAAACTACGTTTTTTAGAGTGAGAAAGTTTAGTGTACTTTCTCTGTAGAATTAGCATATAAAGAGTTTTAATTTAACTAAAAGTAGTCTCTCTAGGTAAAGCTTCCTCTCACCAAGTTAGGGGGTCTCTCTCTCTAAATGGAACATAATACCGAATATTAAGGTGTTTTAACTTAATCAAATCTCTTTGTTTGACTCAAGGCTGTTAAAAGGAAATTAGGGACTGGTGTGCTTTTAAATCCTAAGCTTCCCTCCTCTCTCTAGAATGGCCATGGCCTCGGCCTCACCTGTCCCAGCTCCCACTCTCTCAGTTTTTCTTCCACACACACACACAGTCTCTCTCTCTAAGATGTCCATGGCCTCACCTGTCCGAGCTTGGCGTCGGGCAGCATCGCCCGGAGGGCGTCCTCGAGCTCCTTCCCCATGGGTGCCGCCCCGGACATGACCGTCCTTATCGACGACATATCGTACCTTCCCACTTCCTTGCTCTTCGTTATCGCCAACACGATCGGTGGCACGATCGGCATAATGGTCACCTTGTATCTCTCCACCAGCTCCATAAGCCCAACATTCTCAAATTTTTGCATGAGTAAAATGGAAGCTCCCACTCTCAGCCCACACAGCAGCACAGAGTTCAGTGAATAGATATGAAACAGGGGCAACACACAGAGAATCACGTCCTCACTGTGAAAATAGAGATTAGGGTTTTCGCCATCGACTTGCTGAGCTACGCTCGTAATGAGGCTTTTGTGAGTGAGCATGACACCCTTTGGGAGCCCGGTCGTGCCCGAGGAGTAGGGCAGGGCGACCACATCGTCGGGTTCAATTGACGGCTCTGTGAATGGTTCGGTCGATTCGGTGAGCTCAGACATGTGGAGGCAACCTTCCGGGGGCTCGTCGACGCACACGATTTTGACACCCTCGAGCCCGCTGAGTCTCTCGACATAGCGCGCCAGGGTCACCACGAGGCGGGCCCTGCACGCGCGTGCCTGCTTCTGGACCTCGGCGGGGGTGTAGAATGGGTTGGCGGTAGTGGCAGTCGCACCGCAGAAGGAGGCACCAAGGAAGGCGAAGACGAATTCGGGGGAGTTTGGGAGGAGGAGCATTATGATATCGTGCTGCTGGATGCCGAGCTTTACGAGGCCGGAGGCGACGCGTCGGGAGATTGAGTGGACTTCATCGTACGAGTATTGGCGGCCCGTGGAGCCATCGATGAGGCAGGGGCGGGAGCGGAAGGTGTCGAGGTGCTGGAAGCAGTAGGTGTGGAGGGGGAGGTGGTTCGGAATTTCGATGTCGGGGAGCTTCGAGCGGTAGATGTGCTCTTTGGTGATGGTTCCGACGGCCATGATAGAGATGAGAGAGAAGTTCGTTTAGAGAGAGAGATGGTGTGTGCCTCTCTCTTTAGAGGTGGTGAAGGATTGATTGTTTAGAGAGAGAGAGAGAGAGAGAGGTCCAAGACAGAGAGAAGAGGTTCGTTTTTGCTCAGAGTGAGAGAGAGAGGTGGTGTAGTTGTGCTCGTTTAGAGAGAGAGAGAGAGAAAGTGGTTGAGGTGGGGGTTCGTTTGTTGAGATGCGCAGAGAGGGGGAAGGTAATATACTGGTGGGGGAAGGTAGCGGACAAAAGAGAGCCGGTGGGGTGGGATTGAGAGAGACAGAGCTGGAGAGAGAGAGAGAGTTGGTAAGGATACTAGAGCGAGAGAGAGAGAGAGAGACAGAGAATTGGTAAGGAAACTACAGAGAGAGAGAGAGAGAGAGAGAACTTTCGTTGAAGTTAGTGGCCAGAGGGGGACTATTTGCCGGCGTCTCATTTTGGTTGGTGAAGGTGGTGTCTCAAAGCTGACTATTGACTACCGGTGATGTATTCCGGCTCACCTACCGCCATTTCTTTTTCCCGGTGGCCGGTAAAAGTTCACCTACTACCTTATGGGACCCGGTCTCGATTGGGTCTCTTTTGTTATACTGCGAGGGTGACGTCATCCGGCCGTCATTGCTGAACCGGCAGAGTCATACTGGCTACCGGATCGGCTCGGCTCGGCTCGGCTCGGCTCGGGGGAGGTAGCTTTAGAGTTTAGATGAGCTCGCATGTTGGCGAGATCGGGTTGACTCCGTAACAAGATTCATTCTCACTTTTTTATGACCACCTGTGTTGGTGGGTTTTAGCTTTAATCCTAAACCATAGGGAGACTACAAGGTGGTCCCACGAGACCACGTTGTCAAATGGTCCCACGCGCAAACTACCTTAGTGGGTTTCTGTGATACGAAATTTTCAAAGCAGATTTTTGGGAAGAACTTTCAAATACATAATAGAATTTTGAGCTTTTAAAATCCTTGATCTGTTGGTCCATGAGAAGACATTTTAGTGCCACTCTTCGAGCATGAGATTGTTTGGAATATATATATATATATATATATATATATATATTCCTTCTTTTAGCTGTAACATTTTATCTTTCATGTTTGTTTTTTCTTATTTGGGTTGATCTTAGAGATATTTAACGATTTACACATACTCTGGAGTGAAATACAACTCCTACAATATGGTCCCCCAGGACGCTCAAATCCTTTTCCCCTATGGATTTGGGGATATAATAAAACCGCTTCATTTGCTATGGTGTGAGGATTATATTTTTCCTAGTTCATTAATGAAGCACGAAAAAACATAGCCTACTGATTAGGTCTCGAAGATAATAATCTCATATAATGGGACAAATTTAAAAAATGATTTTAAAGGTATTAAAAGTTTATGAGGTGGGAGACCATCTTTTATAGATTTTCTACGCCTTGGGCTTTACTTCAATTCGTAAGGTAAAATCTTGACCGTCGATCTAATGAGACCCGTGGGGTGAGAGATTTGAGCCATCCATCTCTTTGATCCGTCAGCAAGATTGAAAGAGATGAGCTAGAACTTTATCTACTCTTTCTTTGATTTCTCATAAAATCTTTAAATTAAAAAAAATATATTTTATTTTCTATTTTAATTATCAATCTTTGTTGGCCACACGTGGCCCCACCCAAACTCACATGTTCTAAATTGAGTCCCATATATTTATGGAGGCCATACAATTTTAGAAATATTTTGTTTTGTATTGAGAAATTTTAAATATTATATTTTATTAAAAACAATGGAAAAGCAATTTCTCTTAATTTATAATCTAAATGACAAAAATAAAATATCATAAGATTCACATAAATTCAAATAAACATTCTAAAAATCATATATCATAAAATTAATTAAAACTAATTAATTTTGATGGGAATCATATCCGTTAGATATAATATTTATCAATATACGTAAGCACTCCACTTTCAATTACGGACCACGATCTACTTAGTTTTATCAAACTGACCCAGCAGTTCTCATAACACACAGTCCATTGTAGGAGCTCATGATTGAAATACCAAAATCAGCCAATAGACTAGGGGATGCAATCCCAGTATATGGATTTCAGGTTCTCCCTTAGAGACAAAAAAATCAAGGTCCTCTAGACCAAGATGCAACTTTGACTCTATGATGCATAGGGGTAATCTCTCATACATGTACACGCTTCACCCTCTGGCAAATCTTAAAATGACTATCTATGTATAGGACATGTGATGATATAATGATGATGATTTAGCACTGTCTCTAAAGGCTATTCATCACATGCAATGGCCACACAGTCCATTGGTTTTCATCTGGGCATACTCCAACCTCATTAAGGGCCAACCCACTAAATCCTTCTCGATAGATCCCTATGCCCAGGTACCTTGGGTTGTTTCAAACTCTATTAGCCTAGCACATCGAGCCTAGTTCGAGTATCGGCAAATCACATTTTCTTAGTATGGTGCACAAGAGGACCACACTCCTACTGAGTTTATGTTTCAGTACATGAAATGCTCATACAAATTCTCATAACGTCTTTAAAAGCCATATAAACCCAACATCTCCCACTTGGCCATTGGAAGCCTTACAATATCTCTTTCTAACATCCTATCCCCCCAATTACAATTCATCTCTCAAGCATTTTTTACTTATGCTATCTTATTATTACATTAATCATGGCTTTTGCAATCAATCATTTCACAAAGGATTTATGGAGGCAGCGACCCCTTTTTTTTTATGCTTGGATCTCATTATAAACATGGTCGTAGTTCATCTTTTATGTCGCATCACAAATTATGGACATGTTGTAAAAGATCATCATGTACCCGCATCGAATAGGATCATATTTTCATTGACTTAAAGTAGTTCTTCAATCAAGTTGCTCCCTTCTGTAGCCATACAAGTAGAGTCATGCATCCGGGTTCCAAGGGTGAACAACGGTAGGCTGTTTCAGCTGACATATCAAACACAAGCTAGTCCTCCAACTGGAATATTGAGTTTATCTTAATCTTTTCATAACATGATACCTGTATAACTGAATATCCAAGCAGCTAAAAATAATCATGGGATTATTAATAGCTTCCATTGAAACATAACACATAAGAAATATTATCACAGCATTTTCATGCCTGTGTCATGAGATAGTATAGCAAGTTTCATACTAAACAATAACTCAATGCCCGTTTGGTTTCGTAAAACCAATTTTCGAACCACAAAGGTTCAACCACACTAGTATCTTGATTGTAAATCCATACAAATCAAGTTGTCTAATCCACACAACACGTGTCTAATAGACCTAGCAAGATGACCTTCCTACAATATTCCATATGGTTCAAGGTCTCAAATAATCAAATATTTTAAATAACTAAAAACATGGGTCAAGGCATATGTATATTTAAAAACCAATGCATGATAGTTTTTCTCCCACTTTTATAAATACCTTCAAGAAACAATATTTTTCTCTTTAATAAAAAAAAATTGACTTGGTATATATATATATATATATATATATATATGCATTCACAAGCAATAGTTAGATAATTGTATGACAGTTTAAAATGATTTTTCATAAAGACTTAGTGGACCTTGCAAGACTATGTGGTTTTCTCAAAACCATATTAATAGATAGATGTGGGTTTTTATCAAATCATCCAATTTAATTTTAAAAGCACATGCTTAGCCTTCATAAATCATTTTATTGTATTTACCAATAATTTCCTACCAAGTCAAGTTCATGGTCACAAAAACAAATCATAAATACCATCTTATAATTTTATCCAAAATAAAGCATGACTAAAGAATTGTTTATTAAAGTCTTGACAAAATACTTCATTTTTGGCAAATATGGAGACTTTATCAAGAGATCATCATCACATGCAACACATCATATTATAAACACTTATTGGAAGGATGGTCACTAAGACTGAGTTCCATCAGAACACTCCCTTCGTGCTTACATATTTGAATGAGCCACACCCATTTTTTGTATTTCATACTTAGGCTCAAAGCCCTCGATCAAACCACATCTCCATATGTATCACTCTCTCAAGTAGTTCATATTCAAGCACAAGGAGGCACAAAACACAAGATATTCAAAACCGGCTTTTTTAAAATTTTTAGCACCTATCACCTAATGTCCATACATTCCATACATATTCATAAAACAAATAGCCAACAACTAAAGAAGTACATGAAACTTAAAAATAAATGGTTACTGAATCATCTTTTCCTATATGACTTAAACATATATTACCTATTTTTGAAGTTTTATTGTTATAAACCATACTCATGGCATATTATAAAACTTTTGAATGACCCCTAAAAGAGCTTCAATTATGAGGAGGGCAAAGATGTGTATCAATATACCATGTTTTTTAATTTACTGCAGAATAGAAGATGAGCATCTCATGATATAAATACGATATCTTTCAACTCACGTGAAGTTTATCTATGAATTTTTTTGAGCATTGAAATAAACTCAAAACTATAAAATATCGCTCAGTTCCATCCCTAAATCATACCATTTAGTGAGCATTCGTTTTAGTAACATTTACGTCACAATGCAATTTTCTCAGCAGAAAATCAGGTTGATCACTTATCAATAAAAAAATTTGTTTATCTCAATTCTCAAAGAATTTCTTCTTGAAATATTTTGTGTTGAAAACTAGACTCAAAACCAAATCATAACATCATGGTGTAAATCCCAAATAATACTTTTCTTTAGAGAAATAAATGATTGACATTTACATCACAAAATAATTTATGATGCAGAATTCTAAGATGAAAACTATCTAGTAAAATTGTTTTTTTTCTCTACCCTCATGGAATTTCCCTTTCAAGCTAATTTTGTTTGAAAGTAGACATATAATGGTAACACATATATTTTGATAAATGTAGATATTCATTTTTCAATAAAGAATATATCAAATTGCAGAAAATTCAGGATGACCTCTTTTCAATTCAAAATTTTTATTTATCTTTTCCCATGATATTTCTCCCTCAAATAAATTTTATTAAAAAATAGATTTAGAATGGAAGTCTACAAACCATGTGTGGGCCATAAAACATTCTTTGAAGAATATAAATAAAATCATGACTTCTAAGTCATTGAAATAGTTTTCGCTGTAGAAAATTGCACTTACGCATCCTTCAATAAATGGACCATATCTTTTAAACCACAAGGAATTTCTTGATGAAACTATTTTTGTTTGAAAGTATACTCAATTTGATGAGTAATAATCAAATTTTCGTTAGAAATAAAATCATATGTTTAGTGGAAAAAATAACGGAACTCAATGGACACTTCCTGGATTTTGTAAGGTCAAAACTAACATCCTTCGTTGATGAGTCCATAACTCTCAATTCCTTTAGAATCTCCCACTAAAATTTTACAAGGGGATTATACTATTAAAGACACAAAATATCACTGGGTATGCAAGAGAAAAACGCATCATCATCTTCTTCATATCACGGCTCCAAAGTGGTCAAGAATACTCATTCTGCGGAGTGCATCTTTCGGTATTGGAATATTATGTAACCACAAAAGTTATTAGGTTTCTTATATCACATTCTCAAGCTTAATCTAGACTCAATAAAGGTAAAAGACAACTGATGACATCAAGTATCAATATCTCTTATACCAATGAATGAAATGTGATCTTGTCGGGGAATGTATTCTTTTATTTTTCTTCCTTTCACCTATTTTCTTTTCTTTTTCTTTTCTCTTGACAAAGATCACTTACAAGTAGTCTTATTACAATAACTCTTGCTTCACAAAAAATAAAACTGACAAATCCAAGATATTTAAAAAAACCTTAATGTCATTAAACCAATTTTCTTTAAACAAAGAAAATATCCACAATTCTTATGTTTGGGAATATAAAGACAATATAATTAAAGATGACAAGAAAAAAACAAAAAAGAGCGCTAGAGATTACCTCAATCGGGCTTTGTACACCCCATATCGAGTCACCTCCTTCCGATGGTGCTCGGGATCTATGATCGGTCTCTTAATTCTCCTATGTCAAAACTCTTTCAATGATATATGAATCTCGATCTAAAACCAACTACTTAAGGCCTCAATGCCTTAGTCTTGTTAATGCTCATTTGGCTTGATATTTGGAGAGATGAGAAATAGATTAAAGAGAGTGGAAGAGATCTACAATGAGATCCTCCCCTTTGCTACCCAAAACTCAAACTACCATAAGCTAACTTTAGCTTGGACGTGCTATTTAGAAACGAATAAGAGAGAGATAGATGACTTGGGTATGCCCCTTTTGCTTGAGAGAGAGCATGCCCCTTTAGAAAAACTTGAGAGAGATCTTGAAGCCTTAGGTAGGATGTGCCACCTATAGAGAGATTTGAGAGAGAGAGAGAGAGAGAGATAGAGAGAGAGAAACCCTTAGAGAGAGAAGAGGAAATGAGATCTGAGAGAGAGAGAAACCCTTATAGAGAGAAGAAAAATAGGTGTAGAGATTTTATAAAGTAGGAGAGCTTTTTTTATAGATTTTCTATGCCTTGGGATTTGTTTCAATTAGTAGGGTTAAATCTTGACCGTCGATCCAAAGAGACTTGTAGATAAACCCTTAGAGAGAGAATAGGAAATATGTGTAGAGATTTTATGAGGTGGGAGAGTCTATTTTTATAGATTTTTTATGCCTTGGGTTTGCCTCAATTCGTAGGGTTAAATCTTAACCGTCGATCTGAGAAAATTTGTGGGGCGAGAGGTTTGAGCCGTCAATCTTTTTGATCCACCATCAAAATTCAAAGAAATAAGTTAGAGTCTTATCCTCCATTTATTAGATATATTCCCATCAAATTTTTAAATAAAAAAAATATATATCTTAATTTCTATTTTAGTATATCCAATCTTTATTTCTTGGATCAATCAATCGTGATTCAAAGATTTACTAAATATTTCAAATAACTCCCAAAAAAATGGGTAGGGACCTATCTTCCACACGGAATTACTCAAAATAAAAAAACAAGAGGCATGGTATCTCATTAAAAGGTGTTGTTTTGGTAGGACTGTGATTTCACCATATTGGGTAAAGCCGCACTTGAATACCCAATTGGAAAATACCATTTTAGGATTGGGATCTATTGTCATGATTAATGAATCGATTTCTTTTGTTGATTATGGAATTTGAAGCTTTAAATATGATGACGATCTAAGAGATTTGTTGACACTTGGAAATAAGTGGTCTGATAAGGAATTAGAAGATGAATCATGTTTAGGAATTGAAATCTATCTTTTTAGGGTCTACGTATTGAAATTCTACAAAAGTACTTTTCCGTTGTGGACACTCCATGTTAGGCTATCCCAACTTAACAAAACCCACCTTATTTGTGTGAAGAGTTTCAGGTTTATTTGAAGAGACTCAATATCTGTTGATTAATATGCATATACAAGCATGTCTTAAATAGACAAATACAAATTACAAGAATAGAAACAAATCACAATTTCCTATATTATACCCAGACTTACCATAAAATACAAGATATTGTTCCTACCGTTCCCTTATGTACTGATTACAATAGACACCTTCCATATTAGCTTGGTAGACAATATATACTTTTTTTTTCATACGCCCCCTCAAAATCAAGATGCTATGAGAGAGAGCAGTTGCAGTTTGAACTCTAAGTTATGGAAACGAGGGGTTGGATATTCAGGTTCATAACATGACTAACATAAGTTATGGTTGCCTTGCTCAGATTGGTTGATCAACAAGCGCAAAACGTCAGATCTTTGCTTGAGAGAGAAAACATTTGAGATAATTGAGAAAACATAATGACACCTTGAGTAGCCGACAAAACTCAGTGTAATTCTGAGACCGATTTAGCAAATCGTAGACAGACAAGCATAATCGAGAACAAAAAAAACAAACTTGATCATACAAAAAAGTGCAAGATTGAGTAACAGACTCGATCGTACAATAATAGATATATCAAAGATGAATATGGCTCTAATACCATGTGAATAGTCTCAGGTTTCTTTGAAGAGACTCTATGTCGAATGATCAATATGCATATACGAGCAAATAGAGATGACAAGAATAAAAACAAATCACTGTACCTACCCTTGTCATATATACTGATTAAAATATACACTATCCATATCAACCTGGCTTGATAGACAATATATACTTTCGTTTCATAACTTGTAGGCAAATAAACCTCAAAAGATTTTACACTGCAAGATGTTTGCATTTCAGTGATCACTCCCTTCGGTAAAACCCTATCGCATTCTTAAGACTCAAAATTTGTGAACCTAGTTCCCAATAGAAAAAACGTTTCTACGCTCATGAAAGAATTGGCATCATCAAAATAGACTATCCAATTTTTGTAGGGAAAAGTTTATATAGAGTCGAGGCTCTAAACAATCAGATTAAAACCCACCTCAAAAATTTCACTAGAAGATGTTGTTTTTATGCCCAAATGTCTTCAAAATGATCATCTCGATATCATGATGTATGGACATGAGAAAAAAAATCGATTTCAAGTTTTCGAAATAGTGCATCTTTAAATGCATTTATGGACCGTCAATTTTCAAGATTTTCAAGTTTTCATAGATATACTTGATCTACACTATTTTTTAAGCTTTAAATTTTATAAAAGATAAAAATATATTTTAAGGCTATCACAAAGATTTCTAGTTTTGACACTATATTTCTCGATACTATTTGAAGGTGCGTTTTACTTTGATTGTTTAGATCTTCGGCTCTATACAAACTGCACCCATTTTTGTATGGCCAAATCTAAGTTCTTAAAAACTTCATATTTAATATATTTTATTTAAGACATATGATAATCTAATCATCATAAACACATAATATTGGATAAGGATTCATAACAAGTATGTGGCAAACGTTTTCTTTTTTTGTTAGCCCCAACGTAATACAACTCTTCTCCTTTCTCATTCCGCTTGGGACCAGCAATGAAGGACTTACATTTGGTGATTGGGGGAGTAAAACACATATGCTTAGTTATTAGTTTTGTCTCTTTTGATTTGTACTTTTTCACGCGATTCTCACTTCTCTTATATACTTGCATTAATTAAAAAAATAGATTCTACACTCCAATGATAGACATGAATAGAGCATAATGATAAACCATGATTTATATTGTCGATCTCAATTAGTTGAAAAAAGACTTTGACGATGATAATGATGATGATGATGACTCTCCGAGTGTAAAAAAATCAGGTGGCTCAAATTCTAGCTGGTTGGTTAGATTGGAAACTACCAGTGGCCGGTTTCAGTTAAAAACAATTCAAAAAAAATAAATAGAATATCCTATAAAATAAATTTTTTTATTTATAATGTATTTCTTATTGTTTTTCATCATTTTGGCAAATATTGGAAATTATTTTGGCCATTAATATTTATTTTTATATTTTTATGATCTTTTTTAGAAACGTTCAAAAATACTCATGGATACAAATCGGTTCTTTAGAATATATTTTTTCATTAATTTTTAACTTCAATCGGATGTCATTTGTTTAATCATACTTTAAATATAAATTATATATATTTTTAATTCTTTTATATATTTTTTTAACACTTTTTTTATCGTTCAAGATTTAATCGATTAAACTGATTGAACTGACCGATTTACCATTTTATATCGAGTAACTGCTTCCGGAGCATGTCTGATTAACCTTTCCGATTCGATTTTTCCCATACTGGATTCTACATCCCCAATTAAAGTGCACGGAGGATAATGCTTATATGTATTCTCTCTCCACAGTAGAAGTGGGGGATAAGGCTATAAAATCATATTATAGCAAAATCGAAATAACCCCACTACGCCATAAGGCAAAGGGAGGCCAAGCCACGCCAATGCACAGACGCTTGCTCACTCACCTACTCTCCTTACATTTACACACGTGCACTGGTAATTTGACACGTGCCATCCACACATGTTCATTTCTTTAAGGGATTCAAAACCACAATCTTAACCCTAACAAATAGTTAATGACTGGAAGGATTCTCTTGACTTGTGACCCCATGATTGCGCTAACTACCCCATCCTACTTGGATTCCACTCTCCAACTTATTGTGTCCAACCAAAATGGAAAGCTTATAAATATTTTTAAATGTCAATATTTGCTCCAATTGAACCTTTCATGGTTGGTAGATTCAGTGTTTATATTAGGTGCCGACCTTATACTGTACGAGTAAGGTGCACCTAAAAATCCCACTAAAGTAAATTGTTTTTAATTCTAAAAATAATTAATCTTCTAATACATTATTCGAACCATCCATTTTTAAAATTTTGAAATGTTTATTGATTTGCTTGATGATCACCATTCTTTAAACTTAAATTTTATAATTACCAGCAACAATAGATTTTAATATTGTCGCAAGGCTTTATGGCATCGTGCATTTTCAGCATAGTTTTGATGCACCTTATTCTAATAGTATAAAGTTGACGAGATGAGTAAATTTGAGAAAATTTCCTCTATCCCTTTAGTCTCCCCACCTTACAATTTTAGAAACCCACAGGAGGGTTATATAGAGCATATAGCGTTTTCCCATGTGGGAGTAGGCTGTACGGTTACTCTTTTGGGTGAAACAGCTACTTATGGGATTATTTTAGATCTAGATTTTTGGATCCACTTAAAATTTCCACATCATCATTTCAGAAAACAAAACGTAGATTTTGAGTTACTAAACACTGGTCGTCAAAAAAGGGGTGTGGTTTGTATAAGGCCGAGGCCTTAAATAGTCAAAGGTGCACTTTTACAAATATCAAAAAATGATCAGAAATCTTTTTAATGGCATCTCTAACTGTAATATTTAAAGATTAAAAAATAGTGTAAATAAAGTAGATGTATGAACACGTGAAAATTTTGAAAATTGATGGTTTAAATAATACATTATAAAATGCATTATTTTCAAGATTTTACATCTATTTTTTTTATGTCCATACATCTTGAAATCAAGATGATCAAATATAAGGTTTTTCATCATCAAAACAATTTTTTCTAGTGAATTTTTGAGGTGCGTCTTAATTTGATTATTTAGGACCTCACCCTTATATAAAATTTTTTCTTGAAAAATTAAACTATCTGAGTTCAGCCTCATATCTCAGGCACTTTGAAAGTGAGTTTGAAATTTTTTTCTTTTTTTTAATTTATTATTGTTATTATTATTATTATCATTATCTTTTTTGAGATTCGTCACCCAAGTTAAAAAGGTTACACCCTTGAAATTTTGGGGTCTCCAGAACATTCCTCAAAGAGTATTCACCAGGCATGGTGGATGGAGGGAATGCTCCCTTGGGACCAGAGAACTTATGGAATCATTGAACATCGGTAGATGGTGGAGAATTTTGATCCAAATCATTGTCCTCAAATTTCGTACCATGACAAAGACTTATAAGATTGGTGGCTCTAAGTTAACACTCAAAAAGAAAAAAAAGGACTTGCAAATTTCGCCCATACCTGGAGATAATTGACTAAACTCCAAGTAATTCACGGGCCTTGCCATCTTGAAGTTGGAAAGTTGATTTAGATATAGGGAAATTGTTTCATGCGGGCTGGACCAACCGCATTTCTACAATATGTGGTCCAGAGGTATAAGATGAAGATAGTTGCAAATAGGTGGTTGATTTAAAAACAATTGTAACGAACGGTCGAAATTTTTTTTTAATATAATTATTAATTTTAATCTTAATATTTTTCTTCATATTCATGATCTCCATGTTAAAGATTATATATTTTCTAATACTTAGTATCAAATTATATTTAAAAAATATATTTATTGCCAAGCCCGCATTTCTACAATATGCAGGCTGGCCGCATAGAAACCGTGTCCTTAAATATATTCATATATATCTTTATATATGGTTTGCATGAGGTTGCAACCATAAGAATCAAAGTAAGGCATACCTCCAAATTTTATCATAAGATACAATTTTGGTGTCAAAATTTCTTTAGATACAGTGAAAGTCCATTTTTATCTCTAATTATAAAATTTTAAACTCCAAATATGATTCAAATCAAGTAGATCTATAAATACATGAAAATCTTGAAGATGGACGGGTCAAGATAATGTATTATACGATGAACTAATTTTGAGACTCAAAATCTCTCTCTCTCTCGTACATCTTGATGTTGAGACTCCAATATCAAAACAACCCTTTTCTGATGGAATTTTTTTTTAATAAATATTCTTTGCTTTATTAAACAAATCTACTCAAAAGAAATTACATAAGAAAAAATAGCTAGAACGGGCATTGAAGCCCTTCCATTAGCAAGATAATTAGCCAAGGAATTCATTTCACGATAAACATGACAAAACGAAACTGAGAGTGGAGCCACCAGATCCACAATTTGTGGCCAACTAGACCTCAGTCTCCAAGCAGTACACAACTCCTTCTTGTACTACCTAATTCCTTTAGCAAGAGAATTAGCCAAGGAATTCCTCTCACGATAAGCATGGCAAAACGAAACTGAGACTGGAGCCACCAGATCCATAATTTGTGGCCAACTAGACCTCAGTCTCCAAGCAGTACACAACCCCTTCTTGTACTACCTAATTGTATTCAAAGAGTCCCATTCAATAATACAGCTACTCCCAAGGTTTCTAGAGATAAAAATTTTAATTCCTTGACTCAAAGCCAATAACTCCGATTGGTTAACCGTGGCCAAACCAATAGGGCTAGCATATGAGAAGATGATCTCTCCAAAACAATTACACAACACACCTCCAATACCCGCCAAACTTGGATTATCGAAAGAACTCTTGTCAAAATTTAACTTAAAACCCCCACTGTCTGGTGCCACTTTAATTTTCTTATGGATTTTGAGGTGCACTTTAATTCTATATTTGAAGGGTGCAACTTTATATAGACTTTTTTCATTTCTAAATATAAGCCTAAACTCATGGTCTTTCTCATTTCCTTTTAGCTTAATTTGTCACACTCGTTTTCTGAAAATAATAGTTTGGTGAGAAAAAAGTTTAGGAAAAATATCTCATTATCCTCTATTTTTAACTTCCATATCTCATGAGATTCAAAAAATGAAAATATTACTTATAAGCAAAATGTCTCGATCTTTTCTACCTTACAACCCCCTAGACCTCTTTGACCATAAATTTTGACCCAAACAAATTCTAAAATGACACCCTATTCAAACTCCATCTCTCTATCTCTAAAACTATAGCTCTCTCTTTTCGCTTCTCGATGAGTTTACCAGCCAAGGGTTTAGCTTGAGGTCTAACACGAGCACACCTTCTTATGTGTGTGAGAGAGATGGAGTTTTAGAGAGAGAGATGGAGTTTGGGTTTTAGAGAGCGATAGAGTTTTAGAGAGAAAAAGAGATGGAGTTTGAGTTTTAGAGAGAGAGATGGGGTTTTGAGAGAGAGAAATAGAGTTTGGATTTTAAAGAGAGATGGAGTTTTGAGAGAGAGAAATAGAGTTTGGGTTTAGAGAGAGATGGAGCTTTGAGAGAGAGAAAAAGACGATGATGTGAGAGAGAAATGAAAATTTAGAGAGAGAGAGATAGAGTTATTTCATAAGTTGTTGAGGTAAATAATACATGGTTAAAAAGATTTAAGGGGTTGGAAAATATAAAAGATGGAGTCTTTTTGCTTACAAGTAATATTTTCGATTCTTAAGTTCTATGAGATATAGAAGTTAAAAATAAAAAATAATAATATATTTTCCCAAAAGTTTATTGGGTTTGAATACCTGTTTACATGGTTGGTGAGAGTATTGGAATCCAACCCAAACCTAATTATTGAAGTGGTCATGCATAACTGTTGAGTAGCATGTAGCAAAAATAGGAGGCACCTTTTGTACCTCCTCGACAGCCTATCTAAGAGACAAATATAGGATGTTGAGATATTTATTAAGGTACAATAAGATTATTTACTTTTGATTAAAAATGCCTCTAACTTGAAATTGAGTTGCTCGGAATAAGTTATTGATCAAGTTCAAAGATCAAATACAAATTTCTTGAAATTTCGAACACACTGAACGCTTTTTGATTTGATATTTGGCGATTAAATATAACTCTGACTTTTTTGTATAAAAATTAAACAGTCTAGTACTATATCCCTAATCCGGACCGTCTGAATTTAAAAATGGATGATGTTTGACTATTACCATGTAACACAGAGAAGTTATTGGCGAATCAACCGACTTATGTATCCTCAATACTTTTCAAGCATGACTCGAAAAACACCCTAAATCACTGAAAAGCAATTCCTCAATACTTTTCAAGCATGACCCGAAAAACACCCTAAATCACTGAAAGAATCTACGAATTTAGAGCTCCCAAGTTTGTGCGATGATCTTTATAGAATTAAAATGAATGGTCTAAAAGGACTACAAAAAGAACCAATTTTGAGAGTTCAAAATTCGATATTTTTAGATATTCAAGATCGGGGTGATCGAGTATGGTTTTTTTTTTAAAAGATTATAGTGATCGAGTGACCTTATTTGTAGAAATTTGGATCCACAATCAATCTATATGATGAGTGTGCAATGGCACACTCCAAATCATAGGTGAGCCAGAGGGACCATAAATATTTATCGGCCATCTAAAAAGCCAGGATTTGTGAGATGCAAACTATATGTTGGAAAATTTCAAAATGGTTCATTTTTAACCAAAAAAAACAAAGAAAAAAAAAAGAAGGGATATCAAAGTAGTTCTTAGTTCATTTTTTTATGAGTTCTCTTTGATTTTATCCTTTTAATAGCATGTATTAATCAACATTCCGCATTCATTTTTATTGGTTTATTTACTACCAACTATTGTCAATATTATTATTTTTAATTACTTATTGTCCATGTCGTTGATGAATTCAAAACTACGTATCTTAAATTTGTTATCCATTACAAAATATTTATTTATAGGTAATATTTTTTAATTTCTTTTACCAATTCTTCTCATTTTTTAAGAGAACCTCTATTCTCACCCTGTTTTCTCTATCCCACTCAAAAACATAAAATATTTTTTTATAGGTAACGTTAATTATCTCTTTTACCATTTCTTCTCATTTTTAAAGGAAACCTCTATTCTCACCCGTGTTGTTGTCTCTATCCCACTCGAAAAACATGGGTGGCAGTACTAGGTTCCGCGGAGTGTGTTGACTGGAAATGTCTAAAGCATGGATAAAATTATAAATTTACTTGCTTTATTGCATTATTTGAATTTTGGAATCTTCACATTTTAGTTTTATTTTATTTCTTAGAAGGCATAGGTTTTATGAAAACAAAATAAAGCTTTTTCTCGAATCCTCATCCAAAAAGCACTTTCGATAACTGAAATCTCCATGATGGCTCTAAAATCAATTTCTAATATAAACAATGAAATTTGAAACTAAAAAAATAGTACAAATCTTACGGATCTATGAACACTTATTTTTAATATGAAATGAACTGCATAGGTTTTTGTTACCATTACTATATTTTTAGAGCTTAAAATCCTATTTTTTTCACAAGCATAATGTTCAACCCAAGATGATCGGTTTTTTAATGCTTGAATTGCAATTTTCGATGATCGGTTTGCTTAGATAGGGCTGCAGCCCTATCAAACCATTTACCTTTGTTTCTATATCTATTTATTTTGACTTAGCTTACTTAGATTGTTCAAACAATATAAGTAATAAATCTATTAACTAAGATGTAAGATAAAATGGGGGCGTGGAAGCAATCTTGGGTAGGTTTGAGGTCACCGGGGAGTTGGTAAGGTGGTCAAGACATTTTTCTTTTGACAAGTTGTGTGGCATTTGAATAATGACTTTGAGTAAATTACAAGCGACCGACCATGAGAGAGAGAGGCTTATTTTTTAGGATCTGAGACAAAAATGTTAGAGAGAGAGAAAGAGTAGCTTATTTAGACACAAATGTTTGGAGAGAGAGAGAGGAGCTAATTTAGAGAAAATGTTTAGAGAGAGAGAGAGGTGTTTTTTTTTTTTGAACGTGTGAGACAAAAATGTTTGTTGCCAACCAATAAGGTGGCTCTTAAGCTGGCGAATCATTTGTTAAGTGGGTGTTCCTTTTCAAATGCAAATGATAAGAGAGTTTTTGGTTTTGTGGTCCATGCAACTAAGTGCCTAATTTTGGGAAGTTTAAGTGATAGGCATCAAGTTCCCTTCCATTTCCTCTTGTTGAGTGTTGCTTTTCCTCTTTTTTTTTTATTTTTTTTATTTTTCTCTTTTATTTCAGTATAAAAACATTTTTTTGCCAAAATTACAATGAGCATTCCCACTCAGTGGCTTTCTCTTTTTTCGTAATTTTTCATCTGTCCAGTAATATCAACACCGGACAGGAGAAAAATAAGCTGATAGAACAAGAGAAAAGATAGCATAACTATTTACTCCCACCTGAATATACTATCTATTTACTGAGGTAAAAGACATGCTAGGGATACTATTTAGATCTTGTATTTTTGGAGATATAATCTCTACAACCCATAAAATAATCTCAGGAAAAAAAATCAATTAGAAAATCTCTTTGTAGAAAAAAAAAATAATGCCTCAAAATTGATTAGAGATTGTTTAATTTTTGAAGGGCTAGATTAAAGTGTCACAAACTCAACATTCAAAAGTTTTATTTAAAAAATAATCATCTAGTAAACGCTATATGGTTCCCATAATTTTTAGACTAAAAATATCAATGTAGCTAGATAGTGATATAGTATACTATCCCTTACTAAAAAATATTACATCTAAATATGATGCAGATTGACCAAATTTCTATGTATTTGAACATCTTGAAAATGGACGGTCTGGATAATGTGCTATAAGATGTGCTATTTTTAATACCTAGAATCCATTTTTTTCTTTCATGCCCATACATCTCAAGGTGGAGATGATCAATTGTAGAGTTTTTTTGACATCAAAATAACCATTTTGGATGGATTTTTGAGGTGCAGCTTACTTCAACAGCATAAGGTTCACACCTTATATAAACTTTTTCCATTCATGAATCTCTAATGTCAACGTAGATCAATGATCAACTCTTTGGAGCTTGAAAAGTACCCCAAGTTGAAATTTGCTCCCATTCTCAATCTTACTCGTCCATTCTCAACTATGTCATATGGGGAAGGGGAGTTTTGAGCTCAAAAACCCATTTTGAAGTTAATCTTAAGATGCATCAACGATGATCAGAGAAAATTTTACGTTGGACAAATCCCCCTAAATTAGTTGTTTAATGGGGAGACTAAGTATAATTTGGTCCCTGTGGAAGAACCTTACAAAGAGCCCATAAAATTAAAGGGGACATCTATCAAAATACCAATATGAGACTGAATATTTAACATTTTGCCCATCTGCAACCATTACACAAAAGACCATGGCTCTTTTGCGGGTATTTTGAAATTAAGTAAAAAGATATAGGTATAGCTTTAAGGATGCAGTTTCTACAAGGCTTAGACCTTACGTTAAAAAAAGAGTAAAACCTCACCTCCAAACGTCGTTTCGAAAATAATTAGGGCATGAGAAATCTTTATCATCATGGTAAATCTCTATAACAACTTTAAAATCAATTTCCACCGCCAATAATGAAATTTATAGCTCAAAAATTGGTACAGATCTTGTGGATTTATGAATACTGGAAAATGGATGATCTAGATAATGTGTTATAATATACAATACTTTTAGGGCTTTAATTCTTAATTTTTTAATAATAGTCAAGGTTGAGATGATTGATTTGAAGGTTTTCTGACTCTAAAACTGTAATTTTTTATGAGTTTTGAGGTGAAACTTTATTTACTTTGACAAGGTCACAGCCTTATAAATTTTTTTTCTCTGTGTTTAAATTGTTTATATCTCATAAGTAATTTTGATAAATTTCCCAAATTACAATAAACATACATAAATAAATAGAGAAGGCCCCCCTGACACTTTGGGAATCATAAGTGAACCATTAAAAAATGGGAACACCTCAGGCATAACTGGACCTTTAAAAAATGTAGAGATTGGGGCTCTTTGACTGAGTGGATAGGGTGTTGATGGCTAAGAAAAACCTCTATTTTTTTGGAAGGACCCGACGTTTTTGCGCCCTGTGTGCCAAATATGATACTTACCCCATTTTTGTAGCTTCCATTTAATTTGTACCTTGTAGATTTGTCTAGTCGAGACAAAAGAGGGGAAGAATGATACAATTTTTTATATAATTGGACGGTGCGATTGTGAGGGCCAATAAGAGCATGCAGAGAAGCACTCTCCATCCCCTTGCTGGAATCTTTGATCACCTATTTTATGAGAAAATGAGTGATAAGACATATGTGCGATTTTGTTCTTTGCATTACAAGTTACGCAAGAGAAAAGGCCTGATTTAATTAAATTTTTTTTGGTTTTTTAAAGACGATGACGGCATATCTATAAGTAATGGGACCTGGTTTTTATGTGGCCAAACTCGCAAATGTAGAAATACGGGCCACCTGATAAATATATTTTTGAGATGGATTTTAGTATTTAATTTTTAAAGACATGTAATCTCTAACATAGAGATAATGAATATGAAAAAATAAATAATTTTTAAAAACTAGAAAAAATAAATCTAGTAAGAATTCATTTGGACCGTTGGTTTCCATTATTTTTAGATGGAACACCTACTTGCATCCATCTTTCCGATGGATGCTTTACACTTTCTGCACCGCTTTTGTAGAAATGTAGTCCAGCCTTTATGAAACAATTTTCCGTAAGTAATTATCTTCTTTTGTTCTCTTCCTAAAACGTAAAATCCATGGAACTCCTTTTCTTCTTTTAAGTGTAGAATCCATTGAATTCTGTGATTTCTCATTTTCAAATCCTTGTTTTAGCTTTGTAACGAGTCAATAACACGTGATTTGTGTTAATAAATTCACTGTTAGGAATTACGGGGTCAAACAATAATTAAATTCTCACAATTTTCGTACATCTACATATACGAGTATTTTTGAATGAAAGGTTATTTCTCAGGAGTTTTTCCAAATTCCACAATGACACGACTAGAATAATTCTTTTCCATATATTAAGACTTTGCCGCTCATAATTTGGGGGCATGGGCCACTTTGCGCGTTTTTTGGTTCACTATAGCCATTGCTTTTTCTTTTCCTCTTTATTTTTTCATATAAAGGTCATAAATCATGAGACTTGGTGGCCTTCATGGTAGTAAGTGCTTTTTCTTTATCTCTTTATTTCTCATCATATACGCGATTAATCACCAGACTTGGTGGCCTTTTACTAAATACACATGGCTTCTCCAGAAAACTTGGTGGTTTTTTTTTTTTCTTCATAGTTTCAAAACTTAGATCGGTCGCATTCATTATTCACCTTCTAAATTCGTGTTGGATCGCTAGATCAACTACCTGGATCGTTCTGGATCAATCTTAATTGGTAATTCAAAAAATATTTTAAAAAGTAAAATAGAATAAAAAAGTTTTTTTAAAAAAAGAAAAAAAATATAAAAGAAGGGATTTTAGGGAGGAAGTGGGCTTGGATGCATACCATCCCGGAATTAGTTTAGCCTCGACCATATCCAATCCATATCAACAATCTGGATTGGAAATTGTTGGGTTTAAAAATTATTATTACTGGTATAGCCTTTCTCAATAGGTGGAGTGAAAGTTTTGTGCAACAAATCTCATACACAACTAGGGTATAGTGTATCTGTCACACCCCAAGAATTTACAATACTGTTATTTCTGAGATGTGACAGACAAAACATATATACATCTATTGATAGGACAAATTTACAGTGGCGAGGTCTTACATAGTAAATAAAAAAAAAAGCTAGCACAACAACAGTATCTTCCAAGGTTTATCTTGACTAACACTCAAAATGAATCCGTAGTTATCCTGAAAAAATGTTTACCATAGTTTGATGAGTTTGGCTACTCAGTAAGTGATCATCATAATCCTAAAAATAATCATGATTGAAAGATATCAATATTTTCCAAAATGGAGATCTATTAATAGAAATGCATCAACAATTTCACTTTCAATAATTGCATAATTAAGTATAATCCGAGTAATTGAAATGCACATAACACTTTAACGCGTCAATGCATAATTCAAAGGATTTCACAAAATACCCTACTGGCGTCCCAAGTAGGTCACCTATATACCCCATCAGCGTCCTGATGGGTCCACTTAATCCCTATCGGCGTCCCAGATAGGTCCACTTAATCCCTGCAGGTCCACTTCTACCTCACCGGCGTACCGGATGAGTCCACTTAAACCCTACCGGCGTCCCAGATAGGTCCACTTATACCTCACCGGCGAACCGGATGAGTCCACTTGCATACTTAAATTATTTCTAAATCTCTTTAAACATTCGAAAGCAGCAATATCACTAAAATCATTAATATGAATTTCACTTAAACCATTAATAACAATCACTCTATATAAAATTTCAAAAATAACCAATCAAATATCTTGGGCTCAAATTTAGAAAGGTAGCAGTTTGTAAAGGCATTCTAGCATAATTGCCAATTTAATATGTATAGAAAAATTCTTATAAAAATTCAAGAATACGGAATTATTACAATTTATGGAATATCAATTCACAAATAAACATTTTACAACAATACTATAATCAATTGCAAAAATGTCAATTTTTAAATAATACGGCAGTCAATTGCACATGAATTTTACAAAACAGTAGAAAGAAATATCACAATTTTACTAAAAGCAGAAATATCACATTTATTTCTAACAATAGACAAGAAAAATAAATAAATTTATTTTTCTAATTTACAGCATTCAAAATTTCTAACATAGATAAAATATCACAATTTTTATTAAAAAGGTTATTTTTCAAGATAATGAGGTCACGTGCGCATAAAATTTATCGCGCCTAAAATTCATGATAATAAGCAGAAATAATTATTTCATTTTATTTTTAAAAAGAATGGATTATTTTTCGAGACAATGAGGTCACTTACACACAAAACTGATAAAATAAAGATCCTAGACGGAAATATCACTATTTATTAAAAACAGACTATTTTTCAGAAAGACGATGTCACTTACCCACAATTATTTGAGAGGGAGCTTCCGATAAAAAATTCGGTTCGAGAGAGAAGTTCACTGTGCTTCGACCAGAGAGAGAGATCTCAAAATTTTGTTTTAGGGTGGGAGTGCTCACATCCCCTATTTAAATTCTTATAACGTATTATTATATTATTTTCTTACGCTCTACCTCATACCTGAGGTGTCGCGTTAAAAGCAGACTTTTATCGTACGAAAACCACGTCCGCTAAAGGATGTTGCCAACTGCAAGCAGCAGGAGGCAAAAGCAGGCAAGCAAAACGGGCAAGCAAAAGTTAAACGAAGTAAAAGTTTTTGAAAACAGTGATGGTCCTCAAGGACCATCATACTCAAACAGAACATCACCTATTTATAAGCATATTTTCTCCTTTTTTTTTTTTTTTTTGTGGAAATTTTAGGATTGTTACAGTATCATTTACAATGTGGGACTCCACGGGGTAGTCTTTGACAATGGACAACGACATTGACCTAATTATGGTTGATATTGTTTTCGATGTTATTTTTTCATTTGATGAGAATCGAGCTTTAGATATTACAATGTATCAGTTACCACCTTAGTCTAATGTCAGATTCATTTCGGAGCTTTGTCATCAGATTCATTTCGAAACCTTCTTCAATTTGAAAAAAAAAAAATGAAACACTTTGAGGTTTTGACTAATTCGGAGAGCATTTTGGATTTTTTTTAATTTAATATAAATAAAGTATAAAGTCATATGTAAAAATATATTAAAAAAATAAATTCAATTTATTTTATCGTGTGAGGATATACCGTCCGTTCACAAGATGAAGAGGTGGCTTGATAATCAACTTATTTTATTTTAATAAAAATAAAAAATAATGGTGAAATTCAGAAAGACTAGAGAGATGATGACTCATATTGATGTAGAGAAATAATAGCCTCAAAAAAATAAAAATAAAAAAGTTGAGAGAATATACCCTCTCTTAAGGTGAAATTCACTCTAAGATTGAGAGAATATACTCAAGGTCTCAGAGGGAATCCACCCCAAAATCTTTTGACGAGACCAAATTTTATTAACTCTTCTACCTCTTTTACAATGAAAGAAACCTCCACTAAAAAGTAAGATAAACATTAACAAAAAAAACTCTCTACACTTTTCTTATTTGATCTCTTCTTCCTTATTTTCTCTCTCTTAAAATCACGCTTCTAATTTTTTCACATCTTCTCTCTCTTTAATTCACGTGCCAAAAATTAGGCTAGTTTCTATCCCACGTTTTGTCCAAAATTCTCCCCAATTTGATTATTGTTGAGAAGGATAAACTCTCTCTAAACTTAACATCTTATTTATATTCCTAAACTATCTCCTCTAATTTAACCTTATCTATTTATATTCCAAACTAACTAACTTAAATTAATTAATAACTAATTAACCCAAATCCATAAATATCAACTCACATACAAACTCCTATGTACCTTTTAAAGTTAAAAGATAAACTCAAAATAATAATAATAATAATTTTTTTTTTCTTTTGGCATCATTCTCCCGGGGTTGGGAGCAGCTCAACTTTGAGCTTTTTTTTTTTTTTCTTTTTGCATCATTCTCCCGGGGTTGGGAGCAGCTCGACCTCGAGCTTGATTCAAAGCGGATCTCCTTCTTCATCACCATGGAAGTCGATTTGTTGAATTTGATCTTCCCGAACGTTTTCCTCTTCCTTAGTCAAGTGTACCTCATCTTCTTTTTTGGGTATTTAAATGAACCTGGTTCGTTGCATCGATAGCACATAAACTTTGCATTATCATTTTTTTTCCATTAAATTTCGGTTGGCGTAAAACTTCTTTCTGAGGGTAAAAGCGTTTATCGATGCTCTCTTGGTATTTTGTTTCTACTTGTAAAGCAAGTAGAAAAACTTCATTTAAAGTCCATGGACGATGTAGAAAACTTCATTCCTAATAGTAGGTTGAAGGCCATTTACATATCGAGCAATATTTTATCTTTCTGTCTCTTGGAGGTTAGTTCAAGCAACTAATCGATAAAACTCCCCGTATAATCTTCTAATTTTCTTTTCATTTTGTTAATGATTTTGGAATTCTTGAAAGAAAATTTGTTCATGATCCGTAGGAAGAAAATTTTCTTTCAATTTCTTTTTCATCTTTTGCGAGTAAGTAATTTTTCCTTTCCCACTATAAAATCGGGATTGTTGAACTTGCTCCCACCAGGCCGCAACATACCCACGGAGCTTGGTAACAACAAGTTTAACCTTACGTTCCTTTGACAATTCACTCCATTCAAAATAATTTTCAATTGCACTTAACCAATCAATAAAGGCTTCAATGTAGAGCTTACCATGAAATTCTGGGAGGTCAACTTTAATACCAAAATCTCGTGGTTGTTCTATAGGACGCGGATCTAGCCTATAAGCTTTTTGTGGTCGTTCTATAGGATGCAGATCTGGCCTATAATCTTCTCGTGGTCGCTGTATAGGATGCGGATCTGGCCTGTAATCTTCGTTACGCTCGAAATCAACACCCTGGATTTGTCGTGGAATTTTTGATGAAAGATTAATATGGTTGCTAGTACATTCTTCACAAGGAAAGTTATTCTTCAATCGCTGCAACATCTGATTCATCTCTTGATGAATCTCATGTACTTCAGTTCGAAAATCCTCTAAGGTTTTAGTAAAATTTTCTATCCATCGATAATCCATAGCAGGAGTAGGATTAGCTTGATTGCTTAGAGCTAACTTGCTAGCGTGATTGCTTAGATCTAACTTGCTAGCTTGATTGCTTAGATCTAACTTGCTAGCTTGATTGCTTAGATCTAACTTGCTCTCAGGATCTAAGTTTTTGTACTTCAGTTCGAAAATCCTCTAGGGTTTTAGTAAAATTTTCTATCCATCGATAATCCATAGCAGGAGTAGGATTAGCTTGATTGTTTAGAGCTAACTTGCTAGCTTGATTGCTTAGATCTAACTTGCTAGCTTGATTGCTTAGATCTAACTTGCTCTCAGGATCTAAGTTCTTGTACTTCAGTTCGAAAATCCTCTAGAGCTTTAGTAAAATTTTCTACCCAACGACAATCCATAGCAGGAGTAGGATTAACTTGATTGCTTAGATCTAACTTGCTACCTTGATTGCTTAGATCTAACTTCCTCTCAGGATCTACACCAAAAAAATAAAAGAAAAAAGGTTGAGAGAATATACCATATCTCAAGATCAGTAAGGGAATTCACCTCAAGGGGAGACCAAATTTTATTAACTCATCTAACTCCTTTACAATGAAGGGAAACCTCCCTTTAAATAGACTAAAAAATAAGATAAACAATAAAAAAAAAAAAACTCTCTCTACACTTTTCTTATTTTATCTCTTCTTCATTATTTTCTCTCTCTCTAAATCACATGCTAATTTTTCCCTATCTTCTTTCTCTTTAATTCACTTGCCAAAAATTAGGCTCGTTTCTATCCCACGTTTTGCCTAAAATTCTCCCCAAATTATTGTTGATAAGAACTCTCTCTAAACTTAGCCTCATTTTATTTATATTCCTAAACTACATCATCTAATTTAACTTTATCTATTTATATTCCAAACTAACTAACCCAAATCAATCAATAACTAATCAAAATTCATAAATATCAACTCACACGCAAACTTTTGCGTACCTTTTAAAGTTAAAAGATAAACTAAAAAAATATTTTTTATTTTTCTTTCTGAATCAAATGGGAACGTAGAAAGAGGAAGACGAATTGACAAGAGATGGGGTTCAAAGAGTGATGGCGCCACAATCTTGTTTTGAAAGGAAAACTGACCTGAAGCAAAGCACATGAAGTCTTTGAGAATTCCATAATGTTTTGGCATGCCATTCATCATCAACTCTTTCAACATAGAGTGACAGAGACCTCGCTACCCACGTCGCCCATCCTTTCTCAATTTACCATCATCTTCAACAACTACCACCTTGCCCTATCTCTCCGGTATGTAAAATTCCACTATTTTTTTTTTTATTATTAAAATAAAATATGTTGGTTATCAAGCCAGCTCACCCTTTTCACTATGGTCCTTTACTTTTATTAAAATAAAATAACTTGATTACTAAGCCACCCTTTTATCGTGTCAAAAGGCGGATTGTCCTCACTCGATAAAATAAGTTGAATGCATTTTCTTATTTTTTGATGTTTTTATTTTTATTTTTTTATTTTAATATATTTATGTATACAAATATATATTATATTTATATTGATTTTTTTTAAAAAAAAATCTGAAATCTTTCTCCAATTCAGTAAAACAACGGTTTTTTTTTTTTTTTTTTTTTTTTCTTTTTTTAAACCAAACCAAAAAAAAAGATCCCAAGCCAATTTGACGACACAATATCAAGTTGACACGTCGTTGGACTTCGGGGTGTTTCGCCCGAAGCAAAGCAATCTAACAACACTGCCCTAAGCCCCCTCTCGTTAGTTAAGCAAAAATTGGGTATCATAATCCATGCACATCTTCAAGATCAATGGATGGATGCCTCAATTGGGTATCATAATCCATGCACATCTCCTGTATAGTAAATTCCTCCTTGAGTTTTAATGTTTTATGAAAGCAATGGTTGGTGTTCCCAATTGCAACCCTATATCCAAGGTTCAAATTCTAAGCTAACCTACCTAATGAAGAAAAAGGAATAGTCAAGAAAAGCATAAAATCAAAATATTTTTCGAGTGAAAACTAATCTCTCTTCCCTCTTGTCCCATTTGTATGGTCTATGGTGTCACATGAGCAAATGTGATGTAATTTATTACTGACATAAATTGTTATCGAAAAAAAAATCCATGAGCGGATATAGTATGGTCCTATAGGACCTGATTGTATACCTACTCTCCAATAAAAGATATTTACGGGGGCATTTCTTCGATTTAAAATTTTGGTATCCACCTTAGGTCTAACCATTTATAAATTGCATGGCCTCTGTTTAAGGTTAGGCATCAATTCTTTTAGCGCATATAAGATGCTCATCGTAGGGTTCTCGGGAACCCTTAGCTTGTGGAACCGGGAATATTAAATACCACGATTCCACTCAAGATCGTTTACATAATTGGCTAAATACGAAGTAGATGAATATAACTATAAATCGAGTGCAAGAAATATAACAACATAAAAATCACATCACAACAACACACATGATTTACGTGGTTCAACTCATAGGCCTACATCCACAACACACGATTTACGTGGTTCACTCGATATGGCTACATCCACATCCTCGGCAAGTAGAAATCCATTATATCGATGAAGATTACCGTTTTGAATAGTAATAAATATTATTAAAAGACCATCACCGATATTCCATTCTAAACTTGCTCCCTTGACCGAACAAGACTGTCGATCAATACCGTATTTCTCACTGCAATACCGCTTCCAGAAAGATAACCGAAAGAGAAACCAATGGTTTTTATCTCTCTAAAATTGGAAGCCTTACCAACTTAAAACTCATGAGAATATTGTATCGATAATACCCTTTTTCTTTTAATGAAAACACAGGTATGATAATGTTGACTATCACTAAATCTAACGCTCTTTTTTTTTTTGTTTCTTCTTAGAACAATAGCTAGGTTGAGGATGTTAGTCCTAAAAATACCCCGATAGAGGAAATACCCTCAGGAATACATGATCTTTTTGTAAAATCAACTAAAAAAAAAACTCAACTAGGTTATAATATTGGGTTTGATTATATCTAAGAGAAATTGAGATTAAAATGTGGTATGATTGTGAGAAAGGTAGGCATGTTCCTAGAACAAATGTACAAAAACCCAACCCAGAGTGGTAAGGTGTACTAGCAATTTGCAAAATAAAAAAAAATAAAAAAAAAAAGGTGAAAAAAAGGAGAACCGGGTGATCCACGTTGGCTAGATTGCCCAATTTCGTTGAACCGACAAATTCCAGAAAAATCAGCCTGGATTTTTAATATCGTCGAAAAAAGAGAGACTTTTCTAATGGTTCTCAGGTGGAACCGGGCTATGCCGCTCTAACCTAGCGATTTGTAAACACCGCCTGGAATAATCCAATGGTAATAATTATAAACTGCCAAACAGTACCCTAGCGGTTTTGATGTGGAAAGGGCGAAATCTGTGCTAGTTGCTTGGTACCGACGAAGTCCAGTCACATGTGTGCTGTAATTTCCTTCTTAGGGAGGTCATTAGTTCTCACGCTCTGTGCCAAAGCAAGCAAAACTTAGTACTAGGGCACGTATTTCGTTTGATTGGAAACTCAATTTGTTCAATATCAATGTTTTGTTGCAAGGAAAAAATGCTTTTGTACCAAAATAGCTATCAAATCATTCTCTCCTGTAAATACATTATTGTATGATAATTTTTTTTAGAGATTCATGTCAAATTTAATAGTAATCTTTAGGTCCTACACACATGGATGTGGAGAGTACACACATGGATGTGGGAGAGTCTCATGAAATTATTACTCTTGTTGTATTGCTCTATATCTATATCTTGTATGTTCTATATTTTTCTTCGTTAGCGAAAGTATCTTGTTAATGTGCAAAAAAAATAAAATAAATGAAAATACATTGTAATGCTTTCTCAATTGCTATAATGTCTATCGCTATCCTTTTTGAGTAATTCAATGGGGTAGACAAGCCCCTACTCGTTTTTTTTGAAATAGTTTAACAGTTAGCTTTTTTTTTAAAAAAATAGTTTAAGAGTTAGTTTTTTTATGATCTTAGTAGGCTGTATCAGTATGAATGAAAACCGCGACGTGGTGATTGAGGTAGCAGGTGCTACCACCACAACTCCAGCCCCTTTCCCTATCTTACGAGAAGGAAAGTGGTGGTCTGGTAAGAAAAATATGTGGAAATTTTTTTTATGAAAACAAATGCGATACTTCTTTATATATAAACATGAAAGACCTACTTTTGCCTCTCCTTCGCGGTTATCATGAATATTTTATAGAAATGTACAATAAGAGCATTTACTTTTGGTACAAAGAAGTCGCAACTACTATTGACCATTAGATGTGAAATTCGGTTATTAGGAATGTGTTATTGACTAAGAAAAATATCTAAATTAAAATTTCTCAAATGTTGTGACACACTTCAATCTATTAAATATCAAATCTAACGACTAAGAATGATTGTAACAACTTTGCACCAAAAGTAAATGGCCTCATAATATATAATCCTTATTTTATAAGCAAAAGACTTGCTTTCATATCAAGGGTGAAGAATAGGATGGGAAATCTTTCTATGTGGCACCACCCTTGTATAAAATGAATGCGATTGTTGTTCTCAGCCATCCAATCTAAATAAACAATTGGGATAACTTTAGTCAAAACGTAATGCTTAAAATTCTTAATTTTTGTTACAAAGTATTAGAAATGAAATTTAGAGTGTGCGCACTTCTCATAGTATCTGACCTAATGAAAATAAAAAGTATTCCTAGTAAAACAAAATAACCAAAATATTCTTACGAGTTACATAGGTATTTTGGTAATTCGTATCAATTTTTTTTTTTTTTGGTATCCCAATGAAAAATGTGCACACTTAATATTTCATATCAATATGATTTTTAAAAAATAAAATGACACACACTATAACCCTTGGATCGAGATTAAACCTTCAAAGGCTAATTTGTAAATTATAACTGAAGCTATCACAATTGTCTACATATATTGAACCACCGGGAATATCAGTCACAGATATGTTATATGTGAGTGGAGCTACAAAGAAAAGTTTCCAACATGGGACACTTGTGTATATGCACATATGGAGTTTAACAATGGGGACATTCAATCCTGGATTGGGTTATTTCGGAATTACTGAACAAACCAAACTGGGTGATAATAATAACAAGGAGGATGAATAATCACTGGGACTAGAATCATATGATAATATTTTTCCTCTCAAAAATATTTCAAACTTATTGATGAGTGAAATTAAAGCTATGTATGGATAATTGTGCTCGCTTTGATTTGCTAGGTATTGAAGCCATGGATTAAACGGCACTCCACAAGTTTGAGCTTTAAAGAGGCAATGTTTCGAAAGCCACATAATCTGTTCCCAAGGTATTGTAAACAACAATTAATTAAATATTTTATTTTTATTTTTTCCCTCTAAAATGCAGGTGCCAGTACTATTTACTGCTCCATATTTTTATTTCACATTCATTTATTTCTTTTTCTTCTGTGGAATTTACAAAACATATGGCTAAACATGGCAATATAGTAGTAGTCTGTGATTTTTTTACTTTTATTTTTCTCCTTTTGTTGATAAACTTGGGTCTAGAAGTTTGGAAAATTCTACTAAGTTTTGTTGCTCTTCTATTAATTTTTAAGGAAAATTATAGATATTTTCCTTGGATTAGACTTTTTAGGCATGCTCACCCCCAAATACTTTCAAATTACACCACTAACTGCAATGTTATTTATTTTCGCATCCAAACCCCTAAGTAAGAAATTAGTTTTTTTTTGACAAAAATACCCTACGTACATTTATGATAGTTTTTTTCTCTAAAAACTCGAAATTTTAGAGAGAAATTATTTCAAAGTTTTTAGAGAGATAACTATATCAAAATTCAAATGCTAGAGAGATAAATTATCTCAATTTTTTTGGTGAGATGAATTATATCAATTTTAAAATGTTACAGAGAGAAATTATCTAAAAAATTTTAGATAGAGAAACTCCATCTAAAAACTTTTAGAGAAAAGCTACCTCTATTTTCAAATTTTGGAAGAGGGAAACTATCCAAAATTTTTAGCGGGATAAACGATCTCAAATTTTAAATTTTTAGAGAGACAAATTTTTAGAGAGAACAATTTCAAAATTTTTAAAGAGAGAAACTTTATGAAATTTTAAGTTTTGGATAGAGAAACTATCTCAAAACTTTTAGAGAGAGAATATCGAATTTTAAATTTTTAAAGAGCAAATATCTCAAATTTCAAAATTTATACAAGGGGTATTTTAGTCCTAAAAGAACTACTTCCTTACTTAAGGGTAGATATAAAACTAAATAATATTAAAGTTAGTAGTGTGGTTTATAAGTACTTGGGAGGAGCATGCCAAGAAATTATGGCCTAAGGACGGTTCTATTATTTCCCTAATTTTTACCTTTCATATTATTGGGATAACACATGACTTGGGACATAAACAGTAGAAGATAAACCAAGCAGCATGTCCACTGCTAGCACTGTTGAAAACATTGTCGATCCGGATCTAGAAGAAGCAATCCGCATTGATTCAATAGGTGAAGGAACCTAGGTTTTTTACGAAACTGAGAATTAGTCTGACCTAGAATCTGTCTTGAGATACCACAAGCCAAATATGTATGGCATGCATTAACTACACCTAGGAAATTGTAGGGCCATTCGCGAAGTGCCATTTATTCATGAGTGAGTCATGTTTTTGAATTGAGTAATTCATGAATAGTAAAAGAGATTGTTTGGAGTTTGGAGAAGGCATTTATTCATCATTTATTCCCCACCTTGACCAATTCATGAATAGTATTTTGTGCTTTTATATGATTTTATGTTTTTTCTATGATGATTTGCGAATATCTTTTATTACATGCTTTATTTTTTTTATTTGTATTTTTTAAAAAATATTAAAGGAATAAATAGAAAATTTCAATAATTCACATTTTATTTACTTTTTTTTCGTCTTTCTTAGATTCTTAATCTTTTCTATTACTTATTCTAGTTTTTGGTGATTTTTAATTATTTTTTACAAATTTTACATTTTTTTTTAAAAAAAAAAATTAGTATGATTTTGGGTACTAGACTTGGATGTGTCCACTTAGACTTGGTTGGATAACTTAGCTCGGGCCAAGTGAGAGTCAGAGGTTCCGGCCAAGTTTTAGAACACTTATTTTTCTAGTTGTCTGGTCCATTTCGAATCATGTGGAGGAAGAATGTGGATTGAATTTGAGGGTTTTTCAAATGTTTGTGTTTTATGCAATGAAGTGGGTTAATGTTTGGGTTGCTACAATTGGGTAGAGCTCGTAGCCTCAAGTAGGCTTGACAATGGGCCGAGGCGGCCGGACTGGTCCTAAAAGAGCAGGGTTTGGTCCACAAACTATGGCTTGGGGGTTGGGCTAGCCCTAGGCTTGTAGGTTGGCCCTCATGTGTCAAAAGAGTTTAGGGTATTGGACATCTCTTGAGGACTAGCAAAGAGTAGGGTTTGGTCCACAAGAGATGTCAAAAATAGGTTGGTCCTTAAGTGTCAAAAATAGTTTGGTCCAGGTTGTAAAATTTTAAATAGCTCCTCAAAGAGTAGAATAATTTGTCTATTAAAGAGTTATGGGTATTTTGATAAAAAAAAATTTAAAAGCATAAAAAGAAATTATTTTTGACACTTAACGCCATTAAATTTGATTGCACACCACTATGGCTATGGTGAAATTAGAAAACCCTACTCCCAAAATTTGAGTATAAACTTCCTCTAAATTGTGTTGCTGTAAGTTTCATGTGAGGCGAATTCCAGGTACTTTAACCCTCCATATTAAGTTTGTACTTTTATTGAAGATTCTCTCAACCATGATTTTCTCCTGCTACAAGGATAAAGTTTAAAGTTTATCCAAACTTACCACCAATGGCCCATCTTACTATTCTGCAAAACAAGAGGCATTTTATTGTTAAATTTCACTCTTTGGAAGGAAAAGTTTATGTAAGGTTTCAAATTTATATTGTAGAAGTAAAGTGCACTTCAAAAACTCATTGGACAAGGTTGTTTCAATAATGGACAACTTGTTAATTGATCATCGGATACAAAAAAAAAAAGAAAAAAAAAGATTTCAATTCTTGAATTACATAATCTGGATTTATAATTTGTTTGATCTGCACTATTTTTGGAGCTTTAAATTTTATGGGTGAAAATACATTTTCACCTCATCATAAGATTTGTGGTACCAAAAGTGCATCTTCTTCTCGATGACACACAAAAATCAAGAAATAGTCCAAATTTTATAGTGATTCCATAAAAAAAGTGGAGGCCTTATATAAACCTCACCCTTTTTAGAATAAGGGTTTTCTAACATCATTTAAATTGTGTATTGTAGCAAACCCGATCTTTATAAGATGGTGTATTGGAGGAAAAACAATATACCAATTTTTTACTTTGTTGGAATTTCAAAGTATAAAATTGTAATATGGTCTATAAAATTATAATATAGTCTTTCCACGAATTACATTTCATAACAACTATTCGTTCTAGAAAAACAATAACACTGTAACAGACGTAGCTAGGGTGGCAATGGGTTAGGCTTCACCAGCCGAGCCGACAAGTCGACCCCTAGGTCCAACTCCAGTCTAGGTCCATCTATGATTTAGTACGGTTGGGTCTAGGTCGAGGTCAACCCAGACCTGCCTCATTCCTAGACGTACCTTTTAGCAATGGGTGAGCCTTGGTGAGGCCACGGTTACATGCGATAGCACGTCAAAGCTTGCAGAAAAACCATATTCGGCATCCGAAATCCTGTAAATTTGTCATCAGCACCTTTACCGTCATGGATTTAAGCGACAAAAGCCCTAAAAATGATACGTTTTGCACTATTGTTGTGCGCCCTGATTTGATCTTTAGGGTGTGGTTTGTATACAGGCTAAGCACTAAACAATCAAATTAGAGCCTACCTTAAAACAATGTTGAGAAATGTGGTCTCAATACTGAAAATCCTTGTGATAGCCTTAAAATATAATTTTATCTTTATTTAGAAAGTTTAAAGCTTAAAAAATAATGTGGATCAAATTTAAAAATCTTGAAAATTGACGGTCAAAAAATGCATTACAAAATACACTATTTCCAAAACTTGAATTCCATTTGTTTATCATATCTATGCATCTTGATGTCAAGATGATCAATTTGAGGATATTTGAGCATACGACAACCACTTCTAGTGAAATATTTGAGGCAGGCTCTAATTTGAATATTTAGAGCCTCGGCTCTATATAAACTTTTCCTTGTCTTTTTATAGATCTACTAGACCTATGCCACCTATGCCATTTTTATAGCTTTAAACTCTACAGTTAGAGGTGGAAATAGATTTTCAAACTCTAAGATGTTGTCCTCTTTTAATTTATCTCCAACATAGTTGTTTATATTTGTTTAAAGTATGGTGCATCTAGAAAATCTATAAAAAACGATTATTTCGATACTGGAAACCCCTCCAATTGATTGACCTCAATATGTATAGATATAAAATAAAAAATAGGTTTTAAGTTCTAAAAATGATGCATCTTATAACACTTTATCTAGGTCGTCTATTTTTAAGATTTGCATCATTTTTAGAACTTAAAACTTTATAATTAGAGTTGGAAATAAGTCATCGTAAAGTTTTATGCATCGACGTAGTTTATTCTCACGGGTACTAAAATAATATTCTGGGAGTATTCAGGAGTAGAAAAGAAGTAGCTTCTACCCTTGAATAGTAACTAGATGAATTGTTGCTCTTAAAATGGGCACGTAGGAAAATGACATTGTTAATAAGGTTTTATGCCTCAAAATTGCGAGTATAATTTTGGCAATTATGGAGAGACAAAAATGGCCTCACTCATGTGATTCTCACGCTCTCCCTTCATTGTTTGGGCATTTAATTTGAGTATTTGTATATTGTTAAACAAAGCAAAAATTTATCTTTAAGATAGACTTTATGTATTCAAAAAATGATGAGAAAGTATTGGTTGAAATTAAAAGATTTTAGCGGCATTTTACTACAATATGGTTACTATATAGATATTGTTTACAAAGAGACCATTTATCTTTATTACAAATAGGTCACAACTATTCCTCATTAGATGTCAAACTGGATGGCTTGGGGTGAGTTATGAAGTCCGAGAAATTGTTTTTAGAACTTTGTGTCTATTCAATGACACGCTTACTGTTAGGTTTATGTGGCATTTAAATGCCTTATGAGTGCTTTTATAATGAAATCATATAGTGGAACATGAACTCAGTGGGAGTGTGGTCCCTCGTGGACCACACTAAGCAAACGATGGTTTGCTGATATCGATCTGTGCTTAACGATCTAGGCCAGTCGGTTGGAAAAAACCCATGTTACTTGGGTATGAAGAAAAAACCGATGAGGGCTTATGGGTTAGCCCTTGATGAGGTCGGAGAACATGCTCGGATGAGTGAGCAGAGGGACTCTGTGACCCTTGTGTGTGATGGTGGCCTACGGAGACGGGGGCAAAAACCTCATCCATGTTTCATCACACGACATGCATATTGATAGACCATTCGAAAAAGCTAGATATCTACCTTTGAGTGCAGCGTATGCATATGCGAGAGATACCCCTATGCGTCATAGAGCTGTGGTCGCATCAAGTCTTGGTGACCTTGACTCGTCTGTAGGAGAGGATCTGTAAGCCACAGATTGGGATTACGACCTCTTGATTCATCGACCTGACTTTGATGACTCGCTAATGAATCCTTGCTTGGATTGTGGGTCATGGGAAACACTAGGTCAGTTCGATAAAGCTCGTGTGGTCTGTAGTCCACAGTTGAAGGTGGAGTACCCCGTTATTACAGATTGGATTCCTAAAACCATATGGATCATTTTCCCATCATATTAATTTAATTATGTTCATTTTATTATTGAAATGATTTTAGTTTTATTATTTGAATTTTTATGAATCTCTCAATATTTTATTTGTGATTTTTGGACTAATAAAAATACAGTTATTGTACTTACAAAATTATAAAAATTCAAATATATATTTTTTAAATTGTTTTATTCAATTTTAAAAATAATATTTTTTTTATAATATTCCAAAAGGGGCCTATAGTGCACATGGCCCCACCATGTGGCATGTGGGTGGGGGCCCACATGTGCCACAAAAGGGTGGCACACTCCACCCTCTTTGGATTATCTTGTTTGCTTTAAGATAATTTTAGTTTGATTTGTGGCATGTGGTCAAATCTTGGAAGGAATATATTAATCATGGCTTTATCTATTTTGTAGCAAGTTTGTTTTAAAGAGATATGGTCAATTTGAATTGATATGGATCTTATCTTATTTATATTTGATAGTATTTATCTACTTGATATTATTTGACATATCCTTCTGGAATATGTGACATGAATCGTACAATTTTATAGAATGTATGATATTTATTTATTTAAATATAATTTTATAGAATGTATGATATTTATTTATTTAAATATATTGATGGGAAAATGGTTTAGGAAAGGGGGATAATGATTCATGTACCTTCCATAATGTTGATGGCTCATCTATGTAATTGATGGCTCAGAACTCTCACCCCACAAGTCACCCTTGATCGACGGTCTATGTTCAATCTCACAAGAAGATGCAAGCTAAAGAAAACCTTAAGAAACCGTAATCTTATTCAAATTCTATAAAAAGGGATAGTATTTACCCAAAAATCTCTGCTACCTAATTCCCATCTTTCTCTCTACAGGCACGCACCACTCTCTCATGTTTGATCTCTCTCTCATACATTGTGAAAATATGTAAGGGTTTAGGTTATGGAGTTATTCTCTCCTATCTCTCAAATATTGATTTACGGTTAAGGGTTTTAAGGTTTAGATCCATCTCTCTCAAACTAAGTTGGTAAAAGAATTGACTTAGGGTTTGAGTTTGTGATTAAAGGAGTTCATATTCCATTGGTATGGCTTGGACGAAATTTGCTTTCTCGGTTCGAGATTGAAGCTAGGCCGTTGATCCTGCGCTATCGGATGGTGGTGACTCGGTGTGAGGTGTAATAAATCCGGTTAAAGTAATCTTCAGCACTCTTCTTTTTTATTTCTTGCAATCTTATCTTTTATTTTCAAGCATATTGCATAATTGTTTCAATGTGATCAAGTTGTTAATATCTTGATTTTATTGTTATATTGATTTTATTTTGAAATTTATCTTATCATAATAAAGATCACTTTGCCAAAAGAAAAGGGTGTAAGAAAAGAAAAAAAAAAAATGTATTCCTCGGTAAAAGATCACATAGGTCTTTTTTTCATTGGTATCAGAGCTATTGATACTTGATGTCATTAGTTATCTTTTCTCTTTATTGAGTTTAGATGAAGCTTGGGATTGAGATATAAGAACGTTTATGACCTTTGTGGTAAAGAAATACATTCACGGTTAATAATTATTGAAATAGTCCAACACCAAAAAGGCACTTTGCAGAATAAGAATTCTGGGCTATTCTGGAGTAGTGATATGAATAAGATAACGATGTATTTTTCTACAACATACTTCAGTGATATTTTGTGTATTTAAGATTATGATCTACCTGAAAAATTTCAGTGGGAGGTCTTAAGGGAATTGAAAGTTATGGAATCATCAATGAAAGGTATCAGTTCTGACCCTGCAAAATCCAGGAACTATCAATTGAGTTCCGTGATTTTTCCCACCAATCATATCATTTTATTTCTTGCTGAAATTTTTTTCTAACTTATAAAATTGAGTCTACTTTCAAAAAAAAAAAGTTCATCAAGAAATTCCTTGTGGTTTGAAAGATATGATCAATTTATTGAAGGGTGTGCAAGTGTTGTTTTCTATAACGAAAACTATTTCCATGACTTGGAAGTCATGGTTTTATTTATATACTTAATAAAATGTTTTATGGTCCACACTAAATTTTTAGACTTTCATTACGAGTATATTTTCTAATAAAATTTATTTGAAAGAGAAATATCTAGGGGAAGAAAAGAATAAATATTTTGGATTGAAGAGAGGTCAACTTGAATTTTCTGTAATTTGGTATATTATTCATTGAAGACATTAATATCTATATCTATCAAGCTTACTTAACAGAGTGAGATAAGGCTTGTGAAAATATATGCGTTACTCTTATGCGTCTAATTTCAAACAAAATTGGTTTGAAAGAGAAACTCCATGATGGTAGAGAGAAAAGGCAATTTTACTAGATAATGTTCATTTTGGAATTCTGCAGTATTATTTATTTTGTGACGTGAATGTCACTTATTTATTTCTTTGAAGAAAAATATTATTTGGAATTCAAACTATAATGTTATGATTTTGTTTTGAGTTTAGTTTTCAATAGAAAAGATTTCAAGAAGAAATTCTTTGAGAATTGAGAGAAACAATTTTTTATTGAGAGGTGCTCCATCTGATTTTCTGTTGAAAAAATTGCATTGTGACCTAAATGTCACTGAAACGAAAAACTCCCTATATAGTATGATTTAGGAATGGAAATGATCATTATTCTATATTTTTTAGTCTATTTCAATACTCAAAATGATTCGAAAATAAACTTTTTATGAGTTGACAGATGTCATACTTTTATCATGAGATGCTCATGTTCGATGCTGCAGTAAATTAAAACATATAGCATTTTAAGACACATCCTTGAATTCCCAATTATGAAGACTTTTAAGACTCATTTTAAAAGGTTTTATTGTGTGACATGAGTATGATTTATTATAGTACAACTTCAGAGAGATATAATACAAAGTTGGCAACAGAAGACACTTTATTTGAAGTGTATTCAATATGAAAATAACAAAAAGAAGAAGAAACATAATACCTATAAAAGCATCTTGGTTTTTTCGAAATGAAGGGATATATAGATAGACTTGGTGAAAGCATAGAAATGCTAAAGATCAGTGGGAGAATCAAAATTATGATATTTGAAATAATTGGATGACGAAGAGATTTTCTTCACGGTGTAAGACAGGAGAATCCAAGTGTCGAAGAGATGGACACTTCGAGACATATGAAACCGATGATTAATATATTCTACATCAGTTGCGTGTATTTCCAAGATCACAAAAGCTTTGTCAAACAAGTAAAAGCGATGAATCAAGAAAGCCTAGGTACCACACTACATGGTTTTGAGGTATGACATTCATCTCACATTATATGGTAAGGTCATATAGGAAAAGATGATTCAATAACTTTGTTTAATGTGCTTTAGTTATATTTTGACTAATTGTTTTATGAATATGTATGGAGTGTATGGACATTAAGTGGTAAGTACTAACAAATTTGAACGAGCAAGTTTGAATACCTTGTATTTTTGTGTCTCTTTGTGTTTGAGTATGAACTACTTAAGGTACTGATACACATGGAGATGTGATTTGATCAAGGGCTTTGAGCTCTAAGGATGAAACACGAGAGATAGGTGTGGCTCATTCAAATATGTAAGCACAAAGAGAGAGTTCTGGTGGAACTCGGTCTTGGTGACCATCATCTCAATAATGTCTATGATATGATATGTTGCATGTTATAATGATCTCTTGATAAATTCTTCATAATTGCCAAAAAGGAAGTATTTTGTCAAAGCTTTAATAAACATTATTTAGTTATGCTTTATTTTGGATAAAGTTATATGATGGTATATACGATTTATTTTTGTGGCCATGAACTTGACTTGGTAGGAAATTAAAGGTGAATGCTATAAAATGATTTATGAAAGCTAAGCATGTATTTTAAAATTAAATTGGATGATTTGAAAAAAAACATAAGTCTATGAATATGGTTTTGAGAAAACCACATAGTCTTGCAAGGTCCATTAAGCCCTTGTGAAAATCATTTTAAACTGTTATACTATTATATAACTATTGCTTGCGAATGTATATATATACATAGTTTTGCAATGTCCATTAAGTCTTTGTGAAAATTATTTTAAACTGTTATACTATTATATAACTATTGCTTGCGGATGCATATATATATATATACACCAAGTCAATTTTTTTTTTATTAAAAAGAAAAACATTGTCTTGAAGGTATTTATAAAAGTGGGAGAAAAACTATAATCTATTTTTTTAAAATACCTATATGCTTTAACCCATGTTTCTAGTTATTTAGAATTCTCGATTACCTAAGACTTTGAACCATAGGGAATGTTGTAGGAATGCCATCATGCTAGGTTTCCCTAACACATGTTGTGTTGATTAGATAATTTGGTTTGTATGAATTTACTACCAAGATGTCTAGTGTGATTGAACCTTTGTGGTTCATGAAGGTTTTTGCATATTGTGAAACCAACGGATATTGAATTACATATTGCATGAGACTTGATATGCTACCTCTTGATATATGCATAAGAATATTGAGAATGTGTATGGTGTATGAGTGGAAACTGATACAGTCCTACGTTTTTTTTAGCTGCTTGGATATTCAGACATACAGGTGCAAGGTATCTCACAGATCCAGATGATGCGAAGTCTACATCTGAATATGTCTTCATGCTTGGAGGGGGTGCAGTTTTTTAGAAATCAAAGAAAAAGGATGTGACGAAATTATCCACCATGAAGGCAGAGTACGTAGTGTGCTGTTTGGTGATCGAGGAGGCCGTATGGATTAAGAAATTTTTTAATCGATTTGACTTTCACATCGTGCGTTATGAGGCAGCAAGAATTTTCTGCGACTACACGGTGACGATATGCGTGTTAAAGGAGCCACGATTCCATAAGAATTCCAAACATATAAAACCATGTTTTTATCACCTAAAGAATGAGGTGAGATTGAGAAAGATCGAGATCTAGATAAATTAAATATTCGAGTGAAAGCACCTGCTAGTATTTGACATACCAAATGGAACAACAGACTATAATGTTGTTCACCCATGGAACCCAAATGTTTGGTGCTGGTTGTATGGCTACAAAAAGGAGCAGCTTATTTGAAGAACTCTTTTGAGCCCATGAACATACGACTCCATGTGATGAGGGTACGTGATTCCATGTGATGAGGGTACGTGATGGTCTTTTACGACAATATGTCCATGATTCGCGACGCGATGTAAAAGGTGAACTACGACCATTTTTAGGATAAGATCCGAGCAGTAAAGAGAAAAATGTGTTGCCTCTATAAATCTTTTTGTAAAATGATTGATGATGAAAGTCATGATTAATGTCTAAAGATAATAAGTAAAAATGCTTAAGAGAGATTGTAATTGGGAGAGAGAGATGAGAATAAGAGAAAGTGAGAAATAGGGAATGTAAGGCTTTCAAAAACCGAGTGGGAGATGTTGGGTTCATGTGGCCTTTAATGGCCTTCTGAGTGCTTGTAAAATGAAATGATATAGTGGAACATGAACTCAGTGGGAGTGTGGTCCCTCGTGGACCATACTAAGCAAACGATGGTTTGCTGATACTGATCCGTACCTAACGATATAGGCCAATCAGTTGGGAAAAACCATGTTACTTGGGCATGAAGAACAAACCGATAAGAGTTTATGGGTTGGCCCTTGATGAGGTCGGAGAACATGTCCGGATGAGTAAGCCAAGGGATTGTGTGACCCTTGTGTGTGATGGTGGCCTACTGAGACGGGGGCCAAAACCTCATCCATGTTCCATCATACGAAATGCATATTAATAGACTGTTCGAAAAAGCCAGATATCCACCTTTGGGTGAAGCGTACGCATGTGCGAGAGATACCCCTATGCGACATAAAGCTGTGGTCGCATCAGGTCGTGGTGACCTTGACTCGTCTTTAGGGGAGGACCTGTAATCCACAAATTGGGATTGCTATCCCTTGATTCATCGATCTGACTTTGATGACCCACTAATGTACCCCTGCTTGGACTGTGGGTCATAAGAAATACTGGGTCGGTTCGATAAAGCTAGTGTGGTCTGTAGTTCGCAATTGAAGGTGGAGTACCCCATTATTACAGATTGGATTCTTAAAATTATATAGACCATTTTCTCATCATATTAATTTAATTGTATTCATTTTATTATTGAAATGATATTAGTTTTATTATTTGAATTTTTATGAATCTCTCAATATTTTATTTGTGATTTTTGAACTAATAAAAGTACAGTTATTGTCAATGGTTTAAAAAACGGATCAGTGACCGGGATCGGGCACCTAAAAAACCGATCCGGATCGGCGAATCGGCGATCCGGATCGGGAATCGGCTGAATCGATCGGATTAAAGCTTCAAAAAAATCCGAAAAAATTATTAAAATTCATTATAAATGTTGTTTTTTAGGAATCCAATAAAAAATGAGGGTACTACATTATTAACTTTCATTTTTTTTTTTATCAATTTGTGAATATTGAGATGTTCTTTCCCTGTATAAATTTATTTTAACTATTAAATTTGCATCACATAAAAGAAAATCATAGAATTATCATGGATAAAATATATAATTATATATGGACTATTATAAAGAGTAGACCAATGGTTTAAAAAACGGATCGGTGACCCGGATCGGGCTTCCAAAAAATCGATCCGGATCGGCGAATCGGCGATCCGGATCGGGAATCGGGTGAATCGGTCAGAATAAAGCTTAAAAAAAATTCGAAAAAATTATTAAAATTCATTATAAATATTTTTTTTTAGGAATTCAATAAAAAATGAGGGTACTCCATTAAGAATTTTCATGTTTTTGAATGAATATGCTAATATTGATATGTTCTTTCCCTGCATGAACCGCTATTCAGCATTTAATTTACAGTATTTCGTGCTCATCCCTACACTGTTGCTGTTGGAACTCGATATGTGAATAATATGGCTAGGATAGGGTGGCCTCAGAATCATCATCTCTCTCGTTTTCTTTTTGAATAATATGGATTAAAAAAAAAAAAAAACGAATTTTCAAAAAAATCGATCATGGATTAAAAAAAAAATCCCAAATTTTCAAAAAATTCTATCATGGATTACAAAAAAAAATTCGATCATGGATTAAAAAAAAAAAATCACATATTTTCAAAAAATTCAATCATGGATTACATAAAATTCGATCATGGATTACATAAAATTCGATCATGGATTACATAAAATTCGATCATGGATTACAAAAAAAAACAAACAAAAAAAAACAAAAAATTCAATCGTGGATTACAAAAAAAGAAAAAAACAGTTCGATCATGGATTACAAAAAAAGAAAAAAACAGTTCGATCATGGATTACAAAAAATTCAATCATGGATTACAAAAAACTCTATCATGGGTTACAAAAAAAGCAAAAAACAAAAAATTCAATCATAGATTACAAAAAAAAAAACAAACATTTCGATCATGGATTACAAAAAAAAAACAAACATTTCGATCTTGTATTACAAAACATTCGATCATGGATTACAAAAAATTCTATCATGGATTACAAAAAAAAAAAAAAAACAAAAAAATCGATCATGGATTACAAGAAAAGAAAAATAACATTTCGATCATGGATTACAAAAAATTCTATTATGGGTTACAAAAAACCAAAAAAATCGATCATGGATTACAAAAAAACAAAAACAATTCGATCATGGATTACAAAAAAATCGATCAAGTATTACAAACAAAAAAAAAAAAAAAAACCGTACGGACTCGCCAATTCACTATTCGGACTCGCCGATTCCGTACAGAATCGTCCGGTTCTCTCTAGAACCGAACGATTTCCGATTTTTAGGCGATCCGGTCCCATTTTCACGATTTTCGAGTCGAACCGGGCGAGTCCGGTTCGACTCGGCGTTTTTTAAAATGCTGGAGTAGACTAATCAATAAAAGAATGGCCATTAAAATGTCGTTTTGGCAAAAAATCTTAACCTGCTAAAAAAACCCAAACTATTATAGCCTAACTAACTATAATCTAAAATTATTACAACCTCACTAATTATAATATTATATATTGAAATTATAATTATTAGTTTACATTTTATAATTATTTTATTAGACAAATAATAACAAATTAAAAATATTTTATAATATTATCTAATTTAAAATGTATTATTGACAACTGTAAGAAAAATAGTACAATACATGATTTATAATGTAAAAATTCATAAATAAAATAAAAGATTTGGTTATCAATGTAAAAATTAATAAAATGCATACAAATTTTGGAAATAACACTTCAATTTTTCAAAAATTTATTTTTTTAGGTTTTTATAATAAATTAGTAAAAGAGATTGTTAGTAGAAAGATGAAGATTTCAAATAGAATAAACTTTTTATTTTTATTTTTTTATACCTTTCATATTATTTACAAAAATATATATACCACTATATACAACAAAAATTAACGGTTATATAAAAAATTAATTTTTTTATTTTTCATTTTTTTATGTCTTTTATATTATTTACAAAAATATTTATATTTATATCAACCACTATATACACAACAAAAATATTTATATTTATACCAACCACTACATATACAACAAAAATACAACACATGCCCAAGGGGATTCGAAAACAACAAAAATATTTATACCAACCACTATATACACAACAAAATGCAATACATGCCCAAGGGGGTGCCCAAGGGGATTCGACCTTGGGACCTCAAGTAAAAAATTCAAAGTCATGACCATCAAGCTATCTAACTACATGTAATTATAAATTGCTGATTAATAGACTCTATTTACATTTCGTTTTCATTTAATGATGTTTGGGAATTATCCCACATCGAAAGATGGGTATTCAAATTTGGTATATAAATATTTATGCAATATGAATTATAAAATGTGTATAAAAATATTAGGGCAACCTCGCATGTGCGTTTGGACACACGTGTGCGCGTGTGAGTGTGTGTGCGGCACGCTCGCACGTGTACTCGGACACACGTGTGCGCATGTGAGCGTGTGTGGGGCACGCTCGTACGTGCGTGTCATGTGTTACGTGTGTGAACCGGGCTGAACCGGATGAGAATCGACGGTTCCACTATAGAACCGGGCTGAACCGGATGGGAACCTACGGTTCCACTCTAGAACCGGGCTGAACCGGATGGGAATTGGCGGTTCCACTCTAGAACTGGGCGGTTCCCGGTTTTCGATTGGAACTGGCACGGGCACGCATATTTTCGAGTCGAACCGGGCGAGTCCGGTTCGGCTCGCCGTTTTTTAAAACACTGGTTATTGTTCTTACAAAGTTATAAAAATTCAAATATATATTTTAAATTGTTTGATTCAATTTTAAAATTAATATTTTTTTTATAATATTCTATAGGGGGCCCATAGTGCACATGGCCCCACCATGTGGCATGTGGGTGGGGGCCCACATGTGCCACAAAAGGGTGGCACGCTCCACCCTCTTTGGATTCTCTTGTTTGCTTTTAAGATAAAGTTAGTTTGATTTGTGGCATGTAGTCAAATATTGAAAGTGATATATTAACCATGGCTTTATCTATTTTGTAGCAAGTTTATTTCTAAGAGATATGGTCAATTTGAATTGATATGGATATTATCTTATTTATATTTAATAGTATTTATCTACTTGATATTATTTGACATATCATTATGGAATATGTAAAATGAATCGTACAATTTTCTAGAATGCATAATATTTATTTATTTAAATATATTGGTGGGAAAATAGTTTTGGAAAGGGGGATAATGATTCATGTACCTTCCATAATGTTGATGGCCCATCTATATAATGGATGGCGTAGATCTCTCACCTCCACAAGTCACCCTTGATCGACGGTCTATGTTCAATCTCACAAGAAGAGGCAAGCTAAGAAAAACCCATAAGAAACCCTAATCTAATTCAAATCCTATAAAAAAGGGTTGTCTCTATCCAAAAATCGCAAAACCTTATCTCTTGTACCTAATTCTCATATTTCTTTCTCATATCCCAAAAAGGGGGCACGCCCCACTCTCTTACGTTTGATATCTTTTTCACATCTTATGTTTGATCTCTCTTTTACATTGTGAAAGAACGTAAGGGTTTAGGTTATGGAGTTCTTCTATCTTATCTCTCAAATATTGATTTACGGCTCAGGGTTTTAGGGTTTAAAAAAAAGAGAATCCTTCTCTCTCAAATATGGATTTACGGCTAAGGGTTTTAGGGATTAGCAAAAAGAGAATTCATCTCTCTCAAACTAGGTTGCTAAGAGAATTCACTTAGGGTTTAAGTTTGTGATAAAAGGGGTTCATGTTCCAATGGTGGGGTTTGGCCGAAATTTGCTTTCTCGGTTCGAGATTGAAGCTAGACCGTTGATCCCGCGCCATCGGATGGTGATGATTCGGTGTGGGATGTAATAAGCCTGGTTGAGATAGTCTCCGACACTCTTTTTTTTTGTTTATTGCAATATTATCTTTTATTCTCAAGCATAATGCATAGTTCTTTCAATGGCATCAAGTTGTTAAGATCTTGATTTTATTGTTATGTCGATTTTATTTTGAAATTTATCTTATTATAATCAAGGCCACCTGTAAGTGATTTTTTGCCAAAAGAAAGGGGTAAAAAAAAAAAAAAGTATTCTCCGATAAAAGATCACATGGGACTTTCTTTCACTTACAACCATGCATTATGAAATTTAAAGGACAAAATTGATGGTGACATTATTGTACACAAAGTAAATTATCCTGTTATAAACAATCCTTATTGTATATGCCTAAACATATGTAACTTACGATAATATATTATAAATGTATTCCCAGTCTTTGCATGCTAATAATTCACTAGGTAATATATCGATGCAGTTTGAACCATTATTAGTGCCTACCCATGGTACAAAGCAAGTTAGATGCAGTTTGAACTATTATTGGTGCCTACTCATAATAGAAAACAAGGTAAAATCAATGTTTTAACCGTTGTTGGACTATCCAATTTTAACTAAAATGGAGAAATTATTTTAATATATTTAAGTTCTGATTGTAATTTTTTATATTTTTCAAAATCTGATCAAACCGCAATGGTTATACATTCCATGGCCATGGACCTTTTACTACACAAAAATTAGTCAGCGGATTTTCTACTTAATATTTCGTTCTTTTAGAACGACAAATGAAAAAAGAAGAAGCGAAAGATCTACCTCCCGAGTCGTATACTTCTATGGCTCGAGTGGGGAAGTTCACTTCAGCATGGTCCTCATTAGTGTTTTATAAAGCGAATTGGTTATCCGAGTTGGACACTCCTTGGTCAGATTTGGCTCACCCATTCTCGATCTTGATTGCCAATTTGGCGAACCATAGGAGAAAAAGAAAAAAAAAGAAAAAAGAATTGGATTATAAATGGTTGGTGTTGAAATTTAGGGATCTTCGTCACTTTTTCAACACTGATTTTTAAATTAATTTAGACTTTAAATGATTTGATAAACATAACAATCATTTGAGATAAATTAACTTAGATTATTAATATAAAATTAACAAAATTAATTTGATGAACATAAAAGATATAAAATCATAGTGATTTAAATAAGTGTTTAGATGATTTGAATCTATTTTTGAATAAAAACATATTCAACTCATTTCTTTCAAATTATATTCAAATAAAAATTATGAGAACTTTCTAAAAACTGGTGAATTCAGCAAAGAATCCCTTTTTATTTCGTTCTTCCCGTATTCAATTGATTTCAAATCAATAATCAAAATGCGATTTAATATAAAAATTCGGTACTAAAAAAAGTAAAAAAAACCTGAAATTTTGATTTCTCATTTTCATCATGACGGGTTTCAATCCAAAAATGCTAATGCAGCTCTTGAAGAGGATTAAAAAATGAATAGTTTAGCACAAATACATTGAAAATGGTTGGTACCTACAACAGCTACTAAACCCCATCGGGATCCTTATTCACATTTGGATTGACTATTTTTCAAACACTCACCATGGGGTCCTCTCACTTAAGAGTGCGTATATTATGCTCTCACAAAAGCATATAATGTACATCTACTCCCTCGGTCAAAACATTACGGGGGAGGGGGTTTAATCGAAATTCTGCTAAATCTGAAAAATATTATTATTCTCAAAAGACAAAAAAAAATGAATTTGGAGTTTCCTAGAACTTGCATCTTACACTCTGAAAATTGGATGGTCTTTATTCAATGTTAAAACATTATTTTTTTCAAGTGCGCAAGGGGTGCAATTAAGAATTTTCTTTTTCTTGAGTTAATCTAAGGATTAAAGAGTTTACAACCCCAAAAAATTAAGGTCCTAAACTTAATCATAGATAGGCTTTAACGCAAGGGAGTAAATGGACAGTAAGCTCCCTTAGGAGTATAATATCTTTTGGTCAGAAAAGCAAGAAAAAGAACTAACATCATAATTCCATATCCAATGTCACGATAACTTGCCAAGGCCACATATTTGGAGGTATGTATTATTTTGATTATTTAAGATTCGCACTTTATATAAACCACATTCTTTAGAGGGAAATGTTTATATAGAGCCAAGGCTCTGAACAATCAAATTAGAGTCAATCTCAAAAATTTAAATAGAAAAGGTTGTTTCGAGGCTCAAATATCCTCAAATGGATCATCTCGACATCTGGATGAATGGACATGAGAAAAAAAAATAGATTTCAAGTTTTGGAAATAGTATATTTTGTAACGCATTTTTGGACCGTCAATTTTCAAGCTTTTCAAGTTTTTATAGATCTATCGATCTACACTATTTTTTAAGCTTTAAAGTTTATAAATAAAGATGAAAATATATTTTAAGGTTATCACAAAGGTTTTCAGTATTGAAACCACATTTCTTGACACTATTTGAAGGTAGGTTCGAATTTGATTGTTTAGAGCCTAGGCTCTATACAAACCACACCCTTATTTAGATATTAAATACTTCCCAAGTGGACAGTAGAATAAACTATAAAGAAGAGAGAAATTTATCAAAATCCCATAAAGGATGGGCTACTCAACATTTTACGTACCTGCAATTATTCTAATTGATAATCATGTGTATTTTGATAGGTATTTTGAAATTAAATTAAAAGATATAAATAAAATATTAAATGGATCATCTCTTGTAGGCATCCAGATAAATTTCTCTTAGAAAATGATCGAAATTGATCGGTTCACTAGTATCTAGCTGTTCATCTAAGATGTGATGTTGTGGGCCGGAATGGTTGAACACTGGAATTGTCAAACGAAGAAGAGGCATGCTCTCATGAGAGCATACTATACATAAACTGCCGTAGACAAAAGAGTAACGTGGGATACTTTTATCCAAAATTTGGGATCTAAGCATTGTTGGATGATTGTTTTCAAGAAAAAAAAGAAGATTTTATGTTCTTGAACACTAAGTCTTGGCCTCCAAAAATTGGATTGTTCTTGTTCAACCTTGAGAAGCAATTTTTGTTTTTAAAGGCACATAGAGAGTCCGATATAGTTATTTATTTATTTTGAAGTTAGTTATTAAGTCCTAGATTCTATGTCCCCAAAATTGAAAAATGTTCTTAACTGAGTTTTACCTAATAAATGTTGGTGTATGTGGGTGGCCATGGGCTTCACATCTGCTATATTTTTCTCTCGTTATCTTAATAATACATTTTAATATTTATTACTAAAAAAGCTTTTTAGAGAGAAAAGATGTCTTTATTCAACAGGTAGAAGATAATTACCCATCTCTTAGGAAAAGATGGCCACATTCTCAGATATTTTAAAAAAAAAGCCTAACTTTCTATAACGGCCTCTTCCCATCCCTCTATAACTAGGGCCTGGCTATGGAGAGACACACAGATAAGTAAGTAAGGTTTTATGGCTATGGAGAGACACAGAAAAAACTTGAGTTCTCAATTGTTTTGGTAAAACCTGATCTCTGCGATTTACTATCTTACGACGTTGCCTTCGATTCCTAAGACTTTGGCAGGTTCATCTCTTCCACTCAAAAGTTCAACATTAGTATAGAGTAATCAGGTTCTATTATTTATTTTTTATTTGATCATTGCTCTCTTTGTATTATTTTCATGCTGAATTCGTGCTCATCCATTATCCTATTTTTTATCTAATTTTGCAACCTAAGTACGTAAAGCCAGAGGGAATCAAATCACAGAGTTGTTCTCTCTCCGCTTATATTTATTGCTCATCATCTCCGCAACAATTATTTTAGAAAACTTTCCCTCAGTATTTTAACAAATTCTTGAAAGCTCTACTGTTTTCAGCATGCTACTTTTGTAAATGGTGTGTTTTTTTTTGGTGGTGAACTGTTTCAAACTTTCAATAGAAGTCACTATTGCCACAATAAAATTTCGCTCAAAAACAAAATAAGGTGCGCCCATAGGGTTTGACGTTGAGACCTCTTAATTGAAGAGAAATATGATGTCCACTGCGTAGATAGGAGGTTATATTTTTCCTTAAAAGTGCAACTCTATCATTTATGGAAAACTTCACTGAAATCTTGTGAAATTCACTAAAGTATTGTGAAATTCTAAGTTGCTTTTTTCCATTATCGTTTCTATCTGATAGACCATCATGTTTTGCAAAAGTGTCCATCATCCCTTCTTTTATTGATTTTAAACACAAATAGCGAGCCCTTTTCTCCCTCCAAGTTATCTACATTTAATTTTGGGTTTTCTTTTCTCTCTATAAATCTCTCTTGAAAACTGCTGAAATTTGAAACTACTGAAATTTTAGAGAGAGAAAAAAAGAATCTCTAGAATTTTAGAGAGAAGCAAAGAGACATAACTATTTGCTATTGTATATTTTTTATTTGCTTGGACTGTAATTTAAAGATGTTTCTACATATTTTATTTACATAATAATTGTCATTGTTTAGCATAATTATCATATGCTTTGGTCTTTTTAAGTGAGAAAATTTCATGATCTTGATTTAGTGAATTCAATTTTTTGTGATTATGTTATGCCATATTTTTTGTTGAAAATATCAAATATTATTGTAGACTCTCTCTAGAGCTAAAACATATTCATATATTTATGAAAATTAGTCTTTTGCAAGAATAACAAAAAGTAGATTCTTGCCTTATTTTTTTAGTTTCTTGGATCATAACGGTGTGAACATGACTGTTCGAGAGAATTCTTGATAGAAATCTCTGCCCATAAAAAGTCGGCGACCTACTGCTTTGACTAGCAGACAACCCTTTTATTAAACACAATTAATTTTTTGAGCTTTTAGGCATTAACTCCAATTTAAAATGTCAACTATAGAGTAGACCTCATATGAATTATGGACAGGTAAGAAACTTGACATTACTGTCTTAAAAGTTTGGGGTTGTTGGGCATATGTGTTTATACTACCACAAAATAGAGATAAACTATAAAGTAACACTATAAAATGTTATTTTATAGATTATTCAGAAAATTTTAAAGGTAATAGATTTTATAACATACTAGATCATTAATAGAGAGCCGTGATGCTTATTTTCTAAAAAATATAGATGAAGAACATACTTTAAGTAAGCCTATTGACTTACATGAAATTGATAAAGATAAGGGTCTCGAAAACCCAATTTGTCAATCTCCCTCTATAATTAGTGAGAATGATTCGATTGAACTTAGTATACCAAATAGACCTAAAAGAACTAGAGCCTCCCAAATGATTCAGTTGAACTTAGTATACCAGATAGGCCTAAAGAACTACAGACCCACCTACCATTTAAGAAGAATTTTATATATTTATAAATGAAGATAATTATTCTTCAATGAGTGATGATTCAATAGATGAACCTTAAAGCTACAGTGAAACTATTAGGTCACATAAAAGTTGAGTGGACTTACACCATGGATGATGAACTTGATTCTATTGAAAGGAATGAAGTTTGGGAGTTGGTTGACTTCCCTAAAAATAAAAAAGCCATTAGTTACAAATGGGTCATAAAGAAAAACCTTAATACAAATTGATCCATTGATAAATATAAAGCTAGGTTGGCCGCTAAAGGTTTTACCCAAAAAGAATGTATAGATTATGTAGAGACTTATTCTCCAGTAGCAAAATTTTCATCTATTATGATTATCCTAGTATTAGCTGCATACTATGATCTAGAATTATTTCAAATGGATGTTAAAACAACTTTATTAAATAGATAATTAAATGAAGGTATATATAAGAAACAACCAGAATGATATATAATGAAAGGCCAATAAAACAAAGTATACAAACTAAAAAAATCTTTATATGGTCTAAAACAACTTTTTAGGCAATGGTACTTTACTTTTCATAATGCATCACTAAAATTGGTTATGTAGTCAACATGTTAAACTATTGTGTAGCTCGGAATACTATGGAAGCCGAGTATATTGTTTATAACATTGCTACAACATATGATGTATGGATTAAATGCTTCTTAAATGATTTGAAGCTGGATATAGCCGACGAACCTATTAAATTTTTTTGTGATAATCAGACTGTTATCTTATCAATTAGAAATGTAACTTATAGGGTAAGCACATTGAAATTGATTATTATTTCATTTATGATATTATTAAAAAGAATAAAATAACTGTAAGTTATTTGTCATATTCAGAAATGATTATAGATCCTTTAACAAAGGGATTAAGTGCAAAAATAGTATCAAAGCATGTAGCTTTGATGAGACTTATGAAAATTTAAATCCGAAACTCCCAAATGGGATTTTTTTTTTTTGTCCGGTCATGACAGGAAAAGTCGTATTATCGTGAAAAACCCCATGACATGACTTTGGATATTTTTTGTGTCATGAGATGCATAACCGCACTAGCTTGAAAAACCTCATGATTATGATATGTTCATAAATGTTAAACTCACTAAATGATATAGCCTTTATGATATTTCAATGTATCTAGCATTCATGGATAAGTGGGAGATGTTGATGCATGTGGGTCGCCGTGGAGTTTCAAATGTGCTATATTTCTCTCTTTTTTTCTTAATAATATATTTTAATATTTATCACTAAAAAGGTTTTTTAGAGAGAGAATATGCCTTCATTCAACGGGTAGAAAATAACTACCTATCTCCTAAAAAAAAAAAAAGGTTGACTGGTTCATCTCTTTCCTTCAAAAGTTCAACAATAAATAAATAGACAATATGCTTATGCAAGAGCAATAATTTTTTACGTAAGTATTTTCTCACATATGTGATATAAAAATATAAAAAGATAAATAATCTCATTGTATAAAATCCGAACGAAAAATTGCGTCTCACATATGTGATATAAAAATATAAAAAGATAAATAATCTCATTGTATAAAATCCGAACGAAAAATTGCGCGGACAATCATTTCTATCATGAAATAACCGGGAGTGGATCATTCTCGTGGACTTTTCACTATGAAATACATGGTCCAGCCATGTCATTCAACATTTGACAGCTTGGATTTTACCTTGTTCGTGTTCAAAAGACGATCCTTTCATTGTATACTTTATTATTGATTATAGCCAAAAAGATTACATGTCCCCCCATGGAGTATACTGTCTATTTACTCCATTGGATAAAAACAATTTCTTGGAGTAATTCTGGGGCCCCAAATTCTTGAGATGTAACCTCTGCAACCCATTTACTAACCTTAATAAAAAATAATTTCCAAATTACACTATGTATTTGAAAAATAATAATGTCTCAAGATTTTGAACAAATAGTGTCCATATTTTGGTGGAGAGTGAGATAAGTGTTTGAAAACTCTTTCAATTTTTTACTTCTGAAAATTATCATGAAGTGATTCTTAGTTGGTTCTCAAAATTTCAAATTGAAAAAATCCCCGCAACTAGGTCTTTTAAGTGAGGAAGTTGATGTACAATATACTCTTTGGGAGCCCAATATACGTGCTCCGCATATAATAAGATTGTTTATTCAACTTATGAAACTCTGTTTAACTCTCACATGTCAAATTGAGGACAAAGGATAAGCGTTCGTAAAATCGAACCGGAACAGTTAATCGACCTAAAAATAAAAAATATAAAAAAATCCTAAAATATGAAAAGCATATAAAGAATAATTAAAACAAAACACATTCAAATGAAGTTGAAAATTAATGAAAAAAATATATTTTAATCTATTTTTATATATTTTTCTAAAAACTATGTGAAAATGTAAAAGTGAGCATTGATGACCAAAACAATTTCTAATCTTTACCATAATATAAAGAATATTTAAAAATGCAGTACAAATCAAATTCCTTATTTTTGAGAATTTATATGTATTTTTTTTAAAAAAAATATCGGTTGATCACCCTAACCGCCCAAAACCGGAACTAGCAACTAGCAGGTTCTGATCTAACCGGGCGGTTAGCAGTTAGATCGGGCAATTTTACAAACAATGCAGAGGATACATGATTCACCAAAGTCGGAGTTCAAGAAGATTTTTCTTATGCCATGTTTGGTTCGTGCTTAAATATTTTTTTGACAATATTTTCACGTGAAAATTGTGTTTCATAAGTTTGTTTGTTAAGTAATGCATATGAAAATAAATCTCATGGTAAAATATTTTAACATGAAATGGCCTAATTCAAGGTAAAACAAAATCTCATATCTTGAGGTAGGGAAATATTCCCTGTGCTTTTAGTTTCACACACCGACCCATTATTCACTATTTATTATTTACAAAATTATATATATATATATATATATATATATATATAATATTTTTTCCTATATTGAATGATATATTTTATATATACATTATATTTCAATAAATATATAAATAATATATTATTTTATGTTATACCATATTATATAGTATTATACTATATGATTGTTTATATATTACATTATTATAATATATAATAATATAATGTGCTATAAACTATAACCATATGATTATATTATATGCTAATATATTATGTTTTATATTATATAAAACATATACTTATTATATTATAGGTGTGGTTTCTATAAGGTTGCAACTTTAAAAAATCCAATTAAAGTGCACCTCCAAATTCTATGAACATGTAATTTTGGTGTAAATTTTTTTTAGGATTATCTAAAAATCTATTTCTATATCTAATTATAAAATTTTAAATTCCAAAAATGGTTAAAATTAAGTACATCTACAAACATATGAAAATATTGAAAATAGACGGTATAAATAATGTGTTGTACGCTATTTCTTAGACTCAAAATCTTTTATTTTCTTTTTCATATTCATACATCTCAATATTGAGATGATCAATTTTTTCAACATTAAAACAACATTTTTCGATGGGATGTGACATTACCCACATGGAGCATTAATACGCCATGTGGGTGATGTCACATCCCATGGTGATGACGTTATATTTTCTTAATGACTAAAAATACTATTGTTGAAAAAATGCTTCATACACAAAACAAAGGTATAGAAGTGTTCAAAATTATTGAGTACAATGATAAATTACTCCATAGTGTGAACACCCTAATATAATATAATATATTATATATATTTTACTATATATTATATAATAATTTATATTTAATATAAAAAGATTATTTAAATATTGTTTTTAAATAATATTTAAAAATAATATTTAAATAGTTTTTAAATAATTATAATTATATATTTTTAGTTATAATATTTAAATGGTACATGTATTGGTTTAATATATTTACAAAATATATTTAATTATCAAACAAGTTACCCAACATAATTCATTTGACAGTGCTTTTTAAACATGTCAACAAAAATGATGAAAAGAAAGTTTGCAAAAAAATTTCTTGCAGAATGTTTAACTATGTAGATATTTTTCCGAAGAAATATTTACGCATCAACCAACGTTCCCATTTTACGTAACTTGGGTTGGGCTTTAGACCCTTTTAGCACGAAAGCAAACTGTCTCAATGTACATGGAAACATTTCCTTCCAAGAAGCCCAACAAATGCAATACTTTCTCCAAAATCAAAGAGAAACAATGTAAATGCGACGTAAATGCATAAAATAAAGGGGCATATAAATTATAGAGCGCATATAGCATGCTCCTGTAGGAGCATCTTGTACAAGAACTCCCTTGGGTAAAAGAGTAACTTGGGAGGAATCCTTCTAAAATTTTAGGATCCATCTCAGTATCACCACATGAGTATTATTATTTTTTTAAAAAAAGGATTTTAAGTTTTTGAACACCTAGATCTTACTCTCCAAAAATAAAAAACACAATTAAAAGTCAAAGGAAGTTACCCAAGGAAAAGATAGAAGCTATAGGTGACACCCTATTGCAAACTAGATTTAATCATATAGCTTAGTATTTCAAAACCTGGATTCGATGGGATGGATAGTTCATCCTGTAGATCTTGTATTGGATCAATGGATTAGCGATTCGGATCGGTTGAATCGGTGATCTAACAAATAAATAAAATAAAAATAAAAATAAAGATTTTTAGGTGGGGATTTGGGGGGACTTAAGAAACACTGGATAAGCTTAAAAAAAGAAAATAAAATATAAAGGGAAAAGTTTAAATAGAGCCGAGGCTCTAAACAATCAAATTTGAACCTACCTCAAAAATTTCACTCGAAGATATTGTTTTGATGCTCAAATATCTTCAAATTGATCATCTCGACATCAAGATACATGGACAAGAGAAAACAATGGAATGCAAGTTTTAAAAATAGTGTATTTTTTAACACTTTTTTATACCGTCAATTTTCGAGATTTTTAATTTCTCATAGATATGTCGATCTAAACTATTTTTGAAGCATTAAACTTTATAAATAAATATAAAAATATATTTTAAGACTATCACAAAGATTTTCAATATTGAAACCATATTTCTCGATAGTATTTGAAGGTAAGCTCTAATTTGATTGTTTAGAGCCTAGGCCCTATACAAACCGCACCCAAATATAAAAGTGGGGGTTTTAAGAGAAAACTAGGCTCCCAGCTATACCATCTCAAAACCAGTTTGGTCTTTATAGATACCCCATCTGATTCATCAATCCGAATTGGAAATTGTGTCGGTCTTTAAACAACATATAGATTTAATGGGATGTGAATTAATAAAATAATAAATGAACACTTTATTTGAACCAATTTTAGAACTTCTCAGGTTTTAGCATACCTTGCTGAACAAAGGGCATATTGACTCTTGACGACGTCTTTTTCCTTTTTGGCTAGGATAACTGACATCGCAGAAAGATTTTACACTCTCGAGAGAGCATACTGTCGGTGTACTCCTTCATGTAAATATAGGTGTGTTTTAAAGTCGTTAAGTTCTAGTGATGTACTCTCTTCAACCTAGAGTGCAACTTTGAAAAAGAAAATTTACTCTTAATAAGAACGATAAAAAGCAGTCTAAAATTGAACATAGACCATCCAATTGGGACAACTAGATCGAAGTGTTAGAGAACTTGAATTCTATATTTGTTCTTGAAAACAATCATGTAGTGATTCTTTAAGTGGTTTCTAGAATTTCAAACCAGATATTCTTCCTACATAGCTGTTTCACTTGTTGAGCAAGTGAACAGTATGCTTCTGCAGGAGTTTAGAATGAAGGGCCTCATTTTCTTTCTTTTTTTAATGGGCAAACTGCCCCTAATTGCTTTCGATTTCAAAGAACTCTCTCTCTCCCTCTCTCCCTCCCTCTCTCCCTCCCTCCCCAAGTTGCAAATTGGAAATCATGAAAAAGGACTTAAATGTAAACTTGGAGAAATTATAGACAATACAGTAATTTCTAATATTGAAGTGCCAAGGACATCGATATTTAGGCATCATACCGCCCTAGAATTCATCAAACTTTAAAAAAAAATATATTCGATGTTTGTAATATCAAATTTGAGGTGACTTGAGCATAAAATTAGAAAAATTATAGACCGTACAATTATTTTTAATTTGTTTTCAAATATCTACATAAATTTTGCTCAAGTTTAAAATGATAAAGTTCCATAACCTTATACCATCCTAAGGACAATGGTTCTACAATAAAAACACTTCTGACGTAACTTAAAACTTAAAGGCAAATTTAACCCAGTCCCGAGCTGGGGACAAAATTAGATGGCTAAACGTTCGACTCGGGCCTTACCATGAAAATTACAGCAACAAAATTGGGCGAGTGAATAATGCGTTAGGAAACTTATAGAAATCCACATAAGAGTTCAACTACTTTAAACTTTACCAATGTCTTTTGATTTTAAAAATAGTAAATGTTAAAATATTAAAAATCAAGTATATTGTTATTTTCCATTAACAAAGGCCAAAACTAAATGTTCATCTCTCTCTCTAACTGCAAATAGCCATAACTGAATCCAGCGAGTGAATGATGAATATACCTCATCAAAAGTTTACATCTTTATAAAAGACCAACCCTGAAAAGCCTCTTTCTCATAAAAGGTTACACCTTTAAAAAAGACCAACACAGAAGTCTCAAAAGTTGACATATCAAAACTGCCAAAAAAGATTTACTACTCCTGTGGGAGTATGTTATCCATTTACTCCCTCATAGAGAATTGATAGTAGAAATATCTTTTAGATATCAAATTTTGGGGATGTGATCGGCAACCAACCTCAAAGAAGTAGAAAATTAACTCTTACTCTCTATGTTCTTAAAAAAATGGCATCCAACATTACAATAAAAACATACAATTTTTGGTGGGAATGATATGGACATTCAGAAATTGAAAAATCTAAAAATTTTCTTTGAAAATAATCACGGCATAATTAGATGGATCCTGAAATTTCAAATAAACAACAATCTCCCAAAAAAAAGTGTTTTGGCTGAGGAAGTAAGTGTATACTATGCTCCCTAGGCAGCATAACAGACGCTTTAAAGCTAAAACACTCTCTCCCTCAAAAGTTGTCGTGGCTTTCCATTAAAAAAGGACAGGACCGAAACTAAACTCCCTCCCTCCCTCCCTCCCCCTTCTCTCTCTCTCTAAAGTTGCGATTGCTTCCGTTATTAACAAAGACCAAAACTAAAACGTCTCTCTCTAAAGGGGTGCGGTCTATATAACGCCGCGGCCCTAAACAATATGCACATATTCAATTAGTGTCAAAGATGTCATTTTAATACCAAAAATCATTATAATAGCTTAAAAATACATTTTCGTATTTAATTATAAAATTTAAAACTTCTAAAATGGCATGGATCGAGCGTATCAATGAACACTTAAAAATTGACGGTCTAAATAATGCATTACAAGATGCACTATTTCCAATACTTGCATTTCAATTTATTTTTTACGTCTATATATCTATCCCAATGTCGAGATGATCCAATTTAAAGGTTTTTTTGTCATAAAAAATGACTTCTTCTAGTGAATTTATGAGGTGAGCCTTAGTTTGATTGTTAGGGCGTCAACCTTCTACAAACGTTCTCTCTCGAAAACGTTTCTCTTGTTTTGACTCCAAAACGCGGTACTTGGATCGTTCACGCTTCTCCCACGTTAATTGCAAAGCAAGTTCCCCAAACCGCCCAAGAAACACTACTCTTCCCTTTCTCAATCCTATTATATTATATCATAAGCCCTCTCTCCCACTAGAAGTCCTTCTTCGCGTTAATCTCTCGCTCAAAGTCCCTACAAAGTTCTCTCTCTCCAAAAAGTCTCTCTTCAATAGTTTTCTCTCTCTTAAAAACCCTCTTTCAGGGCGAGGCTCTGAAGATGGGGGGACCTGGAAAGTGGTTCTTGCTGGGGCGTTTGAGGAGCGCAATCCAAAAGGTGAAGTTTTTGCTATCACTCGACGTGAAAAAACTGAGAATTCTAGCAGCTAGGGTTTTGAGCAGGAGGCAGTTGAGCTTAAAGGAACCAGCTGGGCTCATTGAGTGCACAGATGTGGAAGGGGGATTAAGCCCAGGGGCAGGAATGAGCCCAGGTGCCCCTGATATCGATCAGAAGGCAGATGAATACATAGCCAATTTCTACAGGAGAATGCAATTGGAGAGACAAATTTCTCTTGATCTGAGGTACTGTGACAGGCTTGTGAGGGCTTCTTCGAGCTAAATGCTGAGATTGGGTTTCAAGTTTTTGAGAGAGTTTTTTGGTTGGGTTGAAGTTTTGTTGATTTCTTTAGTGGCAGTTGATCACTATTCCTTCAATTTTCAATGGATCGAAACATAGCTTACCTGGTAAGTCTCTCTCTCTCTCTCTCTCAAACGCCAATTTGATCTCTCTCCATCGATTGATGAACTTTGATCGTAAAGATTTTCAGTCAACTCTCTCTCTGTCATCCAGCATAATCTAGAGCCACTTCCTTTCTCTCTCTAAAATCAAGTTGTCCATAAATCACCCAATCTCTCTCCCTAGAACTCATCCTCGTATTCTAGTGGATGAATCTAAGGGTCTCTTTCCCTCTCCTGTATTACTCTCTATGATTGAATCTTAGAGTCTCTCTCTAATAATTTGAGGCCCGATTATTTGATATTTTGATGGTTTCAATGACAAATAAAGCAGGTAGATGATGCGTAGGGACTCTGAATTATGTTTCTTTTTTGGTTTGTGTTTGGTTTGGTTTGGAATGGTGGGGCACGTAATTTGGCGATGCTTCCAACTCGTGTTTATTTTAATTTATTTATTTGATTGGAAAATTCCTATTCTTTATTGTATTTATCTAGCAGTTGGAGTTTTTTGCACAAGGTTTTGTGAAGATTCGTTTATGGTCAGGTACCATTTTTGTGGCAGTGGGCAAGGCCAAGAAAAGAGAAAGAAATAAAGCAAATGTATATATTTTAGTGCCATTTTAATGGTGTTCTATGTAAATTTTTCTCTTTTGTGTTGAAGAGTATGTAAGAATCTGTATGTGTTGTGCAAGTTGGACCATCATGATCTAAATACTGTTAAAATAAGAGAAGAGTCGTGCAAGATTGTATGGATTTGGGTGCGGTTTGTATAAGGTGTCAACCCTCAATAATCAAAAGTATAGCGCACCCCCAAACTGTGTCCAAGATGCAGTTTCGGTCTTGAAAATTGTTACTCTTTATTATGGAATTTCAAGCGCTCTAAATGGTGCATATCAAGTATATCGATAAACCCATGATCTAAAAAATAGATCGGTGACGTGGATTGGGCAACTCAAAAATTGGTCCAGATCGGTGAAGTAGTGGTATGTATCGCCATTTTATTGTATGGAAAAAGTAATGAACCGGCAAAAAATTATGTGCAAAAATAGTGAACTGGTCAAACTGTTTTGGACCAATGAATCGGTATTTTTATTGTAGCAAAATGTTATTTTACTATAGCAAATCGCCGATTTTCTTCTAGACCTGGGTAATTTCCTATATTTTGATAGAATAAACGTGGGGTACTCATTTTCAGGTTAGATCGGGTGATTCCATGCCAACTTTTTTTTTAAATCACTGTTTCAAACACTTAAAAATCTTGAAAATAGAGGATCCAAATAATGCATTACAAGATCTATTATTTTTATGACTTAAATCCCTTTTTTCTAATTCAGTATATCTTAAGATTGAGATAATTAGTTGAAAGGGTATTCTAGAGGCACAACAACTTGTTTTCGTAAGTTTCCTCGACGTCATTTCAATTAAGATTCCCAAAGTTGTTATTTAGTGAACTTTCAATATGCTTTAACCTATAGTTTATAACTACAATGGAAATAGTGAAATGTATATATGTTCCTTTCACGTCTTTTTCGAGTGTAAAAGAGGAGTCACTACATAGACTTTGAAGCATGCCACAAGATCTGCTGCTCCCATGGGAGCGTACTGTCTATTTCCTCCCTTAGGTAAAATTGAAGATGGAAGTATTTTTGGGACTACAAAGCTTGGGGATGTAACCATTTGAAAAAAAAAAAAAAAAAAGAAAAGAAAAGAAAAGAAAAGAGAAAGACACAGGAATGGAGAATGGTCTGCTGTGGGTGGTTTCGATTTCTGATCGAAACATGCCGGCCGTACCTCTACTATTCATATCACATTGTATGTGCTTGAAAGTTTGACATCCCAAGATTAAATGAGGAATATCCAATTATTGGATGGAAAGATCTAAAATAATCATCTAGTGATTATTAGGTGGATTCCAAAATTTTATATACAAAAAATACGGTCAAGTAGCTCTTTAGCCCTAAGGACTTAATATACAGCATGCTCCCGTGCGAGCAGCTTGTATGCTTAACGTAAATCACATTTTTTGCTGCTAAATGTATCTTTCAACCTTGGCTTTTGTCTTAACATGGGTTATATTCAAGGGAATGAATGGAGAATAAGCTCCTGTAAGAGTCGTGGCAGCATTTGAATGGCTGTTTTTGTTATTACGAAGGATGTAAGAGTCGTGGCAGCATTTGAATGGCTGTTTTTGTTATTACGAAGGATTTAATTGGCCACCGAATTAGTAAGGGATAGGTCAAATCAAATTTATTATAACTTTTGGTTGAAAAAAAACATAATAGTTTAAAAATATAAAATATATTATAAAAAAATTATTCAATTTATCTAGCTAGCTAAACTAATCAAAATTGAATGGATAGACGTGCCAAAATTTATCAATAACTTATTTTTATCGAGCCACATTTTTGCTTTAGAACATAGCCGAAACACTGATTAGTTGATTGACCAAGTGGACTGACCAATTCAAATATGATAACTATATTTTATTATTGTTTTGTTTTATTTAATTTCTCTTTTCTACATTTCACTAATATTATGTGGTTGACTTTGGAGCCAATATAATGAGCTCTTAAAGGAGATTAAGGTTAGGATTTGGCATATTCTCTCTGTGTCCATTGATTCCCCTATTTGAAAAATAGTACTTTGAAAGTGCGCTTTACTTTGATTATTTAGAACCTCGGCTTTATGCAAACCGCACCCTTTTAAAAAATCTAAAAAAATAGGGATTATACCAAACAACTCACCAATATTTTCCAAAATTCCAGATTATTTATATAAAAATTACAGAACACTGTCATATTCCATATTATATTTTCAGATTTTTTTGAATTGTTTTTATGTACCCCCGAGTGGTACACACAATAATTCAGCCTCCTCCACAGGGCAAGGCCATTACTCGCCTGAATCTGAGTGGATGGGTGAGTCCCCTAAAACTGGTTTCTTTAATAAGCGCTGAAGTGAATTATATGCAGGGCAAATTCAAACTGGTTTGACTTACCCAAAACAAAAAAAAGTTCGAACTGGTTTAGTGCCCTCACTGTTTAATAAGGCTAGACCACCTTTTGTCTAATTACTATTACACAGTGTCTAACTTTCGCCTGTTTCTTTTGTAACTTGCTTTGAACTCCAATTCATAAACATGGGCATCCACTATCAAACCATATCCTTGCCTAGGGTACCAGTGACTTAGAAAGATCTGTATTTATAAACTACCCTTGTGTTGGCCCCCCATGAATCCATACAAAATGGGATAATTTCACTTTTGATTTGACTGTGAAGCAATCGTAATGCAAATCATGAATTAAGAACGGGAGCACAAACTGGGTGAGCACGAATGAGATGTCAGGGTACCTCGACATTTTGAAGGCACCTAGTCAAATTGGAAGCATTTCAATCAGTGTTTTTAAACCCGGACTCAAAGAGGGGCTAAACAGTGTGCTGAGCATGAGTCAATCTAACTCGGTTGACTCTCAATGAAGGAAAATATAAGAAATATTTGACTTGAGTCAGACTGACCTTGTTTCTGAACTGGCACCATCCTGGGTCTGGGTAACTTGAGCAAATCGGAGCCTCAGTCAGCGATTCTTAATACGATTTGGTCCCCTAGAGTGCGTCAGAACCCAAGTAGTGTCTGTAAGAATTGCGATTGGAAACTTCTCTTAACAAACAAGCCCCTTTTGCCTGCAACATCACAAAGGGTGTCTCATGTCCATAGCTTTGGGTAACTAGTGCCTTAAATATATCATTTCCTCCCATTGCTATCCCTCTCCCTTTTCTTGTTGAGCACCACTAACCAACCTCTCTTTCACCTACAACTTTCTAGAGTTACAGAAAATGTCACCCAAATGTGACATCTAGATTGCTTTGAGGTACTTTAGTGGCCATGCCACTAAAACCAGAATGGGTGCCTAGTTGAACTTGTCGATTTCGAGCGCAGACAGGGTTTTGATCGTTTTGAGAATGGACTATTTTGAACACATTATGGTACGTTGCATTACATGTGAAACTAGTTACAATTTAGATTTATGCATTGTCTAGTGCATGGAACCCTAGCAAGTCCAATTTCCTTGTTTCACTCCTATACTCAGCATGTTGGAACTTGGAAGAGGTCTTTCAAAAGCAAGGACTAGGATTTGGACTCTCCAGGGTCTTGAGCCCAATTCGAGCAATTCAATTTGGTTGAGTCCTAAAATAATTAACAATAAAATCCTGAGAGCAGTTGTGTTGCGACCAGTTCCCATGGTTTTGGAGCAAGGATTTTGCTGGCCCCAAGGACTTTATGGGACAAAGGGTCCACTACCTTGTTTCCTGCTTTCACTCGGGCATATATCCCCTATTCGTATCTAAAATTTGTATTGTATAAATGCCTGCATATAGAAGGTTGTAATCAGTGTTCAGAAAATTGACTCAGCCGAGTCTGAGTAACTCAGCCGAGTTCAGGTCATGCTTTAAAAAAAAAGGGGATAATAAAATTGATAAAAGTTTATATATAATAGGATGCCAATATTTGTTATTAATAATGAAGTAGTGTATTGGTATTAACATTGTGGCGCCTCAACAAGAGGTTTCGAATCCAGACACCTCTTGCACATCACTTTGTAATTGTGTAGTTTTTTAATAATTTTATTTTAAAAAAATAAAATAAGAAAGGACTCTTTTTTTAATAAAAAAAGAAATCAAATCCTTCCCATGTGCATTTTGACGTTCTAGGTTATATATATATATATATATATATATATATATATATATATATATATATACTTAACATCGCCCACAGGCCAAGACCGAGTAACTCCGTCGAATCCGAGTCACTACGGCCGAGTTCAAAAATGCTGGTTGTAATAAACTAGCCTTATTTATGCATACATAGAAATGAGCAAACATACCCCAATATATTTCTCAATAAAATAACTGACTCCAATTAATTGAAAAAAAGACTTTGACGGTGACGATATACTTTTCAATCAAGGTTATGATATATTACTATAACTATCATGGAGGTTGGTTGTTTAGATCATCTGGATAGTTGTTAGTGACCGTACCCTGCTCGTTTCCCTTAACCTAATCAGACTGGCAACGATTAGTTTAAAACTAACTTGAACCAGTCGTTTTCGGTTTCAATAATGTTTCTTATAGGTCATATAACCTTTTGTTCTTACTCTTGATTATGAGAAGGGCCCTGATAACATCATTGTGCACATAACTAGCAATGGATTGAGGTTGTTATCTATATGTACTCCCCTAGGAACTGCAAGTTATATATGTTTGTGTATACATAAGTCAGTTATGAATAGGTGCATCCGTCATGTGTAATTTACTGTCGGATACATAAGTAAGTTATGAATAGGTGCATCTGTCGTGTAATTTACTGTAAGGTATATATGTTTGTGTATGGTATGCATAAGTTAGACCTCTTGCTTAATCCCTTTGCCTCTTGATCAAAAGAAAGATCCAGTGCACAAAAAATCAACTTGGCCAAGGTACTCGGCTATTTGTCGAGTGGACTCAGTTGAGTCTAGAAAAGGGGCTTTCGTACCTAAAAAAATAAAAAAAAGGAAAAATACTATGAAAAATGACAAGCATTTGGTAAAAGTAAATTGAAACCTAAAACAACTTAAATTTTTTAAAGCAAGCTTAAAAAAAATAGAGAAAATAACGGATTTGAAAAAACCGATTTATAGCTTGGGATATTTAAAAAAAAAATCCAAAATATAGAAAATAAAAAGTAGTGAAAACAGCAAAAAAAACACTGACCAATCTTTACCAAATACACCCAAATCTTATACAAAAAGATTATAAAACAGTTCAGCATTTTATATATTATTTCTAAAAAACATTTGAATTTTTGTTTAAAGTCCCAAGTGATGCACTCAACTCGGGGAAACTCGACCGCACCCATGGGCCAAAGCCAAGTTACTCGCCTTAGTCGGAGTGGACTTGGGCCAGTCACAGTACAAGCAAGATCATAAAAGCAATTTAAGAGAAAGAGGAATGATCAAGTAGAACGAGTTCCATGATATTTAGTATAGATATCAAGCGTACATCGTCCAATCGATGGATGGTGATGGGAAGAGAATGTGACCTTAAACTCGGGTGATGTCATGCTCCTCCCATGGTTCCCAATTTTCTGATGCTACACAGCTATGGATTAGATGGTGCTAGCATGGGATCTGCTCTAGATTAGGTAGAATCTAGTTTTACCAGGTATAGAAAACAAGGAATCCAGTTCCTAGCCCAAGTCAGATCTGTCAGACTTCGCCAAGTCTATGAAAAAAAAGGTCAATGAATATTGGGAACTCGCCAAATTCAACAGGCTCTTATGCCTTTGGTAAAAGGCTTGCAAGATGCTGAGTCTGACTCACTCAGGCAAGTCCAACTCGACTCCTCTAAGTTTTCCAACACTAGTTCTACCCAATTATTTCTCTAAAAGCAAGCTCGATCATTTCTTTAAGGGCGTGTTTGATTATGGGAGATGGCCCCCCAAAGTTACCTCTAGAGGAGCGTGGACTGCCGCACTTCCAGGCTCATGCAACAAACATGCAAGGCGAGATTGGTGGAACTTGGGTTTCTCGATCTCAAAAAGTTCCATCAATCAAATATATGCCCTAATGGAAATGAACGGGTTGTTATAGAGATACTTGATAAGTTCCGAACGTTAAGTTTTCCTGATAAGAAAATGCAATAACACCATTTACTTATAATATAAAGAGGTCACAATCATAATTAATTGTTAGGTGTGAAATCAGGTGGTTAGGAATGTATTATTGATAGGGCACAAAATTCAAAATAAATTTTTTAAATACTGTGATGCACTTCATTCTATCAAATGTTATATCCAATGGCTAAGAGTTGATTGTATCCTCATTGAACTCATATCATCATTAGACCCCTATATATCAAGGCATCAGCCTCTATATGAAAGGAATCACCTTGAGACATGTATGGAATCCTCAATCATTCGGGGTGCAGTTTTACCAACACCAATGCACTGAATCTCATCAGGATTTTGAACTCAAAGAGTGCTTCGACTAGTGTAGCACTAGGATGGGTGACCTCCTCGAAAGTCATCGCCAGATGGGCTTCCTTGCTGTCAAATTTTTCTTAGAGTAAGAAAGAAAAAAAGGTCATCCCCTAGGATGTGGGTTGAAATCCCATGCTCACCAACAAAGCAAATAATATGTCTATATTGGTTTTTTTCCTAGGGGCAAAAAATTCCACAACCTAGGAACTGCCCAAGTTTGGACACTAGTTAATCTTCCCATAAGTGTTCCAATGGTATACCTAAACTGCATACTAGAAGGTTGTTTTCCCATTTTAGGGCACCCACTAACAATTCAACCATGAGTTCTAGAGTTGTGTGCTCTGCTCAGCTGCACATATACAAAGAGAGGATAATAATGGGTAGGAGTCCTAATACATTTAGCAAAATACAGTGGTTGAGATGCCATACATAGGATATAATTGGGTGTCCTGGGTCCTACATATTGTAGGTAGGAATACTAAGATAACTTTGAGGAGAAGCTTGATGTCCTTGATGAATTGGGCAAGCTTAAATTGGCTGCTTTATAGATTTTTTCTTGTATTTTTCTAGATATGGTTCAACTGTAGGGTCTAGAATATTTGGGAAAAAGCTCAGATGATGATGATGAATTCAATTGTAGGGTTGAATTCAAAATGCGATATTGCAATCGTCAAAACCTTAGACAATTTTCGCAAGCCTACTTGAAATGTCATGTTCCAATATCAACCCCATAATCAACTAAGCCCAAGCTTGAAACCTGAAAATTCTTTCTACGTAGTTCAGAGGTAGGAACGGAATTCATGACCCAGAGCCGCAGTAATATCTTAAGATTCTAAACCAACAGAGTTCAAGCTTAAACCTGTCTTTCTTTTGATTTTTCTTATAGTATATGCTATATAGGTTTCATTGTTTATGTGATTTATGGGCTTGACAACTAAAGCTAATTTGTTGGATAATCGAGAATTTAGGGAGGCCGTTTTTTTCTTTCTAGTTTCTATATACTGGGAAATCAAGCATTTAGGGAGGATATTTTATGAGATGTTGAAAAAATATTATTGGCATCTTATTCGGCAACTGGGATAAATATGCTTTTGATTCTTGTATTTTCAACTAGTATTTGAAAAATCCCTAGGCCAACTCATGAGTTAGGCAATTTTAGGCTGAAAACCCCGATCTCACCCAGTCTCCCAAATCTCCCTTTCTTTTCATAATCTTTAAATTATTCCTTATTGAAAATTGCCTGGTCTAGCTTGAACGCGCCTAAGTCAAACATAGGGGACTAGGCTTGGGGCTCCTAGCGAAATAGAGCCCATGTAGGGCTGGCAATGGGTCTGCCCAACTTGTCTAAAAAAACTAGGGCATGACCACAAATTGTGGCATGAGGGCCGGGCTATCATGCCCCGAGAGGCATGCCATGAGGGGCAGGTGGACAGGGCTAGCGCTTGGGCTTGGGCCACTACAGGATGGCCCGGTTCCAAGGCTGGGGCAGGGCCAAGGCCTCTTTGGCCCTATGAGTACAAGAACTTGGTCGGTTGGCCCTAAGATTGTCTTCAACAAACAAATTGAAGGCTCGGAATTTGCAATTGAAGTGAGCATAACTTGAGCTACGTCTATTTGAGTCCACTTCTATTAGTTATCGGGAAAGTTTTCTACATATAAGCCCGAACTAACTTTTTGTTTTTCACACCGATTACACTATTTTTCTTTGTATCAGTCCCCCCAATAAAATTTTAAGCCAGCTAGGACAAAAATGCCCACGTGTAGGTTCTATACTTGAAGTTTCAAGCCGACCTTGGATAAAAGAAATGAACTGTATGTTTGGTATGCGTGAAAATACTTTTGTGAAAATATGAAAATATTTTCACATAACAAAACTCCATCATCTTATGTGATTAGATGTGGGAGTTTTTTCACATCAATTAGCTGCCGATTGGTATGAGAAAATCTGTTGGGACCAATTGATATGAAAAAAAATCTCACATATAATCACATAAAAAAAATTTTATATGAAAATATTTTTAGGCAAATATTTTCACGCAAACCAAACATACCCCAAAGTAGGTTCGGCAAACCAAAGTCCGTTCTATGCTTGGAGTGCCAAGGCCAAATATTTAAAACCAATCCAAAGAGACCAATACCTCTCCCTCCTCCCTCTCACATGTGCCGTTGCGAATATTTCAAACCACAGGAGATATTATCTCGTGTGCAAACCAAAGGAGATATTATCTCGCCATTGAAAATATTTCAAACCTTTCTACGGATGACGTTTGATCTTTCTATGTGGTGCAAGTGCAAAGTATATAGGTGGATTCATTGGCCTAGTGTTTCAAAACTCGGATCCATGTGATGGATCGTCATTCACCGTATCCCATATATCCCTGTCAGATGGCTAGATCAACGATTTAGATTAGTCTGAACGGTGATCTAAAAAGATATTAAAGATAAAAATAAACAAAAAAAATTAAATTGGGACTTACGGCTATAGAATCCAAGAACCCATTAAACAAGCTTAAAAAATAAAAAATAAAATAAAAAAGGGACTATGACCATTAAAGGCCTTATGAGTGCTTGTAAATGAATTTATATAGTAAAACATGAACTCAGTGGGAGTGTGGTACCGTGTGGACCATACTAAGCAAATTATGTTCGTTGATACCGGACTGAGCTTTATTAACTAGGTTAATCTGGTTGGAAAAAACCTATGTTATCTGAGCATAGAAAAGAAATCGATAAGAGTTATGATGGGTCATCTCTTGGTGAGGTCGGAGTATGTCCGAAAGAGTGAGCCGATGGACTGTGTAACCCTTGTGTGTGATGGATGCCTTCAGAGACGGGGCCAAAGCCTCATCCGTGTATTATTACACGACACACACATTGATAGTTGTTTTTGGAAAAGCGAACTATCTTTCATGGTAAAATGTATGCATGTACGAGAGATAATCCCTATGAACCATCGAGCAATAGATTGCATCAGGTCTAGGTGAGAACCTGAAATCCATGGAGTGGGACTATGAACCATTGGCCATTGACTAGACTTTGGTGACTCGCTAATGATCTCTTGTATGGACTGTGGGTCATGGGCAACACTGAGTCAGTTTGAGAAAGCAAGTATGGACCGTAGTCCACAGTAGAAGGTGGAGTGCCTCAGTATATATTTGTTCCTAGACTATATTGATCATTGTCCCATCAAAATATTTAATTATGTTTGTTATATGATTTTAAAATTGTTATTTGAATTTTTCTAAATCTCTAGATATTTTATTTTTCAAACTTGGATTTGTAAAAATATAGATATTGACTTTATATTGATTTAATTATTCAAATATGATTTTATGAATTTTTAAAAATCATAATGTTTATTTAGTTTTTTTATATTGCATGGGAGGCCCGATAATATAAATGGGCTCACCATGACAATTGGGTAGGGCCCATTATGTGCCACCTAGGGTGACAAGCCCCACCTTGACGAGTTTCTAATTTTGTAGAGCACAAGCTCTTAGCTTGAGAGAAAAGAAAGTGGTGTTTTGGAAAGCTTGTGCCTTTTTTGAAACAAATTTTGGTATGTAAGAGAAGGTTTGTGCATAAAATAAGAAATGACAATATTATTATATATTAATTTTTTATTTGAATTAATTGATGGAAAAATAGTTCATGAAATTGAAGATAATAGTTCTAACACTTTCCATATGATCTTGATGGCCTATTTATAGAATGAATGGCTCATATCTCTCACCCCACAAGTCACCCAAGATTAAAAATGCATATTCAATCTCACATGAAGAGGCAAGCCATGGAAAACACTAATAAACCCTAAAACCCTTGATGCACTATAAAAGGGGAGCACCCTACCCAATATTTCCTACACCTAAAGGTTATATATCTCTCTCATATGGGGCATGCCCCACTCTCTTGCTCTCGTGGAGTTCTCTCATCTCTTCCATCTCTCATATTGTGTTGGGGCTAAGGTTTAGGGTGTAGTAAAAAGGTTATATCTCTCTCAACTAGGTTATCAAAGGGGTTCACCTATGTTTGAGTTTTGTGATTGAAAAGGGGTTTCATGTTCTATTGGTTTCGCTTGACCTAAACTTGCTTTTTCAATTGAGATTGAAGGTTGTCCATTGAACCCACGTCATCAAAAGGTAGTGAGTCAATGTGGGGTGTAAGAAACTTAGTTAAGGTAATTTCGAATGCCTTTTTTTGTTTCTTGCATATTTATTTATTACGTTTTTTATTCCCAATCATAGGTTGTGTCTTTTCTTTGTTATTGAAAGAAATGTTTGGAATAGCTTCAAGTTCTTGAGATCCTAATTGTATTCTTTTCTTTATTTTATTTGAAGTTGTTTTATTGTAAAATGATTACTTGTAATTGATCTAAACCGTGAATAAAAAAAAACAGAATTGAAAAAGAAGAAAACCCAACTCCCGTTCCAAATTGGAGATCAAAAGCACTTTGGCTTCAAATTGCTTTTACAAAAGAAGAGATCAACTTTGATTTTTGGATGAGACTGAAAGTTGTCGAAGTTCGGAATCATGATCCAAATCCATACCTGCAGCACGTTGTCTCGAAATGATTGTCATCTCAAACTTTGTTGTCCATTTATTGGACAGAAAAATACCTTGTGTTCCTCGTGCTAGGCTTTCCCCCTTCTTCCTGTGCTATTTCTTGGTTTTAATTTTAAATAAAAAAGCCTGTACTGAATTTTCAATACAAACACTTTGGGGTACTTGCTAAGGTCAATAAAAAGAGGAAAGAGAGGGTGGGGAGACAAGGGAGAGCCGATGGCATCAGTCCTGTCCTTTGCGGCAGAGTAAACAATCACGGCTGTCCTTGGAGTTCATGCTCAGGAGTGAGAGAGAGAGAGAGGGAGAGGGGGAGGGAGAGAGAGAGAGAGAGGGAGAGGTGGAGAAAAAGAGAGGAGGAGAGTGGGTTGGTGGGTCAATGTCATTTGGACGACAAGGTAACATAATCAGTTTTGTGTATGTTGGACATAAAAAGTGGGGGCTGACTCAGTGCCCGCAACGGGGTCGGGTCGGGTGTGGTTTGATCTGGACCTGATCGGATCCGACTTGGACCCAATAATACAATGTGGGACTCGAATCTTGACCTTGAGCTAAAAAATAAAATATCTATGCATTTAATCATATATTTAAATGTATTTTATATATTGTGACCCAAAAAATATTATTGGGCCCTGATTCGAATAGTGTTCAAGTCCAATATTTGGACTCTGACCGGACTCGTCGGGTCTAATTTTTTACCCGTACCTAGACCCAAGGTCTACCCCTCTGGTCCTGAGTCCATTGCTACCCCGAGTTCACTAAAGGGATACAAGCTAACAAGGGGAAAGAGAGAGCGAGAGAGAGAGTTCTATTTTAACCAGTGTCTTAAGAACTAGATTGGATGGCCAAATTGGTCACTTAGACCAAATCCAGATCACCAATCTGGGGAGAATTGAACCATTTCTCCAGCATCGAAATCGGTCTAGAAAATATTAAAAAGAAGGTAAACTTTTAAAAGGAGTAAGAAAATAAAATATGTGGAAATTGGGCGGATTCCCTATGACAGAACCACCGTGTTACATATGTGACCCGCCTAGCCCTTTGATAGAACTAAGCAAGTTACTCTAACTCAATCTGATTCCCGGTTTTGGGCAAAAAATGGGATTAGGTACCTACCCATTCCCATCTAAAACGGCTTTCTTTTCCAAGTCAAAATTTTTAAATCATTCTTATCCAAATCAAAAATTTTAAATCAATGATTTAAGTTAAAGAAAAAGAAGGGGATGCTTAGGGCAGAATCTCTCTTCCACTCCGATGAAGCCTTGTGTACAATATTGGCAAAATTACAAAAATAAATAAATAAATAAAACAACCTAAGATTATACTTTTTATGTAATATACCTCAATTTAACTTTTTGTCTGCACTTATTATCCTTAAAAAACATTTTTTATGCAAATAACTATCCAACCAAATAAAAATAAAAAAAATACCTAAACTACTTTCTTTTATTTTTACCTTATCCACGCCTCTTTCCCTTTTATCCTACCAAAATAGGGCTTGGTACTGTATAAATGTGGTTTGGCAGTAGAATACTATAGAGTCAAAGGGGTTCAGCACGGTGTAAATACGGTCCGGCGATAAAACTTCTGAAGTCATAGGCTCTAACAGTTGCAAAGGGCAGTCTGGCCCTCTATTCCACCAAAATAAAGCTCTGACACTGTCTAAATGCGATCTGGCAGTAGAACACTCTGCAGTCACAGTGCTTCGGCACTGTATAAGTGCAGTTTGGCAGTAAAACTTCTAGAGTCATAAGGTTCTCGCAGTTGCAAACGGCAGTGCCACAGTTAATACTTCTGAAGTTATAAGGCTCCGACTAAGCTCCGTCTGGCAGTAAAAATTTGGAGTTACAGCGATCTGGCACTAGATGTGTTTGGATTATAGGGCTCAGAAACTATACAAAGGGCAGTCCCAGTACTGTGTTTTGGTCTGTTAATTACTTAGTGCAGTCGGGCACTTAATTTCTGGAATAATGGGTCTAACAATGTGAAGGTGCGTTCCGAAATGAGTAAATAGGGTTCAAAAGTCAACGTCAAATCTGGCAAAAAAGACAAAGAGGTCCAAAAGTCAACATCAAATCTGGCCAAAATGATTTATGTAAAAAAAAAAGATATTTATGCCTAAAATAAATAAATTTTTCCCCCTCAAGAGGTATTTGCATGATTGTTTTGAAAAAAAAAGTGAGAAAAAAAAAATTAAGTTGGAAGTAAATTACCGAGAAAGTGTGGTCTTAAAGTTTTCCCCGTAATTTTTCCTGTAATATTTGCCTATCCTGACATGCTACTTTCTCTATCTTCCTGCTGCGAACCTGTATGAGTGTATCACAACTCCTAATTGCTGCAGCTTTTTCTCTCGTCTTCGTACTCTTTTGTTTTTATCGTTGAGGTTTCCTGTGCATAGTTGGTGATCCGTCAGGTTGCTTTTCTCTATCTCTAATCGTGTGGTGTGGTTAGGCCATGGAATTTTCTAAGTGCCTATGATATCATCGCATGACCTTTCCACGTACCACACACGTGCTTCTGGGCCATGACCAAACGGGTAGAATATACCTTCTTAATCCGTGAGGGTTTGGATTTGAAACTTGTGAGAGGTTTCTCTTTGAAGGACTACATTTTATCAACGGAGCCAGGGTTTATTGGTTAGCGCCTGGCGATTTGCAACGATACGTTTAGAGGGCCTCTTCTACAAACTTCCTCATCATTTTTATTTCCTCTTCTTTCTTTTGCTCTCTTCCTTCTTTTTTTTTTTTTTTTTTTTTTTTTTTTTTTTTTTTTTTTTTTTTTTTTTTTGACCCTCATTTCCTTTACAATACATAGGTATTTGTACATCTCTTTCTTTTCTAATTAATTAACGGTAACACTCAACAAAAAAATTTATCTTTTAAGGGAAAGTTTTCCATATTTCCCCGACTATGTAGATGTTCTATACTTTTTCCTATCCATCCGTCCAATTTAAATCAAATAAGCTATTGGCCGTTTCATCTGGATCCGACACTTTAGGGTATTTTATTTTTAATTTTTATTCTACAAATTATATGAAATATAAAATTTGATAGATGTCGTCATCTCAATAGGGTGCACCTAAAACAAATATTAAAAAATATTCCTTATAAAATAAAACGACCGTAATGGACACCCAAAATTTGGTGTCTAATTATTGTGTAAAAAACAAATTAAAAATAAAACAAAGTAGAGGTGTGACATTGTAATTGGATTCATCTCAGCCGCTCATTCAGATATGATGGTTAGATAAGGGGAAGTATATAACTCTTATACATTAGAAGAAGCATAGATCTTTCTCATTCCCTAGCATTACTCACTTTTGCGACTTTCTAATTAGACTTCTACATTTTCTTGATGTCGTTTAAGACTGAGTCGGCTAGACTGAACGAGCCATCCTCAGATTAGCCACAGTCAGGCTCATGGTCGATTCTGGTTTTGAAAAGAGTGGTTGGTAATGAACAAATATAGCTAACCCCATCATTAGCAAATTAGAAGAATAAAAACTTTCGACTAAGCCAAGGTTTAATATTAAGTACTTAGTTACAATTTAATCAAAGTTATTGACCCTTACAATTGTTAGAATGGACCTTAGAAGATACATAATCATGTGGATGACCATGGGAATACATACTCATGAGATTCCTCATAGTCCATTCAATGGATGAATGGTGATGGCGGCTAACAGGTCGCACTCTCACTACATCAAATATGGTGTTGAATATCAAGTTTTGACCAGTGTTTTAAAACCTAAAATTGGGTTCTAAATTACTCTCCCGCTGGACAGATCTATATCAGTGGATTTGCCCAATCACTGACCTAGGAGTCATGATGGACGAAGTAAAGAAAACCAAAAATTAATAATAAAATGATAGTTGTATAGAGTAATAGATCCAAGTTCACTGTGGGGTTGAGTGGTTAGTAGTTCGACATCAAGCAATGCTATATCTAAAATTTGATTCTTACCACTAAACTACCAAAAAATAAAATAAAATTCTTCATAGATTTAAGTCATAAAAAACGAAAATTTCAATAAAATATGTTTCACAAATAAAAAGGATTGGTCTGTCTCTGAAGGAGGATTCGGCCTGAGTAACCTCCAAATCTGATCCATGCCGGCGATTTTTCAAACCGACTATAGATTGTGAATAAATGGAAATATAGGAAAACAATGAAGAGACCTTCAATTACAATTTCAACTATAAACGCGGTCTTATTTCAAGATGAAAATTCTATCATGTCCATATTTTTCTGGTAGATAAAGGCTCCCTAGCACCTCATTTTGGCATTATTCCAAGACCACTTTACAGGTATTAATATGTCCCAACGAGTAAAGAATCGTATGATGTGTCCTAAGGTCCAATTCTTGTTTCTATATCTCAATATCATTATCATCATCTTCATTTAAGTATTATTCTAATTATTTGGAGTTGAATGTATGAATCAAGTTTCTCCATTTTGCTCATAAATTCAATATTCATGATAAGATTTAATAAAATTTTACGCTGACTGTCATACTTAACACAACCCTACTCTTTTATATGGACAATCAGCATGACTGGATTAGAGCCGACGAAGGCAGTCTCTCTCTCAATAAATATATATATATATATATATATATATATATAATTTACAAAGAGACCATTTATTTTCAGTACAAAAAGATCACAATCTTTCTCGATATATATACTAATCTCTCTATCTATGTATATTAAGATGCTTGTATTCACAAGGATGATTTGACAATAGCCTGGAATTTTGTGCCGTCAATGTGCTTTTTGGCTTGAGTAGGGGACTCGGGGCTGTGAAGGGGGTGGGTTCGGTCCGATGCCGGCCAGGCAAGAAAATATTATGAGATTTGTGAAACATAGCTAAAAACCCATAAGATTTGACAAATCTTTGTGAGTAATAAACACACTTTGAATTAATATTAAAGGACATTCTCCCTAATCCAGAAGCCACATGCGGCTTTTCCAACTAGCATTTTATTTCTTACTAGTTAGTGTAGTTTCTATCACCTTTAACACTGGGATCATAGTTATCAAGACTGGACCCGATCAGTAGTAGGATCGGTGTCGATTTAGGTTTGTTTGATCTGCCAAATAAAGTGGACAACTTTTTTTCTTACTTACAATATAATTCTTAGATTATTATTTATTTTTTTAATATTTTTAAAATCTGATTAAACCAATTTGATAGACAGTCGAACCGATTTTAATTAGACTCAAACATCACTGGTTCAATAACCGGTGCAATCTTGATAACATTGATTAGAATGCTAACTTTTTACATTTCATTTCGATCAAGTACCCAAATATGATAAAAAGAAATTGCCAATTTTCAATATTGAAAATTCTAAATAACTAGGGATATTCTAGTAATTATTATTATTATTTTTGGACAAGTTTAGAAGAGCGTGTACAGCATGATCCCATGGGAGAACTATGCATATACTTTTTAGCAAATGACCTACTTAGGAAATTTATTTGGATTGGAATATGAAAACTTTGAGATCCAATGTGGATTTATTGATGAGAAATTTCAAAAAATAAATGAATTTTGCTTGACAAGCGGTATTTTGAATAGGAAAAGCGGTACAGGAAGATTTGGTGAAAAAAAGAATTCTTCATCATATATGGAGTTGGTTTTCAATTACAAAAGAAGGCTTCGGAGTATCCGCAGTCGATGTTGCAATTAATCTCGCACATAATGTGAAGCAAAGGGTATTGAAAGTTAGACCTTGAAGGTTGTGGGCTCCGCCCATGTATAGAAGTATTAAATTGAATTTTGATGGTAGTTCGATTGGTAATCCAGGTGAGATGGGTTTTACAGATATTATAAGTAATTCAAATAGCATAATGTTTCTTTACTATGGAGGACCGTGTGGAGAGACAGCTACAAACTGTGCAGAAATGAAAGCTATTCTACAAGGTCTTCATATTTTTCATAAGAGGTTTTGCGTCTTACCTTGTTTTGTGGAGGGTGATTCGTTTAATGCTATCAATTGGTTTGTTTTGTGGAGGGTGATTCGTTTAATGCTATCAATTGGTTTGTTTTGTGGAGGGTGATTCGTTTAATGCTATCAATTGGTTTAATAAGAGATCTTGATCACCTTGAACATTACGGAGCAGATGGATGTAAGTTATGGATTTTACTAATTATTTGCAAGTATCATTCTGTCATGTTTACAGAGAGGCTAATGAGATCGCATATGGCTTAGTAAAAAGGGTTGTTCAACTGGGTGGATTGATCATTCCCGAGTCTTTAGAGTTTTAATATTTGTTGCAATTTTGTAATGTGATCTATTACAAATTAACGAAAGGAAAAAGTTTATACAAGGATGCTACCTTATAATGTAAAACTATGGATGCCCCTCAAAAATCCGTCGAAAAATGTAGTTTTAATGTTGAAAAACCCTTTGATTCATCATCTCGACATCGAGATGTATGACTACGAAAAATAAAAAGATTTTAAGTCTCAGAAATAGTGCATTTTATAATATATTATCTACGCCATCTATTTTCAAGATTTTTATATATTTATAGATCTACCTGATTTTAATCATTTTTAAAATTTAAAATTTTATAATTAGATATAAAAATAGATTTTGAAATAATCTTAAGAACATTTTGCATCAAATTTATATAACATGATAAAATTTGAAGGTACACCTTACCTCTACAAGTACGGATGCATCCGCATGCAAACTGCACTGTTAAATAAATCATAGATCCTCATCGAAATCAAAATCAAAAAAATAATTATAATATAAATAAATAAATCCCTCAACAAAAGTAATAATGAAAGGGAGAGTTTTTGTTTGTATGTTGGGGGCCGGGGGGGGGGGGGGGGGCTTGGCGGACCGATATTTTTTTAAAATTGGTTCCGTCTCGACTTATTCTGGATCCTAATCGACAATTTCCAATCTGATTTGACAATATAATTTTTGAAACACTTTAACCACTTAACTCGTTAGTAAGGTAAGTAAAAAAATTATATAGAAAAGTCCAATAGGTCATCTGTTTATAAGGAATAAAGAAAGAGGGACCAATCTAGTTACTTTGGCCAGACGTCCTAGTTTGTTTTGAAGTTTGAGAGGGGCGGATCTCCAGCATAAAGAAAACTGGCTGTAAATCCGTCAAATATTATAATAATAAATCGTAGCATGTCAAATCAATATAAATTAAACGGTAAATCTTTGAGTTCTATCTTGCCGGTTTAAAAGCATTTATTTTATGTAATTTTTTTCCTTCATTGAATCGCTTATTCTCTTTCCTCTCCCTGTATTGCTTCTCTCTCTTCCCCTCTTCAAGGCCAGAAGGCAAAACTAACAAACAGTGCTACTCTCTCTCTCCATCAAGGGCAGAAAGGTAACTTTTCTCTTCCTCCCTTGGAAAAATGACGCATATATCAATCACCGCAATAGTCCATCTGTGGGGCTAGGGCTGTTAAATATATTAGGGGTGGGTCTGATGTTTCAAAACATCATACTTTCCTAAACTTCACTTTGTCATTGTTTGGATATTGCTAATATCAGACGACTTGAGACCTCAGAATTTTGAAGCTTTTAGTAGTCTGATATTTGTGACACCAATTTACAGGAGGTCCAATTTCTGTATCTCGGATTGCTTGTTCGGAGTCCTGATGTGGAACATCGAACCACTAGGTTTGTTTAAACCTTTCATAGGCCATGTAGTCACTGCTCATTGGTGCTAGAAAGATCGAACAGGGCCGGTCGACCGGTCATGGGCCGGTTAACTGCTCCGAGTCGGTAAAGTTAAAAAATATATTTAAAATGGGTCAAAAAAACCCAAAACAAATAAAAAAATATGAAAAAAAGTAGATTATATATATATATATATTGTGTTATTACATAGAATTAATAGAATTAGCACAACAATTGAGGGACAAATCATCAATTGGGTGGATTTTTTAAAACTTGGACTCTGGGTTTTAAAACCAAAAAAGCCAAAATCGAGCTTGAAACTGTGTAATCGACCAAATTAGCATAATGAGCATGTGATGAACTTGATTAGTTTTAAAACAAACAAATTTTGATCCGAGAGGATAGTTTTCATCAATTTGTGTAGGATGCCAAATGATCATCATTAAAATTCGTACGGATCTCTAAAAAAATTATCACATGAATGTGAAATTTGACTTTCTATAAATCCGTTTTAAATTTAATGGTGACCTTTTTAGAGTCTTACACACATAAATAGAAAACAGTCCTATAGGATCATTTTTTTAAAAAAAAAAAAAAAACATAAAATTAGTATATGTGGCAAACAAAACAAAATTATATTTAAGGTAGAAAAAAAAAAAAGAAGAGAAAGTAGGAAAAAAATTGAACAACCCTTGGACATCGCAAAAGGCAAAAGTAGCATTAAAGTTGGGTATCATTTTCCCCTTCTCCCTCATGAGTACCCTCAAGGCCAAAACACATTGCTCTCCTCTCTCTATAACACACACTTGCATCTCTCAACGTCACGTCTCTTTCCCTCATTTCCGCGTCTCATGGACAAAACACGTTGCTTCTCAACTGCACCTTGTTTCTCTAGTTTGGTTCGTATGAAAATGTCCGTCCTCATACTAATTTATCTTTCACATCAAGTCATGCCAGTTGTGAAAATATGAGAGTAATTTTTCATATTTCTCTCACTCATATTCGGAGGAGTTACGCTTCACACCAATGGCGGCAAATCCCTAGAGCTTCTCTCTCTCTCTCTCTCTCAAAAAACCAAGACATTTCAGACAACATAATAAAGCTTAACCAATCCTCAGAAGTTAAGAATACTCCTTTTTTTTGCTGTATATAAGATAATTCAGACAACATAATAAAGCTTTTAGTGCCTCTTTTTCCTATAATCTACAATTATTCACGAAAAAAAAAATTACATAGCCCATTAAAAACCCATCAAATTCTTCCTTCTCGTAGAAAACCGGCGGCGCCACCAAATATGATTAAAAAAAAACCTCTCTCTGTCTCTACCCCTCTCCACGACACGTCACAATGCCCCTCGATTCCACCGCCAGCTTCCGGCCAAAAAACATAAATTCACGGCCAAAGTCGCCGGAAAACCAGAAACCATTATCTACGAATCCTGATCTTTCTCACTCTCCTCCTTTGAGACCTCCTCTTCCAAGCCATTCTCCTTTGGTGTCTCAAGGGCCCTCTTCTCCTGCTCCTCCGCCACCTCCTCACTGGTCGGATTCCTCACCCTCTCCTTCTGTTCCGCTCTCTTCTCCATGGCGGCCTTCAAATCCTCTAGAGCCTTCTTTGGGTCTCTCCTCCTCTTTATCAGAATCTCACTTATATCAGCAGGAGTCATCTCTGCTTCATCAACCAGAGCTTCAACGGCTTTTAGCCCCTCATCCTCTCCTTCGATTCCCAAATAATTCGTAACCAGAATTTTCAGAGCTTCGTAGCAGCAATAACTCATGAAAATATGCATATCCATTCTCCCTGACCTCAATAAAGCAGGATCCAATTTCTCAATGTGATTTGTCGTGAAAACGAAGATCCTCTCGCTTCCGCAGCAGGACCAGAGGCCATCGGTGAAGTTCAGGAGGCCGGATAGAGTCACGGTCTTCGTGTTGTTCTCCTCCTGGAGATTGGGAGTCGGGTTTGAGGGATCGGACGGGGTTGTCGGCTTCGGCTTCTTTGCCCGGTTGGAGAGATCGATCGAGCAGTCGATATCCTCGATGACGATGATCGACTTGCTCGTGGTCTTGATCAGGAGCTTCCGGAGCTCTGAATTCGAATGCACCTCCGTGAGCTCGAGGTCGTAGATGTCGTAGCCGAGGTGGTTGGCCATAGCAGCTATCATGCTTGACTTTCCGGTGCCGGGTGGGCCGTAGAGCAGGTACCCCCTCTTCCAGGCCCTCCCCGTCTTCTTGTAGAAGTCCTCGCCCTTCGCAAAATCATCGAGGTCGCCTTTGATCTCTGCCTTCTTTGCAGGGTTCATGGCCAGGGTATCGAAGGTCGATGGGTGCTTGAATGGCACCGACTCCCATGGGAGGCCCCTCCCGTCCATTGACCCGCCTCGCGTGTTTGTGTACAGGAGCCGGTCCCGGTTCCGCCTCCGAATTTCTGCAGCCACAGCCATTACGTGGTCGAGATATGCCGGGATGAGCACTTGCCTGTCCTTTTTGTGCATTTTCAGGACGAACATCCGCTTCTCCTCCGGCATTGGCCGCCATGAGATGGTCTGGGCCTGGCGCTGGGAGATGATATGTTCCCATACGGGAATGGCGCCATTGAAAGAGTCCTTGAGAATGTGATTGCTAGAGAGAGAAAATGTGAAGGCGGAGGAGTTGGAGAGGCGGGAGAGGGAGGCACGGGAGGCCAGGGTGGAGGCGGAGCGGGAGAGGTAGAGCTGCACCGAAGAGTAGAGGTCGTTCGGGCTCACCCCATCGGAGTCGTGGATGTCGAAGTAGCAGAAGGGGGAGAAGACGGAGGAGAAGCGGGCAAAGAAAGAAGTCAACATCGACCGGAATTCCGGTGGGAGGACGGTGTGGAGTAGGGCCTGGATGAAGGCGATGACGCCCATGAGGGAGGCCAGAGACGCCCAGACTTCTTTCATCGTTGGTGGATGTTTCTCTCTCTCTAAATATTTGTTTCTTTCTCTATTCGATTCCTGTGTTGGCTCTGCCCCTCCCTCTATTGGATTTACGAGAGACTCCCCCCACTTCCTCTGTGTCTTTCGCTTGACTTTCTCTCTCTCTCTTTCCTCTTCCTCTGGTTGCCACAGGTCTCTCCGTTAGGATTTCGATGTGAGGAATTAGTCCCGATGCTCTCTCTCTTCTCTCTACTTATATACACACACTCTCTATAGCTTCTATGGGACCCTTTTTCTCTCTCTATCTAGTTTTCAAGGGCATCCTCTCTCTCTCTACCCATCTCTGCTTCTCTGGTCATGGATGAACTTTCTCTCTCTCTATCTTGTTTCCAAGGGACTCACTCTGTCTCTCTTCCTCACCTCTGTTTCTCTACCCCACTCCGACTTTCTCCCTCTCTCTCTCGATCTCCGAGTCTTTTCTCTCTCGTCTTCTAGGTTTGGAAGACGAGGTTTTGTAGCTGGTGGTCCATTTAAAGCTTTTTCTCCGATGTTTTTGTGAATTTTTCGTGTACTATATATACAGAGCGAAAAAAATGAACATAATTTATGGGGTTCCTTATTGCAGGGGTTTTCCCTTGATTCTTGCACTCGCCTCTGCTTCCCTCTCTCTCTCTCATCTTTTTTACCATCTCTTTCTCCTCTCTCTCTCTCTCTCTCTACCCCGCGATTCTCTCTCCTGACCCTCTTTTGTATTCTTCTTATGATCTTATCCCCGGTCCTCCCGATTCTCTCTCTAACATTTTGACGCTGACTCTAATCTCTCTCCTCTCTCTTTGTTTTACCCTTCTCCCAATCCTACCTCTTTCTCTCTCTTACGATTTTCACACTCCGATTCTTTAGTTTCTTGCCACGTGCATTTATAGCCTCCCACTCTAATCTTTCTCTCTCCACATTTCCCTTTCTCTTTCTCTCTCTCCACATTTTCCTTTTAGTCTCTGCGCGTTTTGGGAGTTGGGGGTAATTTTTTTTTTGCTTGCCGTGTAAGACTGGGAATGTCATTTTTATTTTTATTTTTTATTTTTTGCTTCGTTTTTATTTTTATTTTTTTCTTTCATTTTTTTGGCTTACTTTTAATGGATATGTGTGCATGTGAAAAGTGAGGAAAGCGACCATAAAAGGCCCGGATCTTTTTGTGGGGACCGACTAAAAGGCCTAGATTTACCTTAAATTCCAGAGATGCCCCCGTTATTTAACATGACCATTATGCCCTGGTTGTAATTTATTGGCTACTTTGAAACTTTTCATCCGAGTTAATCTTATCAATCTTGTCAAGTCCCATGCTATCTTGTCCAACAATAAATAGGTATACTTACAATGTGTTTTACATATTTCAAGAGGAGCATACTGTATATTAACTCCCTCGGGGTAAAAGAGCTATTTGGGATATTATTATTATTATTATTTTTATCTAGAATTTTATGATCGGATTTACAAGATGATTATTTTTAAGGAAAAAAAAATTGGATTTTTGAGTTCTTCGACACTTAGATCTAGCCATCTAAAAATTGTTGCTTAATCTTAAAACGCTGAATTTTTCGAGCATAAAAAATGTACAATTTGAGTTTCTCTTTTTTGAGTGAGTGCCTATGTTGAACAAGTTATATCCTCATCCTCAATATTTGTGGTCCTTGAAAATGCTCCGAATTTAACTTCTTCAGCAATTTGAAGTGGTTTATGGTTAAAAATATATAAATTTCTGCAAATTGCTTTGGATAAAGTAAAAGACAGATTTTCAAATATGTAAAAATTATTATAAATTTATCTAAGATAATTTCATGAGGGACACTTCCAAACAACAAATAATTCATTATCATCATTAATTTATTGAAACCATGAACTATCATTGATAGCTAGTGTATCCAAACCAGCCCTACAGCTTGCATTCCACTTTCAAATTGTCATGACTATCATTGCCCTTTCAATGTACTTTGTCTTTATATTGAGGGACACTGCAAAACATTAGATAATTAATATCATGATTAATTCTATTGAAATCAGGAACCATTATCAGTGATATCTAGTACATCCACGCAAAGCCTATAACATGGATTCTACTTCCAATTTATACGACTATGGTGCCCTTCCATTGAAGGCATTTATTATTTTTTAACAAGAAACAATTAATGTCTTTAAAAGCTTATTTCTCATTTTTAGGCTTCATTTTTTTTGATGCATAAGTCATATAGATTTATTAAAAGATTTATTTTTAGATTAGATAAGTATAGGTAGATTTAGAAAAGGAGGTCCTCTAATAAGGCAAAATTCAGGATTTAGTTGACCTGGTAATTGTGTACTCCGTTATTGAAGAAGTGCCTTTATTGAATGCTCTATCCAAAGTAGCGCTATAAGAGCCCTTTCTTAATTCATGATTTTATTCCAATGGTCATATAGTTTCTTTCACAATAATTAGTCATTACCGAATTAGTAGAGTCGGATCCATTTCACATAGATGATCTAATTTTGAGTTCTTGTGATGTTTAATGCTTCTAAGTATTTTGATTTGGAAAGTTATATGAAGAAACCCTTTATTTTTAATACAATGACATTTCAATCACTCTCCTATGTTAGATTTCAAATTGAGTGGTTCTAAGTGTGTCATTGACTAAAATTACACTCCAAAAAAAAAAATTTTAAACTTTGCGAGACACCCAAAACTATTTAATTTGACTTGAATTATTCTTTTTAAATAATGTTTGAAATATCATCAATTGAGATCAAGAATGGGGGACTTGGACTGGATTCATGGTTCTTTGATTGAACCAGAAATTGGTCCGACTTGGTAGAAATCACTTAGTTATGTTGGGATTCTATAGTGATTCTGCAAATAGAACCGGAGATCCGGGCGAGAGAACCAAGTGATTTCCACTTAATTTGAATTTTATGAATACTTTTTTAGTACTTAAAATATCTTTTGACCCTAAAGAATCACATATAGAAATTGCTACAATCTAGGACCAATTAAACACCCAATCTCAGGATTTCAAAACATTGTAATTATGTCCTCTCTTATTTCAGAAAAATAGCAAATAAAAAAGAAATTTACCTTCATTGTGCCCATCCCATCTCTCTTCCTTTCTCTCTACTCTAAACCCACTGCTAAAAATAGGTATATACATAATGTTTCTCTTATTTTCAGAAATAACCAAGATTCCGAGAGCTGACTATAAAATAATGCAAGTTAGACAGTTCAGATTAAAATATATTAATAATGCCTCTCTTATTTTAGGAAATAATTAATGAAAAATATATAACTGATGACCTGCTATGGGCAGGATAACCCATAATGAAGGACAAGAGACGATCAGGATGGCCTAAATTCACTGAAAATTATATGACACATTTATTATGCATTTGTATTTTTATTTTTGTTTAGCGTCCTTAGATGAGCTGTACATATATGCAAAATATAAAATCCCTCGCACGCCTATTTTCTTGACAAAAACAAAATTTTGCATATATTTGGTCAAAAAAAAATTGCATATATAACAGTAGCTGGGCTTTCATTTATGTGAGTTTAATATGAGCCAGCCTACATTTTGTTCTCTTTCTTTTATTCTTTTGGATGTTTAATGTTTATTTATCTTTTTTTAACGACTTTTTTCTATTTTTTTCCAAAGCTATACCATTATTGAATATCACAGTCGTAATAAAAAGTTAACAATATTTATTTTATTTTACGTAAATTATATATGTGTGGTTTAGCATACAGTCTCCTCTTTGAGTTTATTATCTATTTTGTTAGTAAACGCAGGGCTTAATACGAACTCAAGGTTAGTCGCAACAAAGGCCAACTTCCAATTGAGCCATGGGGCCTCAAATTGTAAACAAATAATTATATGATAAAACTATTCATTTATGACCTATTATTTCTAATAAACTACTCAAAGATTTGATTATTTAATTTCCGTTCCTTATCTTAGTGTTTAGCATGTGACACAATTTGTATGTTTAAATTAAGGGTGCGGTTTGTATAGAGCCGAGGCTCTAAACAAAGTAACGTGTACCTTCAAATAGTATCGAGAAATGTGTTTTCAATACTGAAAATCATTTTGATTGCTTTAAAAGATATTTTCATCTTTAATTATAAATTTAAAAACTTCAAAAATAATGTAAATCGAGCAGATCTATGAGAACTTATAAATCTTAAAAATTGATGGTCCAAAAATGCATTACAAGATGCACTACTTCCAAAATTTGAAATCCATTTTTTCCATGCCCATGCATTTTGATGTCAAGATGATCCATTTGAGGATATTTGAGCATCAAAACAACCTTTTCTAATAAAATTTTTTAGATGGGCTCTAATTTAATTGTTTAGAGCTTCAGCCCTATATAAACTTTTTCCTTAAATTAATAGGTGATTAGTCGTGCTGATTCATACCTGCTCCTTTTACCGCCCAACAAATTCCATATTGGGGGGGGGAGGCATGCATGCAGACGGCCAATGGGTCCCATGACAACCTCGTTGGAGCTTTTATTTGTATCCAAACGTCTTTGTGAGGGGTTCTGGTGCGTCAGCCGAAGCACCTATTTAAAATGTGGTCTCCTCGATTAATTTAATCAATAGTCCTAACAACTACAATCGTGAATTTGAAAAAAGATGAATTTTGAATTTCAAAAAAACCTTCTTTATACAAATAGCGTTGCGGTATTCTACATCATTTATTCTAAACGATTGTAAGTGGAGAGTCCATTTATTTTTAGTACAAGATGTTATAATTACTTGTAACCCTTCATTTTTAGTACAATATGTTATAATTACTTGTAACCTTTCAATGTGAATTATGGTGGCTTTGATGTACCATAGAGTTCGCGATAATTTTTTTGAGTTTTGAGTTTTTGTAAATCGAATAAGTGCAGCCACTAAAATTCACATTTAATAGTCAAGATTAATTGTGACTATCTTCTATCAAAAGCTAATAGTCTTGTTGTATATTTTCTTTATTTTAATTAGGAATGAAGTTTCTATAGGGCTGTAGCCTTATTTGTTGGAGCTGAGCTGCAGCTATTAGCATCGTCCATCTATTTGGACGGTGTAGATCTCGCACAATCCCAGATGAGGAAAATTGCGACTTTCCATACACCGCTTGCCTTTCATTCTTACTCCCCGTCATACTTGTGTGCCCCAGTATAAACAAGGTCGGTGCCCTGCGCCTGCTACCCTCTCACAAAACCCTTCCTACTCTTATCTCTGACAAAGAAGAATTCAAATTCTCAATGAACACAGTAAAATATGTGACATTGTATTGGCTGCAACCTTTGTTCAATAAGTTGGATAGAGGATCAGCCATTACGGGCTCAATGGTGAGGAACCCCAATTCAAAGGAGATAGAATAATAGAGCATGGAGGGCTATTGCTTAAATCTTCATCTTGAAATTGCAGAGAAGCCTTTGGGAACAATAGTAATAATTTCAAAAACTGCTAAGATTCAAGGACTTAGGGTTTTAGTTTTGGTGTGTTTGTTATGGACATAGGGCCGAGAGTTGTTTCATGGATCCGAAAAGAGAGTACTTGGTAGAAACTATAGATTCACGGAGTAAGGATTTTGGCTTCTGTTTTCTATGCCAGTTAAAAGAAATTGTAGATTTATATATGAATACTACTTAGTATTTTTCAGGTTTTAAGTACCTTGCTTTTTAGGTTGAAATTGGAGTCTTTCTCATTTCCACTAAATCTTAGGTCTACCCCTACGGATTTATTGTTTTTCCGTTTGGGATTTCATTTCACTTTGATATATATTGTTCAGTTTCTTTGGTTTTGGCTTCACATTGCATTGTCGAGAGAGATCAGTCAATTTCATGGGTTTGGTTATGGCTTCACATGGCATGTAGGGACATAAAGGGAGCCCATTTATCAGCCATCTATAATATCTGGATTCAGTTCGTCTAATTTGAACTCATTTCTATCATATTTATCTGGTAGAGAGAAGACCTTGGTTTCATATGAATTTTCTATTTTCTTTTTTCATGTTTCTCTTCTTTTCTTTTTTTTCTCTCTCTCCTACTATTACTTTTCCATGACAAAAAATGATTTAATTAGATGGTATAGATTTAGTATGTCTTTTAAGACAATGCCAAAAATCGACACCTCTTTTAAAACACCCTTAAACCTAAACCATACAGTTAAAATATTTGAAATCGACCACTGCAATCGTACTTTTGCATGTATGGTTGCAGCATTTGATTAGTTTTCTTCCTTTTAAAAATATACTAATTAATAGTTTATTTTTAGACCATTGATTATCATTTGTTTTAATGATTCGAACATCATTTGCACTATTTTAGAAATACCAAATCACGGATTTAAAGCATAAACACATCTAGAGTGCCTCAGATTTTATTTTAGATACTAAATTCATGTCGGGGATTTCTACAATGGGATATAATGTGAATGGGACCTCAATTAAACATTATTGAATTCAAAATTTTGAACATCATTATCATGGGATAGAGTTTTAGCATGGGATGGGGTGTTTCTAACATATGCAGCCCAACTCTATAATCTATTTTTAAAATGGATTCTTTTACCCTTTCTTCTTCTTTTTTTTTTTTTTTTTTTTTTTTTTTTTTTTTTTTTTGGGATTCATCATCTAAACCAAGTTGATCATGAATATGATGCAAAAAATTAACTTTCAAATTTTAAAATACAATTTTTTGGTATTTTTGGATACACAATCTATATGTTATTTATGGATGGTACACTTTACACAACGTCCATATGTAGGATGGATATTTGTGAGTCAGCGGGCTTTTGTGCCGGCTAACTCACACAACACTTTTCCTTTAGTAACTGAAACAAAGTGTTGTATTTTGCATGGGAAAATAGTAATTATGATTTCAAAACAATATTTATTTTGTACTAGGATGGCTTATAGGAAGAGGATTGCATTTGAAAATATATTATTTTCAACTTCTCTTTTATTATTAGAAAATATACGACAAGACTATTTACGTTGAGACGAGGATATCACAATCGCATTGGCCATCAAATGCAAAATGAAACAGTTGAAGGGATGCCTTTGACTTAGCCTTAAGTCCATGAAAAGCTCAATTTTGTGACAAGGCTAGAGATGATTGTGATCTTCAATGTAAATTTAAATTATCTTCTTTCATGCAATCTCTTCATCACAATGATAAATAAGCCATTAGGATTCTTGTTAGAGCTACTTTGGTATTTTTTTAGAGCTACTTTGGTATTTTTTAAGATAGAAGAGGTCAGGAATGGAGGGCTTTCTGTTTTTTCTTTTTCTTTTTTGTTTTTTATTTATTTTTTGTTTTTTTTTGTCAATAAAAAGAACCAAAGATAGAGGCAGAGGCGGCTGGGTACCTCTTACTTATACTTGTTTTTTTCAAAGTTCACAAGTTTTCTTTTTAATTCTCCATCTAAAAAACTCGACGAAATAAACTCGATGTCTTTGTTCAGTAGCTAAGCCCTCTTATTCAATGTGCACACATTGCCCCCATTGTTGCTTCTCTCATGCTTAGAGTTCGAGTACACGTGAGAAAGTTGGGCTCACCGAGGTTGGACCTTGGGTATCCAACTCATGGATTTTAAAAAAGATTTAAAAAATTACAAAAAATTTTAAAAATAAGAAATCTATTCATGTTTTTTTTAACATATTTTTGGAAAGTAAAAAACATATTTTTGAAAAGTATTTTAATTATGCATATTTATTTTTACATTTTCTCATTTTTTTTTATTATTTCAAAAATACCTCATATCACAAATTGATTTATATTTCTTTAATCCAATTGAAATAACATTGCTTATCTTAATTGGTCAACATAAATTTGAGATGTTTTCTACTACCATGTCAAAAAGTGGCACGTCTTTTCATATAGTGTCAAATCTGCACAATCTAAATTTAAATTGACAACGTAGATTAAAAAAAATTTACAAGTTTTATATTAACTTTTGTATAAAATATATTAATTTATACATTATAAAATATATACAAGACCATTTATTTTGGATATAAGATAGTCACAATCATCAATAACCATTGGATTTAAAATCAGGTGGTCAAAGATGTGTTAATAATTAGACACAATACCCAAGATAAACATATTTTCACATCAATTACTAAAAATTATTATATTTTCCCTGTACTAAAAATAAATCTTCACATAGTATATAATTTATACACATTATACGCCTAGGTCTAGATCTTTAATCGAGAGTTACCTATACTAAGCATATAAATTGAACTTACCCAAAAAAAAAAAAAAAATACACATAAATTAAGACCCAAAATCGATTCAAGTAGGTTCCGCGCAGAAATGGTCTTGTTCCCAACCTTGCCGGTTAGACTCCAAGTCAGGTTGACGTGATCCTACCGGTAAGTTCCAAAATGGACCCGGACCCAGATCTGAGCCCAGCTGGGTCAGCTTGGTCGATGCCGACTTAAAACATAACCCAGGTCGACCCAACCCAACCCAACCCAACCCATCTCCAACCCTCGGCTCCAAAAATCTCTCTTCCGCTCTAATTTTCTCTCTTTTTCTCGAGTTTCTCGACATTTGTCTCTCTCTTGGGCTCACGTTATCCCAAGAGGTTGGAGGTTTGCGATCTTTCAGACTGTTAAGGTGCTTGTCCCCATTACAGGGTTCCTGGAGATTGTGGGTTTTACGTGCTCAGTTATGTAGAGAGAGAGAGAGAGAGAGAGAGAGAGAGGCATTTATTAGTTTGTTTTCATGGGCTCCAAACATAAGCGTGACAGCATTGTATCTGAACCCCTCTCTGAAACAACCTCCTTCATTACGCCATCAATCTCTCGAAAACGAGACATCGAACACAATTACCATAAAACCCATATTCCAACGCATACCAACTGCTGGCCTTTGATCCATCAAAGAGTACAGGGCAAGGGTGTAATAGTCATTCTGCAGCAGGGGAATCATCCTGGACCTCTGAATAGATTGGGTTGTTCTCTGTCTTTTGCTTGATAGATAGAAGAGAGAGAAAAAAGAGAGAGAAAGTAGGTTAACCCTGAAAATCCTCCTCGGGAGAGTTGCCTGACGCCCTCATCATTGTCTCGTGCCATTCTAGAGAGAGAATAAGCCAAGTGGAAAAAGAGGGCTTTTTGAACTTTGAAAATTAGAGAGAGAAAGAGGTATACCACCTAGAGAGAGAGAGACGCACGCTTTAGAGAGAGAAGCAAACAATGGGGAAACTTGTAAGGAACCCCTTCTATCCTGACTCCTCAGTCCTGACTGTAAAAGTGATTAAAGTTACCCTTTTTTCTCTCTTTGAATTTCCCTTCATTTAAGATCTGGGACCAGGAAGGAGGGAGTTCTCGGCAAAATAATGGGCACGGTGCAGTCAAAAATTTGGGTCCATAGGAATTTTCACTCCTTAAAAGTATACCCTTCTTTTTTGTGTAATGACAAAATAGTTCATTATGTGTAATGTTTCAGCATCAAACCTTGAGGCTCGTTGAGAATGAGCCGGGGTATAGCACCACCATTTGTGCCTCAATTAAAGTTTAGGCTTCCCTTTGGCCTTGTTATCTCCATTGAATTACTCAAAAAACTAAATAAATTAAACGGTGGCATGAGAATGGGGTTTGGGGTCATGGTGGTAACACCCCCATATCCTACTCTCTACTTTGTGGTTTCTATTTTCATCATTAATATTTTAAAAAGGCTAACTCCCAATCTACCTAGAAAAATGGGTAGCAGCATCTACTTAGAAAATTGGATAGAATCCTATTTTCCCCACTACCCGAAGAAAAAAAAAAAAGAAAAGAGGAAGGTGTTATGAAGTTTCAAAAGTACGTGAAAATTTATTTCGGGTCTACTTATGGGACTTAAAACTCAAAGAAGGTTACGTATCCAGCGGATCTGCAAGCGCATAAATTTTTTGAAAATAAACAGTCTAGATATTATAAGATGTATTACTTTTGGGACTTGAAAATCCTATTTTCCATACCTCCATATCCAAAGGTCGAGTAGATCAATTAGACTATTTTTCAGTATCAAAAGGATCTTTTCCAGTGAGAGTTTAAGGCGGTGCCTTACTTCTACAATGTAAGGTCATTGATTAGACGATTTTTCCGTATCAAAAAGATCTTTTCCGGTGAGAGTTTAAGACGGTGCCTTACTTCTATAAGGTCAACATCTTGCATAAACTTTTTCCTTCTCGCTAATAGAAAAAGCTTACATAGAGCCGTAGCTCTAAAATATCAAATTAGAGACCACCTCAAAATTTTCAATGGAAAAGATTCTTTTGGTATACAAATGTCATCAAATCGATCATCTTGGCATCAAGATGTATGTACATGAAAAAAAAATAGATTTCAAGTTTTAAAAATAATGCATCTTGTAACACATTTTTTTACTGCTAATTTTTTAGATTTTTAAGTTTTCATAAATCTACTTGATCTACATTATTTTTGAAGCTTTAAATTTTATAACTAAAAATAAAAATATATTTTAAGGCTATCACAAAGGTTTCGAGTATTGAAACCACATTTCTCGATATTATTTGAAGACGCACTTTACTTTGATTATTTAAAGCCTCGGCTCTGTACAAACGGCACCCCTCTAAAATATAGTCTTCATTATCTTTATTTCATGCCAAAAGTTTTTCAACTCCTATGGGAACCACAATCAATTTACTCCCTTTGGCAAACTTATTTTTGGCATATCTATTTTATTTCAAACTTTGTTGATGTGATCTATAGAGTTTGGCAACCGACCTCAAAGCGAAAAACCTTTTAACTCTCTGTCACTATGTGCCTTAAAAAAAAATGGGTGCGGTTTGTATTGAGCCTAGGCTCTAAACAATCAAATTAGAGCCTACCTTCAAATAGTATCGAAAAATGTGGTTTCAATATTGAAAATCTTTGTGATAGCTTTAAAATATATTTTTATATTTATCTATAAAGTTTAAAGCTTCAAAAATAACGTAGATCAGTATATCTATGAAAACTTGAAAATCTTGAAAATTGATGGTCAAAAAATGCTTTACAAAATACACTACTTCCAAAACTTGGAATCCATTTTTTTATCATGTCCATGCGTCTTGATGTCGAGATGATCAATTTGAAGACATTTGGGCATCAAAACAACCTCATCTAGTGATATTTTTGAGGTAGGCTTAAATTTGATTGTTTAGAGCCTCGGCTCTATATAAACTTTTCTCAAAAAAAATATCATTCCAAGATTGCACTGGAACCATCCGATTTTTGGAGGGAATGATCTAGATGTTTATGAACTCAAAATCTAATTTTTCTTTAAAAATAATCATCTAGTTATAATTAGATAGATCCCGTAACTTTAAATAAAAGAATCCTCTCAAATGAATGATTTGCCCGAGGGAGTAAATGAATAATATGCTCCCAAGGGGGCATAATATACACAATCTTATTTCGTAATATGATCCATATGCTGCTCACGATGAAATCTTATGACTATGAGGTCATCACTGTTCATCAAAGAGGTGGAAGATGGTTCAGAGAGTGGGCACCAAAAGTGTCAATTCACTTATGTGTACATTCCCACCTCGCTGCATCGCCGTCCAATCCATTGAACGTAACATGACCATGTTGACTATAATATATTTTTTCCATGAGTAATGGATTACAAATAGGCCTTCTTGCTTTGATATGAACATATTTTCATGAGCTATTCAAGTTATCAAAACACCGCTCCAAGTTCTTTGGTTTCAAAGGGTTTTAGAACCTGAGACGCATCTCAAATCGTTGCGTATCTATTTTTCCACACCAAACCCATCATTTTGGAGTTTCAAAAATAGCGCAGATCTGATGATCATTAAATAATTTGATTTGAAAGGAAAAAAAAGTACAAGATGAACAAGTTTTAAAGTTAAAATCCGTGTTTTCCCTTATGATCCATGATCCTAGCAGTCGAGATGATAGAATCCAAAATCCATCCCTACTTTTGAAAGGGCCGGAGTTCCAACAACAGGTGACCCAACCTGTCTATAACAGTCTACACTTTCCACATTGATCTATAATAGTATATATTCTCGAGAGGGATTGTATACTATGAGACTACTCACTTTCGTTACAAGGATGTCACAATTATTTGAGTAGTCAGATGTCAAATTGGATGGCTTAAGGTGTGTCATTCAGTTCAAAAATTTTTTTATTGAACTTTGAGTCTAGTCAATAACAATCTTATAACCACCCAATTTGAAATATGACAGACAAGAGTATTTATAACCTCTATATACCAAAAATAAATGATATCTTTGTATACTTATCCTTCTACTAATGCAAATTTTCTTGTTATACCGACCACATGGTTGATAATATATTTTTCTTGTAAGTTATAGATAATAAAGGGGCCTTCTCGCATTTGATAGACACTTTTTCATTCCTGGTCACATGAACACCGTAACACTTGAAATTCTATGGAGGGCTTTAGGACCCAAAACACATTCTATATCATTGAATATCCATTTTTCACCTCAAATCCATGGAGTTCCAACAAAAATAAACAAAAGCATATATGATAATCTTTGAAAAATTTAAATGAACGTTCCAATAAAATAAAAGAGTACTACAGGGACTATTTTTAAAAGGTAAAAATCATTTTTCCCTTGAAATTCATGATCACGAAACACCGAATTATGAATCGAAAATCCATCTCCCAAATAATTTAAAAAAGGGCGACTCTTTACAAAAATTGGCCGTGCCCCAGGGGTGGCAATCCGGTTGGGTTGACCTGCCGATCTGGGTCCAGGTTCGTGTTTTGGATTTGATTCGGGTCAGGTCTGGGTCTGGCATGGAACCTATAGGGTTAGGTTATTCAACCCGACCCAGGATATAATATAAAAATAATTTAAAAATACTAAATAATATATAAAATATTTTTAAATTTTTAAATTTTTTAGACCTAGATCTGGGTCGGGTCCAAGTACAAATGACTTGGACCCTTCTTAGGTCAAAATGACTTGGACCCATCTTAGGTCCAGGTCAAAGTCACTTAGATCTGATCAGGGTTTGGGTCAGGCTTGCATACGAAGTAGAGTTGGTTCTAGGACAAGGTCGCCCCGATCCCAACCACTGTTAGAAAAATCGGCCGGTTAGAACCGGAACTTGCTGGTTAGCTCGGAACCACAAGGGTTTCAAGTCCAATTAGGGGTGGTTTTGGTGTCCTAAGGACCTAGGGTATCACCCCATAAAATGTCTAGAACAAAACTGCCCTGTTAGGGGTCGAACCGACCGTATTTATGTCTAACTAGTCAGTTATGATCTAATTGGACCGGTTTTATGTTAAAACGCTGTTTTTTTTGAGGCAAAAAATGGGTAAAATGAAATATCGATCGTTGTTTGAAATGGAGCCCGTTATTTGTAGCATGACCTATGAATGAATTTTTTTTGCTTTTTGTTATTCTATTTCCTTGTCATTTTTTGGCGTTTTTGGTGCTTTAGTGCTGTAAACCATTATTGATTGTCTACAAACCAAAAAAAGCAATAGTTCATATGGATTGAAGTGGTAAATTTTCTACCCTTTTGAAATTTCTGTGATTTCATCAATTTCTTCTTCAATAGGTAACGATTATTGATGAAATTTGAGAGTTTTGAATCCTAATCGAATTAATTACCATATATTTCTTCTTTAATAGGTAACAATTATTGATGAAATTTGAGAGTTTTGAATCATAATCGAATTAGTTACCATATCCCTGTTTCAATTTGTTCAACAAACAAGATATAGGGGGTTGATTTTGGCCCGAAAATTTGCTCAAAGAACATGTGTTTGAGCTGCTTAAAGAACCCTAATTCGATCCGATGTTTCGTTAATTTCATCTTTAATAGTAACAATTATTGATGAATGTTGAGGGTTTGAGTCATAATCGAATTGGTTATTATATCCATCTTTCAATTTGTTCAAAAAACAAGACATTTGAGGTTGATTTTGGCCTCAAAATTTGTTGCCCGAAGAACTTGTATTCGATCAAAAAAATAGATTTTGGATCAATTTACTGGTCTTTTTTATCAAATTGATTTATAGATTTTGATCATCAAGGCTTCATCTGTCATATAAAATAGATATGTTTATTTATAATTGAGTAAATTTTTTTATATGAATTTATTTCTTGTTTGATGTAATGAAAATTTCATAGATCTAAATATTATGTGATTTTTTAAATTAAATAAAAAAACAGAATATTTTTTTATTAGATTTGTTGCATTTGAAAGATGATGGAAGTCTTTACAAAGCTTTTGTATTGATTTGTTCGATTTTCCGAACATTGAGGGTCGTTTTTTCTTGAAATGTTGCTCGATTTTAGGGGCTTTTGAGAAACCGATTTTTCAAAAAAAAAATTATTTTTACTTAATATTCTTAAGTTAATAAAATTATTTTTTATAATGAATATGGGAAGTGTGTTTCTATTTTGCTTACTAAAAAATATATATTTTTGATAAAATTATGTCTTTATGATAAAAATATTTTTTTTGATGAATATGACAAAAAAATCGATTCTTTTTTTTTAAATGTTATATTTTTTTCTAAAAAAAATAAATTAAGTGCCTGATAATGTCGGTTTTACTTTTGCTTCATTTTTTTTTTACGATATTTTTCTTTTTTTATTTGAAATAATATCTCTATAGACCCCATTTTCAACTTTCATTTCTCCATTTACCTAAGATTGCAAAACTTATCTTACGACATAAAAATTCACTCTATTATATCTCCTAACCATATTTTATTTATTTATTTATTTTTATTTTTACTCAAACAAAATAAAAAAATACATTGTTTCTAAACCCCTCTCTCTCTCTTAACATGATTCCCTTTCTCTTTCCCCCCGATCAACCTCCCAAACCCATGCTAACTTTCAAAGAGCTCGATCATCTGATCAACGGACATGCCATGAAGCTCCATCTTTCCCAAGAGCTCCTCACATGATTCCCTTTCTCTTTCCCCGGTCAACCTCCCAAACCCATGCTAACTTTCAACGAGCTCGATCATCTGATCAACGAACATGCCATGAAGCTCCATCTTTCCCAAGAGCTCCTCAAGCCGTTTCTTACTGAACCTCATTTTCACCTCTTTAGAGTCCCCACCATATTCTCTCTAGAACCCATTTTGCTCTATCTCTGCCCAAACACACACTATCTCTCTACTGAAACCCCAAACTCTCACAAAACCCATTTCGCTCACTCTCACAAAAACCCCAAATACAGCTTCCAAAAGGAACCAAGCTTCCTCATTTTCTCTCTCTACCACAGGGGACATGATATATTCCACTTCCAGCTCAAACAAATTCAAATATGGAAATCTCTCCATCGAACCACATCCATTTTAACCTACCATTTCCGACAAGAGGAAAACTCTATCAGTGGTTGTTTTTGTGTTTCTCTCTCTACACATGCTTTCTCTCTCCAAAAACCTCTGTGAGAGGGATGAGGATTAAGAAATGGTCACATGGGCTTGCTTTATATGTGGAGAGAGAGAGAAGATGGCCTGGAATGATGGGAGAAGGGACTGTTTTTTTAATTTCTCTATCTAAAAATGCTCTCTCTCTCTAAAAACCTCTGTAATAGGGATGATGATTAAGAAATAGTGAAGGGGGTTTTGTTTAATATGTGGAGAAAGAGAGAGAGAAGACGGCCTGGAATGATGGGAGGAATGGTTTTTTTTTTGTGTTTCTTTCTCTAAAAATGCTTTTTCTGTTTTTTTTAATTTGTTTGAGTTAAAAGTTGGAATAAATATAGATAAAGTTATTAGGGGATTAGAAGATAGTTTTTGAAATTTTGGATTTAAGAAGAAATGAAAGTTAAAAATAAAGTTTATGGAGATAGTTTGTTTTTTTGTTTTTAGTTGCATGATATAGTTATATTTGTAATAATGGAAATGGGATTGTAATTGTAATTGTTGTAATAATGGAATTGGGATTGTAGTTGTGTAATGGACATAGGATTATAATTATGTTGGCAAAGGCATTCACAATTTCAAACTTTTTTATTATAAAAAAAATTTAATCTTGCTTTTAAATAACTGTATTGGATTATGATATTTACTTAAGATCAATAATGCTTAGTTCCTTCTAGCCATTTTCTTATTTTGTCGTAGGAACTGTTGATATAATAGTTTACTTTGCTGCTCAATTGATGAATGTAATCATGAACTGTTAATATGATTACTTCAAATCTTTTGTTGGAATGGAGAAACAAATAAAATACATTGGAAAAACACAAGAGTAACTTGACCTTTCTTACCATTCTCATTACTACTAGCCATTGTTACTTGGACTATATAACTCCATCAATTAAATTAATGTCAAATTATAAATTGTCTTGCATATCTCTATAGTATTCATATATTAATTTTTGTAAAAAGTTGTTTCAAATTTTTTTTGTAAGATAAATGTAGATAATAAGGTAATATACACTTAATCTAAGTTCTCATTTTTTTAAATTTTTTTTTTTGGGGTTTTTGACCCTTTTTTATTAAAAAAAAATTCGACTGGACCGGTTAGTCTGGTTTCGGTTCTAACCGCTCTCAGCCCTATGTCTTGTTAACCATTCCAGTTTGATTTTACGAACATAGATTTCAACATCGAGATGTATGGACATGAGAAAAAATGGATTTTAAGTTTTGGAAGTAGTGCATCTTGTAGCACATTTTTGGACCGTCAATCTTCAAGATTTTCAAATTTGTATAGATTTGCTTGATCTACACTATTTTTTAAGTTTTAATTTTATAACTAAAGATGAAATTATGTTTTAAGACTATCGCAAAGATTTCTAGTATTGAAACCTCATTTAAATGTGCATTTTATTTTGATTGTTTAGAGCCTCCGCTCTATATAAACTGCACCCTTATATTTTTTAGTCCTAAAAGTACTTTTAGCTTGGCTTATATCCGAAGGAGTTTATAGACAGTGTACTCCCGCAGGAGTAGAGAGTCATTTTACTTCTTCTTCTTTTTTTTAATTGTCCACCTACGCCATTTATAAGAATATAGAAAAGGGAACATGCTTTCCATGTTCTCTGCCACACACTCCCAAGAAACTATTCTTAAGGATAATATTAATAATTATAGGAAGAAGACGTTTTTGGGCGTCTTTTTACTGAAACCGTGGAGTTTGCTGGCGCCAATATCATTTTCTTGGGCTCTTTTCTTTTTTTGTTCTTGTCCTCTCCATTCATGACACGTTGCAGATGGGCCGCAATTGTAATGGACATTAGAGTTTACAAGTAATTTTCTTTGGCCACTGTTGTTCTACTCTTTTTTTATTTTTATTTATTTTTTTATTTTTAAAGGCCGTTTGGCTCCTTCAAAATATATTATAGAAAAATAGAAGAAAATAGATTGTTAGTAAATACGACGTTTTCATTGTTTGTGTACATTTATTAGTAAGAAAATAAAAATAGATTATATAATATTTTCTCAAATATCGTGAAATCGATTTTAAGAGAGGTAAGAAATTTTTTACTCGCAGGATGGGTAATTTACAGCGCGTCTCTAAAAAACCATTTTCCCTCTCTCATGAGTACATCATCTCCTCCCTCTCAAGCTTTGCTTTCCCGCTCAACTTAGAAGGCATACCACTTCCCTCTCTCAAGCTACCCTTTTACAGATTCATAGTCATTTTTAAATCATGGTATTAGTTTCTCTCCTCCAATCATTTTACTCGAATCTATTCTTTCTCCTCTTCCTTGTTTTCTCAACCTTTCTCTCTTCATCGATCATTATGTTCTTGGAAACCAAATGTTCTATGTTTGTCCTTTTGATAGAGTCAGTTCTCTTTGCCCAGCCTCTCTTCTCTGCCCTTCTTCGAGCATTCCTTCTCTGTGCGTAACCTCCCTTCTATGTGCTTGTAGTCTATCCCTCTTCGAGCTTCCCATCTCTGTGCTCTCTCTACAAGGGAGTTGTCCGGGCTTGTAGTATGAGCCTCTTTGAGAGCCTCCCTTCTCTGTCACTCTTCGAGTCTCCCTTCTCTATGCTTTCTCTACAAGCGAGCCATCTATGTAAATTATAATGATTACTATATCTTTTGAAAAAAAAAAGATTTTTTTGGGATTAGTGTTTAGATCGAGACAAAAAAAAGTAACAAATTTTATTCTATTTAATTATAATAATTACTCTTTTGGAAAAAAGGACTTTTTGGTATTAGGGTTTAGATACAGATAAAAAAGTGATAAATTACTTACACATTGGCTTCTTCCAATACTTCATTCTAATTTTTAAAATATTTTACCATTTCACGATAATTGTTTTTTTAAAATGCATCACCATTTTACTATTTAAACCACAAATTAACGATATTTAAAGGTTGTGGCTAAAATAGTTCACTCAATTTTTATGACCAATATTATTAATTCACACTATTAAGTTATTATTCCTTGAGGCATGACAAACATGGTATAGTCATGTTATCTACACATATGCATTTCAATATTAAATAGGAATATCTACAAAGAAACCATTTATCTTTTTTAAATGGAGGTCACAATCATTATCAAATATTAGATGTCAAATTGAACGGCTTGAGGTGAGTTATGAAGTGTTTTTTGTTTTTTTTTTTCAACTTTGTATTTATTCAATGACACTAGTACAACCACCCATTTTGAAATTTGAAGGATAAGAATGATTGTGCATACAAAAGATAAATGGTCTCTTTGTAGACAATTCCATATTAAATCGCTATGTCTAATAAGACCAAATGTGCAATGTAGACCATTCCATATTAAACCTGTCAAGTAAGAGCAATATATTTCTGGGATTGCATCTAAATACTACCAAAACACTAACAATCCATTTGCATGTAATATATTACGCCAGCAATATATTTTACGGACAATATATTTTCAGGTATCCAAACTGTTGAAAAACTTGAGGGAAGAGATGAACCCACTCTTAGGATTAGGGGCAGTGTCTTTAGACTATCGATCGTAAAGATCAGTTTTTTACCAGAACTATGAGAACTTTATAAATTTCTGTGTACCTCTACATGGCTATGAAACCCTTCTTAAAGAGGAATGGAGGAGGCCGTTCTCCAAAGTTCGGCTTCCTCTTGAAATCTCTGAGAAAACGTAGCCTTGTAATCCTAGGAAGTGGGTGGTTATTTTCTAGCCGTTAAATAACGACACTTTCTCTCTTTAAGAAGCCTCCATTTTTTAGTGATAAGCATTAAATTATAAGAGAGAAAAATATTACACGTTTAAAGGCCCCATGGCCACACACACATACCAACATCTCCCACTTGGCCATGAGGGCCAGATATATTAAAATATCGTAAAGTCTTTACCACTTAATGAATTTAACATTTATGTGCATAGTTTTGTCATGAGGCTTTCACGCAAGTACGGTTATAAATCTCATAACAAAAAATATGAAAGTCATGTAATAGTTTTTCACACTAATGCAGTTTTTCCTCTCATGACCAAGACATCAAAAAATATCCCATTTGGGAGTTCCTGACTTAAATATTTTTAAGTCCCATCAAAACTACATGCTTTGATAATATTAATGCACTCAATCCCTTTGTTAAAAGGTCAGTAATTATATCTGAAGATGGCAAATAACTTATAGTTATTTCATTCTTTCAAATAATATCATAAATATAATGATAATCAATTTCAATGTGCTTACCCTTGGAACTATATGCTTCATTTCTAATTGATGAAATAGCAGCCTGATTATCACAAAAAATTTTAACAGGTCTGTCGGCTATGTTCAGCTTCAAATCATTTATGAAGCGTTTAATCTAGACGATATAAATTGTAGCAATGCTACAAGCAATATACTCGGCTTCCATAGTATACCGAGCTACACAACCTTGTTTCTTACTAGACCAAGAAACACATCCACCACCAAAGAGGAATGCAATTCCTGAGGTTGATTTTCTATCATCTGGGTCTCCTGCAAAATCTGCATCAGAGTACCCAATAACCTCTAAGTTGTCAGCTTGGAAGCACAACTTGTAATTTTTAGTTTTCTGAATATATCTGAGTATCTTTTTTACAGCTTGCCAATGAATCATCTCAGGATTACTGTGAAATCTACTTACAAGACCATATGCATGACTCAAATCAAGCATTGTACACAACATGACATAATTTATGCATCCTACAGCTTGAGTATATAGAATTCTTTCCATTTCAGCTTTGTCACTATCATTTAATGGACACATTTTTTTTGATAATTTTAAGCCTTTACAAACAGGTGTATCTATGGGCTTGTAATTTTCCATATTAAATCTCTTTAAAACACTTTCTAAATAATTTTCTTGAGATAAACATAAAAGTCTCGAACTTTCTCGAACTTCTATCTCTTGTTATCTTGATGCCCAATATATATGAGGCTTCTCCTGTATCTGTCATCTCAAAATGGGAACTTAGCCATGATTTGGTATGGTTAATCATGTCAATATCATTACCGGCTATCAAAATATCATCCACATATAGTGACAATATAACAAAATTGCTCTCATTATTCCAGGCATATACACAATGGTCTAACATATTGGCTATATAATCAATTTCAGTGATTGCATTATGAAAAGTAAAATACCATTGCTTAGAAGACTGTTTGACACCATATAAAGATTTATTAAGTTTATATACTTTGTCTTCTTGGCCTTTAATTAAATATCATTTTGGTTGTTTCATATATATATCTTCTTTTAATTCTCTATTTAAGAAATGTGTTTTGACATCTATCTGAAATAATTCTAGATCATAATATGCAACTGATACAAGGATGATCCTAATAGATGAAAATTTTGCTAATGGAGAATAAGTTTCTATATAATCTATGCCTTCCCTTTGGGTAAATCCTTTACCTACCAACTTAGCTTTATATTTATCAATGGCTCCATTTGTATTAAGTTTTTTCTTTCGGACCCATTTGCAACCGATGACTTTTCTATCTTTAGGGAGGTCAACCAACTCTCAGACTTGATTTCTTTTAATAGAATCAAGTTCATCATCAATGATTTGAATCCACTTAGCTGAGTCAGATGAGCTAATAGCTTCACTATAGCTACGAGGTTCATCTATTGTATCCTCACTCATTGAAGAGTAATTGTCTTCATTAATAAATACATAAAATTCTTCTAAAGTTGTAGGTGGGGCTCTAGTTCTTTTAGGTCTATTTGGTATACTTAATTCGATTGAATCATTCTCACCAAATGTAAAGGGAGTCTGAGAAACAGGATCTTCCAGACCCTTATATTTATCAATTTCATGTGAGTCAATAGAGTTATTTAAAATATTTTCATGATCTATATTTTCTAAGAAATGAGCATTACGACTCTCTACTAATGATCTAGTATCATGGTTATAGAATCTATACCCTTTAGAATTTTCTGAATAGCCTATAAAAGAGCATTTTATAGTTTTACTTTGTAATTTATCTTTATTTTGTTGTGATATAAGTACATGTACCCAAGAACCCCAAACTTTCAAGATAATAAGGTCAGGTTTCCTACCTGTCCATAATTCATATGTGGTCAAGTCTATAGATTTAAATGGAACATGATTCATTATATATATTACAGTGTTGAGAGCCTCATCTAAAAATGAGGTGATAAATTTGAATGGCTCATCATGGATCTAATCATGTCCATTTGAGTTCTATTTCTCCTTTCCGCTACACCATTTTGTTGTGGTGTATATAGCCTAATTGTTTGGTGAATTATACCATGCTCCTCACAAAATTCAGAAAATAAGGCGGAGTAATATTCACCTCCCTTATCTGTTCGAAGAATTTTAATATGTCTACCTAATTGATTTTCTACCTCAGCTTTATATTCTTTAAAAGTTTCTAATGCATCCGATTTCTTACTAACTAGGTATACATATTTATAATGTGAATAATCGTTTATAAATGTTATGAAATATTTCATACCTCTATGTGTTTTTACAGTTAATGGGCCACATATATCAGAGTGAACAATACTAAGTAGTTCACTGGACATTTTCCCTTTAGCGAAAGACTTCTTAGTTAATTTACCAGAAATACATGGCTCACATGTTTTGAATAAAATTTCTCCTGAATTGGGGAGCAGACCTCTTTTAACCATTTGATTCATTTTGGCTTTATTTATATGTGTTAATCTTAAGTGCCATAAATATTGATCATTCATATATACATAAGCATCAAAAGAGGCATCGAAATAACCCGAAAATGATGAACTTTCATTAATATTCAGTCGGTACAAGTTGTCAATTTTAGTACCGTACACTAATGCTCTAGAATACTTTCCAATGGTAACCCGACCAGATCTGAACCTTATTTTATAACCCTTGTCATCTAGTCTAGGGACAGAAATCAAATTGTGCCTCATATTGGGTGCATACAATGTATCAGTCAATAAAAGATTTGTGTCCTCCTGGTAAACACAGCTTTAAAGTACCAACACCTAGTACATCGCAGTAGGTATCATTTTCCATATAAATCCGTTAGTTACTCGGCTGCAATATCTTTCAATTCTGTGAATCCATCCTTGGTCCTCGAGACATGTCGAGTGGAGGCTGAGTCGACCCATCAATTTCTCAGGTCATGATCAGCAACTATTGATTCTAGGACTACGCAGATCAAGTCATTTATCTTATTTTGATTGTTTCGAACATGGTTGTTATTTTGGTTCCTATTTTTATTTTTCAGCTTAGGACAATTAAACTTGATGTGCCCAATTTCCTTACAATAAAAACAGGTCTTCTCAACCTTATTCTTTTGATTTTTAAAGTTTCTCCTCATTCCTTTATACCTAGTATTTTTCTGATAATTGAAAGGTTTCTTGAGGATCTGACAAGATGAGCTTTGGGCAAAGTGGAGCTCATTTGACTTCTTCCTCATTCTTATGTCAGCTTCAATATTAAGATGTATGGAAAGATTTAACATGGTTATCCCTTGTGCAGAATGATTCAATGCAATTACAGCAGACTCCCAAGATAGAGGGTGACTGTTAAGGACAATGGACACTTGCATGCAATCGGGGACTGGATTCCCAACTGCAACAAGGTCATTTACGAGCAGTGTCATTTTATTAACATGCTCGGTCACTGAGTTTGTTTCTTTCATTATTCAAGAATTGTATTTTTTAAACAATAATTGTACATGGGTCTCAAAAGTGGTCTCATACTTTTCAGATAGGGCGCCTATCATACTTTGAGCTGTGGTGTAATCCTCAAAGACTCTAATTAAATCATATTCCATAAAGCTCAACATAGTAGTCCTAGCTACTTTGTCATCTTCTAACCCATTTTTAAGTCTCCTTCTGGCTTGACCATTGGTATTAGGCTCTAAAGCCGGTCATGCTACTTGCCGGTCTAAAGGAGGGTTGTATTACCAAGTAGCAAGACCGGCAAGTAGCACGACCGGCAAGTAGCATGACCGGCTTGAGGACGGCCAAGACCATCTCTCGCTCTATCAATAAATATAAATGAAAAGTATACAAAGAGACCATTAATTTTTAGTACAAAGGGCTCGCAATCTCTCCCTTTCTATCTATTTATATCAAGATGTTTGTATTCGTATGGTTGATTTGAACATAGTTTGGATTTTGGAATCTCGTGATGCCATGGAAATAAATTTGTCCTATTATCTCAAGCATTTATCATGGGTATGGAGATAGCTACCATATCTATAAATGTATCTTTTTTTTTAAAGATAAAAGGGTAATATGGTAAAAAAACAAAAGGGCTTTCATGAGAAGCAAAAAAAAGTGAGAGTTAAAAAAGATATAATATTCTTCTTTTTTTAGGGTCAACCTTTTGGCTTCTATCAGAAAGGATATCAAGGGGATGGGTCAGAATGGCCTCCTAGAGAGGCAATATTTTTATGGGATTTTGGATTAGTTAAGTTTTTAGTTCTAGAGAGAGAAAGTCTTTTGGTTGCTTTTTATTTTTTTGATAGAAAGTTCACTAAATTTTATTGTTCTATAATGAAGTTACAGATTTCAAAACAGATACATTAGAAAGAGTAGTACCACATTTGGCAAGGAAATCTGCCAAGGCATTCGCCTCCCTATAAACGTGAACAAAGGAAACAGAGAGGGAAGTGGATAAATCCAAGATTTGCAACAGCAACGGTTCAGTTCCCATAGGAGAAGTTGTTCCTTCTTGCATCATAATATCACATTAAGAGAATCCCCTCTAGAATGAACTCATACCCCAATTTCCTATCCACAACAGTACGCAGACCAAAAAGAAGGGTAGAGAGTCCAGTGAAGTTAGCAGTTCTAACACCAAGAGGACCTGCATAAGAAAGAACCACATTTCCATCCCAATCTCGAATCACTCCTCCAAAGCCAGATACACCCGGGTTGCCTATCGAGCTGCCATCGAAATTTAATTTATATACCCCCTGTGGCGGTAGCAACCATCTCCCTTTAAGCCTACATTTGGTGAAATTCAAGTGGAAGATATCACCTAAATTTCTTCTAACATCAAATTCAGTGATATCCTGCTCCCCCCTCCCCTCCCGAGTAATCGAAAGAAATGACCAAATACAGTGCAGAATTTTATCCAAGACATTTTCACAAGACAAAGTCACCCCTTCGGAGACTCTCCTATTCCTCTCTTTCCAAATTGCCCAAAGAATGACCCCTTTAAGAATTATCCCCAGGAGTATTACCAATGCAACTCCCAACTTCGCAAAAAACCATAACCAAATATGGCTAGTAAACTTACAAAATAGGAATAGATGGTTACCTGACTCCCCATCTGCCTTACACAAGAGGCAAATATTTGGTAAAATCTTTCTACGCTTAATGAGATTATCAATAGTGAGCACTCGATCTTGGGCCGCCAACCACCAAAATTCTTGAAATATTCCAAAGATCAGACTCTCATAAAAATGACATTCTTATCAATTTGTAGGGTGTATAATGGGTAGAAGTATATTATGATCGGTTCAATATTCCAAAGATCAGACTCTCATAAATTTTACTTTGATATTTTTAGGATATTACTAATATTAGACTGTTCAAGACTTTGAAATTTCCCAAGCTTTGAAAGGTCGAAGACTTTGAAGTTTCCCAAGCTTCGAAAGGTCCGATATTTGTGACACGGGTCCACAAAACATCCGATTCATGCAACATCGAACCACTAGGCCTGCTTAAAACTTTCACAGGCCACACAATCCAGTGTTCTAGCCACATTGTAGGGTCGTTCAAAACGTTAGACTAACATTTATATTCCTCCGTGCCAAAAGAGAACCCTATAAACTAAAAAATGAAAAATGAAAATGCAAAACTAGTCTCTGGTGAAACATCTACATCTGACTGGAAAACAAATTTGGAAAATACGGAAAAAGCAAAGAGAGAGAGAGAGTAGGAGAAAAATGTGACCACACTCCAACCCACAAGTCGGCAAGGCCGTAGAGCTGCTCTCTCTCTCTCTCTCTCTCTCTATTCCTCTCTCTAAGTCTCAATCGACAAACTCAACAACACATTCCTCTCTCTTAGTCTCAATCAAACTCAACAAAACAAAATTCTAGCATCTATGGGAAAGACCTCAACTCAAAAAGTTATAGTATGAGAAGATCCCGAGTCAAAAAGTTATTGGTATGAAAATATCCCTATTCAAAAGTTATTAGCATAAACAGACCGCCGAGTCAAAAAGTCACATTCCCATATAGGTGCTGAACCAGACGTGTAACAATGCCTGATCGCACTTTCAATTGACGACGGTATTGCTAAAGCCAATTGGCGGGATTAATTATTGGGAAATTGTTTCATGCGGGTAGGACACATTTCTACATCGATATTAAAGATGGATACACGTACGTGTTTCATCTAACAACAATAGAAAATAATAGTTCAAATGTTTTTTATTACCATTATCATTTCTAGTTTTTAAAATTTATTTAGTTTTTTATATTCATGAGATCACGTATCTTTAAAAATTAAGTTTTAAAATCCATCTAAAAAATAGATTTATTAAGATGCCCGCATTTTTATACGGCATAAAAATTGGGCCCTTAATTATCATAGAAGTTCTATCATCGCCCTTTTTCAACCCTCCATTTTTTAATGGAAGGCTAAGATTGCCCCAATCACAATATCACGTCTCTACACTATTTTATTTTTAATTTTCTTTTCAGTAAATTTTTGTGATACCAAATTTCGGTAGTCCATTCTTATGTTAAACTCGCACTAACGAAAAATATTAAAAAATATATATTTTTAATAAAATAAAATGATCAAAACACGTCTGAAAATTTCAAAAGATATTTTGGTCATTATTTTTTATCAAAATTGTTAATATTTTTTTATAGATGCTTTCCAATGAAAAGATGACATGTACCAAATTTCATATTCAAAAAAATTATATTAAAAAAAATAAAAATAAAATATTTTGAGATGCCATATCTAAAATCAAAATCAAACGCTACGTGGCTCTCTTAATTAAAAAAATGGATGGCTAAAAAGTAAGGAGATGGTAAAACTTCAATATTGTAGAGAGAACATATATATCTTTTCTTAAAAAAAAAGGTTATTTCGATCTCTATTTTAACTTTTTTTTTTCTATCTTTTTTTTTAGCATTGAACGATGTGCAAATCAGTACTGCGATTCATTAAGTGATCTAAAAAGTAGTACTCGGAAAGAGATTGTCTACCAAGCATTACCGCGATGACCAATCTTTAAAGGTTGTTGTTGGCATACGGATAACCAATCTTTAAAGGTTGCAGTTGGCACACGGATGCATCAGTACTGTAGAGGTAAGGTAAGGTCCACTAACAAATTCTATGATCGAATACAATTTTGTTGTGAAATTTTTTTAAAATTATTTTGAACTCTATTTTTAGATTTAATTATAAAATTTTAAATTTCAAAAAACGATTAAAACCAAATAAATCTATAAACATATGAAAATCTTAATAATAAATGGTATAGATAATATGTTGTAAAATGAACCATTTCTAAAAACTTAAAAACTTTTTATTTTTCATGGCCGTACATCTCGATATCGAGATGGCCAATGAAAAGAGTTTTTCAACATTAAAACTACCTTTTCTCTATGGATTTTTGAGGTGCATCCTTAGAGCTACATGATAAGGTTGCGTCCTTATAAAAACTTTTTCCGTCTTTAAAAGTAAAAATACTCTTCTATTTCTTGTATACAGGATAATTCAGACAACATAAGAAACATTTCACTCTCTTCTACCAGTAACCTAATTATTCAAGAAAAACAAACCCAAAAAAAAAAAACTAAAAAAATCACATGGCACATTAAAAAAGCCCGTCAAATTCTTGCTTGTCAGAGAGAACTGGCGGCGCCCCCAAATTTGATTAAAAAAATAAATACAATCCTTTCTCCCTCGACCCCAGTCTCCAAAACACGTCACAATTCACCCTCGCTTCCACCGCCATATCCCGGCCAAACAACACCAATTCCCGGCCAAATGTCGCCGGCAAAACCAGAGACCGCTACCTTTCTCTCCCTAAAGTGGCCGGGAAACCAGAAACCACTACTTAAGAATCCTTATCTTTCTCTTTCTCGTCCTTTGAGACCTCCTCCTCTTCCAAGCGATTCTCCTTTGGTGTCTCAAAGGCCCTCTTCTCCTGCTCCTCTGCCACCTTCTCACTGGAAGAATTCCTCACTCTCTCCTTGTTCTGTTCAGCTCGCTTCTCCATGGCTGCCTTCAAATCCTCTAGAGCCTTCTTGGGGTCTCTCCTCCTCTTTATCAGAATCTCACTTATATCAGCAGGAGTCATCTCCGCTTCATCAACCAGAGCTCCAATGGCTTTTAATCCCTCAACCTCTTCTTCGATTCCCAAATAATTCTTAAACCAGAATTTTCAGAACTCCATAGCAGCAATAACTCATAAGAATACGCATATCCATTCTCCCTGACCGCGACAAAGCAGGATCCAATTTCTCGATGTGATTTGTGGTGAAAACGAAGATCCTCTCGCTTCCGCAGCAGGACCAGAGGCCATCAGTGAAGTTCAGGACGCCGGAGATCGTTAGTCGGGTTTGAGGAACTGGACCGGGTTGTTGGCTTTGGCTTCTTTGCCCGGTTGGAGAGATCAACCGAGCAGTCGGATGTCCTCAATGACAATGATTGACTTGCTCGTGGTGTTGATCAGGAGCCTGCGGAGGTTCGAATTCGAATTCACCTCCGTTAGCTCAAGGTCGTAGATGTCGTAGCCAAGGTGGTTGGCCATAGCAGCTATCATGCTTGATTTTCCGGTGCCGGGAGGGCCGTAGAGTAGGTACCCCCTCTTCCAGGCCCTCCCCGTCTTCCTGTAGAACTCCTCACCCTTTGCGAAATCGTCGAGGTCGCTGATGATTTCCGCCTGGTTTGCCGGGTCCATGGCCAAGGTATCGAAGGTCGAAGGGTGCTTGAATGGCACCGACTTCCACGGCTTCCCCCACTCTTCGATGGACTCGGCGGGCTTGTTTTTGTAAAGGAGCCGGTCCTTGTTCTGCCTCCGAATTTCCGTAGCCACGGCCTTTATGTGGTCGAGATATGCCGGGATGAGCAGTTGCCCGTCCTTTTTGTTCATTTTCAGGACGAACACCCGTTTTTCCTCCTGTAATGGCTGCCACGAGTAGGACTGACGCTCTGAGAGGATATGTTCCCATGCGGCATTGGCGCCATTGAAAGAGTCCTTGAGAATGTGATTGCTAGAGAGAGAAAATGTGAAGGCGGAGGAGTTGGAGTGGCGGGAGAGGGAGGCGAGGGCGGAGGTGGAGGTGGAGGTGGAGGTGGAGGTGGAGCGGGAGAGGTAGAGCTGTACCGTAGAGTAGAGATCACCCCGTCAGTGTCTTGGATGTCGAAGTTAGCAGAAGGGGGAGCAGAGGGAGGAGAAGCGGGCAAAGAGAGACCGGAATTCCGGTGGGAGGACGGTGTGGAGGAGGGTCTGGATGAAGGCCCCATGAGGTAGGCCCACACTTGTTCCATCTCTCTCTCTCTCTCTAAATTTTTGTTTCTCCTCTCGCTATCTCTCTCTCTCTCTCTAGGTATCTGACTCTTTTCTCTCTCTTATAGAGGTTTGGAAGACGAGGTTGTAGCTGTGGTCCGTTCATAGCTTTGTCTTTTTTTTCGGTGAAGTTTTCGTATATCATACGGAGGAAAAAATTTGAGTAAAGTTTATGGGGTTTCTTTCCGGGTGGTTTCTCTCCAGTCTTGATTGTTGCACTCGCCTCTCTGCTTCCTCCTCCCTCTCTCTCTCTTCTTTCTCTCTCATCCTTTTTAACCGTGTCTTCCTCCTCTCTATCACCCCTCAGTTCTCCGATTCCTTCTCTCTCTCTCTCTCTCTCTCTGCCGTTTTCACACTCCCTGCATTCTCTCTCGCGTCACTCTTCTCCCCTCTATTCCTTCTGACTCCCACTCCCCACTCCTTCCGATCCTCTCTCTACCATTTCAACACCGATTCCATTCTCTCTCCTCTCTTTCTTACCTTATATTCTTTGTCAAGGTTTAAAAAAATAAATGGGTAATTTGGATTGGCCACTCCAAAAATCATGTTGGAGCGGTGAATTGAGGATCTAGATCGAAGAAATGGTCGGATTGGTGAGAACAAGCTTTTAAAAAATTTCAAAAAATCATTAAAATTATTTGTAAATCTAAACTTTTTAGGTTTTTTTGTTTAAAAAAAAGTACAGCATTATAATTTTCATTAAAAATAGAGTTTGTGTTCTGTCTGAGTCAATGGTTTAAAAAACGGATCGGTGACCTGGATCGGATTTCTAAAAAACCGATCCGGATCAGCGAATCGGCGATTCGGATCGAGAATCGAGTGAATCGGTCATAATAAAGCTTAAAAAAAATCCGAAAAAATTATTAAAATTCATTATAAATATTGTTTTTTAGGAATTCAATAAGAAATGAGGGTACTCCATTAAGAATTTTCATGTTTTTGAATGAATATGCGAATATTGATATGTTCTTTCCCTGCATGAACTGTCATTCAGCATTTAATTTACATCACACAAAAAGATAAACATATAATTATCATGGAATAAGTATATCAACATACATGGATTACAATAAAGCATAAAATTAGTAACATATGATCTAAAAATAAAATGATTGACGACGTTATTAATCTTCTTGGTCACGCTGGTGCCATTGATTGAATTCGTTTAACAATTCATTGATTCGATCTAAAAACGAATCATCGATATTAGCAGACGTCTGAGTATTCCCAAATCCCTGAGTGTTAGTGTTTTGTTGTGTTTCCAATCTAAAATCCCCGAAGATTGTCCATCCTTCATGCTCACCTGCACTGTCGTGCTCATCCCTACACTGTTGCTGAATAATATGGCTGGGATAGGGTGGCCTCAGAATCATCTCTCTCATTTTCTCTTTGAATAATATGGATTAAAAAAAAAAAATAACAAATTTTCAAAAAAATCGATCATGGATTAAAAAAAAAAATCACAAATTTTCAAAAAATTCTATCATGGATTACAAAAGAAAATTCGATCATGGATTAAAAAAAAAAAATTCACAAATTTTCAAAAAATTCTACCATGGATTACAAAAAAAAATTCGATCATGGATTTCAAAAAAAAAACAAACAAAAAAAAAACAAAAAATTCAATCGTAGATTACAAAAAAAGAAAAAAACAATTCAATCATGGGTTACAAAAAATTCAATCATGGATTACAAAAAACTCTATCATGAGTTACAAAAAATTCGATCATGGATTACAAAAAAAAAAACAAACATTTCGATCATGGATTACAAAAAAAAAAAAAACATTTCGATCATGTATTACAAAACATTCAATCATGGATTACAAAAAATTCTATCATGGGTTACAAAAAAAAAAAAAAAAACAAAAAATTCGATCATGGATTACAAAAAATTCTATCATGGGTTACAAAAAAAAAAAAAAACAAAAAATTCGATCATCGATTACAAAAAAAAAAACAATTCGAACATGGATTACAAAAAAGTCGATCAAGTATTACAAAAAAATCTATCATGGATTACAAAAAAATAAAATAAATAAATAATAATAATAATTCCTTACGGGGACTTGCCGATTCACTGTTCGGACTCGCCGATTCCGTACAGTGAATCGGCGAGTCACTGTACAGAATCGTTCGGTTCTCTCTAAAATCGGACAATTCCCATTTTTTTCGTCGATTCGATCCGTCCATGGCGATTCCCGAGTCGAACCAGGCGAGTCCGGTTCGACTCGACGTTTTTTTAAACACTGGTCTGAGTATTTGTTATTCATTATATTTATTTTATAATCACAATAAGATTTAAATATGGGTGCAGTTTTTGTAGAGCCGAGGCTCTAAACAATAAAAATAAAACGCACCTTCAAATAATATCAAAAAATATTGTTTCAATACTGAAAATCTCTATGATAGCCTTAAAATATATATTTATCTTTAACTATAAAATTTAAAGCTTCAAAAATAATGTAGATCGATCGGATCTATGAAAGCTTGAAAATCTTGAAAATTAGTGATTGCTATCTTCAAGTACCGAGTGTAACTTACCCAAGAAAGTACGCAATGTAAATTTAAATTACTGAAGATATTGTAATTTTCATCCTTAATAGAATTTCAAGTTCACCAAAATCCCTTATACCCTTCAAATATAAAAGTTTGAGCCCCCCAATTATGTTATGTTCTGTTTTTTTAGAAAGGAAAATAGTTTGACAGGACTGCAACCCTATCAAAATAAGCTAAAACTAACTTTATAACTCATTGAACTTTGCAATTCAAGCTCCAGGAATGTTTACATTGATTATTTCGGCTTGAACAATATGGTTGTAAAAAATAAATAGGATTTCAAGCTCTAAAAATAGTATATATTGTAAAAATTAACTAGACCATCCATTTCTTCCTACAAACAAGTGTTCACATAACCACAAGATTTGGGATAATCTAAACTAGACAACCCTTCAAATTAGCTTTTCTTTTCTTTGGTTTTCTCATGTTTTTTTTAGCATACGATGTATTGTATAATTATTAAGGTACGTAAAAAGTGAAAGCAGGGGATATGAAAAGCGGAATTTAAATTGATTTGAATAGGTGTAAAGAGGACAATTTTTCTACTGCTATCCTAATAAAAAAATTCTACATCCTTTTCTACCCAATTTGGTTGTAGGTCTCATCTAACTCTCGTATAAAAATAAAAAATTTTAATAATTGGTAGCAAAAGTAAAGGGAAATCTAAATTGATTTGAGCAGTTGTAGAACTTGATGAATAACAATTTTCTACTGCAATCATAATAAAAAAAAATTTCTACATCTTTCTATCCCCAATTTGGGTTGTAGCCCGTCATCAGCTCTCGTATAAAACGAAAATAATAAAAATAATAATCGGTAATCGATGAGAAATTACACAACATAATCATAATAAAAATTTTCACATAACATATTCATCATAAGATATTAGTAAAAGCTCAATTGAAATAAGATAACTCTTTAGTCTCTTCCAATGCTTCAAAATTATCACAATAAAATCATGTTATTCCAATCATATTATTCTAATGACTTATCAAAATTATCACAACAAAATCATATTATTCTAATGACTTATCAAAATTATCACAAGAAAATAATGTTATTCCAATCATATTATTCTAATGACTTATCATGTTGTAACCAAAGTCTAATCATGTTAACTAAACATAACCATATTTTTCATATTTGGATAGTAATGCATTTCTTTTATTACTTCCATACATAGCCAAACAGTAGTAATGTATTTCCCAAGTTGCATCTAAATACTACCCAAACAGTAACAATCTATTTGCAGGTAATGTATTATACATTAATGTATAACGCCCATAATATATTTCATAGACAATATATTTTCAGGTATCCAATCAGCCTCTAAAAATTATGTCAAAGGGTATGGGGACCGAATTTTTAAAACTTGAAACTTGTTTGCATATACAACCACATTGTATGCCATATAAGTTATGGCGCGTATCTTCTTTTTCTCCACGCACATAATCGATGTATGCATAGACACCGAGCCGTATGGTTACTTACAACTCTAAATCGGCAACAATATTACTTATTAATTTATAACTAGACAAACAATATGAATGCCGAACCTTTAACATTTTTATAGCCTCATTCCCAAGCGTGTAGACTTTCCCCGGTATTCGCAGGTGTATGTGCAACTCATGTGGAAAAATTTTCCCATAAGGCAGACGCAGTCACTAATGATAATTTCAATGGAGCGTCATCTAGGGAAATGAGTTTCTCTGCTGATCGTTGAATCGGTGGGCAAGGTGATCTTGCCGGTTGGATTGGAGGAAGAGACTTCCCCAGAACAATGAAAACTTCTTTTTGCAACCTCTATTACCAAACAATTTTTCGTTTTACCATAATGTCAAAAATATTTAAAAAATACATTATAAATCAAATTTTTTATTTTTGAGAATTTATATACATTTTTTTGAATCTTTTTTTAAAAAATACCAGTTGACTATGAAAACTGCCCAAAATTGAAACTATGGCCGGTTCCGACCTAACCTGGCGATTAGCGGTTAGATCGTCCTGGACTCATGATAGAATTTTAAAACACCTAAAACCAGTGGGTGTTTGGTCACAAAAATTTGAGCCCTAAGCCCTTGATACCAATAATACAAGTGGGTGTCAACACAACATGCCTATGTTATGTGCATGTCAAAAAATATTCCACTCCTTTAGGAATATACTGCTCATTACTCCCTCAAACAAAACCCCATCTAGGATTAGTTTTAGGACCTCAAACTTTGGGGATATAACGTATTTAACATATAGATTAATAAGAGAAGGATATTCAATTGTGGCACATCTAAAATCTTCAATAAGCACAACCTATAGAAATATACCTTTATAACTATATCCAACGGCCAAGATGAATAGAAGAGAAAATCACTCCCAATAGTCATATTGAAGGCTTTTTGTTGTATCCAAAAAAGGGATCACCCCATGTCTTTCTAATCTATAGCAATAATGAGAAAACCAACAGAGATGTACGTGAGGAAGACTGGGTTTAGAGCAAGAGCATTCCTTCTAGGGGCAACAGTTGCACTCATGAACGGGTAAGCTGCCCAAGAACTCCAAGCCAATGTGATCAAAACCACGATTACTAAGTAACCAGCCCACCAGGTGAGTTCATTTCTTGTGAGTTGTGGACACGGGTTCAACGCCTATTGCATGGTTGATAACAGTGTTACAAAATCTAGAGCGGTAAGGCTGATCGTTTACTCAAAGATTTGTGTCCGATCACTAGACTGGCTATTTGAATTGGGTCTGAATTAGTCCAAATCAATGAACCAGAAAAAGATTAAAAAATAAATAGAATAAACGAAAAAAATAAAATGTGTCAAGGTAAGGATATAAGGGGACTTAAAAAATATTAGATAAGCTAAAAAAAAAAGAGGGCTTTAGAAGAGAGGTTGGGACCCATAAAATCCTCTTGTTCAATCTTTACTGATTCCCATCCAGATCGACAATCTGGATTGAAATCATCGGGTTTTAAAATATTGGTTACTAGCAAATAATATAAAACTTCATATCTCATGTGCGAAATCGCTCAAGTCAGGAACCAGTTGGCTAGCTGACCTGGCAGAAATTTCAAACCATTGGTAGGCCTCGAGCAGGTCATTGTAGTGAGCTGCCGGTTTTCAAAGGAATTCGGTTGAGCTGCCAAGTCATGTTTGAGTCAAGTGAGACTCATTGAGTTCAACTTTGTTTTTTTTTTCCAACGAAAAGGAAAACCATAAGGGCACGTTTGGTATATGTGAAAATGCTTCTGTAAAAGTATACGTAAAAAAATTCTCGCCTTTGATTTGATACAAAAGTTTTTCCACATTAAATGTCAGTTGGTGTGAAAAATGCAATGGGACTGCATGGTGTGAAAAGACTCCCACACCTATTTATATGAAGGAATGTTTTTACGTGAAAATACTTTCGTGAAACTGTTTTCGCACGCACCAAATTAGTCCTTAAAGCTAACAAGGGTATTTAAGCCATAGGGCCATTTTCACCCCTCGTTTATAATAGCCTCTATGTTTGATCTACAACATGCAGTTGCTTTTACATTGTTCCATTTAGTAAATCTCAAATTTTTCGTTTAGAAAAAGAATATAAAGAGACCATTTATTTTTAATACAAAGAAGTCACAATCAATCTTGTACGTTAAATTTTATATTGCATGGTTCTAACTATGCATTCGACTAGATTTAAAGTTCAAAAAATATTTCTCATGTTTCATGGCACATGGCAAGCCATCCAATTTGATATCTAAGGGCTAAGGGTAATTATGACATCCTTGTAATAATAGTAAATGGTGTCACATGGTATACAATCTGTTTGTTCATCACTGTTGATTTTTTTTTTCAGGCTGCAAATATTTTCAATTTCTTCAACGCAGTGCTTGAAAACATGATCTCAAGCTCCGATTCTGGCTTTTAAAAGACTAGTTAGTAATGAATAAGTGAAGCTAATCCCATTATTAGCAAATTAGAAGAGCAAAATTTTCAACTTAACTAAGGTTTAATATAAGTACTTAGTTGCAAGTTAATCGAAGTTACTGATGGGTACTTAGTTGCAAGTTAATCAAAGTTACTGATGGCTACAATTATTAGAATGGACTCAAGGTGCAAGTATGAGCACATGCTAGGTCTTGGTTAGGTTGACTAGACGTTTCTCCTCGTTAAAAAGATGACAATTATATACCATAGTCCACATGACCATAGAAAATACATAGTCATGTGGATGATCATGGGAGTACACAGTCATGAGATTCATCATAGTCCAATCGATGGATGAATGGTGCTGGTAATGTGAGGGCAGGCTAACAGATCGCACTCTCCACATCAAATATGGTGTTGATCTATTACGGTGATGATCAAGTTTTGACTAGTTTCTGAAAAACCTAGAATTGGGTTCTAGATTACTCTCCCACTGTAGAGATCTGGATCAGTTGATTTGCCCAATCAGTGATCTAGGAGTGATGATGAACAAAGAAAAGAATCCCAAAAGTTAATGATGAAAAGATAGTTGTATAGAATCATATATCCTTATTTATGTGACTTAAGAGTCGTAGGCTTGAGTGGTTGGTCGTTAACATCAAACAAGCATTGTATCTCAAATTCAATTATGAGTACTAAACTAATAAAGAAAAAGAAAAAACATTCATATGATTTAAATTTATTTTCATAGCGTAACAAACGGATTGTACAAGTATGTCACAATCACTTACAATCATCCAATGTGAAACATGATAGCTTGGTGTGATACAAAATTCGAAAAAAAAAAAAAAAATTTGAACTTTGAGCTTGGTCAATGAAATAAATGTACTCATCCAATTTCACACCCAATGGTCAAAATTAATTGTGCCACGTTTTACAAAAGATAAAAAGTCTCATCATATACTTTCTAGAAAAAATAAGGATTGGGCCGTTTATGAAGAAGGATTCAGGCCCAACTAACCTCTAAATTTAGGAGAAGAGCCTGGGCTTAATTGGTTAGCCCTTGGCAATTTGCAACGTTGCATCCTAAACACAATTTCTACAAAAGTTAGGGGCCCTCTCTCCGCAAACTCGCCCAAAGAAAAAACCTCCAAATCTTTCGAATCAGGTGATTTTTCAAAATGTGGATTGTAAAATGAAGAGGCCTTCAATTATAATAACCACCATAATTTCTAGCTTTTTATATGATGCTTTATCTTAACTATTTGAGGTCAATCGGTTACATGAATTTTTTTCCACCATTCTGCTTATAAGTTCAGGACTCGTGAAAAAATTTAATAAAATTTTATCCCAACTGCCCTTCGTAACACAACCCTCCTTTTAGGGCATGACCGGCTAAGGCAGTCTCTCGCTCTATCAATAAATATAAATGAAAAGTGTACAAAGATACCATTAATTTTTAATACCAAGGGTTCACAATCTCTCTCTCCATCTATTTTTATGAAGATGTTTGTATTCGTATGGCTGATTTGAACATAGTTTGGATTTTGAAATCTCGTGATGCCATAGAAATAAATTTATCCTATTATACGAAGCATTTATGGTACGGAAATAGCCACCGTATCTCTATATGTATTTTGTTTTAAAGATAAAAGGTATTATGGTAAAAAAAAAAAAAAAGAAAGTGGATTTCATGATAAGCAAAATAGTAATCTTTATATAATAGAGTCAAAGAAGACATAGTACTCATCTTTTTTTAGGATCGACCTTTTGGGTTTCGTGAGAAGGATATAAAAGGGATGGGTCTCCAAGAGAGAAAGGTGGCCTCCTAGAGAGGCAGAATTTTTATGAGATTTTGGATTATTTAAATTTAGATTTTTAAAGAGAGAGTTTTTTGGATGCTCTTAAAGATTTTTTTCGATAACGGTATAGTGGTGGAAAAGATGAGGTTGATTGACAGTATTGCTCGGTCGGTAGAACGGGTTTAGAAGAAAAGTTAAATTAAGGTTTTTATGATGTTTAAATAAATGTATTATTTTTTGTAATTTAAAATTATAATTTTCATTAAAATAGTGAATTTTTATTTAGGAGACTATGGATGTAGCCCAACAAGATGAACCTCATAAATCTTGTGTCATTGTGGTGTGGTTTTGATTTGGCTCTATTTCTTATACTCGATATTTGATGGAGTCACGACTTATTCTGATTTCTCATCGACAATTCTCAATCTGACTGGGAATTGACAATATTTTAAACACTCCAACCACCTTAACTCTTTAGAAAGGCTAAATTATAAACAGTGTACTTCGTCTCTCTCTACCCCATTAAGGCCAGAAAGGCTAAAACGCAGTTGTTTTCTCTTCTTGCCTTGGGGAAAATTATGCATATACCCTAACACAATGTCACCGCAATAGTCCAATTTTTCAGCATAGCTTCAGCAGCTATTTTTATGTTTTTTTTTTTTTTTTTTTTTTTTTCAATTTTGTTTTCCCGATATTTACAGCGTCGGATCGTTATTATTTATGTTTTTTATTTTATTTTTTCTACGATTTGTAAGTTGTTTAATAGATTAAAGATATATTAAAATCGATCCAATATTTCAAACATCAGACTTTCATAAATTTCAATTTGACATTTTCAGGATACTGCTAACATTAGACTGCTCAAGACTTTGAAATTTCTCAAGCTTTGAAAGGCATGATATTTGTGAGACCGGTCCACAGCAAAGAAATCCGATTTCTGTGACATCGAACTGCTGGAACGGTCCAAGGTTTGAACATCAAACCACTAGGCCTCCTTAAAACTTTCATAGGCCACACAGTCTGGTGGTCTAATCCTCATACTGCTCGTTGTAGGGTTGTTCAAAACATCAGACTAACTTTTATATTCCTCCAAGCGAAAAGATAAACCCTACGAAGTAAAAAATACAAAAATAGTCTCTAGTGACTGGAGAACAAAATTGGAAAATAAGGAAATCACAAAAAGAGAGAGAGAGAGAGAGAGTTGGAGAGAAATGTGACCACACTTCCACCCACAACTCCAAAGGACACATTCATTCCTCTCTTAGTCTCAGTCAACAAAACAAACCTCTTTTCTACCCGAGTCAAAAGTCACAATCCCGTGCCAATATTTAAAAGTAAAATTACTCCTGAATAAGATAATTCAGACAACATAATAAACATTTCACTGTATGTATCTTTTAACTGTAACCTACAATTATTCACGAAAAAAAAACCTAAAAAAATCACATAGCACATTAAAAAAGCCCATCAAATTCTTGCTTCTCACAGAGAACTGGCGCCGCCACCAATTTTGATTAAAACAAAAAAACCATCCTTTCTCTCTCTGCCCCACTCTCCAAAACACCTCACAATTCACCCTCGCTTCCACCTCCATCTCCCGGCCACGCAACACCAATTCCCGGCCAATAGTCGCCGGCAAAACCAGAGACCGCTATCTTTCTCTCCCTAAAGTGGCCGGGAAACCAGAAACCACTACTTAAGAATCACTATCTTTCCCTATCTCGTCCTTTGAGACCTCCTCCTCTTCCAAGCCATTCTCCTTTGGTGTCTCAAAAAAAAATTGATTTGTGAGTAATAGTTTTGAACCTTTTGATTTGATAGAGAGAAAAAAAAACTATGACAACGAGCTATTGTGTTTTTATTAAAATTAAAATAATATACAGGAAAAAGTTGCGACCTTCCGTTTCTACTTTCTCACCCACATACTTTTGTTACGTTAAATTTTTTTTTTTTTTTAATTCAATAGTGATTGTTCTAGCTAATTAATTCCATAAAAAAAATAGAGAGTCAATATATAAAAGAATAAGTAGAAAAAAAATCTAATATGAAAGTATTTCCAATAAAAATCAAATGCATAAAAAGGCATTTCCAACGTATAAAAAACAAGTGTACGACTACAAAATCAAAATATTTATTGATGTTTTAAGAAAGAATGTAGTGAGGTATTTTTTTTTCTCTCTATCATTTTCATACTCCTCCGGTTCTCTATTTACTGGGCACGTGCATTTTCTGCCGATAAATAAATACAGCCCCTGAATCTAAACTCTCTCTCTCTCTCTCTGCATTTTTCGTTTGCAATTTTGTGGAATTTTATTGAAGAGATTAAGATTAAAATCTCTTGCTGTTTTGGGAATTTTTTGCTTGCGGTGTAAGACTGCGAATGTCATTTTTATTTTTATTTTTATATTTTTATATTTTTTTCTCTTTGTATTTCTTTTTTTCCTTTTATATTTTTAGCTTAGTTTTAGTCTATACATACTTCCCTTTGATAAAGCTCTACTACACCTCTCTCTTTTCCTCTCTCTCTCTGATCACAATCAATTTAAAGTGGGAACTGAGTTAAATCCATGAGGTAACGTCTATGAAAGATATAAAAACTTTTGGAGTATTTACTCTCTCTCTCTCTATCACCATCATCAACATAGAATGGGTTAAATTTTTAAGTTAATCCACGAGCTAATGTCCTCAAATGAAAGATATAACACTTTGGTTGTCTATACGATAGATTTTTTTTGTTTTTGGGATAAGTAAACAGGGAAAAGGCCCTCTACCCATTTTCTATTAAAAATAGAGTGGAAAAAAATACAAGTTCAATCGAGTATAATCATCTATGTAGCATAAAAAATTACGGAAAATTATAGATGCCCCTATTGAACTTTCTTATCAACCTTCCCAAACAATTTTTTATAGCAACTTTTATCCCAAAACATACTTTTCTAGTAAATACCCCAAGTAAAAAATAAAATAAAATAAAAACCAAAATGCCTTCTCCTTAATTAAAATCCCTCTCTCCGCTCTTTCCTTTCCGGCGAAAGGAAAAATGGTCCGGCACTTCCAACTCCAGTCCGGTATTGTACTCTCTGTCGTCATAGTGTGCACGCGATCAAACACAAGGTGCCCATGGTCAAGCAAATACCCAATGCCGTCATAGTGTGCACGGCGATCAAGCACAAGGTGCCCATGGTCAAGCAAATACCCAATGCAATCCAACAGTTATTTTACCTCGGTTCGGAACAAAATGACATCGGTCCAACACTGTTTTACCTCGGTCTGGCATATTGTTTACTCGATATGGTCTATGCGCAATGGGGTTCGACAATGGTTTTATTGTACTGGTCCGGCAGTTTTTTTTTACTACGGGCCAACAATTAACCTTTTGTCATTGCGCATACTTGGAGGATGCGACTCGACCTTGTATGATTTTTGTCCAAATAACTACTATTTTTTTACTTGGGGGTATTTGTTAGAAAAATATGTTTTGGGATAAAAATTATAATTAAAAAATTGGTTGGAGAGAGGTTGCTAAAAAGTTCAATCTCACTCCATTTTAGTTTTCATTCTTCTTGAATTCGAAGTTTTTCTTTCTTGCATTCAACCACAAGCCCATGCACTTCCAGTAGAAATGAACAAATCCTAGTTTTGGACCTTATGTGGATACACATAATTTGGATTTCGGGGTGAATATGCATCCAAAATGTCCTACCGTGTCTCCTATCCTTACTGGACACTGATCACCCATGAACTATCATATACAGACGAAGAAATGTCATTTTCTTTTTTCATTATCTTTCTTTTTTTCTTTGAGTTCAAGGTTTTTTAGTTTCTTTCAACGACTTCAAAGCTTTACCATATAGATTAGGAGTCATTGTATAATGTTTATCACACATGAAATAAAAGTTAAAAATATTTATTGTATTTTATGTGTGCTTTAGCACACAGTCTTTTCTTTACTGTATTTACTAGTTTTGTTAATAAACGCAGTTGGGTTACTAAGTCGCAACAAAGGCCAACGTCCATTTGAGCCATGGGGTCTCAAATTATATACAAATAATTCTATGATAAAGTTTCATATTTAACCAGTTATTTCTAATAACTGCTCAAAGATTTGATTTTTTTCTTTTGGCCCTTTCTTATTTAGCGTGTGACACTATTTATTTGTTTAAATTAATGTGTGATTGGTCGTGATTCATGCCTTCTCCTTTTTCCCACCCAACAATTTTATGGGGGCATGCGTGCAATTGGTCCACCTCGTTGAAACTTTCATATGCATCCAAACATCTTTGTGAGGTGTTCTGGGTGCGTCAGCCCAAGAACCTACTGTCCTCCAGATATTTAGTCAATGGTCTCGACAGCTTAAAAAAAAAGAAAAAAGGAATTTTGAATTTCAAAAAATAAATATTATTTATTAAAATTAGGTTGCAGTATTTTATATTATTTATTTAAAAAAAAGGTATACAATGAGATCATTTATCTTTGGTCCAAGGTGATCACAATTAATCTTAACCATTGGAAATGGTTAAGATTAGCCCACTAGCTCATATGAATATATGAACCCAATGGTCCAGATTTAATTTAATAAATGAATAAACAATAATAGTAATCCATTAACAGTAGTAATAAAGATATTCGTTAATTATTCTGTAAGTTCAAAATATATTGATGTAATTGTAAAATAGGACATAATATTATAGAAAATTTGTTTCATTTCAAATCTAAATTTATTGAGTGGGGTTCTCGGAGGTAAGATTGGTTTTGAGCAAGAGAAGAGAAAAAGAAGGGAGTTGACTAATGGATGGGTTTGGCATATTGTAAAACAAAAAGACAGAATTTGTAAAGAAACAAAGTAAAATATAATTGTACACGGTTTCTATAAGTCAACGGAGTCACATGTAGAAATGCGGGCCCGTTAATAATTTATGCTTGAAATAGATTTTGATCTTAAGTTTTAGAGAATATATAATCTTTAACATATGGAGATTATTAATCTGTAAAAATAAATAAATTTGAAAAACTAGAAATGATATTTTTTTAAGAAAATATTTGAACAGTTGATTTTACTTTATCTTTGGAGGACTATTATTTACACGGGACCTGGTATTGATGGACGGTGTAGATCGCCAAGCCCGCATAGTAACAAGTGTGGGCTTGGATGCACCAAACAATTTTCCAACATAATTAGAGGGCGAACTGTGTCGAAGTTTCAAATTTGAGAGAGTATAAAGGATTTTGGTGAATGTGAAGGTCTAATATCGATGATAGTTATGAAGAGGGGCTATATTACTTGAAAAAGGTTTCTATGCTTCCCCTACAGCATAGAAGTTCTATCTTCCTCCTACCATCCAGCCGTCCAAGTCATTTACCCTTTTAAATTATCTTCCATCATTCAATCTCGTTATCTCAACGTTAAATAAGTCATTTGTACTCTTATTAAATCATTCAATTTCGTTATCACAAAGAGAGGGCTCTGTTTATTTTTTGGATCCGGTTTCTATGCGGCCAAGCCCGTAGATGTAGAAATGCGGGCCTCTTAATAAATCTATTTTTGAGATGGCTTTTAAGAATTAATTTTTAAGGACATGTAATCTCTCTAACATGGAGATCATCAATATGAAAATATAAATAAAATTTAAAAACTAAAAATAATAATTATAGTAAAAAAACATTTGGACTGTTTAGTTCCCATTGTTTTTAGATGGAACACCTACTTACATCCATCTTTAAGATGGATGCTTTACACTTTCTGGACTGCATATGTAGAAATGCGGTCCAACGTACATAAAACAATTTTCCTTATGTTTTTCTTTTTTTTCGATAAAAAGAACCAAATAGCAGCACAGCAGACTGCTGGGAACCTCTTATTTAGACTTTTTTTCAACTTCAATTTCTCTTTTTAATTCTCTATCGCGAAAACTCGACGAAATAAACTCGATTTCTTTGTTTAATGTGTTATAGCTAAACCCTCTTATCAAAGGTGTTGTGTTCCTTCTTTCATCCCCCAGTGTTCAACTACTTGGGATTAACTTGGGCCCACTTAGGTGGGTGTCCACGTCAAGGATCTTTGAAAAATAAAAAAATTATAGAAAATTTATAAAATAAAAAATCTATTTGTAACATGCTTTTTTTTATGAGTTCTTGTGACAAAGATTGAAAATCATTTTAGCTATAAATACTTTTTTTACATCTTTTTTGGATTATTTTGAAAATAGCCCCAATCACAAATTGATTTTTCAAAATCCATTGCTTTAATACTTTTTTTAACCTCAGTTAGATTTGTATGGTTTAATCTTACTTTAAACATATATTTTCTATTTTTTATTTTAACATTATTTAGCTTGAATAGTACTCCGCCCAACTTGGGTCGAGTTACTTGGGCTAAGGCCAAATACTCAGTCCTGGGCTGAGCACCTAGCCCCAGTCGTTCAATCGAACACTGCTCACCCCTGTTTGTCTCATGGATTCATCACCTATATTTCCTCTTTTCTGACCATCTCAGTTTGCTTAAATTGCCATGGGCTGTATACAGGTCGGGGCACGTCATCGCTCGGTTCTTGATGATCTAATTTATGACTTAACTACACTCATACCTGTGTTGACTCCGAGTTAATGTTGGCTAGGTCTAGGCCTAAATAAAAATTTACATTTAATAAAAATAAAATATGGGTGTGATTTGTATAAAGTGGTAAGATTATTTGCAGATGTAGGATCTGCAATACACAACCCATCTTAGTTGGCGGACATATCTTTAGGCAACGTTAAAAAAGGCCCCACATAGTGCCAAATTTACACCATGCAAATTTATATGTATAATGTGGATTAAGGCAACTTTACTTTAACAAAGGATGCTGCAACTTCATATAAATTTTTTCATGAGATCATCTACAAAAAGATTATTTATGTTTTGTACATGGAGATCACAATCATTCGCAACAAAAGACTAGCTTTAAGACCCTAAATTTTAGGGTTATAACCTATTTAACATATAGATTAACCTCAATAAAAAGTTTCTCCAATTGCACCCTCTTAAGTACTTAAAAATTCATAATATCTCATGATTGAGTAGAAACTGTCCAATTTTTAGAGGGTAAAATCTACGTATTAAAAAAATGAAATTCCAAACTTAATTTTTGAGAATAATCGTTAAATGATTCTAAGGAGGTTACCAAAATTTCAGATTAAAAAAAATCTTCCCAAGTAAGTCATTTAACTGATGGAGTAGAAGTAAACAATACTCCCAAGGGAGCATAGTGTATGTGCTCTATGTGCGATCCTTTGGTGCTCGTCCTAAATCAAAAAATGCCTCCAACCAAAACTAAGCAGTAACCAAAGGCAAGGGTAGTTTCCATTGCTTTACCTTGGTGTAAGTTATCATAATTGACAGAATGGAAAATATTTAACCAATCCCTAATGCACATAGAACTATTTGAGATAAATTTCAAAAGCACAAAAGTCCTTGTTCTGTTGATCAAGCAAAGGGTGCAATTTATAAGGGGGGTTAGCGTTAAACAATCCAAGTAAGGCGCACTTCCAAACTATGCCAGAAGATGCAGTTCCGGTATTGAAAACCTTATTATGGCCTGAAAATCTATTTTCACCTCTAATTAGGACATTTGAAGTTCCAAAAATGGTGCAGATCAAACAAAGCTGAGCACTTGAGAATAATGAAAATATCAAAACTATCAAAATAGCAAATCACTTACCAACACATACAAGGGCTGAGATTTATCCTCCAAAAACGAGGTTGGAAAATAGAGAAGAATATTCAATTGTGGCACATCTAAAATCTTCAATAAGCACAACCTATAGAAACACACCTTTATAACTATATCTCCTATGGCCAAGATGAATAGAAGAGTAAACCACTCCCACTAGCTATATTTAAGGTTTTTTGTTATATCCAAAAAAGGGATCACCCCATGTCTTTCTGTCTCTCTAATCTATGGCAATAATGAGAAAACCAACAGAGATGTACATGAGGAAGACGGGGTATAGAGCAAGAGCTTTCCTTTTAGGGGCAACAGCTGCACTCATGAACGGGTAAGCTGCCCAAGAACTCCAAGCCAATGTGATCAAAACCACGATTATCTTAATTATGACATTGTCCTTAAGCATGCAGATTACGGCTCCTACATCCAGAGGGAAGAGGCAGTAACCGAGAAGGCTGAGACTCTGGAAGAAGATTATGTGCCCACCCTGTGATGATCAGAGACATGATATCTCAGGAAAATTATTCCAATTTTTTTTTTTTTATTGTGGATATGTTATAAATTTGGATAAATACACTATAGTTCAATCACCATTGATCAGTGCCAATAACATGGTCCAATAACTATTGATAGATGAAATGATGGATGGTGGTGGAGAGAGAGTAGGACACAGGAGAATAGGATGTGATCCCACCACTCGCTCGATCCATCCATTGTTTCTCTATGGCCTATTGGACTAGGCATAATTTCCCATGACATGGCAGCAACTACAATGTTTACTGACACCACGAAGTTTAGTTCTGAGAAAAAGGTAGTTCGTGACTTCATGTAGACTTTAAACTCTTGTGAGAAAGCAAAAAGGCTAAGCTGCCAACCTTATATTTAGACTTATGACCCAATTCCCACATACTTATAACAGGAGCATGGCATGGTATCTATACAACAACAGAAGAAATAACGAGGTACCATTTTCATAAACTTTAATTTCTCAATGATGGGAAGCATTAGAAGAGATGTGGAGCTTACCAGGAGAAGCACGTTCAGTGTCAGAATGATGGCTCCAGCCGCAAGGACAGCAAAAGCAACAGCGAAAACTTCAGACTGCCAGAATTACACAAAGCACTTCATGAGTATCTCGTGACCGATAAAACAAAACATACACAGACAACTAAGATCAGATGCAAAAGCTGTGTTTGGAAGAAGTGCAAATCATTGGAGAAGTATATTGTCTCAATCCTACTAAAGAAGCAGGTAAACTGAGGTACAAACTTTGCCATTTAGGTTTCCAAATTTCCTCCAACAGTAAATGCAAGGGGTTCCACACAACAATCATGTAAACTTGTTGCTTCGTTCATCATATAACATTTGAGTTTTGCCACTTGTAATAAAGATATCAACAAATGCATCCATCACACAAATACGCAAATAAATAAACATGCACGCACACACGTGTGTAAATAGTATTTCCTTCACTTACACAAACAAACACACATGCACGTACACACTGTTGCATTGCAGTGTCTCCACCAAAAAAAAACGACAAAAAAAAGGGAGGACAGTCTTTTGGAGAAATTATCTTTATTAGGCTTGGATTTTTGTTTCTGTGGAGACCAACGCATCAATGGCACGTGTATGTGTGTGCATAACACCAAGCCTGATAAAGATAATTTTTCTCAATATTCCAATGCCTGTTCCTTTACCAATACCGACTGAAACCAGGTACTGTCTGGAAAGGTATGCCTGTGTAAGCCAATTGTTCATTTGAATTTACCATGAACTAATTGAATTACCTCTCAATGGTTGGTCATATTTAACATGGACAAATGTTCAGAAGAAGCAAACATCACAAAATGAATTGCTCCTTCATCAGTCTTGAATAAGAAATGTCCTTATTAACGAGGATTGAAACGAGTTCCCCAATCCCTACTTGGATCACTGAACTTTTATCTAATTTTTATTTTAAAAAAAATCGGACTTCAATAAACTGGTGAAAAAGTGGCCAGCAGATTTTAGTAGTTAGGACTGGGCAATTGTGGAGTCTATAAGAAGCTCAAAATACTGGATGGAATATTGGAAGTCCGGAACAGGATCTTTAGGGGTATTGGGAATACAAAGAGGGGTAGTTTAAAGAGAATGGTAATTTGGGCTGGTTAGCTTTCATGATCTAAGGAGGCAACCAAAGAGTTGGAGGATGAATCTAGGGTGTTCTGGTTTAAGAAGATGATCATAAAAAAGGCACCATGTAGAAAATCTATGACATTATCCCCAAAGTCATTCCACCAAGCACAAATTCATTCCAAATTCAAATAAACCTAAAACCCACAATTTTGCACATTTAGTATTAAAAAAATGACCCAAAAATACCCTCAACGAGGGGCATTTCCACCCTTGGGCGGGGCACAGGCCTGGGCGGCCGCCTAGGTGGGTTCAAGCGAGCGCCCAGGGATATCCACAGAGGCGGCGCTTTTTAAAGCACTGGATATTATGATATTATGACTTACCATATCACCAAGTCATGGGTTTAAGTACACCGAAGACAGATACCTGATGGAGCCATACCAATTCATGACTGAATTGATTCAAAGAATCCCAAGATTATTTTACAAATTGGATCCAAAGAAAGGCTATGACCATGTCAATTCAAGTTTCTTGGAGCATATGCTTGGTGGAATGAATTTGGGGATATTGGCTTGTAAGTCCACAGTCTCTTGCCAAATTATGATTCATGGAGTACCTAAAGGCTACTTTAAAAGCATAAGAAGCTCAAAAGTAGAAGTTCTGTTACTTTATTGTTACCAGAAAGGCGCCGGATTGAGGGGGGCTTCCCAGGCAGCAGTATATGGTCTCTAATTGTTTACACACGGATTGAGGGCTTCCCAGGCAGCAGTATATGGTCTCTAATTGTTTACACACGAGCTCTCCGATTGATCGAAGCATAGTTACCGGGATCTCCTATCTAAGGTGGCGCTCTTACTCCTGCAACACAATTCCGTGGTTCTGGTGCCAAAACTCGTTTCTAATTTGTTCACACTCTTTCATGGTAGGTAATGAATTCCAAGATGGAAGGTAGAAGAAAAGAGCGCAATATTTTTCCAGGCGGGAAATTAATCCCGAGCACAAATCAAGAGGCAGATAAAGAAAGTTAAGATTCAGGTTTGATAGATGGCATGTGGAGTATTCCTAGAATTAAAGCAATGAAGCAGGATCATAAATGTAGATGGCGGTATACTACTAGGAGAGATGGCCATGGAGCACTAGTTGGATTTGAACATTGAAAGGATGTATACGACAAAATATTCATAATGCCTATGAATCAATTTCATTAGTAGGAAATTATCAGCATGCTGTTTATTTTCCTAATCCCTTGGGCATGGAATGGAAGCCTGCACCAGGTTGTCAAAGATTCATCAAAGAGTGAAGCCACGACAACTTGTGGAATGGGTGCCTCCCCCAGAGGAGTATTCTGACAAACATCACACTGCTCCAAAGGAAACTGGGGCCCATTGGGTTTTGGACGCATGATAAGGATGGTCCAAGACCATGATAAATTAAAGGCTTATGTGGAATCATTTGTCATTTACTCCACATAGGACAACACAGCCGTAACAGATAGTGAAGGATTTAGGTCAACAGATGTTAAGCTTAATGTCATCCGTGGAAAGTGAGGAATGGGGGGAGAACTTCTATGGGAAATCGAGGATTTGTGCTCACAACTTTTTTATTATGGGCATTATGTTTTCTTTTTTTTTAGAAAAATTTATTGAAGACAATATTAGTATAGTAATGTAGGAAAAAACTTCATAATATTCAAGTATTTTATTTGATCGAAGTCACTAAAGTTATGAACTGATTAATAGACACACTATGATCAATTCCCTACTTTGAGGCTTTATTTTTTACTCGATACCCATAACACCTGGTTCTGGTCCAAACTGAAGAATCAAACTGTTGTCTAGTTTTTGTGACAAAAGAGAGCTCGTATATGCAGCCAAGAAACCTGGTTTGCTTTTAAAAACTTTAATTCATAAAAGAACTCAATCCATACAAAATTTCTAAGTGGTCAAGGACAAGTGAATCGCCTCAAGAAAAGATTACAACAGCAATGAGAAATTGCACACAAAAGAAAATCATTGACATCAAAGATTAAAAAGAATATACAAAAAAGAATATTGACATAAATGGAATTCCATCATAAGTTCAAATAATTTTCTATGAAAGATAAGAGAACTTCTAGATTAATCTTAAACTCATTCAAAACTTCTTTGCCAATTTTTTGGTTTATTTCCAGCAGAATATGTATGATCATACCAGTTTCAGAGGAAATTACAAGGTACAACATGGGCATTTACTAATTCTAGTAGCATTACTACACAAAACGAGAAAAGGAAAATGAAAAGAAACATTTTAATGTCATGAAAAAACATACATTAAATAAATCCTGATTGCAATGAAGAAAAGTAAGAGAGAAGTATGAATTGCACATCCTTCCAAATCAATCAGACAGCTCAGTTTGGACCTAATAAACTTTAAATTCATTACAAGACATAGTGATCAAAAGAAAACTGTCATACCTAATCTACACTGCAGGTTATTAAATCACAGCCAGCAAACCAACACTTTTTTTTTTCCAGGTCATGTGTTGGGATTCGAACCTAAGGCCGCTGTGTAGCAGCCTCTAAACCCCAATTGCTAAACAAAGAGGTTGAACCCAGACAAACCATAAGATTAAGATTGCGAAATGAGATTAAAATGAAATCAGCTGACACATCGCCCAAATCATTGGCACATAGCAATATAGCTTTTCTTTTGTGGTACATAGCAATATGGATGTTCTAGTACTACTTTTAGACATTCTAGAGCTTCTTTGGAACTAGAATACCGGAACTCTAAAGCTCATTCTAGAACAGAACATGTTTCTAAAAGGCAAATCACCAGAGCATTAGGTAATCCAAGTAATTATAGGAAGCCAACTGTCAAGGAACATAAGGTATGGGCACAACTTGAAACAACCTTGTAGATGTAGGTGGCAATTCATAGTTACAGACATATAATGATGCCATTTGGAGCCCAGCCTATGAAGGGCGAAGGGACCCAATTGGTTTAGTAATAATCATGACAAATGACCCATAGGAAGATAAAAGAACATATTATAAAAAGAAGTAGAAAACAATCAACTCCATAAAAACAAGGGATTGTACACAATGAGACCATTTACCTTCGGTACAAGCAGGTCACGATTACTTATAACCATCCGATGTGAAATTTCATTTCATAGCTTGAGTGTGTCACAAAGTTCGAGAAAATTTCTTTTGAACTTTGAAATTGGTCAATGCAATAAATGCAGCCACCCAATTTCACAACCAATGGTCAGGATTAATCGTGACCACCTCGCACCAAAAGTAAGTAGTCTCATTATATACTTTCCCTAAAAATAATCCATATCACATTTTCAAATATATATTTTTTTCCAAGGCAATTCATTCATATTTTGATAAATATAAATCATAAGATCATCATCCTCAAAGCCTTCTCCCAAACTATTTGGAGAAGGCTATACATATCCTGGTCTGCCATTCTGTTATCAAGGGCTATACCCTCAGTGAGGCCATATCATGAATATTTTTGGAAAAGTTTTACGTTGGCTGCCTACCTAACACAACCCACCTCCTTTACCCGGGCTTAGGACAAGTTTAGGGAAACTTTAAGGCCCTTACCCTTCATAGACTAAAATATAAATTAGAAGATGAAACACATAATATATAGCATGAATTATAAATGGTAACTTAGTACTTCACAGCTACAAAATGCTTAAGGATCTAGAATGACAAACTGATGTGTAACTACCAAGTAATTTAAGCAATTGAACATCAATATATGTTGGTCCAAATTGCTGAAAATTTTTCAAATAGCAAAAGAAAACCCTAAAACATTACTTGAACAGAAAGAGGAAAAAGAAAAGTTTACAGAAAACAGTTTTTGTTTGAGAGTCATACTACAAGTATGCCACTCTGGATATAATGGCTATCCATGAAACACCCTCCAATACATGCGTGGCACCATCTCATTCCGGATTTGCAAAGTTATTTCTCCGAAGTAAATAATCTTTATATTTAGTGATACGAGTCAATTTCATTAAAGATAAGCTACAAGAGCATATCATCTTAGATTACATTCATGTTTACCATACAATCCATGGATATTCATCTGAATCATGAAAATACAACCAAGCTTAAGTGCGTAACTAGATTGAGGGAACTCATGATCATATATTTCCTAAAGTTGGAGGTCAAACATGCACGAATGCATGAACGCGCACACACATGCAGGCATGCACACACACCCCTCCCATACCAAGACTTCAGGAAATACATCTTATAAGAAGAATGTGCATCAATTACTAAAATCATAATATACAACAAATCCCCTCCCTCAGATTGTATCCATCTATGGAATAATATAACATATATATATATATATATATAGGAAAATGATCCTGTGAGCCAGTTGGCTCACAAGAAAAAATGAGCCCAACAGCCCAAATTGAATCTAGACCGATCTGACGATCACGGATGTCTGGTAATGTTTGAATTTTAATTTTTTTTTCTACAAATCCAAGTCACTTGAAATTTTAGGCGTGTGTTCTTCTCATCATGCCTCACCTAATAAAAATATATAAAAATAATAATCCGCAAAAAAATAAATTGATCAAAATACCCCTGAAACTCTACGGGGGTATTTTGGTCAATTTTTTTCATGTAAAATATTTTTTTGATATTTTTATAAGATTCATCTATTTTTGATGAACACATGCCTAAAATTTCAAATGATTTGGATTTGTAGAAAAAAAATTTAAAATCCAAGCACTATCGGGCAGGGCATCAGTGATCGTCAAATCGCCCCAGATTCAATCTGGGTCGTTGGGGCTCATTTTTACTTGTGAGCCCACTGGCTCACAAGATCATTTTTCATATATATATATATATATATATATATATATATATATATATATATATATATATATATATATATATATATATATATATATATATATATACATGAAAAACCTAGGAATAACCTGCTTGCTCATATGAACATATGAGCCCAACAGCCCAGATTGAATCTGGGCCAATCTGACGATCACGAATGTTCGATAGTGCTTGAATTTTATTGTTTTTTCTATAAATCCAAATCACTTGAAATTTTAGATACGTGTTCTTCTCATCAAGGCGCACCTAATAAAAATATAAAAAAATTTATTCGAGAAAAATAAAATGACCAAAATACCCTCCGAAACTTTTTGGGGTATTTTGGTCAATTTATTTCATGTAAAATACTTTTTTGATATTTTTCGAAGATTCACCAATTTTTGATAAATACGTGCCTAAAATTTCAAGTGAAATAAAATTCAAACACTACCGAAAATCCGTGATTTTGCAAATCGACCCATATTCAATCTGGGCCATTGGGCTCATATGTTCATATGAGCTAGTGGGCTAATCCCAGTTTTTTCCATATATATATATATATATATATATATATATATATATATATATATACGAAAAGACTTAAAAATTCCTATAGGCGAACTGCTACATCGTTTCGCCTCCCTCACGGACATTACGGTTTTGCCTAAAAACCACCACAGACCTATGGGAGCCGTGGCGGTCCCTGTATATTTTTTGCGTCAATTTTGCGTCAAAAAAATCCCACCACGGACATGCTATATCGGTGACGGACCACCACGGACATGCTATATCCATGACGGTCTTTAATCCATGCCGTCCAAAAAAATCAGACGGCATGGGGCCTCTGGGCGAAAATACAGCTATATCCATGACGGTCTTTAATCCACGCCGTCCAAAAAAATCGGACGGCACCGAGCCTATGGGCAAAAATAAAGTTCATTTTCACCCATAGCTATGTGTGTGTGTGTGTGTGTTTATCCTAACACACAGAGAAAGAAACCTATCAGAATAGGTCTTTAAATATCACAAACGAAAAGCAAGATGTTATCTGGTTATTCTCTCTTCCTTTTTCTATTTATAATGTTCACCAAGAGAAGTAAATTATAATATGTGACTTCCACGGTTCTAAGAGAAGATCTAAGAAATGAACATTTGAAATGAAATACAAATTCACATTCCACCCACAGCCATCCTCCTCCCCTACAATGGACCTATTCATACCCTCCAAGTTTTCCTAGTCAGACAGCCTATTCCACTAGTTTAACTAAGTTGCCTCTTTGAGTTCATGCATTTTAGGTTGCATATTTTGCAACCAATGGATACCACCTAAGTTTTCTTGTTATTTTCTGAATTACATCTACCCAAGAAAATTTGAAAAATGCAAAGATCTTATTTATTCATATTATCCAAAAACTCCAATCCATTCATTCTGTCTTTCTAGAACTGAAGTTCCACCGATTCTCGATTCTATGAATTATTCACCTACTGATCATAAACAATAAGCTTTCCAACCCTGTTTTTGTAACATAGCATCTCTAAAATAGAATGTCAATATAAAGCATGTTCACAAAAAACATACTAGTCGCTTCTATTCAATATAACCAATATTTCAGGACCAATATAAAGTTACTGATGAGGAAAGAAATCATAATAAATAAAAATGAAAGAGATGTATCAGTACCAATACAAATCATTTTATTCTTCTATTTTAATCTACTTTATTGATAAAACCCATGTCCCAGAACTACTATAAAGACAAGATGAATAATGTAGTCATAATAAAATAACACAAAAACAAAAAATCGAAGCTATTGGTACACTACACAAGAATACCAGATCTTTCAAACATTATTCATTTTTCAGATACGAAATTTCCGAAAGCATCGGAAGCTCACCTTCTTCACCGAAGCAGACCAAGACAAAGTAAGACCAAGAAAGATGATGAAGAAAAATGGACCCCAAAGATCCCAATCTCTCAAAGCCTTTCCTGGATCCTCACGATATGGGTTAGGAAAAACCACGAGCTTAAGATTGCTCACTATTCTCGACATATCTCTCTTCACAGTGTCCCAAACTGGCTCAGTGAGAGTGTTCGTTGACGAACCAAATCCATTTGACCCAATGCTCGGCTTTGAGCTCACCGGTGGTTCAGAAGGCACAGGAGGAACAGGTGTAGAAGAAGTTACAGGTTTATGATAAGCTGGAGGAATCGAAGATGCAATAAATGGAGAAGAAGAGACTGGGATTGAAGCCCTTGGAGGACTTGGTGGCCTTGCTGGTAAAACAGTTTGAGGCCCTTGGAGGGAAGCAGATTGAACACTGGCATGAATAAGGCTCTCGATTTCATCGATGTCGGATTGAGAAGATGGGTGGAGAGGGATTGTATCGTTATGGGACATTTTCACTAAATTTGGAGATAATTTGCAGAGAATTGGATCTGAGATTCAGAAATTGAGATGAATGATGGATTGAGCTGTGATGAATTTGGAGAAAGCGACTATACCGGAGATCAATGTGGTACGATCTGAAAAGAGAAAAGAAAAAGAGAAGATCAGATTGCTTACAAAGCATGCAAACCCTAAGTAGATCACAACTGTTCCTCTGCAGCAAAAACTGCAATGCATATAGATAAATTATGAATAAATGACATATACGAAGAAATAAGAATCAAAACAAAAAGAAGAAAATAGGCACTTATAAACCATAAAACAGGACAAGATTTCAGAATTGAGCTAAAGAAACTGTAGATAATGCAAAAACCCAATCAAATCCATCCCTGTAACTCCACGGAAACTGGTTAAGGCACAATAAAACCGATTTAGGACACAGGAAAATCCTAAGAATTGGTAGAATGATGCAACTGAGTATATCACATAAAAAAAATCAAATTGGTGAATGAAGTGAATATTCAATGCAAAATACGGACAAAATGGGGGATTTAAAACGTACCCTAAATCCAAACGAGACTGTAAATTTGCAGAGAAATATACTCAGAGACCATTTATAATCGTTTTCGGAAGAGAAAACGGCCGATACTTTCCGTGATTTATTGAGATTGCAATTCTTCTCATAAACGCGGTAAAAAACGTCGTTCAGAAGAAATCGCCATTGCGTCGCGCGACCTGCAAAGCACATAAAATGGGAGTTGAAATTTCGGCGAAATTTTAAAGCCTTAAATATTCGGCGAAATGTGAGAAATAATGTAAAATAAAAGTGAAGGGGTCCATCACCGTCAATCGTTGGCTATTTGAAAATATATGTTATGAGCGTGTTCCAATAACCATTTCTTGCTATAACTTTGCACCATCATCGTAAACACACTGATGGAACGGTGATAACCACCCGCTGCATTGATTTGTCTCGACTTTAAAGGCAAATCTTGTGTTTGCGATTGTGATGAACTAAATTATAGGAGTCGATTTTGTGTTTGGGATTGTGATTAACGAAATTATAGGAGCTGATTTGGGTGAATCCTATTTAGGTTAGATCAAGTTTTTGGGTCCTTAAAAATATAGAAGGTTATGGGGTTTCTCGCTCTATAAATAAGTTTTATTCTAGAGAGAAATATACGGCAACGTATAGAGAAAAAAAGTGTGTTTGGGTGTTTATTGAGAGAGGAAGACTCCGTACGAGATTGGGTTTTGTTTGTCTGATTTTTTCAAGTAAGTGTTTATAATTTTTTTTTTTTTTTTTTTTGAAATTAGTGAAAAAAATATCAATCTTTGAATTAATGAAGAAAACATGGATAATTTTCGTTGTCTTTAGGTGTAGTGAGATATGTGACGATGCATATAAATTCTAATGTTTTTTTTAGTTTTTTCCTATTTTATTTTTTATTTTTTTGCTTGTCGTCGATTCTATTTTTTTTGTATTTCATGTCAAAAATCAACCGGTCTGGTTTAGAGCTTTGCGCACAACATTACTTGCATATTGTAGATTTTTTTATTTTTTTAAATTTTTTATTTTTATCGTTATATCGATTTGCGGAAGAAAATAGGTTTAGAGGCTTTTGGTGATTGCTGGCCGAACATCTGATCGATTCCCGCCTTTTTCTTTTCTCCTCTCCCAAGTTCCTTCATGCGTGCCTTATGATGTATTAATCAAAGAAAAAGAAGTACTTCCCTGTGATGTTACCAAATATTCTCCCTCCATCTTTATGATTTCATTAAGTTAGGGAAATCACAACCGTACATTACCTAGTTCTTGAAACCTGATGATTTTAACTAGGGAAATCTATCCAAATAGATGTTGATTAAATTTCAATTTTTGGATAATTTGCCAAATTAATTATAGGAATAGATATAATTCAAAGAATTTACTTTAGGGATAAATTATTTTTTAATATACCCTTTCTTAAGATAGGTTGAATTTTTAACAACAAATTTTCATTATAAAGAAATATTAAGAAAGCACGATATTTCTTCACTTTTACATGTCTAAATTGTAAAAAATTAACTTAATTTTATGTATGTATGAAGATCTATTTATTAGTCTTTTATAAAGATCTACGCAGCTTTCATATCCTTATTGTAAATTACTTAAGTTTTTTAAACAATAAAGTTCTTAATTAAAAAATAAACAAAGTAAGGAAGTGCCAATGACTTTCTTTTTAAACATAAAAATTAAAAAGCGCAAAAATTTAAAATTATCTTAATCTTTCATATGTAAGGAGACTTTATTTATTAGGACTTTATAAAGAGATATTTCTAGCTTAAATCTCCATATCCTATTTGATTGGATCCTCAAATGACGCTAAATTTATTGTATAATTTTTTCTTAACGGTTCTGATTATAGTAATTGAAATTGAAGGGTATAGTTGCACGATGTTAACATACAAAAGGGCTTTTAGTACATATTACGATAAATTTCTATTAAACATATTTTTTAATGATCATAAAAGTTGCCATTATCTTATTTTTATTACTAATATTATCATGTGAAAATAGAATTTTGAAAATTAATTTTCCTTGACAAAACAATGTTCTAATAAATAACGTTATTTGACTACAGTAGATGAACCTAAAACACTTTTAAAATAAATATTTCAAGTATGAAAAATAAAATGTTTTTTATTTTTAAAAAAAAATAATGAGAGCTAATTTGTGTGAAAATATTTCCACACCTAATTACATAAGGGAATTTTTTCACATGAAAATATTTCCCAAGCAATATTTTCACACAAACCATTACATAAATTGTTAAAGGAAATTATAGAAATCCAGAAACTAATGGAGTTTCATATCCTAAACTAGTCTAGGCAATAAATAAGGGAAGTCTAATTATATATTCTCATATCTTCAAGTCTTCAAGTCTTCTTTTAATATTTCTTATTTCCTTAATCTCTTTCTTTTATCCTATAAACTTAGTGTTAACTTTATTATTTTTCTATATCTTTTTCTCTTTTTTTATCCTATAAGCTTAGTGTTAACTTTTTCTTTTTCTATATATTTTTCTCTTGTTACTTTTCATTATTATGCTGATTTCTTACTTTTTTTATTTCTTATTTTTTTTTTTTTTTATTTTCATTAGATCCAATCAAGCAGTATCTATTATTCCTCTGGTTTCCCTAATTCGAATTCTATGTCACTTTGGGATTCGTGTTCTCTCTCTATCTCTGAATCTGATGAGTTCTCTTGTTTTTTCTTGACATCTTTCTTTCAAAACTAGTTATAATTTTCTCTTAAGCCATGTATTTCCCCTTTCTTTTATGCAGATTAGAGCTTCCCTCCCTTTTGGATCTCCTGGTTTCTTTTAGAAGTGAATAATTAAAAGTGGAATACTGATTACACCACGGCAAACAATAGCTTAGAAAGGAATTTGGATGAAGGACCCAAAATAAATCCAACCACCAAAAAATCGAAGAAATTAATGATATCAGATGATGGCCTCTAGGATAAATTTATACTGTTGGGTTTATGTGGCCTTTAAAGGCAGTGCTTGTAAAATGAAATAATACAGTGGAACATGAACTCAGTGGGAGTGTGGTCCCTTGTGGACCATACTAAACCAAAGATGTTTGGAAAATCTAGGCCAGTCGGTTGGAAAACCCAAGATATATGGGCATAGATAACAAATCGAGAAGGGTTCTGGGGCATCTCTTGATGAGATAGGAGCTTATGCCTGGATGAATAAGCCGAGGGACTGTGGAACCCTTGTGTGTGATGGTGGGCCTACAGAGATGGAGGCCAAAACCCCATCCATGATTCATCATATAGCATACATATCAATAGATCGTTCGGGAAAGCCAGATATCCACCGTTTAAGGTGAAGTATATGTATGTGCGAGAGATACCCCTATGCGCCATAGAGTTGTGGTCATATAAGGTCTTGGTGACCTTGACTCGTCTCTAGAGAAGGACCTGAAATCCACAAACTGGGATTGCGGCCCTTTGGCTCATCGGTCAGACTTTGGTGACCCACTAATGAGCCACTGCTTGGATTGCGGGTCATGGGAAACAATGGGTCGGTCTGATAAAGCAAGTATAGTTTATGGTCCACAGTTGAAGGTGGAGTGCCCCATGGTTGTTAATTCAATTCTTAAACCATATGGATATTAATTTAATTATGTTTATTTTATGATAGAAATTGTTTTAGAATTATTATTTGAATTCTTATGAGTCTTTTAATATTTTATTTATAATTTTTGGACTTATAAAAATAAATTTATTAATTTTACAAAAGTATAAAATTCAAATAATATTTTAGAAATTAATTTGTTAAATATCATGAGGGCCGATTGTGCATATGGGCCTACTATGTACCATGTGGGTGGGGCCCACACGTGCCACATATGGGTGGCACGCCCTACCTCTTGGTTTGCTTTATTGTCAAGTTATTCAAATTTAGGAAAGGTATTTTGTGGCATGTGATCTAATATTAGATATGGAAAAGATTGACCACATCTTATCCTAAATATTGGAAGCATATCTTGACTTGACATATCTTTGAATAGTATGGGAAAGATTATGTTATTTTATGGAATGAATAATATTTAAATGAGACTCAACTTATTTAAATATATTGATAGGAAAATGGTTTAAAGAAAGGGAGATAATGGTCTAAATACCTTTCATAATGTTGATGGCCCATTTATGGAATGGATGGCTCAGATCTCTCACCCCACAAGTTACTTGATCAACAGTCCATATTCAATCTCAAGAAAGAGGCATACTATGAGAAACTCTAAGAAACCCTAACCTAATTTTTCTCTATAAATAGGGGTCCACTATCTCCCCATTATTTACACTTTTCTCTCTCCCACAACTCTTTCTCCCATATGAGCACGCCCCACTCTCTCTCCTCTATGTCACTGTCTCTCTCCAACTTTCTCTCTTTAATCCTCTCTCTCCTAAGCCTCTAAAAGGGCATGCTCCAACCTTAGGTCTCCCACTTTCTCTCTCATGCTTTAAAATCTTCTCTCTCCTAAGCCTTTAAAAGGGCCTCTAAAAGGGCATGCTCCAACCTTAAGTCTCCCACTTTATCTCTCATGCTTTAAAAATACTAATGGTTAGAAAATTAAGGGTAAACCAAGAAAATTTTGGGGGTTAGAGTTTGTAGAGATTTAAGGGTAAATACTCAGTTTGGCCAAAATTTGTTTTTTCGATTTGAGATTGAACCTAAATAGTTAATCCTACGCCATAGGATATCAGTGACTCAGTGTGGGGTGTAATAAGCTCGGTTGAGATAATCTTCGGTACTCTCTTCTTTTGTTTCATGCTATATTTAATTATATTGGTTTTATATTCCCAAGCATAAGAATTGTGGATATTTTCTTTGTTTAAAGAAAATTGGTTTAATGGCATCAAGGTTTTTAAGATATTGGATTGGTTAGTTTTATTTTCTTTGAAGCAAAAATTATTGTAATAAGACTACTTGTAAGTGATTTTTGTCAAAAGAAAAGAAAATGAGTGAAAAGAAGAAAAAAAAAAAAAAAAAAAATTCCTGGCAAGATTGCATTAGTCTTTCTTTCATTGATGTCAGAGTTATTCATACCTGATGTCATTAGTTATCTTTTTCTCTATACTGAGTCTAGATCAAGCCTGAGAATGAGATATATAAAAGCTAATGACTTTTGTGGTCAAGTAATACACCGACAGTTAAGAATGATTGGAATAATCAAACAACGAAAAGGCACTGTGCTTAATGGGCATTCTGGGCTATTTTGGAGCCGTGATATAAAGAAGATAATGATGTATTTTTCTATTGCATACTCAGTAATATTGTGTGTCTTTGAGAGTAAGATCTACTTACAAAATTTCAGTCGGAGATCCTAAAGGAATTAAAAGTTACAGACTCATCAATGAAAGGTGTCAGTTCTGACCCAGCAAAATTCAAAAACTGTCTATTGAGTTCTGTGATTTTTCTCACCAATGATATGATTTTATTTCTTTCTGAAATTTTGTTGCGACTCATAAAATTGAGTCTACTTTCAAAAAAAAAAATTTCATTAAGAAATTCCTTGTGGTTTGAAAGATATGATCGATTTATTGAAGGGTGCGCAAGTGTTGTTTTCTATAATGAAAATTATTTCCATGACTTGGAAGTCAAGATTTTATTTCTATTTTTAACATAATGTTTTATGGCTCAAACTAAGTTTTTAGACTTCCATTCTGAGTCTAGTTTCTAATAAAATTTACTTAAGAGAGAAATATCAATGGGAAGAGAGGAATAAAAATTTTGGATTGAAGAAAGGTCATCCTGAATTTTCTGCAATTTGGTATGTCCTTCATTGAAGACATGAATAATTATATTTATCAAGTCTACTTAACAGAGTGATATAAGGCTTGTGGAAATATATGTGTTACTATTGTGTGCCTACTTTCAAACTAAAATTGGTTTGAAAGGGAAACTCCATGATGATAGAGATAAAAGACAATTTTACTAGATAATGTTCATCCTGGAGTTCTGCAGTATGATTTCTTTTGTGATATGAATGTCACTTATTTATTTCTCTAAAAAAAAAGTATTCTTTGGGATTTACACTATGATGTTGTGATTTGGTTTTGAGTCTAGTTTTTAACACAAAAGATTTCAGGAAGAAAATCTTTGAGGATTGAGAGAAACAATTTTTTTATTGAGAGATGCTCGACCTGATTTTCAATTGAAAAAATTGCATTGTGATGTAAATGTCACTAAAATGAATACTCATTAAATGATATGATTTAGGGATGGAACTGAGCATTATTTTATATTTTTTGAGTCTATTTCAATACTCAAAAGGATTTGAAGATTAACTCTTTATGAGTTGAAAGATATCATAGTTTTATCATAAGATGCTCAAGTTCTATTTTGCAGTAAATTAAAAAGATGTAACATTATTAAGGCATATCTTTGAATTCCTAATGATGGAGACATTTTTTTAGGGCTCATTTAAAAAGGTTTTATAATGTGCTATGAGTTTAGTTTATTATAATAAAACTTCAGGGAGAGGTAATACAGAGTTGACAATATACGACATTCTATGTGAAGAGTATTCGATCTGGGAATAGTAGAAAGAATAAGAAACACAATACCTAAAACAGCATCTTGGTTTCTTGGAAATAAAGGGATCATCTAAATATCAGTGGGAGAATCGAAATTGTGATATTTGAAAGAATGAGATAAAGATTTTCTTCACAGTGTAAGACAAGAGAATCCAAGTGCCGAAGAGATGGATACTTCGTAACATGTGAAACCGATGACCAATATATTCTCCATCAATTGCGTGCACTTCCAAGATCACAAAATCTTATCAAATAAGTAAAAGCAATGAATCAAGAATGCCTATGTACCACATTACATGGATTTCAGGTATGAAATATATCTTACATTACATGGTACGGTCATATAGGGAAAGATAATTCAATAACTTTGTTTAATATGCTTTGGTTGTATTTTGGCTAATTGTTTTATAAATATGTATGGAGTGTATGGACATTAATTGATACGTGTTAACAAATTTGAAAGAGTCGATTTTGAATACCTTGTGTTTTTGTGCCTTTTTGTGCTTGAGTATGAACTACTTAAAGTAGTAGTATGTGATTTGATCAAGGGATTTGAGCCCTAAGGATGAAACAGGAGACATGGGTGTGGTTCATTCAAATATGTAAGCACAAAGAGAGTGTTCTGATGGAACTCGATCTTGGTGACCATCCTCTCAATAATATCTATAATACGATATATTACATGTGATGATGATCTCTTGATATATTATCCATAATTACCAAAATTGAAGTATTTTGTCAAGGCTTTAATAGACATTATTTAGTCATGCTTTATTTTGGATAAAATTATAAGATGGTATATATGATTTTTTTTGTGGCCATGAACTTGACTTGGTAGGAAATTAAAGGTGAATTATGAAGAGTCTAAACATATATTTTAAATTTAAATTGAATGATTTAAGAAAAGCCTAAGTCTATGAATATAGTTTTGAGAAAATCACATAGTCTTGCAAGGTCCATTAAGTCTTTATGAAAATCATTTTAAACTGTCATACTATTATATAACTATTGCTTGTGAATGCATATATATACATATATATATATATATATATATATAAAATAAAAAAAAATTTATTAAAAAGAAAAACATTGTGTCTTGAAAGTATTTATAAAAGTAGAAGAAAAACTATCATACATTTTTTTTTAAAATGTCTATATGTCTTAATCTATGTTTCTAGTTATTTAGAATCCTCGATTACCTAAGATTTTAAATCATAGGGAATGTTGTATGAATGTCATCATAATAGGCTTCTTTGACACATGTTGTGTTGATTAGATAACTTGATTTGTATGAATTTACTACCAAGATGTCTAGTGTGGTTGAACATTTGTGGTTCATGAAGGTTTTTGCATATTGTGAAACCAACGGGTATTGAATTACATGTTGCAAGAGACTTGATATACTACCTCATGATATATGCATAAGAATGTTGAGAATGTATATGTTATATGTGCAATAATTGAGTGGGAGTTGCTATAGTCCCACGTTTTTTTAGCTGCTTGGATATTCAGATATACAAGTGCAAGATATCTCACGGATCCAAATGATGAGAAGTCTACATCTGGATATGTGTTCATGCTTGGAAGGGGTGCAGTTTCTTAGAAATCAAAAAAAGAGGATGTGACAAAAATGTCCACCATGGAGGCAGAATACGTGACATGTTGTTTGGTGATCGAGGAGGACGTATGGATTAAAAAATTTCTTAATCGACTTGATTTTCATCTCGTGCGTTGTGAGGTAGTAATAATTTTCTACAACAGCACGACGGTGATATGCATGTCAAAGGAGCTACGATTCCATAAGAACTCCAAGCATATAAAACCATGTTTTATCACTTGAGGAATGAGGAGAGATTGAGAAAGATCGAGATCCAGATAAATTAATATTCCAGTGGGAGCACCTGCTAGTATTTGACATGTCAGATGGAACAACAGACTACAATGTTGTTCACTCATGGATCCCCAACGTGTGGTACTAGTTGTATGGCTACAAAAGGAAGCAGTTTATTTGAAAAACGATTTTGAGCCCATGAACATACGACCCCATGCGATAAGCGTACGTGATGGTCGTCTGCGACAACATGTCCACGATGCGCAATGTGATGTGAAAGATGAGTTACGACCACTTTTGGGATGAGATCCGATCAGCAAAGAGAAAAAGGTGTTGCTTCTATAAATCTATTTGTAAAAGGATTGATGACGAAAGCCATGATTAATGTATTGAAAAAATAAGTAAAAATGCTCGAGAGATAATGTACTTGGGAGAAAGAGATGAAAATGAGAGAAAGTGAGAAACAGATAATGTAAGGCCTTCAAAGGCCAAGTGGGAGATGTTAGGTTTATGTAGGTCTTATGAGTGCTTGTAAAATGAAATAATATAGTGGAACATGAACTCAGTGGGAGTGTAGTCCCTCGTGGATCATACTAAGCAAACGATGTTTGCTGATACTGGACTGTGCTTGACGATCTATGCCAATCGGTTGGAAAACCCAAGGTATCTGGGTATAAAGAACAAATCGAGAAGGGTTTTGGGTTATCTCTTGATGAAGTCAAAGCTTATGCCTGAATGAATGAGCCGAGGGACTATGTGACCCTTGTGTATGATGGTGGGCCTACAGAGACGGGGGCCAAAGCCTTATCCATGATCCATCACAAGGCATGCATATCGATAAATTGGTCGGGAAAGCCAGATATCTACCTTTTAGGGTGAAGTGTATGCATGTGCGGAGATACCCCTATACGTCATAGAGTTGTGGTCACATAAGGTATTGGTGACCTTGACTCCTCTTTAGGGAAGGACCTGAAATTCACAGACTGGGATTGCGACCCCTTGACTCATTGGCCAGAATTTGGTGACCTGCTAATGAGCCCCTGCTTAGCCTGTGGGTCGGGAAACATTAGGTTAGTCTGATAAAGCAAGTATGGTATGTAGTCCACAGTTGAAGGTGGAGTGCCTCATGATTGTTAATTCAATTCCTAAACCATATAAATCAATTTCCCATCATATTAATTTAATTATGTTTATTTTATGATAGAAATTATTTTAGAATTATTATTTGAATTTTTATGAGTCTTTTAATATTTTATTTATAATTTTTTGACTTATAAAAATAAAGTTATTGATTTTACAATAGTATAAAATTCAAATAATATTTTAAAAATTAATTTGTTAAATATCATGGGGGCCCATAGTGTACATGGGCCCACCATGTACCATGTGGGTGGGGCCCACACGTGCCACACATGGGTGGCACGCCCCACCTCTTGGTTGTTTGCTTTGTTGTCAAGTTATTCAAATTTAGGAAAGGTATCTTGTGGCATGTGATCTAATATTAGATATGGAAAAGATTGACTACATCTTATCCTAAATATTGAAAGCATATCTTGACTTAACATATCTTTGAATAGTATGGGAAAGAATACGCTATTTTATGAAATGAATAATATTTAAATAAGATTCAATTTATTTATATATATTGATGGGAAAATGATTTGAAAAAAGGGGGATAATGGTCCAAGCACCTTCCATAATGTTGATGGCTCATATATGGAATGGATGGTTCAAATATCTCACCCTACAAGTCACTTGATCAACGGTCCATATTCAATCTCAAGAAAGAGGCAAACTATGAGAAACTCTAAGAAACCGTAAACTTAATTTTTCTCTATAACTAGGGGTGTACTTTCTCCCTATTCTCTACACTTTTCTCTCTCCCAGAACTCTCTCTCTCTCCTCTCTCTCCCATAAGGGCACGCCCCACTCTTTTTCCTCTGGGTCACTTTCTCTCTCCAACCCTCTCTCTCCTAAGCCTCTAGAGGGGCATGCCCCAACCCTAGGTCTGCCACTTTCTCTCTCATACTTTGAAAATACTAAGGGTTGGAAAATTAAGGGTAAGCCAAAAAAATTTTGGGGGTTAGAGTTTCTAGAGATTTAAGGGCGAACACTCAGTTTGGCCGAAATTTGTTTTCTCGATTCGAGATTGAAGCTAAACCGTTGATCTCGCGTTATCGGATGTTAGGGACTCGGTGTGGGGTATAATAAGCCCGATTGAGGTAATATCCGACACTCTCTTTTTATGTGTCTTGTCATATTTAATTATATTGGTTTTATATTCCCAAGCATAAGAATTGTGGATATTTTCTTTGTTTAAAGAAAATTGGTTTAATGGCATCAAGGTTTTTAAGATCTTGGATTGGTTAGTTTTATTTTCTTTGAAGCAAAAATTATTGCAATAAGACTACTTGTAAGTGATCTTTGCTAAAAGAAAAGAAAAAAGGTGAAAAGAAGAAAAAAAAAAAAAAAAAATTCCCCCCAGTAAAATCACATTAGTCTTGCTTTCATATACCAGAGGATGTTATAGCAAGAATCTTGTCGGCACTCCTAGTAAAATCCATCATCAGGTTCAAGGGGGTGTGCAAATCATGATAACAACTTCTCCGGTCTCCATACTTTGCTCGGATTTAATACCTAGTACCTCGTCCGTGTTCTAAGCCAGTTGCCATCGTCCCCTCAAGAAGTGGTTTCTTCTCTCTCGATGTTTCAGACATCTTAAACCATCTTAAAGTGTATAAGAGAGATCTAAAGTTTCTTAAGGAAGGGTTGGTGGGGGAGGGGAGTTGTAACATTGGTCTAGTGTACTTTTCTAAAATCAAAGCAAGTGAGGTAAAATACCCCATGGAATTCTATGTATACAACCCAAGATTACATTACTCTCCCTTTCCTCCAGGCTGAATGGAATAAATCCAGATTTTATTTTGACTCACTCAACTAGATATTTAAGATACTCGCCTTCTCTACAAAACCTAGTCTTGATAAGTTTTGGATTTTTAGTTCCTCAATTGGACAATGGAAATTGGTAAAAGGCCCCAGCCATACCCCAACAGATTGGAGGAGAAGTTTTGAAAGCAGTTTCTTATGTCTCAAAGGCGCATGTTACGATACCAGTTATGACCCCAATACTAAGCTAGAAATCTTTTTTATGGAAAGAAAAACCTGGGAAAGCATACCTTTACCTCCTAAAATTAAAGACGATGATTTTTACAGCTTTGTAGGGTCGGAAGAGAAAGTGTGTTTGTATCGGTTATCAAAAAGGAAGTTGACAATATGGGAATTGAGCTGAAACAGGAATGAGGTGATGGAATTGAGCTGAAATAGGAATGAGGTGATGGAATTGAGCCAAAACGGAAATGAGGTGACCGAGTTGAGCCGAAAATGGAATGAGGTGACTGAGTTGAGCCGAAAATGGAATGAGGTGACCACGCTAAGGATTAGCGAGGGTGTAGCATATGGTGGTTCATACTTCAATATTGCTCTATGAGGCCATTATGTCCTTTTTCTTGCAGAGACCAGCTACAATTCACACCGTTTGCTCTCTCCTAAGCGCCTTACAGCTGAGCTCACTTTGTAGAACTTGAGGAGTAGGAGCAATAGGGGAAAGAAATTCAAATTTCTTAGAAAATATTTTGATTGCAAACTTACCTTTCTTGATTTTTTTCCATTCACCCCAACACTCTATGTTCCCAAGTTCCCTACCACCTAGGTCATTAATTATTCCATAGGAATTTTTTCAGCCCATTCTTTTCTCCCTCTCAATTTTGCATATGAAATAAGACCTTGGTTGTTTTTCTCCCTCTCAACTTTGCAAATGAACTAATTTTGAGTTCTCTAGTTGTTAAGGGAAATATACATGAGTTTGGATTTGAATGTTTAAGTTTGCATACTGCATGTTGAACTACATTAAAAATAGTGATTGTATACTATGAGACTTACAAAGATGTTACAATTACTTTCTCAGTAAATGGTAAATTGGACGGTTTGAAGCATGTCCAAATTCAAGAAATTTTTTTTTAAACTTTGAGTCTAATTAATGATATTCTTACAACCACCTAATTTGAAATTTGATGGACAATAATAATTATCATCACATAGTACCCAATGATTGTTTGTCGGTATACTTTTTCATAAAAATATGATTATACATACAAACAAAGTTTTTAAGCTGAACATATGGGAGCTTGGGCCTAATTTCTTAAGTCTTATCTTGATGATAGCTATCTTAGCTGAAGTAGACTATCTTCTCTAAAATTAATATACTCCCATGTAATATTACCTTATGCTATTTAGTACATGTATAATTGGTTTGCAATTATTCGGATAGAGAGCTCTTTTCATTAGCTCGGTCATCTTTTCAAAAGGATAAATTTATTTATGAAACTGCTTATAAATCTATCTCAAATAATTCATGATGGATTTTATCAAACAACAAAGAAAAAAGTTTATATAAGAATGCTACCTTATAATGTAGAACTACGGATGCCCCTAAAAAATTCATCGAAAAAGGTAGTTTTAATGTTGAAAAACCCTTTGATTGATAATCTCGACCTCGAGATATATGACTATGAAAAATAAAAAGATTTTAAGTTTAAAAAATAATGCATTTTACAACATATTATCTACACTGTCCATTTTGAAGATTTTCATAGGTTTATAGATCTACTTGATTTTAACTATTTTTCAAATTTTAATTTTATAATTAGATATAAAAATAGATTTTGAGATAATCCTAAGAACATTTTACATCAAAAATATGTACCAGGGTAAAATTTGAAGGACACCTTACCTCTACACCTACAGAGGCGTCCATATGCAAACTGCACCCAACAATAAATAACTTATTTAATGATATTTATTTTATTGGATCAGTAAAGTATAAGTGAGAACAAGTACATCCAAAATACCTCTAAATTGTTAAATATATGGAAAATTATATATACCTCAAAATCAACTTTGTAAACATCCTCTCTAATAGTAAGTATCAAATCCTAACTCTTAACACAGTTTTTTCTTATATTTATCCCCAATCAGGAGCATTTTCATCCCTGTTTGGCGCTTAACAAATGTTGTCTTTTCAGTTTCAGACTAGGAACTGTCACCTCCTACATAATTGACAGTTTTCAAGAACTGGATGTCTCTGAATCTAGGTTGGAATGTACAAAATCTTTTCAAGTAAGAGAAACAAGGATCACATATACGATAGGGCTTTCTCTTGCTTGGTGCCAAAGATGCATTCATGGTCTTATGGCTGGAATGCCATTGAAGTGAACACTTTTTCTCTTAACTTAGTCTCCTGATAGGCTGATATATTTATCCATTTTCTACAGTAGAGTATTTCAGAAGAGAGTTTGGGGGTTTCAGTAGAGAGAGAGTGTGTGTGCGTTTGGGGGTTTCAGTAGAGAGAGAGCAAAATAGTTTCAAATATTTTGTTTTCTTAATTTTAGCTTTTTTGATAATGTTCCTTTCAATTTCTTAATTTTCATACTCTTAACTTTCAAATTCCTAATTTTTTTTAATTTTTAATTTCTTAAATTAAAACTCCAAATACATGGACAATCCTAATTTGGATGCTTCCAAAAATCCCGTGTTCATCATTTTCAAAAACTTTAATTTATATGGTTCAAATCATAGCCCGCCATCAACATTTTTTTTTAAAACTTCTCCCTGTTTTCAAAATTTTCTTAAAAATATTTTAAAAAACAAAGGAGTCGGATCTGCGCCAGTAATGATGATCAAAGTGAGCGACAAGTCTGACACGCTCCGAAAGGATCATCACAGGAAGAAAGGTATCATCATCATCATCATTTTAGCCTTTTCCCAATTAATTAAGGTTGACTAGTATAAGTTTATTAGGATTTATGATGAGTTTTGGTGAAATTTTACGTTGGCTACCTACCTAATACAACCATGCCCCTTTACCCAGGTATGGGATGGATTAAGAAAAAGCTTAAAGTCATCACCCGTCACGGGAAGAAAAGTATCATGAATTAGAAATTAAATTGTTCAAAATCCACCTAAAACTCGTAAACTTCCCTAAAATCTCCTAAACCATCCAAACTTTAGCTCAAAATCCCTTGGAAACACACGAGCCACGAGGTAACCTGTAATCTACTCAGTTGAGAACTCTCCCCTTCTCTTCTAAGACCACTTTCCAACCTATGTTTTACATATGAGAAGTTTTGTTTTCCTTGAATATGACACCACAACCTTAGCCAACAAAATGGAGCTCACAGCGACTGCCCCAACTGATGGGCTAAGCTCATCTCCAGGTCCTGCAGATCACAAGAGCCACAAGCCAATTGATGTCAGGCGCTCAAGCGATGACCTTGCTTCAAAAATATTTTGTTCAACTTTGTATTACTCTCACTTTGTGCCTCAAATGTCTACTTTATTATTATTCTCAAATCACACGCGTGCAACCCGAGCAACAAAGAGAGGCCCAATTGAGGGAATCCCAAGAAACCGAAGGCCTCGAATCTATAAAAGCCTAAAATCATCCCAAAACCTTAGACCTTAGCATCATCAGATACCTCAGAAATCAAACCATACACATTCTGACACCCAAAACCATGGAAATTAGCACCCTAAAGTCTGAACTTTAAAAAAAAGTATTTCAGGCCCAATTTTGGTTCCAAATAAAAATAGAGGTCACGACCTTTCCAACGGTTCAATAATCGCTTGGATATGATACACGGATTGAGAGGATGGCCCTTGCAAATTTGATTAGAATAAATAGCCATTTAGTCCCTAGCAAGGCCACCAGAAATGCCCAAGAGGGGGCTACCGACACCACAGATGTGGGGATCCTAACACCAGCATGACCACGGCTTGAGATGGAGGTGGCAAAACTGTCAGCAACAATATTCGAAATGATTGTCTGAACCACTGACCTAAAGGCCCATCGAAAAACAAGGCTCGAAGAGTCGTGAGAGTGCAACATTGGCAATGGTAGGGTTGGTGTTAGGGGTACTAATGCCACCCCCAATCAAACTCAAACATATTGAATATTGATTTTGCAGCACCAATAATTGAATTTGAATGATTAAGACCTAGTGTCGGTGGTGCCGATGCCAGCATTGCAGGTAGCAATGTTGGAGAAGGTCTTCTCCATGCACCTCAAGAATATTATTTTCATTAAATAGGAAGGACAATTATTGAAAATGAAATCATTACAGTGAGCATTGGTGGTGCCCACACCAACATTGGAGCCGCCAATGCTGGAGGTAGAAAAGAAAGGTAGCTTTGCCAGTGCCAATGCCCAAGTTGGAGACAACAATGCCCAAGACGGCATGGCGTTGGTAGTGGCAATGCCAACGTCAATGCCAGTGACACTGTCAATCAATGTACTTGACTAATATATGACCACTCTAATAGTGTTTCCATTAATGAAAGAAGATGTTTTGGACATGCCCAAGTGACTTACCAACAACAATGGCACTATAGACATGACTTTGAAATAATTGATGGTGCAATAGTGGCAGAGTTGTTATTGCTAACATTAGTGTTGCCATCGGTGGCATTGGTAGTCAATGGCCTAGATTAACCTAAAAGTTTTTTATTGTTTAAGGATAGGTTTTCTATAAATAGGGCCATTGGGCTCTGAATTTGAAAACTGAGACTTCGAATCTTAGCCGAAACATTGTCTCACTCAAGATTTGAACCCCTGAACCCCGAGACCTAAGCTTAAGCCCTAACCTCGATGTCCTAAAACCGAAATTTAGACATTATCAAGCACTAATCCTCCTGATACTAATATCCCTTACCTGAAAGACTCCGAAAGATTGGAAAAAATCGGCGCACAAAGCACAATTCTGATTCGGCAACTGACTTCGGGTGCCGGGCCTGGGGGCTCGGCTCAAGGTGAGCTCCCATTTTTCAAATCTTTTTTCCCAGATCTCCCCTTCTCTTATCAGAAAACTCTCTTTTCAAAACATCTTAGAGGATTATCAGTTTCCTCGCCCCTCTAGCTGGTTTACTGATAATCCATACGAGAGCAGTTCGATGAATGAATCCTCACCTGGGTAACAATTCGATGGACCCTTATCTTCTACTTATTTTTATCGACAAGTTTGCATTTGAAAATGATGCAGAAGTCATATTTCCTCTACCAAAAATTTCATGTATAAATATTATGTATATGAAAAACTGAGGCACTATTCAAGAGAGTGCCAACATCGATAAAGGGGCTACAAGGCCTAGAGACCAAGTGAACATAACCACTAATGAGCAATTTGTAGCTATGGTCACTAAATTAAATACGATCGATAAAGATAACGGATAGTGGATCGATACTGGCGCTACCATTTATGTGTTTAACAATCGAGAGCAGTTTAATACCTTTGAACCAATGGATGATGAAAATTCGGTTCAACTTGGAACCCAAGCTATGGCAAAAATACTTGTAAAGGGTACGATGGAACTAAAATTTAGTTCGGGCAAGGTTATTACCTTAGAAAATATGTATTACGTACCTGATACGAGAAAAAATCTTGTCTCAAGATGTATCTTGAATAAGAAGGGCTTTAAAATGATCATTGAGTCTGATAAACTCATTTTGACAAAAAATTGTATATTTGTTCGAAAGGGCTACTCTTGTGATGGGATGTTCAAGTTTTATTTTTACTTAATGAAATAAACAAGCCTTCTACTTATATTGTGACTTCTAGTAATGTATAGCATTGTAGATTAGGACATGTTACCTATACTTCTATTAAATCTTTGATTAAATTAGGATTGATCTATAATTGTGATAATTTGTCTAAAGGAAAATGTGAAATATGTGCACAAACAAAAATAACTAAAAAACCATTTCCTTCAATAAAAGTAAATAGTGAATTGTTAGGACTCATCCATAGTGATATATGTGATTTAAATAATATTCTAACTAGAGGTGGTAAATCATATTTTATTATATTTATTGATGATTTTTTGAGATATACTTACATTATTTGCTTAGACATAAAGATGAAGCTTTTGAAAATTTTTAAGTTTTCAAAGTAGAAGCGAAAAATAAACTTGGTAAGAAATTTAAAATTATAAGAAGTGATAGGGGTACAGAGTATTTATCAAATGAATTTAATGAATCTTGTGAAAATAATGGTATTATTCATCAAGTGACCACTCCTTAGTACAAATGGTGAATGCAATGCTTATTTCTTCTTCTTGGCCATTAAATTTTTATAATTTGTTTGTTTTATTTTGAATATAATTCTATATAAAAAGGGTAATAAGACTTTTTACGAGCTTTGATTCAATAGAAAACCTTCTTTAAATTTTCTCAAAGTATGGAATTGCCTTGCTCATGTTAAACTTCCAAATCCTACAATTACGTCCTAGAACATCTAAATGTGTGTTTGTAGGATATTCACTAAATAGTAAAGCATATAAATTTTTGAATTTAAATTCTAACATAATAATAGAATCTAGAGATGCTGAATTTCTTGAAAACCTTACTTGTAAAAATAAATTAAATAAACCAAGAAGCATACCAAATGAAAATAATTATAAAAATGATTATAATGTTGATGAAGAACATATAGAAAATCATTTGATGACAAAATAGAATTAAGAAGAAGCAAAAGAATTAGATGTGATCCATCTGACAAATTTGGACCAGATTTTTGCATTTATCTAGTTGAGGCTAATAAAAATAAATTATTAAACTCATTACCTATAGTCTCATATGTGGAGGAATATCCTACATCACTAAATGAAGCATTGGTATCCCAAGATGCAATTTTTTGGACAGGAGTTATAAATAATGAAATAGATTCCATAATGGCAAATAAAACTTAGAAATGAGTAGATCTTCCACCTAGTTCTAAACTCATAGGTTATAAATGGATATTTAAAAGAAAAAAGAATGTTGGTGGTTCCATTGATAACTATAAAGCAAGATTAGTAGTCAAAAGATTTCAACAAAAAGAAGGTATTGATTATTTAGACACATGTGCATATGTTGCAAGAATTGCTAGTATAAGATTGCTCTTACCAATTATCTCTATCAACCATCTAGTCATACATCAAAAGGATGTAAAAGCTATTTTATTAAATGGTGACTTAGATGAAAAATTTATATAGAACAACCAGAAGGGTTTGTGATGACTTAGATGAAGAAATTTATATGGAGCAACCATAAGGGTTTGTGGTGCCAGGTCATGAAAATAAAGTTTGCCAATTAGTTAAATCTCTTTATTGACTTAAACAATCACCTAAACAATGACGTAAGAAATTTGATAATGTTTTGATATCAAGTGGTTTTAAGAAGATAAATTTGTATATATTAAGAAAATAAATTATTTATGTGTCATAATTTGTCTATATATAGACATCGTGTTTATCTTTGGTTCTAAATTTGAAATAGTGTTGGAAACTAAAAGACTTCTCATATCTAACATTAATATGACATACTTAGAAGAGGATGATGTGATACTTGATATCAAAATAGTGAGAAAATAAAATAAATTTATCTTAGTTTAATCTCACTACAATGAGAATATACTCCATAAGTTTGAGCGTATTGATTGTAAGTCAGTCTCTACCCCTATAGATTTTCATAGTACGTTAAAGAAAAATGATTGGAGATGTATATCTCAAATTGAATATGTTAAGGTAATTGGTAGTTTATTATATACAATGGCTAGCATGAGGCCTGACATTGCATATGTAGTAGGCAAACTTAGTACATATAGATATACAATTGCATAAGTAAATAGCATTGAGATGTTATATCTCGAGTATTAAGACACTTGAAAGGAACTATCAATTCTAGCATAAATTATGTAGGTTATCCCAGAGTGTTATAAGGTATAACAATGCTAATTGGAACCAAAAAAAAATCCAAGATTGACTATCAACAAATAGATAGATCTTTACATAACAAAAGGTACGAAATCATGGGGTCAAATAAACAAATGTGTATTTTACGCTCTACTATGGAGTCTAAAATTATTGCTTTTGACTCTGCTGGTAAAGAGGTAGAATGGATAAATAACTTGTTATATGATATTTCCATATAGCCAAAACCAATACCTGCAATCACAATATATTGTGGTAATCAAGCTACTATTATGAGAGCATGTAATAATATATATAATTGCCTAAGTAAATAGCATTGAGATGTTATATCTCGAGTATTCAGACACTTGAAAGGAACGTTCAATTACGGCATAAATTATGTAGGTTATCCCGGAGTGTTATAAGGTATAACAATGCTAATTGGAACAAAAAAAAATCCAAGATTGACTATCAATCGATAGATAGATCTTTACACAACAAAATGCACGAAATCATGGGGTCAAATAAACAAATGTGTATTTTACACTCTACTATAGAGTCTAAAATTATTGTTTTTGACTCTATTGGTAAAAAGGCAGAATGGATAAATAACTTGTTATATGATATTTCCATATAGCCAAAACCAATACTTGCAATCACAATATATTGTGGTAATCAAGCTACTATTATGAGAGCATGTAATGATGTATATAATGAAAGATATAGGGAAAATTATAGATACACCGCCCTCTCCCCCCCCACGATTTTCTAAAAATGTACTCATATTGCGAGAAGACATAACTCCATTAAAATGTTAATTGGAGATGAAGCGATTAGTGTAGAATATGTATAATAAAAGGAAATTTGCTTGATCTTTTGACAAAAGACTTTGTAAAGGATGACATTAGTATTATGTCAAAAAGAATGGGGCAAGAGTCTATTGAGTAATCATCTATAGCAGGAACTCAGCTTAGTCTTTTATAACTTCAAAATTCTTAGTTCAATGTCGTAAAAACAAATTGTAAATATGATTAATTTGGTTACTAGATGATAAAATAGTATTAACACTCATTCCAAAAAAATCCATACGGTGGATAAGTTTAGTGATGACATGTATGTTAGTAGGTTGAGTTATACTCTAAAATTGTCTATGCACTACACATAAGTTAGAGTGTTTTATATGCAGGGGCAGTCCAGATAGACACACCTATATAACTGTGGAAGTGAGGCCACTTCGTATGAGATGGGACTCGTCGTTATTAACACTTATGAAATCGGGATATAAGCACACGGCCCAAAACACCATAATTGAATAATGTTTGTAAGTTATGCTACCGATTTGTTAGATAAGCAACGTGGATCAAATTTATATGCTACAATGATACTTGATGGATTTTATAGTGGACACTCTAAGTGAAGGTTTCAAATCAAAAGTTACCTTCATGGTGTGCAATAATATGTTGTTTATATTTTTTTTTTGTTATTTACAAATAGTGAAGGAAAATATTAGTATTGTTTGCTTTGAAAATTCTCGTGTATATTTCAAAATAGCAACATGGGTTTTTGTGGGTTTTTTTAAGCTATATTTGTAAAGAAATAAAGTAATAGGTTTTTTGCGCCATATTGAAGAAAGGAGATTTAACTAAACAGTATTAAAGAGTTGGCATTCACATACCTTATTCTCTTAGTACCAGGTGAGAGAATGATTGTGCATGTGCAGAACACACAAAGTGTGCCCCACAAGAGTGCTTGATAACGCACTTTGCACTTCGCATGTGAGAGCCACCCCTTGCCTGAGCACGTGTATCTTTGTTGTTTAGCATGGTTGGTGTATCTTTGTTGCTGTCTCAGGGTGTGGTTGGGGTTCTCTCTCAGTTTACGCTTCCTTTTTTGCCTAAGGTGGGTAGTGTGATTCGGAAGATTGTAAAAGGAATTATTTTGTAGGAAGTATGGATAGAGAGAAATAGGATAACTTTTGAGGGTTTGGCTTTGCCTTTTGAGAAGGCCACTCATTTAATCAAATTGTCCATATGGTCAATCCTCTCTGTGATTAAGGAGGGGTGAGGGATCACAACAGTAGATGTTATGGTCAATCTTTCTAACTTATTTTCTCTTGAGGTGACGAAATGTCGGCCTAAGGGGTTATGGTATGCTCCACCTACGGGTTGTCTGAATATATAAATTTTGATGGGAGCTCTATAGGGAATCCTGGTCTAGCTGGCATAGGGGGTGTTATTCGTGACTGTTATGGGAATATTGTCTTGTCCTATGCAAGACCTATTAGTGTGGCAACAGCAAATTTCACAGAAATGAGCGCATTGCTTAGGGGGCTAAAAATTTTCATAGAGCGAAACTTGGGTACTACCTGCATAGTTGAAGGCGACTCACTGAATGTTATTAGTTGGTGCAGAAATGAGCAAAATGTACCTTGGGAACTTCGGTCTTTATGGTTACAGATTATAGACGCTTCCGCATCCTTATCTGTGTCTTTCTCCCATGTCTATCGCGAGGTTAATGGTATTGTTGATGCATTAGCCAAAGGCAGTGTTTCTCTTGCTTCATTTTCTATTCCTCATGATGTAATTTCCTTCTAGTCTTTCAATAAAACATTTGACCTCTGGTTAAAAAAAAAATTCAAATACATTTTATAAGTGGTTGAGTGTACAAATTTCTTAAAGGAATTTATGAAGCACATAAGCAATTGTAGATTAAAATGCTAATATATCTCAAGACATTTTTTATTAAGATATGAATCAAAAGCACCAATCGGCGGTCTAAAACCAGCCAGTCCCAAAATTTCAACAGGTTTACGTACCCCTTTTCTCAACACTTCTCGTTAAAAACACTATTTTAAAACTTAAAGTCGGGTTTTGTAATAACCCTTCAAGTGAACCAATCATGCAAGTTGGATGTGAATTTTTTAAAAGTTTTCTGCAACTTTAAATTCTTTTCACACTTCTAATTTCTCTATATCATGCAATATGACTCCTCCTTTCCATATAACCCATTTGATACCCCTTTTTCTTTCTTTTTTTTCTTTTTTTTTTTTTTTTCTTTTTTTTTTTTTTAAATTCCCTTACAATATCATTTCCACTTCCAACCCACTTTCTCTATGACCAAATTGATTCCTCTTTTCTCTTTCTTTGGGTCATACCCAACCGATTAACCAGGTGTGTCAGTACCATACTACATGTTCTTATACAAAACAGAAGGGCTAATCAAAATGGCACCCATTACTAAATATAAATAAATGGGATTGTCTATAAAGAGACCATTTATCTTTTATCTCTGGAAGTCACAATCATTTGTGTCCCTTAATTTTAAAAAATGGGTAATTGTAAGAGTGTCATTAAATAGGCATAAAGTTCTAAAAAAAATTCTCAGACTTTGTGACTCACCCCAAGTCATCCGATTTAATATCTAATGAGTAAAAATAATTGTGACTTCTGTGTACAAAAAAAATGGACTTCTTGTAGACAATCCTTGAACAATAATACAAATAATATATTTCAAGGGTCGGAATTCTAGTCCAGCATGCCTGCACAAGTTGCCCACTGTTTGGTGGTGATTGCGAGACTATCTTGCAATCACCGCCGTCCAATTAAGTTGGACAATGGGCAGCTCATGCAGGAATGCTGGTGAAACAATTACCATATTTTTAATCGCAAAATTTGTATACTCCCTTAGGAGTTTATTTCTATTTACTCCCTTAAATAAAACCCAATAATTTGAGACGTGACCTCTTCAATGCATAGACTAACCTTGGTAAAAGAAATTTCTTAATTGAACCCGCTATGCACTAGAAAAAATAATATCTCAAGATTGAATAGAGACTGCCTAATTTTTGAAAGGCACGAACTAAATTATCAGATCACTCAAAACTTCAAAAAAAAATTTGAAAAAATTCATCTATTGATTCTTAAAAGGGTTCCAAAATTTCATATCCTAAAACATTCTCCTAAATAGGTATTTTGAAAGAGTGGATGCATAGCATATCTACTCATTTCGAATGAATATAATGGAGATAAATTAGAAAAAGAACGGCTACTGAAGGAAGGAAAATTTATCAAAATACCTATTAAAGATAAAGTATTTGACACTATACCCATTAGCAACTATTTTAGTTTAAGGTAATATATTTATTTGAGGTGTTTTGAAATTAAATTAAAAGAAATGAATAAAACACTAAATTGTTTATCTCTCTTAGGTAATTGGATAAATTTGCTTTAAAAGAAAAATCTCCGGTTACCGAAGGACACTACGTTGAGTATATCCTCCCAGTGCCCCTCTTGCAAAGATGGTACACTGAGGAGTCCCACCTCTTTTAGTGTTTTTATTTACTTCTGGAGTTACAATAATTCAATTGTACTTTTTTTAACATAATAATTCAGTTGTACTTTTCCTCATCTTCCAAAACTGAATTAGAATATTTAAATCACTCTTTCCCTGTGATGAGGCCGCTCGCACAGGCGAGTTACTCAAGACTCGACATGGTAGCAGTCTGAGTAGGAACCGACCAAACTAGACCGGTTCCTGTACTACTACTTTACAGACTCGACCGAGTCTCTTGGAGTCATGGATGGCTTGGATTTGGAAAGAACTCGTACTGAAGCACGTGTAAGCCATTGAAATAATGGCCATAATTGGCATCTACGAAAGAGTGAGGTAAGGACACAAGAATCACGCTACAAACTTTCTCATGTGCGGGAATTCGCTTTCCCACGCACCCTAGCTTGCTTCTGGAATACTAGTGTTCCGACCACAGTCAGCAAGTCGTGAACTATCAATAAGTCGGCTCAGCATATAAGAAGTCGGATGAAAAAATCGGATAGAAAATACGATTGGCAAAAATATTCATATATAGATATCACTAATATATCGGATTAGGCTCAAAAAAATTAGAGTAAAAAAATTGGATAAATTTATAATATTAAAAAATTTAAAATTCTAAAAAATAAAAATTATGTCAAAGCTATCAATAACTAATTCATTTATAAAAAATTTACTAGACTAATATAATTGAGTCAATTAATTTAGATATCTAGTGACTCTCATCCAATCATCTAATATTAAATACATAATTAACTAGTATATACCAACAAAAATGTACCATATAAATCTACCCATTAAATATTTTAAGAAACATCCCACCAACTTATTACATACCAAAAACAAATATATTATATAAATTTATTCATTAAATACTTTAACTATAGTATGGTGACATATATACTATAAAAATTCATTAAATACTTAAAACATCACACCTACTTAGCTGGTACCAAAAAAAAGTTAACGATTATTTTTTCTCATTACAATGATTTAACTGTAGTATGGTGACTATGTCACTACATAACTATAGTTAAAGTTTTATAAATTTTTTTAATTGAAAATAGGGTCTTAGAAATTTGGGTTCCATATATTTGTGTTTAAGGTTTAGAGAGAGAAATGACGTGGAAGAGGCTCATGGCCATTAAGGTTTATAGAGAGAGTAAAAGGAAGTATAGAGAGAGTAAAAGGAAGTAGGAAAAGCTCATCGGCTTTGGTTTATAGAGAGAGAAGAAGGAAGAATGAAGAGTTCATCGGCTTCACAAACCCTAATGGAAAAGGCCCTAACTGATTTTTAGAAATAGAAAAGAAAAGGAAGATAGGATGCTGATTTGGGATAGTTTGAATAGGATTTTTTTCTCTGATTTGAGTTGTTGTTATTTGAAAGAAAGCCTTAATTATACTGCGTTGTTATTTGAGAGAAAGTCTTAATTATACTGATTTGTGAAGAGGCCCTAACTGATTTTTTGATTTGTGAAGAGGCCCTAACTGATTGTAGAGAGAGAAAAGGAAGAGGGTTTTTCATTTGTTGGGGAAACAACAAGTTTGGGGGATTGCTTGCTCCTGTAAGTTTACAATTTACACTATATTGTTTATCTTTGTTATCACATAATCAAAAACATGTACTCACACTCTCTGCTTCTCATTCATCAATAAAAGATTATGTTTTGAGCTCTAATTTGTGCCATAAACATTATTTTCATAAAAACAATTATCACAAATAATAACAAAAATCTGCATATATATGATTTTCTTTACACAATGATTCACTTTACGAAATGATTTGCTATAGACAATGTTATTTCATTTGCACAATGATTTTCCATAATAACAACTTTGTTTAAATTTTTTTTTAAAAAAAAAAAAAAAAAAATTTAGACTTTCAATCTGCAATTGTGGCTTTGAAGAACATAGTGATGATAAAAATTTCTATTTTAGGTTTTTTTTTAAATAATATTTTTTTTCAAAAGCATGAAAGTAACAATGGCTGCAATACACAAAACAAGGGGGAAAAATTATAGGTAAAGAAAGATACGATTTTTTGGCCAAATTTAAATCGAATTATGAAAAACTCAAGTTTTAAACGTTTTTTTATGAAAAGTACACGATTTTTTCACAACCTTTTCAAAAGGTCGCCGTTAAAAATTGCTTCCATAAAAATGCCGATTAAACAGCGATTTAATAACTATGGTTTCACTTAAAAAGTCCAAAATGCCCTTCTGTATCATTTGATCTTCAAGTAATATAGGAACAATAAAAATAAAAATACAGTTCACAAAGGTCTCTAATTTGAATTTATGTAATTTGGTTGTTAAACCTAAAAATCCACATATATATATATATATATATTATATTATATTATAGAAGTAACATACACTTCAAAAATCCAGTAGATGATATTGTTCTAAAGTTGGAAAAGGTTTTGATTTATCATCTCGACCTCGAGATAGATCGATATAAAGAAAATCATTCAAGTCCTCAAAATTGATGCATCTATTTTCAAGATTTTCAAACGTTTATAGGTCTGCATGATCTCTATTGTATTCATTTTTTAAAATTTAATAATTAGAATTAAAAATAGATTTTTTAAGCCATTATATGGTTTCAGACACAGAAAGTACATTTTCCAGCAAAATTTAGAGCCGCCTTATTTGTAGAGTACAAGGTGGGCATCTTACAAACGTCACCCTTTGTGTGTCATATCAGCCCTGAACCATTAGCTAGCCACCCTTACAGCACCCCTTCTTCTAAATCTGTTTTGACCCCAAAATTTCAAGGATGATCCTAAAAAGAGTGGATCAAACAAAATTTAGAAGAGGAAAGATTTTTCAGCACATCGAAACCAGAACCGCAATGCCCGAATAGATCTTTAACAATGCTCCAGTTTCTCTCTCCTCTAAACACCAATGTTTAGTCTTTCTTTTCAATTTTTCATGGGCATATTCGCTACGATCAAGAGGATGTGTGCAACAAAATTATCTTACCTGGCCTTACAAGGCCTATTTGTTCCCTCCGGCATGGACCAGCAAGTCCTGGTCCGCCCTAAACCAAAAATTTAGTGAACTTGGAAAATTTTGGCTTGGCATCCCTACTGGGTGGAAATGCCTCATCATTTGCCATATACTGTATAAAGCAAGGGCCAATTTTCTCATGATATTGTACACGAAAGGTAATGAAATATTTGCAGGGGCTTCTTTAACTTTTAAACCCGTGCTGTGCAGGAGCAATACTTTACTCGGGAGGAATTTTATACACAATTTTTTCGGATCCACATGAGAATATTTTTTTCAAAAAAACAAATTGAAATTTTGACTTCTGCAAGGACATAACCCTCCGAAAATTGGAGAGTCTCTAAAAACGTTTCCTTTGAAATTTTGAGTTCATCAACACATGGATCTCACCCTCAGAAAATTGGAGGGTGTCAAAAAAACGTTTCTCAAAGAAACATGAAGAATGAGATTTGGACGTCGTCTTTTTTTGAAATTAGCCTGAGAGTTGAAAGGGCCACATCCACAAACACAAAATTTGGGGTGCCACAAATACCGCTGGATTTTACTCGAAGGGGTAAATGCACAGTATGCTCCCTCAAGAATATGAAAGCTTTGGGCATCTTGCCATCTTACGGTAAAAACTCGTCTTGTGCACTCAGTTCCATGTGACCTATATACACCACAAGGAAGACTTTGTATGTGCGACTGCTTGTACAGTGGTGGTACATGATCACTTCAAAAACCTCATTACAAGGATTTTTTGGGATCTTCCTTGATTCAATTTGTAACCAATTTCAAAAACAATAAAATTTATTTTGAGCTCCCAAAATTCAAGTGCCCATCATCCATAAAAGGACGTTCCAGAAATCATTTTCAGACAGTGCAGATATAGAGTTTTAAAAGCTCAAAAACATTTGGATCCGGTTTCTATGCGGCCCGCATATGTAGAAATGCAGGCCTAGTAATAAATCTATTTTTGAGATGGATTTTTTTACTTAATTTTTAAGGACATTTAATCTCTAACATGAAGATCATGAATATGGAAAAATGAACAAATTTTAAAACTAAAAATAATAATTCTAATAAAAAAACATTCGCACCGTTAGTTTCCATTGTTTTTGGATAGAACACCTACTTGCATCCATCTTAATCTTTAAGACGGATGCTTTACACTTTTTGGACCGCATATGTAGTCATGCGGTCCAGCCCGCATGAAAAAATTTTCTAAAACATTTTGTTTTCCCTCTTTTTTTGGTAAACCAAGCAAATATTGCATCTGGCGTAGAGGAATGTAAGGACAGGCACAAAAACAGTCTATCCTGCAAATTGCACATAATTATGGAGATAAAAAACATTGCGTGAAGCCTGGAATATCTCCACCGAAATGGAAATTTGACAGTGGAGGGGTGATCAGGGCATTTAACCCCATGCACCAAGTGCAGATGATCTTTTCCCTTCACTGGTTGCGACTTGATATATAGGACTTGTATATCTAGTAATACAGTCGATGCAAGAACAGTCAGAATCATCACAGACAAGATTTACACCAATCAAATCTCCCCCAAAATTGGGTTCATCCTTACGTACCAAAATGTTTGAGAAAAATAGTTTGCGACTGCCCCCCACCTTTTCTCTCAATACAAACAAGACAAACCAAAACCAGCTGAGTTTAAAAATTTACGACACAAAAAATAGTGAGAGAGAGGAGCAAGAGAGTGCAAATAAATCAAAACTACTTGCTCACTTTTATGAGTGACCTATAGTGCTGTGGGTATAAATCTGAATCACTTGCTCACTTATACGAGTGACCTATAGTATTGTGAATTTTGGTAACTTGAATATTCTTGCTTAACCACAGAGAGAGAAATTTAGGACCTGAGAGCAACTGCAAGGCCAAACCTGGTGGAACTTACAGTCTTTGGATCCATTTCAGCAGAGAAGGTCATCAAGGATTTTGGCCTCCACTGCCTTTGGCAGAGCATAGCTACCTTCCCATCGTTACTGAACCGGGTTTTGACCATGGTGTAAGGATCCACAAAATGAGAGCTACCAATGGTGAAATTATTTTCGTATGTTGTGAGCTTGTGGGAAATCTCAGCAGCAACAGCAGTTCCATTGACTGGATTCACAGTGTGAAGATATGAAGCCTTCAAAGTCTCCCCCTTGTCGGCTCTGCACAATGGAGATTTAACTGGTTTTTAGTCTTTCAAGTCTAAGACTTTATAAAGCTTACAGGCATGGGATTCCTATAAATGGGAAAATAAATCTTCGTCTTTCACATTTGAAACTTCATAAAGCTTATAGTTGTGGGATTCCTATTAATGGGAAAATAAATCTTCAAAATGCTTATCTTATAAACAGGCTTCACGACCAAAATGTAATGGAAGTTTCTAAAGAGCACTATAACTACAATTGCAGCAATATAGTAATGGTCTGTGCCAAATGAAGAATTTGATGAGTATCAAATTAACATATAAATTAAGCAAAAGCAGCTTATACACGATTCATGAATGACAGACAAGACTAATATGCCCTTGAGTACAAGAGGACCACAAATGGATAAATGTACTAAATCATGCTTACATTTTTTTATAAACCAAACATGGATGGTTCTATTTTGTTGTATAAATCAAGATCTGAGTCAATAACACAATATTTTCAGTAAATTCACAGCTGCCCAAGCAATATAATGATGCTTCAAACTGGCCAACATATTGAATTGTCCCCAAATTTATGAGGAAAGAGCTAAGCCAAAGCAATGGAATTTCAAGTACAAAACATGTTTAGATGATATGGCAACATAATGCTAGAATGTGCAAGTTATAGAATAGAATTTTCATTTATACTTTATCCACATACCAGCCATAGAAAACAAACAAACTGCTTATTTGACCATTTTTTATAATTAAACTACTTCTCTCAGCAGTAGAACTTCAATGCACATATTGCTGCATTACCACGGACTATAATAAATATATGCAAACTAGAAGCACTTTCAATGAAATTTCAAATGAAGAACCAAAACAAACTAGACATACACCATAAGAGCTGCTGAGTAATCTTCCTTGGTTAAGCCAATGCCCACATTATACTTGGTTAGGGAGGCAGTAGCCGTGTCAAATGCAACCTCACCACCGAGACTCACCTCCCCATTGCCCACAGCTGCTGAAAATTCGAGCAGAGGGGTGGGTGTCAAGCCAATGCTTGAATTGATGGCTGCACGGTCATGGAGGTACTGCACTTCGAGCTGAGGCGAAAGGTATAAAGAAATCAAGATTGATGAGTAATGGATAAAAAGTAAAAACAAATAAATAAAAGAAGTGAAAACATACTGTAATCAATGGACAATGGGAAACCGTGGTACATATGGGTCACCACGCACATCTAAAGGGTGCCTAGTGATGGAAAGAGAGTGCAGAACTCACAATCACGGTCATATCCTGATCTATCTGGAACCTCTCTCTGCATCATCCAGCATTTCACTAAGGTCAGACCCCAATAACTATGATTTTCCATAGCCCATTAGATTGTAGTATAAATGCTCATATAAAAGACGTAAGAACTTCTACTTCACACTCATACGGAACTACCGACTTTGCCTGACTTGTGGTCTGGTATTTTAAAGCTGAGTGCTGTCTTTGAGCTAGGAAAAATTTCGTTGACAGTGATCGTGCTCGTGATCTACAAAAAAGCAAAAGCAAAAGTTAAACAATAAAAATAAAAAGGTGTTAGTTTTGACAATCAAAAAAATGAAAAATAAAAAATAAAAAAATAAAGTGTTAGTTTTATATAGTAAAAAAAAAAGCTCTCGCTGCCTCCCTCACACTCACAGACAGAAAAAGTAAGGACAAACGTAATGCATGACCATACAAGCAAGAAAAGAGGAGCAGAAACACAATCAGAAGCATGTGCACACATCAATATAGAATTAATGCAGCGTCTTCAAAACTGACCAAGCTATAAAAGCAAGCATAGTTCATTCGACGAAATGACCCTTACATTACAATTGGTATCCACTTTCACATCTACAGTGGTATTTCCACTCTTGTACTGTGTGCTTAGATCTCCAGTAAAGAATTGCCCCCTCTTCAATCCGGTAGTTGTAAGTGCCTGCCAGTATACATTCCAGTACATTCAGGACAAGAGAACCAACATGTATTCTCCTACAAACAAGTAACACGTTAGTAAAAACTAAAAAGTGCACACACACAAATACACTTACTAATAATGCATGCTATTGCACAAAAGTGTCGGGACAATAATTAAACAATTCAAATAAATAAAAATAAAAACTATTTCAAAATTTAAATGCACCTTAGAATTGCACAGAATCCAACTCCTATGACAACCTTTAAACAATTAATAAAATCTTAAGGCTGATCCTAAAGAGCCCCATGCCATTATAAAACAAATATTAATTCTACAGGTAATAACAAATCTTCCACGGATTCATGTCTTACCAGCCCATTATCACTTAACATTGTCAATGTAAACTTCTCATCATAATTGTAGTCTCTAGTTAGGAGATCTGCATCAAAGCCAGCAGTTTCAAGTTCAGGAGAGGAACAATTAATAGGCAATTATACAAATGCAAAAGTACTACAGTTAAAATATGTCAAATTATCATAAGCAAACACACATCTATAACCAAGCAAGTTTCTTTTCAGAAATAACCTTAAGGTTCCCAAGTTAGGACTCAGGAATAACCTTAAAGATTTCCAAGTTACAAACAAAATGATGAAGGGACATACCACTCTCTATGTACAGAATTTGCACTTTTACGGTAAGAGTCAGTGAATTAAAAGGGAAGGAGGTCAGGGGGGCCGAAAACAATTGCTAGGCCATATTCAAATAGATCAACTTAAAAACTCACTTAGCAATTAGCATAGCTCAAGATATAGATTCAACTAAAGCTATTAGAACAATCGATCCCAGCTTGGCCTTGAAATTTTATGTCTTAATTTTGTTAGTAGATTTCCCCATTCTGAATGATCAGAGAAGACAGAGAAAACTTTGCTGACATAGTGAAGCTAATGGCATTAAATATCAGGAACAGGTTCATCCCTGAGACAGAAGTATTAAAAGCCATAGGAGCAGACTTAGAGTCCCAACATAGAATGCTACAAAGGATGAACAAATATACAAAAAATATTTAGAAGGAAAAGCCCTATCATAACCCTGCAGCTGAGAGCGAAGAGGAGAAACCCCAGATTTCTAATAACTAAATTCTAAATTGACAACTATATACTAACGAGTTAATTGCTACATCTGTACATCTGTGCAGTTAATGTGAACTTCTCTTCAAAACTACGGTCTCTAGTTAAGAGATCTGTATCAAAGCAAGCAGTTTAGATCGCAGGGGTGGAACACTTCATTGCACTACAGTTAAAATATGCCAAATTATCATAAGAAAATACGCAAATATGACCGTGCAAGTTTCCTTTCAAGAAGAACCTTATGTTCTCATGGTACACACAAAATGATAACAAGATGTGTCACTATATGATCAGAGTTTGCATTTTTATGGTAAGTAGTCGGTAAATTAATTAATAAATCAATTAGTTAACTAAAGAACTAAAAAGGATTGCTAGGATATCCTCAAGCAGAACTACTTAAGACTTCACTTAATATATAAGGTGTAGATATCAGTCAAGTAACATAGATTTAACTAAAGCTATTAGAATAATCGAATTCCAGATTAGAGTAGAAAGTTCTTATGTATCCATTTTGTCATACCAAATAAAGTGGATTTTCCTATTCTGAATGTCAGAGAAGACAGAGAGAGCTTCACTGACAAATTAAAGCAAATGGGATTAAATATCAGGGAACAGTTCATCCCTGAGACACAGGTATTGAAACATAGGAGTAGATATCCAGTCCCATTATAGAATGCTATAAAAAATAAATAAATATACAAAACATATAGAAGGAAAGCCCTATCACAAACCTCCAACTGGGAGTGAAGAAGGAAAACCCCAGATTTCTAATAACGTGATTCTAGTGTGACAAATACATAGTAATGAGTGAATTGATACATTTGCACAGTAAATGTAAACTTCTCTGTCATAAATGTAGACTGTAGTTAAGAGATTCCATCAGAGCTGGCAGTTTCAGGTTCAGGAGAGGAACAATTTATTGGCAATAATACAAAACAAAAGTGCTACAGTTAAAATATGCCAAATTCCCAGAAGAAAACATGCATATATAATCATGCAGGTTGCATTCAGGAATAACCTTAAGGATCCCAAGTTACAAACAAAATGATAAAGGGATATACCACTATGTGATCAGAGTTTGAACTTTAATGGCAAGAAATCAGTAAATTAAAACCAAAAAAAAAAGGATTCCAGTCCATCCTCAAGAAGATCTACTTAAGACTTCACTTAATATATCAGACACATAAATTAGCAGAAGCAACATCGATTCAATTAAAGAAAATTTGAATCCCAGCTTGGAGTTCAAAGTTCACATGTATTCATTTTGTTGTACAAAATAGAGTGGATTTTCCCATTCTGAATGATCAGAGAAGACAAAGAGAGCATCGCTGACAAAGTGAAGCTAATGGGATTAAATATCAGGGACCGATTCATCCCTGAGGCACAGGTATTATAAGCCATAGGGGCAGACGTCCAGTCCCAAAATAGAATGCTATGAAAGAAAATAAATATATGAAAATAAAGAGAACAAAAGGCTCTATAACAACCCTTTAACTGAGAGCGAAGAAGAGAAACCCAAAATATTTAATAAATAATAACTTGATTCTAATTAACAAATATATACTAATTGGTCAATTGCTACATTGTGCAGTCAAAGCAAACTTCTTTTCACAATTGTAGTCTCTAGTTAGGAGATCTGCGTCAAAGCAAGCAGTTCCAGGTTCAGTGCAATACTTTATTGCCAATTACACAAAAGTAAGATTACTACAGTTAAAGTGTGCCAAATTATCATAAGCAGACATGCATATAAAAGCGCAAGTTGCCTTTCAGAAATAACCCTAAGGTTCCCATGTTACCAACAAAATGATAAGAGGATGTGTGACTTTGTGATCAGAGTTTCTACTTTATGGTAATAAGTCAGTTCATTATAAAATACAAAAATAAAATAAAAAACTCAAAAGGATTGCTTGGCCATCCTCACGCAGATTAACTTAAGACTTAGTGTATAAGACACAGACATTAGCTCAAGAAACATAGATTCAACTAAAGCTATTAGAACAATTGTAGCCAGCTTGGTGTTGAAGTTCTTCTGTATTCGCTTTGTTAAACCAAATAAAGTGGATTTTCCCATTATGAATGATCAGAGAAGACAGAAAGGGCTTCCTGACAAAGTGAAGCTAATGGGATTAAATATCAGGGACTGGTTCATCCCTGAGGCACAGGTATTAAAAGCCATAGGGGCAGACATTCAGTCCCGATATAAAATGCTATAAAAAATAAATAAATATACAAGAATACAGAGAAGGAAAAGCCCTGTCACAACACTGCAACTGAAAGTGAAGAGATGAAAACCCAGATTTATAATAACTTAATTCTGATTTGAGAAACATAAATTAATGAGTCAACTGATACATTTATGCAGTCAATTTCTTATCCAATTGAATATTAACAAATATAACCTGTATCAAGATCCTTCTTTATTGTAAAGTCATGTAGGTGAACTACAGACTAAACTTTTTTGTGTTTTATAAAATTTATAACCCTAAACGTATTCTGGGGTTTTAAATCATATATCCTCTCAGCAAATGCATAATACCAAGATGGCCATGTCCAAGATGAGAAAGGGAATCTTCAATAAACCGAAAAGGACACTTGGGGATATGCATTGGAGCACTTCTTGCAGAGCAGCAATGCTGTTACTGATAAATCTATGTCTACATACATTTTCCAAACTTCGAAAGTACTCAGTCATAAGGAACAATAATAAGAATTTTAAAAAAAAAAAAAAAGTAATATGGAACAGCTAAAGAAAATATATCAGCTTTCTTTTTCATTTTTATCAATGAAAGCAAGTATATCAGCTTTCTCATATCTATTCAGGTTTTTTTGGGCAAATTATTCAAGTGCAATTTGAAGATGAGTTGCGATTACAACAGTTAACATTATCAAAAAAAAAAAAAAGATGAGTTGTGATTACAATTACACAAATATGCGAATGAATTAGAGACAAGACAGATTGGCAAGCAAATTTATGGTATAACACACTTGGGTTTTGATCCAGCATGGCAGAATAAAATAAAATATGACCGTGTCATTTTTTTTTTAAAGTGAAACGAATTTGTCTTTAATCTTTAGCAATGATATGCAAACTTATAAATCATCACAGATGCAAGTTCCTCAGGCTATATAAAGCACTACCAAATACAATATAACCATGACGATTAGCACAATCACAGAATCACCAATATTTACATCGGCAACAATTTAGAATAGGGAACTCATAGCATACTAGTATATTGTTCATTTATTACATGAGTACATGCAATTTCCATCCTGCATTCTCATAGAAGGGTGGTGCAAATAAACTGATCTGCTGCTTCACTGGGCATTGGCAGAGGAACAATTAATCTCCACTGTGGTCACTGGCACAGGTGGCGGAGATTACATACAGTGTACAAATAATATACTACATGTACTATAGTAAACTCTTTTCAGAAGAAATGGTCCCCAAACTCAGGGATAATAAAGTTAGATCCTTTCAATTTTTTTATATAATTAGATATCGAAACCAGGTTTAAACTTTTGAAGAACGGAAACAAAATACACCAACTAAATAGTAAGTACAAAACCACAGCTACTGAAAAGTGAAAAGCCAACAACTGGTACAAAAGAATAATTTCAGTGTAAAACAAGCGCAGAACAATTTCATGCTCCAAAATCAACATTGTTTTCGTAAAATACAGACACCCAAAATTTTAAGTTTTCAATCAACAACGTAAAACAAGATGAAATACCTCTAGCTTTCTTTCCAATGTCTGAGAATGGTCCGGGACCCTTGGCCATATTTAACAGTTGCAACTGTAAAAGGTATGCTTCTATCTGTCATTAATATGACCAAGTATAACTTACTATGCTACTTCTATGGAAACAAGATAATGTCATAAAATGAATATAAATATAAGCATGCATTAAAAGAATAGAAATCATAAATTTTCCCATCTTACTATACCAAATTCGTGTCATCCTCCACTCACATAATTGCAATTTTATCCCATTATAATAGGCTTCTAAAATAGACTTCTGCTAATCATGCATATGTCCTAGTTGTTTTCAGTCACTGTCCCCAAATATGCATTAATTCTATGGATATGCTAATCCATTGAATTAAGCAAGATCGTATGGCTATGTGAGTCATGGAATACCAACTTTAGAATGTAAGAATGGGAAAAGCAAATTTACACAGAGAGGAGAGAGACAGATATGTATAAGAATTTCTCAATTTCTCATAAGAAATGGAAGAGCAAGCTTCATATGGTGATTCTTTTGAGATGCACAGTTTGTTCCAATGACTGACCAACATTACCTCTAACCAAACACAAAGTCTTCAGACCCATATATCTTTCAGGCCATCAAAATGAACAAGCTGCCAACCCTTTCACTAAAATGTGCATTCCATATCCTTGCTTTTCAGGTACTTATAATCATCATATATAAAATATAATAATAACACACGAAACTCAGCAATGTCCAATATTTAAACCTCCCAATATATAATCTGACAATAAATCATATTACATTTTGAATTAGAGGAATTCCAATAGTTATTGAGAACCTAGCAATCATTTTCCAAACTCATCAAACAAAAGTTTGGGTAACTAAAATCTTCCATGTTGGCAATGTTTGTGCACAAATACTTATACTATGGTTTTTTCTTTTTCTTTTTTTTTTTTGGGCTGGGGGGATTGGGAGGGGTGGGGGAGGGTGGGGTAGGGGGTATGGGTCTGTGGGGTGTTGGTGGGGAAGGCCTCAATTCCAAAACCACAAAGAGCACTATAAAGCCCCTCTAATGCCCAAAAAAACACTTAAGCTTAAACCTACGACCTCACAAAAAGGCATATAACACCACCATCTCAAGGAATCTGTCTATGGATTTACAAAAAATAAAGCTTTACGGATAAATTATTTGGAAAAAAAATAACAACAACATGAGACCGCTCTCTTACATCCCCGCCTTCCCCAAAGATTTCAGTAGCATATCTAACGAACCCAACCATACACAGTTGACTGATAACTGTAATTAAATGAGTATCCGACCACAAAATATACATAAAATGAGCAGCACCATCAGTCATATTGAACCACCTAAAAACAACCCTCTCTATCTAACTGTACATCTGCGTTTACCATAAAAAATGGACCCATTACTGCCTGTTTGCGCGACCCATGGACCACCAACTAGGTTAACTACAACCATATTAGAGAGAGAGAGAGAGAGACTCCATTTTAGTATTAGTTGCACACAGAATAACTGTATTAGCCCGTATGCAATAGAGATTAGAGAGAGAGAGCGAGGAGAGAGGGATACACCATGTCTCAGGACACAATACTACAGAATAAACCCTAAACCCAACACTTCAAAATAATATGGAAAAAAACATATAAAACCATAAAAAATAAAATAAATATCACCAGGAAAAGAAAATGGAAACACTGAACTTTCCAGATTCATGAAGAAACACCATAAAAACACAACATTAGATACCTAACAATATAAAGACAGGTCAATATACATAGATCATATGAATGCATAACATTTACCTAGTAAAAATGCAAAAAACAAAAAAAAAATCCAAAATATGATGAATAGTACAGGGGAACTCAAAGTTTACACAGATGAAATACAAACTTAATATATGATTAACCATTTTTTTTTTAGAAAGAAAAAATGAAAATGAAAGTGATGAACTATTGATCAAATAAATACAGAAATGGCACTACCAAGCTAAAAAATGATACCTTCCACTATAAAGGAGAGAGAAAAGGGAACTCTTCACATAAGAGAGAAAGAAACAGGGAGAATGGACAGTTCCAAACTAGAGAGAGAGTGAGACCTGTAAATGTTCAAATACTGAACTCTCTTCAGAAGGGACGATGGCAGAGAGGGGAATGGAATCGGAACCACAAGACAGGAGTAGAATGGTAAAATTTGATTCCAAATGACAAAAATGCCCCCGCAGAACGTCTAATTCAAAGGTTCAATGCTTTTTTGGGTAAACCAAAGCCGCGGGTCTATAAAAATGAGGCCCAAAAAACTCTAATTCGTTGAGGCCGCCAAAAAAAGACTTTGGTACTTGGGAATAGTGAAGCTATCGTCCGTTTGAGCCTCCGTCTTAGTTTTCGGATGGTTAGTGACCTTGTGCGCAAGCCCATGAAATTTTGGATTTCGGACTCGTCGCGAAATTTCGGCGATTTTCGTACGGAGAGAAAGTACTACCGTTCCCGAGTAGAGTTTTGTCTTCTTATATTTGGAAAATGGGTGAAGGCTCTATAAGGTGTCAACCTTATGCTGTTGAAGTAAGGTGTACCTCAAAACTATGTCATTGAGCTTTGCGATGATATTCAAATCTATTGTTGCTTTTAATTATGAAATTTAAAGTTAAAAAAATAGTGAAGATCTAACAAATTGATAAATACGTGAAAATTGTTAGGCTAGATAATATATTAGAAGATTAACTATTTTTAAGACTAAAAATTCCTTTTTTTTTTCATGTCATGAATCTTGAGGTCAAGATGATCGATATGAGAGTTTTCCATCATAAGAACAGCCTTCTCTAGAGAGTTTTTTAAGTGTACTTTACTCATACAGTATAAGATGGACACCTTATATAAACGTTTATCTTAAAAAACAAGTTATATCAGGTGCCAACTTTATATAAGGCACGCCTCAAAAATCCATCAAAGTTGTTTAGATGCTACAAAGCCCTCTTATTACAATCTTGATCTCGATATAATGGAATATGAAAAAGAAAATAATTTCAAATTCTAAAAATAGTGTATTTCATAACATATTCTCCACCATTATTAAAGTTTTGAGTTTCATAATTAGAATAGAGATATACTTATTAGTCATTGTTGAAATTTTTGACATCAAATGTGCATCTTTCGGCAAGGTTTGGAGGTAGCCTTTACTTGAATGGTATGAGGTTGAGAGCGCCCTTTATATTCCTAGTAACTTTTTTTTTTCATCCTACTCATTCTACACATATTCGGGATCAAAGCATGGGGCAATGTAGGAATGGAAAAAAACATTGAAACTCGTGAATTGGAAAAAAGTATGCACTTTCAAAAAAAAATAGGGTCTAGGAGTTAAAAAGTTTACATTGATAAATATTATTATGTTGACTAAATGGTGGTGGCACTTCCAAAATCAATATTATAGCTTCTGGGGAGAGATGTTAAAGGAAAAATATGAAGTAAATGTATTGACTCGTCTCATTAAAAGTCTAATATCTGAAGTTGATTTTTCAAGTATTTGTAAAGGAATTGATGTGTGATAGTCATTATATCTTAGTCATTGTTGCATAGTGGTTGGAAAGGGATATCAAACCTTGTTTTGGTTTGACAAGTAGTTGGGAGACAATGCTCTTCGAGATTCTTTCCCTGAGGTCTTCTCCAAACCGACAATCCATTAGCCTCAATCAAACATCTCAGATGAGCTAATTTTACTAACTCTTCCTGAAATATTTTTTGTAGGTACAAGAGGATCTCGGATTCTTTCTTTCATGAGTTCCGATTACTTATGAATCTGTTGCATAATTTTTTCTATGTTCTCAATAGAGATGATCGATTGGTATGGGAACTCACAGCTTCAGGGAATTTTTCAATAAGGATATCTATCGACTGCTGCATGAGGAGAATCACATAGTGACTGATCAAGGTTTAGCAATAATAAATAATTTGCAGGTGCTGCTGAAGGTTCAGTTATTTTTACGGGTAGGTCTTAAAAAAAAACTAACTACTGTGGATGACCTTGTCAATGTTTGTAGGCTATGTTTGAGGGATAATGAAAGTGCGGACCATATTATTTTATATTGTCATTTCACTCTAAGCATGTATGATTGGTGTAGAAAGTTGTTAAATATCATGATCCCACAAAGCCCAAAGTTGATATTCTCTCAATGGATGAATCCTGGTTTGTCGAAAATTGTCACCATGTTATTAAGAGTTTTATGGATGAGCACTATCTAGAACATTCGGAGAGAGAGAAATAGAAAAACATCTGAAAGAACACACAGTGATATTGAAGTTTTGAAGTCCAACACCTTAGCAACATCAGCTGAATAGTTTTCAACAAACAATGATTGTAAGTTTATGCCAAAATCACATATTTTTTAGAACCCATATGATGGTGCTAAGCTTAATAATTACAAACAGACTTGAAATACTATTTAGATGCCTCCTCATGAAAATTGCTTAAAACTCAACTTTGATGGAAGCTCGATTGGAGACCCAAGCCCAGCAGGTTATGATGGTACCTTGATATATCATATGAGTAGTTACAAATTCACCTACTCGGGACCATGTGGATATACAATTGTGAATGAAGCTGAGGCAAGAACTCTAGTGGAGGGATTAAAGATAATAAAAAACCTCGAGAGTCGAAAGATGATTGAAGGTGATTCAATCAATATCATTGATTGGGCAAGAGGAGAAATGAAGCCACATTAGAGATTATGCGGCATTTTCGATAAAAAAAATTTTCATTTTAAATAGTGGTTCTTTTGAGTTATCTCATTATTTTAGGATGACCAATATATAAACTGATGCTTTAACAAAGGGTGGTGTGTGCCAACATTTATCGGTGGTTACATCGTTTTTTTTTTAACCTCATTGTAATCGTTTATGATTATGAGTGAATGAAATTCATAGTAACTAATTTAAAAAAAAATCCAGAATTACCAATCTTCCAACTTTTTATAATTTTTAAAATTTTATTAAAAATTGGTTGGTTGCCTCCGACTCACTCGAAAGTCAAACAAGGACACTCGAGCTAGGCCCCTCGTGAATCAAAGCCCAAATCCAATTGAATGACATTGGAGGATCTTCTAATTGATTATCTCGATCTGAAGATATGGAAATATGAAGAAAAGAAGAACTTAAATCTTTAAAAAATTAATGCATAAGTTATTTAGACTATCTATTTTTAAGGTTTTCAAATTTTTATAGATTTTCTTGATCAGTATTTTTTAAAAAATTTTAAATTTATAATTAAGGATAAAAATAGATTTTCAAACCACCATAAAGTTTTTGACACCATAACTACATCTCCAAACAAATTTTAAAAGTGCACATTACTTCTACGGTATAAAGAGAGCGCCTTATACAAACCTCACTATTTCTATAATTCACTCCCCTGACGAAAATTGATTTTAGGTATACTATTAGGCCCCCAAAATTTGGTGTTGTCACATCTTCAACCCGACAACCAACCTTAAAAAAGGGAATACAATTTGTAGAGAACAGTTATTAGAAAACGCCGGGGCCGCACAAAATCCCTTTGTCCAACGTAGGAATCATTCACCCCATTCTTGTTCAACGTATATATAGGACAACGACCAGGTCTAGAAGGGAACCGGCGGTTCCGGAATCGGTCACTCCATTCTTATTCAACGTATATATAGGAAAACGGCTAGGTCTAGAAGGGAACAAGTGGGTCCGCACAATAAAACGAACCGCCGATTCAGTGATCTTGATCGGGTTTTGGCTAGTACATTGTTTTTTCACATGTTTTTTCACCAATTCACTGTTTTTTTATACAATAAAATGATGATCTAGATTGTCGATTCACCAACCGATACCGACTTTTGGGTGCCGGATCTAGGGCACTTATCCATTTTTAAATAGTATGCTCCTCTAGGAGCATTACATATATGCCATGCACTTTCCTTTTTTGGGAGACCGGACGCTTCGCCGTCCAAAGAAGTGTGCCGCTTCTTGTAGCAAAGTAGTAGGTGTATTAGTGAGTGGCACCAATTTTTTTTGGGCGAATCAGTGGGGGGGGGGGGGGGGTGGGGGGGGGGGGGAAGGGCCTCTGCCTTAGTAGAAATTGAGTTTAGGGGGTATCGTTGTAAATTATCAAACGCTAATCAGTTAGGCTCGGGCTTTTTGCCTAGCCACTAGCACCAATCACTATTGAAAAACACAATATTTGTCATATTTGTTCATGAAAAAAAGTTACCAGTGGTTGTGATTGATAATTAATAGCGGTTTAGATTATACTTAAATGTATATTGCTATTTAAACTTTAATTTTCATTTTTTAATGTAATTTTAATTTTTTATTTGATAAAATTTTGAACGTAGTATTACGACACACAAAAACAGAACGCACAAAGAACATCTTCTAAAAAATAAAATGACCAAATTACCAATGGAATATAAGGGGGTAATTCAGTCATTTAAAAATTTTAAAATATTTTTTATGTTTTCTATGACGTGTGATGGTGTCAAGCGTACTAGAGTTTCAACTGAATCCATTTTATAAAAAATATTAAAATTGACGTAATAACATGCATTCATCATTTAGTCAATCATTTAGTCAATATATAATGGACCCGGTTTCTATGCGGCCAAATCCGCATGTGTAGAAATACAGGCTTCCTAATAAATTTATTTTTGAGATAGATTTTAAGACTTAAATTTTAAAGACATGTAATCTCTAACATGGATATCACGAATATAAATAAATAATTTTTTTAAAAAATTATAAATAATAATTATAATCATAAAACATTTAAACCGTTAGTTTCTATTGGTTTTAGACAAAAAACGAGACTTACACTTTCTAGACCTCATATATAGAAATGCAGGCCAACCCGCATGAAACAATTTTTCATATATAATAGGTGGGAGTATAACTTGAACTACCTTTTATTTTAGGCACAACCTGTTGGTAGCTTTATTACTCCTTGTTGTTTATTTTTGTTAAAAATGAACAAATTTAGGAGCTTATTGTTGGTGCTTTTCAAACAAGCGAGGTTCATCGAGGGACAAGGACCAAAAAATTATGTAATAATTCCTGACCTAGTGTTCAAAATATTATTAGTCACATTTTGATGCGATGAAGAAGGTACAATGGCGCCAACTCTAAAAACCAGCAAATTTCTTACTTTACAAAAAAATTATATAAGGTGTCAATTGATTAGACACAAAATTTAAAAATATAAAAAGTTCTGCAACTTCGTGACTCACCAAGCCATCCAAATAACAAAGATAAGGGTGAATAATAATTGCTCGAAATTCTTATCAGGAATCAGAAGAAGAAGACATGGTGATCAATTGCCCTCTCTTGGTTTTTCTTCGACCTTTTTGTTTCTTTCCTTTCTATTCGTTATACTCTCCGGTGCACACTCTCTTCCACCAAAACCCTAATTTTTCACTTCAACAAGTAGGGTCTCGGCCTGTTTCTTATGCTTGTGTTTTCCTTCTTCTCAATTCTAAGATAGTAGTCCTAATATACGTGGCATAGAAACGTTTCATAATTTTTGGATTTGCAGGATTGCTTGAGGTTCGACGATTAATTGCAGGGTGAAGATTGAAGGTACGTTCTGCACACTATCTCATGGTGAAGATTACAGAATTTTCCTTTTTTACCTGGCTTGTCTTTGATCTTGTTATTTTTATGGTAATTGAGATCTTGATTGTTTGGAATGGCGTTCTTTATGCTCTTATTTTCTTCTGATTTAGTTCCAGTCCCATGGATTATATACATTCAAAGCCAATAACTGTTTCAGCACTGTTAAACTTTGTGTTTTTTTTATATTTTTTGGGCAATTGATTTGTGGTTGCACTCATTTGAATGGATAAATTAATCGGCCAAATTTTTTTTTTTTGAATGAAGTGGCTATTGGAAATTAAAATACGTAAACCTCTATCATATCTATTTTATTCCTTTCTCATCTCTCCTTTTGCTCATAGCTCTCTAAAACTGACATTTATGCGGAACCAGGTGATCTATTCCCTTCTATATTTCTCATGGTTTCTAAGCTCTATGTTTCTCACGATACAAATCTTTCTTTATCTATTTAGTTATCTATATTTCTCACGATATCAGTCTATTTTATCTCTCTAATCATCTATATTTCTCATAATATCAATCTCTATTTCTCTCTCTAAACATGTTTTTCTTTTTTCATTTGTTATATTTTTCAGAAAACCAACGAAGCTAGGCCATATACTGCAACTTATCCAAAAGGCCCATCAAAATACCTATTGCTCACAAGTATAGTTTTGAAGTTAACCTCCCCCATTTTAAGCCCTCATTACCGTGCAGTTTTCCTCTAGAAAACATGTGCAGTGGGTGGTTGAGGACGAATTCTGCATATTTGTGAAGAGTTGATCCACTGCCGTCGTGGTCCTTATCTTAAAAGCTCATAGAATGACTATTGCTAAGTTTTAATATTCCATTTTAGCCACGTAGAGTAATCTCACCAATACTTATGAAACAAATGAAGACCCAGGTTCATGAAAGAACTCTAATGAGGATTTTGGAGGCCTCATTTGAGCAGTGCTTCTCTTTGAGACCCTTCTTTGAGCATATTCAAATTATCATGTCATTTGCAATTAGGTGTAGATAAAGAACACTCATATCAGGTAATTATTGTTTTGAGCCTCTGTATATACGAATGATCCTCCTGCTAATATGAAATATCCTCATGGAAGTTATAGACTTAACGGTATTATTATTTTTCTATAAGATACTTGATGATATCATATTGACACAGGAAGAAAGTAATGGATGGACCGGCAGTCATGGCTATCAGGCATGCCTTGAGTGCACTTCGAAGGCGTCATTTACTTGAGGAAGGGGCTCATATTCCAGCTTTTTCTGCCTTGTCAAGACAATTTGTGACACAGGTAAAATCATGCTTGTTCTAGTTTTGTGTTCTGTAGATTATCATTGGTTACTGCTATGCTAAAGATAATTTGTAGCAAAAAGAATGGGGGTATAGTAGGTCTCCATGGTATCACAACATGGTCAAATGGTGTTTATTAAGTGAAATGTGAATTGACTGGTGGTTTAAGTTCTTTCCATCAGGTTAGGTGATATTATTTTTTATTTTTAAAGTGCCAATGGCAGGTTAGGTCCACCATATAATGTTTCTGATCTTCTAAATTCTTATCCTGATGATCTCCTCTATAAATTTTCTGGTTCAAAAATCTTTGAAATTTTAGTTTGTGATGTTTATGCAGATGTTGTCTCCTATAATTAGTTTTTTTGTAGATTGCTTTGATGTTGCCTTAGTTCTTGAGTTGATTTCTTGGTTTGTTTTATTAATTTTAGTTTGAGAAGTTTACCAGATAGTGTCTTCTGTAATTAGTGTTCATAGATTGTTTTGATTTCGCCTTTGTTTTTGAGTTGACTTCGTGGTTTGTTGTGTTTCTAGCATGATTGCGAAAAAGCATTAACCTTTTCTTTGATCAGGTAAACAAATGAATGGGTCATAAGTATAAAAAGTTACAATCTTATTGGGGCCTGCTGGACTTTAAGCCCATTCATTCCTTGGATAGTTTGGTTTGTAATATGTTGGATAGTCAGGTGGACTATAAGATAAACATGAATGACAATCTTTTAATACATTGATGGGTCTTCTATGGCATCTTGAGCATTCATGCCCCGTGTAAAATCTCTCCTCTGTTAATTTTTTTCATGCTTAATGAAAAATCAAAAGTTTTTTTTTTTTTTGGGGTTAAAAGTTTTGCCCCTGGCAAGTCCAAACACATTTGCTTGGATAAATGAAAAGTTCTTTTGGACCTTTTCATTTCGGTTGATGTAAAATAGGTTTAAGTCTTCAATCTCCTACATATAAAGTTGTCTTGAACTTTCGACTTCTTGAGAAACTTCAGTTAATCTCCTATATAATTTAATCACTTGTGTATACTAACAACAAGCTATACACTTTTATCTTAGTTTAAATGCAATAGAGTGCTCTCTCTATTGCCTTGTAAGTTCCTGCTTTCTTTACTGCTTCCTTGAATCATGGGAACCATGCTTTATAATTTCCTTGAGCCGATATTAGTGGTCTGTGATCCTTATTTAAGATGCTTACTGAAGAATGTGCTCCTCTAGAGAAAACTTGTGATAGAGTACCTCGAGATTTGATTTGTGGGTGTTGGAAAAGAAAGGCGTCTTTAGACACTACATCGACGTGGTGAGAGATATGTATGATGGAGCGCTAATTAGTATACGGACAACTAGTGGAGAGACGAGTGACGTTTCTGTGAGAATAAGTCTACATTAAGGGTCAGCCTTGAGCCCGTACCTCTTTGTCTTAGTTATGGACGACTTAACTATGCACTTACAGGATGAGGTACCATGGTGCATGTTGTTCGCGGATAACATAGTTTTGATTGATGAAACCCGAAACGGTATCAACACAAAGTTAGAACTTTGGAGGGATACTTTAGATTCCAAAGGTTTTAAAATTAGTCAGACTAAGACAAAGTATATGGAGTGCAAGTTTAGTAATAATAGAGATGAGGAAATAGTCAAGATTGACGGCCGAAAAGTACAAAAAGACTGCACTTTCGATATCTTGGGTCGATAATCTAGGAAAACGGATAGATCAAATAAGATGTCACACACATAATTAGAGCTGGGTGGGTGAAGTGGAGATGTGCAATTGGAATTTTATGTGATCGCCTCATACTAATGAGGCTGAAGGGCAAGTTTTATAGGACAACGGTGATACCAGCTTTGCTCTATGGGACAGAATGCTGGGCGAACAAAAACAATAGACCCATAGAATGAGTGTAGCGAAGATGAGGATGTTGAGATGGATGAGTGGCAAGACAAGAAGGGATAGAATTCGAAATGAATCTATTCGAGAAAAGTTAGGCGTGGCACCAATAGACGATAAAATGAGAAAGAGTAGACTTAGGTGGATTGGTCATATGCGGTGCTGACCAAGTATAGCACCTGTTAGGATGTGCGAGTTAGTTCAAGTAGAAGGACTGAAAAGGGCAAGGAGTAGGCCCAAAAGGATGGTATTTGAAAGTAGTCTGAAAAGATAGGGGGACTTATGACCTCACTGAGGATATGACCTTTAATAGAGCAGCATAGAGTTTCAGCCCAACTAATTGGGTAAAGGCTAAAATGATGATGATGATGATGACTGAAGAATGTGCAGTAGGTAGTTCTAATTTGGCTTCTTTTTGTGGAAATAGTGCCATCATATTCCTTCATGTTTTTTTTGGGGTAAGCAGAGCCATGTAGATTACTTTTGTAAAATATCCAAGCAAAAGGGCATTTTGGTAGTCATTGAGGACATGAGGAATTCCATTTCTTTCTCTTCACTTGTTCCATAGTTGGCAGGCCTAGAGGAATCCACAAGGATGTTTACACTTGTTTAAACTATTTAAGGTTTCATTGAGGTTCTAAAAATTAACAGTACAACACCTGTTAGGAGGTGTGAGTTAGTTCAAGTAGAAGGCTAAAAAAGGACAAGTCGTAGGCCCAAAAGGATATGATTGGTAGCAGCGAGAAAAGATATGTAGACTTATGATCTCATTGAGGGTATGGCCCTTGATAGAGCAAAATGAAGGATTAGGATTTGTGTAGCCAACACCAATAGTTAGGAAAACGCTCTGACGACGACGACGACGACGACGATGATGATGATGATGATGATGATGATGTGGTTCTAAAAATTGGCAAGCTATAAGTAATGAAAATCTCGAGGAGGGTCTGCTGCTTTGCTCACATATTCCAAGGAGATTGCTGTATTTTGGCCATGAAATAGTGTGGTGTTTCTCATGAAGCAGAGACTTCATAACTCTTTTTAACTGATCAAACCCTGAGGCTTGATCGTAATTCATATACAAAGGTATGTAGAAATTACAATAAAGAGTCATCTCTGTTTTTCTTGTCCTGGAAGCCATTTTGATGAAGATGAAAAATGATGCCACACTGATCTAGGTATAGGGCAGTTATGGGGCGTGGGGGTCAAATATGGCAAATCAAAATATAAATGGAATGGATTTTTGGGGTCCCTAAGGGCCGGAGATATGCGTGTACTAAAACTAAATTTAAGAGTGAGAAGCTTCCTAGAATTTCTGTAGGTTTGAGAACGGAATTGTGAATGGCAGTGCGTGGGGTCCTAACTTATATCTTAGTTTCTCTGTTTTTTGTGAAGCTTGAAAATTTAGAGAGTTTCTATTCTATCCATTTCTTCAAAGTCAGGAAGCATATGCATTTCAGTGGTAATATACATATCATACAGTAAAAATGTCAAAGTAAAATGGATTCCTGTCGTTTATTAAGAAAACTAAATGTTTTAGAATATTATGCTGGTTGTAACATGCACTGGCGGAAAAATAATGGAACTGTTACAGAGTAAATTTTTTTGGAATTCCTTCATCCATTTTTTCTGACAATTGGAACAAGATATACAGGATTACGGGCAGTTCATTGATGAATATGTTATTACAGTCGTCATGTGAGCTTTGTCAATGGAAAATTTGTCAATATTTTCGTTTTAATTTCTTAATAAGAATACAAAGTTTAGTTGCTTGTTATTTATAGCTCTTTTACCTGTGCATCCCCAGCCCCCTAAAAAGAAGAAGAACTGAAGAACAAACAAAAAGACTACCTAAAAAAAAGAAAAAAGATGTTTTTCGTTTTTGGGAGCATGGATTCTCATTTTACCAGGAACTATCCATGCAGGGCTCAGAGTGGAAGGAGAAAGCAGAAGGCCTTGAAGTTGAACTACAACAGTGTTACAAAGCTCAAGCGCGGCTCTCAGAACAGCTTGTAGTAGAAGTGGCAGAGTGCAGAGATGCAAAAGCTTTGCTTCAAGAGAAAGAAACCAGTTTAAATGAACTACAGAAGGAAGTTGCTGAAGGAAGGTCTCGTCTGTATTTCTTAGCCATTCTATCTGTGTAGTAGCATTTTGAGTCAGCTGTCTTTTAATTAGATGCTGTTACTAAAGATGGGCCTCACTTGTTTCACAGGGATGAAATATCCAAGTTGAAGGAGTTACTAGAGGAGAACAGGAAAGCTCTTGACCTGGCTATTAGTGAAAACCAAGAGCTCAGATCACAGTTGGAAGAGGAAATTTTGAAAGCAAGGAATGCCGAATCTGAAAACAAGATGCTGATTGATCGGTGGATGATGCAAAAGATGCAAGATGCAGAACGACTCAATGAAGTAAGTTTCCTTTTTTTCTTTTTTTTATCTTGTGAATTTTTCCTTACCTTTCATCAGTCCATTTGTGGGTGTAAGTATTGGAGTAGGACACTATAGGAGACTAAACAGGGGAACCCACTCTGTTTCCGACAATGGTGGAAATCCACTATACTTATGTGCGACCCACTACACTGAATCTCTAGGCATCAAATATGATATCTGGTACTTCAAAGGGACATGCTCCATCCATTCCCAGTGATGGACTGTGGAGATCAACTGTGCCTGGGTGGATGGACAGCCAAAGTGGGACCACCATGTTTAATGCTGATTGCCGCATCCCCCTGTTGGGATGCTTACCATACCCCATTGAATTGTGGTATACTTGAATATTTGCTTACCTTACCCCATTGGATTGTGGTATACTTGAATATTTGCTTGGGAGTAATAGGACTTTGCCATAGTCCATTCATGACATGTGTGATGATGAAATGATATGAGTGTGATGAAGAGAGTGCGACCCACCATGGAGATCATGCCCTATTCTATTGTGTTCCTCACCTTCACTGTCTAATTGAACAGTCAGTCTTACGTTCAATGGACTAAGATTTTCTGTAGTTCATTGGACTGTAATGACTCTGGTTGTCTTTCTAGGCCTGAATATTTGGAAAGCGTACCATTGTCTGATATAATATTATATATGGCACCTCCACCCATTGTCTGTTCCTGATGGGCATTGGAGATCAACTGTACCCTCTGAATTACCCAAAAAAAAAAAAAAGAAATATCAGTCTGCTAAATTTGAGGGAAGCTTCTCTCTCTCTCATCTTATTCTCTCACCCTGCCACAGGCCAATGCCATATATAAAGAGATGATGGACAAGCTCAAGGCCAGCAACATGCAACAGCTAGTGCAGCAACAAGTCGACGGGGTCGTCAGGCTGAGTGAGACTTGGACCAGCGAGGCACTGACTGACCTTCCCTCACCTACATGGAAGCACAGGCTCCAAGCCCATGAAGGTGCATGTGGCTCAATCCTCTTTGAGCCCAACTCTGACTGCCTCATAACCGGAGGGCTTGACCAAATTATCAGGGTATGGGATACAAGAACCGGTACCAATACGAACACCCTAACTGGCTGCCTTGGTTCAATTCTTGATCTAGCCATAGCCCGCGATAAGTGTATCATCGCAGCAACAAGTTCGAACAAAATGTTTGTGTTCGACCAACTCTCAAGGCGACTTAGTCACACCTTAACGGGCCATCTTGACAAGGTTTGTGCAGTTGATGCGAGTAAGGTTTCGGGCAAGAGCCTGGTAAGTGCAGCCTATGATCGAACCATTAGGACTTGGGACCTTGTCAAGGGGTATTGTACTGCAACTCTTATGTGTCATAGCAATTGCAATGCGCTTTGCTATGGGATCGATGGGCAAACTGTGTTTACAGGGCATGTTGACGGCAACCTGAGGTTATGGGATTTAAGGGTTAGTGGTGGAGGGAAAATGGTAAGTGAGGTGGCAGCTCATGCTTATTCGGTGACATCGGTTTCTCTCTCTCGCGGTGGCTTGCTAGTTCTAACCAGTGGGAGAGACAACGTGCATAACTTGTTTGATGTAAGGGCCTCACTGGAGGTTTGTGGGAACTTCAGGGGAGGGAGCGGAAGCGCGACCAATTGGAATCGGTCTTGTATTAGCCCGGACGACAATTATGTGGTGGCAGGGTCGAGTGACGGTATGGTGCATGTTTGGTCGAGGAGAGAGAAGGGTGAAATTGTGAGCATGTTAAGAGGGCACGAGGCTTCGGTGCTCACATGTGCATGGAGTGATACGGGGGGGCCTTTGGCATCTGCTGATAAGAAGGGGGCCGTGTACTTATGGGTGTGATTGGTGGGGGTTCCACTTCGGTTTAATGGGGTGTGCCTATAGTTGTGATTTGTGAATGGGTTTTGAAGTTTACTGACAAGAACTGGTTTTATGGTTGTGAACAGAGTTTTAAAACCCAGAATTTGGTTTTGGATCACCTACTCACTGTAAAAATCTAGATTGGCTGGATCGATGATCTCAACTTAGTCAAACCCTAACAAAATGGGAGTACCATGCGTGTTAAAGGTGATCAAATTACTGAAATGTCGTTTTGCTTATTCAGGGAACATAGGCAATTTGGAGACATTTTTTACCTAAGGGACCGTTTAGATCCATGGAAAAAGATTATTTTTTTTGAAATCTATTAAATAGATATCTGCTGTTTCAAAATTTTTGTAGAGAGAAACTATCTCAAATTTTAAATTTTAGAGAAAGTACCTGAAAATATTTAGAGAGAGAAACTATCTCAAACTTTTTAAAGAGAACCATCCTAAAATTTAGGTTTTAGAGAGATAAACTACCTCCAAATTTTATTGCGAAAAAAAGCTATCTCAATTTTTTTAAAAACTATCTCAATTTTTAAGTTTGAGAGAGAGAACCTGAAATTTTTTAGAGAGAAATATCTCAAATTTTTTTCAGAGAGGAACTATTTCAAATTTCAAGATTTAGAGAGGAAGTATATTAAAATTTCATAGAGAAATTATATCAAATATTAGAGAAGGAAATTATCTCAAATTTTAAATTTTAGAGACAGCAAGTATCTAAAAATTTAGAGATAGAAAACAATCTCAAAAATTTTAGAGAGAAATTATCTCAAATTTTTTAGAGAAAAAATCTATCAAATTTCAAGTTTTGTAGAGTATCTTAAAATTTTAGAAAGAGCGAAATTATATCAAATTTTAAAGAGAGAAATTACTTAAATTTTTTTAGAGAGAAACTAACTTGTATTTTAAGTTTTAAAGAGAGAATTATTTTAGAATTTTAGAGAGAGAGTACCTGGAATTTTTAGAGAGAAATTTATCTAAAAAATTCTAGGGAGAAGCCATTTTAAATTTTAAGTTTTAAAGAGAAAATATTTTAAAATTTTATAGTAAAACTTATATTATATTTTAGAGAGAGAAACTATTGAAAATTTTTTAGAGAGAAATTATATAAATTTTTTTAAAGAGAGTGATAAAAATGACATTATAATGAATAATAAATTCAAAGCACTTAATGATTTTTTTTTTTTTTTTTTAAGCCATGAAAATGTTATGCATCCATGGATACAAGTAGTCCCCAAGTGAAATAAAAAAAATAAAATAAATCTTCTAATTTAATAGCCATCTTTTAAGGATTCGGTTTGTATAGAGCCGAGGCTCTAAACAATCAAAGTAAAGTGCAGCTTCAAATAATATCGAGAAATTTGGTTTTAATAATGAAAAATTTTGTGATGGCTTTCAAATATATTTTCATCATTAATTATAAAATTTAAAGCTTAAAAAATTGTGCAAATTGAGTAGATTTATGAAAACTTGAAAATTGATGGTTTAAAAATGCGTGACAAGATGTACTATTTTTAAAACTTGAAATTTGTTTTTTTTTCTCACGTCCATGTGTCTTGAAGTCTAGATGATGAATTTGAGGATATTTGAGCATCAAATCAACCTCTTCTAGTGAATCAATTTGAGGATATTTGAGCATCAAATCAACCTCTCCTAGTGAATCTTTTGAGGTGGGCTTTAATTTGATTGCTTAGAGCCTTGGTTCTATATAAACTTTTTCTTTCTTTTAATCTCCATAAATTCTCTAATCTGCCTTGAAATATTTTGATCCCCTACTGATTTCGTGGGGATTTTGACCCTTAAATATTATTTTCTCTTTTCCAAGTACGATCATCGACTTCAATCAATATACGGAAAAAGTTTATATAAGGATGTAATTTTATAATGTAGAACTATGACGCCCCTCAAAAATCTATCGAAAAAAGTAGTTTTAATGTTGAAAAACCTTTTGATTAATCATTTCGACATCTAGATGTATGAATATGAAACATAAAAATATTTGAAGTCTCAGAAATAATACATTTTACAACATATTATCCACACTGTCCATTTCAAGATTTTCATATGCTTATAGATCTACTTGATTTTAACTATTTTTGAAATTTTAAATTTTATAATTAGATATAAATATAAATTTTAAGATAATCTTAAAAATATTTTATACAGACTTATATACCATGATAAAATTTAAAGATGCACCTTGCCCTACACCTTCGGATGCATCCCGATGCCAACTGAACCCTTGCTTGTATATGATATGATTGGCTCCTTTCTTACTCCAAGTTCAATACCTTTTACATGCATTGCCACTCGATGAAGTCAAATATAATTCCTCTCAATTTAAAAATTAATAATTTAACCCCTCTCTTTCTCGATGAAGTCAAATATAATTCCTCTCAATTTAAAAAATAATAATTTAACCCCTCTCTTTCTCTCTCTACCATGTCCCGTATAGCAAAATAGAGAACTCTCTCTCTCTCTAATGAGAGTGGTTGAGGCTTTATGGGAATATAAAACTGCAGCATCGCAGGCTACTTTGAAATTGGAATGCGTCCATGCATCAATTTCTCAATTCTTAGCCTAGTTTACGGAGATGAAATTAAACAATTCTTCTTTAAAAGTCTAAAAATTGAGAATGAAATCAGCCCACTGTTACAAGACCAAGAGATATCTTTGTATAATATTGGTACCGTAATAATGGCTACTGAGGGCTGCCAATGGCCCTAGGGGCTTCCCCGGAAAAACTTGAGTCAATGGCTACTAAGGGCTGCCTGGCTGGCAATGAGCTGGGTGGCCCTGCCTGAAAAAACTTGAATCAAGCCAGGGATGACAGCTGGGCCACCTAGCTAAGGGCTTTGGGCTAGGCCCAATCGAGCCCCCTTGGCTAGGCCAATCGAGCCTATTGCTGGCCTTAATGGCCAACCTCGTTATTGTTATTCAAGATGATTTATTATTTAGTGGACAAAGTTTTTTTTTTGAATGTTATTTATCCAAATTTTTTTAATGTTTGATCCCCACTCACAACCTGTAACATTTGCACCATCTATATAAAAAAAATGAAAAAAAATATGTAATGAGACAATTTATTTTTGGTACAAAGTGGTCAATTAATCTTGACCATTAGGTGTGACATTAGATGGCTATATTTTATTTATTCCATTGACCAAGCTCAAACTTCAATTTTTTTTTTTTTCGAACTTTGTGACACACCCAAGTTATCAAATCTCTATAAGTAATTGTGACTTTTTTGTATCAAAGGTAGATTGAGGACAATTCCACAAATTGAGGACAATTGATTAATATGCCTATTAGAGATTAACAATTGAACACTTTACCCATGTCTGTGTAATTTAATTTAAAAATATCCATCAAAATACATATGATTTGAAATAGTTGCAAATGTGTAAGATGTTACATATTACATCTCTCGTGAGTATTTTGTTAAATTTCCCTAAAATTAGTAAATGCATATCAGCATTGTCCAATTGATCATTATTTGATTGTACAAACAAATATTCTCAAAATGATCGCAACCATCTCAGGCTTAGAGAGAGAGACATCCAACTATAACAAATGGTACATCTTTGATGGTTTAACCCCATCTGTTACATTAAAGTACCTCAGCACTTGAGCCCAAGTGCGCTTATTCTTGAGCCTGTGCACCCCAATTGTATCAGGCATGTATTCATGAGAGCAAGTAGTAAGACCAGGTACATCATACATCCTTGGTGTAGCAGTAAACCTGTTCTTGGCTCGATTCCCTTCATTAAACCACTCACTAACAAGTTTATCTTCAAACCCCTCTGCGTGGTTTCTTGTTATGTTTGATATACCGATCCATTCCACTAAGTCCCATGATAAAATGTAACCCATGCCTCCCATGTATCCGAAGAATGGGTCTGTGCTTTTGCATGGGATCACGCGCCCATAGTAGAAGTCGGTTCGAGGCAATGGATCGAGCGACCTAGCCAGCACGTCAAGCCTGCATCAAAGGTTCAAAATTTTAGTATAATGGGTCATAAAGGCAGGGATTTTTTTTTTGTTTTGGATAAAACGACTGCAGGTTTTGCCCTTCTTAGTCACCTGGCCATGGGGTGGAAACGGGCATTGCACCCTGGTCATAAAAGGCTAGAGCAGAACCTTGTAGTTTAACGTTATGCCGTGAGGATGATATGCCATAACTAACGGGGGCAATTAATTTTGCGTGACAATTTTTACAAAAATTACAGGAGAATTTCTTGGCTGAGGCAACTTACTTCGGTGAGTCTTAATGACCCGGTGCGTCTTAATGACTCGCCCAAGTGTTGTATAGAGCAAAGAAGCCCTATAATTTTTTTTTTTTTTAAAAAAAAAAAAGAATAAGACAAAGGTTGTAAAAGTAAAATAAAAGCAACTGCAATTTTGAAAAGTCCAAATAAACTTGAAAAAGTGATTTAAAAAATTAACTCATAGTTGGGGATATTAAAAACATCTTAAATAAATAAATAAATAAATAAATAAATAAATATATATATATATATATATATATATATATATATATATATATAAGGATTATGGCTGTAAAAACACACACCACTCTTTGCCAAAAGCTTTAAAGCATATACAAAAAAGTTATACACCATTTGCACAGTATTTTTATATTTTTATATTTTTTAAAGTTTTCTATGTACCCCAATGTATACAACAAACTCAGCCTCCCTCAACAATGGAAATAACGTAAACAACTGCTTATGTATGAGCCTTTATTAAGTTACAGTTAATAATTGAAGTGCTTTACATCTCACTCGTATCTTTTAATACAAATTTAAATATTGAGTGATTTACATACGGATTCTAAAATTTTAGGTAAAATACAAAATGCTTCACTTATATGCAGGAGTGACAAAGAAGATCGGTCAATCCACTTATATTTTTTTTAAAAAAAATTCCTTTCGGTCCACTCGCATTTTGATTACTATTTTTTTTTAGTTTTTTTTGTTAGTAGGGCAGTGTCGACCTTCTTTGTAATTTCCACCTATAAGCATAATATTTTGTATTTTACTTAAAATTTTAGGATTTGTACGTAAATCACTCTTAGATATTAGATCATTCTTTTGACCAAATTTCAAATTGCCGATCAAATAACACATCATTATAGGTTTTGAAATTGATCAAATTACACCTATGATTAATTATTAAATAGTTGAAATTTTATATGTGATTGAAATATTGAATTAATTCCCAAATATATGGAAAAATGTTATATATTTTGAGTCCATTATTGTCATCAAAAGATGGTTAAAACTTTGAGATGCATTTGTTCCTACGGTCAAACTTCGGAGTTGGCTGTTCACTGTTAAAATCAAAGGTTCGAGGTGCAATGCAGCAAACTGTTCATGTGTAGCATGTATCACGGTATGCTCTACCATATTTTTATTAATTAAATCATGCAGTAGGTTTCCAAAAATAACGAATATAACACGCACGTTTTCCAGAAATATCAGAATCAACTGGTGTTATAACGGATGACATCCATTAATTTTTTGCAAATTCAAAAAGGGCAATTACTCTGTCACAGTTGTACAGATAAAATGCCCCATGCAAAACAAATCGACTGGCATTTTATTTGGCACGTTAGCGATAGAAAAAAGGTAAGGTCAAGTTGATAATATTGTTATAACAATCGTGATAACAGTGATAAACCTTGCCTGAAATACATGTCGTCGTCTGTCTTCATGACGTAATCGTACGGCTGCGATAACATTGCCGGAAGGCTGGAGAAATACGTGTAGGTCTTGCCCTTATCCATGTTCTCGGAGCACTGCAGAATGATTATATCGTTGAATTTCATAATTTCAAGGGCCACGATTACACGATCGTTCCCATCGGTGACATTGCAGATGACGAACTTGACGTCGATTTCAGCCACGTTGGTGGTCTGAGTACTGTAGGCTAGCCGGAGTAGATTGCGGCCATTGTAGCTACCAGGGCGCGTCAGGATTCCCATAAGCATTCGGAATTTTGGTGCCGGAAAATTGGTTTTTTCAGTGAATTTTTTGGGAGGGTCACATGGGCAAGAGGAGGAGGTGGAATTAGAATTCGGAGAAATGGAACTAGGGTTAGGGTTGGCGAAAGTGAAGAAGGCGGAGCGACCGGCGTCGATGAGGGAATGGAGCTCCACTTGGTCCATGGACATGAGCACAATGGTCATAGCCACTAAGAAGGAGGAGATGAACATGAGAGAGAATTTGAGTGGAGTGTTCCATTCCCATTGCTTCTCCATTTGAGAGAGAGAGAGAGAGAGAGATGCTGGTGGGGTTAGAGTTGTATAATGACATTCAAGAGGGTTTTGAATAAAGAGTTTATAAGCTTTAGAGAGAGAGAGAGAGAGGTAGCGTTCATGGCGCCGGTTGATGTGTTTGCCAGAACATGAGAGGTTTGCTTCGAAGTGCGATCGCTAGAATCTATATGAGGCGTAAGGGAGGGTTTTGCGATTGGTTTTCTGTTTCCAAGGCGTGGAAAAATCAAAGTTAAGTGTGATTAGTATTGACTAATAACCGGTTTTTCTCGAGATTAACATGCAATAGTCAGACTCAATTAAGGGGTTTATTTATGGTTTGCGCCCCTTGTTTTTGAATCCAAGGCGGGTTGCACTTTTTTCTAGAGATATTATTTCCTTATATGTCCTAGCGAGAAGATTTTATGCTCCCGCGGTGGGTGCATATTATCCATTTACTCCCTCGTGTAAAACCTAAGTGGGAGTATTTGTAGACATTGGGGATGCTATCTCCTCAACCATCCGACCCATCTCTGAAAAAATACCCGCATGCACTTTATATATGCCTCGAGAAATAGCATCTAACATTGAATAAATACCGTGTAATTTTCCAGCTGCTAAATCTAATCAGACGGGTGCCTACCCCCTTTTTTTTTTTTTTTTAAATGTGATTTTCAAGTGGATCCAAAATTTTAGATCGAAAAAATACTCCAAAGTATGGCGTTTTCCCAAGAGTAGCTGTGTAGTATGCTCCCGTGAGAGTATACTATAGAATTCAATATATTTTTTCACCCATGTTATTGAACCATCTCATCTCATGCCGTTAGACTTCATGATTTCAAAGTCAATGGCAACAAATATGGTGCAGTTGGCATACGGATGCGTCCGTAGGTGTAGAGGTAAGGTGCGCCTTCAAATTTTATCATGATATATAATTTTGATATAAATTGTTCTTAGGATTAACTCAAAATCTATTTTTATATCTAATTATAAAATTTTAAATTTTAAAAATGGTTAAAATCAAGTAGATCTATAAACATATGAAAATCTTGAAAATGGACGGTGTAGATAATATGTTGTAAAATACACTATTTTTGAGACTTAAAATCTTTTTATTTTTCATGATCGTACATCGTGATGTGGAGACGACCAATCAAAGGGTTTTTCAACATTAAAACTACCTTTTCCGATAGATTTTTGAGGTGCATCCGTAGTTCTATATTATAAGGTTGCATCCTTATACAAACTTTTTCCGACACATATTCATAATATTTCTTGAGGAGAAATACAACATCGTTTGGTGTGCTTGACTATTCATATGTAAGGTCGTTCCCATTCTCCCACATAAACAATGACTCCCCTCTACTTGGAGAAAAACTAAAAGCTAAAATAGTTTATACTCGGAGTATACTGTTTATTTACTCCCTCAAGTAAAACCTAAACTAAGAATATAAAGTCTTTAAGCTATAGTAAAAAGAAAAAAGAAAAAAGAATCCTAATTGTGCTCGAGTTGCACTTGAAAAAATGATGTCTCAAGAGTGAATGCAGATCATCCCACTTTTTAGAGAGAGATCTAATTGTTTGAAAACTCAAAATTATTATTATTTTTTTAAAATAGTCATCTAGCAGTTCTTAAGTGATTCCGAAAATTTCGGATTTGAAAAAAGATCTCCCTAAGTAATTATTCCAATTGAGGGTACATTGTACTCTCGCAGGAGCATAGCATATAAGCAAACTGCTAATGCTCATGTTTATCAAGTTGGAGTCGGCTCAATCACTCGGAGCTCGGAACTCGGAACGGGCATATGTGAGTTCCTAATGAGCCAGACTCAAATGATTCCAGTTTGATCAGAATCGGACGAGGGTACCAGATTTTTCAAAAAATTGAGCGTATATTCTTAAAAAACTGTGATTTTCTTAAGATAAAACTCAGCAACTTGCATTTAACCTGACTGAGATGACTTGACATAAGTAGAGGACAAGTTCGGGTGCGATCCCGGGATTTAAAACACTGATTCTAGGCAAGGGATCTTAATTGGCCCTTCATTTCCATTTTTGCCTTTGATTATCTTGGTCAATATTTGCTAGTATACCTATTAGTTACTGCCTTCATTGTGTTTGCTGCACTCTTCTCTATGATGCGTATGAGGCCTAAGTCAATAACTTCTGATTATTTTAAACGGTTTCTAAATGGTATCTGATCTTTCTTTTTTTCTAGGGTTAAGTGTATCTAATTTTCATATAAATTTAAGTCAATGGGAGGATTTCTTTAAAATTGCTCTTTCTATTCTCTCATTTTATTTATGTGTCAATATCACATGATAACATTAGGGGGGTGTGCTAGAGAGAAGAGGCCCAATAGGATTCTTATGCAGAGGGAAAGATCAAAATTTTCCCAAACCTTAAGAAATTCAAAGCTCCACGTTTAAGAAGATGGAAAGAAGCTAATAAAGCACTGTCAAGTCATTTGGTCCATAGGGGATGTGTTGATTTGGGATGGGGTTTACAAAGCCCATAGTCTATTATTCTTTATATAAGGTGTCATCCTTCAACAATTAAAGTTCATGCACCTCCAAACTTTGTAGAAGATGTGATTTTAGAGACAAATTATTGCGGGTCCTGAATATCTATTTTCAATCCTATTTATGAAATTTAAGCTTAAAAAGGGTACATATCAAGAAAATCCATATAAACATTTGAAAAAATCTTAAAACTAGATGGTCCGGATAATATATTATAAGATGTACTATTTCTGAGACTTGAATATAAATCCATATGACTATTTATCTCAAGGTCAGAATATCCTTTTCGAGCGGATTTTTGACGTGCACCGTACTTCTACAGTGTAAGATTGATACCTCATATAAACCTTTCGATCATTCTTTGATGCCTTCTCTCTCTTCTATATTTCTCTCTTTCTCTCTCCCCACCCCTAATGTATTGGATATACAATAAAAGAGGACATATAATTGAAAGGTGATGGTCCATGCTTTCTTATGTCCAATTCGATGCCCAAAATATAAGGGATGAAAATGGATCATTCCTGTGTGAAAATATAAAAATTTGAATGCATCGAAAATACATGCACCTTAGGCGATAGAAGAACTTTTTATTTTATTATTGCAACAATATTGGCAAAAGGCTTCTTTCTCATACCTACTAATTATTTACATATGAGCAAGCAAAAAACCTTGGCATATTGAAACTAAAGTATACCAAGAATATACAGTCGATCATTTGCTAAATCTCTTTATAAAATTTTCCCCAGACAAATGCAACTCACTTGGCATAGGCTCTTGGAGAGAGAGACCTCATAAATTCCAGGTATATTTTAGATAATGGGGGTGTAAAGAGAGAGAGAGAGAGAGAGAGAGAGGGGTGCACACCCCAGCAACCAGCAACTAAGGCAAATGGTACAACTTTGAAGGCTTGAGCCCATCTGTGGCATTGAAATACCTCAGGGTCCGAACCCACTTATCGTTGTCCTTGAGCCTATGAACCGCTATTGTATCAGGAATAAACTCATGAGAGCAAGTATCAATAGGCACAGGTATTGGATAATCATACATTGCTGGCTTGTTATTAAACCTATTCCTAGCTTTATTTCCCTCTCTTAACCAATCTCCAACCACCATATCCTCAGGCCCATCCTTGTGATTTCTTGCTATGCTGGATTTTCTTACCCATTCTACTAAGTCCCATGATAAAATAAATCCCATACCTGAAAATAAATAAATAAATAAATAAGCATGATTAGCTTCTTTCTGATGAAAAATAAAAAGGTGAGGTTTACATATGGTGTCCTCCTTATAGTGTAGTAGTAAGGTACACCTCTAAAATTTATTTGGAGATGTAGTCCCGGTATTGGAAACCTGAAAATGACTTGAAAATTTATTTTCATTCCTAGTAATGATATTCAAATTTTCAAAATTGTACAGATCCAACATATCTATAAACACTTGATAGTTTTGAAAATGTACTTGGAGAAAACTCGTAACAAGTTGTACTATTGTTAAGACTTGAAATTCTTTTTTTCCTTCATATCCAGACATCTCGAGTAGGGTCATCCAATGTCAGAACACTCTCCTCCAGAGGATTTTTAGGGTGCACCTTCATTTAATAATGCAACTTTGTAACCTTAAATAAACCATTTAAAAAATAAAATTGAACAAAAGGTTGGGTTAGTTTGTCTCAGCTCTTCAGGACAAACTTTTATGAGTTTTCCGGGACAAATCTCAAAAGGGTATGAAACTCGCCCCAATCGTAAATGTTCATAAATGTTCACGATTACGTAAGGGACAAAGAAAAAAGGGAAAATAGCATTTAACAGGTCAAAACCCCTTCTAAAAATTAACAAGGGGTCAAAAGATCCTATTAACATCCAAAGGATTACTTTTCAAATTGCAATTCACCGAGTATTTCTTCAAAATATATTTTCAAGACTAGCTAATTTAATGTAGAGAAGCCTGAACAAATAAAAACATTTTAATAATTCGACCCACCCTCTATAACCTGTAATGTTTCGACCCAACCCACATATGATTTTGTAATAAATTCTGAAGTCCTCAGTGATATTTCCCAAAAATAAAGAGACCATACCTGACATATATTGGAAAAATGGGTCCATGCTTTCACAAGGAATAACAAACCCATAATACATATCAAATCTAGGTAGCGGCTCTAAAGACTTTGCTAATCTGTCAAGCCTGAAGTATATGTCATCGTCGGCCTTCATTGCGTAATCGTACGGTTCAGGTAAGATCTCAGGCAGGCTAGAGAAGTAAGTGTATGTTTTCCCATCGTTCATGTTTTCAGTGCAATTGAGGATAATGATATCATCGTGTCGCATGATTTCGAGGGCTACGATCACACGATCGTCTTCGTTGGTTATGTTGCAGAAGACGAACTTGATGTCGATTTGTGCCCGGCCGGTGCTCTGAGTACCATAGACTAAGCGGAGCAAATAACGGCGAAAGTAGTTGCCAGGAAGGGTAAGGATTCCGATCAACAGTCGGAATTCAGGTGGTGAGAGTTCAGATTTTTCGGTGAAATTTTCGCTGTCATTTGCAGTAGGACGGCAAGTGCAGAAGGAATTTGTGGAGTTTGGGGTTGGAGAGAGAGAGTTAGGGTTAGGGTTTGTGATAGAGGAGAAGGCAGAGCGACCGGCATTGATGAGAGAGTGGAGCTGGACTTGGTCCATGGAGATGAAGACGCAGGCCAAGGCAACAAAGAGGAAGGAAGAAACCATGAGAGTGATTTTGAGGATGGAGTTCCATTCCCATTGGTTCTCCTTCATGTTAGAGAGAGAGAGAGAGAGAGAGAGAGAGAGAGAGGGAGTTACCTGTTTTGGATGAGTAAAGAGAGAGAAATCACTGAAGAGTTCATGGGCTTTTATGCTTGTTTCATGGCCTTTGTTTTTTTATCACAAACAAAACTAAATCAAATGAGAGAGAGAGAGAGATCTTTTGGTTGACTAAGGAGAGAGGTGAGGGGGGTTCACTAAAGAGGTTGTGAGCTTTTATATTTGTTTCATGGCCTTTGGTTTAATTCCCAAGATTAATAGAGAGAGAGAAGATGATCGTTTTGGAGACTAGAGAGAGAAGAGGGGGGTTCATTGAAGAGTCCATGAGCCTTTGTGGTCGTGGTCTCTGTTTTGAATCCTTAGCTTAATTTAGAGAGAGTTATTTTAGAGAGAGAAAGAGAGTTATTTTAGAGAGAGAAAGAGAGTAGAGTTATTTTAGAGAGAGAAGAAAGAGAAAGAGAGTTATTTTAGAGAGAGAAGAGAGGGAAAGAGCGTTATTTTAGAGAGAGAGAAAAAAAAAGAGAGAAAGAGAGTTATTTAGAGAGAAGAGAGGGAAAGAGCGTTATTTTAGAGAGAGAAAAGAGAGAGAAAGAGAGTTATTTAGAGAGAGGCCGGGAAATGGGGCGTTAGTGGTGGCGATGTGGTCGCTAGAACGTGAGACCTTTGCTTTGAGCCGAGGTTTGTATTTGTATTTGTATTTGTATTTGTATTTGCATTGTGTGAGAGTTTCGAGGAGAGAAAATTTGCCCGCCCCCATTTTGTTGCTTTCCAAGGCATTGAAAATCTCTCATCGCATCTTTTTTCTCATCCAATTAAGTATTGTACTTCTAATTTATGTCAAACTATCCTTTATACAATTTTTGAGCTACTATAGCGTACTCCGCGGGAGCAAATTGTATATTTACTCTCTTGGGTCATATCTCTGTACGAAATTCTGGGGTCTACTTATTAATCATCATAAGTTCTGAGTATTAACTTTATAATAACCGCATGGGCAATTATTTTACGGAAATTTGGGGAAATATCATTGAGCAATGAATTATTTAATGTTTTCTCTCTTCTTTTCTTTCTTTTTAAAATTTTAAAATACCCATCTAAGATCATGGGTTAGAATACTTGGAAAACGATGAAATGTTGAATAAGTCCCTCTCCTATTGGCATTTTTATAAATTTGGCTTAAAATTAGAAAAGAAAGTATTTGATGAATTAGAAGACCTAGTTGTTGGGCTACATCCCCAAAACTTCAAATATCCATTAAATTAACTTCCAACAAATATGGAGCCTCCATAAAAATGTAAAATGAATGGTGCCAAATAATTTTTTTAACAATATTAATTTTATATTTCAAACTTAGTTTTTTTCAAATTCATGTTCTTCGTGGTCGAGATTATCAATCCCTAAAACTTTGAATCAAGATGGATTTTTGAAGGTGGGCTAACCATTAAAACCAAATTCTTTTTGGAACGGTAATCTTAATTTTTTGGTCACTTAGATCTGACCATCCAAAAATTTTAGAATCCACTTTATAATGACCTAATGAGTAATTAATTTTGATTTCATCAACACTTTGAAGACGCGTGTGCTTGCTTGCCACCTTGAAGCATTATGTTGGTCTTTTGTATTAAAAAATAAATTAAAAAAAACAAAGGAAGAGAGAATATAAGGTTATTTTACTTATTTTGGTGTCATTGATTTAAGAAAATGTTTATATTTCAAACAAAAAAAGGGAGAACTTTGAGAGATTGTATACAATGAAACCATTTACTTTTGCTACATAGAAGTTACAGATACTCATAACCATTTGATGAGAAATCTGATAGTTTGGGTGTGTCGTAAAGTTCAAAATATTTTCTTTTGAACTTTGAATTTTGAACTTGGTCAATAAAGTAAATGCAGCAACCCAATTTTACATCTAATGGTCAAGATTAATCGTGACTATTTTGTACCAATACTTTCCCAAAAGTTTATATGTGAACCCAAAAAGGGAAAAAGTTCATATACGATGGCAACTTTATAATGTAGAAATAAGACCCACCTCAAAAACTCCTTCAAAGGCTACTTGGACGCCAAAATCCCTCCAATTGACCTCTACTTTGAGATGTATACATATGAAAAAAAAAGATTTCAAGTCTTGAAAATAATGTATTTTATAATTTATTATTTGAACAGTCCATTCAAGTGTTGGTAAATCTGCTCGATCTATACTATTTGTGAAGCATTAAATTTCATAATTACACATAAAAATAGATATGCAAACCATCATAAGGATTTCCTGCACATGAAATGCATCTTCCTACATCATTTCAAGATGGGCCTTACTTTGATTGTTTAAGGCGCCAACCCTATACAAACCTTAACCTTGATTTAATGACGGGGACAAGATTCAAAGACGGATATAATGGAACTGTTCTAAGGCAGTTCATGTCGGTCTTATAACAGCGACGGCTATCATAGGAGGAAATTTGAATTGGAGAGAAAAAAATAAAAATTAGGGCAAAACTTGAAAGATGAAAAAAATGAGGATTGGATAAAAAAATAAAATAAATCATAAGGATGCATTTGAAAATTAGATTGGTTTAGCTTTTAGAAAATGAGTGCCTTATACAAATAGCATTAGTTATTTCTAATGTTTTGAAAATAGCCACTCTAATTTTTAATTTTATTGTTTTGAGTAATTATTGTTTGGGTGCAATTTGAATACGGATGCATCCATAGGTAGAGAGGTAAGGTGCACCTTCAAATTTTATCATGGTATATAATTTTGATGTAAAATGTTCTTAGGATTATCTCAAAATCTATTTTTATATCTAATTGAAAATGGACGGTGTAGATAATATGTTGTAAAATGCACTATTTCTGAGATTTAAAATCATTTTTTTTTTATAGACACAACTCGATGTTGAGATGATCAATCAAAGGGTTTTTCAATATTAAAACTACATTTTTCGATAGATTTTTGAGAGACATCCGTAGTTCTACATTATAAGGTAGCATCCTTTCCTTATTGTTTTCCCTTGTATTATTAATACAAAGTTTACAAACTACAAACTAAGAACCAATCAAGCGTTTCAAACATTTGAAGCGGGCCACTGACTCGTTCGTGTCCAATTCTGATTCAAAATGTTTGAGTCAGGCGACTCTCAAGCCAAATTTGTTGCATTTAACAAATAAATAAAACGAAAAGCTGAAATCATAATCATCATCATCGGAGCTTTACTCCACCTATTTGGGGTAAACAACTCAAGATCCTGAAACCAAAATCGCCTAGCCAACGATCCTAATCCAACTCGAGCTATGTTGAGTAAGATGGACATTGTGTCATAGCTAGGAGACATTTTATATAAGGGCTGCGACTAGTGTGAAATACATTGTTCCAGTATCATAATTTTTTATAATGGCTTGAAAATTTATTTTAATTTCCAATTGTATAATCTAAAGATTACAAAATAGAGTAGATTGAGGAAATCTACAAACACTTGAAAATATTGAAAATTGAAAGTCTAGATTTTGTATAAGATACATTATTTTCAATACTTGAAATCTATTTTTTCTTATGTTCATACATCTTGAGGTTGAGATGATTGAATTGAGATTTTCTCAGCATCAAAACAACCTCTTCTAGGGAATTTTTGAGGTACGCCTTAATTTGATTGTTTAGGGCCTCGCCCTTATATAAACTTTTGCAAGAAAATAAGTCTTTTTCACATGTATCACCGTTGGCAATAATATGTCCATTCTTTTGCAGTCATTTTTTTAACCTTGGATGGTCAGATCTTGTCTTTGACCTAATAAATTTATGCAAAAAAGGAGGGATTTCAAAGGAGAGCTATAATAGTATAGTAAACCAAGCTGTCTTTTGAATAGTATCCTTTTAGCCAATGAGCCAATAATTAATTTAATCCCCATAGGATTTTTTTTTTCTTTTCACTTGTTTATCACACGTGGGCCTCTATGAAATACATATAAATTACTGGAGAGCATAGAAGATAGACTACAGGTTAAACAAACAAGCCAATCCAAAAACTTTTTTTTGACACCAGTAACTATATTGTTTAATTGCAACACCATGTCCAAGTTCATTCCTACAACTGAATTCCCCAAAAGAAAACGTTAAAGACTTCTCTAACAACTGAAGTTCACATCATAGATCCAGATAGGGAAGATAGGGAATCACTGATTTGGATCTGATTCAATGGGTCAGCGATCTGGATCTCCCCCTGGGAATTGCTTTATATTGTTTTTTATTAATTTTTTATAATTTTTATTGATTCAACCAATTCAGATCAAACTGATAAAAATTATAGTAGGTGGGCGATCTAAAACCCAACTTTGGGTTTTAAAGGTATGAATGGTGATAGTTGGTAAATAGATCCCAATAAATCTATTGGCATTTCGAAGATGGGGATTGAGTCCACCGCCACAGAGCCCATTGATGGGATAGTGATAACCCTATGACCATACTGTACGATGTGATGAGTCATAATCTACAAACATCGTACATGTTGGGTTCTCTACATATTGTTATAAATCATGATAGCAACTTGACTATGAGGCTATTATCTTCTCATCTTTAGATTGGAAGATGTAGGGAGTGGGTCCCACCACATATAGCATTAATTTATCTTTACATCCTATGCCATCATCACCGTCCAACATGTCTAATCGTTTAGACGGTGATAATCCACATGTTAATGCTGTTACCATGACCCTATGGACCACATTTTATACATTATAATATCCATAGGCACATACTATAGTCTATAGCACCATATTTCTTTTTTGTCCTTTTTTTTCGAGTAAATAAAGCGTAAGGGGAAGAAAGGAAACTATCAAAGCCATGTTTTAAATCTTGAGACATGAGGGTTATGGGCCAAACACACTTTTGTTGCGTCACTTTGATTTTGTGTCTATAGCACCCTATTAGACTATGTATGTAAGCTCCAATTCCAGTTCTGCCCTTATTTTTGCACTATTTTTAAAGATTAAAATTCATTTTTCATATATCCATACATTTTAAGGTCGAGATGATTGATTTGAGGATACTTAAGTATCAAAACAACATTTCTTTTTTTTTAGGTGCAATTTAATTTGATCGTTTAGGACCTCGACCTTATATGAACTTTTTCCATCTAAAGAATTATCAATTCTAGAGAGGCTTGGCGAAATCATCTTAACCGCCAAACCAATGAATCTCATCGATCATCGCAGCATTTACAGGCACTTGTACCATGATTCGCTCTTGCCCCTTGGGATAATAGATGCCGGACCGTTGATCAGGAATCCAGCATACTTCATTGTAGGCCTTGTCCAAATCCTCTCTCTGTCTATCTCTACCCACTTCTCCCACTAGGTCCTCCATGCAACTTTCCTTTTGGTACCTGTTCGTGTAGGTGTTCCTGCAAAAGTGCTCGAGATATTTTATTGTGCAGATCAAACTCGAACATGTCCTCAAGCATGACAATTTTCAAGCAAGAATGCTTTTTGAATGATAATTTTGAAGTTTTTGAATTTCATAAAGTTGGGGTGGCAATGGCAGCAGCCCAATCAGCCCCACCGGAAATAGGGGTCATTTCCTTTTCTTTTTTCCATTGTTCTTCATGAACTTCAAAAAGTATATAATATCAAGCTCGCCCCAACCCGTTAACACGGCCTAGCCAAGCGGTGCCCTCTAGGGTTCCGATCAGGGCTTGGGCCAGTGGCCCGCCAAGGCCTAGCTAGCCTTATAGGATCCCAAGTTAGGCTCAGGCAGGGTGAAACCTAGATTGTTGCTGGCACAAAAGTGTGCCGGATCGCCTTCTGGCTTTGAATTCCAAAAGCTTTACTATCAATCCAGTACACTTTTGTTCCGGACCGTATTTTTTTATTGTTTTTACCATTGTCAGACAAAAAATTTGCCGGACCGGCTTGTAGCTTCTGATGACCAATCTTGCACACGTTCCTGCTAGACCAAATTTTTGGCCATAATCTTTCGATCTGGCACTTGTTTTGTTATGAATATGCCGGACCATATTTTTGGGCAAATTTTGTGTTGGATCAATTCCCATTTTTGCTTCGATGTGCCACGTGAGTTGATGGAAACGTGAGAGTATGTGGCAAAAAAGGGTAGTTTTGTTATAAAAATTATGACTTTTTTTACTTAGGAGTAAGTAAAGAAAAACAATAATTGGCAAAAGGGTGTGACATGAAAAGAATCAAGGGATTGGATGTCTACAAAATACATTTCAGAGGTATCTATAATTTTCCTTTTGTTTTATGAGATATATTGTGGCAAAAGAAAACCAAATGCATTATTATACAATGACATCTTGAGTTCCATTCCTACCCCATTAATACTTAAAAATATACCAGTAAAACCATAATTTATTACCTTGTAAGTATGGCTTTCTTGTTTACTTAGGAGTAAGTAAAGAAAAACAATAATTGGCTTAAGAGTATGACATGAAAAGTATCAAGGGATTGGATGTCTATAAAGTATATTTCAGGGGTATTTATAATTTTCACTTTATTTTATGAGATATATTGTGGTAAAAGAAAACCAAATACATTATTATACCATGACATCTTAAGTTCCATTCCTACTCATTAATACTTAAAAATATACCAATAAAGCCATAATTTGTTACCTTGTAAGCCTGGCCTTCTTGGCATAGGACACGGCTCGTGCCATTGTTCTAAGCATGGCCTCCATTTCCACCCCAAAGAAGCTATGGAATTGTACTAACACTTCCTGCATATATGAGGGCAAAAGTAACTAGGTATCTATTCCTTCATTTAATTGATTCGGTTGTGCATTTGCAAAAGCAGTTTTGGCTCTTTTGGAACTGCCCAAGTGCATTTGAAACCAATTCTTTTGCTTTTGTCATGGGGGCATATTAACTCAAACTAGGTGTTGGCTTGAAACTGTTTAGGGTCCAATTATTCGAGCCGTTTTCTTGTTTGGGAGATAGTCAATGAAGGTGGAATTTAGAGAAAAATGCCATTTGTTTGCTTGCTTGAGTTGTGATTATTGATTTGCAAGGAGGTGGGAGATTAGTAGTTTCCAATGGTTAATTGTGATATTCATTTGGGTCTTGTAATTAGGGCAGGTAATGTTAGGATTTAAGAACCTTCTTAGATGTGGGAACAAGAATTCCACTAATATTGTGTACTTATTCAACTAGAAACAAAATAAGAGAGAGCACGAGTCATAATACGAAAAATAAAGCATGAAACACACACCACAAAAACACAAAGATTTATGTGATTCATCCCAATAGGGCTAAAACTGAATTCCACTATACCATTGAAAGTTACATCCTAGATTTTGTGATATAGAGTTACCTCTTTAACCCTCGATAAAACCCAATCGAGCAAACCCTTTTAGACCCGCTCTTTATAGGAAGTTCTCGTGTTTCTCTTCTTAGGAAGCTCTCGGCTCTCGGTTTTTAGACCCGCTCTCTATAGGAAGTTCTCGTGTTTCTCTTCTTAGGAAGCTCTCGGCTCTCGGCTTTTAGACCCGCTCTCGTGTTTCTCTTCTTAGGAAGCTCTTGGCTCTCGGCTTTTAGACCTGCTCTCTGTAGGAAGCTCTCGTGTTTCTCTCCGTAGGAAGCTCTCCGCTCTTTAAGGGTAGGCTTCGCCTAGCTCTTGCTCTCTCATGCACAAGATGCCCCTGCCTCTCTCTCTAGAGGAAGAGAGATTTCCCATTTGGTGACCCAAATAGGGCACATAAATTCTCTGCACTTTCATCTTATATGTAGAAGGTTAGGAATCTACATCAAATATGAAACTTCCTATAGATGTTATATATATCTCAAGAACCAAGAGATATATTCCAAAATCCTAATCTTTTTAGATTTCTATTTCTTTAGGAAACTTATTAATATCAATCTCAATCCCACATAATAAGGAATTTTCTAATGTAGATGATTTTGGATATGACCATATCCAACAGGTAAAAGGTTCATAAATTATTTTAGGGCTTATCCGAATGACAGTTAATTCTATCAGGAATAAACAGCCTCATCGAAAATTAATATATTATGCGTAATATAAATTTTTTTAGCCATTTCGTACACAACCTTGTATTGTGTAAAATTTGGTTCAATTATTGTTTGGATAAAGAGAGCTCCTTTTATCTCCTATATGATCGCATCCGGATAAAGTTACACCAAGTAAAATAAGTTTTTCAGAAAAAACGTTTTATGTGAAACTGGATAAAGTTACACCAAGCAAAATAAGTTTTTCAGAAAAAACGTTTTATGTGAAACTGCCTACTAGTTCATCATAGATATTATGCTGGTGACAATACCAAACAATATATAAATCATTATGATTACTAATTTTGTTAAAACAAATGAATTATCAATAAATTTCTACGAAGACAACGGGCTTGTAGCTACAATGTAAGTCGTGCTTAAACAAGTAGCTGTAGTAATTTTTTTTGGCTGAAGTTTTGTACATCTTTGGTTTGAATAACAAAAATTTCAACAGAAAAACGATTTGAGATGAAGATCTAAATTCACAATCCACTAATTAGACGATGCGCATTCATCGAACAAAATAGATTCATTTCCCCTTTCTGTGAGAGTTCATTTTTATTTTTTATTTTTGAATTATTTAGATGACATCCACATGTGTACAAATTTTGAGGTCGAATAGATCATTGCTTTTCAAAATGGTTTACGGCTTTGTACCAGTCTTTAACTATTTTCCTTTTATATATGAAATTATTTGGCTCATTTTATAGCGAGAAACATCGTTCTTTCTTTATCCTCTTTACCCGTACGTCACTTTATCAACAAAAATGTATGATGGCCTTTAATCATTTGATTATATCCATGTTTTTTGGGAACCTGTTGGTTGTTAGTGGGTTCATGTGCAGTGGATAGTCATCCTTTTGCATGAAAATAGCTTTTTATTTGTGACACCTCGAGATGTGACAGACAAAACATATATACATCTATTGATAGGACAAATTTACAGTGACAAAGTCTTACAAAGTAACAAAAGAAAGTTTAAAGAAAACTACAATATCTTCCCAAAGTTGATCTTGACGAGGACACAAATGAAACCACAGTTATCCTGAAAAATGTTTACCATAGTTTGATGAGTTTGGCTACTCAGTAAGTGATCATCATAATCCTAAAAATAATCATGGTTGAAAGATATCAATATTTTCAAAAAGAAGATCTATTAACAGAAATGCATCAACAGTTTCACTTTCAATAAATGCATAATTAAGTATAATCCGAGTAATTTAAATGTTTATAACACTTTTAACGGCAGTACATAATTCAAAGGATTTCACAAAATACCCTACTGGCGTCCCAAGTAGGTCACCTATATACCCCATCAGCGTCCTGATAGTCCACTTAATCCCTATTGGCGTCCCAGATAGGTCCACTTAATCCCTGCAGGTCCACTTATACTTCACCGGCGTACCGGATGAGTCCACTTAATCCCTACCGACGTCCCAGATAGGTCCACTTATACCTCACCGGCGAACCGGATGAGTCCACTTGCATACTTAAATTATTTCTAAATCTCTTTAAACATTCGAAAGCAGCAATATCATGTACTCAACATATCACTGAAATCATTAATATGAATTTCACTTAAACCATTTAATAACAGTCACTCTCTATAATATTAAAAAAATAACCAATCAAATATTTTGGGCTCAAATTTAGAAAGGTAGCAGTTTGTAAAGGCATTCTAGCATAATTGCCAATTTAATATGTATAGAAAAACTCTTATAAAAATTCAAGAATACGGAATTATCACAATTTATGGGATATCAATCCACAAATAAACATTTCACAACAATACTATAATCAATTGCAAAAATGTCAATTTTTTTAAATAATAAGGCAGTCATTTACACATGAATTTTACAATGTTTAAATATTCAAAACAGTAGAAAGAAATATCACAATTTTACTAAAAGCAGAAATATCACATTTATTTCTAACAATAGACAATAAAAATAAATAAATTTATTTTTCTAATTTACGGCATTCAAAATTTCTAACATAGATAAAATATCACATTTTTTATTAGAAAGATTATTTTTCAAGATAATGAGGTCACGTGCATAAAATTTATCGCGCCTAAAATTCATGATAATAAGCAGAAATAATTATTCCATTTCATTTTTAAAAAGAATGAATTATTTTTTGAGACAATGAGGTCAATTACACACAAAACTTATAAAATAAAGATCCTGGACGGAAATATCACTATTTATTAAAAACAGACTATTTTTCAGGAAGACGATGTCACTTACACACAAAACTTATAAATAAAGATCTTGGACGGAAATATCACTATTTATTAAAAATAGACTAATTTTCGGGACGACGATGTCACTTACACACAAAACTTATTAAATAAAGATCTTGGACGGAAATATCACTATTTATTAAAAATAGACTAATTTTCGGGGAGACGATGTCACTTACACACAAAACTTATAAAATAAAGATCCTGGACGGAAATATCACTATTTATTAAAAACAGACTATTTTTCAGGAAGACGATGTCACTTACACACAAAACTTATAAAATAAAGATCCTGGACGGAAATATCACTATTTATTAAAAACAGACTATTTTTCAGGAAGACGATGTCACTTACACACAAAACTTATAAAATAAAGATCCTGGACGGAAATATCACTATTTATTAAAAACAGACTATTTTTCAGGAAGACGATGTCACTTACACACAAAACTTATAAAATAAAGATCTTGGACGGAAATATCACTATTTATTAAAAACTGACTATTTTTCAAGAAGACGATGTCACTTACACACAAAACTTATAAAATAAAGATCCTAGACGGAAATATCACTATTTATTAAAAACATACTATTTTTCAGGAAGACGATGTCACTTATACACAAAACTTATAAAATAAAGATCTTGGACGGAAATATCACTATTTATTAAAAATAGACTAATTTTCGGGGAGACGATGTCACTTACCCACAAATACTTGAGAATGAGCTTTCGATAAAAATTCGGCTAGAGAGAGGAGTTCACTGTGTTTCGACCAGAGAGAAAAATCTCATAAGTTTTCTAAGGTAGGAGTCATCATCTCTCTGAATTTAAATTCTACTAATATATTATTTTATTCTTTTATTACGTTACAGGTGTGAGCGTTAGCTTAAGCTTTAAATTACTAAAGCCCACGTCCTTTAGTGGACGTGGCAAGCGCAAAGAAGCAACAAAGCTTTTAAACGAAAAGCTTTGAAAAGTAGAGATGGTCCCTAAGGACCATCATGTTCAAACGAATCATCATGTATTAAAAGTTTATTTTCTTTTTCTTTTTTTTTTTTTTTTTTTTCAAAAGTTTAGGATTGTTACATTATCCTTTCTAAAATTCATTTATTTTCTACTCGGTTGGTTGATTTATAGTGTTTCAATGAAGGAAAAAAGTTTATCTAAGGTGTCAATCTTACACTGTACAGGTAAGGTACACCTCAAAATTCATTGGAAAATGTTGTTTCTTTATTAAAAAAACCCTCCAATTGATCATCTCTATTTTGATAGGTATGAATATGAAACAGAAATTGAATTTAAAATATCAAGAATAGTATATCTGGTAACATGTTATCTAGACGGTTCATTACTAAGATATTTAAGTGTTCATAGATTTGTCAGATCTGCAATATTTTTTGAGCTTTTGATTCATAATAAGGGCGAAAAATACATTTTAGGACGATCATAAGAGTTTCGACACCTAAAATACATCTTATAATGGAATTTTAGGGTAAGGTTTACACCTAATACAAACCTCACCCTTCAATGAATAGGTATTGGTTGATTGCTTAGAACTAACTAGTGTTTTTTCCCTTCTAGAAAAGCAGCCGACTCACTTGTAGATTTGCGATCGCCTTCAAAATTCATCTGTAAGATGATTTTTGAATAAATTTTTTGGGATTGTTAATCTCACTACATGAAGACTAAGAACTTGGAATTTTTAATTTTTAAAAATAAAAAACATGTGCTTTTTTTTCTTTTTTAACTGTTTTTCCACTATCCATTTGAGATAAGGGGGAGCACCATTTTTTAACGTCCATCTCTAAGTTGGATATGAGAAGATGCAGTTGTTTGTTTTGGGGAGTCGCTCACCAAAACTGTGTCCTTTCTTTTTTATGTTATCTTTTACAGCCCGTCTCAAATTTGCAAGATCTCTTAATTTTCAATTTTTCAAGATCTCTACAATATTTTTGAAACTTTAAATTATATAATTAAAGATAAAAATATATTTTAAGGCTATTACAAATAGTTCCAATTTTGAAACCACATTTCTCGTCACCATTTGAAAGTGCTTTTTTTTTTATTATTGTTTAGAGCCTTGGCTCTATACAAACTGCACCCATATTTTAAGGCTATCACAAATTTTTGAAATTTTTATCGTAAGCTCCAATTTGATGGTTTAGAGCCTCGGCTCTATATAAACTTTTCTCATATATATATATATATATATATATATATATATATATATATATATATATATATATATATATATATATATATATATATATATATATATATATATATATATATATATATATATATATATATATATATGAAGCATCTACAAAACGCCTATAGGTGAAGTTCTATAGTACTTCACCTACACCTCATCATCATCCAAAGTTTATCACACGATCACAATTATCCGGTAGTAGTTGATATTTTATAATTATTGTACTAATCAAATTTATTTAAAATTTGGGGTGTGTGTACATATGAGCCAGTCACACCAAAATAAACTATTAAAAAAATAATAGTCATAAAATAAAATGATGAAATTACCCTTGAAAATTTGTAGGGGTATTTTGCATAATTTTTATCATTCAAATTATTTTTTTAAATATTTTATTCATGTGCACCTCACTAAGGCGCACACACCTACAAAATTTCAGATCATTATGATTTATTAAAAAAAATATTAAAATTCAAATACTATCTGACATCTGTGACCGTATGATAAACTTTGAACGGTGATAAAGTCGTAGTACTGTAAAACTTCACCTATAGGCGTTTTGTAATATTTTTCATATATATATATATATATATATATGTGTGTGTGTGTGTGTGTGTGTGTGTGTGTGTGTGTGTGTGTGTGTGTGTGTGTGTGTGTGTGTGTGTGTGTGTGTGTGTGTGTGTGTGTGTGTGTGTGCAGGCATGCGCGTACGATTTGTATAGAGCTTATGCTCTAAACTATCAAATTAGAGCCCACCTTCAAATATAGTCAATAAATATGGTTTCAATACTGGAATGTTTTGTGATAGCCTTAAATTATATTTTCATATTTAGTTATCAAATTGAAAGCTAAAAAAATAGAGTAAATCAAGCAGATCTATGAAAATATTGAAAATTGACAGTCCAAACTACGTTACAAGATACATTATTTCCAAAACTTGAAATCCATTTTTTTCCTCATGTCCATGCATCTTGATGTCGAGATGATCAATTTGATAATATTTGAGCATCAAAACAATCTCTTCTAGGCTCTAATTTGAGGTAGGCTCTAATTTGATCTCTTATTATTCCTTCTTGACATCAAGATGGATGGACATGAGAAAAATAATGGATTTCAAGTTTTGAAAATAGTACATTTTGTAATGCATTTTGTTGCTGTCAATTTTCAATATTTTCAAGTTTTCATAGATATGTTGTTCTACACTGTTTTTGAAGCTTTGAACTTTATAATTAAAGATGAAAATACATGTTAAGGCTATCACAAAGATTTTCAGTATTGAAACCACTTTCCTCGACACTATTTGAAGGTAGGCTCTAATTTGATTATTTAGAGCCTAGGCTCTATACAAACCGCACCCATATATATATAGGAAAAAGTTAACAATAGCTGGGCGGCTATACTGAATAGTAATATAGGTGGAATGAAAACCGTTAGATCTTCATCATATGGTTCATAATTAAAATTTAATATTTTTTTTAAAATCGAATCATAATAAAATTTGAGACGTGTATCCTAAAAAAATAGGGCGCGCAATTTAAAATATATAAAAAATAATTCCCAAAAAAAAAAAAAAATTGAAATACCCCTGAAAAGTGATAGGGGTAATTTGGTCATTTTAAATTATTGAAAATAATTTTTTATATTTTTATATGGTACACAGTAGTGTTAGCTATATACACCCAAAATTTTAACTTAATTATATTTGTAGAAAAAAAATTAAAATTCATAGAGTGATATGCATTTTGAACCACATGATAAGATCTGACAGCTGAGATTCTACTTATATTACGATTCATCATAGCTACTCAGCTATTGTAAGGTTTATATATGTATATATATGGGTGCAATTTGCATATAGATGCATCCCTAGGTGTAGAGGTAAGGTGCACCTTCAAATTTTAACATGGTATATAATTTTAATGTAAAATGTTCTTAAGATTATCTCAAAATCTATTTTTATTTCTATTTATAAAATTTTAAATTTCAAAAATGGTTAAAATCAAGTAGATCTATAAACATATGAAAATCTTGAAAATTGACGGTGTAGATAATATGTTGTAAAATGTACTATTTATGAGACTTCAAATAATTTTAATTTTCATCGTCATACATCTCGATGTCAAGATGATCAATCAAAGGGTTTTTCCACATTAAAACTACATTTTTCGATGGATTTTTGAAGTGCATCCGTATTTCTACATTATAAGTTTGCATCCTTGTATAAACTTAAACTTTTTCATATATATATATATATATATATATATATATATATATGTTTGTCTAGAATTAACAACCCCTCAAAATACAAAGGTTACAGTTAGAAAGAGTTGTGATGAGTGTATTTATCAAAAATATCATTTAAAAAATTATTTTAATAGGTAATTTCAACTTTACCCTTTATGGAGATGATAAAAGTACCCCTTGCTCTCACAAAAAGTAGCTTTTTTTTAAAAAGAAAAATTATAGAATTAGTAAATCCACCATTCACAAGTCTCTCTATCTCTAACCTTTGTAATTTGAAGGGTTGTGAAGTTTAGATTATCCCTATATATATATATATATATATATATATATATGAAAAAATATATGGTACGCAGCCTAGCTTAGATAAGCTAAATGCGTCAACAGCCCAGATTGAATATGGGCCGATCTGACTATCACAGATAGTTGGTAGTGTCCAGTAGTGTTTGAATTTTAAAATTTTTTTTACAAATCCAAATGGCTTGAAATTTTAGATGTGTATTCTTCTCATCAAGGCGCACTTAATAAAAATATATAAAAAAAATTATTCATAAAATAAATTGACCAAAATACCCTTATAACCTTACAGGGGTATTTTGGTCAATTGTTTTCATGTAAAATATTTTTCGAATGTTTACCTATTTTATGATGAACACACGCTTAAAATTTCAAGTGATTTGGATTTGTAGAAAAAAAATTAAAATTCAAACACTACTAGACATATGTGATCGTCACATCGACCAAGATTCAATTTGGGCCGTTGGTGCGTTTAGCTTATTCTAAGCTAGGTTGTGCACTTTATCTTTTTTCTATATGGAATATATATATATATATATATATATATATATATATATATGGCAAGCTTTTTATGCTTCCCCTATAACATAAAACTTGTATACTTCCCCTTATCCAACCATCCATTCTGAATGGAGGGCTAAGATTGCCCCAATCACAATGTTATGTCTCTACACTATTTTATTTTTAATTTTTTCTATAAAATTTCATATCTATAAAATTTGTATAAAAAAAACTAAAAATAAAATACTTTGAGACGTTGAATCTAAGATCAAAAGGTGAGTGGCTCTCGTGATCAAAATTGGACTGCTGGATGGTAGGGGAAGCATAGATCTTCTATGTTGTATATATATATATATATATATATATATATATATATATATATATATATATATATATATATATATATATATATATATATATATATATATATATATAATGTTGGCTTATCCAAAATGTGACTTTGTATAAGCATAAGAGAGAATATATTTCATTGCAACCGGTGATAATCTAATATATAATATGGACACGGTTTTTTTGAGTCCATGTAATGAGTCACCTCTTAAAAACCTATTTTTCATATGGATTTTTGGACTTAATTTTTAAGACATCTAATCTCTATCATGGAGATCATGAGTATGAACAAATAAATAATTTTTAAAATTAGAAATAATAATTTTGGACCGTTAGTTTAAAGAGAAATTATCAGAAATATACCTTAAATTTTGTCTAAGAAAAAAATAAAAATAAAACCCTCAACTTTTATAAACCTCATCCACACCCTTTTTTTTCAATTTTGATATTTTTTTTACCAATAGATTTCACGATAGTCGTAATAACTACCGTATTATAATACTTTAAGTACCGTAATAACTAGGCTAAGTATTACGATACTTTAAGTACCGTAATGACCAGGCTAAGCATTACCGTACTTTAAATACTGTAATGCTCACTGCGTATACTGTAATACTTAGCATGGTCATTACGGTACTTAAAGTTTCGTAATTCTTAGCCTAATCATATCCACACATCTTGAGTAAGGTCTTCCAATGTCTGAACACTCTCCCCTAGAGAATTTTTGAGATGCACCTTAATTTAATAATATAAGTTTGTAACCTTACGTTAAACCAGCGTTTTAAAAATCGACGAGTCGAACCGACTGTAATGCTCACTGCGTATACTGTAATACTTAGCATGGTCATTACGGTACTTAAAGTATCATAATTCTTAGCCTAATCATATCCACACATCTTGAGTAAGGTCTTCCAATGTCTAAACACTCTCCCCTAGAGAATTTTTGAGATGCACCTTAATTTAATAATATAATAGGAGAGTCGAATCGGACGCGCCCGATTCGACTTGGGAACCGGCACAGCCCGTGCCGGTTCCGAAACAAAACCAGGAACCGCCCGATTCTAGAGGAGAACCGTCGGTTCAAATCCGGTTCTGTCCGGTTCAACCCGGTTCCTTCCGTGCACGCGTGCGACATGTGTGAAGTTACCCTAATATTTCTACACAAACATTTTAATCTATATTACATAGGTATTTATATACCAAAGTGGAATACCCATCTTTCGATGTGGGACAATTCTCAAACATCATTAAATGAAAAGGGAATTTAAATATATTCTATTAATCATCAAGTTATAACCATATATGGTGAGGTGACGTGGTGGTTAATACCTTTGCTTCTATTTGAAATTTTCATCTTTCTACTAACAATCTCTCTCACTAAGTTTATTATAGAAACCTAAAAAAATAAATTTTTGAAAACTTAAAGTCTTATTTCCAAAATTTGTACGTATTTTATTAATTTTTACATTGATAACCAAATCTTTTATTTTATTTATTAATTTTTACATTATAAATCATGTAATGTACTATTTTTCTTACAGTTGTCAATAATACATTTTAAATTAGATAATATTATAAAATATTTTTAATTTGTTATTATTTGTCAATAAAATAATTATAAAATGTAAACTAATAATTATAATGTCAGTAAATAATATTATAATTAGTTAGGTTTTAATAATTTTGGATTATAGTTAGTTAGGCTGTAATAATTTGGATTTTTTTAGCGGATTAGGGTTTTTCCCCAAAACGAGTTTTTAATGGCCATTTTTTCATTGATTAGTCTACTATTTATAATAGTCCATGTATAATTATATATTTTATCTATGATAATTCTATGAGTTTTCTTTTATGTGATCCAAATTTAATGGTCAACATAAGTTTATATAGGGAAAGAGCATCTTAATATTCACAAATTGATGGAAAAAAATGAAAATTAATAATGTAGTACCTTCATTTCTTATTGGATTCCTAAAAAAACAATATTTATAATGAATTTTAATAATTTTTTTGGATTTTTTTTAAGCTTTAATCCGATCAATTCAGTCGATTTTCGATCCGGATCTCCGATTCGTCGATCCAAATCAGTTTTTGAAATATCTGATCCGGGTCACCGATCCACTTTTTAAACCATTGCGTTAAACCTTTTCGAACACAAAATTGAACAAAAGGCTGGGTTAGTTAGTCCGAGCTCTTTAGGACAAACTTTTTAATGATTTTTACGGGACAAATCTCGTGGGTTCGAAACCTTTGATCTCCCTCGTCCCAAACCCATATGTTCACAATTACGCGAGGGATTGAGGAAAAAAAAAAGGGAAACGCATTTAACGGGGTCAAAACCCTTTTTAAAATTAATAAAAAGTCAAAAAATCCAAATTAATATTTAGACCATTACCTTTAGATTTTTATTTCACTCGGGTATTTTTTCAAGTTTAATATATTTACTCTAGTTTTCAAGTTCAAGTTTCATAGTCGTTGTTTGTTTTTTATATTTCATGTATCAATCGTAATCCATAACCAATTTGCGGCTAATGGGTGGAACCAACACGTGTTTCAAACTTACAAAAGTTAGTCCTCTGGATATTGAGTGTAACCTCTACTTTATCCGTTTATGAGCGAAATTGAAGTATTTTTTATATGGTAATTTATTTTATTAATTTACAGTTTACAAATTTATATTAGTAATTATTGATTGAGTAATGATCTTATACGACTCTTCCACATCCATGTATAGTACCCCAAATAATCACCATTAAATTTGATACGGATCTCTAGAAAAGTTATAACATAGGTATGGGACTTGACTTTTCTAGAGATCTGTATCAAATTTAATGGTGATCCTTTTGAGTCCTACACACAGGGGTGTGAGAGGGTCTAATAGGATCATTACTCTTAATGATTACTATGTAAATTGTAAATTTATAACATTAACTATTTAACTTGATTTTATTGTATGTGTTTACCATTTTTCATATGGACTCATACAAAAAAATTAAATGAGTTTGAATCAAATATGCTCAATGACCTAATTTATGTGAAGTTCAATCGATACTTGAATGAGAGATTTGTTAAGAGAGACCCCTCATAACAAAAAGCATAGATAATGCTTTTGAATGGTTGGTTGATGACGATGAGGCCGAGAAGCACAAGGGATTGACATGGAATATGGTCATGGAGGCCTCAGGGACTACAAAAGACTATCCTAGGGCCACTAGATATTCTTCACAGAGGACGAGGGTGGCGGAGGAGGAGGATGAAGCAAAGGCATATTCAAAAGAAACAAAACGATGACGACCATTATGTTGAGGAGGAAGATAATTCCGATGATAATGGACTCGACTACGGTGCACATCATACAGCTGACCTTACTTTTTTTGATGATACAAAAGAATCTTTGAATCTTCAAGTTTATATTTCTTTTCTTTTAGTTTTTTTCCTCTTATGTGTATAGATGTACTATGGATATGGAATATGGACTATTGGAGTGTACGTGGACTATGAAGTATAAACATTTGACTGTGTTATTTTTTTTTTCTTGATGATGAATTGACGACTCAATTCAAAAATTTTGAATGTTGAATCATATTTTTCTAATTTTATTATATGTATGATATGCATGGAGTATGAATTATGGTGTGGAGTATGAACTAATTGTATGAAATACATAGATAAAAGAGTAATGGACTATGGATAGATTATATGTTTTTGTATTTTGAATGTGTTCAATAAAAGAGTAATGGACTATGGATAGATTATATGTTTTTGTATTTTGAATGTATTCAATGGTGGACCCCAAATATTTGGAAAAAAGCTATGACGATGGTGATTCTTAATGTTTGATATGCCTCAATTTGCATTGTTTAGTTGTTAGTTTTTTACATAGAAAAACAGTTACTTCTTATTCTACCCGGGCTTCCACTGAACTTGCTTTCCAGAGCTCAGAAGCCCAGTTAGGGTTCTTCATTTGCAGAGACAGAGAGAAGGAGAGAGAAAGACTCCCTCCCTCTCTCAAGCGCGGGACTTTCATATCGCAGAGAACGAGTCTCTCTCTAGCGCGGGATTCATATTTTAGCGGGAGGTTTCATTTTAGTTGAGCGGGAACAAGCAAAGGAAGCCTCTTCTTTCTGGTTCTTGTCACCATGAATTCATCCCTGAACTCATCTCAGGTAAATGCTATTTTCCTATGCATTGTTCTGGTTTTTTATTTCACTACTTACTCATTCACTCTCTCTCTTCATCAATGCCAAAGTAAATAAAATAACAATTTGTTTGCTCCGGGGAAGTTATTCTCATGGTTCTGAAACTCCTAATAGTATTTCAGACTCTCTTTCTCTCTCTACGTTTTTTGCGGAGCGTTCATACTGAAATATGACTGTGTTTCATGAAATTCGAGTATTTTTTTGTTTATATAATTATTTAGTTATGTAAAGGAGTAATCTACGAGCAATGGAGAAATGATCAAGAAACCTTCCAATGAATCCGCTCTTCTTGTTATTTCAATTTATGAAAGAGGATTGCTTCTTTTGTTTCGATTCATTTTGTTAATTATTTTCTCGAGGAGTGACAGAAACATATTTGCAGTGATCAAAGCAGGGGTCCTAAGTTTACAATAGCTAAATTATTAGCTTTGATATGTTTTTTTTTTTTTTTTCTTGCTTTGTAGAACTATAATTTTTTGGAAGCTATTGGGTTTGTCCCACCATTTTTTAGCAGTTCAGAACTCCACTAAGATGATAGTTTTCACTTATTTACGTAATGAAAAATCCCTCCAGCAAAGATTATTTAAGGAAATCAGTAAGACATTGGTTTCTCTGGGGACATCTGATAAAATTGGGAAAGAAAGTTACTTTGTCAAATTTACAAGTGAATTAATGTGCTTATTCATCCATGCAGTCTTTCGATCCCCCCTTGATGTTCTAGTGGTCTTCTTAAGCACTTGGTGTAATGAGGATATTTTGTGGTTTTTTTGTTTAGGTTTTGGGGGGGGGAAGAGAGGGGTTGGAGGGGGATGGGGGGGAGAGAGGGAATTGATGAAACTGAAGACAATTAGCATTAAAAAAAAAAAAAAAATATTTTAAAAAATTAACATTAAAAAAACCCTTTTTCTTTAATTTGTCATCTTTTGAAGGATATACCTGTTCTCTCTTTACTTCCTAGTACTGTATGTTTTCATTATCTGGACTGAAAATGTTGCTTCAGCTTGACATCATAGATCTTTTATTTCTAGTGAGCGTTATTTGGGCATGCTTTTCTTTTTCTTTTTCTTTTAACATTTTTGCAGCTGTTATATATGTAGTGATTCCAGAAAACAAAAGGCAAGATAACACTGGACTGTCTATAATTATCTATAATTATTTGTTGTAAGATTGTCATTATTAATGGCATCAATTGCTAGCATAAGTCACTATGCTTTCATAAAGACTGTTGATGTCATGGTCAGTGCATGAATTGTTAAATAATTCATTACGTGTTTGTATTCTTTTACGATCTCTCTTTATCTCTTATATATGGATGGAAATTGATTAGTTTACTCATTAATGTATGGATGTTAATTGGACACTAACACATGGATTTACTTTTGTTTTTTACAGTTACAGCCACCTTTGGATAATTGTGAGAAAGATAACAGTATTTTGTTGCGCCTTCCATCTACTGCCAAAAGTGATCCGTTGTTTGCAAAAAAGCAGGTGTGTTACCATAATATCTGAAAGTCTACTGATAACTAAATACCTGTTTCTACTTGTTATTCATTGCACATGGTGTAAGCATTTTCAGTCTTGTGGGTTTAATGTTATGTCATATGTGTTATCATTGGCAAAATAGCAGCTGTGTTTCCATAATATCTGAAAGTCTACTAATAACTACATATCTGTTTCTACTTGTTATTAATTGCACATGGTGTAAGCATTTTCAGTCTTGTGGGTGTTATCATGGGCATTCATGTCTTGTCTTATGTATAAATAATTGAATGTAGCTATTCCTGCCATTTTCATTATCTACTTGCAATTAAAAGTGCCTGAAGTCCAATATGCAACGGCATTCATATACTAGTTTTCTTTAATAGTACTAAAGAATGTACAAACTTCTAAGTGGCAGTTCCCCTTGGATAGAACATGTTACTTTCAAGGAGTATTCCTCTTCAGTTTCATATCCCATTGTTGGCTTTCTCACCTCCCGGGAAAGAGCTCAATGTTTTGGATGAAATGATTCGAGCAGCAAGGATCCTATCACTGAATGAGGTGCAATTATTTACCTTAAGACTGATGTTCATAGAACATGCTGTTGTACTCGTATTTATTCTTCGCCTTTTGGTAGTAATAAAATTTTTAACAGCTCTCTTGGATTTTTTTATGTTTGTTTGTAGACCGAGCTGTACTTTGTTGAGGATGATGACTTAGGCCCATTCAGCCCTATGAATGAGCTCGAATCTCTCAATTTGGTATATTCAGTAATAAATGACTTGCTTCACAGTGTTACCGGTAATGAAAAGGAAGTACTAGTTGCCTTAAGGAATGCAATTGTCGACAATATCGCGTCTTATGGAACTGAGGCCACAAACGGAGGCAAAATCAAGCAATGTGCTCCTAAACCGGAGATGCAGCTTCTAGAGTGGGGAAGAAGCCTGGGGGTGAAAACAAAGTTGCAGATAGCTGGTATGCCTTCTCACATATGGTAACGTCTATTGATGCTTTTGTTGTTGTAGAAGGTTAAGAACTAAGAGAATTTGGACATGCCTGTGCCAATAAATCAGTTTTTGATGTAACCAAGATTCGTTTAACAATTTTAATTTCATCTAAAGTTGGCATGATAAGCTCATGAAAGAACTGGAACAATAAACATTTACATGAAAGAGACTTCATAACCTTCAATATGTGAAGTAGCATGACATCGTCGTCCAAGATGTAATGTATTGGACGTCACTGTCCATGTGCAAACAAAGTCCATATTGATAGTCAATTTTGGTGCATATGTTTATGTTTGAGAGATTGAGTTTTCATGCACTCTAAAAAAGCGAAAAACTGAAGCAGCAGAATAGACCTAAATTACTGGTTGAATAATATGGCTGCGAGGGCCAGGCAACCTTATGAACAAACACGATCTGCAATCTGGTTTGGTATTTCATGTTCCAAGACTCGAGAAAGTGGTACAGGTATAGCAAAAATTAATGATTATCAATGAGAATTGATGACATATAGAATGACTGGAAATGAACCATCTCTGAGGCTATGCAAGATTCCGAGATCTAAAGACAGACAAACATATGTAAGAAAAGTTATACATTACCACAAACAAGGTTTTTTAGAAGTGTGGTTGCATTATACTATGATACAACTGTTGCATTAGATCATTGCCCTTTCTAATCTATAAGGGATTTCCTTTCCATGAAAGTAGGACCTGTAATAAAAGGCCTCCTCATAGTTCCCAAGGCACTGCATGTTGGACTCCCTAAAATCATCTAAACACAAGGACACAGATTTATCATGTAAGAATATTAGATGGTGCAATTTATATGCCCAATAATGGAAGATGCTCAATAGAAATCACAACTTAAACATGATATAGCTTAAACATCAGAAATTTGAGTTTGTATTCTGTGTCTACCTAGGCTTGTATTTTAGAAAAGGAATGAATTATTACATTCACTTCCAAAAGTGCTCCCCTAGATTCATCTTTATCATCATCATCATCCAAGCCTTATCCCAATGCTTTGGGGTCGGCTACATGAATCATGTTCCTCCATTCTTCTCTATCAAGGGCTATACTCATATAAAATAGGTTCAGTATTCATGATAAGATGTGACAAAGTTTTACATTGGCTGCCTACTTAACGCACCCCACCTCCTTTACCCGAGCCCGGGACTAGTTAAGGGAAGTTTAAGGTCCTCACCCTTATTAGACCAATCAATAAAAACTTCAATTTGGAGTTTACCATGAAACACAAGACGTAGACCTTGATACCGAGGTCACATGGAAGCCCACTAGATTGTGTTATTTTATTATTTTAAACAGTTGTGCACAATGTAAACAAAGCTTATGGTACCTGTATTTTGTAAATCCTACTCATCGCTGAATTCAGTGAACTGCCCCTTAATGCAAGTATTGAATTTTATGGAAATCTTATTGAATTTTATAGTATACTTATTATGGAATCTTTTAAGGAATTTAGCCACCAAATTTGAATGGATATTGTTAATTCACTATGTAGAATTTGAAGATATGGGAAGAGGTGCAATAGCTGTTGAAAACATGGATATTGGGGATGCTGCCTTGGAAATCCCCGTCTCTATCATAATATGCGAGGACATTGTTTATGATTCTGACATGGTATGTTTCAGCCTTTTATTTAGCAACAAATTAGATTTTCTTTTCTCCTTTTCGTGCTTTATTCCATTCTCTTCATGTTCAAATTACTTCCCATTTGTCTGTGATGTTACTGTCAGCATGTAATCTTTGCTCGGATGCAGACTAAATTGCTACAAGCTATTAGGTTTTTGAAAAAGGATGAAAATAAACCTACAAATTTTTGGTACTCTTTTGAACCTTCTCTAGGAGACTTTCTGTGATTTAGTTGTTTATATTGTGAAACTACTTGTTCCCTTCCCTGCAGTTTATGGTGCTGAAAGAAATAGATGGGGTAACTTCTGAGACAATGCTCTTGCTGTGGAGCATGAGAGAGAAGCATGATGCCAGCTCAAGGTTCAAGCTTTACTTTGAATCATTGCCAAAAACATTTAATACTGGTATTTTATTCTTTACTAGAAGTTTCTCTCTTTCTTGGCTGTACCTATTGAATTTTCCTCATTGCAAAAATTTGTCCAAAAATCCAATACTTCATAGTGGATTGTTTACTGATTCGTTTCCTAGGGGAAGGCACCGACATAAAATAAGAACTTTCCTTGATCAATGTGCCAACTGCTGATAAACTAAGAATAATACCTTTTTTTTTTTTTTTCATTGGTAGCATGATGCCAATTTATTGGGAAGAAGAAAAAAGATGATCTAGACCTGACACCTCAAGTTTTTTCCTTTTGTTGACCTTTTGCCTTTGTCCCATATTTTATGTGCTCAATTAGTGGGGTTCGATTTTCTTTGGTCCTCCAGCACGTGTTATTAATTTTGAAATTGTTTGGGGATTTATAATATATATAAAATGTTGAAACTATCAAACTCCAGATGCTATTTACGAATCTTTTTTTTACTTTTATCTGTATGCCTAGGGCTCAGTTTTGGGGTGGATGCCCTTAGTGCATTGCAGGGAACTCTGCTGTTTGAAGAGATTTTGCAAGCGAAAGAGGTTGTCATTTGAGCTCTACACTTGAACATTTGACCTCTAAGGAAGACGTAACCCCTGCATCGTGATGGTAATTGTACTCTTTCATTTCAGCATATACGCGAGCAATATGATGCATTATGTCCAGCTTTATGCAGTAGTCATCCCAATATATTCCAACCGGAGTTTTATACTTGGGACCAATTTCTTTGGGCTTGTGAGCTATGGTATTCCAACAGCATGAAAGTTATTTTCCCTGATGGCAAGTTGAGGACATGTTTGATTCCCGTCGCTGGTTTCCTCAATCACTCGGTACATGTTCTTTATTTAGTACCCTTTTGCTTTCTTTTCCAAATTTGAATTTAGGGAAAGTATACTATAATCTAATGGACCATGGAAAAATCCAATTGGGTCATCACGGTTCAATGAATTGGAGAGAGAAAGATACTATTATCTGCCGGTGTATGAGAGAGATACTATTATCTGTCTGTGTATGAGAGAGAGAGAGAGATGCTACTGTGCACCTGTGTGTGTGTGAGAGAGAGAGAGATGCTACTGTGCACCCATGTTTGTGTGAGAGAGAGAAAGAGAGAGAGAGAGAGAGAGAAAGAGAGAGAGAGAGAGGGAGAAAGAGAGAGAGAGAGAGAGAAAGAGAGAGAGAGAGAGAGAGAAAGAGAGAGAGAGAGAGAGAGAAAGAGAGAGAGAGAGAGAGTCCTAGTGTTCCCACAGTCTCCACCATGCTCCATTGTTTCATTGGATGGTCATGACCCCAATGGACTGTGATAGCTTATTTGATTATAACATACTTCATCTTTCACTATTTTTTATCATGATCTCATATTGCAGCTGTACCCGCACATCCTGCACTATGGTAAAGTAGATGCAGAGATAAACACCTTAAGATTTTGTCTATCAAGACCATGCAACAAAGGGGACCAGTGTCATCTTAGTTATGGGAGATTTGCTAGTTCTCATCTTGTGACCTTTTATGGATTTTGCCCAAGAGGAAACAACCCTTATGATGTCATTCCGCTGGGTATTTTTCTGAGTGGCATTTGTTCTGCTTTGATGTCATTAGGAGAGTAATGGAAAGTACACCATTCCACGACCTATGTAGGGTATTTGTACACATCTGGGGATTCACCATCTGTTCTTAATGATGGATGGTGAGACTGGACATAGTTCCCAATGACGAACAGTCACAACGGCACCATTAATCTCTACCATCCATGTTTAAATAAATGGTGAATGTTTTGGCTGTGTACTGTGTACTGTACACAGGTTGCTATATATGGTATGATTTTTGATGGAACGATGCCCATGAATAGATCATCTTAATTGGCACGTACTTATCATGTGTGGTGAACCACCATAGGGAGTGATGTGATATGGCATACAAATCAAAACGCTCTTCTTTATCCATGTGGTTCTTTTGATATAGCATAATTGATATCTCATGAGCTAACAATTAGGTCTATATATACATGGATGCCTGGTTTATTGAACTTCTTATTGAAAGCATACCAGCTAAAAATAAATATGTACAAATGACAACATGCAAGGATTGTATGCAATCCCACATGAATGCTTTGAAAACATAAAATGCACTGTAATGTAATGGACTGCCAAAAAGCAGAGTCCATTGGGGTCATTGCCATCCATCATTTATCTGGATGGTGATGATCCCAGTTGACTGTTGTTTTCCATAGTCCATTGGACTTACACTTCCCTAAATATCAATGCTAAGAAAGTGTTTTTTGTTCCCTAATGAACATAGGGGATGAAATCAAGGTATATACAGGAGTTTCGTGTTGCACAATGTACATGATTAATGAAAATGCAACCTGTTAGGCTCATAAACATGGGTTATTATTTGATGGGTGGGTTTTATTTAGGCAGTGGTCTATTTTCCTGTGATGGGCCATGTGCCCATGTAAAGCTTATTTCAAACTCAGTCAATTAATAATGAAAACTATGGAGAATAAATTGAAATGTAAAAGCAAGGAAGGCATTTTCTATTTGCCCATTTATTTATTGTTTTTGCAGATATTGATGCCCCTCAAGAATCTGATTTGGATGTGGTTGATGACGGTGATCGCATAACTCACATGGTTCGAGGAACATGGCTTTGCAAAAACAAACTGCTCAATTATGGGTTGCCATCTCCTTTGTTGGTGCATCTCCGATGTGTTTTGCTAGACAACAAGAATGTCAACTCACCTACTCGAACTCAAGAAACCCAAGTGAGTCTCTCTCCTTACACTTACAATAGTGTTGTCACTGTGACCATCTATATTGTAATACCCATCTTTCATTGCTTCTGAAACACAACTGGTTTTTGAGTGTTGAAACGTGATGGTGATATATCAGGCCATTCAGTGGGCCAAGTGTATTGTAGTAATCAGGTCTAATTTTTCCTTTTCACTACTAACTATTTTGTTCCTTGATATCTTTTTGTGTGTGTGTGTGTGTGTGTGTGTGTGTGTGTGGGTGTGTCTGTGTATGTGTGAATGAGAGAGAGAGAGAGAGAGAGAGAGAGAGAGAGAGAGAGGCAGGCACTCTTAACTAATGGGATGTGCATTTCACAAATATATCATTAAAAAAAGGATACCATGTGGTTAGCTAAGGTTTACCTTATGTTAAGCTGCCTAATTCTGGAGTCGTTTAAAGAGTGTATAAAACCAATCAGTAAAATGAAGACAAAGTTTACCTGATTTGATTGGATTGGGAGAGATTATCTGATTTAATAGGGCATCATTCCGTAGGGATTTGGGATGGGACATAGGTTCCCCCCTACCATGGGAGTTTTGTGTTTCAGGTTTTGTGGGGATGTTATGTTTTATTGGAAAGGTATTCTTATTTCATAGGAGATTCACATCACATAGAAAATATCCATGGGAAGTTTTATGTCAGTTGCATACACTGTGTGACCATGGTAGGCTTTTTATTTTAATAAATTTTGATTATTAACATATTTGAGCCAAATAAGATGCTATAGTCGTGTAATTCTTTTTTCTTTTCTTTTTTTAATATCTGGGGGTGGTTGTCACGTAGTGGCCACTATAAGGGGATGATGGCAACTTTTGGCCTTTATTTGATAGTGTTGTCTTATCTGTGAATTTAGCTTTTCTAAACTTGGGGTAGGCCTTGTAGTGGGTTCTAATCTAATTAAAGGAAGTGGAGTTTTATGTCAATGGCTATGATGCTCTCTCTCTCTCTCTCTCTCTCTCTCTCTCTCTCTCACTAGCACACACACACACATGCACAAACACTCGTGCACATGCATGCCTGTACTATCCACTTGTGTATTACATATTTGTGGCTTCAGAATGTATGTAAATAATTTTTACTTTCTCCTATAATACCATACATCTAGCCAATAAAAAAGGCATAGAAATGTATTTGTAGTCTTTCAGATCTGTACTAATATACTAGTCTTGTATTTAGATGATTCTGCAGTCTGGACCATGCATTCGATGGATACTGAATTTGAATCATCTATTTAAATTGATTGCATGGTGTCACTGTGGTGCATGTAAAATTACCATTAAGTGGAGAGAGAGAGAGCTATTTTTTCTCCATCATGTGCAGATAAGCAAGGATGATGAAGCAGTAGTCCTTGAAACAATTCTCTCAATCTTCAGTCCCATGATGGAGGGGCTTGGTGGACCTGATGATTTTGACAGGTTTAATATTTTCAGCAAGATGTTGAAAAGAACCCTGATTAAATTCTAAACTTGGAGAGGGATAATCTTGAAATTAATAAAGAAATTAACTTTTGCAGGGAAAATCTGAGTTGGGATGTTCAGCTGGCGTTGGATTTCAAAGATTTGCAGCGAAGGATTGTGTCCTCTGTGTTGGAGTCCTGCACAGCTGGTCTCCAGGCACTTAGCAATATTTAACCGATAAAATATTCATGATAGTAACAATGCTATATATATATATATATATATATATATATATATATATATATATATATATATGGTAGCAGCCTCCTAATCAAACCATAATTGAAATTTTTTAGTGTTTATTAACTATTACTGCTGATTTGTGTGTGCTCTAAGATGTGTTTGGCCCTTTCCTTTAGGGGGATTGGTTATATTTGGCTTATATTTTAATTAGAAGGTTTGGGTATATGATTAGGAACTTTTGATTATGTGCATATCTGATGCAATTATGCTGATTCGTATTTTGCTATGGAATGTGTTGTTTATGAGGTCCAAATTAATTTGGGTTGTAGATTCCAAATCTCCATTGCTTTCGTAGAGAGAGAGAGAGAGTTGAAATTGTGGGAGAGCAGTATCTGATTCTTTTGATTGCAGTAGAAAAATAGAGTTTAAAATGAGACAGACGGTTTTGAAGAAGAAAAATTGTTTCATGCGGACTGGACCGCATGACTACATATGCAGTCAAAAAAGTATACAGCATCCATTTTAAAGATGGATGCAAGTAGGTGTTTCACCTAAAAATAATGGAAACTAAGGGTTCAAATGTTTTTTTACTAGAATTATTATTTATAGTTTTAAAATTTACTTATTTTTTCATATTCATGAACTCCATGTTAGAAATTACATGTACTTAAAAATTAAATAAAAAAATCCAGCTCAAAAATAGATTTATCAATGGGAAAGCTTTCTATACTCCTAACGCATAGAAGTTCTATCTTCTTTTTACCATCCAGCCGTTCATTTTTTATCAAAAGAGCCACTCACCCTTTGATCTTAGATCCAACGTCTCAAAGTATTTTATTTTTAATATAATTTTTTTGAATGCGAAAAAAATATTAACAATAACTTTTTGATAAAAAATAATGATCAAAATACCTCTTGAAATTTTTAAGGGTATTTTGGTTATTTTATATTATTAAAATAGTTTTTTTATATTTTTCGTTGGTGCGAGTTTAATAGCATAATAGTCGTCCAAAATTTGATGTCAAAATTATTTATAAAATAATAAATTAAAAATAAATTAGTGTAGAAACGTGACATTATGATTGGGGCAATTCTAACCTTCTTCTATTTGGATAAAGAGAGGATAGAACTACGCTGTAAAGATGCATAGAAAGCTTTCTCTTTGTCAATAGGCCCACATTTCTCGGGATTGGAGGCATATAAATCAAGACCTTCGCAGAATAGATATGCAAGAAGTGTCCAATCAAGAGAGAGAAAAAGTAGACCTAACTTGCAAGATGCTAAGTGATGTAAATAATGTGTGTTAGTGTGTGTTGTTAAACAATAAACCTAAGTTGCTAGAAGCAAGTGATATAATCAAGAGGAGAGAACCTAACTTGCAAGGTGAGATAGAACATGATTTTAAACATTAGAGAGAAATTATGTATATATATTTTTCAATGAGACTATTTACCTTTACTACATGGCGGTCATAATTACTTCTAACATCTGATGTTAAATATGATAGTTTGGGTGTGTTACAAAGTTTGAAATTTTTTTTTTTAAACTTTGAGTTTGGTTAATGAAATAAATGTAACCACCCAATTTCACATTTAATGGTCAAGATTAATTGTAACTACCTTATATCAAAGATAAATAGTCTCATTATAAACTTTATATATATATATATATATATATATATATATATATATATATATATATATATATATATATATATATATATATATATATAGTAATGATTATATGAGACCTTCCCACACTCATATGTATAGGATCTTAAATAATCACCATTAAATTTGGCACAGATCTATATAAAAGTCAAGTCTCACACCTATGTGATAATCTTTATAGAGATTTGTGTCAAATTTAATAGTAATTATTTGGGGTCCTACACACATGGGTGTGGGAGTCTCATAGGATAATTACTCATATATATATATATATATATATATATATATATATATAAAATGTTAGGGTGCTTGGAGTAAATTAGCATTGTACTCAATATACTCTTGTTTTGTACGTGGATATTTTTTTAATAAAAGTATTTTTTGTCATTTAGAAAAGGTGTGACGTCATCTACATGAAACATTAAATGCTATAATGTGATTGAAGTCATATTCCATGTGGATGATGTCATAGTTTTTCTAAAATATCCATATTAAAAAAGTACTCCATATACAAAACAAGGGTATAAAAATATCTAAACTTTGTTGAGTACATTGATAAATTACTCTATAGTGTGAGCACTCTATAGACGAATTGTTATAATGACGAATTATTACAATGTTTTGCGCCTGCTTAAAAACGGCAACGGACCTACGGGAGTCGTGGTGGTAGTCAATTTTGCGTAAAAAAAATTCCCATCACGAATATTCTATGTTTGTGATAGACCGCCATGGGTTATGTCTATGACGATCTTTAAGCCACGCCGTTCAAAAAAATCAAACGGCGTCGAGTCTATGAGCAAAAATATTGTTCATTTTTGCTCATACATGTTATCTAGTCTATATCTTTCTATATACATATATATAGATATAGATATATACCTGATTTTGCAAAAAAAAAGAGGTAATCAAGAGAGTGGATAGACCTAACTTGCAAGAAGAGAGAGAGGGGATTTGCATATTTACCATTAGACTGAACTTTTAAGTAGAAAGTAATGTAATAAAGAGGAGTGATAGTGGACCCAACTTTGCAAAAAGCAAGTGACCAAATCTAGAGAGAGAAAAAGAGGGATAATGCATGTCTGAAACAACAGACATAACTTCCAAGAAGCAAGTGATTTAATAATCTCATTGGAGACAAGGCACTTGGGAACGGTTGCAACCAAAATGGGTGGGGACCCATTTTCTTGGTACTATTAAATCTATCAATTTCAACCCACTGTCCATTTTCCTAAAAAATAATTCTCGTGTCTTTGGATCTCAACCGCTCATTCCAAACGCGTAGAAAAATATAATTTTGCCACCGTATGTGTTCTGATACCCCACCCCCTAATGTTCTTGGTTGGAAATATAATAAGTTTGTCAATTACTAAGGGCAATTTATGTTAATGTTCTTTTTATTTTTGTTTAACATATTAAAAATGTTTTCAATTTTACATAAAGTTGAGGATTGCATAAAGTGTCCACCGAATACAAGTAAGGCGTAGATCTAAATTTTATTGAAAGACTTCTTTTTAGGGAACCTTATGGTGTCTCTAAAACCATGTTTACGCTAGTTATTAAATTTAAAATACCAAAAGGTATAAATCTAATAGATCTATAAATATTTGAAATTTTTTAAAATAAACGGTCCAAATAACGGTTATAAGATAGTACTATTTTTAGGATTTGAATTTTTTTTATTATATTCCTACATTTTGATTTTGAGATGATTAATTAGAAGATTTTCCAACTTTTGAACACTATTTTCTATTGAATTTTTTAGGGGCACTTTATTTCTATAATATAAGATTGCAACCTTATATAAATTTTTTCCTTTATATAATCTATATATAGACTATTTTTTAGCTTTTTTTTGCCTTTTTTAAAAAAATATCTCTGCTTTAGATCTTCAAACCCCAAACCAGCCTTTGTTTCTCTTGGTTCCAAACTTAAAGATCAGGAGTGACTAATTAAGTCTCACCGGCTTGGAACTCCAATTCTGAACATGTAGCACTTATTTTTATTGAGTAACTAGTAGAGCTCAAAGTAAACAAAAACAATGTAAAAGAAAGGGATGTCACTATAAGTCCCAACAAAGACATACATACGAGGGAAACAAAAAAAAAAAAAAATCTGAAGACTAGAAATTTTTTTTTTGAATCATAGTTCGAATCTTGCTCCCAGTATTTTTTCTTATAAAAAAGGGATGTCACTATAAAATCAGTTCAATGGGGTACATTCATAAATTATCCTAATCCCCATAAATAAATAATAAGATTAATCGGTAATTTAAAATTAAATTGTTAAATTATAATTGATCACGCTTAAATGGTGGAAAGTAGATTCTCTTCGTCGTTTGTTTAGCGGGCACTACGGTAGGTAAGCGATTAGCGGGCGAGATTGTTTAGTTTAAGTGAATGACCAAAATGCCCCTTGACTTTCGAGCCGGTTGTGAAATTTCGCCGCCGAAGAGAAAAGGTCGGGATAATGTTACTGAAACATCGCCGGATTCTTCGAAACTTCAAGTAAACGCCAAATTTATTTTAGAGTGCGTGTTGCTTACTCCCTCTGGAGCAGGCTATTCACTTGCTCCCCCAGGCAAAACACTTAAAACGGATTGGATTACCCTCACCTGAAATTTTGACTTTAGAACAAGTAATGGAGTACTTTTAGAAAAAGTTGCCCTTATGTTTTTTTTTTGATAAATTTGAGTTTTCAAGCACTTAAGATTTGGCAATAAAAATATTGAATCAGGGGATATTATTTTGGAATTGTATATAATGAGACTATTTATCTTTGGTACAAGGTGGTCACACACGTGAAAAATCCTTTTGAAGTTTGAGCTTGATCAACGGAATAAATTCAACCACTCAATTTCACATCCAATGATCAAGATTAATTGTGATTACCTTGTACTAAAGGTAAATGGTTTCATTCTATATTTTTCCTATTATTTTTTAGTAATGATACTATGAGATCCTCTCACACCCATGTGAGTAGGATCACAGATATCTAGAAAAGTTATCAATAAACCTATTCACCCAAGTTCCACACTCATGTGATAACTTTTCTAAATATCTATGTCAAAATTTAATGGTGATCATTTGGGGTCCTACTTACATAGGTGTGGGAATGTCTCATAGTCTCATTTCTCTTGTTTCATTATTGTAAGGGCTTTATTTGAGGGATTCAATGTATAATATCCTCCCTCGAGAGTATATTGGCATTTATTTTACCAACCGGTAGTTGGATGATTTATAGAAGGAAACTTATTTTATGTGGCTAGGTATCCATCTTAAACAATTGAAACTAATGGTCCAAAAGTTTTCTTAATAGAATTATTAAATTTAATTTTTAAAATTTATTTATTTTTTCATATTCATGATCTCTATGTTAGAGATTATATATCATTAAAGATTAAGTTAAAAAATTCATCTCAAAAATAAATATTTAAGAGGCGCCTCATTTCTACATTGACTCGTAGAAACCGTGTCTTTATAGAATGTTGTATTTTGACCGATTAGTAGTAGTGAACTTCTGATGCAAATTTTCTCATCAACTTTTTGTTTACATATTCAATTTTGAAGGTTGGAAAGTTGTTCCTCTAGTAGTCAGACCTCTCTCTCTTTCTTTCTTGGATATGTAGTAAATAAGTTGTCAAGAGTCAACTTTTGGAATAAAATATATATATGATTTATTGGGGCGTGTGTACTTTCTAGAAATTTGACCACAAACTCGTTTGTTATACCTATTTTTGGTTTGAAAATGGGATTGACTCTCTCTTCATTTTTGCCCTATCTATCACTGGCATGATACTTCATGCACGAGAATTGTATCCATCTCAAAATTCAAAAATAGTAATAAGTCTAAAAAGGGCCTGACATTCGCAAAAGAAAAAATGAAATAAAAATTGCTGAGTTAGAATATGATTTCATGACAAATGTTTATATAAGGTTAAGGCCTTAGACAATCAAACTAAAGGCGTACCTCAAAAATTCACCGAAGAAAGTTGTTTTGATGCTAAAGAGCCTTCAAATAAATCATCTAAAAAAGGACTTCAAGTCTTGAAAATAATGCATCTTGTAATGCATTATATAAACCGTTAATTTTCAAAATTTACAAGTGTTTCATATATTTGCTTGATTTATACTATTTTTTACGTTGTAAATTTTATAATTAGATATGAAAATAAAATTTCAGATCATCATAAATATTTTTTATACTAAAATGACATCTTTGTACACTAATTACCAGTGCCACTTACTTTAATTGTTTAGGGCCTCGGGGTGATATAGACCACACCCTAATTTTATACATGCAGCCCTACTCTTTTATTGTTGCATTGGGTTTCAAAACCCATTGTTCCCCAATTACAACCTAGTTGTACCTTAGTAGAAATAAGGAACATATTGTTGATGACCAATCACGATGAGATATTTTTGTAGAATTAATATATAAATACAGTACTGTATTAATCAATAATAGAAATATATCTAGTTATTCCTCATTACAAAAACCTAAACAATATATTCTTAATTTAAACTGAGTAACGACTAAGGTATTTTCAAGATAAAACTACTAAAATATCTTTGATTGTTCCTCATTCTAGTTACAAAACATATGAAATTTAGATTTTTTTTTTTTCAATTTTTTGGTGTAACAAGTTGAAATGAAAGAAAAATAAATAAAAAAAACATCTCAAATGTTATCTGGGATAATTTGGCCCGGTTAATAATTCACTATCCCAATTTTTTTTAAAAAATAACCGTTCCAAAAAAATAGGCAAAACTTTTTTCGCTTTAAATTTTTTAAATAGGGAAATTTCTCCAAAATTTAAACCGCTAAATAAGTTATTAAGCAAGGGCAATCCCACGTCCCCCTCTAAAGTTTGTGACAACAACCGGTGGTTCGTATGACGTTACGTGGCACCGGTGCCATTTTGGATACCATCATTCTTCACGTTAAAAAGTATCACAAAATAAAAAATAGGAGAAAAATGCATAAAAATATGGAAGGTGTTTAAAAAATTATCCAAATCTTTTGTTTAAGACAAGTTCAGTCATGACTTTTCAAAGATATCCCCACTGTCGGCTAATCTTTAGTTTACCTTCGTTTGGCTCATCCTTATTCACTGGTTAAGTATTGGTTTTTTTTTTGTTTTTTTTTTTTTTTGCATTGAAGGTTTCAGTTTATTGAAAATTGGGCGATCTGTATTGTGAAATGCTGATTCAGATCCAAAATAAAGAGGTCGATCCAAGCTTCCTTTTGAATAAGTAATATTATTTTTATTAGTGTTTAAGTTTTTGTCTATATGGCTAATCAGATGTGGACGGATCCACCCAAAAGATCCCCATTTTGAAACAATGTAGCAATTCTTGGTGTCTTTATCCACAAATTGGTGGTGTGAATCGTATACCCACCTGTCAAATTGGCCAAATCGGGATCCAAATAGGTCAAGTAGGAGATTAGAATGGACCAAAAGAAAAATAATGGAATATTATATCTGTGTTTCAAAATCCGGATTAGTCGTATAGACCATTCACCCACATATCTGTGCCAGGTCACTAGATTGTCTAAATCAGTAATCTCGAAAAATGTTAATAAATAAATAAAATAAATATAAATATAAGGATTTATGAAGTGGGGATTTAAGGGGACCCAATAAAACATTATTAAATAATTTTTTTTTAAAAAAAAATATATAATAAAGGGTTTCAGGGAAACATGCTGTGACCCATAGCAGAACAAGTTCGATCACAATGGATTCCCATCCACGCCTGCGGCGATCCAGATCAAAATTGCCAGGTTTTTACACCCTGATATAGATATTAAATCATGTTTCATGAACCTGCAAAATTGATCGGAAACAGCAAATCCAAAACGGCGATTCCTAAGATGATATTCGATCCGAAACAGCCGATCCAATACGGCGATTCCTAAGAAAGAGTGATTCTTCGTTATATTTTTCCTCATAATTCGCACATAATTAAACAACTATTCTCAAATGTCTTTTCTGAAAAAGGCATGGGCATCTGTTCAATCATTTTAATTATTGTGAAAATAAAAATGCGGGGATGCTTAGCTTTTTCATGGTTGGCGGTGGCGGCCACGCAATGCAAAAGCTGGCCCAAGAGAGAGAAACAGAGGAGAGAGATAGGGGGGTGTTTAAAGAGTAAAACCTCGAGGAGTTTTAGAGAGAGTTAGCGAAGAACAAATTTGACAGCTTTATTATTGTTCCGTGTTTGCAGTTGCAGAGGGAAGATTTCCCAAATCTTCCCTTTGCAAAGAAGTATGAGAGCCTATCTGCCCAAGCATTTGAATCCATTGAATTAGGGTTTCTTTTTTGCAAGTTCGTGCAGAGGGCTTTAAAGCGTTTTCTTTTTCTTTTTCCTGTTCTCTGTTTCTTTTAGAGAGAAGGAAGGATTAGAAGAAGATGGCAACCAGTTTTGATCGGTGGCAGAAGGATGTCTTCTTTTCGGCGGCAGAGGAAGTTCAAGAATCGGCTGATTTGTATGTTTATGCCACCTCTCTCTCTCTCTCTCTCTCTCTTAATTTAATGGTGCCAAAGCGGGAATGTGATAGAAAAATATGAACGATAAAGAAAAACAGTGTTTTGATTATTGGAGAGTTTCGATGGTTTATTGTAATTATTGGGTTAATTGAATGGATGGTGATGCCTGGTTTGAGATCAATCCTTTTTGGCTTATTTGCTTTATTGATAACTTGTTTGAGAGAAGATTCCATTTTTTTCATGAAAATTTGGGAAGATGGGTCATTGTTTTCAATTTGTGATAAATTATCCTTGTTCATTTTCTAAATTTTTTTATCCCTTGCTTGGTTGCGAAATTTTTTTAATGTTCTTTTGTATAAGTTTGAACTTCGTGGTTTAGATAGAGATTTGTGATGCTCTGATATTTTTCTGGGTTTTCGAGAAAAATGATTTCTTTTTGTCACCAAGGTATTTTTCATGTGGTTGTGATCTTTGTTATGTTGGTGGGTGAAATTATTTTTTTCCTCTCTAATCGGTGACTCTTGTGAGAATTTTTCTGATTTTCTGATGTGTTGTGGCTTTGTTACTGGTATTTTGACATGGGATTTTTGTTCTCCCAAGGAGCTTTTCGTGTCCATTTGAATAGAGATTTTGGGTAGATTGATATATTTTGACATTTCAATGGAATCCAACAATCTTTTTGTGCTGGATTTGTTTGCTTTATAGTATTGTAATTTTTGGGGCCATGTTAAAAGATTTTTGGGTTTAATAGATTTCCATTGTTCTGGTATACTGTTCCATTGTGTTTTTTGTTGGTTCACCGTCTAATTCACTGCTTTAGCTTTTTATACAGTTCTTTTATGCTTTGGTTTTTGAGGAGGGGCGATGTGTGGTATTTTGATTTCACAGTGGTGTTAGAAATGTTGGGGCAATTTAAAGCATCGTGGGTTTTTAAATGGATTTCCATTTTTTTATTGTTTTGAAATGTTAAATTGCTTTTTGGTCAATTTACCTTCTAAAATTCTTCTTTTTACTTATTAGATAGTTACTGTTATGTCCTTTTTTTTATAGAGTATGCGGAAGGATTTCTGTTATTTTGATTAAAATAAGTGTTGGCCTTCTAAGATGATTCTTGGAACTTTTGGGTTTTGAATGTTTCAGAATGGAATCGGTTTATAGGACGTGGTTAAAGGATCGAAGAGAGGGATCGCGGTCAGATGATTCAGATGAGCTTAGAAGGGATCTTCATACTGCCCTTGGTACTGCGAAGTGGCAGGTAGTTTGTTGTCCTGGTTCGTGCATGGGGGTTAGATTTACTAATCAAGAAAAAAATTCAGTTTTTTGGTTGAACTATGAGTTTTTTATTCTATAGTTTTTTTTAGAAACTTGGTTTCTTTAATACCTGTTTCTTCTTTGTCTGGTTCTTGTTAGATTTTTCCCTTTGCCATCTCCAATTGAAACTTACAATTAATTGTTATATTCTTTCATAAGAAGGTATTTACTTAATATGAGGTTTCTATAAGGTCTAGGCTTTATGAAAAGAAAATAAACCCTCACCTCAAATCCTCGTCTGGAAAGCACTTTCGACAACAGAAATCTCCATGATAGCTATAAAATCAATTTCCAACAACACCAACAATGAAATTCGAAACTCAAAAAATGGTACAGATCATGTGGATCTATGAACACCTATTTTTAGTGTGAAATGGACTATCTAGATAATGTTACAATGTACACTATTTTTAGAACTTGAAATCTTTTTTTTTTTTACGCAACCATAATGTTCAAGCCAAGATGATTGATGTAAAGGTCATCTAATGCTTGAATTGCAACTTTCGATGAGTTATGAGGTGAGGCTTTACTTATTTTGATAGAGCTGCAGCCCTATCAAACCATTTTCCATTTGCTTATCAGAGAAACAAAGTTATAGCTGTCTTTTGTTATCAATTATTAGAAATTTTATTGTTCCTTTGCCTTGGTGACATGGGAAGATGGTAGCTTCTGGGGTAAATATGTAAATAAGCAGAAATGCGGAATTGAACTTTATGTTTTGGTTGCTGCTTCTTTTCTTATGCAGTTGGAGGAGTTTGAGAGGGCTGTCAAGTCATGTCAACAAAATTCCATGCTTGATGATAGTGCATCAAGACACAAGCAATTCGTGCTGGTGATTGAAAACCAGATTGCTCGTATTGAAAAGGCATTGATGGAGTCTGCTATTGAGGAAGGGAAGGAAGGGTTTCGATGGGTACAGTTAGATAAAGAAGAGAGAGATGATTTGGCTCTTTTTCTCTCAGGTACCCCACAAGGAAAGGCTGATAAGTCCAATCCTCTTCCATTGGACAAAGAGGTCTCCCATGAAAAGAAACCTGTTCCTTGTGGAGAACCGTGCCGTATAAAAGAGTTCAAAGAAATAGTGACCATAAACAATGACGCAAAATTTGTGGTTGAATTTGAAGCCAAAGAACTTCATGGAACGAGAGATGGAAATTTCAGTCATGGAGAGAGCATAAATGGGCATAGAAGAACTACAAGCGAGGGTTCAGATATTGGGGCTTGGAAGATTGTAATTGCAGATGGGGATGAAAAGACAAGATCGGAAACACTCGCAGAAACATCTTCACAAACCCATGGCTTCTGTGGTTTGCTCAAGGGTATTGAATCTAGAACCAAAATAAAGTGGTCCAAAAGTGGGTTTGGAAAAGGAAAAGATGGAGATCCTTATGAGGCTGATATTGTGAGCTCGAGTTCTCAGGTCTGGAGAGGTCCTCAACAGTTGACTCAGGTTAGTGCACATCCTCTCAAAATCTGGCTACTTTTTAAGGGTCCATAATATTTTCAATAGCTTTACATTCTTTGGATTCCAATTGCTAGAACAGTGTCGTACGACATCATTGTTGATTGTATATGTGATGTTGTTCTCCGAGATGATGTTTTCTAGTTTGCATTTTAAACAAACTCAGATTCGCTCAATGAATACACTTGTTTTGGGTCTATTGAATTTTCCGAATGTAATCCGTTTTGCAAATGAGTGAGTTTATCAATGAATAGGTCAGTTTTGGTCTGGGTTTTTCATTTTGAGTGAGTTTATTGATGAATATAAGAAAATATAAGAAAAATATAAGAAAAATGGGTCCTTGATTTGACTTGGTATTCTCATTGTTCGAATGAGGAGTGAGTTTTGAGCACTAGATTCGATGGTTATTGGTCTTGGGCTCACTCAATGTGTTCAGCTGTATGATTTTTTTTGTTTTTATTATAGGACTTTGGGTCTCATATAATTTGTAACTGAAACAGGGAATTAACAGGATTTGCGAAAGAAGTAGGAATTGTTTTGATTATAGCCGAAATGATTTCAATGATTATCGGGCTAAGCAGCTTCTTGGGTGGTGCGGGGGAATTCAGAAACGCCTTCAACGGTCTCATTATAGTGTCCAGCAGAGCTCTTCTCGCCATATCTTCAAGCTTTTGCTAACAATTATCTGTATTGGTGAGTGAAATTTGTGAGGTTGGGAACTTTTAGTTTACTTCTATACATGCAGATTTACTATCCTTAAATTTATGAGGTGAAGACCTCAGCTTATGATTTGAGATCTTGGTATTTTATTAGTTAGTAGAACTCCATCTATGGTATTGACTCGTAACCCATGTGAATGTTGTATCATTATAGGTTGTCATGTGTGCATCTCTAGTTGTATAATCATAGGTTTTTACGTCATATGTTGTGATTTCTTTTTCAATACCAACTAAGAATCAGGAGTCTTTTAAGCTTGTACAGAAACATTCATTTGCTTTTCTTATGTAGCTTAACGTAGCGTTTGCTGCTTATTTATGAAGTAATTGGTTTTGAAATCAATTAGACTGGAGTAATTAAGCAAATTAAGAACTATGAAGAATTTGTAAACTCACATGTTCAATAGCTACCCTTTGACAATGGTTCCTTTTTTCTTTTTTCTTATTGTCGAAATTTATTGGCAAAATAGTGGGTAAGAAGACAATCATTGCACGGGGCTTTTATTTTCTGTGACTTGTATTTTTTTATTTATCTTTATTCAGTCTAAAGTATAAATCAGAAGAACAAGACCATTCTATATGACTTTAGGTCATTATATCGTAAATGGAGAATACTAGGCATTTGCCTTGTTTTAAATTTTTTAATTTGTCATAGTCCAAGTTAGCAGAAGCTAATGGGTTCTCACTGATTTACAGCCGTGTTTATATTTTATGCAATTTGAAGGTGCTTCATACACCACTGATGGCTAGGACCAAAGGTACTCAATCCCCCACATCTTATTGGGATATAATCATTTTCGTTAATATTGTTCTTAAGTTATTTATCTTTTCCATACAAGAGTTATATTTCCATTGATAACTTGATCACTCACCAGGTTCACAAGCTTGTCATCCAGAGCAAATTCAGTGGCTTTGAAAAATACCACAAATTTAATATGCTCATATTTTTACAGTCATATGCTCGTGAAATAAATTATTTTGAGTGAAAATATTATCAGTTTGCTCTTTTTGATGGATTATTTTTGGGCTTTGAAAAGCGGTATTTTCAAGCTCTTGAAAATCCTGCCTCTTAAAAATGTACCTCTGGTTTTAGTCGATTTTTTAAGATCCCTTTCTTGTGAAAATTCCTGAATCCAAGTCTCAATTATTTCATGATCTTTAGTATGTATGGATCAAATATTAACTTCTTTTTTTTGTCATAATGTAGGTTCATTGATTGGCATGAAGTAAGACCACATTTGATCATTTATACTTACCATGGCCAGCTCTCTTTAGATATCAATCCTTGTGATTTGCCCATTTCATTCTCTCAAATCTGTTCCATCCAAGATGATATCATGTGGGGTAACTGGCAATGAGATGAAGAATCACTGGAGAATGATGCTGCACGAGCTCTCCCTGTCTCGTTGGTCTAGAAAGTGAAAACTATACCACGCATTGTATAGTATGTTCAAAATATTAGTTTAGTATGCCTGCATCGGTGGTCAGATGTATATTTGAGACTTGCAAATTAGGGCATAGATGGTATGGATGGGAGTTTTGAGGCAAGTTTATTTGATGTATATTTGAGACTTGCAGATTAGGGCATAGATGGTATGGATGGGAGTTTTGAGGCAAGTTTATTTCTGGTGAAGATGAACTATTGTCGTGTGCATTTCTTCTTGGGCATACTGATATTGATGTATTGATCTGGTCTCTAAATGGAAGGGACCAATTGTTTTTGTGAGGCTATGTTGCAGTGTGGGTTAAGTTTTGCTTCTTTATCTTCTATGTATGACCATTTCATAGTTCGGATGTTGGATTTTAATTATGGAAAATTGTTTCATGCGGGCTGGACCGCATCAATGCATAGGCTGACTAAAAAGTCTACAACGTCATCTTTAAGATGGATGCGAGAGTAAGTGTTCAATCTAAAAACAATGGAAACTAATAGTCCAAATGTTTTTTTTCTAAAATTATTATTTATCATTTTTAAAATTTATTTATTTTTTCATATTTACGATCTCCATGTTAGAGATTACATGTCCTTAAAAATTAAGTTAAAAAATCCATCTCAAAAATAAATTTATTAATAAGCCTGCATTTCTACATATGTGTGGTCTTGGACTCATAGAAACTGGGTCCTTTAATTATTTCGTTTGGGATTTCGAGTGATGCTGATTACATTATTTGGGATTTTTAGTGAGTGAAATCAAGATCTCTTGTAGGATCCCCTTAAGAACTTCTCTTGCACAAAAGTAATTTCATATCTATATCCAGCCATCGTGAGAGAGAGAAATCGAAATAAATATATTTGGAGAAATCTAGGTGACATTAATATGCGATAAGATGAGAGAGTACATTTAGGTGGCCTAGATATGTGAGAGTGAAAATTCGAAATAAATATATTTGGAGAAATCTAGGTGACATTAATATGCGATAAGATGAGAGTAAATTTAGGTGGCCTAGGTATGTGGCGCATACTCAAGAGCAACATTAGTTGGATGTGTGAATTAGTTTAAATTAATATGCGATAAGATGAGAGAGTAGACTTAGGTGGCCTGCGCATGTGTGGTGCATACTCAGTCCAACATTTGTTGGATGTGCGAGTTAGTTTAAAAGGAAAGTATGAGCGAGCTAATTTAAAGGGAAGGTTAAAAAAGAGTAAGGGTAGGCTCAAAATGATATAGTTGGAAGTCATGACAAAAGATATAGAGATTTATGACCTCACTAAAAATATACACCTTAATAAAGTAAAATAACATATCATGATTTACAGATTTATGACCTCACTAAAATGTGACCTTTAATAAAGTAAAAAAATAAACTGAGATTTGTGTAGCTGACTCCAATTAATTAAAAAAAGATTTTGATGATGATGATATAGTCATCGTGAGATAAATGAGAAAAAAAGGTATAGAATACATAATTCTATTGGAATGTACTTGCAAGTCCAAACTCTTGGGCCAGCTGGGCTCCGCGTTCACCTCTGAAGCTGTTCCAGCGAGCAGCCCATTCATTCCTTCTCCCTCCCCAGCTCGTTCAGTCTACTCTCATTCCTAGGTCTTCGATATGTCCGCCTGATCGAACGGATAGGGCTAGTTGCATCGCCAGTAGGGCGATTCTCGAAATTCCTTCGCGGCAGTGTATATGCAGATACTTCAGGGAGCTAATAAGGTAGGCAACCGGCCGGACATGGGATGGGTTAGCTTGGCTCGGGACCCCACCGGCTCTGGGCTGGAGCTGATTGGATTGGCTCAAGTTTTTCAAGACCAGGCTGCCTGGCTTCTAGAGCTGACTAAATAAGAGACGCCCCAACAAAGCTAAAAAAACAAGTTGAAACTAGGAGACACCAATACAGTTTGAAAAGTTCGATTAAGAAATATGCCAGTTTTCAAAAAAGCGACCATAGTTTCAAAGGAATTTCCAGCATGTATTCCTTTCGGGGTTTTATTTTTTTGGGTGCAAGAATTCAGTGAGAAATTTAGGCATATGTACCTCCAAGTTATTGACTTATTGTTGCTTAAAATATCGATTCTCAAAGTTTAATATCATTGGCCATACTTTTTTTTTTTTCGAAATAACCTTTATATGTGACTTTCAAGGTCCATGGTTAAAACTTCACATCTCTCGCATGTGAAAAGAAAAGAAATGAATAGAAAAACTTTATTGACTTCGGATCTTGAAGGTTTGATGGCCCTTTGGGTACTTGAAACTCATGTTAATAAATTAAAAATAAATTTGGACCTTGAAGGTACCAAGTTTTAGGCTTCAGAACTTTGAGGTCTGAAATAACCACAATTTAAAAAAAAAGAAAAGAAGAAAAAGAACTAAAAAGATGAATATGAACCTCAAATCAAACTATGGAGGGAGATTTTCTAAAGGAAAAAGACGGGGACATATGAATAAAAATTACTTAACTTCTCATGCTCGCCTATTCTGTTTCCCGCCTTAAAAACTATGAATTCCAAACCCTATTTAAACTATTAAATCTCTCTTTCTCTCTCTTTTTTTAGAAGGACCCGGTTTCTACGTGGCCCAGCTCGCATATTTAGAAATGCCGGCCTCTTAATAAATCTATTTAAGGACATGTAATCTCTAACATGAAAATCATGAAACTAACGGTACAAGTGTTTTCTTGTTAAAATTATTATTTTTGTTTTTAAATTATAATTATTTTTTATATTCATGATCATCGTATTAGAGATTACGTGTCCTTAAAAGTTTATTGCAAAATCGATTTATTAATAGGCCGGCATTACCATATATGCGGGCTTGGGCGCATAAAAATCGGGTCCTTCTAATTATTAAGAGGACATTGTGAACTTAAAACAGCAAAGCAGAATCATGAGATAACCCAATGTCTTCTTATGCTTTAGAGCAAGAAGGAGAAGAAACCCTGAATCCCATTCCTCTAACCCTAATCTCCTTTCAGAAGTGCACTCTAGGCTGCCCAATCCTTGACTCCTTCTTCAATGGCGGAATCCCTTGTGGCTCTATAACTGAGCTTGTTTCAGAGAGCTCGTGTGGAAAAACCCAACTCTCTCTGCAACTTCTTCTCTGCTCTCTCCTCCCTCGCTCTCATGGTGGTCTCAACTCAACCTCTCTCTACATTTTCTCAGAGCCTCCTTTCCCCTTTCGTCGCCTCAAAACTCTCTCTGCAACATTCAAGCACCCAAACCCTAGCCCCAGCTTCGACCCCTGTGACCACATCCTCGTTCATGGAGTCCAGACTTCTGAAGAGCTTCTAGAGTTCCTGGATCGAGTTGAAACCCTAATTTCTCAGCCTCTGATAAGGCCTGTGAAGCTGGTTGTATTGGACTCCGTTGCTGCCCTTTTTAGGTCTGAGTTCGACAACCACCTAGCTGATCTATCTCGAAGGTCTTCTCTCTTCTTCAAGATCGCTTCAAAGCTCAAGGCTTTAGCGTCGAAATTCGAGGTCGCCATTGTTGTTACAAACCAGGTGGTTGATTCAGTGGGTCTGGAGGGTTTGAATGAAGTGCAGGTTGGGAACTACAGTTGTTTGTTCTCGTCAGGGAGAAAGGTTTGCCCTGCTTTGGGCTTATCTTGGGCTAACTGCGTCAATTCTAGGGTTTTTCTCTCGAGGGATGAGGAGAAAGTTGCAGACAACAAAATGTGGGGTTCTAATAGTCAAGCTTTGTCAGAGAATGGTGGTTTTGAGGATGGTTATGGTGATTTTCGAACACGAACCAGAAGGAAAATGCAGGTTGTTTTTGCCCCCCATTTGCCAAAGTTTTCTTGTGAGTTTGAGATCAGGAGAGATGGGGTTTTTGGGGTGAAGCCGTGAAACCTCTGGTTTTATATTTTTGAGGAAATAGCTGAAAGCACTATAAGATCTTACCAGTGAAATGTGAGGTGCTTCCTCTATTTAAAGAAGAGGCTAAAGAGGAGGGGAATTGAGGGTATTTGTTAGTTTTGTGGCATATATTTGTGCAGAAATTTGAAGATTCTAAATTTCAATATAGAGATTTCTTCACGAATTGCATTTTTGTTAAATTAAAATTTGAAGAATGTAATTTCAATATAATTTTTGATAGATTTCTTCTCAGAATTGCATTTTTGTTAAATGAAAATATAATCCATTGAATTAGGGCCCTAGCATTTTTTGATCTCATCTTGTTTGTTTGCTTGCAAATTCCAAGCACTCGAAATAAACAAAAACAGAGAAATAAGATAGAGACAAAAGATTGGTTCCAAATACTTTATTTTTTCTTTTTCACATGATCATGTGAAGTGGAAAAGATAATTATAGTGGTAAATTCAGACCAATAAAAAAATCAACAGTAATTCTTTACTGCCCAAAAGAATTATTTGTCATCCATAATTTACAGTATAAATCATGGAGAATGTTGGCATTGGGGTTTTATGTGGAATGCTTTATCTGCCTAGGAACCATTGCTTGCTTTCTCATCCAATCCCCGCTCACGCAGGGTCCGGAGAGGGATGAATGGGAAACAGTTTTAACTTTTGGTTTTTTATGCACAAAGTGATCACCGATTTCTCGCCCTTGTTAGCCAATTTTTTTACCGTCTCACCAAGTTGCGGCCTTTTTTCTCATCCAATCCCATATAGTTCAAATAAGGTATGTTATCACATGTATTTCTCATCCAATCCCATATGGTTCAAATAAGGTATGTTATCACATGTATATAGTTCAAATAAGGTATGTTATCAACAAGGAATTTTCTTTAGAGAAATATAAAAGAAGATTTATTTACCTTTTGTATAAAGGCATCAGAATCACTCTTGGCCATATAATTTGAAATCGAAAGCTCGGGGTTGTCCCATTGACTTGTCCAAAAAATTGAATGGAAATTTCTCGTCCTTACGCCAAATTCTTAGATTTGACATCTCATGGCTATGGATTACCGGGATGAAATTTTTTTGAATTTTATATCACGCTATCAAATTTTACATTAAATAGTAATACGCAATAGTGACATTCATTGAAGGGCCGAAGTCTTTAAAAAAAAGATTTTGAAGGTTTCTTTTAATAAAAAAGTGCGGTTTGGATAGAGCTGAGGCTCTACACAATCAAAGTAAAAGTGTACTTTCAAATAGTATCGAGAAATGTGGTTTGAATTAGAAATATTTGTGATTACTTTAAAATATATTTTTATTTGTGATTACAAAATTTAAAGTTTCAAAAATATTATAGATTGAGCAGATCTATGAAAACTTGAAAATCTTGAAAATTGACGATCCAAATTTCATTACAAGATACATTATTTCCGATTGTTTTTTCATGTTCATGCATCATGAGATCAAGATGATCAATTTGAACATATTTGAGCATCAAAACAACATCTTTTAATAAATTTTTTGAAGTGCATCCTAATTTGATTGTTTAATGCAGTGGTTTAAAAAGCGGATTGGTGACCCGCATCGGACATCTCAAAAACCATCCAGATCGGCGAATCGGAGATTCGGATCGAGAATCGGCTGAATCAGTAGGATTAAACCTTAAAAAAAATCTGAAAAAAATATTGAAATTCATTATAAATGATGTTTTTTAGGAATTCAATAAGAAATAAGGGTATTCCATTAAGAATTTTCATTTCTTTGCATGAATATGCGAATATTGATATGTTCTTTTCCCTGCATAAACTACTATTTACCCTTTAATTTACATTACACAAAAGGATAAACATAGAATTATCATGGATTAAGTATATCATCATACATGAACTACAATAAAGCATACAATTCGTAACATACGATCTAAAAATAAAATGACAGACGACGTTGTTCTTTATCTTGGTCACGCTAGTGCCATTGACTGAATTCGCGTGACAATTCATTGACTCGATCTAAAAACGAATCATCTAAATTAGTGGGCACTTCATTATACCCAAATCCCTGAGTGTTAGTGTTTTGTTGTGGTCCTAATCCAAAATCCCCGAAGCTTGTCCATCCTTCATGCTCATCTGCACTATCGTGTTCAGCCCTACCCTCTTGTTGTTGGGATTCGATATGTGAATAATTTGGCTGGGATTGGGTCGCCTCAGAATCATCATCTCTCTCATTTTCCTTTAGACCCCCTTCCCACTCTCCCTCATTAGCTGCAATATTACCGATATCTCCGACGAATTGTGGATATGTTGGCGGGCTGCTTCCTCTTTCATGCTGCTCATCACTTTCTTCAAGATCTTCCTCACCGATAGCCTCAAGTTACGCTTTCTTGTACAACACTGGCTCCTCTTCTTCTACTACCCATTGTTTTGCCGTGTCTGTGACAAATATTGTTTCCAAATCTATCGGCCCATAGTCTTCAAGCTTCTTTCTTATTTGTCGCTCTCGGAGATTTAAATTGTAATGAACGTTGACTAGTTTATGAAACTTTTTCGAAGCGAGTCGATTCCTTCTAGTAGTGTGCAACCATTTGAACGTACTCTAGTTTTGCTCACAGCCAGTAGCAGAATATGTTTGGGAGAGCACCTTGATTGCTAGCTTTTTTAAGTGAGGTGCATCACTACCATATATCTCCCACCATTCAACTGGATTAAAATGTAAAAAGCATTATAAGGGCAAGAACAATTCATAAGATTAAATATATGAATGAACAAAATATTAGTTAGGGGATAACCTGGATCCATCTTAGTTCGAGAATTCCTGACAAGTTTAGTTATGAAAGATCCTATAGCATCCATATACATAGCAAGCTAAAACAAAATATTTCGTTTTAGTGCATTATTCCTCACAAATATAACAACTCAATCAAGTTCTTACCGAAATATTAAATAATACATCTTGTATTGCTGCTACCTGGTTTCGATGGCTTCTCTCCAACCTGACAATAATGTATCTGACCCCTTCCATAATCTTGTGGGGATGTTCAGGTGTCAAATAGAAAAATTTTGGGTTGAAGTAATAACCTGGAAAATATATAGATAGAGAAATGTCATTTAAAATTTCATAAAAAAATAATTTACAATGAAACATTCTAATGATATAAATATATATTTACTTGCATAATAAATTGGGCATCCAAATTTGGTGTTCCACCTTCTTTCTATAAGCTCGATCACTTTACTAGCAAAACTACACTTCTCCCTAATAACTGATTTAGCTATCTCGATAGCTTCATAAAGGATGCCAATGGTAGCTTTTTTGTCAGCATCCACTATTTTTAACACCGTGACCAAAGGGGCAGTGGCCTCTACGATACTGGAACATCGAGATCAGAACCTCCTCTTTGAGACTATGCCGTCCACTTCTAGCCTGGTACTGGACCTCGAAAGGCGGTCATTTAACCACTTTTCACTGGTAAACAATCTCTTTATTGCACCTTCAGATTCTCGAATGGAGTCCACAGCCACGTAATCTGTCACAAAGCAGGTTATGGCAGGCCTGATTATCTCTTTTTTCTTAGACTGATCTCTGAACAAAAATAAAATTTTAGAATTGTTATATACAAATCTGGACACCAACCTCGCTTCCTGTAGAATCTCCTTCATAATTTTGATCTCACTGATCTCCTCTAACATCAAATCGATGTTGTGTGCTGCATACGGGGTCCATACTAGATGCTTCCTCTTATCCATCAACTTGCTGCCTGCAGAAACACATGCACGCGTATTGTCCGTAATAAACTGAACTACATGCTTATCTCCCACCTCATCCACTATCTGATCATATAGTCGTACGTAGAAGTTTGCATCCTTCTTCGTCCCTTATATGTATTTGCTACACAAAAAAGCTGTACCTTTTGGGGAATAGGCCAAGAAGTTTATAAACTCATTTTTGTTAATTTTATTCAACCAACCATCACTGATGAGAGTAATGTCTGTTCTTGACCAACTCTATTTATATTCTTCAATCTACTTTCTAACTTCCTCCACCTCTTCATCCAATATTGACCCACTGAGCTCACATGCCGTCGAGAGTTTTACCCCGGGCCCGGCTTTCTGGATTGCATTGACAATAGGTGGAAAATATGGGCTATTGACTGCATCAAAGGGGATCCCTTTATTGTAGAACCATTTTCCTATATATCTGCTCAACATGTTTCTCGTATCTTTCACCATGCCTTTGAGGGTTATCTGTTTTGACTTAGGCTTTGAGAGAAATGGGTCTATACGACCATGACCTGCAATACTGGCACTCCTAGGTAAGCTAGAAACAATTTTTTCAACGTCTGATTCCTGTTAATACATATTGCCACCAACCCCTCCATACATATTTAAGTTGGGCCCGCCATCCATGCTCGAACTGGGCCCGCCATGCATGTTTGAGCTGGGCCCACCATGCATGCCCATGTCATAACCACCAGGCATTCTAAACCAGCGTTTCCTCTGATATGTTTCATGTAAACTCATTCTTGTAGTCATCTCCAAGTCATTATTATATTGCTTTTCTGGATCATTCGCGCTTGATGGCGTATATAAACTAGTTATCTCCTCATCCATCATCTGCTTTGCAATTTTTTTACTTTTGGTAGCTTTGAGAAATGCCGCCATCTGCTTTCTTACATTATTAGGAACACTATTGCACGTAGAAAAATCTCCCTTAACCCTTGCCAAGTGTTGCTTGGACCTATGTACCCCACTACTTATCACTCTTTGGCAGTAATTACAAATAATTTTGTCTTTTTTGTTGGGATCAAGTTTGACCCCGTGTTGTCATGCAGGGTCTTCCGCAGATCTTGCCATGGTTCAACTTAAAAATATAAAATGTTAAAAATTAACCTGACAGTTCAACATGAAAAATAATCACCATGTGTAGTGCTAATATGTAGGGGTAGTTCATGAAGTTATATTTGTTGTTAATACAAATACTTCTATTGACAAAAATATTTTAATTTCCACTGGGAAAATAATTTATTTATGCAACATTATAGATAAAAATATCTTGTATCAGCCACTACATATAGAACAATAAATTTACATTGATATAGTATCAATAAAAAATATATTTACAATGGTATAGTAATTCACAATGCTAATACATATGGACTTGTCACAAATCTTCATTTCAACAAACATGAATTAGTTCCTACAGAGAAAAAGAAAATATTTATGCAATATTATAGATAAAAAAAAGTTTGTATAAGTCACACTTAGAATCAAGAAAAAAATTACATTAATATAGTCATCCATAATGCCACTACACGTATATTTGATACAAAAAATATTTATAATGATATAATCATTCACAATGCTACAAATAAAATTTATAATGATATAGTCGGCACAATCCAACTCGATTGAAATGATCACAAATAGTCGTAAATCTCAATTACAAATATGCAAGATAATATAATAAAAAATGCAAGCTCCAAACATGGCTACAACTCACTTATCAAGAACATACATTTTTTGCATTGAAAATTTAATAATAAAATTGAAAATTGCAATATAATATAATTATCATACATGCCACGATTTTTTTACAATGATATTCACTTTAATTCCTCAAGATAATACAGTTTAACAACATGTATTTTTTGCATTAAAAATTTAAAAAATTTAAAAAATTTAAAATACTTTTTTAATGCAAAACTGCATTAAAAATATAATACAGTTTAACAACATGTATTTGTTAATGTATTTTTTTGCATTAACAACAAATTAAAAAATACAGTTTTGCATTAAAAATAGCATAATATACCATGATTTTTTTACAATGATATTCACTTTAATTCCTCATGATAATACAGTTTAACAACATGTATCTTTTGCATTAAAATTTTTAAAAATTAAAAATACATTTTTAATGCAAAACTGCATTAGAAATATAATACAGTTTAACAACATGTATTTGTTAATATATATTTTTGCATTAACAACAAATTAAAAAATATAATTTTGCATTAAAAATGTAATAACATGCCACGATTTTTTTACAATGATAATACAGTTTAACTACATGTATTTTTTGCATTAAAAGTTTAAAAATTTAAAATATTTTTTTAATGCTAAACTGTATTAAAAATATAATACAGTTTAACAGCATGTATTTGTTAATGTGTTTGTTTGTATTAACAACAAATTAAAAAATATAGTTTTGCATTAAAAATATAATAGCATGTATTTTTTTGCATGAATAATCTATCAACATGCAATTTTTTGAACTAGAAAGTTAAAAATAAAAATTAAAAATATTGTTTAATTCTTCATGATAATCAAAAATAATTTTTCGAAAAATCAATATTTCTCAAAAACATTAATAATAAAAAAAAAACCCAGTTCTTCACATACCAACCTAACATCAGTCATTTCAACTAAAAAATCCGCCTCAAATCGAATAAATTACATCAAATTGAATACATGTTTTGATAAACAACACTATAGGAAATCAAAGCCCTATAATATTAACACATTATTATCAAAATATCAAATAAAATCGGTTGAATTGAGGAAAAAAAAAAAAAACACAGTTCTTCACAAACATCAATCATTCAATCTAAAAAATCAAGCTCAAATTAAATAAATCAGATAAAATTAAATACGTGTAATGATAAACAACACTATAACGAATGAAAACCCTATAAATTCAACACATTATTTGCAAAATATTTACTAAAATTGAGAGAATGGCGGAAAAAAAAAAAAAAAGTCCGTCCATATTTTTTTAACAGACATCAAAGTTTTTTTTTCAAAAATCCAACTCAAATTGAATAAATATAATCAAATTGAATACATGTGACGATAAACAACACTGCAACAAATCAAAACCCTATAAATTTAATACAGGATTTGCAAAAATATTGACTGAATTTGATCGCATGGCTGAAAAAAAAAAAAAAAAAAATAGTTCTTACCTGTTTGTCATGTACCCGTGCCCTCAAACTCAAAATTGATATGTATTCCTCCAAGATAATCACAAATTATGAACAAAAATTTTGACCAACACTCCTACGACCACTCACCTTGAAATTTTACAAAAAGTGATGCGTTATTTCGTTTGAAATCAGTGAAATGGCGGAAACCCTAAAACTCACTCTTCGATCCAAATATGTTGATACCAAACGGCGCTTTTTAATTCGTTTTATTGACTCAAATGAATGAGAAATTTGAATTAAAGCCTGCAAGATTCGTTCATACGGCTGAAAAAGTTGAAAATCGATGACAAAATAACAAAAAATATTGAAATCCCGTGAAGAATACTGTGTAGCCCGTGTTCTTGCAGGTGACTCGGTCTGACTCGCGAGTTACCGTTGGGAATCGCACGGTTCTCTCTGGACTCGGGCGATTCCGGTTTATTAGTGGAACCGGCTCGGACTCAGGCAATTCCCGAGTCAAACCGAGTGAGTCTGGCTCGACTCGACGATTTTTTAAACCCTGATTTAAAAGCCTCGAGATAATTGTTTTGAAATTATTATTCACTTTTTGAAGGTCACATTTTTACCCCAAAGAGTGAATAATTGTTTAGAGCCTCGCAGTTATATAAACCAATAATCCCGTTCACTTGATTTCGACCGAAATTTTAGATGTTCCGCATTTAAACGAATTTGGGCCGAAATCCCATCTAATCACAAAATCCATCCCACTGCACAAGATCCAAACTACCCTTATCTATTCAATCAAATACCATTTTAACGACACCCACCCTTTGACGAGACAAAATCCAAAAAAACTCGAAATCTCTCGCAGCGAACAAACACACCCGCTTAAGCCCCAAGGATTGTCAGAAATAGACTAAAACGTCATTAGTGAAGAAAACAAGGGCAATCGCTACCTTAAGCACCCTAACTGAATCCGTAGCACCTCTCGAAACCAAAACCCACCAATCACAGGCTACCAAAACCAATCCAACAGTCCCCAAAGAGCCCCTCGTCTTCACCTGGATTGACTAACAATCCAACGGCCACAAATCACTCACTCGCCATATTAAAACCAGATCCAATATCATTTTCCCTTCGCCATTTCTGAAAGTTTAGAGAGAGAAAGCTAGGTTTATAGAGAGAGAAAATGTCGGGAAGAGGAAAGGGAGGTAAGGGACTGGGAAAGGGTGGAGCGAAGAGGCACAGGAAGGTGCTTCGCGATAACATTCAGGGGATCACCAAGCCTGCAATTCGTCGTTTGGCTCGAAGGGGAGGAGTGAAGCGTATCAGTGGTCTTATTTATGAAGAAACCAGAGGCGTTCTTAAGATTTTCCTTGAAAATGTTATCAGGGATGCTGTTACCTACACTGAGCATGCACGTAGGAAGACTGTGACCGCCATGGATGTGGTCTATGCCCTAAAGCGCCAAGGCCGCACCCTCTATGGCTTTGGTGGCTAGGGTTTGGTCTATGGTTCCTAGATTTTAGTGATGTAAATTCTCATCTATTATAACACTGTATCTCGCTCATATCTTCTTTCTCCTATTTCTAGCTTTGTTTCTTGGTTTTTTGACCTTTTGTAGGGTTTCTGTGATGGAGGTTAGGTACATTTGGGGCTTTTGTATTTTGGGTTGAAAAGTTTTGGAGTTTCGTGGTGGTTTATTGAAGAAACGAAATTTAATTGATTTTGGGGATATTGAATGAAGTTGTTGGATTGAAGGCCCTGTTAATTCATTTCCAACTTCCCTTTTCTTATTTATATCTGTTATTTATGTTACGTTGTGGTGAAATTGGGGGTGCTGGTTTTATTCAAACTTTTAGGTTTGTGCAAATTTCGCCTTTTTTTAGTTAAGACGGTTTGAGTGGAGCATCTAATGTGTGACTTTGATTAATTTACTATACTAAACTCTGCTCAGACCTCAGATTAACCTGCATTGTTTGTTATCTTGACCATTGTTCAATCTTGTGTTGCTGTCTATTTTATGCACTGATGAACTATGAAGAAATAAAATAAAATCATCAGTGCCTAAAATAGACTATGATCAATTTGAAGATATTTGGGTATCAAATCAACATCTTCTTTTTTAGGTAGGCTCAAATTTGATTGTTTAGAGCCTAGGCTCTATATAAATTTCTCGTTTTTATTAAAATCAGATATGTTAAGAAGATTTTCCATGTAATAATTTAGAATTTATTCCTTAGAAGCAAAAAAAAAAAAAAGAAGTTTCTTGAACATTTGAGCCTCTATATTCTAAGGTATTCTTTTGAAGTAAATGGAAGGAGCTTTTAAGAATCAGCCTAACCATTTTTATCTTTGTTACTTAGCCTACAAATGATAAGTACCCTTGCTGAATCTCTCTTAGAATATAAAACTACATTATTTGATCCTTCCTGAAACATAACCTATAGGACCACGAATATGCTAGAAAGTGATTTTGTTATTAACTAACCAAAAAAGAAATGTGATTTGGTAATTAAACCTTCATATCATGCAACACTACTTTTGTCGAAGACTTTGAGGCAATGCGCACAGGAATCAGACCGTATGGTGTGTGCAATCTTTTCACTTAGCTATGCCATTGTTTTCATGTTTGCAAGGTTATGAAGGCTGATGATGATACGTATTGTTTTATTGGAGAAGACTTAAAAAAATCTGGGACTCTTAATATCTATTCCATTTGTTCTTGGGATTAGTTTTTCAATCATAAAACGTTTTATTTTTTAAGTGCTTGGAGGGCGGCGCAATTAGGAATTGTTTTTCAATTGAGATTAATATGTGTTAAAGGGGTTTTCAAAATGACAGTATACAATGAGGCTATTTACCTTCGGTATAGGGGGGTCACAATTACTAACAATCTTCTAATGTGAAATTTAAGAGAATGTTTGTCTCATAAAGTTTGAGAAAATTTCATTTGAACTTTGAGCTTGGTTAATAAAATAAATATAAACACTCAATTTCACATTTAGTAGTCAATATTAAATATAACCACCTTGTACCAAAGGTAAAAAGCCTTTAATATACTTTTCCATTGAAATTTTTTTACAATGAGGTAGTTGAAACATTGGTCTCTCGTAGTATTTTATGTGATCGTATACAATGAAACCATTTACTTTTAGTACATGGAAGTTACAATTATTTATAAGCTATAACCATTCGATGCGAAATCAGATAGCTTGGGTGTGTTGCAAACATTGATGTGAAATCAGATAGCTTGGGTGTGCTGTAAACTTCGAAAAATTCTGTTTGAACTTTGAGCTTGGTCAATAAAATAAATGCGGTCACCCCAATGGTTTAAAAACCGGATTGGTGACCCGGATCGGGCTTTTCAAAAACCGATCGGGATCGGCGAATCGGCGATCCGGATCGGAATCGGGTGAATCGGTCAGAATAAAGCTTCAAAAAAATCCGAAAAAATTATTAAAATTCATTATAAATATTGGTTTTTAGGAATTCAATAAAAAATGAGGGTACTCCATTAAGAATTTTCATGTTTTTGAATGAATATGCGAATATTGATATGTTCTTTCCCTGCATGAACCGCCATTCAGCATTTAATTTACAGTATTTCGTGCTCATCCCTACACTATAGCTGTTGGGACTCGATATGTGAATAATATGGCTGGGATAGGGTGGCCTCAGAATCATCATCTCTCTCGTTTTCTCTTTGAATAATATGGATTAAAAAAAAAAAAAAACAAATTTTCAAAAAAATCTATCATGGATTAAAAAAAAAATCACAAATTTTCAAAAAATTCTATCATGGATTACAAAAAAAAATTCGATCATGGATTAAACAAAAAAAATCACAAATTTTCAAAAAATTCAATCATGGATTACATAAAATTCGATCATGGATTACATAAAATTCGATCATGGATTACATAAAATTCGATCATGGATTACAAAAAAAAACAAACAAAAAAAACAAAAAATTCAATCGTGGATTACAAAAAAAGAAAAAAATAGTTCGATCATGGATTACAAAAAATTCAATCATGGATTACAAAAAACTCTATCATGGGTTACAAAAAAAGCAAAAAACAAAAAATTCAATCATGGATTAAAAAAAAACAAACAAACATTTCAATCATGGATTACAAAAAAAAAAAAAACATTTCGATCATATATTACAAAGCATTCGATCATGGATTACAAAAAATTCTATCATGGGTTACAAAAAAAAAAAAAAAAACAAAAAAATCGATCATGGATTACAAGAAAAGAAAACAAACATTTCGATCATGGATTACAAAAAATTCTATTATGGGTTACAAAAAACCAAAAAATTCGATCATGGATTACAAAAAAAATCTATCATGGATTACCAAAAAAAAAAAAAAAAAAAAAAAAAAAAAAAAAAAAAAAAAAAAAAAAAAAAAAAAAAAAATCCGTACGGAATCGCCGATTCACTGTTCGGACTCGCCGATTCCGTACAGTGAATCGGCGATTCACTGTACAGAATCGTCCGGTTCTCTCTAGAACCGGACGATTTCCGATTTTTGGGCGATCCGGTTCCATTTTCACTATTTCCGAGTCGAACCGGGCGAGTCCGGTTCGACTCGGCGTTTTTTAAAACGCTGGGTCACCCAATTTCACATCCAATGTTCAAAATTAATTGTGACCGTTTTGTACCAAAGGTAAATGATCTCATTATACACTTTCTCATTCTCTAATGCAATAAAAATGACATAAAATTTTCACGTATACTTGCAAACCATTTTTTTGAAGAGATAAAAAGCAGCATACTGTCTATTTACTCCGTAAACCCAATCTATGATTAATTGTAGGTCAAGATTGAACTCAAATCATCCAATTTTTTGAGGCTAAGATCTAGGTGTTAGAAAACTCCAAATTCAAAATTTCTCTTTTGAAAAATCTTAATCCCAAATTTTAAGAATTGAGAAAGTCCTTCAAAATAGGTCGTCTAGCTAATGGTGTAAATCTATACTATGCTCCCATGGAGCACAATATACACGCTCCACTTAAGGGCACAAAATTTCATGCTCCCATGGGAGCATATTTTCCATTTACTTACTCGAGTAAAACCCATTTTAGGAATAAACGGAGGACCCCAAATTTTGGAGACGTAAACTTTTTGACTCGTAAGACAAACCTCAATCAAAAACAAAATTTCCATAAACTACTACATATTATCTTGAAAAAATAATATCTTATGAGTGAAAAAAGATCAACGGATTTTTAGACATAAACATCCACGTCTTAAAAACCTCAAATTTTAAAATTTCACTTTTGAAAATGATCATCGGGTGATTTTTTGATAGATCCCAAATGTTCATATTGACAAAGTACTTCCAAGTAGGTCATCTAGCCAAAGGAGCAAATGTATAATATGCTCCTATGGAAGCATAGTAGACATGCTCCTATCTAATTAGTTACCATGTTTGGTTGTAGTAACAATGTATTAAGAGAAAAATATGGTAATAGAAAGTGGAAAGGATGGCAAAGGGTAGGGCCCAAAAAATTACATTGGAAGAGTTCTCACTTTTGCCTTGTAGAATCCTTAAAGCACACTACACTAGTGTAGACTTGCCTTATACATCACTCTCAAACTATAGGAGGCAAGAGCGTTTTATTTAAAGAGTAGAGGGGAGAAAGAAGAAAAGCAGGCGACAAACTATGTTACTTTGGCTCCTTTGCATAGTTTCCATGACCCACACCTCAACCAACAAAAGATAAAAAAAATAAAAAATAAAAAGTAAGAAAATTTAAGCTCTTGGAGTTTACATTACAAGACCATTCACTTATAATGGAAGGAGGGCAGAATTATTTTTTGTTGTGAGATGTAAAATTAGTTTTACAAAGTTAATTTATTTTTTTTTAAAAAACTTTGAGCCCAATCGATGAAATACTTTGCTCAATTTAATTTCACATCTAATGGCCAATAATGAGTGTGATATTACAAATAGTCATATATTATAATTCTTCTTCATATTTAATCTTATGAGTTATGCGTTGACTTTTTGTCGAATTCCATTCCAAGACAAATATTAGGTGTTCCATCGTAAATAAACTACTGCTTAGGGTGACTTTAATGGGGTTTGTTTAGCCCGAAAACTTTGAACATCACCCTCATTCATCCTGAAGATCAATTTAACCAAAAATAATAATAATTGGGAGCTAAAAATTTTGTGCATTCAATTCACACTCCCAAATGGACTATGATCCATCCGTTTAAAGTTCGTGTTTCGAAAGATTGATTGTTTTTCTTTTGTCTTTATTCAATGAATAAGAGAGGATTCCCCTAATCAGGAGTTTTGCTCATGGGAGCAAGTGAGCCACATCTGAAATTTGGTCCCATGGGACCACAATGTACACCTGGCTTGACATCTAAATTACCAGGAATTGCCGCCACTAGGCACCCCTTCAGAAACGTTGCCATTATCATACCCCATATCTGGACCCACTTCGAGTCAGCATGACGGTTTGACCCGACATTTTTCCTTCTTTTTTTTCTCACTCCTTAAGGGCCACTTAGACTAGTTATCCGCAAGAGCAACGTGTACATCTACTCTCTCGGCGAGAAGAACTATTTGAAAGGACATTTTAAATGGAAACCCCTCTTATTATCACCAGACTATTATTCTCAAAAGGAAAAAGATTGAATTTTGAGTTTTCCAACGCCTACATCTCGCTTTCTTAAGATTGGGAAGATTCAATTCAATCTTCACACTCGGTTTTTTCTTCGAAGTGCATGCAAGGTGCATTTAGAAAAAAAAAAAATTTCTTGAGGCTAATCTAGGATTTGAAGAGGTTACATCCCCAAAATTTTGGGGTCCTAAAATTTTAACCTAGATGGGCTTTTATCCTAGGGAGTAAATGAATAATATAATCCTGTAGGAGTATAATACCGTTTGGGATTTCTAGAAGGATGGCAAGAGATTTAAATATTTGTCTGATAGGAACTTATGTAACACCCACATCGCCGGGCTTCTCGTGATATTCATAATTATACTCTATCCTCCAATTAATTCCATTATTAAATGAATATTAAATGTTATGAAAATGCATAGTCATATTTCAATATTCCCAACTACTTCATGCAATTTGTCATGGATCTTTCTTCTTTCTAGAACTTCAAAAGTAATGTGTTTTTCTACTCTTGTTTTGAACATCTCCATATTTCTTCCGCACAAAAATATCGTAAATCCGTACGTATTTGGACTGTACGCTTGCTGTATATGGGGAAAATAATACAGGCCATTTATTATTGGGTGTGGTTTCTATAAGGTTGCACCTTTAAACAATCCAATTAAGGCGCACCTCCAAAATTTATCATACCATATAATTTTGGTATAAAACATTCCTAAGATTATCTCAAAATCGATTTTTGTATCTAATTATAAAATTTTAAACTCTAAAAATAGTTAAAATCAGGTAGATCCATAAACATATGAAAATCTTTAAAATGGATGGTCTAGATAATGTGTTGCAAGATGAACTATTTCTAGGATTCAAAATCTTTTTCTTTTCATATTCATTCATCTCGTTGTCAAGATGATCAATTAGAGGGGTTTGCAACATTAAAACAACCTTTTCTGATTGATATTTTAGGTGCATATGCAGTTCTACATTTTAAGGTTGCAACCTTATATAAACTTTTTCCTTTATCATTTATTGTTGGGAATATTTTTAGACTTTAGACTACCATCATAGTTCAACTTTTTTTTTCTGATTAACTAGGGTTTGCTACACGAATTTTAGTCCTATATTTAGCTCTATTAAGGGATTGTACTTTCAGTGAGAGGATAAGTCTTATATCATTTCTTACTACTTTCAACTATGTCCTTTATAATGTATGTCAATATTTCAAAAATTACTTACCTAACTTGGAATCGGCCAAATCGAATAGGTATAAGGATTTGATAATTGTTGGTTTAAAGACCAAGAACTGCTCAAGTCTCACAATGTTCTAGTTTTTCTTTTAGGTAGGCCGATTCAGTTTAGGAATCTTTCGAGTTGAACCTTTGCCATTTGAACAGTACTTAAAATGTTGAAATCCAAAATTATTTGTTTCTTCCAAATCCTAGCCTCATGCGATTTAAAAATTAGGTGCAATTTTTAAGGCAATTTAAAAATACGATTTAAGGCAATTTAAATTAGGTGCAATTTAAAAATTTGATTCAAAGGAGGTGAAATTTAAAAAAGGCAATTTAAAGGCAATTTAAATTAGGTGCAATTTAAAAATGCAATTTAAGGCAATTTAAAAATGTTAAAATTAGGTGCAATTTAAGGCAACTTGCCTCATGCGAGTTGGGCTTCAGTTCACTTCCAAATACAACCAAAAAAATAATATCTTGGCACCAAAAATCTTTATGGTGGCTTGAAAATTTATTTGCATCTCCAAATATGAAAAATTTAAGCTCCAAATTGATACATATCTTATTATCATCATCATTATAGCCTTTCTCAATTAATTGGGATGATGGCTTCACAAATCCTGATCTGCCACTCTGTTCTATTAATAAGTCCTCATATCTTTCTACTACTTCCAATCATATCATTTTGAACCGACCATTGTCCTTTTCTCCTTCAATTATATTTTGTAGTTATATGGATAATTAAAATGAGAGACCAGATTAAATATGTTTCAAGGTCTACTGTTTTAAAGAACTGATATTTTTTTCTCATACTTATAATTGTCAATCAATTTGATGATATTTGACGCTCGAACTATCTTATAGAGGTTTTTTTTTGGGGGGTGAGTCAGTGAGGAGAGAGCTTCTACCCTTGATAGAAATTCGACGATGTAGCGTTGCAAATCGTTAAGCGCTAAGCATCTAAGCCCGGGCCCTTTTCCAATCTTATTGAGGCTTGGCCTTGCCATTTCTCATAATGGAGTGGCCTTGTATAAAATCTGCCCGTTTTTTTTTCGATGTATACCTTACGTACAAGGGAAAAATATAGTTTTACTTTTTCTTTTTCCTGTTTTTTCTTGGGCGTAAGTAATACAAATTCCCTATGTGGTGTATAAAACACAATTGCACGGATATCTCTTGATGCACGTCATGTGACAGGGGGGTTGCATATTCCCCATCACAAATTTACGTAGTGGAGTACTTTATCATCAAAATATCTAGGAAAAAGTTTGTATAAGGATGCTACCTTATAACGTAGAACTACGATGCCCCTAAAAAATCAATCCGAAAAGGCAGTTTTAATGTTGAAAAACCCTTTGATTGATCATCTTGACATCAAGATGTATGACTATAAAAAGTAAAAAGATGTAAGTCTCAGAAATAGTGCATTTACAACATATTATCTATACCGTCTATTTTCAAGATTTTTTTATATCTATAAATCTACTTGATTTTAACCATTTTTTAAATTTAAAATTTTATAATTAGATATAAAAATAGATTTTGAGATAATCCTAATAATATTTTACATCAAATTTATATACCATGATAAAATTTGAAGGTACACCTTACCTCTACTCCTACATATACATATCTATATGCCAACTGCACCCAAATATCAATGTCATATGGAAAGAAACATAAATGGAAAGAATCTAGTTATCAAGACCAAGTGCACCACCTTTTTCCAATGGCCGGGCCATCGACTAGTGTGCTATTTTTTTAAAAACATAAGCACTTGGACCATAGACTAGTGATGTTTTTTTTCTATCATAAGCCCTTTCGACTGGTACGACCACCAACGGGTTTTATCTAAAATAGGAGTTAGATTGGATAATAAATAAGCAAAAAATCAATATTTGACTTTTTTTTTTTTTTTTTCATGAGATTAGCTAATTTTGATTTATTAGAATTAGCTAAAGAGAGTTTTGACTAAAGATGTTTTTTTTCTATCATAAGCCCTTTCGACTGGTAGGACCACCGACGGGGTTTATCTAAAATAGGAGTTAGATTGGATAATAAATAAGCAAAAAATCAATATTTGACTTCTTTTTTTTTTTTCATGAGATTAGCTAATTTTGATTGATTAGAATTAGCTAAAGAGAGTTTTGACTAAAAAAAAAAAAAATTGCAACAAATTATAATGGGTTTTAGGTTTTACAATAGTTGTTCTATGTTTTTCTTATACTTTTTTTTTATCCAATCCAACCAATACCTCCATCCAGCAAAACTTAGAATCGACCCCTCACGGTTTCAGTAGCCTGTTGATAACACTATATCATAAACATCACATTTTAGGTGGTAAATGAGAAGTGAGAGAGGAGCATATCTACTATGCTCTTGCAGGAGCACGGTGCACATCTACTTCCTTGGTCCGAAGGTCGACTCGCTTTTGTTTTTGAATGCTCAAATTTGTGAACTATCTAGTAGTCACTAAATGTTTATTTTCAAAAGAAAAGATTCCAATTTTGAGTTTTCTTAGATCCCAACGTGAAAATTTGGAGCCGCTTTTAAATCGTTACACATTATACTATAGTTGGACCGCATTTCTACATATGCGGTCCAGAAAGTGTAAAGCATCCATTCTAAAGATGGATGCGAGTAGGTGTTTCATCTAAAAAACAATAGTGATTAACAATCCAAATGTTTTTTAATTAGAATTATTATTTTGAATTTTTAAAATTTATTTATTTATTCATATTCATGATCTCCATGTTAGGGATTACATGTCCTTAAAAATTAAAAATTAAGTCCTAAAGTCCATCTCAAAAATATATTTATTGAGAGAGCGCCATAAAGTTTGTAATAACAATTTTAGAGAGCAACACGGATACAAATTTAAGAGAGAGAAAGAGAGCAATGAAAAGATGGAGTAATTGAGATTTGATAAAGCATCCCAGAGTTGGAAAATTGAGAACCAAACAAATAACTACATATTAATGAAAATGATAGTAACAATAATTAAGGAAACCCCAACTATACTGTTCCCTAACTTCCTTATCTCTCATGGAACTGAAAATACTACAACCAACCCATCACCTCTCCCTCTCCCTCTCTAAGAGAACAATGACCAACGATCTCTCTCATGGAACTCCAGATACTAAGCGCCAATCAGCCCAATAAACTTTCTCTCTCTAAAAAACCTCTCTCTCTCTCTCTCTAAAAGAATAATGCCCCAATCAACCGAAAGGGCACTCTCTATCTCTAGACGTGGCGGATGCGGCCAAGGGAAGCGGAGACCATGTCCCGAGCATGGCCCTTACAACTGAGAGCTCTAAGCAATTTCCATGCCCCTTTACAACCCTTCTCTTCCCTTACACAGACTCTAGACGAATTCGACCTCTCAAAGATCGCCGGATTCCGGCGCCTTTGCCGGAATTTAATGTCTCTCAATTGAATTTCCGGCGCTTTTACCAAACCAATCATCAAAAATTGCCCCCTTGATCTCGTCGGAAAATCACTCTTCTCCGGGAAATTTCGGTTTTCCCGTGGTTTTGTGCCCGAAAAGGGGGGAATGGAGGTCGAACTCCTGTGCAATTTTCGGTGACTCGGTGAAGGATAACTGTAGGTTCTAAGCCGCCTGTGATCAACCGGTCTCTCGACTCTGGGCTCGAAGCTACTCTGATGGCTCCCTGTAAATGAAGAGAGAGTAACAAATGGATTCAGCTTGATTAAATAAAAAAAAGTCTCAATGATCGTTAGATAGATAGTGCGCGCGTGTCTGAGAGAGAGAGAGATTTTAGCCTCCATTGTTTACTCTGAATTTTTGAGAGAGAGAGAGTTTTTAGCCTCCATTGTTTGCTCTAAATTTGAGAGAGAGAGAGAGAGAGAGCAAGCATTGTGCTTCCATTTCTAACTCTAAATTTTACTTTTCTGAGGACGAAAGAAACATGAAGCTAGTTTTTTCACTCCATTTTCAATGCTCTGAATGAGAAAGAGATCCGTACCTGCTAGCTCTCTGTTACTTCTCAATGGAAGAAACCCACCATGGAAGAACAAGTCCTCTGCATCACACATCTCTGCCGTCGCATCTCTAAAGAACTCAAAATACTCCATCTCTGCTAAAGATTTACAGGATCTCCGTTCTTTCAAGAAGCTTTCTCTCTCTTCTCCCTTTTCAATTGGGAGATCACAGAGAGAAAGCACATCATCCTCGAAATCCCTAATCTCTTCCATGCTCTCTCCTCCTTCCTCTGCACCGTCCTACGTCCTCTGCTCTTTCAAATTGAACAGAACATAAAAAACCTAACCTTTTCACCTAGAGAGCGAAAGAAAGAAAATCCTTCGACTTGCAGGAATCCTCTCAAAATCCAAACTTTGAACCTTTACGAAATGGAGCAAAGTTGTGGAGAATGAAAACAATGGGTCATGAGGTTGATACTCTTTGGGGGTTCAAGAGTTCTGGATTTTTATAATGGGATTCTTGCTTTTGGACCTTCTGGAGCGAGAAGACAGATTTTTTTAAGAAACATGGAGAGTTTCACGTCTCTTTCTCTCTCCTTTAAGATTAAGAGTTGTTCTTTCTCTCTAAAAAACTCAGGCGTCTTTCTCTCTCCTTTAAGATTAAGACTTATTTCTCTCTCAAAAATTCTATGATTCGGTTCCTCTCTCTCTCTCTAAAAATCGATGAACCAAACTTTGCATCTCCTTCAAGAAGTGAGGCTCACTTTTCCCTCCTTTTCATTGATTATGAATTTATGGCCCTTTCCTTTTTAATCTTTTTTTAATTGAAACTTAATAATTTTTTTATTTTTGTCTATTTTTCATTGACGGATATTTTGTCTTGCCTTGTGAGTCATGACGGTACCCTACCGTTTCTTTCTATAGCAACCGGCCCCCATCAATTCTAGAAATGACATATTAGTATTTGACCCCTCAATCGACCAAACTACCCTTGTGTTGTGGCTTCGAAGACCAAACGACAGTTTTGTTTTTCTTTTTTTGCCCTTTTTTTTTAATGTTAACAAGACCAAACCCCTTTTTTTTGGTACGAGAAGTTAGCATTTTTTGTCATACAACGGTTTAAAAAAGTCTCAAAAAAAGTTCTTTTGATATTGAAAAATCCTGCAATGGATATCTCAACCTTGTACAGATAAAATAAAAAATAAAAAATTCTAGTCCCAGCTACTCTTCTGGTAACACTATAGCTACTCTTCTTGTAACTCTATCTAGACTATCTATTTTTAATATTTTTCTTGTGTTTATAGAATTGCTAGATGTATATTATTTAGGTAAATTAATAAAAATATATCTTAATTTTTGTTTTATTTAAATAAAAAACCTCATTTTTCTAAATCTCGATCATAGCTTATTTTTCTCATTTTTTATTTTATTTTTACTAAAATAACCTTTACAATAAAAACATGGTGCATCAATGTACTTTAAATGCAAGGATGACTTTCACACGGTGTTTTAAAAAACGCCGAGTCGAACCGGACTTGCCCGGTTCGACTCGGAAATCGCAAAAAGTGGAACGTATCGGCTAAAATCGGAAATCATCCCGTTCTAGAGAGAACCGGACGACTCTGTACAGTGACTCGCCGATTCACTGTACGGAATCGGCGAGTCCCGTACGGAATTTTTTTTTTTTTTTGTTTGTAATCCATGATAGATTTTTTTGTAATACTTGATCGATTTTTTTGTAATCCATGATCGAATTGGTTTTGTTTTTTTGTAATCCATGATCGAATTTTTTGTTTTTTTGTAATCCATGATAGAATTTTTTGTAATCCATGATCGAATTTTTTGTAATCCATGATCGAAATGTTTGTTTTTTTTCTTGTAATCCATGATCGAATTTTTTGTTTTTTTTTTTTTTTTTGTAACCCATGATAGAATTTTTTGTAATCCATGATCGAATGTTTTGTAATACATGATCGAAATGTTTGTTTTTTTTTTGTAATCCATGATCGAAATGTTTGTTTTTTTTTTGTAATCCATGATTGAATTTTTTGTTTTTTGCTTTTTTTGTAACCCATGATAGAGTTTTTTGTAATCCATGATTGAATTTTTTGTAATCCATGATCGAATTGTTTTTTTTTTTTTTTGTAATCCACGATTGAATTTTTTGTTTTTTTTTGTTTGTTTTTTTTTGTAATCCATGATCGAATTTTATGTAATCCATGATCGAATTTTATGTAATCCATGATCGAATTTTTTGTAATCCATGATTGAATTTTTTGAAAATTTGTGATTTTTTTTTTTAAATCCATGATCGAATTTTTTTTTGTAATCCATGATAGAATTTTTGGAAAATTTGTGATCTTTTTTTTTAATCCATGATCAAATTTTTTTTTGTAATCCATGATAGAATTGTTTGAAAATTTGTGATTTTTTTTTTTAATCCATGATCGATTTTTTTGAAAATTTGTTATTATTATTTTTTAATCCATATTATTCAAAGAGAAAATGAGAGAGATGATGATTCTGAGGCCACCCTATCCCAGCCATATTATTCACATATCGAGTCCCAACAGCAACAGTGTAGGGATGAGCACGACAGTGCAGGTGAGCATGAAGGATGAACAATCTTCGGGGAGTTTAGATTGGGAACACAACAAAACACTAATATTTAGGGATTTGAGAATAGTCAGACGCCTGCTAATATCGATGATTCGTTTTTAGATCGAATCAATGAATTGTTAAACGAATTCAATCAATGGCACCAGCGTGACCAAGAAGAACAATAACGTCGTCTATCATTTTATTTTTAGATCATATGTTACTAATTTTATGCTTTATTGTAGTCCATGTATGTTGATATACTCATTTCATGATAATTATATGTTTATCCTTTTGTGTGATGTAAATTAAATGCTGAATGACGGTTCATGCAGGGAAAGAACATATCAATATTCACATATTTATTCAAAAACATGAAAATTCTTAATGGAGTACCCTCATTTCTTAGTGAATTCCTAAAAAATAATATTTATAATGAATTTTAATAATTTTTTCGGATTTTTTTTGGATTTTTTTAAAATTTTATTTTAACCGATTCATCCGATTTCCAATCCGGATCGTCGATTCGCTGATCCGGATCGGTTTTTTGGAAACCCGATCCAAGTCACCGATCCGTCTTTTTAAACCATTGCTTTCACATATTATAAAGCACTTAAAGTACAACGTCTACTCAAATGAGTATCACGGTACTTAAAAAACGGTGATAGTCTAAAAAAATAGCATGACTACTCGAAGGGAAATTCGATCCCGAATCTCTCTTCGGCAAAGAAAATTGGTGGTTTTGAGTAGAAGAAACAAAAAACACCAGCAACTACACGCTCCCATCCCAAAGCAAATCAAAGAGGGAAAGCACAAATAACCCAACCTAATGTTTGCTCCCAAAGCAAATCAAAGAGGGAAAGCGCAAATAACCCAACCTAATGTCCAAAAATTTAGAAAGAGAAATTTTATCATTGCTAAGAAGCATCCGAAACCAGGCTGTTCGGCTGTAACATGTAAATGCAGTCAAAAGAATGGGGATGGAAAATGCCTATGCATCATGTATGAGAGTCTCCGTGCTTCTCAGGAGGGATTCTTTAATGGGCAGAGCAAAAATTACTCGAATGAGGAGAGTTAAAAAACCAGAGGAAATGGGGGGTTTTATTGACCGTCAAAGACTTGAAACCCCATTAAGTTTGAGGTTCTAGAAAGAGAAAATACTAGTGGTGTGGCTAAAATCGAACCCATAGAGGGAGGAAACGAAAATGGTGTTGTTAAAATTGAATCTATTCGAAAAAACAGAAGGCCCCTGAGAAATTTTGCCCCAGAGAGTAAGAGCCCCTGAGAAATTCAGCGCTAGAGGGGAAGAATGGAGACCCTAAACCACCAAAAATAGTTTCTTCTTTTTTTTTTAATAAGGTGAAAATTAAAGTATATTTATGATAATTTTCTTATTATTTATTGAGTTTTAAATTTCAGAATTAGATATATAAATAAATTTTCAAGCAATTATAGGGTTTTCGTTACTAAAATTAATCTTTTGACACAATTTAGAGGTGCAATTTATGCTATTTAAGGTTGATATCCTTAATAAACCAGACTCAATAATAATTGTAAAATTAACTCTCTTATGGCATTTATAAATCTACCTGTTGATTTTATTTGCAAACATAAGGTCTTAAGTCTCTTCATAAAAAGGAAATTATGAAAGGGGGTTAAAATCGATAGAGACATTGCTTTGTGCTTTAAGTTCTATAACATGTCAAAATTCAAGTGGAATGGAAACTAAAAACTCCTATTCCTTTTCTTTGAATTGATGCATTACTCAAGGATCCATGGCTCTCTATCTTTGTTTGTGAGATTTCTAAGAGCTCTTGCTTTGGAAAAAGGACATTTGTGATATGGATTAAATCTTATAGAGTTGCAAGTCAGGATCATGTGTATTTTGATAGGCATTGTGAATTAAATCAACACTCGTAGGTAGAATGCTAAATAGTTAATCTATCATGGGTACTTGGATAAATTCCCCATATATTAAATTATACAAAAGGACATATACCAAAAAAAAATATGGGGTTGGATCCAAGGCTTGGTCAGGTCCATGTTTGTTTGACCCGAACCTAGCTGTCAGGTTCATCCCCCGTGCAAACCCAGCCCATGTCAGTTCAACCAACTTGTTTAGCACCTACTAACTTATCTTTCCAGTGCAAGTTTCAAGACTCAACAATTTGAACACAAGAAGCCCCATGTTCCAATGTAGAATCAAAATAATACATATTTGTTGGCATTTATAGTAGGAAAAGTATCCCCTCCACATCATGGGATCAATTGTACGGCTGCACAATCAACCTTCCAATAGTTGAGGTTTCACAAGGCTATATCTAATAGCCAAAAATTTAATTTCGTATTTTTTTTTTTTTACCTTTGTTTAAATGCTACATTCATCTGAAATTTGGAATATAAGTTCATTTTTACAAGAAATCTCAATAAAAATAATTAAAAATTTTTCAAATAAAAAACCAAAATACATCTAAGGGAAATTATTAGAAATATACTTTAATTTTTGACAAATAAAAAAAAAACCCTCAAATTTCATAAATCTAGTCCACACCCTTTTTTCCTCAATATTGGCATTTAAAATACTTCGAGTTATCACAACATTTAAAATGCCGTGTAAAATACGCAGTCATAACGGTACTTAAAGTACCGTAATGCTAGGGCTTCACAATAATAAGATTACTGTGAAGGCTATTTTGGTTTAAAACAATGTCAAAAAAAAAGGTGTGGATGAGGTTTATGATAATTGAACGTTTTTTTCTGATTAGACAAAAATTAATGTATGTTTCTAATAATTTTCCTACATCTAACTACATTTAGGTTAATATATTTTGTTTAAAACATTTTGTATTATTTTTATTTAATTATCCTTATAAAAATAAAATAAAAACCTAAATTTAATTAAATATATTTAAAAAATAAAACTGAAAAGTAAAATTAATTTTTGACCCTTGAATAAAGCTAGGTTCAATGGGAAACATTAAAAAGATGCTCGTACACCTTTTAACTGCGACAACGTATGTACGCAATACCATCCCTTCATAATGTTTGGAAATCCATATTTCTTTGAAACCCCATTTTTGGAATCCATCCATGCTTTAAAAATCAAAAGGAATATGATTGGTGGGTCGATGGAAATAGCCTCAAAAGTCACACAACCACACATTAATTGGAGAAACAAAATTTCCAATTTTAGTTGGTTGAACATTTAATACTTTTCCTTTTTCAAAAATGCTTCTCTCCTCTCTAAACTTTCTAGCTTGAAATGTCTAAGCATATGTTGCCCATTATGGTTCACACATTGATGGCTATAAAGTCCATTCTAACTGATTTTTCATTTTAAAAAATGGGAAAGGTTTCTATATTTCCCCTATAGCATAGACAAAGTATGCTTCTCTTTATCCAACCATCCAATTTTGATCAAGAGAGCCACTCACCGTTTGATCTTAGATCCGACGTCTTAAAATATTTTATTTTTAGTTTTTTTTTTATACAAATTTTATAAATATGAAATTTGGTACGTGCCATCTTCTCATTGGGGAGCACCTATAAAAAATATTAAAAATAATTTTTCAATACAATATAATGCTCCCTTGAAATTTTCAGGAGTATTTTGGTTATTTTATTTTATTAAAAATATTTTTTTATATTTTTTGCTAGTGCGAGTTTAATAGAGGATTGGATGTACAAAATTTGGTATCAAAATAGTTTATAGAAAAAAATTAAAAATAAAATAGTGTATAGATGTGACATTGTGATTGGGGCAATCTTAGCCCTCCATTCAAAATAGATGGTTGGATGAAGGGAAGTATATAAGTTTTATGTTGTAGGGGAAACATAAAAAGCTTGCCCTTAAAAAAATAGGGTCCAAAAACATAACTTCTTTATAACCAAAATTATTTAATATAATTTGGACAATATTTTTATTAGTTCAAAAAATGTGAATTTGGTTTCTAAATTTAAAACCAACTTTACTACGAAAAAGGTCACCTAAAGAAACCACGGGTTCCTTTCATTGTGAGAAGTCTGCATTTAGAGAGCTTGTAAGAAACCATTGTGTTTTGTTAATGGTAATTCTTAATTCCTTTATTTTTTTTGTTGACAAGAATTGTAATTATTAACTCATGTACATTCTTTATACCAGTGCTTTAAAATCCAGATCGGGGGAGTGGATTTAGTGGCTCGTCCACTTTATAGATCCATGTCAAATCGCAAGATCATCAATCTAGATTGGTCCCAGATGACAATCAAGAAAATATTAAAAACAAAAATAAAATAAAATTTATAGTAGGGAGTTAAGGGATGGGGATTTTTGTTTTTGTTTTTGTTTTTGGTTTAGGCCATTTCTAAATCAACAACTAGAAAGTTTAGGGCGGTATAGCAATTTACTAAGATAACTTTAACCTCAAGAATTTTTATCTTGAATTGGAACGTTCTCGAGTATAATTCTTATGTCAAATGGAGAATGAGCCATGCAGTTGCGTAACTATTCAAACTCCAGTCACATTATGAGGACGAGATTTCTATGCAGCCAAGCCAGCCGGCCTCTTAATAAATCTTTTGTTGGGATGGATTTTTGGATTTAAATTTTAAAGACATTTAATCTCTAACATGGTGGGGTGGGGGGGAATCAACCTGTAGACTAATTTGGAGAAAGAAAAAAAAAAATCCACTGGGAATCTCCAACTATTAGAAAAAATAATGTAGACTGACTTTGGAAAAGAAAAAAAAAATCCCACTCGAAATCTCCATGTATTAAAAAAAATAAGACAAGGGCGAGATGTAAGTGCCAAAACGTTTCAATATTCAAATTTCTCCTTTTGAAAATAGTCCAGTTATTCCTAGGTAGTTCCCAAAATTTCATAATGAAAATTTTCCAAAGCATGTCTTTTAACTAGAGATTGGATGTGAAGTACACCCCTAGAGAAACATAATATATGAGCTCTTCGTATGATATATTACATCATCATTATCATCCAAGTTTTATACTAATTATTGGAGTCGGCTGCATAAACATATTCCTTCATTCTTTTTTATCAAAAGTCATACACTCAATAAGACCAAAAGTCTCCATATTTTTTCTTTATACTTTTGTCCGTATCCTTAGGGCCTTCTCTTTGCTCTTCTAGAGCTTTCCATTTGAATCAAATCACACCCCGTAACTGGTGTTGCATTAACTACACGATACATATAGTCAGCCCACCTAAGTTTACTTTTCCTTATCGTATCCCTTGTTGAAGCTATACCAAAGTTGTCTCGTATGAATTTATTTCAAATTCTGTCATTTCTTATCTTGCCGCTTATTCATCTAAACAATCTAAGCTCAGCTACATTCATCTTATAGATATGTTATTTCTTGACCATCCAAAATTCCATCTCATGAAACATGGCCGGTCTTACTGTGAACTACAAAACTTCTCCTTCAGTTTCAAAAGTATGCGGCAACACAACACATAAAACCACATAATTTATTACAATAAAAAAAATATCCAATTAATCATACCATAGGACAAGAGGGTTTAGTCACACCAAAGTCGCATAGACCGTTCGCTTTGACTGTGTATAATCAATAAAAAATCCACTGCGGTCCAGCATGTATATGAATGGTATACCTAAACCATATCAAACCCAACTCCCTGTGTGATTAATTTAATGGAGGCAAAACTAGTATATGCTCCACTGGAGGCTAACAATTCCAGCTGGAGCGTATTTTAGAAGGAAAAACTTTGTATGAGGTGTTAATTTTATAGAATTGAAGTGATGTGCACTTCGAAAACTTATCAAAAAAAAGTTTGCTCTAACACTACACAAGACTTAATATTAAGTGTACTTATGCAGTGCTTCCTGCACATGTGTTATGGGGAACATAGTGTAAATTGTACGTTGTGCATACAGCCAACGTGACTACACTTTGTATATTGACTGATTTTTGTTGTGAACGGTGCACAACATGTAAGACTGAGTAACAAGTGCACTTATGTAGTGCTTTGTGCGTATGTGTCTTTGGGAACATAGTGCAAATTGTAGGGTGTGCAGACACACAACGCTCAACATAAGTGGGGGCAACATTGTTACGTTTTGCACATGTATCTTGCACATTGAATGATTTGTGTGGTGCACAGTGCACAATACACATGACTAAGTACTAAGTGCACTTATGTAGTGCTTCGACCACATGTGTTTTGGGCAACGCAATGCAAATTCCACAGTGCGCGGGCACAACGTTTGTGCTTAAGTGTAGGCAATGCGCTTCCATTTTTTAAGGTTTTTAGGTATTTATATACTTGCGCAATCTATATTATTTATTAAATTTTAAATTTTATAATTAGAGATGAAATTGGATTTTGAGGCCATCGTAAAATTTTCGACACCAAATTTGCATTTTCCAACAAGATTCGGAGGTGCACCTAACTTTGAATCTTTAAGGATGGACACCTTATACGAACCTCACCCACTCTAGAGTCACTTTCGTGAGCTAAATTTTAGTTAGGAATAATTTTGCAATCACAAAATATGAGGATGCAACATCGACCAACCTCAAATGAAAAAGCAAAAGTAATACTCATGCCCCTTATATATTTTCCACAAAGAAATAACATCATAAGATTGAAAATATATTATTCGTGTTTTGGACTGTTGGAATAAGTATTAAGAACTCAAATCTAATTTTCTTTTTTATTTTGAAAATACTTGTATAGTAATTCTAGCAAGCTTTTTATATTTCTTCTACTTATAAAATTTATATACTTCCCCCTATCCAACCATCAATTATGAATTGACGGTTGAAATGGCCCCAATCACAAAGTCACGCCTCTATACTATTTTATTTTTCTTAAACAATACATTTTGACACCAAATTTTGAACGTCCACTCCTCTCTTAAACTTGCACGTGTAAAAAATATATAAAAAAATTCTCAATAAAAATAAGCGACAAAAATGCCCCTTAAAATTTTAGGGGTATTTTAGTTATTGTATTTTATTAAAAATAATTTTTAAATAATTTTTTTAGGTGCATCTCATTGAGATGATGATACATACCAAATTTTATATTTATATAATTTGTATAAATAAAAAAAAAAATAAAGCATATTGACACGTTGGATCTAGATCAAATGGTCACTTGATCTAAATTAGGGCTAGATTGGGGGAAGGGAGTATATGTCTTGTATACAGTAGAAGTATAGAAACCTTTCACTTATAAATTTCAGGTCCAAAAAATCGTGAAGGGTTTTTCCTGATGCATTATTGACAACTATAAGAAAAATAGTACACTACATGATTTATAATACAAAAATTAATAATTAAAATAAAAGATTTAGTTATCAATGTAGAAATTATTAGAATGGATGCCAATTTTCTTTAATTATTTATGTTTCCTGAATAAATTAGTGGAAGAGATTGTTAGTAGAAAGAGAGAGATTTCAAATGGCCTCATTGTATGAATCCTATCTTTAAATTAATATTACTAAATTTATGTTAAAGACCATCATATTATAAAAATAAAAAATATAATTAGACCATTTATTCCTAGGTTGTACTAAGTAATACCTTTTATTTTTTTGACAATAAATACTTATTGTGTTATCTTTTACTTTTTTTTACAAGAAAAATATGATACTTGTTGATTATCTTCTTCTTCGTTTTTTGACAAAAGAAGTAGATGTTGTACGACATTTTTTTTTTGCTTGTTGCATTACTTTTTATTTTATTTTATAAGAAAAATAAAAAAATGATGTTGTCAATGTATATTTTATTTTTTTATGCCTTTTGTTTTATTTTTTTGCAAGAAATACTTGTTTTATTACCTTGTATTTTTTTTACAAGAAAAATAAAAGACTGTTGTATTATATTTTTTATCTTTATCTTGAAAAGCTTTTTATTTTATATTTTTTCTATTTTTTTACAACAGTATTTTATGCCTTTGTTTATTTTTTTGACAACAAATTGTATTTTTTATACAAGAAAAATAAAAAAAGTGTTGTATTGTCTTTTTTATCTTTATCTTGAAAAGCCTTTTATTTTATATTTTTTCTATTTTTTTACAACAGTATTTTCTGCCTTCGTTTATTTTTTTGACAACAAATTTTTTTTGTTGTGCGCTAAGGGGTTCGAACTCAAAAAATTTATTATTGTGCGTTAAGGGGTTCGAACTCTAGACGTCCACCAAAAAATCGGTGTTGTCAACCAACATGGCCACATCGCTTAATATAATTTTAGTAACTTCTATAATAATATATATTCAATTTTCTTGCTTTAATAATTTTTTGTGGGAATTATCTCACATCGAAGGATGAGTGTCGCTTGGTTCTTTATAAAGTCCTATGTAATAGACACTCCATTGCGCATGTAGAAACGCGAGGGGGCAGACATATGAGGTAAGTTACCACGTGTGGAGGAATTTTAAGTGCTACGTGTTGCTCCCGTGAGGCTGCCACTCGCAATTCGCTATTTCGTGGAACCAGTTCGGTAGCGGACGATTCCCGTATCGAACCGGGCGAGTCCAGCTCGACTCGACGAGTTTTTAAACACTGGTTACAACCATCCGACGTACAATTTGATAGCTTGGGTGTGTTACAAATTTCGAAAAAATTCTTAAGATCCAATGGTCAAGATTAATTGTGACCACCTTGCACTAAAAGAAAATTGTCTCATTATATACTTTCAATTTTGGCTCAAAAATTCTTAGGATCTGAAAATCTATTTTCATCTCTAACTATAAAATTTTAAACTCCAAAAATGGTTCAAATCAAATAGATCTATAAACATATGAAAATCTTGAAAATAGACAGTCGAAAGTATGTATTGTAAAATGTGCCATTTTGGAGCTCAAAATCAGTGTGTTTTTCATTTCTAGATATCCCTTGTCAAGATGATCAATTTAAAAGGTTTTCCAACATCAAAATAGTCTTTTTTTACGGACTTTTGCACCTTAATTCTACAATTTAAAGTTACAACCTTATATAAATTTTTTTGTTATTAAATCATTATGAATTTCTTAAGTGAGTACACCACATCTATTGCGATACTATTCATAAGCAACAGATCCAATCATCCATTCTGCTGCAACACCAACAGCACCTAGGATGTGTATAGTTAAAATGAGTGATTTAAAAAACGAATCCACCAGGTGACGTACCCATGTCAATAACCGATCAAAACCGGCAAACCGACAACCCAGATCAGCAAATTGGCCAACTCGTGCAAAAACGGGTTTAAAAAATTTCACAAAATAGCAAATTTTTTTAAAAAATCTATATTTGAAGTATCCAAAACAATTTGAGAGATTTACATTATAGATTATCATGATTTTGAACAATAATATGTACATTACATTGATTTGACAGTCAAAGTAGAGTTTAAAATGTAATCAATAACAGTGACATGGATCTATAAGAGGCCATAATCATCAAGAAATTATGTTGCTATCATTTATCAATATAGACATCAAAATAAAAAAATATTTTAACTGGCAATGTTAACATGATTGCAATCAATATAATAATTCATTCACTATAACAGTTCCATCAATCTATCATATTATGGGTGCCGTTTATATAGAACCGAGGCTCTAAACAATCAAAATAAAACACATATTCAAATAGCGTCAAGAAATGTGATTTCAATACTTGAAATCTTTGTGATGCACAATTCAATCCAATGACACCAATTTACGCATCTAGTAGATCCTTGAACAAGGTTTTGGAACTCTATCTGACAAATGTCCATCCAAAAACGAGGAAGAAATGAATGGGTTTGTTGAATTTTATAGTGTACTTTTTCCAAAATAATAATAATAATTAAAGATTGTTTAGTTAAAATCACAATGAACATCTAAAATATCAATTGGTTCAGTCCAATTTGATCAAATGCTTTAAAATATTTATAAAATTTGCTATCCGATCTATTAAAAATGTTAGTGTATTTTTTTGAAAGTATATTAGTTTTTATGTTAATTTATCATAAGTGATGCAGTAAGGTTGCACTTTTAAGTTTGCACAGTAAGTAGAGGTTGTACTTTTAAGTTTGTACAGTAATGAAGTTTCTTTTCCACTTTCTTCTTCTTTCCATTTGCTTGTGAGACTTGAAAACATTGTCACACTAAGTGAGAAGTAAATTGTTTCAGTGATGTGGCATCAAGGAGCATAGTATATGTACTTTTATAAAATGACTTTAGATCAAGTCGTCGTCCATTTAGGAGTTCCAAAAAGAAAATATTCATATCAATTTTATAGAGAGAAAAACGACAGAGCAGAAGGACAAAAAGTGAGTGCGAGAGAGAGTAACCGTAGTTGGATCTTACCTCATCCCACATGAAAAGAAAAACAGAAAACATAGATGCCTTGATTTTCCATTAAGAGGATGGAAATTAAAGTCATCGAGAAAACGATTAAAGCACATAAGAAAAGAAAAATAGCAGGAAATTAGCATTTCAAAAAAAACAGAGTAAAAGGACGTTAAAGAAACCGTGATCACAAGAAGCAAATTGCAAGTTAAAGAATACAAAACCCGTAAAACAAAAGTATCATGGAAGCACAATGGCCATTTCCAACAATTAAGTAACACAAATTCAGAGCGAATTGAATTTACTGAAGCCCTCCAATCTAGTATTCATTCAACTTAAAGTCCACGAATCCTTGCTTCCATCGTCAAAATGACTGAATCAAAACAATTTCATCTCAAACAACCAAACCCCCAACACAAAAGAAAGCCTAAAGCAAGAAAAGATGAGAGAAAGACAAGGGGCCATGATCCATGAAAATTTACATCACTAACCCCAGGAATCAAGGCCAAAACCTAACCGCCAAAGCCATAGAGAGTGCGGCCCTGGCGCTTTAGGGCATAGACCACATCCATGGCAGTCACAGTCTTCCTGCGAGCATGCTCAGTGTAGGTAACGGCATCTCTGATAACGTTTTCAAGGAAGATCTTGAGAACGCCTCTGGTTTCTTCATAGATGAGACCACTGATACGCTTCACTCCTCCCCTTCGAGCCAAGCGGCGAATTGCAGGCTTAGTGATTCCCTGAATGTTATCGCGAAGCACCTTCCTGTGTCTCTTCGCTCCTCCCTTGCCCAGCCCCTTTCCGCCCTTTCCTCTTCCTGACATTTTCTCTCTCTAAAAAAATGCTACCCTTCTCTCTCTAAAACTTTACCCAACAAATCTCTCTCTCTCTCTCTCTCTCTCTCTCTCTCTCGCTCGCTCGAGAACTCCTTCACTCGGACACCGAAACGCGACTGCTGGAATCGAACGCGTGCGGATACATTTATAAATACCTCCTCTGTGACTTTCGCTGTTAGTTTGAGCCGGACGATTTCGGGTCAATCCGAGTTAATGGGATCTGGAGATTCCAAGCCGCGGGATTGATTTGGCGAAATTTGATTGGTCGCGCGGTGTGCTTTTTACATTTCGCGGGCTTGTGCTTTCTCAATGTTTCAAATCCGTTGGCTTTCGCGGATGGCGAAAGGGCGCTTCCACAGGATTTTCGATTTTACACAAAGTTTTTAAAAAAATTATCCGAATTTATGTCTCACACCAAGCGATCCAATTCAATATCTAATGATGATCACACACCATGAATAAAAAATAAAAAAATTAATTCATATGAAGCTGACGCTCTAAACAATCAAAGTTAGAGCACACATCAAAAATTTCACTATAAAAAATCGTTTTGATGTTTAAATATCTTCAAATTGATCATCTCGACATCAAGATGCATAGACATACGAAAAAAATACATTTCAAGTTTTGAAAATAGTACATCCTGTAATGCATTTTTAGATTATCAATTTTCAATATTTTTTCATCGATCTACTCCATCTACACTAGGTTTTAAGCTTTAAAATTTATAATTAGATGTGAAAATATAGTTTAAGGCTATCACAGAGATTTCCAATATTAAAAACACATTTCTTGATACTATTTGAAGGTGTGCTCTTATTTGATTGTTTAGAGCCTCGGTTCTATACAAATTGCATACAAAGATAAATGGTCTCTTTATCAACAATCTAGAATGGAAAATCCAACGATATCTAAAAAAATAAGTTTCCATAAGGCCTAGGATTTATGAGAACAAAAAAAAAAAAAAAACCTATCTCAAATCTTTGTCTGGAAAGCATTTTTTGTTGTTGTAAATCTCCAAGATGGCTCTAAAATCAATTTTAAAGACTGACAGTAACATTTGAAACTTAAAAAATGACACAAATCTTGTGGATCTATAAACATTTATTTTTATAGCGGAATGGATAGTCTAGATAATTTATTGTAATATACACCATTTTTAGAGTTTAAAATCCTAATTTATTTTCTCAAGCATAATGTTCAAGCTGAGATGATCGATATCAAGCTTTTTCAATGCTTGAATTGCATTTTCCACTCAGTTATGAGGAGAGGCTTCACTTACTTTGGTAAGGTTGCAGCCCTATTAAACCATTGTCCATGTCTAAATTTTAAATATTATAATATGAATGAAGTATATAGGAAATTAACATGAGAGAGAGGGAGAGCATTTAAATATTATAATATGAAAAATGAAAAGGTCTGTGGGAAATTAAATGTCATTTTCTTTTAACTTGGAGTTATGGTTTATTTAATGTTAAAATTATAAAGAATGGAGTATATGTCTTTTTTTATTTATCTTTATTCTAAGTTAAAGTGTATTTGCCCAAAGGTAACTTTGTAGGGGAATGATTTAAGCAACGGTTGTATAGTAGTATAATGCAACCAACTTAAAAAATCATGTTAGAGATATTTGTTTAACAATAATTTTTAAATGTACACTTTTTTCATTATGAAGAACAAGTACAAAAAGGAAAATTTTGAAAAAATACTCTAAAAAGTTTTCATTCTAGCCCAACCATTTTATTGAGATGGTTAGATTCAAGCCTTAAAAAGGATTTTTTTTACTCCCAAAAATTTTGTATAGAGTTATCACCATTAGATTAATAATGCTAAAAAAGAAAAAAAGTGAGTTTGAATTTTTAAGGCCTAGATCTTCAAATTCACCAAATCGATGGTCAAGATTCATTGTTGGATAGGTACTAATTTTGACCATATCTAGGGTGCAAATTGAAATTTGTTTTTCATAAGATTGATTTTGAGGATGAAGAAACTGTGTGTGCAAATTTTTGGGTCATATAAATGTCAACAATAAGGTTTTCTAGATGTGTGATTGCATTATACTACTATATAACCATTACATTAGATCATTTTCCACATATAAAAGTAATAAATTTAAAAAACTGAAAATAATAATCTTCATGAAGTAAATATTTAAACTATTGATTTTAATTTTTTTTGTATGGACTACCCATTCGCATTTTTCTTAAAAATTGATGTTTTATGCCTTGGGGACCTAAGTATAAGAATGCATTCCCTGACACATACAACCAAGGTATCCCCGATTTGGATCGAAATCCCCCAATCCATTCTTATTTGGATCGAAGTCTCCCGATCCATTATTATTTGGATCGAGAATTGTCTTACCTGAACTGGTTCCCGCATTCTATTGGGAACAGGCCGTGTCACCCTTCCTAGAATCGGCGATTCCGTTGTAGTGTATCACCGATTCTCTATAGCGGAATTGACGATTCCACTTTTCAACCGTGTACAATGCACTTTGTGCACGGGTTTTCATTGTTTGGTAGATTTTTTATCAACTCGCAATACTTTTTTTAGAGAATTATTGCTAGCAAATCAACGAAAAATGGTTATAGAATCTATACTCAAATCAATCGCTAACAATTTGAGATTTGTGGATTGGAAAAAATGGGTTTTTTGAAGGTTTAGAACAAATCCGCATTCTTGAGATTTTCGCATCGATTTGGAAAATTAAATTTTTAAAAATTTGTTTCTTTTTTTAGATAATTGAATGCTGTATAGTATTCTTGTTCAAATTTGTTCGATTAAACTACTACTCCCAATCGATTTTGCTTCCAAAGGCAATAAATCGAAGAGTTCTTGAAATTTTAATAATCGACCAAAAGTTGTAGATTTGGGTCAATTTTGCCCCAGTTTCAGTGGGATATATGATCTATAGAGATTTAATTCTCATATAAATCAGGTACATTTATTTTTCATTTCATAATTCTTTTTCTTCATAAATGTACCACAAATTTTAGGATTCCGCCATACAAATATGCTCTTCCAGAAATTTAAATCAAAATTATTGAAATTTGATTTAGAATGAGCGTAGTCAACATGTATTCATGTTACAGATCCATTGCAATGGATAGAAATATAAATGAGCATGGAGTTTGGGCCATTCATGTGAAGCGGTTTTAGGGATTTTGGGAAATCGTGTTGTGAAATTTAATTTTTTCTAATATATTTGGAGCTTATGGATATGGTTCATTGATGTATATGGTGTATAATTTGATATTTTATTATTTTTAAAAATTTGATATCATTATATTCTATTTTTAAGAGAAAAAACTTTTTTTAAATATTTTTTTGACGTCATAAGTTATAACATTGAAATTTATAAGCTATTTTTAATTAATATTTTTTAAATACATGATATTATAAGACAAAGTTAAATTTATTTTATTTATACACTAAAACAATTATAAAATATAATCCAATAATTCCAATTCTAGTATATAATATATGAGACTGTCTACAAAGAGACCATACCTTTTGTACAATGAGGTGACAAACTATTCCCACTCATTAAATGTCAAATTTGATGGTTTGGGGTAAATCTGAAAATATATGTTTTGAAACTTTATGTTTAATCAATAGCACTCTTACAACTACCCATTTAGAAATCTAATGGACAAGGTCTTTGTTGTCGACAATCATATAACATTATAGTTAGCTTATGATAATTTTGGATGAATAAAGAGAATTAATACATGTTTGATGTGATACTAATTTCATTTTATAAAGGGTATTATTATTTTTAATCTTATAATATGGAAGGATTTATTAATATTTTTTAATCATTTTGATGTAATATTAAAAGTATGGGTATGGTTTATATAAAGTTTCAACTTTGAACAATCCAATTAAGGCGCACCTCTAAATTTTATCATAACGTATAATTTTGGTGTAAAAAATTCTTAAGATTATCTAAAAATCTATTTTCATTTCTAATTATAAAATTTTAAACTCCAAAAATGATTAAAATCAAGTAGATCAATAAAGATATGAAAATCTTGAAAATGGACGGTCTAGATAATGTGTTACAATATGCACTATTTTTTGGACTCAATTTTATTTATTTATTGATATTCATGTATTTCGATGTTGAGATGATCAATTAGAGGGTTTTTCAATATTAAAACAATTTTTTTCGATAGATTTTTGAGGTGCATCTTTACTTCTACACCTGAATGTTGCAACATTACATAAACTTTTTCCTTATATTATTTATTATAATCAATGATTATGTAGACATCCAAACAAAGAAATAAGTCTAAGTAGTTGAACTTTTTTAATTGAAAAACAACTTTTTTTCGATAGATTTTTTTAGTGCATCTTTACTTTTACATTTGAATATTGCAACGTTATATAATTTTTTTTATATTATTTATTATAATCAATAATTATATAGATATCTAAACAAAAAAATAAGCCTCTTAACCTTTTGAATATCACCCCAAAAAAACATGAATGAGATTTTATAGAATGAGATTATTATATTTGGTACATAAATGTCACAATTACGTACAACTATCCATGTGAAATCAATAGCATGGTTGGGTCATAAAATTCAAAATTGTTTTGTTTTTTTTGAACTTTTGAGTTGGTAAATGAAATAAATGCGACCATCAAGTTGTCAAGATTAATTGGTAAAGGTAAATGGCCTCAAAACATTAGGCGCGGATTGGTCCCTCTGTCTCACGTTAAAAATCAAAAGTGTGGATTTTTCCTGTTTTTCTCTCAGGTTCAAGATAGAGGTAACTCAGCTGAGGTATTGTGGTTTAAACCTGCAACAAAGGAGAAAGAAAATAGGTGGGGTTTTATACGAACTGTATAATTTTATTGTGAAAATCAGCGCTTTATGTGGAATTCAAACTGCTATTTTAAGTGAGAGATATCTATTGTTTTGTTACTCTTTTGTGTCAATAATTGTGGGTTCTTCTTCCTTTAATTTTCTGCAACTTGGTTGAGAGATTGTAAGTTTTTGAAGTGGCTTGAATATTCTTTTCATTTCAATTTTCCCATGGATATAACGATTCCGTTTTTGTTTTACTTCTGATTTGTTTTTGAAAATCTTAATTTAAGGATTGGTATTGCTTTTTATACTGCTATTTGCCAGTTGTACTACAAACATGTGATTGGTACATAGGGGCGCATGTATATATTATCTTTGGTGTTGAAAAATCTTGCATGTGTTAGAGATTGATACATATGGGCGCATGTATATATTTCCAGACGATTTCAATCTTGAAAATTAATACTTGGAAAATTCGTTTCGTTGATTTGAATATATCCTATTTGGTGAGCTTCAAACCAGAAATTTAAAGCCACACTCTTGAACTTGGTTTAGGGTTAGTTTCTACATAATCTTTCTTCTTCAAAAGATATATATATTAACACCATCAATTTCCCATCTCCACATCTGTATGGGTTCTGCCCTTTTCAGACTTCAGAGGCAGAGCATTGCATCTCTCTCTCTTTCTCTGATTTCCCATCTCCACATCTTAATGGGTTCTGCCGTATTCAGACTTCAGAGGCAGAGCATTGGATCTCTCTCTCTCTCTGATATATTTCAAGACAGAAAAATTGATACACCATTCTTCAAGATGATAAGATATGGCTGAATTTCTTTCTGTCTGGAAATCTTGTGAGGAAGTTGCATATTCTTTAAAAACATCACTGCTAATTATGTCACTGTAATTTTGTGTCTCATGCTAAGTATTTTCTAGCTTTAGTCCCACTTTAATTTTGCGTCTTCCTTTTTTACCTTATCCGATGAATAAAAAATGTCTTCCTTTTTTACCTTATTGGATGAATAAAATACTGTAATTTCTCCCTTTTATTTGATGAAAAATGGGAATTTTTTTCCTTTTCACTAACATTATCCAAGAACTTGCTCTGCTTTACCTCCCATAAATTTGAACTTTGTTCACATTACTAGAAACCAGTTGAATGTAGTGTGTCATATTCCTCTACATGTGAACTATCTTTCTCAGTCGTGTATTTTGATGGGGTATTAAAGGAGACCCAAATGTGTTTGTTTTAATGTCTGTCTGGTTTGAGTTTAGAGACTTGATGCAGTAATGGTGGAACATAGGATAGATTGAGACTTGAGAGTGTGGTTTTATTGAGAACCAAAAGTTCAACCACTAACTGGTTTTATAGATGGATGTGTCCAAATATCATCTATTGAAAGCTGTGTAAATTATATTGTTCACCACCTCCATTAGTTGGGTATAATGAAAACGTTCCAGTAGACATTTTGGAGGGTCATCGTCTACCCCATTTTTTAACATGATAGCTGAGTTGGTTATTTTCCTTTGCCTGTTCATAATAGCTAGTCTCTGCACAAAGTTCTGTTTCACGAGCTTGGCTGAGAGTTCATGTTTGATTCATTTAGTTATTAGTTATTGGGAGAAATTACAGTTCATATTTGATTCATTGAGTTATTATTTTACATCAAATGATTGAGATTTTTTTATTGAAACACAAATGTCTGTCTTGTATTGATTGGAATTTATTCCCTTCTCTAGGATTAATAGCAGTTCGTTTTCCCTTTCAGATGCATATGTATTTCTATCTAATTTTCATCTTCAGATACACGTCCATTTCTATGTAATTTTTCTCCGTTATTTTTAACTTCATGATAACCTTTGTTCTTGATAGGCAAATTTACTGGAGCAATAAGAGTACAGAAATGTAATGAGGGACATCACGTAGATGTCAGGGTGACATATTTTGCAGCCTTGTTCATTGCAGTGATGAATCCATAAGCCTCAGCTTGGGACATCATGTAGATGTCATGATGACATATTTTGCAGCCTTGTTCATTGCAGTGGTGAATCCATAAGCCTCAGTTTTTATCTCCTCTTTCAGATGCTCCATTTTCATGGTCGTTGGATTTTTTGGCTTATGTTTAATTCAACGGTAATTAGAAGCCTGAGATATCAACTCACTTCTCGAATTTCAGCTAACTTATTCTCCTTGCCCGGTGATAAGCCCAGCATCACTGCAAGTTCTTTTTACTACAAATCTTTTGCTTATGTGATTTCCAACACTTTCTCTCATCAATATGCACCCTCCACTATGTGCATCTTAAGTAAAGGAAATGGTGCTTCAATTTATGAATATGGGTTCACCGAGATTCATCTTTCCCATCGTCTATACTCTACAATGGCAGAGTCCATTCTTGTTCAAGCTCAAAACCCATCTCAATTAGCTCTAGAGCTCTCTGATGCTGTTGATGAAAAAAGATTTGATGATGCTTGGAAGGCTTTTAAGCGATACAAACAGATGGAAGGGTTCCCAAGAAAATCAGTGCTAAATAAGCTCATAGCTAGTTTAGCAGAGAGTGGTGTTCTGCAATGGGTCGATAAAGCTTACAGTCTGGTAGAAATGGCTTTCGGCGAGGGTAAACATGAACTGTTGCATAAAGAGTCTTTGATATTTCTATCATTTATTGCTGCAAGGGCTGGACTGCCAGTTCAGGCATCAACCATCTTGAGGAAAATGGTACAAGTAGAGGAATACCCACCTGTTGATGCTTGGCTTGGGGTCATAGCCCACATGTCTCGAACAGCTCCTGGTGCTTTTCTTGCTGCTGAGATAGTTCTTGAGCTTGGCCACTTCTTCAAGGACAATAGGGTGGATCCCAGAAAGAAAAGTAATAGTATCCTTCTCTCTATGAAACCCAATACTTTCGCTTTTAATATTTCTTTGATGGGTTCTCTTGTATATGGGTTTGCCAGAAAGGCTGAGCAGCTTCTTGAACTGATTCCACGAATTGGGGTGAAGCCGGATGCCTCCTTGCTTATCACAATTGCACACATATATGAAAAGAATGGGAGGATAGATGAGATTAAGAAACTTAGGAGGCATATTAATGAGGCCTGTGGCTTGGGTGATTTTCAATACCAGCAATTCTACAACTGTTACCTCGCATGCCTACTGAATTTTGGGGACTTGGGTGCTGCAACTGAGTTGGTTTTAGAAATTCTTCGGAGGGCCAAGAAGGCTCAGACCTCCTTAGCCACTGCCCAATCAGTGGTGGAAGCCATTGCAGCTCAGAAACCCAAACGTCTCCTCCCTAAAGAACATGACGAGAATCGAGTTATCAGTTCTGTTCGGCTATTTGAAGGTCCAGCTTTATCTATCATGGAGTTTATAAAGGACCAGAATTTCTTAAGAATTCAAGCTGAGGCAAAGGAGCTTCTTGACTCTTTCTCAGCTCAGTTGCAAAACCGAGTTGAACTGGTGAGAACCCAAGACGGTATCCTGTATCCTACTGAGAAGATGTGTGCCAAACTCGTGAAGGCCTTTTTGGAGGTAGAAAAGATTACTGATTTGGCTGAGCTTCTTATTGAGGCTGATATGGAAGAAGGTCCAGCCTCACCTGATAGCTCTTTTATGGTTCAAGTGATAAACACATGCATAGCTCTCGGTTTCCTCGACCAAGCCCATGACCTTCTTGATGAGATGAGACTTAGTGGACTCAAAACAGGCTCTTTGGTTTACTCGTCACTGCTAAAAGCCTATTGTAAAGCTAACCGACCCAACGAGGTTGGCTCGCTTCTACGAGATGCCCAAAAGTGTGGTGTCCAATTAGATGCGAGCTGCTATGAAGCTCTAATACAATCCCGGGTTTTGCAGCGAGATGCAAAAGGGGCCAACAAATTGTACAAAGTGATGAAGGAAGCGAATATTTCACCTTCCACCCATCATGGGTTTGAGAGTTTAGTAAAGGGGTGTGAGGGAAATGGGGAGCCAAAGCTCATGGCCAAGTTATTGGAGGAGATCAAAAGCGAACAAGGAGCAGATTGTGGTGTGATCGATTGGAACCATGTGATACATTTCTTTTGCAAGAAAGGGTTGATGCCTGATGCTCAGAAGGCATTTAAAAAGATGGTGGCTTTAGGCCACAAGCCCAATGCCCAGACTTTCCATTCTCTGGTTACTGGTTACTCAGCCATTGGAGGTAAGTACCATGAGATAACAGAACTTTGGGGTGTGATGAAAGTGATATCTAGTTCATCTCCATTGAAATTCGACCAGGAGCTTTTGGATTCTTTGTTGTATAACTTCGTTAGAGGTGGTTTTTTCCAAAGGGCCAATGAGGTCATTAATTTGATGGAGAGAGAGGGGATGTTTATTGACAAGTACAAGTATAGGCAACTGTGTTTAAAGTATCACAAAACTTTATATAAGAACAAGAAGGGTTCCAAGTTTCAGACAGAGGCTCAGTACAAGAGGAGGGAAGAAGCTCTGACTTTTAAGAATTGGGTCGGCTTGGATTGAAAGAAATTTCACAGAGTTAGACTGAGAAATTTGGCGAGGCAAAGGTAGAATTTGTTGGATTGAGACTGAAAAGCTAGTAAAATGCTTTGAGCTGGGTCCAGATCTACCATACAAAATCAATGGTTCCAACCTCAGTACTGAGCATAGGCTTGAATCTGGACCCGCCATTCAGAAGCTCGCCAACTAAGTCTTTCAAAGGCTTGGAGAATGTGGTGAATTGCTCATGAGATACTCCTAGCCGACTCCAAAAAGTTGGGAAAAGGCTCAGACAATGATGATGATACTCCTCTAGACGATTTAAAAGGGCAGGTCGGTGATTCAAAAGCTGTGAGCAATGCCATAGAGAAGATTTTTTAAATCGAATGGATATTAATGTTAAAAAGGTTGGGAGATTTGAACCAGTTGCGGTCGACCTTGTACAAATCAAAGATATAGTACAAGGAGAGTTTTTTATTCCCTTTGAAAAACCAGTAAGGTAACTCTGATTTTTCTGATATATCTTTAGTATTGAGTGCACCCCTTGGAATTTAAGAAGTCCTTTTCCAATACTGAGTTTACACTCTGAAATTTAAAACAATTCTAGAAACACTATTGAAAATTATTATGCATATTTATAGAGATGTTTTATAATGCAAATGTGGGGTTCTCATGTACAACTACATGTTATTAATTCAAGACTGTTTGAAAAAAAAAAAGACCGTTTAGAAAAAAACAAAGACCATCCAGTCTAAGATCTGCATATATATTGCACAAAAGCTTTAAAGAAAAAAAATCAACACAAAACTCTTCTCTTTGTACCTCTTTCTCTCTCCATTTTCTATCTCTATGTTTCCGTTTCTTTGCATGGTTCTTCTCTATTGTCCTTGTCCATATGATCAACAACCAATCTCCGTGATTCTACCAGTTTGTTTCAAATGTTAGATTTTCCCAGTATATTATTTGTGAATTGTTCTAATAAATATATGCCCTCTTGTTTTTTGGAATTCAAATGTCTAAATATGGTGAAATGGATGAAGTAAGTAACATGTAGTGTTCAGAATATATTGGTGTTTGTTTTTTATTCTCTTATAAATAGAGCTGAGATGTGATTGGACTTCAAATAAATGGATGGCCATGTCTTTCAGGATTACTATGTGTCGTGCGGTGGTAATTGAATTCTGAATACATTGTATTTAGATGAAGTTCCAAATTGTAGTTAAGGATAATTGTGAGACTGTTATAGGAGATTAGGATGGACTGTAAGGATCAACTATTATTGTACATTGCATTTAAGTGAAGTTTCCGATTATAGCACAGGAGTTCCTGTGGGTACCTTGTACATTGAATGTAAATGAGTTATCTTGCTGCAGTTTAGGAGTGACTGTGGGATTGTTAGAGGAGATTCAGATGGGAATACAAATCACATATTCTTGTGAATATGTGATAGAATTTGAAAATTGGGCTGGGCTCTTTGGAAGGACTTCACCTTCTAAGTGGCATTGTACTTACTATCCTTATCTCTTTTGAATTTAATAATGGAAAAACAAACTCTTTTGAATTTAATAATGGAAAATCACTCACTGTTTGTTTTTCTGTTTGAAATTTGTCTTATTATCATCCAACATTAAAACTAGCTCTAATATGTTAAACAATGAGTCCCCTCTCTCAGGCTCTCCTTTATTATCAAGTTGTCATTCCAAGGTCTCTCTCTCTCTATATATATATAGGAAAACTCTTCCCAACATGTATAGCTCTTCACCATTCAAACTTTATCGCACGGTTATAGTTGTTCGGTAGTGTTTCAATTTTTATTTTTTTCTACGAATCTAAATTACTTGAAATTTGAAGCATGTATACATCTTAGTGAGACGCATTTAATAAAAATATGAAAAAATAATTCGTAAAATATAAATTGACCAAAATACCCCTATAAATTTGCCATTTCTACTCACACTTCCTCTTTATTTTCAGGAATGAGGTATCCTGAAATTTGGAATATAGAATTGTTCCTACGGAACCTTCTACCGGAGATGGACGGTTGATACATGGTCCAAGCTATTCACTCCTTTCTATTCCTTGATTAAATTGAAATTAAATTCAATCCATTATCAAACGATTATATTTTGCGAATTATTTTTTTCATATTTTTATTAGGTATTCCTCACTATGATGTACACACGTTCTAAATTTCAGATTATTCCGATCAAAATTTCAGATCATTCCGATCAGTAAAAAAAAAATGAAAAATTAAAACACTACCGGACAACTGTGACCGTACGATGAAGTTTGGGTGGTGATGAGGGTAGACGAAATCACTGTTCATTTTTTGTCTATAGATGTTTTGTAGTATCTTCTATATATATATATATATATATATATATATATATATATATATATATATATATCTGATCTTATTAAACTTGATTAAAGATTGGACTTCAAATATTCTTGCAGGATTGGTTATGGAAAATCACTCTGTTTTGTTTTTCTGTTTGAAATTTGTTTTACTATTATCCAACATAAAAACTAGCTCTAGTACGTTCAACAATGATTCCCCTCTCTCGGGCTTTCCTTTACATTCGTGATCAAGTTGTCATTCCCATTTCCATTTGTGATCAAGTTGTCGTTTTACTATTATTCAACATTAAAACTAGCTCTAATACGTTAAACAGTGATTCCCCTCTCTCAGGCTCTCCTCTCTATGTCCTATTTCCATTTGTGATCAAGTTGTCTCTCTCTCTCTCTCTCTCTCTCTCTCTCTACATTGATATGCTCTCCTCTCTATATCCCATTTCCATTTGTGATCAAGTTGTCTCTCTCTCTCTCTCTCTCTCTCTCTCTACATTGATATATATGCTTGTGCATGCATTTGTTCTGATCTTATTGTTTTCTGATCTTATTGTTGGGCATTCTGTTTTTCTAGTTAAAGGTCTCTTCTTTGACTTCTTAATATCTGAATATTCTAGATATTAGATTCTTGTTTTTTTCTTCTTTTGAACTTCACTCTTTGAAGAAGTCCGTGATAGTGAGTTTCCTTAAACTTCTGCATTTCTTCAGTGGATGGTTTTATGTAATTTATATCTTAGACTTGGAAATTTGTGACTGTCAGGTTTCATGTAATACGTTGATAGCTTGATCACAAATGGAAATGGGATCTTCTTTAATTTTGGTAAAAGGATGCTCAAGTAGTTTATGATCTAGTGAGCATTTGGTTTTTCTTTTTCTTCTTTTACTTAGCAAAATGATATTTGGGAAACTAATAATAAGCTCCCCCCTATTCCAGTCTGAGGTTTCTCAATACCCTCATATATTTTTGTGTTTCATGACTCATCTGATCAGCCTTAAGTTCTATTTCCATTATTCATGCAATAGACCCTCCATTCTAAATAATGCTTATCATTTGTAATTTTAGATAAGACATAATAGTTATCTTCACCATCTGGATTAGTTTAAGAGGGAATGATGGAGAAGGGTTGTGATTAGGAAGGTGAGAAAAAAATTAGGTGGAACGTAGTTTAGGCGCTCCAGTTGTGTTTGCATGACTAGGCGTTTTCCTAAATTATAATGATAGAAAAAGAGTTTTTTTGTCACAAAATGAGCACCTAGGTGGGGTGGGGTGGGGTGGGGTGGGATGGGGTGGGGTGGGGTGGTCCTTACAGACACATGGAGACTTCATGATTGGAATTCACAGAAGCTCCAGTTGCATCCCAAGTATGTAGGACTTGATGGGGTTGTTTCAACAAAAGGGCAATGTGAAGATTTTATACATAGTTTTGCTTTGTTTTGTTTTGTTGTGGGTAGACTTCCACTTGGAGTTCAGACCATATCACTATTATTCTAAATGGACATTCTTCCCTCGTTTTTCGTTTTTGTTTTCTTTGGTAAGTCAGTCATGTTTGCATGATTTTACAGACATCATGTTCAAAACCTTGATTTTCCTAATATAAATCAGTTGTTACAATGGTCAATGAAGATACTTTTATGAGGTGGTTTAAACAGGACTGCCTTTGGAAGGGAAGGAGTTACTTCTTTTGAAACGAGTCTTTCTATTCGTTCTGCCTGTTTTCCTAGAGACTGCATATACAAATTAGTATAATTGTTTTGTTCCATAATATGAAGAATTAGTTCTTGTTTTTTCCCTAATTCTTTGGGTACAACTTTATATGGTGTGGCAATTATATCATATAATGACTGTGGTGGTTCTCCTTTATTTGATGGAGTTACTCCTTTGAGTATTATACTTTTTTCAGGAGGGTGTGTACTAGCAGTAGTAGTACCATCCGTGCTTATATATGTTTTTTCTTCTAGAGTTTGAAGATTATCAAGTGAAGGAATATTTATTTTATATTGAATACATATTTCTTTTAACCATACAAAAAATCCTTTTGTTTCTCTTTCTTTTTTGAGAAATTTGTTGTATTTTTTATGCATTAATTCTATTAATCTTGGTTGAAAGGTTTGAAGATACCATTGCCTAATATTTTGATGTTCTTCAGAAAGATAATCTTTTTTCAAATAATCAATATTAGTTTTCTTTGTTTTTCTTTCTAATTTAGCGGCTAAATATGCTGCTATATACTTATCATCATAAGTATTATTAATATTTATTTCTTCTTCTATATCATCTTCTATTTGTAATGTAAGTATTTGGAATTCTTCTATATTGGGTTCAAGAGTATATGTGGGAAGAACCACATGATCAGCCGTTCTTCTTACTCCTTGTAGTTGGAAGTCTGAAGATGGTATTGGTTGGGAAGAAGAGAGAAGTATGATGACATCAGGAGTAGTATGACAGGATTTTCTAGAAGGTATGAATGATTTTTTGTTTCTTTTCCTATTAATGTCTATATCATCCTTTACTTTAGATTGTTAGAATTTTATTTCAATATTTTCATCTGGATGTTCAATTATTTGGTTTGAAATATTATTTCTAGGTATTTCTTGAGGTTGGTTGGCATGTTGTAATGCCCATGATTGACGTAAAATAATATCTGACCAATGAATTGTTTTAGGTACAATCGCATGTGATTTTTCTATATTTGTTTGAAATAATATAGTCTGATCTTTTTTATCCATTTGCATAATATTAGGACAGAGAGTATTCATTACTTTGTAATAAATTCTATATACTATTGCTAGATTCTGAGAACCATGCATCCTGTTGAATCCATGAGTTTTTAGATTTATAGATAGTATATCTAAGATGTTTGGATCTATTAAAGAAACAGAAAAATTTGGAAAACAATTAAAGTATATGGGTCCACTACATAGGCTGGATTCGACCATACCTAGGAGTGAATCTGTGAAATTATTGTGTCTTGTATCTCTTAGGCATACAAGCATAGAAGTGTTTAACCCTAGTCGGATTAAAGGTTTAATGGCTATTTGAATTAACCCAATGTGTAAATATTTATAACTATTTTCTTTATGTTTTTCAATAATTTTTCTTGAGAGTAGTTGAAAGTCTTCTTGATTCTGAGTTACAGATAAACTTTCTTCTACTGTTTTTATAGCATAACCTAATTTGAATTTAAATGATCCTTTTTTATAAATATCTTTTATTGGTACCTTAAGAATATTTCAATTTTGAATATGATCTTCAATATCATTTATAATAATGTGTTCCTTATTTTTTACTCTGAATGTCTGAGGTTTAGTTGCAGTATTACCTTTAAGATTCCTAATTAAATTTGCCATCTGTAGGTTGCGGATAATGACAATCTGGACGATCAAGGGTCCAGCGTGTTCCCCTAAGCGGCTCTTCCTGGCCTTGGCGGGTACTTTGCCTAGACTTGTCCTTTCGTCTCTTATCTTAACTCTCGGACCAACTTTCTTAGATGTAAATTTAAGTAGGTTTCTACAGTAATATTGTAACTTTTTACTCTAACAGTTTACTGTTTTACTGTTTGGCTCAACTACCATAACGCGCCAAGATCTTCAGTAAAATTCAGTATTTCTTTAAATCGTTTTAGATTAGATATGTGAATATTAAACTGTTATATTTGATGATTTCCTGTAGGATTTTGTAAAAGTTTAGACATAAGAGAATTATACAAATAAGAGGTATAATGGATATATCGATAACTATCCACTGTGCGTGGTTGATATCTCCTATTTTAAAACTAAATAATATTTTAAATTGCATTCGATCTATAGAAATTTTTTCATAACAGACTGATAATTTAAACTGTATTGATACACACTATTTCAACTGAAACTTATTTCAAATAGAAACTTATTACAGGGTGTATAAGATTACAGACTAAACTGAGAAGGATTACAAAGTGTAACTACTTAAAACAGTACAATAACAACTGATAAAAAATTAATACACTTACAGTTTACATATGCAATAACTGGAAAAGAGTTTCCAGTGTTGGGGGCAATATGAAGGAAGAGAATTCAGATTGCAATCACACATGCTGATATAAAAATAAGGAGGAGAGATAGAACCTGGAGGTGGATGGATAGGAAGCTATGAGGTCAACATAGCTTTGATGGATGATAACCTATTTCCGTGAGCAAGAGAAAAAAGGGAGAGCAGAGAAGGAAGGGAGAGCAGAGAATGAAGGGAGAGCAGAGAAGGAAAGGAGAGCAGAGAAGCTCTTAGAGGATTGTTGATCTCAGACCTGAGTTTCGACCTGTTGAGTGAATGAGAGGGAGTTCCCTTTTATAGATGTGTTTGCTTCATGATGAAGCAAAGGGGTGATAAGATCGAAAGGAGAAGAGGACAGATGAAGCAAAGGGGTGATGACACTGAAAGGGGAAGAAGACAAGAAGTAAAAGAGAAAAAGCAAAAGAGAAAGCATCTTGTACAGTGGTTTGTTTGGTTTCTTATACAGGTGGCCACAGTAAAAAGTGCTTTTTGTACAGTGACTTCTTTGTTGTTTATGGAAATGGGCACATAAACGGCATCTTGAATAGTCTTTTGTTTGTTGATAGTGATAATGACAGGGCATTTTTGTCGGTGGAGCTTTGTCGTATCTGACATTATGTCGGTGGAGCTTTGTCTTGTCTATCAGTGATACTGTAGAGCTTTTAGGGTATTTGACTGAACTCATCTGGATCTTCTTTTTCGGGATCTGTTTCTTCTTCTGGATCCGCTTCACTGAGTTGCAAGTATCTATTGGTGTGTAATGGTGACGATTGGATGGTTTCGTGTGATGAAACCGGTTTTCTTCTTGCTTCGGCGAATATTTCTTTCATCTGTTGTTCTAACATTTCCTTTGAAGCATTTGGGTTGGATTGGAGCATGTTTCTTAGATATGTAGGAAAGTCAAAGGAGGTATTGGCTGTGTTTGGGCTTGGTTGATATATAGGTGTTTGAGGAGGTATTCTTTTGGGGGTTATGGTAGTGGGATCCATGTTAAAGATATCCCACCATTTGATTGAGATGGTTTTGTCCAGTCTAGGAATGTAAGTATGGTCGGCTGTATTATTAACAGATATGGTATATTCCCATTTCATAATCCATGGGAGTTGGTATAAAGCCATAAAGTAAAGGTGAGTGTCAATAGTATTATCATTATTATTGAATTGCATAAATTGTTCCTGCACTGTTTTGAAAGCAGGGGGTAAAATTGCAGTTGTTGATCCCCAAACTAAAAACCAATTTTTAAACCAATTGGGGAATCTTTCGAAAATAGGTAACCGAAACTGGATATACCAGCTATGAGTATTATTTAGATTTTGGTAATAAAATAATTTATGCCAGGCCTCTATATATTCGGCATATTTGTAATATTTGTATGAAAAATCGGGGTTGTGTAATTTCTTTCCTTGAGCGGGATTGCAACCCCACTCATCATAAGATAGCAATTTCTTAATTTGGACTTTTGAGTAAGCAATGACTCGAGTATTCTGCTGGTAGTAATGGACAACAGATATGGATCCTGTTTCCATAAAATTGCTTCATAATATTCTCTGGTTTTGACTCCATTGGTTGGGTTTAAATGATTTATCAAATACAATGGAGCAAGTTTGATGGGGTCTGTATTGATGTGATGTTCATCGATGGTGATGTCCATAAGGTAGGCTCGTTCAATATATGAGGACTTGGGTATATTAGGCCTTGGATTTGATTTAGATTGGGCTGGAGAATATATAGGATTAGAGGTATTAGCCTCAGGATAAGTTATTTGGTGAATAGGGGAATTTGAAGGTGAAAGGGTTGCCAAAGGCGGGAATTCACATTCGAATGGTATTATATTCATTGGGCGTTTATCGTGGCGAGAATTGCTACGAGAACCCATGGATTTAGGTGAAAGTGACGGTGTAATATTTCTATTAGCTTCGAAAAGCTGTAGTGCTAGTGAAAGGGGTGATTCTTCGTCGTATTAAGGTGTTTACTGCATCACTTTCAGTATAAATTATTTCTTGATTTTGTTCATTTCTCGCGGTTCATTGTCTTGTATGGGTAAGGATTCTGTTCTTGGTTTCATCTACATAGAAATCCCACCATCCTCTTAGCCAGCCAGTGAATCCATTGACTATTGCTTTGGCAACTTCTTGGTCTGGGTTGCCTGCCATTTTGTAGGCAGTACAGCATTATTAGCAGCAAGATCAGAAGATCTGCTCTCTAATCTTCGTTGTCCTACATTATCTCATTACAAATGGTATAAGGATGTCTTTTTCTCAAGATTATTAATAAGAGAAGATTGTCAACTAGACCACTGGAAAGAGAAATTTATTGCTGGTCTACCTTATTTATTTGCAGAAAAAGTCAAAGATAGACTTAGAAAGAAACATAATGGAATTATAGTATATTCAGCTTATACCTTTGGAGAACTCTCAGCAGAAATATGTGCTGAAGGATTAGCTTTATGCACTGATCTTAAACTTAAAAGACAGTTAGATAAACAACAAATTACCAAGAAAAAAGAACTTGGTGATTTTTGTGAACAATTTGGATATTATCTAGATAGGAAAAATATGCCTGAAAAATTATATAAGAAAAAGAAAAAATATAAAAAAGACAAATATAAATCCAAATCAAATAAAGTACATAAACAATATAAAAAATCTAAGAAAAAGTTTATAAACAAATTTTCTCCAAATACAAAGAATAAAAAGAAGCTTCTAGTATGTTATAAATGTGGAAAGGTTGGTCATTACAAACACCAATGCAAATTAAAAAAGAAAATAGGATCATTACATTTAGATGATTCAATTAAATCAAATGAAAGACACTACTTGTAGTTGCCCTATACCTACACATAATCTTCATATGCTTACTCAAGAAGATAATTTAATATTAGATATTATTGAAAAAATTACAGATCCAGAGGAAAAAAGATCTGTAATCACTAAATTTATTACATTAACCAAAACAAAAGCAAAAACACCTCCAATCAATAAAACACCTGATGAATACAATTTTGCTTCTATCATGAAAAGAGTAAGTGAACAACATACTTCTCAACAAAAAGAACCTTAAATTTCAGATCTAAAACAAGAAATCAAAGATGTCAAAAAAAAAGTATATCAATTAAAAAATAGGATCAAAACTCTAGAATTACAACAAATATCTCAACCCGAGACTGATACAGAAGAAATAGAATTTGATCAGCTCATGAGATATGAGCCAGATCCACCAGAAGATATACCAGAAACTTCAGAAGCCAAACCTCATGTGGTAACAATTCCTTCTGTTAATTTAATAGATAAAATTATGATTCAAAAATGGTTTGTTCAAGTCAAGATAATTGTAGCAAAGGATTATAGTTTCGAAACCTCAGCCTTAATAGATTCAGGGGCTGACCTTAATTACATCAACGAAGGTCTAGTACCTTCCAAATATTTTGATAAGACAACTCAAATATTAAATACAGCAGATGGCAGTAAACTATTTATCAATTATAAATTATCTAATGCTTCTGTCTGTAATAATCATCAATGTATTATTACACCATTTATTATGGTCAAAGGACTAAGCCAAGCAGTTATACTTGGAGTTCCATTTCTTACACTTCTATATCCTTTATCGATAAATTAAACAGGAATATCTTCGAATTATCAAAATGTACCAATATACTTTGAATTCATTCATAAACCAAAACTAAAAGAAATTAATAATGTAAAAAGTCAGTTACAAAATAAAGAAAAATTTCTTTGTACTTTAAAACAAGAAATTAAATATAAGTATATAGAAGAACAAATACAAGAACCTTTGATCCAACAAAAGATTCAATCAATTCAACAACACATAGAAACCTCTATATGTAGTGAACATCCCAATGCTTTTTAGGAAAAGAAAAAACATAGTATTAGTCTACCATATGAACAAGGATTTGATGAAAAACAAATACTTACAAAAGCTAGACTAATACAAAAGTATTGGTAGAAAAAAAATAGATGAACTGCAAATAAAAAAGTTAATACGATCAAGCTCTTCACCTTGGAGTTGTGCAGCCTTTTATGTAAATAAAAATGTTGAAAAAGAACGAGGAGTTCCTCGACTCGTTATTAACTATAAACCTCTTAATAAAGTTTTACGATAGATTCGATATCCTATCCCCAATAAAAAAGATTTATTATATAGAGTAGCCAATGCTTGTATCTTTTCCAAATTTGATATGAAATCTGGATATTGGCAGATACAAATCCAAGAACAAGATAAATATAAAACAACATTTAATGTACCATTTGGACAATATGAATGGAATGTAATGCCATTCGGTTTGAAAAATGCTCCATCAGAATTTCAGAAAATAATGAATGATGTCTTCAATGCTTATTATTAATTCATGATAGTTTATATTGATGATGTCTTGATCTTCTTTGAATCAATCGATCAACATATCAAACATATTAATACTTTTATAAATGCAGTCCAAAATGCTGGATTAGTTGTATCGACAAAAAAGATAACTTTATTTAAAACCAACATTAGGTTTTTAGGACATATGATTCACCATGACACAATTATCCCCATAGATAGATCCATACAGTTTGTTGATAAATTCCCTTATCAGATACTTGATAAAAAAGAACTTCAAAGATTCTTAGGATGTTTAAATTATATAAGTGATTTCTATCCTAATCTTGCCATAGATGCGAAACCTTTACATGATAGATTAAAAAAGAATTCTCCACCTTGGACAAATATTCATACTAAAGCAGTTCTACTAATTAAACAAAAGGTTAAAACACTTGTTTGCCTTTCTCTTCCTCATTCTGCTGCTTTCAAGATAATAGAATGTGATGCCTCAGAAATAGGATTGGGTGGTATTCTCAAACAACGCATCGATAATCAGGAACAACTACTCAGGTATACTTCTAAAGCCTGGAATCCAACTCAACAAAACTATTCTATGGTCAAAAAGGAATTATTAGTCGTTGTTCATTGTGTTACAAAATTCCAGAGTGATATTCTCAATCAACAATTTCTCATACGAACTGATTGTAAAGCTGCCAAAGATATTCTGCAAAAAGTGTTCAAAAACTAGTTTCCAAACAAATATTTGCCCGCTGGCAGGCTATCCTGTCCGCTTTTGATTTCACTATTGAACACCTTCCCGGGTCTTCCAATTCTCTTCCTGATTTTCTTACCCGTGAATTTTTGCAGGGGGAAAACACTGACGCCAACGACGAAGAATCACCCCTTTTACTAGTACTACAGATTTTCGAAGCTAATAGAAATATTACACTGTCACCTTCACCTAATTCCATGGGTTCTCGTAGCAATTCTCGCCACGATAAACGCCCAATGAATATATTACCTTTCGAAGGTGAATTCCCGCCTTTGGCAACCCTTTCACCTTCAAATTCCCCTATTCACCAAATAACTTATCCTGAGGCTAATACCTCTAATCCTATATATTCTCCAGCCCAATCTAAATCAAATCCAAGGCCTAATATACCCAAGTCCTCATATATTGAACGAGCCTACCTTATGGACATCACCATTGATGAACATCACATCAATACAGACCCCATCAAACTTGCTCCATTGTATTTGATAAATCATTTAAACCCAACCAATGGAGTCAAAACCAGAAAATATTATGAAGCAATTTTTATGGAAACAGGATCCATATTTGTTGTCCATGACTACCAGCAGAATACTCGAGTCATTGCTTACTCAAAAGTCCAAATTAAGAAATTGCACTCTTATGATGAGTGGGGTTGCAATCCCGCTCAAGGAAAGAAATTACACAACCCCGATTTTTCATACAAATATTACAAATATGTCGAATATATAGAGGCCTGGCATAAATTATTTTATTACCAAAATCCAAATAATACTCATAGCTGGTATATCCAGTTTCGGTTACCTATTTTCGAAAGATTCCCCAATTGGTTTAAAAACTGGTTTTTAGTTTGGGGATCAACAACTGCAATTTTACCCCCTGCTTTCAAAACAGTGCAGGAACAATTTGTGCAATTCAATAATAATGATAATACTATTGACACTCACATTTACTTTATGGCTTTATACCAACTCCCATGGATCATGAAATGGGAATATACCATCTCTGTTAATAATACAGTCGACCATACTTACATTCCTAGACTGGGCAAAACCATCTCAGTCAAATGGTGGGATATCTTTAACATGGATCCCACTGCCATAACCCTCAAAAGAATACCTCCTCAAACACCTATATATCAACCAAGCCCAAACACAGCCAATACCTCCTTTGACTTTCCTACATATCTAAGAAACATGCTCCAATCCAACCCAAATGCTTCAAAGGAAATGTTAGAACAACAGATGAAAGAAATATTCGCCGAAGCTGGAAGAAAACCGGTTTCATCAGACGAAACCGTCCAATCGTCACCATTACACACCAATAGATACTTGCAACTCAGTGAAGCGGATCCAGAAGAAGAAACAGATCCCGAAGAAGAAGATCCAGATGAGTTCAGTCAGAGACCTTAAAAGCTGTACAGTATCACTGACAGACAAGACAAAGCTCCACCGACATAATATCAGATACGACAAAGCTCCACCGACAAAGATGCCCTGTCATTATCACTACCGACAAACAAAAGACTATTCAAGATGCCGTTACTGTGCCCATTTCCATAAACAACAAAGAAGTCACTGTACAAAAAGCACTTTTTACTGTGGCCACCTGCATATGAAACCAAACAAACCACTGTACAAGATGCTTTCTCTTTTGCTTTTTCTCTTTTACTTCTTGTCTTCTTCCCCTTTTAGTCTCATCACCCCTTTGCTTCATCTGTCCTCTTCCCCTTTCGATCTTATCACCCCTTTGCTTCATCATGAAGCAAACTCATCTATAAAAGGGAACTCCCTCTCATTCACTCAGCAGGTCGAAACTCAAGTCTGAGATCAACAATCCTCTGAGAGCTTCTCTGCTCTCCTTTCCTTCTCTGCTCTCCCTTCTTTCTCTTACTCTCGGAGATAGATTATCATCCATCAAAGCTATCTTGACCTCATAGCTTCATATCCATCCACCTCCAGGTTCCCTCTCTCCTCCTTATTTTTATATCAGCATGTGTGATTGCAATCTGACTTCTCTTCCTTCATATTGCCCCCAACACTGGAAATTCTTTTCTAGTTATTGCATATGTAAACTGTAAGTGTATTAATTTTTTATCAGTTGTTATTGTACTGTTTTAAGTAGTTACACTTTGTAATCCTTCTCAGTTTAGTCTGTAATCTTGTACACCCTGTGATAAGTTTCAGTTTGAAGTAAGTTTCAATTTGAAATAGTGTGTATCAATACAGTTTAAATTATCAGTCTGTTATGAAAAAATTTCTATAGATCGAATGCAATTTAAAATATTATTTAGTTTTAAAATAAGAGATTTCAACCACGCACAGTGGATAGTTATCGATATATCCATTATACCTCTTATTTGTATAATTCTCTTCTGTCTAAACTTTTACAAAATCCTACAGGAAATCATCAAATATAACAGTTTAATATTCACATATCTAATCTAAAACGATTTAAAGAAATACTGAATTTTACTGAAGATCTTGGCGCGTTATGGTATCAGAGCCAAACAGTAAAACAGTAAACTGTTAAAGTAAAAAGTTACAATATTAATGTAGAAACCTACTTAAATTTACATCTAAGAAAGTTGATCCGAGAGTTAAGACAAGAGATGAAAGGACAAGTGTAGGCAAAGTACCTTCTAAGGCCAGGAAGAGCCGCTTAGGGGAACACGTTGGACCCTTGATCGTCCAGATTGTCATTATCCGCAACCTACAGATGGCAAATTTAATTAGGAATCTTAAAGGTAATACTGCAACTAAACCTCAGACATTAAGAGTAAAAAATAAGGAACACATTATTATAAATGATATTGAAGATCATATTCAAAATTGGAATATTCCAAAGGTATCAATAAAAGATATTTATCAAAAAGGATCATTTAAATTCAAATTAGGTTATGCTATAAAAACAGTTGAAGAAAGTTTATCTGTAACACTCATAATCAAGAAGACTTTCAACTACTCTCAAGAAAAATTATTGAAAAACATAAAGAAAATAGTTATAAATATTTACACATTGGGTTAATTCAAATAGCCATTAAACCTTTAACCCGACTAGGGTTAAACACTTCTGTGCTTGTATGCTTGAGAGATACAAGACACAATAATTTCACAGATTTACTTCTAAGTATGGTCGAATCCAGCCTATGTAGTGGACCAATATATTTTAATTATTTTCCAAATTTTTCTGTTTCTTTAACAGATCTAAATATTTTAGATATACTATCTATAAATCTAAAAACTCATGGATTCAACATGATGCATGGTTCTCAGAATCTAGCAATAGTATATAGAATTTATTACAAAGTAATGAATACTCTCTGTCCTAATATTATGCAAATGGATAAAAAAGATCAGACTATATTATTTCAAACAAATATAGAAAAATCACATGCGATTATACCTAAAACAATTCATTGGTCAGATATTATTTTACCTCAGTCATGGGCATTACAACATGCCAACCAACCTCAGGAAGTACCTAGAAATAATATTCCAAACCAAAAAATTGAACATCCAGATGGAAATATTGAAATAAAATTCCAACAATCTAAAGTAAAGGATGATATAGACATTAATAGGAAAAGAAACAAAAAATCATTCATACCTTCTAGAAAATTCTGTCATACTACTCCTGATGTCATCATACTTCCCTCTTCTTCCCAACCAATATCATTTTCAGACTTCCAACTACAATGAGTAAGAAGAACGGCTGATCATGTGGTTCTTCCCATATATACTCCTGAACCCAATATAGAAGAATTCCAATTACTTACATTACAAATAGAAGATGATATAGAAGAAGAAATAAATATTAATAATACATATGATGATAAGTATATAGCAGCATATTTAGCCGCTAAATTAGAAAGAAAAAAGAAGAAAATTAATATTGATTATTTGAAAAAAGATTATCTTTCTGAAGAAAATCAAAATATTAGGCAATGGTATCTTCAAACCTTTCAACCAAGATTAATAGAATTAATGCATAAAAAATACAACAAATTTCTCAAAAAAAAAAGAGAAACAAAATGATTTTTTGTATGGTTAAAAGAAATATGTATTCAATATAAAATAATTATTCGTTCATTTGATAATCTTCAAACTCTAGATGAAAAAAACATATATAAGCACGGATGGTACTACTACTGCTAGTACACACGCTCCTGACAAAAGTATAATACTCAAAGGAGTAACTCCATCAAATAAAGAGAACCACCACAGTCATTATATGATATAATTGCCACACCATATAAAGTTTTACCCAAAGAATTAGGGAAAAAACAAGAACTAATTCATCATATTGTGGAACAAAACAATTATACTAATTTGTATATGCAGTCTCAGGGAAAACAGGCAGAACGAATAGAAAGACTCGTTTGAAAGGAAGTAACTCCTTCCCTTCCAAAGGCAGTCCTGTTTAAACCAGCTCCAGAATTAAATAAAATAAATTTCATATAGGTGAAAATAATAAAACCTTAATGGATCAATTAATAGCCAAATTAGCTCAATTAGACATAAAAGGAATTCCTTCTCCCAAAATCAGTATTCCTTTACCAACTATTTCTAGTCCATTACCAGAATCTTATGATAAAGGAAAATCCAAAATACCAGAGCATGAGACAATAATGCTTCAAGAAGAAATAGAACCAATCATAGAAGATACTATACAACACCAAGAAAATGCTTTTATGGATACCACACCTATTGACCTAAATAGAATAGCTTATGGTAAACTTGGAAACCAATTACAGCCTTACCATATCATAAACGACCTACACCTGTTGATGTTCAACTTGAAGAAGATGCTATACAACAAGTTGTGTCATATTCAGGAAGATCGATAGTCAATTGGACAATAGATGGTCTATCGGAATTAAAAATATTAGATGTCATGAGGCACATGACAAATACCATTGCCTAATATTTTGATTTTCTTCAAAAAGATAATCTTTTTTCAAATAATCAATATTAATTTTCTTCTTTTTTCTTTCTAATTTAGCGGTTAAATATGCTGCTATATACTTATCATCATATGTATTATTAATATTTATTTCTTCTTCTATATCATCTTCTATTTGTATAATTCTCTGATGTCTAAACTTTAACAAAATCCTACAGGAAATCATCAAATATAACAGTTTAATATTCACATATCTAATCTAAAACGATTTAAAGAAATACTGAATTTTACTGAAGATCTTGGCCCGTTATGGTTTCAGAGCCAAACAGTAAAACAGTAAACTGTTAAAGTAAAAAGTTACAATATTACTGTAGAAACTTACTTAAATTTACATCTAAGAAAGTTAGTCCGAGAGTTAAGACAAGAGACGAAAGGACAAGTATAGGCAAAGTACCCGCCAAGGCCAGGAAGAGCCGCTTAGGGGAACACGCTGGATCCTTGATCGTCCAGATTGTCATTATCCGCAACTTACAGATGGCAAATTTAATTAGGAATCTTAAAGGTAATACTGCAACTAAACCTCAGACATTAAGAGTAAAAAATATGGAACACATTATTATAAATGATATTGAAGATCATATTCAAAATTGGAATATTCCTAAGGTACCAATAAAAGATATTTATCAAAAAAGATCATTTAAATTCAAATTAGGTTATGCTATAAAAACAGTAGAAGAAAGTTTATCTGTAACTCAGAATCAAGAAGACTTTCAACTACTCTCAAGAAAAATTATTGAAAAACATAAAGAAAATAGTTATAAATATTTACACATTGGGTTAATTCAAATAGCCATTAAACCTTTAACCCGACTAGGGTTAAACACTTCTGTGCTTGTATGCCTAAGAGATACAAGACACAAAAATTTCACAGATTCAGTCCTAAGTATGGTCGAATCCAGCCTATGTAGTGGACCAATATACTTTAATTGTTTTCCAAATTTTTCTGTTTTTTTAACAAATCCAAACATCTTAGATATACTATCTATAAATCTAAAAACTCATGGATTCAACATGATGCATGCTTCTCAGAATCTAGCAATAGTATATATAATTTATTACAAAGTAATGAATGCTCTCTGTCCTAATATTATGCAAATGGATAAAAAAGATCAGACTATATTATTTCAAACAAATATAGAAAAATCACATGCGAGTGTACCTAAAACAATTCATTGGTCAGGTATTATTTTACCTCAGTCATGGGCATTACAAAATGCCAACCAACCTCAAGAAGTACCTAAAAATAATATTCCAAACCGAATAATTGAACATCCAGATGGAAATATTGAAATAAAATTCCAACAATCTAAAGTAAAGGATGATATAGACATTAATAGGAAAAGAAACAAAAAATCATTCATACCTTCTAGAAAATCATGTCATACTACTCCTGATGTCATCATACTTCCCTCTTCTTCCCAACCAATAGAAGAGAATTATACAAATAAGAGGTATAATGGATATATCGATAACTATCCACTGTGCGTGGTTGAAATCTCCTATTTTAAAACTAAATAATATTTTAAATTGCATTCGATCTATAGAAATTTTTTCATGACAGACTGATAATTTAAACTGTATTGATACACACTATTTCAAACTGAAACTTATTTCAAACTGAAACTTATTACAGAGTGTACAAGATTACAGACTAATCTGAGAAGGATTACAAAGTGTAACTACTTAAAACAGTACAATAACAATTGATAAAAAATTAATACACTCACAGTGTACATATGCAATAACTGGAAAAGAGTTTCCAGTGTTGGGGCAATATGAAGGAAGAGAATTCAGATTGCAATCACACATGCTGATATAAAAATAAGGAGAAGAGATAGAATCTGGAGGTGGATGGATAGGAAGCTATGAGGTCAAGATAGCTTTGATGGATGATAACCTATCTCCGAGAGCAAGAGAAAGAAGGGAGAGCAGAGAAGGAAGGGAGAGCATAGAAGGAAAGGAGAGCAGAGAAGCTCTCAAAAAATTGTTGATCTCAGACCTGAGTTTCGACCTGCTGAGTGAATGAGAGGGAGTTCCCTTTTATAGATGAGTTTGCTTCATGATGAAGCAAAGGGGTGATAAGATCGAAAGGGGAAGAGGACAGATGAAGCAAAGGGGTGATGACACTGAAAGGGGAAGAAGACAAGAAGTAAAAGAGAAAAAGCAAAAGAGAAAGCATCTTGTACAGTGGTTTGTTTGGTTTCTTATGCAGGTGGCCACAGTAAACAGTGCTTTTTGTACAGTGACTTCTTTGTTGTTTACGGAAATGGGCATAGTAACGGCATCTTGAATAGTCTTTTGTTTGTCGGTAGTGATAATGACAGGGCATCTTTGTCGGTGGAGCTTTGTCGTATCTGACATTATGTCGGTGGAGCATTGTCTTGTCTATCAGTGATACTGTAGAGCTTTTAGGGTCTCTGATTGAACTCATCTGGATCTTCTTCTTCGGGATCTGTTTCTTCTTCTGGATCCGCTTCACTGAGTTGCAAGTATCTATTGGTGTGTAATGGTGACGATTGGATGGTTTCGTCTGATGAAATCGGTTTTCTTCCTGCTTCGGCGAATATTTCTTTCATCTGTTGTTCTAACATTTCCTTTGAAGCACTTGGGTTGGATTGGAGCATGTTTCTTAGATATGTAGGAAAGTCAAAGGAGGTATTGGCTGTGTTTGGGCTTGGTTGATATATAGGTGTTTGAGGAGGTATTCTTTTGGGGGTTATGGTAGTGGGATCCATGTTAAAGATATCCCACCATTTGATTGAGATGGTTTTGTCCAGTCTAGGAATGTAAGTATGGTCGGCTGTATTATTAACAGAGATGGTATATTCTCATTTCATGATCCATGGGAGTTGGTATAAAGCCATAAAGTAAAGGTGAGTGTCAATAGTATTATCATTATTATTGAATTGCACAAATTGTTCCTGCACTGTTTTGAAAGCAGGGGGTAAAATTGCAGTTGTTGATCCCCAAACTAAAAACCAATTTTTAAACCAATTGGGGAATCTTTCGAAAATAGGTAACCGAAACTGGATATACCAGCTATGAGTATTATTTAGATTTTGGTAATAAAATAATTTATGCCAGGCCTCTATATATTCGGCATATTTGTAATATTTGTATGAAAAATCGGGGTTGTGTAATTTCTTTCCTTGAGCGGGATTGCAACCCCACTCATCATAAGATAGCAATTTCTTAATTTGGACTTTTGAGTAAGCAATGACTCGAGTATTCTGTTGGTAGTAATGGACAACAAATATGGATCCTGTTTCCATAAAATTGCTTCATAATATTCTCTGGTTTTGACTCCATTGGTTGGGTTTAAATGATTTATCAAATACAATGGAGCAAGTTTGATGGGGTCTGTATTGATGTGATGTTCATCGATGGTGATGTCCATAAGGTAGGCTCGTTCAATATATGAGGACTTGGGTATATTAGGCTTTGGATTTGATTTAGATTGGGCTGGAGAATATATAGGATTAGAGGTATTAGCCTCAGGATAAGTTATTTGGTGAATAGGGGAATTTGAAGGTGAAAGGGTTGCCAAAGGCGGGAATTCACCTTCGAAGCGTAATATATTCATTTGGCGTTTATCGTGGCGCGAATTTCTACCAGAACCCATGGAATTAGGTGAAGGTGACAGTGTAATATTTCTATTAGCTTCGAAAAGCTGTAGTGCTTGTGAAAGGGGTGATTCTTCGTCGTTGGCGTCAGTGTTTCCCCCCTGCAAAAATTCACGGGTAAGGAAATCAGGAAGAGAATTGGAAGACTCGGGAAGGTTTTCAATAGTAAAATCAAAAGCGGACAAGATAGCCTGCCAGCGGGCAAATATTTGTTTGGAAACTAGATTTTGAACATCTTTTTGCAGAATATCTTTGGCAGCTTTACAATCAGTTCGTATGAGAAATTGTTGATTGAGAATATCACTCTGGAATTTTGTAACACAATGAATAATGGCTAATAATTCCTTTTTTACCATAAAATAGTTTTGTTGAGTTGGATTCCAGGCTTTAGAAGTATACCTGAGTAGTTGTTCCTGATTATCGATGCATTGTTTGAGAATACCACCCAATCTTATTTCTGAGGCATCACATTCTATTATCTTGAAAGCAGTAGGATGAGGAAAAGAAAGGCAAACAAGCGTTTTGACCTTTTGTTTAATTAGTAGAACTGCTTTAGTATGAATATTTGTCCAAGGTGGAGGATTCTTTTTTAATCTATCATGTAAAGGTTTCGCATTTATGGCAAGATTAGGATAGAAATCACTTACATAATTTAAACATCCTAAGAGTCTTTGAAGTTCTTTTTTATCAAGTATCTGATCAGGGAATTTATCAGCAAACTGTATGGATCTATCTATGGGGATAATTATGCCATGGTGAATCATATGTCCTAAAAACCTAATGTTGGTTTTAAATAAAGTTATCTTTTTTGCCGATACAACTAATCCAGCATTCTGGATTGCATTTATAAAAGTATTAATATGTTTGATATGTTGATCGCTTAATTCAGAGAAGATCAAGACATCATCAATATAAACTATCATGAATTGATAATAAGCATTGAAGACATCATTCATTATTTTCTGAAATTCTGATGGAGCATTTTTCAAACCGAATGGCATTACATTCCATTCATATTGTCCAAATGGTACATTAAATGTTGTTTTATATTTATCTTGTTCTTGGATTTGTATCGGCCAATATCCAGATTTCATATCAAATTTGGAAAAGATACAAGCATTGGCTACTCTATCTAATAAATCTTTTTTATTGGGGATAGGATATCGAATCCATCGTAAAATTTTATTAAGAGGTTTATAGTTAATAACGAGTCGAGGAACTCCTCGTTCTTTTTCAGCATTTTTATTTACATAAAAGGCTGCACAACTCCAAGGTGAAGAGCTTGGTCGTATTAACTTTTTTATTTGGAGTTCATCTATTTCTTTTCTATACATGTCTAATAAGGTAGTATTCATTTGTATTGGTCTAGCTTTTGTAGGTATTTGTTTTTCATCAAATCCTTGTTCATATGGTAGACTAATACTATGCTTTTTCCTTTCCCAAAAAGCATTGGGATGTTAACTACATATACAGGTTTCTATGTGTTGTTGAATTGATTGAATCTTTTGTTGGATCAAAGGTTCTTGTATTTGTTCTTCTATATACTTATATTTAACTTTTTGTTTTAAAGTACAAAGAAATTTTTCTTTATTTTGTAACTGACTTTTTACATTATTAATTTCTTTTAGTTTTGGTTTATGAATGAATTCAAAGTGTATTGGTACATTTTGATAATTCGAAGATATTCCTATTTGATCTATTGATAAAGGATATAGAAGTGTAAGAATGGGACTCCAAGTATAACTGCTTGGCTTAGTCCTTTGACCATAATAAATGGTGTATTAATTCATTGATGATTATTACAGACAGAAGCATTAGATAATTTATAATTGATAAAGAGTCTACTGCCATCTGCTGTATTTAATATTTGAGTTGTCTTATCAAAATATTTGGAAGGTACTAAACCTTCGTTGATGCAATTAAGGTCAGCCCCTGAATCTATTAAGGCTGAGGTTTCGAAACTATAATCCTTTGCTACAATTATCTTAACTTGAACTAACCATTTTTTAATCATAATTTTATCTATTAAATTAACAGAAGGAATTGTTACCACATGAGGTTTGGCTTCTGAAGTTTCTGGTATATCTTCTGGTGGATCTGGCTCATATCTCATGAGCTGATCAAATTCTATTTCTTCTGTATCAGTCTCGGGTTGAGATATTTGTTGTAATTCTAGAGTTTTGATCCTATTTTTTAATTGATATACTTCTTTTTTGACCTCTTTGATTTTTTGGTTTAAATCTGAAATTGAAGGTTCTTTTTGTTGAGAAGTATGTTGTTTACTTACTCTTTTTATGATAGAAGCAAAATTGTATTCATCAGGTGTTTTATTGATTGGAGGTGTTTTTGCTTTTGTTTTGGTTAATGTAATAAATTTAGTGATTACAGATATTTTTTTCTCTGGATCTGTAATTTTTTCAATAATATCTAATATTAAATTATCTTCTTGAGTAAGCATATGAAGCTTATGTGTAGGTATAGGACAACTACAAGTAGTATCTTTCATTTGATTTGATGATTCTGTGTCTGTTGAGGAGTCTGAGGAATCAGATGATTCTGTCCATAAAAGGTCATCATCTTGAATATGTTCTATATGTGATTCAGTAGAATATGAAGATATGGAATCATAATTAATTATGTTGTATAATTTTGATTTAATTAAATCATCTAAATGTAATGATTCTATTTTCTTTTTTAATTTGCATTGGTGTTTGTAATGACCAACCTTTCCACATTTATAACATACTGGAAGCTTCTTTTTATTCTTTGTATTTGGAGAAAATTTGTTTATAAACTTTTTCTTAGATTTTTTATATTGTTTATGTACTTTATTTGATTTGGATTTATATTTGTCTTTTTTATATTTTTTCTTTTTCTTATATAATTTTTCAAGCATATTTTTCCTATCTAGATAATATCCAAATTGTTCACATAAATCACCAAGTTCTTTTCTCTTGGTAATTTGTTGTTTATCTAACTGTCTTTTGAGTTTAAGATCAATGCGTAAAGCTAATCCTTCAGCACATATTTCTGCTGAGAGTTCTCCAAGGGTATAAACTAAATATACTATAATTCCATTATGTTTCTTTCTAAGTCTATCTTTGACTTTTTTTGCAAATAAATAAGGTAGACCAGCAATAAATTTCTCTTTCCAGTGGACTAGTTGACAGTTTTCTCTTATTAATAATCTTGAAAAAAAGACATCCTTATACCATTTGTAATGAGATAATGTAGGACAACGAAGATTAGAGAGCAGATCTTCTGATCTTGCTGCTACTAATGCTGTACTGCCTACAAAATGAAGTGTAATGGTATATATTAAGGTGTTTACTGCATCACTTTCAATATAAATTATTTCTTGATTTTGTTCATTCCTGGCGGTCCATTGTCTTGTATTGGTAAGAATTCTGATCTTGGTTTCATCATCTACATAGAAATCCCACCATCCTCTTAGCCAGCCAGTGAATCCATTGATTATTGCTTTGGCAACTTCTTGGTTTGGGTTGCTTGCCATTTTGTTTGCAGAAGCAAACATTGTCATGTGCCTCATGAAATCTAATATTTTTTATCGATCTTCCTGAATATGACACAACTTGTTGTATAGCATCTTCTTCAAGTTGAACATCAACAGGTGTAGGTCGTTTATGATATGGTAAGGCTGAAATTGATTTTCAAGTTTTACCATAAGCTATTCTTTTTAGGTCAATAAGTGTAGTATCCATAAAAGCATTTTCTTGGTTTTATATAGTATCTTTTATGATTGGTTCTATTTCTTCTTGGAGCATCATTGTCTCATGCTCTGATATTTTGGATTTTCTTTTATCAAAAGATTTTGGTAATGGACTAAGAATAGTTGGTAAAGGAATACTGATTTTGGGAGAAGGAATTCCTTTTATGTCTAATTGAGTTAATTTGGCCATTAGTTGATCTATTAAGGTTTTATTATTTTAACTTATATGAAATTTATTTTTATTTAATTCTGAAGGTAGTTTAAACAGGACTGCCTTTGGAAGGAAAGGAGTTACTTCCTTTGAAACAAATCTTTCTATTCATTCTGCCTATTTTCTTAGAGACTGCATATACAAATTAGTATAATTGTTTTATTCCACAATGTGAGGTATTATTTCTTGTTTTTTCCCTAATTCTTTGGGTAAAACTGTATATGGTGTGACAATTATATCATATAATGACTGTGGTGATTTTCTTTTATTCGATAGAGTTACTCCTTTTAGTATTATATTTTTTTCATGAAGGTGAAAAATCTAAGAAAAGTGACTAGGATTAGAATGCTTTTAGAACTGGAAAGATCTTGGGTTTATATAAAGAAACTATCGAAATAAGTTATTGATTATCATCAGGTTCTATAGTTCATATCTTTCATGTATAGGGAGAGGCCGAAGCCAAATTTGGGCTGAAATATGCCCCTAAAGGTCCCCAAAATGGGGGCAGGGCGGACCATTGACCCGGAAGATTTGGGGTCGATCTGAGGGAGAGGCAGTTTTCGACTGTGAAAAGTTGGATCTAATGAGAATGGAGTCTGGGTGCCACAAACATTACATTTGGATCTGGTGAGAATGGACTCATATTGTGGCATCCACACCCTGGCCACCTATGCCTACTAATCAAATCAATTTTTTCATGGGAGTAACTGGAAAATATGAGAAGGAAAAGTTCGAAGTTCTTTTGGCTTATGTAGTTAATTAGATCATAGTTATTCAACGTGACGTATTATGTGGCTAGATCAAAGTGGATCCAATGCATGAAATAAGTTTTTATTTTTGTTTCCCTCAGAGTTGGGTTTCAAGTAATCTTATGGCTTACCCAAACAAACACAGAAGTATTGAAATTTTGTTGCCAGCCATCGTCTTCACCTTCTTTCCTGCTCATCCAACCATTAGCTCTATAACTATCAGAAGGGAACTGGAGCATGGACATTAATAATCCGTATATTACAGCACAACAAACAATGGACTTTTTTCTTCCAGTATTAAAAGCTTGGATGGAATTACCAGATTACTTACTAATAATTAAAAAAAATCAGAAACTAAAGAGAAATGAAACAGTAAAAACCCCACTAATCCAATATCCTTTCCTTAAAAGTTCATTACAGTTTACACTGTTACCAAGAGGATGAAATCAAACAATTTCATCTGAAACCACCGCACATCACCAAAAAAAAAAAAAAAGATAAAGGGGAGAAATACAGGGCCATGGATGACTTGAATTTACAGCACAAGGCCCAAGAGGCCAGAAACCAAACCCTAGCCACCGAAGCCATAGAGGGTTCGGCCCTGACGCTTCAGGGCATAGACCACATCCATGGCGGTCACAGTCTTCCTGCGAGCATGCTCAGTGTAGGTAACAGCATCTCTGATTACATTTTCAAGGAAGATCTTGAGGACACCTCTGGTTTCTTCATAAATGAGACCACTGATACGCTTCACCCCTCCCCTTCGAGCCAAACGGCGAATTGCAGGCTTGGTAATCCCTTGAATGTTATCACGAAGCACCTTCCTGTGCCTCTTCGCTCCTCCCTTTCCCAATCCCTTTCCTCCCTTTCCCCTTCCTGACATTTTCTCTCTCTCTCTCTCTACAATTCTGGTTCCCACTCAAAAGCTTTGTGATGTTAACGGCAGTGATGGGAGGGGTATATATAGCTATTTGGTGTGCCTTTCCGGGTGAATTTGACGCGTAAGATTTGGGGTCGATCTGAGGGAGAGGCAGTTCTCGATTTTGGATCGTTGGATTAGAAATGGTGAAGTTTGATTGGATGAGAGCGCTTGGCTTGGATCGAATGAAAGCGCGCGTTGTGTTTTTTCCTTTCGCGCTTTTTGTGTTTTCAATTGTGACGGTTTGTGGGACTGACGAAATTGCCCCACCTTGAATTTTTGTTTTCTGTGGATGACGAGAATATCCTTGTCTATTTTCTTATATGACGTTTGTATCCTTTTAACTCTTGGCATTGTGCCCAAATTACTGTGAAGCCTTTTTTAAGGAATTTTTTGTTTTCTAATAATAAATAAGTTTTTTAAGAATAGAAGAAATATGGTAAGTTAAAAAATTGGAAAAAAAATGATTGTTTATTATTTTACAGATTTATAATTATTTGGAGATCAGTGATAAAGATAAAGAGAAATAAAGTGATATAGGTTAAAAAAAAAATTTAGATATATATACTTTCATATATTATAAAATGTTTAAATAAATGTATTTAGAAATAATGCTTAAAATGTATTTAGAAATAATGCTTAAAATTTATAATAAATGTATTTAGAAATAATGCTTAAATGTATTTAGAAGTAATGCTTAAAATGTGAAATAATATTATAAAATATTTTAATAACAAAATAACAGCGATGCTTTCATAAGGGAGAGGCACATTCTATCCCCAAAACATTGAGGGATTTAGAGATAGATACAATTTCATACGTCAGAGATAGATAGAGAGACAGAGAGAGAGTACATCTTTGTTATCTCTTAGTGCTACTTTTACTATCTAATGCTACACCTTTACATATATTTTATTGCATATTCTTTTCAGTCTCACATTAGCCAATTTGAATGAGGGGTCCAACTGTAAATAGCGAATGACTGTACTCATGTGTTCAAGAACAATGGAAAGAGAGCCCATGCACATCAATTACTGCTTTTTTATTCCAAATTTCAAAATAGATCGAGGATATCATCATAATAGGTCAATAATGGGCTAGAAATTGTAGGAGGGGCACCTTACAAATTGTACTCCAGTCAAAACCAGTGTTAGAAAAATCGGCTGATTAGAATCGGAACCAACCAGTTAGATCGCAAACTTTAGGGTTCCAACTTCGATTATGGCCGATTTTGTGTGTTTAGTAGCTTATGAGATGCCCTCAAAAAAATTTTGGCCAAAAACCGATCTGTTAAGGTCAAACCGGCCTATATTTTGCTAACTGGTCCGATTAGCCGATTTAACAAGGTTTTTAATGAAATAACGGTGAAGTATTAATACTTTTGTTTCGTATTAATACTTTTGATTCGTTTTCCAGCAATTTTTTGCTTTTTTTCATGTTTTAATGCTGAAAATCACTATATAATGAATATAAAACAAGGAATTTGGATTTAAACATTGAAAAAAAATGAATTTATTGGATTGAAATGGCGGTTTCCTTAGGTTTATGAAAATTTCCGCCATTCTTTCAATAATATCTTCAATACCTATTGAAGAAATTTGAAGGTTTTGATATATATTCGAAGTATTTATCAGATTCATGTTTCAATTTTTCAAAACACTGATAGTGGGTTGATTTTGGCCTAACAAGCTGTTGCACAAAGAACTTGTGTTTGATCCAAAACAACATATTTTTTATTATGTATTTGTCATTTTTTTATCAAATTTAATTGTGTATTTTGATCATCAAGGCTTCGTATCTCGAATAAAATCGGTATTTTTATTTATGATTGAGTAAATTTTTTTATATGAATTTTTTTGTTGCACGATATCATGAAAATTGCATAGATCTAAAATTTCCATCATTTTATCAATTAAATCCAAAATACCAAATATTTTTTTACGAGATTTTAGTGCATTTGAAAGATGATTAAAGCTTTTATAATTCATGTGTGTTGATTTGTTCGATTATTCGAACATTGATGGTTGTTTCTTGCTTGAAATGTTGGTTGATTTTAGGGGGTTTTGAGAAATCAATTTTTCCAAAAAAAAATTATTTTGCTTAATAAAATTATATTTTTTGATGAATATGGGAAGCGATGTTCTATTTTGCTTGATAAATTATTTTTTTGATAAATAATATGTTTTTTAATAAAATTATATTTTTTGATGAACATGGGAAGTGTTTTTCTATTTTGCATAATAAAATTAAAATTTTGATAAAATTATGTTTTTCTAATAAAATTATGTTTTTTGATGAATATGGGAAGTGCTTTTCTATCTTGCTTAATAAAATTATTTTTTGATAAAATTATTAATAATATTTTTTAATGAATATGGGAAGTGGTTTTCTATTTTGCTTAATAAAAATATTTTTTTGATAAAATTATTTGTTCAACTGTTGTTATATGGAAATGTAGAACAATAGCAGCATCCTATCCTGATTATGGCCTAAAAGGATGCTACTTTAGTTTGAATTATTGTAAAATAAATATTCATTTACCTATTACTTTCTTAACTTGTCATTCTATTTTTCAAAGCAAAAAGATATGAAACCCTCTCGAATTTTAAACTTTGGAATTTGGATTTGATGGCAGGCTCGAGAAAAGATGTAATTAATCCACCTTGACTATCTAAAAAAAAAACTATTAAGATAAATGCATATAATAACATAATATACATTATATCTATGTTAACCGGTTAGTTCGATTAGCCGCGCGGTAAGTTTGGTTCCGATTCTAACCGCTGTAATCCTCAAGTCCGGTTAGCCGTTCTTATTTGATTTTACGAACACTAGTCAAAACAAACAAAATTTTTAAAAAATAATCTATGTAAGACACTCATAATCTAAACAAAAACGGATGTCCACTCTAAACATCCCATTAGGTACTCGTGTGTTTCATATATCATATTTCTTTAAACAAATATCATAGTATGAATATTCTCAAACACCAATATCTCACTAAAACAACTTGCAATTCATATTTTTAAGTCGATATTTCAGTTTTACGATATTGGTATTTTTGAGATATTGGTATTTGTATTTCAGTAAATCAGCACCAGCACGTCAGAAAATGAGTCACCCGATGAGATATTGGTGTTTTGAACACAGATGTTGCACCAAGGCACCATTGAAATTTAAGAACCGGCCCCTAGATCAATATAGGACCCTCTATTTTGTGTGCTTTGGGAGGTTTTTTGAAATGAAATGTTTACGTAGCATATCTCTCCGATTGTAGTTTGACAATATTTAATTTGCAAAATGAATTTGATTCATGAGATGAACATTGTATAAAAAAATATATATCAAATTTGTCGGGGAATCCATTAAATTGCCCTAATAGATGAAGAGTTTGATACTCCCACATATTTTTATTTAATTTCAAAATATCCACAAAAGAACATACGGCATTGAGTAGAAATAGTTGCAATTGGGCAAAATATTAAATACTTCACCTATTAGAAATGTTTTTAACATTTTTTTGTTTTTAAATAAGCAAATAGTATAGAAATTTGATTTCTTAAAACAACTATTTGATCTTCCAAATAGATTATCTGCATTCACTCTTGGGGCATTTCTTTATTTTTATTTTTATTTCCTATAATAAGTGGATATGCAAATTTTGGAGGTCCAACGAAGCCCCATTAGATTTTCACCCATGGAAGCAAGCATATATTATGCTTCCTCATGGGTATAGATTTTCACCCTTAGAAGCAAGCATGTATTCTGCTTCCTCATGGGTATAGATTTTCATCCATGGAAGCAAGCATGTATTTTGCTTCCTCATGGGTATAAAAAATTTGGAACAATAAAAAATTAAAACACATCGTAAAAAATCATTTGAAGAAGTTATTTTGATGCTGAAAAGTCTCAATTCGATCATCTCGACCTCTAGATGTATGGATATGAGAAAAAGTAGATTTTAAGTTTTAGAAATATTGCATTTTGAAATGAGCAATGATCCTATAGGACGTTTCTTTAATCACGTGTGTAGCACCCCAAAAAATTGTTATTACAGTTGACATAAATATCTAAAAAAGTTATCCCATGAGTGTGGGATTCGACTTTTATAAAAATTTATACCAACTTTAATGGCGATCTTTTAAGGATCCTACACACATGAGTAGGAGAGAGTCCTATAGGATCATTTATCTTTTGTAATATAATATCTAGACTGTCAAATTTTAAGATTTTCAACTATTCACATACATATTTGATCTACACTATTCGCTATTTTATAATTCTTAAATTTTATAATTAAGGATAAAATTTAAGAAATTTTAAGGCTTTCATAAAGATTTTTGATAGTGACTCAGCATATTTCGGTACTAATCGAAGGTGCAACTTACTTTGATTATTTTGGACCTAATGCAAACCACACCCATAAAAATTTATTCTTGTCATTTGTGAAGTTACCATGAATATTCCCATATAGTCGTATTCTTATATATACTAATATTATCAAGATTTAATTTAGCAATGTATGCTAATTTTGGTGTAAGATAAAACTTTACCAAAATTTGATCGAAAGTAATTAGATTTTCACCAACTTTACTGTGACCTAGTTCTAGAGAGAGAAGACCTAGTTCTAGAGAGAGAAACTTTAAACATGTTTGGGGTCAATGTTGGTGCAAAAAGCCAATTGGGGATTGGTTCCCTCTCCTGTGTTTCTGCAGGCCTCAAACTAAAGCGCCCTCTTCTTTTCTCACTCCAACACACCAGGAAGATTCCTCCATTTTTTTTCAGTTTTTCTCCTTCAACTGATCGCTCCACAAAGTGCAGCGTAAAGCAGGAAGCAAAGATGGGGACTGTTTCTCTCTCTGAAAAATCCATCACCCACGTCATGTTCGACATGGATGGGCTATTACTTGGTAACTTCCCCTTTTTCTGATTTTCTCTCTCTCCTTGATGAACATTGTTTTGCTGTTTCTTACTGCTTGGTCCAATTCTTATTTGAAACAATTGGGTTTTCTCTCTCCTTATTCGGAAGGACTTTCTCTCTCATAATTCAAAAGATTTAGTGATTGTTAAACCTAGCTTTAATGGTTAGGTTTGCACTATATGGGGAGTGTTTATGAGTTGGGGTGGGATTTCAGAGGACATTTAATAAGAGCTCCTCCTCATTTTGGGTCACATTTTTTTTGCGCGTAACCATTGTTCTGAAATCATCAAACCAAAAAGAATTCATCAAAGTTACTACAATAGCAAGCAAAGTAGTTCTGCAATGTATTTTTTAATGTTTGAATAGTATAATTCATGTGATCTACCAGTTAGAATCCGTAATACTTTAGTTCTTTACTGCCAGCCAAATTTGTAACCTCACATTAATTTATTGGTTCTGTTATGCAAAATCTATCCTAAGATCAAATCGATTCGAAATGTGTATAATTCATGTGATCTACCAGTTAGAATCCATAATACTTTAGGCCTTTACTTCCAGTCAAATTTGTAAACTTACATTAATTTATTGGGCCTGTTTTGCAAAATCTATCCTGAGATCAAATTGATTCAAAATGTATATTGTTGGGTTTTTTGATAAATGAAATATATTTTATTGGTTTGCTATCTTTGTTTCCAAAAGCAGGGCAATGATTTGCTTATGGGGTGCTCATATGTTTTATATCTGAATTATCATTATGTGGAAGTAAGTAATTAATAGATTGTTATTTTTCGAAGTGGGCAAAGGTCTAACTGTTACCGAGATGGTTAGCTTGGAGCAGTTTTTCTACAACCGGGGCGAGTCCTGTCGGATTTGCCTAGTTCCTCCAACTCGGTAAGGTGCCCAGTCCGAGCAGGAACAGGCCAAATTCGGCCTATTTCTATATTTTAGTGGTATGACTTGTACAGACTTGGTTGAGTCTGTATGGACGATTCAGACAAAGGACTCTGCCAAGTTCCAAGTCAGAGCTTTGTTTTTTAACATTGGCCTGGAGTGATCTATAGTGAATGAATTTTGGCTAAAGGGCATCTATTTATATTTGGAGAGCTTTTATTATGGTCAAATGGTTGACAACCATGAATTTTGCAGTATCTAGTAATATTTCTAAAAGGAAAAGAAAAGATCATGTCAAGTGAGGTTGTGGATGAATTTTAGGCAGAAATATCTCTTATATCTGATATTGGTCTTGAGACTCTTGACACCCCAAGATTGGCTAGCCTATGCCTTCCATTATATCTTTATAAAATGAGAAATATCTAGTATACAAAAGGTGCTGATAGATTTTTTTATATGCCTAAAGGTTACCAATTTGCAAAATGAATGCCATAGTTGGTTGCTTGATGGAGACCTAGAGAGCATCTATTTCCCATTGAGGAATGCATCTAGGGTTGATCTTTATATCTGTTGAATTTAACCGAAAATTTCCCTAATGTGAGGACCCCAAGCCTTTTTGCTATTGATTCTCCATTGGGTTTTCTATCACTCACCTTCTTACATGTACTTTGACAAGATACGGCATTGATAACTGATTCCCACCAAGAAGTCCAGCTTTAAAATTTATTATAATAAGGAATATATTGGTAACCCATAACCCAATCTACATGGAAGAAACTCAAGATACTTCTCTAAAATATTTGTAAAAATGAGGGTGCTACAAATGAATGAATTCAAATCCTGTATTGACAATGAACAATCAAATGAAATATCGTGAGTGTTGTTGGATGGTAGGGTCATAGAAAATGAAGAACTTGTGTTGCTGTTCCAAAATTGAATTTTATGGAAGCCTCAAAAACTTGTTTCAAGTTACACGTGGAATGAATTTTACTTTTTTTATGAGAACAATTTCGGTTTACATTTCTTGAAATATAATTACTATGTGTTTTGTTAGGTCGAAAAATGTCCATTCCTTGCTTGGAGTGTTATTTCTTTTAGAAAATAATTGTAATCTAAGTGATGTAAAATTGGTTGTAGTAATGTGTTTCTAACTCTTAGGTGTTTGGAATTTCCTCTTTCTTGCCTTCTTCTATAGGAGTTGAACTTATTTCATTTGGTGGGCATCTAGAAGTGCATGTTTCCTTTAAGTTGCATGCTCTTGGAAATAAGCTCTCTGAGACTTGGAAAATGCAAAGTCCTTTTTGGATTTACTCGTGCCATTCATCTCAACTCTGCTTGTTTAGATGAGCCATGTTGTTGTGCTCTAGACATGGTTACTTCTTGCTATGTTCCATTAGCTCTACCTCTTTATGTTGGTTTGGTTGCAGATACAGAAATATTTTATACTATTGTCCAAGAAAAGATCTTGTCTAGATACGGAAAACATTTTGACATGTCATTGAAATCAAAATTGATTGGACTGAAGGCAACTGAGGCTGCTCAAGTTTTTGTTCGAGAAACAGGACTAGATGGCATTCTCTCCCCTGAGGAGTTTCTTAGAGAAAGAGAGGAAATGCTTAAAAGCTTATTTCCGACTTGTAAACTGATGCCAGGTACTTTTTTTTAAGTTTTAAACATAGTCATTTTCATGCCTGCACCACTGATTCTATGAGTGGTTTAATTAAGTTGTCATATATCTATCTATTTGAAAGTATTATTTACAATGAATGGCCATTTATAACAGATATGAAGTCTATTTTGCCAAACTTACTTTTAGAGGATTCATTAGAACTTCCCATTGTTTTAGAGTATCGGCTCCCTGATGCTTCCTAAGGTATTTATTTGATATTTTGCGTCTGCATATTGTGTGTGTTTTAAAACAACATTTGTAGCAGGTTGATTCAGCCAGCATCCAAAGTCTATTTTTATAACTGGCCTAGCTGAGAACTGTAAATTGTTTTTCAATTAACTTGAGGCATGTAATGGAGGGGCAACTGATCCATTCGTACTATTTTGTTTCTAACTTATTAATTCCTCTAATAAATTCATAAAGTGTTAGTAAATGTAATAAGTTTTCGCGAGTTTCTTATGTGGGATGACCCTTTTCCGATACTGCTCAATCTGGTCAACCAATTACCCCTGAGTTCTGTTCTTCCTCGGCACAAAAATTAGTTTCGCTTCATCCAAATACATTCCACTAGAAACTTGTCAGAAAAAAGAATAATTATAAATAAATAAAATAATCCTAACTTTCTTTGTAGCTTAAATTGTTTGAAAACTTCTCTACCCTACACAACTTGGAAACATACCAATGTTTTTGGTTTTGTGGGGGGGGGGGGGGAGGGGGGGAGGGAGGGAGGGAGGGGCAATTGTTTTTTGGTAGCATTTCATAGTGAGATAGATCTGCTTAGAGCCTTCATTGACGCTATTATTAAGAACTTGTGATGCATGATTCAATGTATTAATGCCTATATTTTGATGATAGGAGTGAGCCGTTTGATCAATCATCTTCATGCTCACAGGGTTCCGATGTGTGTGGCAACAAGGTAACTGTTCTTTAAATTTTGTGTAGTGTATATTTACGTGTAAATACTGTGTTGTTGTCGCAATAATATAAACACGAATTTGGATTGATCCTTCTTTTTGTTAATTTAATTTCAATTTTCCACATTCAAAGCATACTTTTGAGTGGACTTTGTGTGTGTGTTGTTTGTGCCCACGGATGCCTTTATATGATGGAAATGTAATATTTCTCTATCCATTTATCTACATACATACACAAAAAGACTAGGGAAATTTAGTAATTCTTGAATTATGTATTCAGTCAGGTTCATACTTCGTCATATGTGAGACTTCTTAGCTATCATTCTATGCAAGAAAAGACAGTTCGTAGAATGTAACATGTCTGACTCTAAGAAACAGAAACTCTACATATATCAGGTATTAGTAATATATCCCTAATTCATCAGAACATACCAGCATTCTTTCCATAATTCATGTGATTGTGAATCAACGAATGGTCAAACACTTTGTATTTGATCAAGTGAATGTCTGGCAAATTAATACGCCTCAGATGCTTAATGTCTTATGTTTCAACGTCATAAAACCCCATTTCATGCTAATATAGATGTGAAACCCACGAGGGATATTACAGATTAAAAAAAAAAAAGGAAAAAGGCAAAAACTCCTCCTAGCGTATGGGCTTGATACATACTATTCTTGTTGTTGTGAAGGGTTCTTATATAATAAAGAAAATAAATCCCTCTGGTTTTCCCTAATCTTACAAATAATGAATTTCACAGTTCTCACAGACGACATTTTGAGTTGAAGACAACAAATCATAAGGATACAATCTCCATGATGCATCATGTGGTTTGTGGTGATGAGCCAGGAGTTAAACAAGGGAAGCCATCCCCAGATATCTTTCTTATAGCAGCTAAAAAATTTGAGGTATTGAAATTATTCTTTGATATTTGGTAAACGTCTATCCATTCTTATGAATAGTATTTTCATGTTTTTCTATGGTTTGGCTAGCTTATGACTGGCTTTGGCAGACTCATGCCATGGTCGATAACTGCTAGTGTCGCAACTTACCATATATTATAGGGTTTACAAAATTTTTTGTGACATGAAAATAACTGGCTGCTATAATGCTGATGGACCCCAACTACTATGTTATATGAAGGTGTGGGGGGGGGGGGGGGGGGGGGGTGGTGGGTTACTTTATTCAATAAAATTGCTTTTTATGCGACAATTTAATACCCATGATATCAGGTTTTCTGTTTTAGTCATTAAATAGTGCCTGCAAAAGGAATAACATGCAATATTTTTCAACATAATGAAATGACTATTGTTATTTTCATTGAAAATTTTATCTTTTGAAAATAAAATACTTATCAAATATTTACCCATGATTTCCTCCTGTTTTTAGTGATGTCTTCTTTTTTTTCTTTAAAACAGAAAAATATAAGCTTCGATCCATTCTGTTATAGTTATTTTTTGACCTTTTTCATTATTGATTGTAAAAGTCTGGTTTGTTCAGGGTGCTCCCTTGGATAATGATAGAATTTTGATATTCGAAGATGCACCATCTGGTGTGGCAGCTGCCAAGGCTGCTGGAATGTAAGTAGATATTGTCTATTAATGTTGCCATAAAAGCTTGTTTTTCTTTAGTTTGTTTCCATTCTACAATTGGATTTTGTGTATTTGTAATTTTATTACATGCTTTCAAGTTTTGGTAATTGGTAATGTAGAAATTATCCATTAGGCTTTAGCCTAGTGTTTTACATGGACACTTTGCATTTTCTTTGGTTTCACATGCCTAGCATGATATCGACTCTTGGCCGTATATGTATGATGATGTTCTCATCAGTTTTCGAGTATGTATTGACACGTTAGATATAAGTGTCTGGCTTACTTTAAACACTTACACCTCAAGGTCTAGGTGGTAGAGTGGATATCAACCCACCTTGCAATGGGATTCCAATTCCTACCCTTGCACCCTTTCATTTTATTTATTTATTTATTGAGTATTTTTTTTTTGTACCATTAAAAAGCTAGCAACCTTCAACAAACTGACCCCCCATGGCTTGATCCCTCGACCACTTGAAAAGCAGAAAACAACACGCTACCAAAGCGCACCTTTGGTGTTGATGTACGAAATAGGCATTCTTTATATATATTAGGTAATAGAAAACATAAATTAGGAGACCCCCTTGGTAAGGTTTGGTCATGGAATGTCTCAACAAGGGACGTCTGAAATAGTTTACCAACGCTACGTGAATGACACCTTGATTTAGTTGAACAATTATAGGAACTTACATTGTATATAGAATAATAATATTTTTAGTATTAGTCTTACGTAGTAGACGTTTAGACACATACTAGATACCAACATGTGGGTTGGTATCCACGTAACACTGCTTTAGCCTAGCGATAGACACCCCCAGTTTGTAGGCAAGAGGTTAGGATTTGATGGCTGGATTAGTTATGGTGGAATTGACTACGCAAAACCTTGTCCCATCTTTGTAATAGCTATGGTGGAATTGACTATGCAAAACTGCGTCCCATCTTCAAATCCCACATACTCAAAAAGAAGTAAAGGATTGTAGATTGGGGGAGTGGTATGACAATGAAATCCTGATTCTTGAAAAATACAATATTTCAAATATCCAATTTTCAGGACTGACCAGGTTTTCACTTTTTTCTTAATGAATTTTCTGTGATTCCTAGGAGGCTTATGTCTTTCTTCTTCTTTATTGGCTTTTGTTAATGTGGGGTTTTGCAGGTGGGTAGTGATGGTTCCGGACCCCAATTTGGACAATGATTTGCACAAGGGCGCTGACCAGGTCCTTGCCTCCCTATTGGATTTCAGACCAAGTGACTGGGGTTTACACCCTTTTGAGGATACTTGAAGCTAAAAATATCAGACGACTATATTGATAATGAAGCCATAGTGTAATGATTCTTGGTATCTTTCATGCTTTATTTGTCACGTAAAAATCAAGAGAATTTGTAATTCTCGCATCAGTTCGCAAATTTGGTTCACAAGGGTTGGTAAAAATTGGGTAAACTTGTAGATTTCTTATTTTTACACAAATCTTTCAGAAAAAAGAAAAACTCGTATCATCCTTCTATTGAAAGATTTACTGGCCCGTATAGCTTGTGCGGAATTTTGCTCTGATTTGGCACACACATAAGAGATGTAAAACTGATACTTTTTCGTCAGGATTTTGAGCCTGATATTACCAGTTGACTTTAAACTATGTCTCTTGTTTCTTGGATTTAAGTATTTGACCATGTTTCTTTTATGGGATATGGTATATGTCCCCAAAAGACCTAAATGCGATGCCATTCCTTGTATTGTAGAATGAAATGTTCATGATAATCTCAATATTTAACAATGAGATTTGGGGTGCCCTCGTTGTGTTTGGTTGAACCAATGTTGCGTTAATCACAAAATTGAGCAGTAGGGATTGGTGGTAGGGTTACTTGAATTGCTACTACTATTGTATTCTTTGAGAAAAAGGTAATTCGGTGGGTTTATTGGGTGTAGGGCTCTAAACAGGTTGGATCCAGATTAGATCCAGACCCAGATCTGACCCCGAACCCAAGTTGGTGGACGCCCCAAGTCCATACACATGCGCGCACACACATAAAAATGGTTTGGCTATGTGGCGTCAAGCTAGAGTTGAACTTGGACTTGGACCCAACCTAGATGGTTTTGGGCTGGACTTGACCCATCAATGGATACTAGTTTTGGGTTTGAATTTGGTCTCAGGCTAGGTCGATCCGGTGAACAACTAGGTTGAAATGACCCAATTATTACCTTTGGCGGGCCTGGATCAATAAGCCACGCAAGCATTCAAACCCTTGTAGTTTGTCCTAGTGTTTGAAAAATCGAACCAGGCTTTGAAACTGGCTTAAGGATTGGGTATGAGTAACCAGTAAACCGGCGGGTCCAATTGGCCCTCATTGGGCCATTCCCAGTTGGTCCAAAAAGTATTAAAAAATTTATTTTTTTTAAAAAATAAAAGCATAATTAAACAAAATACATCAAAATAAAGTTGAGAAGTAGTGAAAAAATTGAATTAAAAAAAATCGATTTGTGCGTATGGGTACTGTTGAATTTTTTTAAAAGATGGGAAAATGTAAAAATAAGTATTCATACTAATCTTTGTCAAAACGATAAAAAAAGATATTAAAAAAACACATTAAAAACAAATCTTTTTTTTTTTAATATTATACATATAATTTTTTTAAATTATTTGTTCAAAATATCTGGCAGAACTATCAAAACCGGACCAGCCCATTTCTGAGTTGAATCGGCCTAAGTTTGCGAACATTGGTTTGTCAAGAAAACCGGATAAGCTGACTTACCTTTTTCTACTGATTTATCCAAAAAAAAATCCTGCTCTTCACACTTGCATTCAACGTTGAGATTTCTCTCCAGAATGTGAAAGACTAAAAACAATCCCCACAGAATGACTTTGTGTTCATGGTGTGCATTGTGTGGCATACGTCACCTTAAAAACTATAAAGATTTTCTCACATAGGTCACCTTAAAAACTATAAAGATTTTCTCACATAGGTCACCTTAAAAACTATAAAGATTTTCTCACATACTTGATCAAAAAAAAAAAAAAAAAGATTTTCTCTCACATAAATAATTAAAGGAAGAGAAATTTTTGGGGATAAAATACCGAGCTTTCCTTGGAAGAAATAAATGAAAGATACAGATATTGGGGATTTTAGTTATAAAAGAAAATTTCTGAATTTTATCACTGACATTTAACCAATCCATGGTACTCAACACGTGGTCCCTCACACTTGCTTTAGTAAATAAACTCAAAACATCACTGAGTAATTGATAAAGGTGTTTAGAGGGTGATTAATGTGACCCGCAACATGAGGGTGATTAATGTGACCCGCAACATGAAATTTGGGGATAACAGATGGCTTAATTAAGGCATCTACTTTAAATTATCAAAGTAAGGTTCACCTCAACATTCTTCCAGAAGTTACAATTTCAGTGGCAGGAACCTATAGATCGGCCTGATAAGTTTAAAAAAATGGTGCAGGCTGAATAGATCTATAAACATTTAAAAATCTTCAAAAAATATTACAAGGTACATTTTATTAGATTTTATTTATTTATTTTTTCATATTCTCGAGGTTAAAATGACGAATAAAAGATTCTAGCATCGAAATAACCTTCTCTTGTGAATTTTTGAGATTCACTTTTACTCGACACTGTGAAGATCAATGCCTTATATAAACCTTTTCCTTTTCCTGTAAGAAATCTTTTAGAGTGCCAAAATTGGAGTAATTATAAGGTAGCTGGACAAGATTATAGACTAATGACATTATTGTCTGGATTATATCATGAAAAATCCTGAAAAATCTCTGAAATCCACTAATTTTAGAGCTTTGTTTTTGTTTTTTTTTGGACAAAAAAAAGTCCCTAGTTTTTAAAAAGAAAAATGCTTATATAAAGTTGCAACCTTATACTATAGACAAAAGATGCACCTCTAAAATCTAGTAAAAGCGGGTGTTCTTAATGTTGAAATCCTTCCAGTTGATCATCTCGACCTTGAGATATGTGGATATAAAAAAAACAAATAAATTTCAAATCCTAAAAATAGTACATCTTGTAGGTTTAAGAAGGGTGATGACCTTAAACTTTCTCTTAACTTGTCCTAAGCCCGATAAAGGAGGTGGATCGTATTAGGTAGGTAGCTAACACTTACTTCATCAAAACTTTTTATAAATTCTGAATCTACGTTATAACTTGATCCCAAATAGTTAGGAAAAGGCTTTGATGATGACGATGAAAAATAGTACATATTGTAACATGTTATTTGATCATATATTTTCATGATATTTAAGTGTTTATAGATCTTCTGGATCTGTACCATTTTTAAAATTTTAATTTTCATAATTAGAGTTGAACATGGATTCTCAAGTCATCGCAGGGTTTCCAAAACTGGAACTTTATAATTCGATAAAATTTAGAGGTGCGCCTTACACGTATAGTATAAGGTGGGTACCTAATGCAAGCCCCACCCTTTTTGAAAAAAAAGAAAAGAAAGAAAAAAAAAAAGGTCTTGTTTGTTTTCTTCCAAACAAAACCACCCCGGTCTTTTGGAAAGATAGAAAGCATGCTCCCATTATTCAGAATAACTGTCTCCTACCATCTCCATGGTTAGGTTTTTTACTTTGAAATGTGAAGCCAACAAACATGGATCTTAGAGCTTTAGTCAGCTTTTCGCACGAGTGAAATGAAAACTTGTTATTTAGTTAATATTCTATGGGTGTGGTTTGTATAGAGCCGAGGTTCTAAACAATTAAATTACATGCCAACTTCAAATAGTATCCAGAATTATGGTTTCAATACTGAAAAGTTTTATGATAAAACTTTAAATTATATTTTCATCTTTAGTCATAAAATTTAAAGCTTCACAAATAATAATGTAGATCGAGCATATCTATGAAATCTTGAAAATCTTAGAAATTAACGGTTCAAAAATGCGTTACAAGATGCACTATTTTCAAAACTCAAAATCTATTTTTTTCTCATGTCTATACATCTTGATGTCGAGATGATCAATTTGATGATATTTGAATCTCAAAACAACACCTTCTAGTAAAAGTTTTGAAGCAGGCTTTATGTAAACTTTTCCAGTATTCTATTAATATATTAAACTGCCAGTGTCACAATTTCAATATAAGCAGAAGTCATTATATGACGTGGCTGATTGCCTAGGTTAGCCCCTTTCATAGGCTTGTCGCGAGGTGTAGGTTACAACCTCCTCATCGACTTGTAACCCGAAATGTAGGTTACGCCCCCCTCATTGGCTTGTCACCCGATATTTCATTTTCAATGCTACTTTTCGGGAAATGTCAAAATGTTATACAGTTGACCAGGCTCCTCACACTGGCAAACTGTTGGGCCTGGGCTCGGGCTGGTTTGAGCCTAGCTTGGAAGATAGAGGTTTCGTAGGGCGTGGCGGGGCCTGGGTTTAAGGGGCCTGGGCCCTGTTATTGGGAGCCGGCCCAATCCTATTGGTTGGATTTGGCCACTAAATACGATAGTTTTTACTGGGGTAGTGCCCACCTTGTATCGTAGAAGCAAGGCATGCCTCTAAATTTTTTAACGAGACATAACTTCTATGTAGTATATTTGATGAAGGCTTCAATATTTATTATTATTTTTAGTAATAAAATTTAAATTTTGAAAAATAATTCAGATCGAATAGATCTATAAACATTTAAAATTATTAAAATTAGATAGTTTAAATAACTTGTTACAAGATATAGTACTTTTAAGACATGGGATTCGCTTTTTCTATGTATCCATATCCCTTTGATGTCGGGTGATCGATTTGGGGGGGGGGGGGGGGGGGGTTTCTAACATCACAACACTATATTCTAGAGGATTTTATGGTGCACCATACTTCAATAGTACATGGTTGACACTTCATATAATTTTCTTATGTTTTAAAAGATCATAAATAAAATACAGAACATGATTAGTCTGGGCCATGCAGGTCAGCTTACACTTGGAGACCGTGCCTAGATTTCTGGACCCAGCCCGAAACTTGAGTTGATATTATTGGCTTCAGCTTAGTCGATGGAGGTTGGGCTGCCTATTGCAGGTTGGGTCTAATTCGAAAAACAAGCTTGGGGTTCATATTTCTCTGCCCCAATCTGTGATGGTTTTAGTGTTACAATTAGTTTTTCATCATTTACCTTATGTGGGTATCTCAATGTGGCAAATAGTTAGAGGGGTTACTCTTTGGGAACTTCGGAAAGAAATAAATTGGCAGACTTTTGAAGGGGAGAGTTTATCTTTTGATAGATTGCTAAGTAAAAAACTTGTCTATTTAGTCTTGGTTCTCGGTTACTAAAGAAGGTTGAGGGATTTCATACTCAGATGTTCTGTTGAATTTGTCAAATTTGTTTTTGATGAGAAGAGTAAAAATGAGACCAAGAAGTATTTGGGTGGCACCACAGAGTGGTGGGTTTAAGTTGAACTTTGATGGGAGCTCTTAGGGTAATCCAGGTTTGGCTGGTATTGGGGGTGTGGTGTGCGATTGTTTTTGAGTCCCAACAATAATGTATCTCGCAACACATTATATAGACCATCCATTTTCAATATTTTCATACGCTTATAGATCTACTTGATTTTAACTATTTTTAGAGTTTAAATTTTATAGTTAGATATGAAAAAAGATTTTCAGATAATCTTAAGAATTTTTTACACCAAAATTAGATGTTACAATAAAATTTAGAAATACGCCTTAATTCGATTGTTTAAAGATACAACCTCATAGAAACCGCACTCTTAAAAAACACCTCCATATTCTTGCATATGTCCATGACTTAGAACGAAGTCCATCTCAAGCCCCAATGTGGTTAACACTCCTTATTGCATCAATTGATAACATGAACACAATCCCCTCCTCTACACAAAGTCCTCTGATCTGCTGTTCCAGTGGGAGCTAAAGTCCTTGTAAGCGAGCATTAAATTCTACCTCATTTGGTGTGGTACATCCACACGGATCATGATAACAAAAAACCCACAATACCACCATAATTTCTAACCCTCATATTTCCCTTGTTCTTGAGTTTTTAAATGAACTTCTATCAAAATTTAATTTTATATATCCAAAAATGGAGAAGCCCACCTCTTTTTTTTGGCTTAAATTAAGAGTTGCATCCACTTTGCCCCCAACCCACAACCGATAACCAGCTCTATAAAATATGTAGTATTTTGTTTTTAATGCTTATGGTCAGTGTTCAATCCTGATGACAATGGATTTACGCAAAAATTGATCAACATGTTTCTCCCTCTACAGCCTGAGTACAGAAAGAGGTAGTGCTTTCTCTCTCTACTTTTATCACTTTCTATCTCTAGCCTGAATTCCAAAGCACGAAACAGGGTGAAAAAACACAATAACGCCTGTTTTTATGTCTTTGTTTTTACTTGTGCACGACTGTGAACATCAAAAAGTAGAGAGAGAGGAATGTGTGTCCAAAAAGTAATGGAACATGGATACAAGCATAATGAATATTCTACCGTTGTGAAGAAATGGTAGGAGTAGAGAGAGAGAGAGAGAGAGAGAGCATTAAAGTTCATTCAAGCATCCTATGCTAATTAACAAGGTTTGTATTCGTGCAAGGACGAGAGTAGCCCAATATTCAAAAGGGAAGAGAGAGAGAGAGAGAAAAAGCTTAGTAAGGAGTGATGCATAAATGCAAAGGAAAAGATGAGAGCATGGACACGTAAGTATCGTTTTCTTACTGTAAATGCAGGAGAGTTGCCTACAAATGGAAGTATAGATGAGAGAGAATACAAGTATCCTCAACTCTTGTTGGGATTGATGGGGAAAGACAGACAGACAGAAGGGTTTTAGAGAGAGGTTCTATGCCAACTGGCGCGTTGTATGCTAATACTTGTAGAGAGAGAGAGAGAGGGGAAGTGAGTTCTAGAGAGAGAAATTAAGTGATTTTTGTGGAATGTAGAGGAAAAGGGAAAGTGATTTTTTAGGGAGAGAAATGTACGCGTGTACCGTCCTTTACATACCAACCATGAAGCTTTCTTTTTCATGCCGTATTTCTCACTCTAAAATCTCGAAACCCAAAACCGAATAGACAAACATGAACTGTCTTTGCATGTTTCTGCCGCAACCCACTTCTTTATTTCATCCATTCAATGACAAATTTGGAAGCGCTATTCTTTTTTTGTCTTTTTGCTCTCTATTATTTCACTTATTTATTTCCTCCTCTCTCTCTCTCTACTCCCACGTCGCTCACCCTCCTGTATTTCACTTTTACATTCTCACCTTTTTTTTTTTTGTTCTTTTCTTTTTTTTTTTCTGGTTAATTTAGCGGGAAAGACAGCCCCAAACCTGGTTTTTGCAGTAGATTAGTAGGTTACATTTTGAATGTGTTAATTTGTTAATGGGGGGTGTCAAGACTAGGAATGGATATCACGAGGTCTCTCTCATGTGTATAACATGCTCTTCGGTGAGCATAATGTACAAAAACTCCTGCGGCATAATAGCCATTTGGGAGGAATTTTTTATCAGAATTTATTTAAGGATCATGAATTCATGATGATTATTTTCGAACCATTAGTTTGGATATTGAATTATTAAACATGGATATCTTTCCTTTTGTAAATTGAGCGGTTCTTGTACACTCTTGGGGCCCTTTTTTAGAAACATAGAGAGTATATTTTATTTTACTAAAATTTGTTATACTTATCTACCCAAATATGTTTTTTGCACATCCCCATCTTCCACCCGTCTCATCTAAATGGATGGTTAGGATGGCTTCAGCCATAATGTCAATCCACTAACCGTTTCATTTTATTTCTAACATCTCATAGTATTTAATTTTTTGAATTTTTTTACAAATCATATGAATATAAAATTGATACACATCATCATTTCAGTAGAGTGCACGATAAAATATTTAAAAAATAAATGATCAAAATATCTTTAAAACTTACAAAGTTATTATGGGCATTTAATGGGCGATCCTTTGAGGTCTTACACACATGGGTATGGGAAGGTTTCGTATGATCATTACTCTTAATTTTGTCACGAATATTTTTTATATTTTTTTCAAGTCTAAAAGAGGAATGGACAATTGGTTGTCAAAATGTTTTGTAAAAAAAAAAATTGAAAATAAAATAATGTATATGTGTGAAAGTGTGATTGGGGCTATCTCAACCTTGGAGATGGGGGATGTAAGAATAAGATATATCCGTGGGGAAGTATAATAAGTTTTACCCTTTAGTTTTCTTTTGGTCATTGGGTTCTATAGATTACAGCTCCAAATTTTTTAATCCAAAAACTTGAGTTTTGCCCGAGAGAGCAAATGGGCAGTACGCCCATGCAAGAACAGAAAATCTCTTTCAGTTCTTTCTACTTTGTCCCTTTAGATTTTATTTTCACATTCTCACCTTTTTACCCTGTTGTTCTAGTTTCCTATTCTCTCTTGTTTTACTTAATTTATTCCCCCTCTCTTTTACCCAATGTTTTGGTAGATTCGTTTGAGAGTTTTTTTTTTGGGTTCGGTGAGAAACATGAAGCAATTAGGTGCTTCAGTCGATTCGGTGGAAGATTTTTGAATTTTTTTTTAATTTAGTATAAATAAATTAGATATTTATATATACAATACATACAAATAATAAAAGAAATTTCAAATCAAAAAAATTTTGAAAATACATTTATAGAGCTATTTCTTTATTGACCGAAACGGCAGTACCAAGCATCGCTTCTCTTCAGTTTATGCTTAAAATCCGGAGGCTTCGACCGAAGCGGTAGCACCAAGGTTCACTTCTCTATCCAAGATAGAATTTAAATACTCTAGGTTTTTGTCATTTAAATTTTGCATTCTCACTTTGTTTCTCCTCTCTCATTTAGCTTATTTGCTCCTTCCCCCCAAATTGTTCTATTTTTTACTTATATATTCTCACTTTCTTTCTTCTCTATCACATTTTGCTTATATATTCCTCTCTTTCATCCCTATTTTTTCACTTTTTACTTTTACTATCTATTTTTTTTTTCTTTTATTTTGCTTATGCTTCTCTTTCATTCCCTCTCTCTCTCTTTTCTCTTTCCCTTACTTTGAGAAAGGTTTTTATATAGCATTGAAGATATATACTTCGCCCATTCAGCTGTCAAATTTAGATCAAGTTCAATTTTTTTCTACAAATTACATGAGTATTAAAGTTGGTACGTGTTCTCAATAGAGAACACCTAAAATAAATATTAAATATAATTTTTTTTATAGAATATAATAACCAAAATACCCCTCGAAACTTTTAGAGGTATTTTGATCAATTTATTTTAATTAAAATATTTTTTATATATTTTTAAAATCACGAGTTTAAGGGAGGAGTGGGCGCTCAAAATTTGATGGAAAAATATTTTTTTAAAAAAATTAAAAATAAAATAGTAGAGAGGCTGACATTGTGATTAGGACCATCTCAATCGTTCATTTTGAATGGATGTGATTAGGGCCATTTCAGCCGTCTATTCTATTATGAATGAATGGATTGTTGGATAGGAAAAGTATATAAGCATGGAAAGTTTGCCCGCTTACTTTTACATTTAAACTATTTTTCTTGTCTCTTATTTTGCTCATTCTTCTCTCTTTTTCATTTTTTTTCCGAAAGGCCACTTCAGACCATAACCGACACCACAAGAACAAATTTATGCAAACTAAAAATGGAGGGATGACATGGGGAAAATAAAGACTAAAATTTCTCTTATAAATTGCAAAAGCTACCAAAAATACATAAGAAAATAACGGAATCCGATTGGAAAAAGTGATTTTCCTATTTTGAATGGAGTTTAAGCCTTAGAGAGACCCGTACGCCTTCTGCTTCGCCTTAACGGGAAGTATCCTTATTCTCTTCGCCACACGAACAAAATCCCTGTAAATTTCATAATAAAATAATAAACGATCTTAAAAAAACGCAATCTTAATTTAACACGTCTCACTAAAACTTTTGCTTAGGGTAAATTAATCTCTTTATACTTTTTATTTTAAGAGTTTAAATAAAAATCTTATTTTATGTATAAAATTTTAAAATAATTCCTAAAATTTCACATTTTAGGCTAAAATCCTACCAATAATGTATTTTAATTTTATTTTTTCTATATAGGGGCTTAAACTAAAAATTGGGACACGCACATTTTGCTGCCCCTGTAAAAAGATTTTAAATTTTATTTTAAAAGAAATACTATAATACCCTAAGGGCAATATGGTTATATTTTATTTATGACTGAACTATTTTTAGGGTTAATTCTTAAAATCGTCTTAAGGTTTAGGTGATTTTTAACAGTGTTTTACCGGTCTAGGTTTTCTATGTTTTTTGACTGCCATGGACATGCTATATGGATAATAGGAGTACGCCATGGACATGCTATATTGGGGTACCGCCTATAGGCAAAAACACTGATAATTCGTGGTGGCTCCCATTTTTAGAGAGATTGTCAGTCTAGAATAATAACGTGGTAAAAATACTGTACATTCTTTCCAATAGACATTTTGCAATTCTCATGTTTTAGAGAAAGATATTAGTTTAGGATAATGATGTTTTTTTTTAAAAAAGACATTATGCAGTAGCTCGTATTTTTAGAGAGAGTTATTAGTTTAGGCTAATAATGTTTTTTTTTTAACGGCAAGGAAAATATATGCCATATGCATTTGAAGAGGGAGAGATCTTACTTCCAGTTGAGATCACCAGCCAATAGAAGATCATCTTCCATATCCTCATAAGCAATAAAATAGCCGGGAATGGCGTTCGACAGATCGCAGTCATTTTCAGGTGACTTTTCCAGCGAATAATCGCCAGAAATATCAAGAAACATCTGACGCAAAGCTTTGGCCAAGCTCTGATAGCTGCCGTGCTTTTGAAGGCTTATCCTTTGGCATATGGCTCGACCTTCCAAAACCACCGTCACAGAAGGCATCATGTTCGCTGAAATTTCCGCGTTCTGCGAAATAGTTGGGGAGTTTCGGGAGCCCGAAATGTCGGGATTTGCTGCCAGAATTCTTGCGTAGAAGGTGGAGTTGGCGTTGCTATTTTCGGGCCATGGCCGAGTGCAGCTTTGCTGGTGGGCGTTGAAGTCCGCCATAAGAGAGAGAGGAGAGAGAAAGTTGGGTTGCTAAGAAATGGAGAGAGAGATGAATGAGAAGATGGGGCGCTTGGAAATGGAGAGAGAGAGAGACAGAGAGATGTGGGATATGGAGTGGTAGTGGTAGGCAATAGAGGGAGAGAGATTTGCAGAGGGTTTAGAGGAAGTGTAGAGAGAGTGGGGAGGGAGAGATGGGGTGCTAGTAAATGTAGAGAGAGAAATCGGTTGCTAAAAAATGTGGAGAGAGAGAGAACTAGACTGTTAGAAAGTGTAGAGAGAGAGATATCCTGCTGGGAATTGTAGAGAGAGAGAGATGGGCTGCTGAGAATTACCAGGAAGAGAGGGATGGGCCAGTAAGAAAATCTAGAGAGAGAAAGATTGTTTCTGTGGAAACCTAGAGAGAGAAATGAATAGGTTGGTCAGAAGTCTACACAGAGAGAGATATGAGCTTCTAAGCCATCAAGATGGAGATGATGGGCTGCAGAGAAATTTCGAGAGAGAGAAAGACAGGGACAAGAGGTAGAGAGAGGGAGAGAGTTTCATGAAGAGGGTGGGTGCAATCCAGGGAAATCCAAAAAGGGAGTTATAAATGCAGAAGCACAAATGTTGGGAAGCGGTCAGAGCTGTGTATGTTGTTTGTTGGCGTCCTCCCTCCCTTCTCTGACATCACATTCACTCATCTCCTTGCTCTTTCTCTCTCTATCTCTACCTCACTACTCTCTCTCTCTCTCATGACTCTTTCTCTCTCTATCTCATTGCAGACTCTATTTCATGGCTCTTTCTCTCTCTATCAGCCTCTCTACCTTGTGGCTCTCTCTCCCTATCTCTATATAGGGCTTTGGCTTGGCTTCGTGTTATCCTTTTCCGCCATTAATGGCGATTAAAGGCAAAGAAGGGACACAGGGCAATCGCTCTTTGTTGTTGAAGGCTGAGGAGTCTTCTCTTTTGGATTCTTCCCAAAACCGTAAGACACGAGGCATGAGGACATGTATATATATATATATATATATACAAAGCCAAAATTACATGCCAGTCCCAACCTTTTTGTTTATGACAAAAGAACTTAGGTCTTTTCTACCATGACACTAAAACCCATCCTTTTTTTTAAATCTACAGTTAACTATTGTAATGACTTTCTTGATTCACCATGATTTCCATTCCATGTTAAATTGCTAAAATTGATGTTTTAAAACCTTGTGAGCTGGATCTGGAAACGACCATTTGGACCGATAATTGATCAGGATTAAAGAAAAGTGTAGGTCCTGGCCTGCTCCCCTTCCTAAAGTTTTCCCCCCTCCCTCTCTCTTTCTCTCCTTAAAAGTTAATGTTCTCTATGTCCTAAATACCCACCTCATAAAACTTATTTTTAAATTTAAATTTTATTTATTTTATTTTTTAATGCTTTCTAAATCATTGATTCGATCCCGACCAATCCATCATTTTGACACAGATCTATGGGATGAACGATCCATCTAATCATTCCAATTTTAAAAAAAGAACTACTCAAACTTTGATGGTTTTAGATAAAAAATTAATTGGTGGATTTTACAAAGTAATGATTAAAAGATTTCTAGTTTGACTTATGGTTAACACAGTCAGATAGGACATCATAAGTTAGGCAAGTTAGGCAATTATCACGGAACCAATTTGGAATCACCCCAACCAGTCAAATGGGGACTACTCTAGTTTCACAGAATTTCCCTGATTCAGTCTTTAGTTTGCTCCAATTTCCAGATTTTTATAACTAATTTCTTTGTTAAATAGAGACTGATTAGGCCATTGGATTAGGGTCGTTGAACCGAAATCGGGTCCTTATGAATCGGGCTCCATTACGATTTTTTCAATCGTTGTTCCAATCCCTTTTGGGTTTCCACGCAAAACCAAAAATTTGTTTTCAATCGTTGTTCCACTATATCCCTTTTGGTTTCCACGCAAAACCAAAAAATGGGCAGATTTTTGTCCACTTTTCAGTTTTTAAAGTCATTGGAGTTTCTCTAACTAGGCTACAAACAAGACAACAAAATAATTGCCTTTAACTATTTTGGGAGAAAATTTAATTTTGAATGTGGGACTATTTTGTCATTTTACTTTTAAATTTCTCTTGATAAAATGGTTAAGAAATAAGAAAAATTTTATGTAAGGGTAAGGCCCTAAACAATCAAGTTTAGTCACACCTCAAAAATTCATTAGATAAGGATATTTCAATACTAAAAAACCCTCGATTCGATTATCTCAACCTCAACACACATGGACAAGAGAAGAAATAGATTTCAAATCTTGAAAATAGTGCATCTTGTAATGTATTATCTAGACCGTCAATTTTCAAATATTTATAGATATGCTCGATCTACATTATTTTTAACTTTAATTTTATAATTAGAGATGCAAATAAAATTTCAGGCCATTATAAAAATTTCTGATATTAAAACAACATATTTCGACACCATTTGAAGATACGTCCCACTTTGACTGTTTAGGGCCTCAGCCTTATACAAAAGACACCCTAAAAAATAAGATACTCAATGGGATTTCAAAATTTTAGATGGGAAGACTTTGTCTTTTATTCATTTATTCATACTTTTCTTAACAAATGAGAAAAGTAGAAAACTAATTTTCCGGATTTTCAAATTTTAGCTCTATTAAGAAAGCCAGCGTGGCCTTCTAATTGATTTTCCACATAAGGGCAAAGTTAGTTAACTAAAAATATTTTTCAAAGATTTTGAAAACGAACTGCGACAAAAATGTCATTCTAAAAATGTATTGGTTAGGAGAGGAAAAGGTCTCCAGGTGATTTGTTATAAATTTATAATTTCCTCCCTGCTATTTTTCAGTTAGTCAATTGATGAGATATTTGAATTAAATAAAGAATCACATAAAATAGAATTATATAAAATGTTAAATAGTTCATGTTTTTGGTACATTTGATAACTTAATTTTTTTTTTAGATACTTGTAATCGGAGAATGTAGACAGACAGATGTTTCTTTCTTTTATAATACGTGGGGGAGAAAGAGAAATGTGTGTTGATATATTAATCATGAATGTTTGATTTTGTTTTCATGGAATTCATGAGAGAAGGAGCAAAAAGAAAAGAAGAAAAAAAAAGAACAAAGAAAAAAAGATAAAGTTCGCCAATTAGGGTTTTCTATTAGGTGAGGTTGGGCTCAGGTCACTTCAGACTCGTATAAAGTCAGGTTATTGGAGCCATAAGTGACCTATCTCTGGGTCTAGATAAAAGGAAAATCATTTTTATTATAAATATTTTATAATATATAAATATTCACAACTTTAATCTAGAACTAAACCTACTCTCATATTCAATTATTAGGTCTTGATCAAGACATCACCTCTGATCTAAACTCGAACCTAACCCAGATCCCATTATTAGGTTTAGACTGACACACTACCTTTGACCTTGACCTGAACCTAACCCAGATCCAATTTTTTAGGTCTAGACTGAAAAACTACTTTTGAGCCAAGCCTGAACCTAACCCAGATCCAATTATTTAGGTCTAGATTGAGATGAGATCGCGCAATTGGGTCGATGGACCCAGTTGTCATCCCTATGGTGAAGGGAGATTGAGTTGCGACCCCTATGATCAAGGGAGATATTTGGGGAGAGGTTTTGAGATAATGTTTGTTGGGGTTATATTGAGGAGAGAGAAAATGTGTTATGGGGGGTGGTTTGGAGAGAAATGCTCAATTTACTTGGAGACGGTTGTTTCATGGTGGAGTGTGAGAGAGATGCTTGTTTTGTGTTACAGCGTTGGGGTGAGAAAGAAAGAGCGTTGGGGTGAGAGAAAGATGTTTGCTTATGTTTAGGGGTAGAGAGAGAGAGAGAGAGACGACGAGAAAAGTGGGAGAGAGAAAGAGTGTGAATAAAGGGAGAGGGCAAGTGATTGCGTCTTGTAATCCGTGAGGAGCAGAGAGAGGGGGTGGTGTTTTGTGGGCGCTGCGGGCGCCGAACGGCTCGGCGCTTTTGTTTGACCCACACCACCATGGTCGGCGCCCTACGTCTCAATTTACAGCGTTGTTTACTCCCTAATCTTTTTTTTTGTTTTTTAAGAAAATTACGAGCAGCACCATTTCCTCTTGTCGAATTTTTTTTTTCTTAAGTCGTCAAACACTGGGGCTATTCTTTTTTAGTTTTTTGTTGCCCTATTTTCAAAATACTAAACACCTGCTAGAACTCCGGACATCTATCTCCTATCCCCAAAACCTGGGAGCTATCTTGATGTGGCTTGTTCTTTTCTAGTTCTTTGTTGTTCCATGTTCAAAATACTAAACAACTATTCAAAATTTTGAACTCCGGACAGCTATCTACTATCTCCAAAACCGGCAAGCTCTCTTTGAATGTAGCATGCTCATCCACGGGGCCTCCCCAATAATTCCTCTCTCTCAACCAAAACCAAACCGAACCAAACGCAAATATCTCTCTAAGCTTTGTACAATATTCCTCTGTTTCAGTATTTTCATTTAATACGTCAGAATCGGTAGTATTTAACTTTCTATTTGTTTCACCTCAATTTCTCTATTATTTTGTATTCAAGTCTTTTTCCCTGCATATTATTACTACTCGAGTTTTTCTGTTAAATCTGAACTTTTTCAATGGCGAGGGGTGGATTATTTGATTTAGTGTTCTATGGGGCTTATCACAGTAACCCAATTAATATTAGGAAAATTGTTTGATTCAGGCTGGATCGTATGACAACATATGCCGTACAAAAAGTCTCCTACTTTTATATGTGCATAAATAAATGGGTGAGGTTTGCAAAATCTCATTAAAAGATGGGTGAGGTTTGCAAAATCTCATTAAAAGATGTATTTTTGGTGCCAAAACTCTTATCATAGCCTAAAAGTTTATTTTTACCCTCATAATGACATTGAAAGCTCAAAATGGTACAAATTTAGCGCATATGTAAGCACTAAAAAATCTTGAAAATGAACCGTCTAGATAATATGTTTAAGATGTATTATTTTTAAGATTTGAAATTCATTTATTCTTTCATGTCCATATATATCGAGGTCAAGATGATCAATTGGAGAATTTTATAGTGACGGAACAACCTTTTTTAATGGTTATTTGAGGTGTTTCTTACCTCTACAGTATAAGGTCAACACCTTATATAAACTTTTTCCTAAATTAGATTTTGATTAGGCGTTCAAAGCAAAAAGTGTGGATATGACCATGGAAAAGTATCCAAACCATTTAGTTTTCACAATTATGCTTTGGTAGAATGTATCGATTTATATATGAGGAATCGAACGGTTAAGGATGTGTTATTGACAAAGCTGAAGGTCCAATAATCGTTTTCTTCAACTTTGTGAGACAACCATAGCATCTTGATTCGAAATTTGACATCTAAGAATAATTGTGACTTTCTTGTATGATAAGTAACAATCCCCAAGATATTCAACTTTGTGACACAAACATAGTATCTTGATTTGAAATTTGACATCTAGGAATAATTGTGATTTTTTTGTATGATAAGTACAATCCCCAAGTTATTCGGAGCTGAAAATAAGTAGTTTAATTTTAAAGAAATTTATGAAAATGCCCAACTATTTAACACTTCATCTCTTTTTCTCCATTTAATTTAAGACAATCACTTTAAAATATACAATAATCATAATTGGAATAGTTGAAAATGGGTGAAATGTCAAATAATTGATCGATTATCGTATTTAAATAAAATCCCATTTTGGAATAAGATTTTAGAAGAACTAGTGTTTCAAAACCGACTGATCTTGTTGGGAATAGGCAGGCACCCTCATTAACCCTTATTTTATTTTTTATTCTTTAATATTTTTTGGGCGCAGATTTGGACTTTACCAAACTGATCCTAAGATCCAGTTATTTGACATGCCTCTGTTCTACCCGATTCAGGTTTTGAGAAGAACTATTTTCTCGGTGATGGTTTATAAATATTTCCAATTTAAAAAAGGATTCTAATTAACAAGTGCTCGAAAAACATGGCTTCCCCCAAAAGATCCAAAAATGATTTCTGCTGGTAGAGTCCTCTTTCTTTCAAACCGTTCGGACACAAAAGTGATACAAGTGAAAGTTCAATTCGAAGTTTGATGCAAAAGTCATGGTGCATGTTATCTCCATAAGAGAAAGCTCTAACTTCAATACCCCCTTCGTGAAAACTCAGAAGTCATCATTAAATAGAGAGAAAATAGTTGCACCCACCTATGCAACTACATGAATAATACAAGGTTGCGGTTTGTATCAAGTGCCTATTTTAAGAAATCTCTATGATGACTCTAAAATAAATTTCCATTACAATCAATTAATATAGCTAATTTTTTTTTTTTTTTTTTTTACAGATCTTATGGATAGGTGAACACTTGAAAGTAGACTGGTGTAGGTAGTGTGTTATAATTAAGTAATGTGTTATAATTTTAAAATCTTTATTCTTGGTCAAGATCGAAAAGATTGATTTGAAAGTTACCGTAATGTTTTGAGATGAGGGTTGGTGCCCTCCCAAAACATTTACCATACCTTTCTACCCACTACCAAAGACATAAAAAACCAATATTTGCTGTGGGAATTGGGAAATAGTTACCCATTTGCCAAGGCTTATTACTTGGTTGGTGCAACGAGGGTGTTTTTCAATAACAGTTTGAAAAGGCAGAGAGACAGAGAGAGAAGTTTTTTGTTCCATAAATTATTGTTGTTGGCATTTGCGTTATGTGGCCGCTGTTTGGCAACACATTTCGGTAAAATTCAGAGAGGGAGAGAGAAGATAGAGACCAGTGCATGAAAGAGCATTTCGGTCCTCCTTTTTTTAGGGTAGTTTGCAAGAGGAAGCTCATTCCTAGTTGGGTTTTATTTTTAACTGTTTTTTATTTGAAGCAACAAAACAGAACAAGTGTGATGCCACATTCAAAGAGTGTTAATGCAATGACTTAGGCCGGCAAAAACATGGCAAAAGCCCTGCTTTTCTGGCTATTGTCCGCATTCAACACCATCCATATAAACTTTCAAAGGAAGTACTCACAAACAATGCATCATTCAGAAGAAAAAAAAAAAAAGAGACTCAATAAACAATTTAATGAAAAGGAGACAGCACAACATTGGAATGAGAGCAATTTCATGGGATTGGTGTGTATTGGCAATGGCAAGTAAGCATGCTTGTCATATACGCGAGAAATTTCAAAATGTTCAACCCTAAAATACTCAAGAGCAAATTTTCAAAACCTGGATCGGCATAGCAGATTGTTGATCAACAAATCTGTGTTTGATCGCTGGATTGGTTTGAATCGATGTTCTAAAAAATATTGAAAATAAAAAAAATTGAAATGGGGGTTTAAGAGGCTGAGAATTAAGGTGTTTAATAAAATATTAAATAAACTTAAAAAACAAGAAAAAAATATATAAGAGGGGTTTGATGGAGGCGTCGATTCAAAAACATACCATCTCAGAACCGGTTCGGTCTTAAACAATTCCCTTCCAAATTGACGATTCAAATAAGAAATTGCTAGGTTCTAAAAATACTGCTCGAGGATATAGTTTCTACACCTAAATAAAATTTCCGAACAATTCAATGGGTCGGACGGTGATAAAGGAGGGATCGGGACCTCCAAGGCATAACATGGCTTCAATAATGGTCCTACGCATTATATAAATCACAATAGACTCATTGATTGGATGATGATGATTGTGATGACCACATACGTTCCCTTAGGAGCATAGTTTATTTCTACTCCCTTCATCACAAGATCTACTTGAGAGGATTTTTTCGACCTAAATTTTGGTAACCACTTAAGATTTTTTATATTATTATTTTGACTAAGAAAAAATTGAAATTTGAGTTTTTTAACATTTAAATCTAACTATTTACAAAAAGTATACTCTATTCAATCTTGAGACATTAATTTTTAAGTTCATATAAGGTATAATTAGAAAATATTTTTTAATGAGCCATTAATTCATATAAGGTATAATTAGAAAATATTTTTTAACGAGACATTAATTTTTTAAGTTCATATAAGGTATAATTAAAAAATATTTTTTAATGAGGTTAATCTTTGGGATGAAGAGGTCACATCCCCAAAATTAGGATCCTATAACTAATTCTAGTTAGGATTTTTCTCGAGGGAGAAAATACAGAGTGTACGCGGCAGTAGAATACTTATCGCATCAATAAAAGGACCCCTATTATCTAACCACCTCAAAACATTAAAAAACATCATTGTGGTGTTTTTGGGTAGTTATTATTGTGGTGGTTAAATCAAAAAATTTACCAGCAAAATTATTATTTTACGAGTTAACTCTTGACTAGAACAAGCAAAGATTAGTTCCAGGTTTGGAACCGCATTTAAAAAGAAAAAAAAAAAAAAAAAAAATCTCTCATTTCTTCACCAAAATTCATGACTCTTATGTCAAAATCCTCACTTTTAGGGCCTCGTTCATCTCTATGTAACTATTTGTTCGATTAAACACCGAAATTGAAGAGATTCGAGAGTGGAAAGTTCTGACAAATATTGAAAATATGAGCACAAATAATTGGATTTATCAGTTTAATCCGCAATGTCCATAGGGATTTCTCTTCAAAACGTGATAGCTTCAATCTATAATTGGTATTTCATGATTTTTTGTGAAAGACCCTCGAATTGTTTAAATTAATTCCATATTTTGTGCATGTTATGCAAGATTCAGTTGGGCTTCTGGGTTTGAAGAGTGTTAGACATAATTTCAAATACTTTTTATTACTTGTTGATTTCTATAGGTTTCAATTTTCCACGTTATTTTTATATCTTTTACACGTTTTTTTTTTTCAAATTTCTAGTAAAATCCTAATCTGGTTGTATATATAGAATTTTAATGCTAGATTTAATTGTTATATGATGATCTTGAATTGGAATGGGTACAAAAGGGTAGAATGTTAAATAGTTTATCCCTTATAAGTATTTTGATAAATTTCTCTTCTTCTTTTTTTTCTTTGATTCATGAATTTGTGGTTACATTACCAGCATGTTAAATTTTAAAATTCAATCTCGAAGATGTATTTTGGAAGGAGATTGTAGTTGAATAGAGTGCATCGATTAACACACCAAACCCCATCCGTATAGAAAACAGTTCAAGAAGACTTCGGATAGAAACTGGGAGAGACTAGACCTGTTCCCAATGGAAGAGGCAAGTTTCATAGTGTGAGTACTTTGGTCAGTATTTGGGGAGAGATGACTTTCAGCGTATTTATCTAGTGGTTTGCCGAAGGTTGCAATATTAAATAACACGCACTTCCAAACTTAGTCATGAGATGTAATTTTGATATTGGAAACTCTTCCGATGACTTGAGAATCTAGGGTCCAAATCAAGCAGATCTATAAACATATGAAAACCTTGAAAATGGATGGCCCTGATAATATGTTGCAAGATTTTTTTTTTTTTTTTGGGACTTGAAATCTTTTTTTTCCGCATTTTGTACATCTCGATGTAAGGATGATCAAGTAGATATTTTTCCAACATCAAAACAACTTTTTTGGAGGGATTTTTGAGGCGCACCTCTATTCTGCATTTTAAAGTGTCAACTTTACCATAACTTTTTCCATGTCTAATTCGCAGCTCTTGATGTGTGAATTACAATGACCTTCCATGAGATAATCCGCCTTTTAAGTTGTTATCTCAGATGGCATTACTTTAGGAGGAAATATACAATAAGATTATACAGGTTGGGTACAATGTTACCTACAAGTCATCATTATCATCATCATAGCTTTTTTCCAACTACTTTGAGTTGGTTTCACGAATCGTCGTCTGCCATTAACCACTAGGGTAAGGTTCGTACTCTCATTATGTTCATAAGTCCTCTAATCTATTCTTACTACTTCATACAAGGTCACAACTACCATTTGAAATTTTTCTTCGCCCTTGGCTGAGCGAGTTATTAGGCCGAGCCTAGCACCAGCCCTTTGAGCCCTAAAGACATTAAAAAAAAAAAAAAAAAAAAAATTCTTATAGTCAAAGTAAATTGAAACCTAAAACTGATTTTAAAATTTTCAAACATGCTTCAAAATGTGGAGAGAAAATAGATTTTAAAAAACAATTAAAAGTTTAGGATATTTTAAAAAGGGAAAAGTTTATATAGAGCCTAGACTCTAAACAATCAAATTAGAGCCTACTTCAAACATATCATTAGAAGAGGTTGTTTTGATGCCCAAATATCATCAAATTGATCATCTCGACATCCCGATAGATGGGCATGAGAAAAAAATGGATTTCAAGTTTTGAAAATAGTGCATATTGTAATGCATTTTTTGACCGTCAATTTTCAAGATTTTCAAGTTTTCATAGACATGCTCGATCTACACTAGTTTTTAATCTTTAAATTTTATAATAGAGATAAAAATATATTTCAAGGCTATTACAAAAATGTCTAGCATTAAAACCATATTTTTCGATACTATTTGAAGGTGAGCTCTAATTTAATTGTTTAAAGCATCAGCTCTATACAAACCACACCCTTTTAAAAATCCAAAAAAAGAAAAAAGTATGGAAATAGTGATTATAGCAAAAGACACTATCAATCTTTGCCAAAGACATTGAAATCACATACTAAAAGATTATAAAATAATTTTAAAAAAAATTAAAAAAATATATAATACTCTTTGCCAAATACATCAAAATCATATACTAAAAGATTATAAAACAATTTTAAAAAAAAATTAAAAAATATATAACCCTGAGTTATGTACCCACCTTGGGGGCGAGGTTGAGTTACTTCTCTGCCAAGTCTGAGTGGACTCAAGTGAGTCACGACACACTAAACAAATTAGTTACATCTGGCACCTAATGATGTTTGTGACTTTTTTTCTTCCAAATATAGTCAGTCTTATAGTATACAATCCCTACCTTGTTGCTGCCATCGGATATCTCTCATCCCAAATCCAAAAACCCGTCTCTATTTTTAAATGAGTAATGATCCTATAGGACCCTCCCCTAATATGTGTATAGGATTCCAAAGGATCACCATTAAAGTTGGTACGGATCTCTAGAAAAGTTATCACATGTCATGTGTGGAATTTGACTTTTCTATAGATCCGTGGTAAATTTAATGGTGATTCTTTGAGGTCCTGCACACATGGGTGGAGACGGGTCCTATAAGATCATTTCTCTTTTTAAATTAGTCTACAAAAAGAAAGAAACCCTCTCACCAAAAGGTATTTGTTCGGCACTTGGAAAAGTATTGATTTGAGTTTATTTTGGATCAAGATAAGATGGCCAAATAAAAAGAAAATAAGACAAAGAGCAGTGGCTTACTTAATGCCAATGGCTTACTTAATGCTTATGGTATACTTTTACCCTTTGATTCCTTCCCTTCTCTTCTTCTTTTCTATTTTTTATTTTTTATTTTTTTATTTTTTGGTAATTCAATGGGAAAGGCAGGCCTCTACCCGTTTTTCTAAGTAGATTAGAAGTTAGTTTTTTTAAAGTATTAGTGTAGATTAGAAGTTAGCTTTTTGAAGCTATTAGTGAAGTAGTGTTAGTCGTGGGAATGGAAACTATAATGTGACAATTATGATGTGGGTAATTCAGTGGCTATTCTCTCTTTTTTGTTTTTTATTTTTTATTTTTTGTTTTTTGTTTTATGTTTTTTGTTTTTGTGTTTTTTGTTTTTTTTTGGGGAATTCAGTGGGAAAGACGAGCACTTACCCGTTTTTTAAGTAGATTAAGGAATTACATTTTAAAAGTGTTAATTGAGGGAATCAACCACGATGTGGTAACTAGCTGCGAGGATCATTGTTTGCAAAATCGCCCGATCTAACCACTAACCGCCCGGTTAGATTGGAACCGGCCAGTGGCCTGTTCCAGTTTTGGGTAGTTAGGGTGATCAACCGGTATTTAAAAAAATAAAAAATAAAAAAATGTATATAAATTCTCAAAAATAAGGAATTTGATTTGTAATGTAATTTTAAATATTCTTTATATTATGGAAAAGATTAAAAAAAAAAATTGGTCATCAATACTCACTTTATATTTTTCCCATCTTTTTTAGAAAAATAGTCCTTGTAAAATGTAAAATGGGTTAAAATCCATTTTTTTCTTTAATTTTCAACTTCATTTGAATGTTTTTTATTTTAATCATTCTTTATAGGGAAAGACTTCTATAGTTCCCCTACAGTATAGAAGATCTACGCTTCCCTTACCATCCAGCCGTCCAATTTTGATCAAAAGAGACTTATCGTTTGATCTTAGTCCGACATCTTAAAATATTTTATTTTCAATTTTTTTTATACAAAGTCTATGAATATGACATTTGGAAGTTTTAAAGGTATAAAAAATATTAAAAATAATTTTTCTATAAAATATAATGATCAAAATACCCCTTGAAAGTTTCAAGAATGTTTTGGTCATTTTACTTATTGAAAATATTTTTTATATTTTTCACTTGTGCGAGTTTAATAGAAGATTGGACATCCAAAATTTGATGTCAAAATAATTTATATAAAAAAAAAATTAAAATTAAAATAATATAGAGACGTGACATTGTGATTGAGACAATCTTAACCATCCATTCAGAATGAACGATTGGATAAAAAGAAGTATATAAATTTTATGTTGTAGAGGAAGCATAGGAAGCTTGCCCTCTTATATATCCTTTTCATATTTTAGTACTTTTTTTTTTTTTTTTTCGACGCTTCTTTGATAACCCGAAACTTACCCGGTTAGAGCGGTTGAATCGGCCGATTTGCCGATTAGACCAGTTAAACCGCTTCCAAGCCCATGTCCGATTATCCGTTCCGATTCGATTTTGTGAACACTAGATGGAATTCTACCACCACGACCCCAGCCTCCTCTTTTTTGTTGACATCTGTATATTGGACAATGATCCGTAAACGTCTATTTGAATATAATTAGCGTAAGCTCCGTTTCGGTTATTTTTGGGATCAAGGCAGCACAACACCAGGTTTTCCTCCATTTTTCTTCTGGTTGGGTAAATTTGCATATCAATGACCATGGTTAATAATGCATTTTTGGGGTCTCCTGCTTTCTCATGGCGTTTGTAATTGCATATTGCTGACTGTTTCTTAATATTTTTTTTTGGGACCTCTCCTGTCCTTGATCAAGGCTCTTTCTCTGTTCTTAACGTCGAAGTTTGAATCCCACGAGCCCGCTAAAAGCTGAAAGCCAAGGCATATTTTTTTCATTACTTAGTGGTCCAGCAACAGCAACACATGTCACTCTCCTTTTATATAGTTCAAATCAAAATGTCAACCTAAATCCCCAACTGAAGTTATGGGCACCTGCCCAATCAGAAACTGCAGAAAAAATCTGCAGCTTCAAAGACGCAACAATGGAGATCTCTTTCTCTAATGTCAACCTTAAGGCCGATTTGAAGTTTTGGGCACGGGCACCTGCCCAATCAGAAACTGCTGAAAGGAATAAGCAACTCCAAAGACACAGCCATGGATAGATCTGCAAACTCAACCAACCTATCTTCTTTCAACTCACCATATAAAACAAGCCTAGTAACCAAAAACCTAATGCAGGAAACTGAAAAATAAATAAATAAATAAAATAAATAAATAAATAAGAAGAAAAAATGAATCCAAATAAGCCCCAAAGAGGAAAACACCCAATTTGGGTGAAAATGAGATTTTAGGCCTTGAAAGCTTCAGGAAACTAATGAAAAAATAACCAAGAAAATTAGAAATATAGAATCCATGTGCATTTTGTTTACAATCCTACAAAGTCTTTTTGGTGGGCATTCCCACCTTGCAAAACCAGTCAATGACTCGTATGTATACTTTCATCTTCCATCCAAGTAGAGAGTTTTATTTCCTAGCTAACTGTATCCCTAATATATAAATATACCATATATAATTACAATAAAACAAAAATCCCACCATTAAATGAACAAACAATCACGCATCAGACCTTAAACGAGAGGCAATCTTCTGTGCATCAGTGAACAAGGGGCTCGCTTAAACCCCATTAAACCTTCTCTTTTCCAGAGGATTTATGAGATGATGGCCTGTTTAATTTCAAGGCAACAGAAAATGGCAATAATTTAGTAAAGCACTTCCCAATGAATAAAAAATCACCATACGTCACGGAGATATCTCCCTTCGGTTTGCAGATTCTTCACCATGGCCTCTGCCGGGGAGCTCTCCATAGAACCCTGCAACGAAAATCCATACATTACATGTCAAATGTTAGGTTCACAGACTTGCTGACAACTTGTTTATTTTGCTTGGTCTTTGATAGTAATGTGAATTCATTTGTATAATATGATAATACAAACAGGCAATAAATTCATTTGTATCATACGATAATACATACACTTGAGAATGAATTTGTATGCTTTTACATGTAATGTTGCCACCTTATATAAACTTTTTCCTTGTATATATGTACACCAAATACTATTTGTTTTCTGTTAACCCTATTTTAACAGAATGTTTCTGAAAATTTGGACAAAATTTAAAAGAAATTTGTTAAAAAAATAATTCAAAAGCAAACTATTCCATAAAAAAAGGGAAATAGAAAAATAGAGCATATGAAAAGAAAAATTCACAAACGAACATCAATAACATCAAAAAAATACATAAAAATATTTATACATCAATTTAGTAAGCAAGTATAATTTTTATGATTTTTTTATATATTTTATATGCCTGAGTTTGTACTCAGGACTTGGCCCAGCAAGGCCCTAAGGCAGAGTCGACTCGAGGAGTTTTAAAACATTGCATGAAAGGTTACTTATAGTCACAACAATTTTACTTTTTTTTTAGATAGATCAAAGAAATCAGAAAGGGAATTTCCATACCTGCTCTTGAACAATGGTGTGCAGTGTCCTGTGGACATCTCTGGCCATGCCTTTGGCATCTCCACAAACATAAAGATAACCACCTCGAGAAATTATTTCCCAAAGGCTTGATGCCTGTGTAGTATAATTAGGTTAGCTCGGATATGATGTTTTAGCTTTCTATGTTATATGAGAAGTTTTTGGGATATAAAACCAGAGATGTAACATATTCTGCTGACAGTTTAAGCGACAAACCTTGTCTATCATCTTGTGTTGAACGTATTCCTTGGTAGGGCCCTCACGAGAGAAGGCAATAATGAGCTCCGAAAGGACCCCTTGTTCCACAAAATTGTTTAGCTCATCCTCATAAATGAAGTCCTACACAAAGAACATCATATCAGTTGTTTCCAAGATATTAGGAAATTTAAGCAAGGTTTCAAAAAATGCTAGGCGGCCCCTATGCGGCCTGTCTGACACCCAGCGCCTAGCCGGGCGCCCAAGGTGGTCCCCATGCGGCCTACCTGACGCCCAGCACCTATGCGGACCTGCCTGACGCCCAGAGCACCTAGGCGGGCACCCAGAGCCTTGTAAACCCCATAACTTGGGGTCAAAATGACCCATTGCCCTTTTGGGCGAATTTAAAAATTGAAAAATGCCGTACGGTCTTGGGCGCCCGCCTATCCCGCGTGGGCACCCGCCCATGTAGGGCCGCCTGGGTCAAGACATGCGGTTTTTTTGTTCAGGGCACCTAGGTGCCGGGCAAACTGTTTTTTGAAACCTTGAATTTAAGAATGCACATCAATGTGTCTGTGTCGAGAGACAGAGAGAGAGAGAGAGAGTTCCCAACTTTAGAACGCCTTTCGCAAACATGACAAAATACATATCTGCAGGCATGTGAAATTGAACATTGTTTGATTCCAAAAGGCCAGAGACTAATATATTGATAAAAGTTACCCCATGAGAGACGCTCAAACACAGTTGGTAAAACATAATAGAGATATACTTACCATTCTGTGATTTCTGCATCCAAAGAAGAGGATAGCAGGCCCAAGCTCCACCCCAGCTTCTTTGAGTGCCAACCTTTCCTGAGAAACAAAATATCAAAGCATTATCCTAAAGAAGAGAAGAAACAAAATAGCACAGAACATTTTCGGCAATGGAAGCTCTTTCATGGCAGAGAGGAAACAGAGAGTACACAAAGAGAAGTCAATTACAAACCAGATTCTTTCATGGCATAGAGAATACATAAAAACAGCTGAAACAGAAATCAGTTAACCAACCTGTAAGAAACCCCTAAAAGGTGCCAACCCAGTTCCAGGTCCAACCATGATGATGGGAATAGAAGAATCTGCTGGAAGTTTGAAGTTTGAAGTCCTCACAAAAATGGGAGCAGCACTACAGTCACGGCTCTCCTCCGACGGCACAGAATTCTGAGAAAACAACTCCAGTTGCTTCAATATCAAAACAAAATACACAAACAAATAAATAAAATAAATAAATAACTACTAAACACATAATTTGATCCCAGATTTAAGTAATATTAGCAACAACCAAAAAAAACAGAACATAGCAACCACTGTCAGAATAATTCATTATAAAAACTCATTATGCAAGAAATTTGTCAGTGTCAAGTAGTTGAGCAAACCTTCATCCAAGAAGAACAGACACCTCTATGAATCCTTCCAGTGGGGGTTGGTCCTTCCACCAATGCGCAGGTAACATGAATTCTCGTAGGAGCCATCCTGTAAAAAGGAAACAAAAATCATTATCTTTTCATCATCAAAATAAACTTCTTAAAATTATGGATCAACTATTTTCAGGGTGAACCGGAGAAGTCAGAAAGGGGTATTCACCTAGGCGAGGATGAGATGGAATAATATCGTGGTTGCAGTCGAGGAGCAATGGCAGCAAAGAAAACACCAAGAGGTGGTTTGGCTGATGGAAACTCAGCCATTACTTCTAATAAGCTTCTCTGGTTTGCGACAACCCACTGTGAATATTCATCCTGCAAAATGAGTAACCAATTTTGGATTAGAATACCTAAATATTTCATCAACAAATTTAACTTGATTTTAGTTTCCAAAAGGTGAGAATTCTTATTTTTTCTATCATGAAGAAGAAACAAATATCAACAAGCAGACTGCCTTATAACATACCTTCCCAATAGGAGATGCCAAAAATCTGAGTCTTTCAGCTTCGCTAGGATCAAATGCATGAGCAGCCAAAGCGACCAGAGCAGCCTGGAAAAAAAATTTGTGTGCACTAGATTCTGTCAATTGAAATTTCCTACAATAGATTTTGAGGATAGACCAACAAAAATAAAGAGATTTTGCTGATAAATAAGGCTCGGTTTCCAAAGGGTGATGCCCCATAGTTACACTTCCCAATAGTTCAAGCCTATCAATGTGCGCTGTATAATAAGGAAAAAGGGTCTCCCAACCCTTTTTGGAAACAATGCAAAATGCCGTTATAAAGCATGTTTACAGGATCGGCAAACCGATCTTTCACTGCCAGCATAAAATAAGGTAAAACGCCCAATATTCCATTGCAAAACCCTCACCCAAACAATGCATATATACCCGAGAATAACAATGAAATATTTAAGATGGAAAATCACCTTTCTGGGAGGATTCAAAAGGTCAGCATAATGAGAAAGTGCCTTTCTTAAGGTTATTGGAGATGGGAAAGGAGGCGGTAAAGAGCTTCCAGAAAGGGGCGTCCCATCTTCTTTGTCAGTATGGATTGAGAAGAAAGTTTCTGGTGAGTAGCCTAACAACTTCTCTGCTTCCTCGGCAATCTCAGTGCCGTTATCCGCAAATACACCAACATGATCACCTGTTTCATACCTGCATCAAGGAGCACAAGACAAGAGAGTAATTCACATGTAAAATTGGCTTAAAAGAATAAAAATAACTATAATTCATGTATGAAGGGAGAGGGGAAGAAAATAGTTTGTTACGGCAGTCCCAACTCCTGATAATGGTTCAGTTATAAAGAAAATAATGAAGCCCATCATTTCTGGTGCACAATCAACAAGAAATAGTTACAGTGGTATCAAAGCGGATGATTCAGCTGACTAATAGAAAATGGAATGGAAGCAATTAGAAACTTTGAAATCGAAACCAAAAGCCTGCTGGTATAACATGGAGAATTCTCTTGTTTTTTGGTTGGGGGGGGAGGGGGTGGGGCGGGGGGAAGGTGGGGGGACATAAGGAGACATCCTCACAATGGGGATTCCCCAAGAGAACACATGCTCAAGGTAATGAAAACAAATATAAACAAGCTCACAAATTCAAATTTTTCCTATACTGAGAACATAAAACTTCATCATGTGGGAAACTTCACTTTAGCACTCTGATCTTAGGAATAACCAGCACGTTAAATACTTACATGAGACCTGTGCCTGAAATGTCTAATTCCAAATGTATGCAAGAACGATCAGATGCAGGCGTGTGAAGCTCCCTTCGAATAGCGACATTGGCTCTGCATTCAGAAAACAAGTTGCCCATCAATTTACTGAAATACAGATGCACACATACACCAGTCTTTCATCTATATTAACTTCTAAAAATTGAATGATCGAGTTTGGTAGAAGATGGTGATAAGATTGTTTGGAGAACAGTTAAGGTAAAAAATAATAGAAGTAGGACATCTGAAACCCGCATAATCCTCACTTCTACCTGTAAGTTTTCCAATTTATTAGCTCTCTCAGATTTTTGTTTTTTCCTTTATCAATGGCGACATGCTTAATCCCCCACTTCCCCACCCCCCATCTGTCCCCACCCCGAAAAAAAAAAAAGCAGGAAGAAGAGGAAATCTTGAATGAGTGAGGAAAAAGGAAAAAAGCAAAATTGGAAATAAAGTATTTTTATGTTAAATTCAAGAAAGAAATTATCACTCTCTCTGTTTCCAATAAACGGGGGCCACATGCCTAATCTCCCACTCTGCACTAAATAAATGGAACTTTGAAGTGAGCCAGAAAAGCACTAAAATAAGGAATTACAAGATTTTCAAATAAATTTAAGAAAAAGTAAAACAAATAAATATCACTCTTTGCTATGCACCAGCAGAGAACTAGTGTATGAGTTTAAAATATTTGTCTGCGTGCACGTGCGCATGTGTGGCAAGAGAGAGAGAGAGTACACACTTGCCTAACTAAAAAATCCAACAAACACCTCTATGTACCAACCTGCATGGGTGCTGAATGTCATGAACAGCGTGACCATTGGCCATAGTTGAATATTTATCCTCGTGCACTGCATCAGCAGAGTCGAGGAATATTACTCTGTATTCAGGTACTGCAGCAGTGTAAGGGGTAGAAACAGCAGGAGCATCATCGTCCCCTCGAAGCAACTTATCCAACTCAGGCCACAAAATCTCTCGCCTAAAAAGTGACATTGGAAGTTATGTGAACATTTTTGTAAAAGTAAAGAAAATTCACATTTATCCTCTAAAAAAGAAAAGGAACAAACGTTAGTGCCCAAGCAAAGTGGAAAAATCACTCAAGCACATAAGAAAATAGCACAGCCACTTGGCCCAGAAATACGAAAAAAATAGGCAATGCTCGTCATCTCACCATGCAGTAAAGTCATCCTCAATGCATTGATCATCATCTCCTAGACCCACAGGAACAAGGCGGTTTGCACCTATAGCAACACATTAAATGGGTAAACTCGCAAACCCGATGGAAATGGAGAGACGAAAGAAGATGAATGCATGTAATGCATTAAGAAAAGAGGGTACCACCCTGCAAAATGACTTTTTGTTCGGTTCAGTGGGCACACAGCCCCAATGAGAGCCCGGGTCAGAAGCAGGGATCAAAGGGGCCAGCACCGCAACCCAGGACAAAGACACCACATTATGAAAAGGAGGTTCCAACCTCGCTCCTTCATTTCAATGTTTGCAACATTTTATAAATAATGTTCGCAACATTTTGCACAGCACTCCAACAAGATCTACTTACCCAAAAAAAAACTACAACATCTTTCAGTATGAGCATCATGGGAAGGATCAAAACTAAAAATGGAAGTATGTATATGTAATCACAACAGTGATGCGAGTACATAGACATTGTGAACGGACCAATATTCTACTATGATTCTCACTTATAACTCACATTGCTAAGTGCTTGTGATTAAGTGAAGTAAGATAGCATTGCTCAGCAAGCAAACATTCAAAAAATTAACCATAGAAAAAAAAAGTCAAAAACATAATTAAATTGAAAAGATGATAAACTCAACACTACTACTCTAAGGAGCTTTAAATCTCAGAAAACAGGCATGTGATTAAGAGTCAAAGACTCAACGCAAACAAGTTTACACTGGAAAGTGTGGAGCTTGAAATAGCTCCAAATCATTGATAAACCATTTTGAGAAATTCCAATCCCCCAATATCTATATCTACTCAATGAAGTTTCTAGTTTCCTACTAAATGTTCTCAATCAAGTACATATAGAACTTCCAACTGCCTGATAAAATATACATTATTCCTTCATAAATTCTGCAGCTTTTATCTCAGTTTTTTATCCCCCCCACCCAGAAGTTACCAGTAATCAATTCAACATAAATACCGCAGGTTTCTAAACTGAAAGAAAGTGTACATAGAAAGTAGCAATCAGCAGCTGAGATACTCAACCGATGTCAAATAGAATAATTAAAGAACACAGAATTCTATTTTTCTCATGAAAACAACCATTAGCATCGTTACAAGAAGATTCTTCAGTAAATGCATACCTTGTTCAAAGAGCTTCTCATCAACCTGCTTTGCTACCTGTTTTTATAGAAGGAATCATGAGTACCAAACTTGAGTAAATATCCTGTAGTAAGTAAAATGCATGTGCAATGAGAGTAACAAATTAACAACAAACTAACCTTGTTGAAATGCTCATACTGCCTGTTACCTAGACCAAAGACACCATATTTAACATTTTGAAGCCATATTCCCCTGTCGTTTCCCTAATTAACCAAATAAAACACCCATGTCAATCAGTCAATACCAAATAATTGATAGATTCTCTTCAGATGGTTTTCCCTATTTTACCTCAATAAACCACTTATAAAATCTTGCAGCATTATCAGTGGGCTCACCATCACCATACCTAAAACAATCAGTTAATAACCAAAATCTGAAAACCTTATGCTAGGATATACAAATTAAGTCCACAAAAATATCAAACGGGTAACATTATCCATTTAACTCACGTTGCAAGCATAAAAAATGCAATTTTTTCTTTCCGGAGTTTCTCTTCATACTCATCATCATCAGCTGCATAATCATCCTAAATGATAGCACAAAAAGTGTAACCTTTTAGAAAATGAAAAAGAAAAGGCACTAGAGATGGACACCAAAGCTCCTAAAATTATATTGTAACAGTAGCTTCTTTCAAGAGGATAATTTGAAGTTGCGTACCAGATCAACTACTTTAAAGATGGCCTTGTCATAGCGAGCTTTTGCCTCTTCAGCAAGAGCCTTCAGAGAAACAATGGATAAACTCAAAATCCATCCATTTTAACAATAAACTAAATACACAAAGAAAGTCAACGTAGCGAACGAAATCATCAAAACAACGGGAGAAAGATAGATAGAGAGAGAGGGGAAATAAAATTGTGCAACCAGGAGATGTAGAGAGAGCAGAGAGGAAATTATTTATCAGACTAAGAGTAAGAATTAGAGATACTGTCAAACTATCAAGCTACGACAAAGAAAGAATGATAGAGAGGTAAATTCATATCAAACTATAATAGAGAAATAGAGGAGAAAGATAGAGGGAACGGCAGAGAGAGATTAAGAGCCATAGTTTTTCCTATGAAACACAGAGAGAAAGAGAATGATGAAAAGATAAAATCAAGCCAGCAACTACGAGAGAGAGAATGATAAAGAGTTAAATTCAAGCCATCAAACTAAGAGAGAGAGGGATGAAGTTAAATGGATCAAATCAACCAATCAAACTGAGAGAGAGAGAGAGAGCTCGAAGAACAAAATCATACCTTTGCGAAACCCTCAGCAGTTCCTGTTTGAGTCCCAAAAAAGATCGTGACTTTCTCCTTTCCAGGATCCACCTCTGCTTCCTGCTCCGGCTTCACAACAACAAGCTTATTCACCTCAACCACCTTACCACTCTTTTGCCCTAACGATCTTCTCCAAACAAAGAAAAACACACAGCCGATCAACACCGCAACTGAGGTCGTCAAAATAACCAGAAGCTGAGGATTTTCCCGGCCATTTTCCGGTAATATCGCCGGAATTTCCTTCCCATTGATCAGAGCCGACATCAGGTCCAAGGGCGAGATTTCCAAAAGACTCTTGGCAAGCTTAACGGAATCAGACTGCATTATCGCCGGGAAATCGCCTGATTATGTCCGTACGCAGTGAAATCGGATCTAAGCGGGGATTCCGGAATGGATTGGCCGGAAAATCACACCGGAATCTTGCCGGAATCTCACCCGCTTAGGCTGATAAAAAGGGGAGCGCGAAAGCGAGTGGTTTTTTCTAAGTTGTGGCTTTTAGAAAGAGAGAGACTGCGGGCGGGTGTCTCAGCTCTTTATTTTGTGACATAGGGGTCAGACCAACGCCTACCAAACCCGACTAGTCATGACCACCTAACCCGTTAACCAAGGTTAGCCACGTGGCGAGTTGTGAGAGCGAGATTATTTGTGGTCGAGTTAAGGGCACGTGGGAAATTGTCATGCTCAATGCTTGCCATTTTCTTAAGGGGAAAGTAAATATGAACATTTGCTATATGATCTAAAAAATAATTGGTTTATTCAAATCTTGTTTGTAAGTATTTTTTTTTTGGAAAATTACAAAAAAAAACGAAAAACTGTTAAGACGAGACTTTCTATGCAACCTACTCCAACCAAATAAAAAATAAAAAAAATACCTAAACTACCGTCTATTACTTTTATCTTACCTTATCTCTCTTCTATCCCACTAAAATAGACCAAAATAGGGGCTTCGGTATTGTGTAAATGCTATCTGGGCGTAGAGCTCTGCACTGTGTAAAGTGTTGTCCAGCACTAGGGCTCCGACACTCTATACAGTGCGGTCCGGCAGTAAATATTACTAGATTCCAAAGCTTCGATACTATGTAAAAGGCGGTCCGGTAGTGGTCTTAGAGTGCTCCAGCACTTGTGTGCTACAGCAATGTGATGGTGCGTTCCGGCAATATGCTGTTGGGTCCAAAAGTCAACCTCAAATGTGACCAAAATGATTTTTGTGTACATTAAAGGCATTTCCCGTATAGAAAATGAACTTTTTCTCTTAGGGGTATTTACATAAATTACATGTTTCATAAGTGGAAGTTTCTGGAAGTGGGAGTTAAATGTCCCACTTCTATGTTTGATATTACTGTATGAAAGTTGCAAAGTGGAAGGACAACCTTCCATGTAGCTTTTTTTAAATGTTAAAATGGGTTTATTTTGATAAGACCTCTCCTGCATCAAAAAGGATGGAAGGGCGTCTTCCATAATTTGTGGGAGAGTCCCTTCCACTCCCAAAAACTATGTTTTGGATAAAAAAGAATAAGAAAAAAAGTTTGGTTGAAGGCAAGTTGTATAGAAAGTGTGGTATTGGGGTTCTTTGTAATTTTTCTTCTTTTTTTTTTTTTCTCTAAGGCTTAGGCTTTATGAAAACAAAGTAAACCCCTACATCCAATCCTCGTCCAAAAAGCAATTTTGTTAATAAAAATTTTCATGATGGTTCTAAAATCAATTTCCAACATTGACTATGAAATTTGAAACTCGAAAAAAAATACTAATCTTGCGGATCCATAAACACTTATTTTTAGGGGTGAAATGGATGGTCTAGATAATATATTATATGTAAACTCTTTTAGAACTCAAAAACCTAATTCTTTTTCACAACCATAATTGTCAACGCCAAGATGATCAAATTCAAGGTTTCTCGACACCATTACTACTTGAGTTTTTAGGTGGGCCTTTACTTATTTTGATAAAGCTACATTCTATCAAATTATTTTCATTTTTTTATTATTTTGTGTATCCTATATTACGAAAATATTTACCACTATTACAAGGACGTCCCGATTACTCATAGCTTAGGGTGTGTTACGAAGTTTGAGAAAAAAAAATTGAACTTCAAACATAATCAGTGACACACTTTTAACTACCCAATTTTAAAATATGACATACAAGATGGACTATGACTTCCTTGTATTAAAAATAAATGGTCTCTTTTTATTTTTTATTTTTTTTCTTTTCGGTTCTGTTTTGTGTCATTTTGAATGAAAAATGCATAGGGACTTGGATTGAGAATCAATGGGCACGTTGTCTGATCTAAAATTTGTGGGGACCAACCTAGATTCATTCCCATTTTGATGGATTCGTTCAATACTGTTAGAGAATTAAGCAAGTTTGACATATATTGTGTGATTCAGATCGTTGGATTGCCTGATTCTCGTTGATTTATAATTATATTTTCATTTTATTTTTTCATGTTTAAAATATTATTGAAAAGTTTTTCCCAACTCATTTCCACACATGATAAATAGTCCAACTCAGCCCAAATTGGCGACGATCTAGATTAGTCGAACTACACATGATCCATCTAAGCATACACCTGATTTGGTAAACCACGTTTCTTGTACGAATAAGTGATTTCATGCAATGGTTGTATTATAGTTTAATGCAACGACACTTCTAGAAAACCATATTTGTGGTATTGTAACGATCCAAAATTTTACACACACGCTCTCTTCATCTTAATAATCAATCCCAGAAAAGAAAGAAAAAGAGTTTAATTTAAACCCTAGATATGGTCAAAATGAGTCCCCTCCAAAAACGAATCTAAACTATTCATTTGGTGCATTTCATGATCTTAGTTTTTATAAACTCAAAATCATTTTTTTTTTTCTTTTTAACATTGTTCATCTAATGATAATAAAGCCATCCAAAAAAATTGGAAATGAAAAAATCCTTCTAAAATCTAGATCTAAGCATCTCACCAAAATGAACGTCATATATTAATTGGGCTAAAAAAATACTTTATAGGCTGTGTTTTCCAATTTTTATTTTTTGTGACTATTCATTAGAATGAAAAGAGTATATATTTCAAAATTTTGATCAAACAAATAGCTATAACATGGTTTTTGAAGGTTTTTATATCATATTACTAAACAATCGTTGCATGAAATCATTGCCCGATACAAATATATTACAATCACCCCTAGTGATTATTAAATATGAAATTTTGTAATTTGAGATGTATCGTTAGTTCAGAATAAATATATAAAAAGAAAATAAAATTACAACTTTGAACGCAATCAACATTTCTGTAAGAGTTATGTTTAAAACAATGTAAGAACATTTCTGTAAGAGTTATGTTTAAAACAATGTAAGAAAGAGTAACTCAGGTTGACTAATCGGTCATGGCCCGAGACAATTGTTTGGGCCAAGTTTGAATAACTCGGCCCGATTAGTGCTGAGTTAAGTCATGTGTAAAAACCCAAAAAATATAAGAAAATTGTCAAAATATTAAATTTTTATATTTATTGTTTTTTATATTGTTAGATAAAATAAATGAAACGAAAAAATATTATAAGCATAATTGGGTTCTCCAATGGCTTAATTTGTTTTAAAAAATATTGGTGGTAGGGAGAGAGATTTAGGGGAAGGATGTGTATGGAGAGAGAGGGGGTTTGGGGAGAATCATGGGGGAGAGAGAGAGAAGGGGATTTTGAAATGCATAATTTTTTAACATTTGGGCTAAAAAGATAGAGTCAAAGTGAGTAAAGTTGGTCCAAGGGTTAAAAGATCTAATACATAGGATATTTACGTTTCTAGATATGTTTGGAAAGCTTGAGTCTATTGAGAAATGAAACATAAAAATACGGTCTACAAAGATATTTTCCTTAAAAATTTTAGGCACTTAAGACAACAATTTTCCAGTGAACAAATAATATAAATAAATTATATATTTACATATTAGTAAAAAAAATTGCTCAAAAATTTAAAAATTGATGATGGAGTTCGGGATTTTTTTGAGTTTCGCTATCAATATTGATTAGGGCAAAAATTGTTATGAAGCTCGATGGAGTCTCGAAGGTAGCAACAACGCCTCCTTGCCAAGTAAGAATACTACCATGAGAAATTCCTAAGTCATAATTACCTAGATTTTGAAAGTTTCACTTTGAAATTCCTAGGGTATAGTCAATGCAAGAAAGAGAGAGTCAATGTAAGAGAGAGAGAGTATGTATGTGTGTGACTCACTGCGCTAGAGAGGGAGTCAGAGAGAGCTGGCCTACTGGAAGAGAGAGAGAAAGATGGGGTGTGTTTCTCGGCACAGAGGGTGGGAGTCTTAATGACCCCTTATGGCACAAAATTATCCATCTAAATGATATAGATTCTCTTTCCAACATTGGTTAGAGAAAGCTTCAATAGTGGAGTTGGAACCACTTGAAAAAAGGGCAAGCTTTCTATGCTTTCCCTTCGGCATAAAACTTATATACTTCCCCTTATCCAACAATCCATTTTGAATAGAGAGCTAAGATCACCTCAATCATAATGTTACATCTCTACACTATTTTATTTTTAATTTTTTTGTATAAACTATTTTGACACTAAATTTTATACATCCAGTCCTTTATTAAACTCGCACTATCGAAAAATATAAAAAAAATATTTCCAATAAAATAAAATGACCAAAATATCTCTGAAAATTTCAAGGGGTATTTTGATCATTATATTTTATTAAAAATTTATTTTTAATATTTTCTATAGGTGCGCCCCAATGAGAAGATGACACATACCAAATTTCCTATTCATACAATTTGTATAAAAAATACTTTGAGACATCGGATCTAAGATCAAACGGTGAGGAGCTCTCTTGATCAAAATTGGACGATTGGATGGTAGGGGAAGTATAGATCTTCTATGCTATAGGGAAAGTATAGAAATATTTCCCTTGAAAAAAAGCTTGTGGATGACTACAAAATCCATTATTGGTCATGTAAAATGCTTTTATTCGGCTTTTCTAAAAACAAGGCAAAAATCACCAATGTTTTTGAGTAAATTATCGATTAGTTCACAAATAAGCACATTAGTGTATAAATTGGCTGAGTTGTATAGTAACTCCGGCCGATTAGTGCATCGTAGGGGTAGTGTATAAATTGGCTGAGTTGTATAGTAACTCCGGCCGATTAGTGCATCGTAGGGGTGCCTCCTACATAGAGGCAAATGAAATCAAGAACATTGGCATATAGGTAATTAATTTATTATATACTGTTCCACAAATAAAATATAGAATTGTATACTATGAGACTATTTATCTTTCGCAAAGGATGTCACAATTCCTCTTAGCCATCAAATGTCAAATTGGATGGCTTAGGATGTGGCATAAACTTTGATAAAGTTTTTTTTTTTTTTTTTGAAGTTTTAATCTAGTTAATGACAAACTCACAACTACCCCATTTGAAATTCAAAGAATAAAAGTGATTGTGACAGTCTTGTGGAGGACTAAAAATATATTTTATATCTAATTATAAAATTTTAAACTAAAAAATGATTAAAATCAAGTAGATATATAAACATATGAAAATCTTGAAAATAGACGGTCTAGATAGTGTGTTGCAAGATGCACTATTTCTTGAACTCAAAATCTTTTTTTTTGTCGTTTTCATATTCATACATCTCGATGTTGTGATGATCAATTAGAGGGTTTGTCAACATTAAAATAACTTTTTATGATGGGTTTTTTAGGGGGGAAAGTTTATATAGAGCCGATGCTCTAAACAAACAAATTTGAGCCTACCTCAAAAATTTCACTACAAGATATTGTTTTGATGCCCATATATCCTCAAATTCATCATCTTGACATCAAGATGCATGGACATGAGAAAAAAATCGATTTCAAGTTTTGAAAATAGTATATTTTGGACCATCAATTTACAAGATTTTTCAAGTTTTCATAGATCCCTCGATCCACACTATTTTTGAAGGTTTAAACTTTATAAATAAATATGAAAATATATTTTAAGGCGATCAAAAAGATTTCCAATTTTGAAAACATATTTCTTGACACTATTTGAAAGTAGGCTCTAATTTGATTGTTCAGAGCCTGGGCTCCATACAAACCGCACCCTTTTTTAGGTGCATCTTGATTCTACATTTTCGGGTTGCAACCTATATATAAATATTTTCCTTTATTGTAATATTTAGTCGAATAAACACGCCCCCCATTTATTGGGTTAAAAGAAATTTCTTTCAATTATACAAGATTACCCTCCTCCTATCAGTCAAATAACGCCTCTTCGTCTCGAGTATCTGAAATTCTGAATAATCTCGCTCTGTGTCTCGAAGTTGGGGAATTTCCAACGTTAAGAAGCTTGTTTAAGGGTATTTGAGGTATATTTCCTAATGACAACGGCAATGTAGTGACACTATCGGGATCTCCGATATCTGTTTTGTCCGTTCAAGTCCTCCCTTCCTTCTAGAAAAGTTGCAAAGTGACCCCTCAAGAAAATGACTATTATACCCTCCTCTGATTTAGTCATAAGTGTCTTCCTGTCGACACGAGGTGAGCGTATGGGTCGGATCGGGCCTTAGCCGTTGGACCGAACCAGGCCCAGGGGTACGGTCCAAATCTATATAGAATTATATTATATATTTTATACTATATGGTTGGCATTATTTATATGTATTTATGCTTCGGATTCAGTTGGCCCCAACGCTCGACTTAGATCTTGGGGGTAGGAAAATTGTCTGGGTTTAATTGGTTACATACTAGGGTCAATTCCTACAAAAGGTAAAGGTAAAGGTAAAGGTAAGGTCCCTCTTAAGTTCAATTCCTATACAGGGTAAAGGTCCCCTCCACATTGACTCACCAAAATATTCTAGGGGTGGCAATGGCCCTATGTCTTGGCTCAGCCTGATTAGCCCGAGTCTAAAAATCTAGGGCATGGACCACTAAATGTGGTTCGAGAGATGGGACAGGGCCATGACTTAACCACCACTGCCGGCCCAAACCACCTTTTTTTTTTTTTTTTTTTTTTAATTTATTTGTCTATTTATCTATTCCACCTGGCCATGATAGGGCGAGTGCCATGCTTGGGCGAGGGCCTCTTTGGCCTGGACAGGGACAGGCCGGGCTTTGGCTAAACTTATGGGGACTAGGGCTAGGCTACGGGCGAGGCTGTCCCGTTGGCCAATTTCCGGCCCTATTCGGTTCCGACCGAGGGGCGATGGTTAGGTACACCTGGACTCTGACCCAGTCGTCGGTTCCAGAAGTTGACCGATCCATTCCTCTCAAGCAACGTCAACCTGCTGACCCTTCTCCCTAACTGGGAAACAGGTCATAGGAAGGATAAATGACGATAATAACCCTATTAAAAAACCTGTTAAGCTTGAGCCACGTGGCATGGAGCGGGGACTCAAGAAGCGAGCTATTTTGGTCGTCTCGTAAATGTGCTAGGGTTGGGTGCACCTACCCAAACTCTCCACCCACGCGCTTTGAGCCACCGGCCGTTGCCGGTAACGGAGGCCTACTTGAGCGGTACAAAATGTCAGCCCCGTTAGGTTCACAACACTTTTACCGCACCTGCCTTTCACAGTCGCATATACGGAATCCCGCATTTTGTCCTTTTTAATGTCTTTTTCTCTTCAGTTTTCCCGCCACGTGTGCAAACTCCATGTGTTTTTGGAAAGAAATCCGACAATTTTTAATCTATAATGCATTCATAAGTCCTTGATTGGGTTGGAAAGGGCACGGCGGTGAGTCTAGGATGGGCTACTAAATTTTACATGAAAACTAGGTTTTACATTAAAATATAGAGAAAATAATGTAGTAGAAGTGGTCAGTATTCTTTACATGAAATTTGATATTATATGAAATTTGATATGTGTCATAAAGTTTGAAAATTTTTTTTAAAAAAAATTTGAACTTGATCAATAGAATAATTGTAGCCATCCAATGGTTACAACTAATACAGACCACCTTGTATCAAAAGTAAATGTTCTCATTCTATATTTTCCCTATATAATTTATGTAAGGATGCGAAAGTGTATTGTATGATATAAAGGTGTAGTTTCTATAAGCTTGAGGTCTTAAATGATCAAAGTAAGATGCAACCTTCAAATAATATGGAAAGATGTTGTTTCAGTATAAAAAATCTTTGTGATGGCTTGAAAATTTATTTTAATATCAAATTATAAAATATAAAGCTTCAGATATATGAACGCTTGAAAATTGATGGTTTAGATAATGTATTACATGATGCACTATTTCAAATATTTGAAGTTCATTTTTTTAAGGTGCATGTATATGAAGGTCGAGATGATCGGATTTGAGGGTTTTATGGCATCAAAACAATATTTTCTAGTGAATTTGTGAGGTGCGCCTTAGTTTGATTGTTTATAGCCTCAACCTTATATTAACTTCTTCTAATTATACAATAACTCATATTTTCCATGAATTTACCTTGAGAGATTTTTGTGTCCAAGCTAGTGATTTTAAAAGAGACAGGTCGGCAAGGAATTGCCCAATCTGACGCAAGAATCGGTCACCACATTCTGGTTATGTGTATATATAGGAAAACGGCCAAGTCCAAAAGGGAATTGGCAGTTCGACATAGCAAACAACAATTGGGACCGCCGATTCACCGATCCAGACCGATTTTTTGTTGGCTCATTGTTTTTTCACGTGTTTTTTTACCAATTCACTGTTTTTTCTGCACAATAAAATGGCAATTCGGACCGCCGGGCCACCAATCTAGACCAATTTTGTTGGGTGTCTCATCCAAGTCACCGATCTGTTTTTCAAATCACCAGTCCAAATAATGACACATCCTCAACGAACTGATTTCAATTCAATGGTCAATGATAATTGTGAGCTCCTTATGTCAAAAGTAAATGGTCTTCTTGTATACATTTCAAAAAAAAAAAAAACTCTACCAATAACAGGAAAAACTAAAAAGTTGTGCGGGAAAGAGACCTCAGTGTAAATTCGTAGATAATCTGGATCTTTACATAATACCAAAAATATTTCCCAGTTCATACATAATTTCCTCTAAATTTTGGGGTTGGTATCCTATTGAACTGGCTTGGACCACGGAGCCCTAACTGGCCTCCACTAATTTGCTTTTTTTTTTTTTTTTTTTAACTTTATGTGTTTAAGGAAATTGAAAAACTTAATATCTACCCGACTCACTAATAGGGCATGGTCTGGCCACTAAACCTAGAGTAGACTCAAGCCCAGGCCTTAGTCCCTTTAGATCGGTCTAGGTCGGCAACCGGAGGGCTAGCATAGGCCAGTCTCATGACTAAGGGAAGATTACAAAAACCTCCCAAAGGAGATTCTCTAGACAACCTACCCTCAACCAAGTTTTTTTTGGCAACTTTTACCCCTAATTGAACTGTCTTATCAAATACCCCTGCAAGTAAAAAAAGTCATACTTTTTTTAATGAAAATGTCCATAGTTCCGGACTATCCTCATTTTGTGTTGGAACGCATGCCCAGAGTGGGCATGATTGCCCCTATTTTGAGTCCGACCACATGCTTTTTCAGAAGCCCAAAGTACTAGACTGCCCCCATTTTGTGTTGAACCTCATGTCCAAAGTGCTAGATCGCCCATATTTTTTGTCGGACAACATGCTTTTCAGAAACAAAGCGTTGGACCGTCTCCATTTTGTACTGGACCGCATGCTTTCTAGAGAGTGTTTTGATATTCATTTTACTTTCTTTTTTTTTGCCTTGGGGGTATTTGTTAAGAACGCTAAATTTGAGGTAAAAGTTGTTAAAAAATCTTGGTTGGGGGGAACTTGTCTAGAAATTATAATCTTAAGGGGGTTTTGTAATTTTCCCAATGATTAATACATTCACATAAATGAAAAGAGGGGTGGATGGATGAGCAAGTGGGTTTCCATCGGGGCCGTCGATGGAAACATGGCTCAAAGTTGAAGAGAAGATGAACCTCATTTGGAGCATTATTCGAAGGGCTCGGTTTTTATTTCGATTTCTTGATCAGCTGCTGCTATCATTTTTGGTATTTTTAATTGTTGGCTTTTTTTTCTATTTAAATAACAATTGCTATTTATTATGGTTTGGTCGGTGGGTTTGGTGGCCGTCCGAGATCTATCCAGCATTTCCCTCTCTACGAGAATTTAGTGCGCTTAGAGCATACTCCCACATACTGTGCACTAACTCTTTCAACCACACGAAGCAAGTAACTTTGCGGATAAATATTTTAGATTTTTAGTGTCTAAACATTAACATCTCACCATGTAAAACTTGGACCGTCAAAAGTCGATCTTAACATGTTTAGGGGTGGTAATGGGTAGAGTGGCCTATCCCGGCCCTGGATAACTAGGGCCTATGCCCCTGCCCAAGGGTAGGGCCAGACCGGGCTTGGGCCTAGGGGCAGCCCAGTTTGCCCCAGTCAAGGTCTATTTTTTTTTGTTTATTTATTTTATTTTTTATTTAGCTTAGCCGGGTTCAACATGGCCAAGGCTGGGCTTGGGCAAAGGTTGGGTCTGGAGCAATGCCTTTTTGCCTTGGTCCAGGCCAAGCTAGGCTAGGCAGGCCCTAGGGTGACTAGGGCTAGGGCTAGCCCAGCCTGTCGCCAGGACTAAATGTTGTCCACATATAAAATGCATATATATATATATATTTTTAATATTTATGTCGAGTGGATCGTTCACCTAGATATCCATAACGGATCGTTGGATCAGTGATCCAAATCGGATTTGGATCAATCCAAATAGCTGATCTAGAAAATATTAAAAAATAAATAAAATAAAATTTTTAAATATGAGTTTATGTGGTAGGTATTTAGAGGGGATTTGAAAAAACATTAAATAAGCTCAAGAAAAAAAAAATATAAGTATCATCCTAGAATCAGTTCGGTCTCAACTAATTCATTTTCAAATCGAAGATTGGAATTGGAAATTGTCAGATTTTAAAGTACTCATAAAAGGATTTTATCCCAAAATTTAGGATCCGAAAAAGATTCATAGATAGGTCTTTACCCATGGAAGTAAATGAGCCATATGTTGGGCGTGACATTATGCCTACGCACTTCGCTTGCGGGTGCACATAATCTATTGCCAGAAATTGCATAATAATAGTTGGGTGCGGTTTGTATAAAGCTTAGGCTTTAAACAATCAAATTAGAGCTTGTCTTCAAATAGTATAAAAAAATGTAATTTCAATATGGGAAATATTTCTGATAGACTTAAAATATTTTTTTATATCTATTTATAAAGTTTAAAGCTTCAAAAATAGTGTAAATCGACAGATCTATGAAAATCTTGAAAATTGACGGTCCAAAAATACATTACAAAATACACTATTTTCAAAACTTGAAATCCATTTTTTCATGTGCATACATCTTGATGTCGAGATGATCAATTTGAAGATATTTGAGCATCAAAACAACCTCTTCTAGTGAAATTTTTGTGGTAGGCTCAAATTTGATTGTTTAGAGCCTCGGCTGTATGTAAAACTTTTCCCATTATAGTTTCCTTTATAAACTAGGAAAACTCCTTTTAACTTGTAAAACATAGGAGTTTGACATTTTCATTCATTTTCTTTAATGTATCAATAAGGCATTTTGAGTGAGAATTTGTGGTCTCTTTGATTTTCAATTGGAAGTATCTGTCCTTGTTATGGTAAGTTGGTTATATGTATATCTCTTTCACATATTGCTGTTGCACATCCTAGTTATTCTTAAAATTGCAAAGTGATCCTTCATCATTTTCCTAACCAAATAGAAGATTTATTATCATGTAGAGGACTGTTTCTAATTTGGATTCTTGGCTAAGACCGACATATTGGAATTGCAAATTTGCCAAAAAAGTTTTTTCGATAAAACTTTGTTTTATTTTTTATTTTTTAGGGGAAATTTATCAAATTGTACTGATGGTTTGAACTATTTGAAATCTTATCTATGTTTTTTGAACTAATTTCAAATAGTCCATCATTCTTTTGAACAAAATTCAAATAGCGCGTAAAATGACACATCACTTCTGAAATTTATCAAATTGCAGCGACAATAAAATGTTAAATAGTTCAACTTCTAAGTGCATTTCAATAAATTACTCTTTTCTTGTTTTAATGAAATTTTTATCAAGAAATACCAATGAGATGAACTATTTAACAACTCACCATTTCTTTTAAGTTTATTTAAAAAATTCTGTAAGAAAGAGTTATAATCATGACTTAACAGAGTAGATATTTTAAGTTTAGTTGAGAACTTTCCTTTTTGTTCTTTGTGTTTGTATGCGGTGCATTGAGAGAGAGAGATGCGTGTGCTTCAACTAGAGAGAGAGATATCGTTTTGAGTGTAGTTGGTGGCCCTGAGTAAGAAGTTTGTCTTGGAGGCAAGGTGCAAGAAAAGGGAAAGTTGCAGAGAGAGATAGGGAACAGAGGGCAGAGAGGTGGCTCAGGTTCACAGAGAGGGGCGCGATGAGAGAGAGAGAGGCGTGTGCTTCAACTAAAGAGAGAGACCATTTTGAGCTTAGTTGGTGGCCCTGAGTATGAAGCTTGTCTTGGGGCAAGCTGCAGAAGATTCTCTCGAGGAGAGAGAAGCTTTTTGATGTGGACCGTCCATTTGAGGGGCGCGATCAAAACCGTTGGCGTAAACAAGCCGCCTACGCGACATCGAGTATCCAATCGTTTCCCTATATATATATATATATATAGGGTGTGGTTTGTATAGAGCCTAGGCTCTAAACAATCAAATTAGAGCATACCTTCAAATAGTATCGAGAAATGTAGTTTTAATATAAAAAATCTTTGTGATAGACTTAAAATATATTTTCATATTTAATTATAAAGTTTAAAGCTTCAAAGTTCGTATAAATCGACATATCTATGAAAACTTGAAAATATTGAAAATTGACCATAAAAAAATGTATTATAAAATACACTATTTCCAAAACTTCCAATCCATTTTTTTCTCATGCCATGCATCTTGATGTCGAGATGATCAATTTGAAGATATTTGGAAATCAAAACAACATCTTCTAATAAAATTTTTGAGGCAAACTTAAATTTGATTGTTTAGAGCATCGGCTTTATATAAACTATACCCATTTATATATATATATATATATATATATATATATATATATAAAAGGTTAGAAATCCTAAGAAACTTCCCATAGATGTTCCATATATATATATATATATATATATATATATATATATATATATATATATATATAGTTAGAAATCTTTACTAAATAAGAAATTTCCCATAGATGTTCTATATATATCAAAAACCAAAAAATATGAAATTTCTTTATGTGAGTAATTTTAGATAGCACCAAATCCAATACATATATGCCCAATAGTGCACCAATAATCTCTCTCTGTGTGGCAAGGAGGTAACATAGTTTATTGAAAGTAAATAATAAGTACAAACATGCCATACACACAATCTTGCAACAAGCATAAACAAAGAGGTAAGATAGTTTATTGATTGTAAATAGTAAGTACAAACAAACATGCCATACACACGATCTTGCAAGAAGCATAAATAACTATAGTGATCGTAACCGCACTTTAAGTTCATATTGATCCCCACTATTAATCCGAAAGAACTACACCTTCCTTTGCCAAGTTGTCTGCCATTAAATTCTTTTCTCTGTACACATGCCCAAACTTCACTTCTACCTGCCACATCCGCGACCTCCTCCCATGACATCTCCAAAGACCAAAGCACCTTCATCTCTTTCTTACACCACCTAATTACATTTAAAGAATCACCTTCATATGAATTTTCTATCTACATTTTTTTTGTCAATATAAGCCAATCTCAAATAGTTAGGTAAAGGCTTTGATTGCCTGTATAATTCCTTGCAATAAATATCTGAACTACGCTTTTTTTGTTGTTGTATTCGTTGTAAGTACATTGTATTTTTTCAATACAACCCCATTATGGTTTGGCACTATTCCCCCAATGCCCATTCTTTCAGGATTCACATACAAATTCCCATCAATATTTAATTGGGATTGTTTACAAAGAGGCTATTACTTTTTTTTATATAAAAGTCACAATCATTCACACTCATTAGATGTCAAATTGGATGGTTTGGGGTGAGTCACAAAATCCAATAACTTTTTTTTTAGAAAATATCAAATTATCAATATCTTTGGTGTATTTTGATAAATTTCCCATTATTTAATCAAATACCTTTTGAACCATGAATATATGAATATATGCTAACGTAGCTTTATTACATAACAACATGCTAAGATGACCTTAGCGGTTCATTGTTAGCGACTGAATGCAGATGAACCAGTCCTAGACCAAGTATTAACTGAATCGAGCACATACTGTCTTTTGACAACAAAAAGTTAAGATTATATTAAAAAAAAAATATTTGTATGCTACATGTATTATGTCTACGTTTTCCATATGTACCATAATACTATTGGATTTGGTGATATCCACAATCACCGCATAAAAAATTTCGTATCATGTGGGATTGAGATTGATGTTTATAAGTTTCTTAAAGGAAATAGAAATCCAATTTGGATATCCTATTTTTTAGATAGAGGTGGGTTGGGGTTTTTGGTATGGTGGTAAAAGTTTCGAATGTAAGGTTCGAAGTGGAGAAACTAATGGCAAACACTATTTTTTAGCAAAAAAGATGATCAAATTTGTTTGGCAAAAGATGAATTTATAAAGCTATCCAATGGATGTTGACATGGTGAACAGGTGATTTTGATATCAAGGTGGAGATTGTTGTATTTTGTGCTATCTAAAATCACCCACATATAGAAATCCTATATTATATGGGATTGGGATTGATATTTGATAAGTTTCCTAAAAAAAATAAAAATCCGAAAAGAGTAGGACTCTTGGATTTTGAGATATATGTAACATCTATAGGAAGTTTCTTATTTAATGTAGATTTCTAATCTTATATGTATGAGATGAAAGTACATAGAATTTGTGTGGCCTACTTGAGTCACCATATGGGAAATGTGACTTTCTGAAGAGAGAGGGGCATGGCCTCCTGTGCATAAGATTCAAAGTTTTCTTTTAGAGAGAAGAGAGCTTCTCCAAAAACATTGTACTATGCCTTCTGTAAATTCTCAAAGATTGAGAAGCTTGTTTCTTATAAATAAGTGGTTCCCATTGAGATTTTGAGATGTTTGTTTTCCACTTTTAGTTAGAGAAAAAGTCAGTTTTTCATTGCTCTCACGTCTCTATCTGTTGTTGCTGGTAATGCGTGCCAGAAGTAAAGATAAGGAAGAGAGGGTGGTTTAAAAGGGTTTGCTCGATTAGGTTTGGTCGATATTATATAAGCAACTCTATGTTTCAAAATCTTTGATGTAACTTTCATAAGCATAGTAGATTTCAATTTGTCGTGCCAGTGGATGTAGCCCTTATGGGGTGAACCATAAATCTTTGTATTTTTGTGGTTTGCGTTTCATGTTTTGTTTCTCATAGTTTATTTGCTACAAATAAACCCATCGCGTTTAGAGCTTCCGCACATAAGAACTACGCATTCCTTGAGCAAAATATAGATTGTTTATTGTACAACTATTAACCTTTGGTATAAAAGAGGTGGCAATTACCCACTTACCCAAAATAAAAAAAAAGAGGTGGCAGTTACCTTGGCTGTACGTGAAATCTTACAGCTAGTGGTGTGTCACAAAGTTCGAAAATCTTTTTAATACTTTAAGCTGAGTCAAGTCACACTTATAAATGTTCGATTTCACATCCAATGGTCAAAACAATCCATCTTATACCCTTACCAAGTATGGAATATTTCCCTTTGGAAAATGTAGTCCAATTTTCTTAACATATTTCAAAAGTTATAGTATTTCAACAATTTTATTGAAAATAGCCTTGCCAAAGGGAAAGTAATAGTGAACATTGGTCATACATAGATATGGCAAGCCATTGTGAATCCGGCCGTTCATTCTTAATGACAGACGATTAAGATTAACTATACCAAAAAAAATGTCCTATCATCGAGGAGCATACAATGGATGCCACCATATTGTACCACATACCACACATCATTGGTTTGTGATACTACGATGTAATAATTGGTGTGGGGATGCTACCACCACAACCCCAACCCCAACCCAATTCCTAAACTTTGTAAACCTAATAAAGCAGTTAAGGACAAAAAACAAAGTAAGCCAATTATTCAAAGCTTCCATTTTTTAAAAACGAAGCAAGTTTTTGGTATTGGACATGCGAGGACATTGGAGCTTCTTAGAATTGAGAATGGGTCGGATTGGGTCCGGATCCATTAAGATCTGTATCTGGATCTGAAAAGAATACATGGGATCCGAATCTGGATTTGGATCTTGCTTTAGATCTGAAAAGTATAAATTGGATCTGGATCCGAACCCGATCAGATCCAAAATATTATTTTTGTTCTCTATAAAATAATACATAAAAATACTATTTAACATATATATAATTATATAAATTAATATAATATATTAATGACTAGTTCAGATCTGGATCAGATCCCCCTATAATCAGCTATGATTTAAACTACTGTTTAGATCCAAATTTTGAATCCAAATCCGACCTATGGAATCGAAATACTGAATCCAAACTTGGATCCGGATAGGATCCAAAATTCTAGTTTCGGATCCAAATCGGACAAATTCTGAGCCCTAGGGCTTATCAACTAAGGCTTCCAGTAGATGAGCTAAGGGCATAGTCGTTGATCGTGAAATTTATTTCATGAAACCTATTTGATCTAAGTGGATTTTTGTTTTCTTTTTTTTAATCGTTAAGAGTATATTTCATTAGATAAAAGAGCAGAGCTCCAAAGGTTTGAATAACGGGTATGAAAAACATTTCCAATAAAACACTTGTCCTTTGTGCAATAGAGCTTCCTAGTGGATAAACATGGAAAGCGACTAGTTTGATAGAAACCCGTTTGAGAAAGAGTTTTTTCACAAAAGAAATGTGAATGTCATATCACATTAAAAAAAGTAGTCCTCATTACCTATATGATTTATAGAATCAACTAAGGAAAAAGTTCATACGATTTCTAGAATCAACTAAGAAAAAAGTTTATACGAGGGTGACACCTTAAAATGTAGAACATAAGGTGCACCTCTTAAATCTTTCGAAAAGGATTGTTTTGATGTTGGAAAAACTTCTAATTGATCATCTCGATATCGAGATGTATAGATATGGAGAAAAAAAAGAGATTTCAAATCTTAAAAATAGTTCATCATGCAACACATTATCTAGACTATCCATTTTTAAGATTTTCATGCGTTTATAGATCTGTTAACTAAAGGTTCATTTTTCATATTTTTTTCCTTTTTGTTATAGTCATTTTGTAAAAACGCATAACAAGAAAAAGTAAAATTTAACATAATCCATATTGTCACAGTAACAGTTTTTAACACAGTTTATAACCATCCAATTGGGATGGGCCAGGATTCTCTAGAAAAAAACAAGGGCATATAACTCATTAATTACATTTTATAGCCCATAATTGGGCAGTTAACTGTTGGCTTTAGGATCTTTTAGAGCCCTAAAAAACGGAATTACAAAGTTAATCTTCTACACACAACCTTAACCATGGCGATCATTGCCTGGAATCCCTTGATCACAGTGAACATTCGGCCCACGACGAGCTTCTTTGTCACTGTTAACCGTGGCCAACAGTGCCTTTCAGCCTCAAGGCTTCAGATACTCATCTAAAGTGCTGCTGATCCGATGTTCAGTGAAGTATACTGTGTGTTCACAATTCATAGTTGAGTTATATCCATTCAACATAGTTAAAACTATAGTTACCAGGAGCGCCACCTCCTACTCTGGAATCTCTCTCCGATGTTCTGAAGTCGGGATCTTGATCCGATTCACAATGGAGCTCACTTCCGATACTTCAGGGATCTCGTTTCCTCTACTTCAGGGATCTCGCTCCCGCTAAAGCACGGATCTCGATCCCATACACAACAGATTTCGCTCCCTCTACTTTACGGATCTCACTCGCATTGTCTCACGGAATGCGTTTCGTAACATTGTAGATGTCGTTCCTGAACAAATTAGATCCCCGCTCCCAGAATTTTAAATTGCACGTTGAGTTGTCGGGCATGCCCGCGCCCATGATCCATCAGGGTCTACCCTAACATACCAAACTTGAAATTTATTATTTTCAATTTCATATATCCTTGGGTGTGGTTTCTATAAGGTTGCAACATTAAACAATCCAATTAAGACGCACCACCAAATTTTATCATGCCATGTAATTTTGGTGTAGAAAATTCTTAGGATTATCTAAAAATCTATTTTCATATCTAATTAAATACTTTTAAACTTCAAAAATAGTTAAAATCATGTAGATCTATAAACATATTAAAATTTTTAAAGTGGACGGTGTAGATAATATGTTGCAAGATGCACAATTTCTGGCACTCAATTTTTTTTTATTTTTTTCATACACTCGTACATTTTGATGTCGCGATGATCAATTAGAGACTTTTTCAATATTAAAACAACCTTTTCCAATGGATTTTTTGGGTGCATCTTAGTTCTACATTGTATGGTTGCAACCTTATATAAACCTTTTCCTATATCTTTGATTTTATAAAATACTATATAATTCTCAAATGAGTTCCCAAATTTTGATATATATATATATATATATATATATATATATATATATATATATATATATAAATTTAAAATTACCTTTATTTCTATGACAATATTTTTTTTGAAAATTTGAATAAATTTATTTTTACCATTTTATAACTTTCTAAAAGAAACTTCTTAAATAAAAATAACATTTAAATATAAAATTAATATTTTAGGTAAAATTTTCATATAGTTATTTCTACCAAAAAATAATGGTGATGCATTTCCCGAATTTAAGTCTAAGAGTAACCATATATGCTTAGGTTGCATCCAAATGGTACCCAAATCCTAGACGATATATTTCCATGTATATAAATGCTAACGTAAAGCTCATTTTCGTATCATGTATGCAAATTTGAACAATACTAACATTATCCGTTCATAGCATTAGAAGACTTTATTTCATACTAGATTAATAGCATTTGATTAATCCATGGACATCTAGGTTTGGTTGTGCATGGATCTAGCCGCACGGGCCATTGATAGATAGAACAATGGTTTCTAAATTTAACGAAATTGAGATCGCATTTGTATGGGAATGGGCTACCATGCTTAGTTGGTGCACGAATCTATTTGTAATGGAATTGGGTTCTTCATACAAGTGGAGTTTTACGATGGGGGCACGAACCACCATTATGTGGAACGCGATCGTATAATGAATGGAGCTCGATCCTAGCTAAATAGGATCGTGGTATTGTTTAGATGGGGGCGAGACTCAACATTAAATGGGATCTCGTTTTTGTTATCGACAGGAGCGTGATCCTAATAGACATGGGAGTGCAATCCCATTATACATGTAACACGTTCGTGTCAAATAGGATCTCGATCCCAATGCATCAAGATCTCGCTCCCTATTCAAACGGGATCTCGCTCCCTAATCAAATGGGATCTCGTTCCTTAAATACATGGAACACGTTCCCGTTAAATAGGGATCTCGATCCCAATGTATTGGAACCTCGGTCCCTGTTAAACGGGATCTCGATCCGTAATTTCTACCCTCATCGGAACTCGCTCTCTGAGATCCGGAGCTTTGGGCAGCCATCGATCCGACGCTCCGCTCCCACTCTTGCTCCCAGTAACTATGGCTAAAACAGAGTTATTTAGCCCTAAAGTGGTATGTCTTTAGCTGAAATGGAGAGGTTGTCGAATGAGGGTCACTGAGAGACAAATATCTTTGCAAATGGTCAAGAATTCACTAGGGCATTGTTAGGATTTAAGAACCCGAAAACTGTTAGCGTAAGGATATCTACATTGATATACATCATTATAAATACATATCAGTATGAATATGTATTTATATGGATATATATCTCTTGATAAGGTTAGGTGTCAATAAATATCTCAAGATCAGTTGGTAATTATCAATAACTATTGGTATGTATCCAGATTTTTTACTAGCCGTATATTTATACGGGTTTGTATATTCTTTATTATTTAATAAAAAATAGAAAGTTCTCTGCAGTATTCTAAGCACGCACCTCAGATCTGAACTCAGCTTCAGATTCGTTCTGAGTCTCTATCAAACAGTTGCACCCTTTCTCTTTCTAAATTAGGTTTTTTTCTCTTCGTGTTTCTTCCTTGTGGTGGGAGGTGAGAGATCTGTAAAAGGTCCTAAGAGAATTAGGGCAGGAATCAATGGCTCCCCTCGTGTTTTTGTGCGCAAAATAAGATTCCTTATTCGTTTTTCCTATTATTAATGTGGGCTTCACGCTGCATCACATCTTTTGATCCTTTTACAACCCATCAATCCTCTCTCTCTAAATTACTTGGCTTCGATTTCCTGTGAATTTCCTTACCTTTGCATCCATGGTGCGCGAATCAAATTCAATCCAATCCAATTGAGGGCATCATCTCTTTTTTCGATCTCTTCCCCCTTTTGCATAAAAACTTCAGCTATCCTCTCCGTCCAAAAACTTCAGCTCTCTTCTTCGTCCATGGTTGCATCAATCAATACTCTCAGTTTAGTGAGAAAAACTCATAGACATGGGATGCACTGCCAAAGGTCTCCGAGTCGTGTTTCGATTCTCTGCCAAGTCGTGTTTCGACTCTCTGTCGAGTCGTGTTTAGACTCTCTGTAAAACTAACTTTGTCTATATTATGGCCTGTGTTCTAGACTGCGAGTTGCTGAATCTGTCTCAGACTGCAAGTTGCTGAATTTGTCTCGGACTGCGAATTGTTAAATCTGTTTAGGATCCACACCGAGTTTTGTTGGCTCTTCCAAGTGTCATTCTTCCAAGTGCCACTCTGTGCACGTTGTTCAAGCAATTTGAGCATAAAGACCATTGTTTCATTGGTCAAGACTTAAAGATTTAACTCGTTTGTTTACGTAACTTATTGTTCAAACTCCAGCTGCTTTTGTGTAAAAACATATTGAGTTTGAGGGGGAGTGTTAGCGTATGGATATCTATATTGATATACATCATTATGAATACATATCAGTATGAATATGTATTTATATGGGTATATATCTCTTGAGAAGCTTAAGTGTCAATGACTATCTTAAGATCAGTTAGTAATTATCAATAACTTTTGCTATCTATCCAGAACTGTTACTAGCCATATATTTATATGGGTCTTGTATATTCTTTATTATTTAACAAAGAAATAAAGGGTTCTCCACAGTATTCTGAGCTCAGCTTAAGATTCGTTCTGACTCTTTATCAAACAATTGCACCCTTTCTCTCTCTAAATTAGGTTTTTCTCTCTCTTTGTTTCTTCCTTGTGGTGGGAGGTGAGAGATCTGTGAAAGGTCCAAAGAGAAATTAGGGCAGGAATCAGTGGCTCCTCTCGTGTTTTTGTGCGCAAAATAAGATTCTTTATTCACTTTACCTGTTATTGATATGGGCTTCACGGTGCATCACATCTTTTGATCCCTTTACAACCCATCAATCAACTCTCTCTCTAAATTACTAGGCTTAGATTTCTTGTGAATTTCCTTACCTTTGCAATCATGGTGCGCGGTTCAAATTCAATCCAATCCAATTGAGGGTCTCGTCTCCTTTTTCGATCTCTTCCCCCTTTTGCACAAAAACTTCAGCTCTTCTCTTCGTCCAAAAACTCCAGCTCTCCTCTTCGTCTATGGTTGAATCGATCAACACTCTCAGCTTAGTGAGAAAAACTCCTATACCTAGGAAACAATGCCAAAGGCCTCCGAGTCGTGTTTCGACACTCTGCCCAGTCATGTTTCAATTCTCTGTAAAACTAATTTTGCCTATGTTCTTGCATGTGTTCTGGATTGCGAGTTGCTGAATCTGTCTCGGACTGCAAGTTGCTGAATTTGTCTCATACTGCGAGTTGCTGAATCTATTTCGGATCCGCGCCGAGTTGCTGAATCTATTTGAGGGAGACTGTTAGCATATGGATATCTATATTGATATGCATAATTATGAATACATATTAGCATGTATATGTATTTATATGGGTATATATCTCTTGATAAGGTTAGGTGTTAATAACTATCTCAAGATCAGCTAGTAATTATCAATAACTATTGGTATCTATCCAGAATTGTTACTAGTCGTATATTTATACGGGTATTCTATATTCTTAATTAATTTAATAAAGAAATAGAGAGTTCTCTGCAGTATTCTGAGTTTCTAACAGAAACTATTGTTAGAAACACTTGGCGATCTAATCGCTAACCGCCCAGTTAGATCGGAACCGGCCAGTCGGTTTTATTAGGATTTAAGAACCCTCTTAAATGCAGAAACCACTGTTAGAAAACTGGGCGACAGTTAGATTGGAACCGGCTAGTCGGTTTTAGGCAGTTTTGGTGATTGACCGGTATTTGAAAAAAAAAAAAAGTATATAAATTCCTAAAAATAAAGAATTTGGTTTGTAATGCATGTTTTAATATTCTTTACATTATGGTGAAGATTAAAAGTTGTATTTGTCATTAATACTCACTTTAATTAAAAAATCGATTCGTTAAAATTTATTTTTCAACTTCATTTTATTGTGTTTTGTTTTAATCATTCTTTATATGTTTTTCATATTTTAGTAGATTTTCTTTTCTGTATATTTTTTATTTTTTTGACACTTTTTTTTACCGTCCGAGACTTGCCCGGCTAGAACTGTTGAATGGGTCGATTTACCGGTTAGGCTGGTTAAACCGCTTCCGGGCCCATGTATGGTTAATCATTCCAATTCGATTTTGCGAACACGGCCAGAAATAAGAATCCCAAAAGTTAGATCCAACCAAGATCGTATATTTATCCAGCTAGAAACAAAATAAGAACGAGCATGAGCCATAATACAAGAAAATACAAGAAATAAAGCATGAAATACATACACCACAAAAACACAAAGATTTACTTGGTTCACCCAAGAGGGCTACATCTACGGGTATGGCAAACTGAAATCTACTATACCAATGAAAGTTACATTCAAAATACTAATGAAAGTTACATTACAAATTTTGAGACAGAGAGTTACCTGTCTAACACTCGACAAAACCCAGTCGAATAAACTATTTTAGACCCAATCTCCCGATCGGCACCATTGTCGACCTTTCATCTCTATTACACAGCTAAAACACTGTCCATGAAGAGGTCATCTCCATTCTATAGCTAAACTACTATACACGAGAAGAACATTGAGAGCAACCGAAACTTTCTTCTCTAAAAGGGTAAACCACCTATTCCACAGTTAAACCGCTGTACAGGAGGAGAACTTTGAGAGCAATCAAAACTTTCTCTCTCTAAAAGGTTAAACCACTCAAAATATTTATGGGAACTGCTTCTCTGCAAGAAACCAGTCTTTCAATTTACAGGAGGCACATCCATGATGTTTCTCTCCGTAGGAAGCTCTCTTCTTTCTAAAGAAAGCCTTGCTGATGCTGAGGAAGCCTGCCTCTCTCTTTAGAGGAAGCCATTATTCCCATAAGGTGACCCAAATAAGGCACACCAATTTTGTGCACTTTCATATCATATAGATAAGGATAGGAGTCCACACCAAATAGGAAACTTCGAATGTGTTACATATATATCAAGAACCAGGATATATACAGAGTTTTAATCTTTTTGGAATTCAATTTCCTTTAGGAAACTTATCAATATCAATCTCAATCCTGCATAATATGAGATTTCTTTATGTGAGTGATTTTAGATAATCACCATATCCAACAGACAATTCAGTTTTTCTGCTAGCCATGACAAATACTCGCCGGAGAAGAGATTTTCTTTTTTTTTAGAAAAACTTTTAATAAAAAAGTGAGGTTTTTCTAGACTTTAAATTTGTTTTTCGACACTAGCTACGACTGAGCAGGAGAGGTTCACGAAGATGATTTGTGTCACATTATGAACGAAACCAAAAGCACTAGTATGTTGGGTAACATATTTGCTGGCAATTCTAGATATCTCCAATTCTAATCGTAACGAACGACCAACTATAGGTGTGGTTCTTGCAGTATTGACTACATTTTTTGGTGAAAATAATTATTCCTTACCCTGTGACCAAATTGGTTATTGGGCAGTCAAAAGTGTGATGGGCCAACCTTCGTAAAGTTGCGAGGTGGAAGTGGTAGTGCATACCAATCTACCTTGACCCATTTTTATAGTTTACACGCTTTTGTATTACCTCTTTTTATTGTGGTAATTATGTTAACGCATTTTCCATTGATATGTAACAAAGGTATTTTAGGTCCTTTATAGAGAATTGGGTAATTTGGTTGTTCGAATTTTAGGAAGAATTTTGAATTTGAATATTTGAGAATTGGCCTAAATCACCGATGAGAAACAAGTTTGATCCAAGTAATCATCATGTTGATTTGACATACGATAATTAAAGCAGCTTCACAATTACTGACAAAACAACCCAAACACAGATTAAGACACCAAACAAACAAGTATTAGATCGATTTAAAATGACAATAACTTCTATGGAAATAAATGACGATAACTTCTAGGTCACGGAGTTTCCATGTGCATATGGGTCATATCACATAGGCCCATAGCCATCCCGTTGAATAGTTAAGAAGCCTATCATTCCCAAATGGGTGGACAAAAAGATAGTGTTATTCCCAAAATCCAGTACATACAAACTGGTTTTCCCTTGATTGTGGGGAAATTAGGTGAAGCATTTACATTCTTATAACTATCATTGCCTTGTTGGTTAGAGACGAATTTGTCAAGCCTTCCATAAAGACAATATTCTATTATTGGTTCATTAGTGACTTATAGCTACTCCCATATGCCTAGGATAGGCATTTGTCCATTTGTTTGAGTGGTTGGTGGCTTTGACCTTAATGGTGAGCCCAGCCATGGACGATAGAAGCTAAACTGTGGCCTTCTCTACCTGGAAAAATTTAAATAAGATGTTAAACTTATAATGCCAGAAAATTTAACTGAAAAGGCTGTTTTTTCAATAAAAAACCGATCATTTTGACCTCGAGATGTACGGCTATGAAAAATCAATTTATGCCATTTTGGAGTTTTAAATTTCACGATTAAAGATAGAAATAGATTCTTAAGCCGTCATAAGGGTTTCTAGCATCAGAACCGCGTCTTTTAACGAGATCTAGACACACACCTTACTTTGATTGTTTGAAGTCGATACCTTATGCAAACTGCACCAAACGTAATATAAAAGAAACCAAATTGCGACTCCATCGCCTAAATGTAGGACCCCATGATTGTTTAATGCCAAAAGATTGTAAGCTCTCGAGGCAGCTTATCGTACCTTCTCTCTTGGGTAAAACTTTATTTAAGGGTCCCAAATTTCTAAAACTTTGGGTAGGCTCCTTAATCTGGAAACCAACCTCCAAAGAAAAAAAGAAAAAAAAAAAAATCACATACACTACATAGGTTAGTGTCGTTAGCTAAGAAAAAGTATCAAAGAAAAGAAAGTTGTTTCATATGGGCTGGACCGCATTTCTACATATGCGATTCAGAAAGTATAAAGCATCCATCTTAAAGATGGATGCAAGTAGGTGTTCCATCTAAAAATAATAGAAACTAACTGTCCAAATATTTTTTTGCTAGAATTGTTATTTTTAATTTTTAAAATTTATATATTTATTTATATTCATGATCTCTACGTTACAGTCTTGAAATCCATCTCAAAAATAGATTTATATTAACAGGCTTGCATTTCTACATATGCAAGCTTGGCCACATAGAAACCTGGTCTTAAGAGAAAATCTTCAAAAAAAAAAAAAGAACAAGAATAAAAGAAATGATATTGCCCGTTTTTTAATGGTTAGATCTATGTTCGTAGGGCTCAAAATTAAATTTTTCTTTTTTGAAAACAGTCATGTGATGATTTTAAAGTGGATCCCAAAATTTGAGATCGAGAAAATTGTCTTAAATAAGTCTTTAGGGAAAATGTATAGGGCACTTTCGCAGAGATATTTGTGCTCCTGTCTGATTGCCCTAGAACATGGGATGCCACCCACATGAACCTAGTTTCTATATTCACTTGCCTATAGTCATTTACCCTTTTATAAGCAGTTATTTATGTCGTTTATACACATTCATAATGCTAAATTGCAAACCCATAAATTTGTTGAATTGGAAACTAGATTTGGGTCAAAGGCTACAAATTGATTTTATTTTTAATATTTTATTTTTTTACTTACAAATTAGATTTACATGAAATTGGGGCATCCATGCATATAACAAACTCACCCAATAAAAGGCAATGATTTCATGCAACGGTTGTATCATACGATAATGCAACAACACTGCTAAAAAACCATGGTTATGGTATTTGAATGACCCAAAGTTTTGCATACACATTCTTTTCACCACAATAATCAATCCCTCCAAAAAAAAAAAAAAGTTCAATTTGAACCCTAGATATGGTCAAAATGAGTCCCCTTCAAAAACGAATCAAAACCATTCATTTGGTAAATTTCAAGATCTTAGCTTTTATTAACTCAAAATCATTGTTTTTATTTTTTCACATTGTTCATCTAATGGTAATAAAGCCATCCAAAAAAATTAGAAATGAAAAAATCCTTCTAAGGCCTAGATCTAAGCATTTCACCAAAATGAACGGCCTATGTTAATTGGGCTAAAAAAATACTTATAAGTTGTGTTTTCAATTTTTTCTTTTTTGTAATTGTTTATTAGAATGAAATGAGTATATATTTCAAAATTTGGATCAAACAAATGGTCATAATATGGTTTTTGAAGATTGTTGCATCATAATACTATACAACCATTGCATGAAATCATTGCTCCCCAATAAAAATAGGGGAAATATATAATGAGACCAATTACTTTTGGTACATGTGAAATTGGGTGGCTATATTTATTTCATTGATCAAACTCAAACTTTAAAAGAAATTTTCTCAAACTTTGTGACACACCTTAGCTATCAGATTTTACATCAGATGGTTGTAAGTAATTGTGACCTTCCTGTACCAAAAGTAAATGGTCTCATTGTATATAATCCTATAAAAATAATAAAAATATTCAAATAAAAAAATGATGAAAATACTCTTGAGTGTTTTAGGAATATTTTAGTTATTTTTTATTTGAATTATTTTTTATTTTCTATGTACTTCCGGTTACAGTACATATACATCCCAATTCTCATGTTAATCTAATTTATGAGATAGACAAAGAATTAAAAGTAAAACCATTTATTACCCTCAAATCAACCCAAAATTTGAACCTGAGAACAATTACATGTAACATTAATACTTTTCCTATTTGATTTTCATATTGGCCCTCCCAAGATGTAAAGTAATGCTTGCTTAGGGCCTGGTCCAGCCATCCCTAAATTGAGTATGAGTTTGAATAGTTGGAAAAAAAAAGAAGCTATATTCACCTAAAAAAGAAAAAAAATAATAGTCATCTGTATTTTAATGTTAAATACGAAATGAGTAAAATATGAAATGGTCAATGGTCTCTGTCTCAACCCTTTTGGTCAATTAATCCTCTCTCCCTGTCACTCCTTTCTGTCCTTTTTAACACACTTTCTCTCTCTTCCCAATCGGTCAATCGACACTCTCTCCACATTTAGACAATTACTCCTCTTTCCCCCATTTTGTCAAATCTCTCTCTTCTCTGTCTCTACCCATTTGATCAATCTCCCAATTTACACTCTCCCCCATTTTGTCAAATCTCTCTCTCTCTCTCTGCCCATTTGGATAGAATCCCCCCCTCCCCTCTCTCTCCAAAATTATTGCATTTGTCTTCGGTTGACAAGGTGATATGGACAAGAGAGGCTGAAGCCAATCACTCCACTCGCATTTATGCATAGAGGTCATAAATATGGCTAATCATATAGGGCTTGAAATAGCAAATGGTGATGGAGGTGCCAATTTAAAAGCATTTCCAATGTACAGCCTTTGGGACTTGAATTGCCCACCAAGGTACGCCTTATAGTCAATGACAAAAAATGATGGAAAATGGTTTGAAAGGGCTGCAGCCCTACACCGCATGACTCATGAAAAATTGCAATTCAAAGTAGTAGAAAAGCTTTAGATCGATCATCTCGGCTTGAACGATATGGTTGCGAAATAAAAAAAAAAAATTCAAGCTCTAAAAATAATGTATATTATAATAAATTATTTGGACTGTTTATTTCACCACAAAAATAAGTATCCATAGATCCACAACATTTGTATTATTTTTTAAGTTTCAAATTTTATTGTCGGTGTTGAAAATTGATTTTAGAGCTATCACGGAGATTTACATTGCCGATAGTATTTTCTGCACGAGTACTTGAGGTGAGGCTTTATTTTGTCTTCAAAAGCCTAGGCCTCATAGAAACTTCGTAATAGAGATATCACTTGATTCCTTTGGACCAATTCCATGTTGAGAATTTCCCAATCAAAAGAATAATTAGGAATTAATTAATGCCAATTATTGTGGAGGATTATACCATATGGATCATATTAAATTATTTAGGAGATCATAAAAAATTTCCACTTGATAAGGTCATGCTTAGGTCTAATATTTCGTAGGAAAAAGTTCAGTTAAGGTTCCATTCATATGTGCTTCCTCTCCTAGAATTCTTTTAAGAAATGAAATTAGGATGTTAAGCGCATCTTAAGTCATTCTAGAGGCATTTCTGCTTGTTATCCATGATTTTGCTATTCAAAAAAAGGAAATTTGTCAAAGTAAACATAAGAGATGAAAATTTTAATGTCTTGCCCCAATCTTTTAGTTCTTTCAAAATACCCATAAAAAAACACGTGATTTATTGTTGGAATAGTTGCAAAATAGAAGAATCGTTAGAGAATTTATCTCTTACGTATATTTTTATAATTTTCCCTTCCAAAAATAGTGCATATTTGATGAACCGCAAATAATTAAAATGAATGGTGATGAATAGTCAAAAGGAGAAAATTTAAACTATCTATTTTAAGTTCCAATTATTTAGTTTAGAGTGTGGTTTCTATAAAGTGTCAACCTTAAACAATCCAATTAAGACGCACTTCTAAATTTTATCATAAAATGTAATTTTAGTATAAAAAATACTTAGAATTATCTGAAAATTTATTTTCACATCTAACTATAAAATTTTAACCTTTAAAAATGATAAAAGTCATGTAGATCTATAAACATATGAAAATCTTGAAATTGGATCGTCTAAATAATGTGTTGCATGATGCATTATTTATGGGACTTAAAATCTTTTTTTTTTTCATATTCGTACATCTCGATGATCAATTAGAGGATTTTATAACATTAAAACAATATTTTTCCTGATGCATTTTTGATGTGCATCTGTAATTCTACATTTTAAGATTGCAACCTTATATAAACGTTTTTCTTTTAGTTTATTGATCCAATTTATCTCTAAGATTTATTTTTGAGGGAGATTGCATTGCATGAAGACCTCGTTCTATTTTATTTACTGTATCAATAAAAAACAAAAAATCTAGCATTGTACTCGTTCAAATGCTTTTAATAACCTCAAACAAACCAGACTAAGGCCTCGTTTGAATGTCCTCTACTAAGGGGTCATAGCAACATTCATCCTGAATGGGTGGCGTGGTGCACCAATCTATATGAGCACATTGTTACGAACAAAACCCCACTTATCAGCAAAGTGCGAAAATTTTCAGTTAAAATTTGAGTCTAGTCAATGGAACAATATAGCTATCCAAATTCGCAGCCAATGGTCAAAGATTAATTGTAACACATATGATGATAATTCAAAAAAATGGAGAGACCGAGGAAGATGTTACACATAGAATTAAATTTGAATGAGCGAAATGGAGATATGAAACCAAAGTATTATGTGATCGCCGCATACCAATATAGCTGAAGAGGAAGTTCTATAAAACAACGATGACACCAGTTTTACTTTATAGAGCAGAATGTTGGGCGGTCAAGAAACGACATGCACATAGGATGAATGTAGTCAAAATGAGGATGTTGAGATTGATGAGTGGCAAGACAAAAAGGGACAGAATTCGAAAGAATGGATCCGGGGGAGCTTAGGTGTAACCCCAATAGGTAATAAGGTGAGAAAAAATAGACTTACATGAGCTAGCCATGTATAATGCATACTGCAAACCAAGTACACTACCGTTTAGGAGATGTGAATAGGTTTAAGTAGAAAGCTAAAAATGGTAAAAGATAGACCCAAAAGGATACGGTTGGAAGTACTTAAAAAAGATATAAGGACACATGGCCTCACTGATGGTATAGCCCTTGATATAGCAGAATGACAGATCAAAATTCGTATAGCCGATTCCAAATAATTGAAAAAAAAACCTCTGATGATGATAATGTAATAAATATAAATAGTTTGTGTATACTTTTCCGTTACGTAACATCAAATAAAACCATTTGCCCGTTATTCTAATCAGTAGAAAGAAGAATACACTCCCATATTGGAGCTTAGGAATTTCCACCAAATATAACAATAGAGAAAAGCAAAACGCGCCCAGGGTACAAAAATAGAGAGGTGACTCGATGAATCAACTTGGCAATTCACCTGAGTATTTGAATAACTCGATGAAAACCGAGTCTTGTTTTTTGAAAACCCAATGGGCCTATTGGACACGTGTAGACATTTTATTCATAAACCCCTCCGATTTGGTGATATCACAATTTGAATCAAATCAATTATACAAATCAGGACATACACTCCAACCGTGCCATCTCAAAAAAAATTACAGCACCGCATAGCCCAAGAATCCTAACACTGCCACGAGGCACGTGCTAGAGACAACCCGAGCCCCAGCAGACTTTTCAGAGTCACTCGGGCCTTGTGCAGATCCATCAGGCCCCTCAGCTGCCGGACCGGGTCCCTCGGCGGCAGGTGGTGATGGAGGGGATGCTAGAGGTGCCGCCGTGGGACCCTCATTTTCAGGGGGGGATGTGGGTCCCTCTGGTGCAGGAGTGTGGTTTCCTGGTGGTGCAAGGGCTGGAGAGGAAGGTGTTGGGGCCTCAGTTGCTGGAGCGGATGCCTTAGGTGCCGGAGCGGATGCCTTAGGTGCTGGAGCAGGGGCCACAGATGGAGAAACTTTTGAAGCGTTATTGGACTTGTCAATTCCTTGGGGAATGATTGGTCTGGATATTTGTAGCACTGAAATATTGTATGGCTCCGAAGCAACAGACTTCACCAGCTTAGCGGAGAGAGCCGAGCCAAGGACAGCCGAGCCAAACAGGATTTCTCCAGTCTGCTTCGACTTGGTGACGTTCAGGAACCCCTGTTGTCCAACAGCGGAGCCGGTGCTCTGAAATAGAGCGGTCAAGAGGGCGGTCCCCTCAGACAAATTGTCGAGTTTCTTGGAGTCATAGTAGTCCAAGACAACATGGACGCTCATGATATTATGTAGAACCTCTGGGGCGAAATTGCCGCCGGTGATGCTAGACATGGCGGAATCCTCAATTGCCAGGATGGTTATGGTATTCCTCTTGTTGATTTCTCCGACGACTTTTGTCAAAGTTAGATAGCTATTGAAGACATTGAATTCGGGGTGTTGGTCCAAGATCTTAGTGATGTTGAAGCACGTTGCAGAGGCAAAGAAGAATGAGAGGAAGAGGAGCTTGAAAGGAGTCTCCATCTTGGATAGAGGACGCCGGTAAGAGGGGGGCTTCTCTTTGCCAACGACTCTTTGATGGTTGGGGAATTGGGGGGTATTTAAACTAGAGGATTTGGCTAACGGAATTAATGGATTTAGCCGGGCCTTTGGAATTGGAGAGAGGGGTGATAGGTGGACTGTGGAGGGTCCACTAAATTTGGGGTTTTCTAAATTCGGAATTCGGAGGTGCAGCTGGAATGGGGAGGAAGGGGTCAATGGTTCAACGAATGGTTCATCTCTTCTCCACCTTAATAAAGGAATTTGAATTTGCGCGGGAAACATTTGGGACCGCAAGAGCCAGCATCTTAGAGGCAACGGGGTCCACGATGCATGACCACAAGAAAAACGGGGAAAAGAAAAAATTAGTACACCGGTAAGAGCACACTAGCTACTTACTCCCTCGGACAAAAGAGCTCCTTACAAATATTTTTTAGATCCGTAATTCAGGAACCTCTTTACAATCACCAGTTGAGTGTTTTCGGGAAAAAAAGAGAAAAAGGTTTTTGAGAATCCTGAATATTTAGATTTGACTGTCCAATGATTGGACTCTCTGCTCGATCTAGGGTTGATACTTTTTTAAACGCATTTGTGGTGATCTTATTTTATTTTTATTATTTTTGGGGGCTGTTCGCTAGGTTTAAGACATAATATCCCCAAGATTCGAGGTCTTAAACATACTTCTAGTTAGGGTTTAACCATAGGGAGTGAATGAACAATATGCTCTCATGGGTGTACATAATATTTTAGCAAGAAAAGAGGGATAAAAATACAAGGAGAGAACTAATGAGATATGTGATGGAATGAGGATAACAAAATAAGAGAGAGAGAGAGAAGTTTTACAAATCCAGCTAGCCAATCTAGTGATTCCATAAGGATATGTGTTGTGAACGATCTACCCTACCGATCTGGGTTTTGAAACACCGGTTTGTACAATTAGCAACTGGAAAATTCTAACATCACCCCTTTAGTTCCTTAGAAATGTGGTCCAAACAAGAATGGGGACATCAACGCAAAACACCAGGATGTATCCTATTAGGTCAACCCCCAAACTGGTCAGATCGTTGGCCAATGCTGCCTTGGCTTATTCATTCTCGTGCAAACACACATTGATTCGATTCAAAATTGATCAAAACCAATATTTAACTCGTTTGGATTGATTAAACTAAACGGTTTTAACAGGCCGGACCACTTAATCAAATTGAGCACTTCTTTTTTTAAATATATTATTATATTTTAAAATTATTATTCTTATCTTTCTCTATATTTTTAAAATCCAATCCAATGAGTTCGACCAGCAATCAAATTGGCTTTAGACCAGACCAATACCAGCACTAGTTTCACCTCTCACAGATAACTGTGTAAAACTCTCGTTCAAGTATTAGTTTTTAAGGGAAACTTATTATAAAGCACTTCTCTACGTTCCATTTAATTTAAAACATCCCCTAACAAACGCTAATCATGGGTTCTTCATGGTTAAAAAAATCTCTTCTTTCCACTTAATTTAGAAAATCCCTTCAAAAAATCATGGTTATTTAGGCAATCACATATTTTAGATGTATTTATGGGTAAAAGGTTGAATATTTCAAGAAAGTTTTGATTGGGGACATTGGTCTCCCACCCAAAGCCAATACTTAAAGAAGCATGTCGATCTGAGGTTTAAAATCATATTGATTTATCCTCAGCACAAATTTAAAGAAAACGACTTTTACGTCACCCCTCAAAAGAACGGCACCATTCATCCCTCAAATGACCAGTCATCCCTCAAATGACCGGTCCTCATCATCCCTTGCAAAGTCCCGAGTCAATCTCTGAGGGGGATCGGTTCATAGCAAGTTCTAACACCCAGATCATTTTTTCACAATTAATCACAGGGACAAGTAGATATATAAATAGAACTTGCAGATAAAAAAATCATAGTGCCTCGGGCAAGAGACCATGTATAGATGCGGAACACCAAATCTTGTCCCTTTATTCAAGATAATAAAAAACAATGGAGACTACACAGGCATTTTCACAATTTACATTGACAAAAGCAGCAGGGAACATCTAATGGGGGCACATTTGGAAATTCGGGTAGCACATCTTTCAATTTACAATGAACACTTTGCAGAGACAAAAACGGAAAGAAATACATGGAAAAATTAGCTCGATGAATAAACGGGAATTCACAAAAATTTTAGAAAACCTCTTTCTCTCTCTCTTGACATCTCTCTCTCTTCACAGTTAATTCATCATGGAGCATATACCCAAAAAAAGAAACTCATGCCATGAATTTTCTTCACTTGGAAAAACCAGTGTAATCTCTCATGCCATCCATCTCGAACTTCACATAATCCTTCACTGAATCACAGTCATCATGTGATGAATTTTCAGCCCCAAACCAGTCACCAGTTGCCCAGAAGTTGTACAGAATTCATTTCCCATGATGCCAATGAAAATTACCAGACAAACATCATCCAAATGCAAAATTACAGAGTAATGTATCAGGAATCAGATAGAACTATGCCCGTCAGAGTTATACCACAGTTCAGAAGTCAGGACCATTAGAGCTTCGACCCAAAACAAAACAAACGATGCCATACCCATATCGATAATATCCTTCGTTTCTCCCAAGACTGATCCCCAAAATGCATCATTTTCTGTGCCAAATGAGCTCACAGAAAATTACCAGCCTCTAGCTCTGATGTCAAACAAAATCAAGGGTCACTTGATCTTTTTAATTATGTCAGCAACAACCTCATCCATATTGAGATCCTTCATTTTCTTGAAAGGCCGAGACATACTCTGAGGAAGAGAAGCTCTGGTCAATCATTTATACTATCAACTTATAACCAATAGCCAACAATGAGTACAACAACATGAAATTGTTAAGGAAAAGTATACAAAGAGACTATTTATTTTCTGTACATCAGATTTCAAATTAGGAGGTTGCAAGAACGTCATTGACTAGACTCTGTTCAAAAAACAAATTTCTCAAACTTTAAGATACACCCCAAGCTATCCAATTTGATATCTAATGACCAAAAGTAATCGTGACCTCCTTGTAATAAAAAGATAAATGGTCTCATAGTATACAATTCCTATTGTTAAAATATTTTAATTTAAAAAAGACTTGAGAGGTTTTGAGTGTAAGCATGTACATCTGGTAAAGTGAAACCACATCATCAAAAGCAAACCTAGCAGACTTAGAATATACGGACCAGGCCAGACAACATGAATTTTCATACAATGTATATTGTGACTTCTATAAGCATGGGCAGTGTAATTCTAAAAACATCAAATTGCAGTGATATCTTCAGGCTGTGTGGAACTTTGTTCGGGTATACTTTAAGCCAATAGACTATGGATAAAAAATTGTTCACTGGGTCATCGAAGCCCATGGAAATAGACTTAGATGGAGGGTAAGACCCACCAATGAAGGTTGTGTCCCATTCTGGTGGGTCCCAATCCGCCTCTATCATTCATCCATTATTCAATGGAATGTGATGACCTAGAGATCATGTTGTTTCCATAATCCATTGGCATATAGTATGCATTGCCTGTTGTGTAACTAAATCTATAAAATCTAGCATGAAAATTACTCGTGCATTTGTGCCAAAGTACAATCACATGAGTGACACATACTTCACAGAATTGATCAACACAATCAATGCCTTTGTTGTTCTTGTTCAGCTCATTGCAGGTTAATGGAAGTTTCTCCTTAAATTTGAACCTTCAAAACACAAAACTCACATTTTCGCAGGGTTTCAAGTTTCAACATGCAAATGTAGAGACTGATTACCTAGATCATCTCGGTTAGACTTCCTCAAGGGAGCCCCTCAAGCCCCTGATTTTTCAAAGCAGCTCAACAAGAAGATGGCTTTCATTTTCACTTTTTTTTTTTTTGCCTGGAAATCACAGTATTTGCTATTTCTTCTCTCCTCAGTCCTCACTTCAATACACACATATAAAACCTTAGTGCTAATTAGCTACACACCCAAACAGGGTAAAGAAATATTCCAAATTTGGCGATGTTGTGAATTGCATTAAAAGAAGTCAGCCGACTCTCAAAAATTCAATAAGAGCTGACGAAAGAAGTGTCAGAAATTTAAGCTCATGTTCCTCTTAAGTAATGTTTTAATAAAAATCACCACAAGTTTTTGTCTTTTAAGGACAACCCTTTCTTTTCAAGGTCCGAAGAGACAATGGCTTCAGATAGCAGCTCCCAATTGTGATTTCGGACTTTTGTGGTCTGAAGTCAAGCCATTTTTCTTTTTTTAAATTGTGACTTTGGAACTTCATTGTCTGAAGCAATTGTGATTTCATAACTTTACGGTCCGAAGTCAGTATGACTTTGAAACTTCATGGTGCAAACTCCAAAGTCAAGTCTTGTCAAAATAACTTCAGATCCAAATGCCGTTTCAACAAGTCTTGACTTTGGACCTTGAAAGTCTGCAGTGAAAACTTTCTCAATTTTTTTTTAAGTCAAGTGGCTTAGGAACTTGAAGATCCGAAGCCAAGACTTTGCGTCTTCAAGCTTCAAATCTTTAAGATTTGAAGCTAAGCATTGCCTTCTCATTTTTTTTTAACCATTATTTATTTATTTTTTATTATTTATCCCGTTTTTGGGCTCATACACTACTCAGGTAAAAGTTCACTAGGACTCGCCCGAGTTACCTGAGTCAAGAGCCTGACCCAAGGAATTGAACCTTGGTCTACACTAATGGGTGCATTCTGTTAGGTACCTAACCAATACACCCCAAAAACCTTGAGTGATGGAAACGCGGAAAGTTAGGCCCTTAAACCACTTAGGATTGTTACATACTACCAAGCTGCGCAGTCAACGTCCTCGGCAGTTCACTAAGACTCGCTCGAGTTACCTGAGTCAAGAGCCTGTCCCAAGTAATTGAACCTTGGTCTGCACTAATGGGTGCATTCTGTTAGGTACCTAACCAATGCGCCCCAAAACCCTTGAGTGATGGAAAAGCAGAAAGTTAGGCCCTTAAACCACCTAGGATCGTTACATACTACCACGTTGCACAGTCAACGCCCTCGGCGGCTCTCATTCTATGGAGGCTCTCAGTCTATAGCTGCTCTCACTCTGTTCAGGTAGCCCTTCCCATAGGTAGCCCTTTCCACAGGTAGCACTTTCCTAAGATTGACATCCTCGACGGCTCTCAATCTATGCTGGTTCTCATTTTGATTTTATTCAGGTAGTCCTTTCCATAGGTAGCCCTTTACACAGGTAGCCATTTCCTAGGATTTGAACCCGGGTCGCAGTGGTTGCCTTGATACCAAATGTTAGGTACCTAACCAATACGCCCCAAAACCCTTGGGTGATGGAAACACGGAAAGTTAGGCCCTTAAACCACCTAGGATCATTACACATTCTAAGACATATAGACAGCGCCAAAACTCCCTCCCAATTATGGGCCACATGTGATTTCCCAGCTCAAATCGGCCTTATGGTATGCTAACAATTACTACACTTGATCTCAGCCAATGCCACTATTTTCGAATGTTTTGGACCCACAAAGTTCACATCCCAGAAAACTGACTGGGCCCACAGATCAGGTAAGTTAGACAACCTAAATTAATCCAGTAAAGGAGAGAAAATCTAAATTAAATTCTTAACCATGCTCAAGTGTCATACGACAAAGTCCAAACCATTGGCTGGAGCACAAATGCAGGGAAAGTCATACTCTTAAGGCCCAGTGTGGACAAACCAATTATTTAGAAATTGTACCTTTTCTTTCCACTGTCAGTTAATGAAAAATGGCAATCTCTGGCCATCCTCTATTCAATGGTCAGGGCCATTACTTTAACCCACTTATTAAGTAAAAACAAATGCACGTATTTTTAAATAACCCCATTCCACTACTAGAAATACAGAGTGTCCAACAGGGACAAAGGCATCCCCAAGACATCTATTGAACCAAAATGACACCAACTCCTGTTGCCAACCTTCAACCGAGGGCTACTCCTGAGTCCTGACCTCACATAAATCTATTTTAACAAGGCAATCTTCAAGAAATCATTGTTTGCCAAGCCTTCTACCCCGTTCATCACAAGATAAGGTGAAATTGATGACGGAGGAAAAAAGAAAAAGGAAAAATAATAAAAATCCAAGTAAACTTTACCAAGATGCAAAAGCCAAGAAGAAAGGAGGTACGAAGAGCAAAGGGTTGAAATCCCCAAAGTATCTTCTTCTAGTAAAAATTTCAGCAAAAGCTCTATTGAAAACTTTACAAAATTAGAACATGTGAAAATGTGAAAAAAGTTTACCAGAAGTGAAATGAAAATTTGGCCATTCTCATCACGAATCTCAAAACATCCTCTCCTTGGCTGCAAAACAATTGAAGTAATCAACCTCCAAAGAATTATAATTAAATAATCATGCCATAATGTATACAGAAATATGTGAGTTATTTATATAAATTTTCAGCTAGAGGAAAAAGGGACAATTACATAGATGGATCTAGCAGCAAATACACCTCAACACACTATTCAACAGAACACGCTAAGCCATTGCTCGTAATAATCAACTAAAGCAAAGTTCCCCCTCTTAAATCTGGAAACCACAACATAAAACCAAACTCAAGATACAGCTTGGGCCCAACAGTAAATAAAAACACAAGAAGCCAAAAGTTCACATTGAATAGAAGTCTTCCATTGACAAATCCCCATTAACAACTTGAGGATATATGAATTCCCAGAAAGAAATCTGAAACTCAATGACATTTATCTGGAGTAAGGAAGATGAAACAAGTAAACAAATTCCACGTGCAAAACATGCAAACACGAATTTATTTATGACTACGATCCACTCCCATCAGATTCTATATTTTGAGAATGTCGCAATGAAATGCACATTGAAGTCCAGTTTTAAGATTATTCCCAGATTCTACAAGTTTTCAGGGCTATAAACCGATTCATAGAAAGTTTTGGTGATGACCTAAATGCATGGCATTTACAGTAAATGCCCATAACCACATGCAGATAACGTTTATATGCCTGAAATTAGAAAGACATATCCTTTAATCCCTAGAGTTTGGTAGAACAAGAATTAACTTTCTCAATAGAAAAAAATAATAATGAGATTTGGGATAAGCTCTCATATGAACTGTCTCTCTCTCTCTCTCTCTCACACACACACATATAAGGTGTGGTTTGTATAAGGCTGAGGCCCTAAACGATCAAAGTAAGCCACACCTTCAAATAGTGTCAAAAGATGTTGTTTAAGTACTGAAAATTTTGGTGACGTCCTTAAAAATCATTTTTATTTCTAATTATAAAATTTAAAGCTTCAAAATTAGAGTAGATCGAGCAGATCTATAAACACTTGAAAAACTTGAAAATTGATGGTCTAGAAATGCATTACAGGATGCACTATTTCCAATATTTGAAATCTATTTTTTCTCGTGTCCATACATCTTGAGGTCGACATGATCGACTTGAGGATTTTTGGGCATCGAAATAACCTCTTCTAGTGAATTTTTGATGTGCGACTTAATTTGATTGTTAGGGCCTTCCCTTTATGGTCCCAATGTAGCCACATATCTGAAGCAATCAACAAATTAAAAAACAAATTAAAAATCACAAAAATGCAAGAATGCATAGAATACATGAAGGAAAAGTATCCCGTCCACATGATGTGAACAGGTAAAAGGGTGCATAGGCCCCTTCCAATGGTTGAGATTTTACATGGCCATTAGTTAAAGGCCAAAAATTAATTTCAGTATTTTATTATTTATTTTTATTTAAATGGTATGTTTTTCTGAATTTTGGGTTGGATTCTTATAAATATAATTAAATAGAAATAATTAAAAAATATTTTCAAAAAAAATGACTAAAATACCTCTAAATTTATTTTGATCAGTTTATTTTAACATTTTTACTATTTTTATTAAATTCTCCTTATAAAAATGAAACTAAAACAAAATTTCATATTAATATCATTTTCAAATTAAAAATTTAAAAAATAAAATTTGCTTTTTATCTTTGGATGAGGCTGGTTCAATCTGAACTATTAAGAGATGCTTGTGAACCTTTTAAGCATCCACAACTTGTGGGGCAATACCATCCCTAACATGAATATGTGAAAGGTGAATAAAGTTGAAGTGGGCATTTTAAGTTAGTAATTATCCCTAATATATCCCAGGTAGAGTCGATGACAGCCTGATAGCCTAGTAGAGTAGTAGAGTTTGTTGTATCTATTCTCCAAGAGAATAATGCAATTGACATGTAAAATAAAGTGATACATCCCAATATTAAAATCCAATAACTTGTACATGAATTACCAAGCGACCAACCAAGCACACCCCAAAAATATATTATCATCTAGCAAATCAAGCTACAGTTACATCGTAGGCTGTACTAGCATTAACGGGTAGCCAAAACCTAAGATGCTAAATGGTCATGACATAACATCTAAAGACCACAAGTTCTTCACAAGCACAAGAACTTCACATCAGTCCAAAGACAAAAATGTTAATGACATAAAAATAAAAAAGTTAATAAATACACTTGAAATCTCAATCATAAGTCCTATGATCCATAATGTGCATCTCCCATGACCGAAGCCAAGGCTGTTTGGCCATCATAATCTGTGCTAACACCCCTCTCGTCCACTATACTTTTTCCTCCTCAGTCCAGAACTAATGTGGACCCAACTCTAAACTGTTGCGATCTACATATAGTGCTAGCACTCGAGGCATCTTCAGCCCCCCAGCTTGCTCCACATCCAGCCAAGTAGGGCGCTTCATCCTTGAACACCCACTCTAATTGTGTATCTATAGTTCATCATGTGGGAAGGATGAAGCCAATCAGAGAAACAGAAAGGGATTCTCCCATTTTGAAAGCCCTAATTTTCAATTTTCACCTCTACATTTAGATGAAGTCGAAAAATGAAGAAAGCATATCACATTCTGCAAGCCCTCATCCATGAATTGCACTGTTCTATTTACCTGACCGGTCAGACTTGATCAGTGGAGGAAGAATCTTCAATTTTGAAAGTCTTAATATATCAATTATACGCTAATTTTGCTGATGTTACAGATTGCATAAATGGAGAAACTTTTCATCCATTTAGAAAGCCCTAATTCATCAATCACTGCTAAATATATGTGTTATGATCCCTCTCGTCCACATATACTTCTTCCTCAGTCTAGAAGTAAGGAGGACCCAACTCTCATCTGTAGCAACTACATATAATGCTAGGCTTACGGCTTCTTCAGCCCCACAGCTTGCTCGACATCCAACCAAGTAAGGCCTTCATCCTTGAACACCCACTCTTACTGTGTAATATAGTTCATCATGTGGTGTTCGAGGATGAGGGCCTTGAACACCCAAAGTCACATATCTACAATCTCATTATGTATTTAGTAAGGCACATGTCTACAGTCTCATCCATCAACTCAACTAAGTTGCATCATGTGCCTTGTCCAATCATCAGGCATATTCCACAAAAAATGCCCCCAAGGAACAATTGAACAAAATGTAAATATATGCAGAGACCTTCCATCAGAGCAACCATCACACATGACAGTAAATCCATACTTCTTCCACCCTCCCCTTTGGGAATTTAAGTTTTTCTTCGCATCTTACGCAACTTCTTTCAAAAGGGAATCCCTGAGCTCATTAAATTAAGAGGGTTTAAGCACGAAGCCAAATTGCCCAATGCCTCAACTATAACCTTGAAGCTATCAAGACGCATGGTATTGAATGAATTACCGGCTTGGCAAAACTACATAGAATTACACTAACATACCTTATTCCCTTCTTCTTTCTTGTATTGATTTTAATATCCTCTCCAACAAAGTCTAGGTCTGGAGTTTGGAATACATTTGTTGAGCCCTTAGGGTGAGATCTTTTCTGCCCAACAGCGCCAACCAGTGTTTCAAAAAGCACTAGGCGATCGGGGGGTTCCAGGCCGCCCAACGCCTAGGTGGGCACCCAGCGCCCATAACCTAGGCTAGTAGAAATTTTTTTTTTTGTTTTTGGGTTTTCTCTCTTTAAAATGACCTCTAATGGGTTTTAGATTTCAAATAACCTAAAACCCACAATTTTGCCCCTTTAGTATTAAAAAAAATGACCCGAAAATACCCTCAAAGAGCCGCATTTCCACCCTGGGCAGCCGCCTAGGCAGGTTCCCGGGCGCCCAGGGATGTTCGCCTAGTTTGACCGCTTAGGCCTAGGCGATGCGCCCAGTCCTCCTGGACAGCCTAGGCACTGGCCGGTCAGCTTTTTAAAACTTTGGTGCTAACAATATGTATGACCCTCTCTCTTATAGCTTTGTGCCCACTTCCAACTTCATACACATCTTCATACCTTAAATTTTTGAATCTCTTCCAACAATTCTTTTGCTTTATTGCTATCTTGTCTTTTGTTTATTGGGCAATGATTTCATGCAACCGTTGTATAGTAATATGATGCACCAACCTTAAAAAACCAGCTTATGGCCATTTGTTCGATCCAAATTTTGAAATATACACTCTTTTCATTGCAATGAACAATCACAAAAAAAAAAAAAATTGAAAACACAACCTAAAAAGTGTTCTTTTAGCCCAATTAACATAGAGCGTTCATTTTGGTGAGATGCTCAGATCTAGGCCTTAGAAGGATTTTTCATTTCCATTTCCATTTTTTTTGGATGACTTTATTATCATTAGATGAACACTGTTAAAAAAAAAAAATGATTTTAAGTTTATAAAGGCTAAGTTCTTGAAATTCACAAAATGAATAGTCTAGATTCGTTTTTGGAGGGGACTCATTTTGACCATATCTAAAGTTCAAATTGAACTTTTTGTTTTTGGGGATTGATTATTGAGATGAAGAGAGTGTGTGTGCAAAATTTGGGGTCATAAAAATACCACAAACATGGTTTTTTTAGAAGTGTCGTTGCACTATACTATGATACAACCGTTGCATTGGATCATTGCTCTTGTTTATTCCTTTTCTTTTTGGCAAACCATGTATCCTATAACCTCTCTTCCAATCTCATTGGTTGCTTTAGGGCAATGCCCTTACATTACTAGCAATACTGGTAAGATGTTCCTTTTGCCAAAAATACCCTCATTAAAATTTTCTCAGTATAGAGCACAAAAAACATTATGTCGATCCTTATGGTTTTTGAGTTTTGAAAATATCCATGATGAATCTTTGTTATTCAAAGAAGATAAAAAAACTATTCAAGTAAAAGAATACCAGAAAATGAAACTCATAAAAAAAGTTGATTCTAGGTTGCAAACTTCTAATATCAAACCCAAAATCAAAAGAAATTTTGATTTTAAGGATTTAATCTCCTCGATCCTTGAAATCCCGGATTACTTTGTAATTGCCGAAAAACCCTCAAAACAATGCCCAAAACAATCTTGATTCATCCCCCAAAGAATCCCCCAATTTTGACGAAGCGAAAATATTTCCTACTCCCATAGAAGGATACTATCCATTTACTCCCTTGGGCAAAACATGTGCTAGCGATATTTTTTAGATCTCAAATTTTGGACATGTGATCTATATAATATATAGACCAATCTCAGTAAAAAACATTTTCTGAAATAAACTTTATATATATTAGAAAAAACTAATGCCTCAAGATTGACTACATACTGTCCAATTTTTGAAGGGTTAAATCGAAGTTTTAAAAAACCCAAAATTAATTTTTTTTTTTTGAAAATAATCATTTAGTAATACTCATATGGTTCCCAAAATTTGAGACCAAAAACTTTCTCCCTAAATATGTTTTTGGAGCTACGGAGTAGAGCACAGTATACACGCTCTGAACAAAAACTTCAAATTCGGTATATAAATTTACTATGCAATTTCCAAGTTTTAATCCCCTTAGAACCATGAAAAAGGGTCCCAAGGTTTTTTTTTGGGGGGGGGGGAGGGGGGATTATTATACCCCCCAAACCCTATTCTCCCTTCTCAGGAAAAATTGACACAAATGCCAATGCTCGTGGGCATTTTTCCGAGCACTAGCAGTGAGCCACATATACGTGATCCACCCACATATGTGGATGATAATGCTGCATATGTGGATATATCGTGAAAACCTACATACACAGGTGTATTCTGCACACCTCAGGGCGCATCTGCATTAATGCAGGTGCATAGCGCAGTTTTGATAACTATGGGAAGAAGTGTGTGAGTAGGAATAACCAGAACTTTTTATGAATAATGGTCAAAGACTAGTGTCTCTAGCTATTGCCAAAATACTAAGTACAAATGAAGAATCATGGTAATAATATCCTTATACTCATCTTAGGAGCGTCAGATAAAAAATAATATCCTTATACTCCTTTATGATGCTTTGCACTTTTATCACATTGATTCCACAGATAGAATTTTCCCTTGAAAGTCAATTAAAGGGAGTACAGGCCAAAACAAGTGCCATTCTAGTGTAAATTTCCATGCAAATGGGTATATATCTTCCAAAGAAAGGACATAACAACCCAAGGAGAAGTAATGAAATTGAAACTTCATGGTAGCCCAAACAAAATATGGGACTAATCATTAATGCCATCCCAAACCATGGCGTGGAGGCATTTTGCCTATTAGTTAGTTTGTAAAAATCTAAAAACAGTCCAATTGGGTTTTCGCCTTATATCTGTGGTTTGGTCTTCATTCATTATTGGGCCTCATTTTTTTTCATTTGTGAAAATTAGACATCCAGTTGGCAACTCAAGGCTCTCAGCTAGCCAAACAATTTTTCCCTCTTTTACCTTCAAAAGGAAGTTTTAGAAAGCGAGAAATGGATGAAGAGAGGAGGGAGTCCTAAAAGAAGACAGGGACAAAGCAATTAATGCTCTCCAGCAACAGCACGACCTTTGGTTCCCTGTCTTCCATCCCCTACCTGTGAAGAGACAAAAAAGGGAGGAAAATGGAAGATCTCCAATTCTAGCGCTTGCAACAACAAGAACAACAACCCCTTAAGATTTTCATTGCTTATAGGGCATCGGGATCTTATGCATGTTTTGGTACACTAATCAATGGTGTTCACAAAGTATGGATCCATAACTAAAATTTAGATTGCAGTATTGGTCTTCAAAAACCCTGGTCTTTGAAACCCACTTTTTATTTTACTTTTGTGAATTTGGTCCTTTTTCGAAGATGAATGAATCGATATGGCAGTGAATTTAAAAAAGGTCTACCAGAGAGTTATGATGGTGAGTTTAAATGAGTTTGGGGGTAGAGATGGCACTGGTTTTAGAGAACGTTGCAGAGAGGCTGAATATGCAGGAGACTTCGGCAGAGGATTTCATGGTGTTTTGAAAGGATTTGTGGTGAAAATGGAAGTGAGTTATGAGGAAGTAGCAGGGGGCAAATTTGGGAGGAGGTTTTGGTGGTGGAGTAGGAGGAAGGAGGCCATCGCAATGAAATGGACGAAGTTTTAGAGTGATAGAAAGCCACAATGTAGAAGAGGGCAGCAGCCAGCAAATTTTCACATTCTCTCCAAAACTGCGCAGACAGCACCCCCTTTCTTTCTCTTGGACTAGAATAAGTTGGAATCCGATGATTGATGGAAATTCCAGCGAGATAGGAAAATGAGTTCTGGCAATGAGGACCAGGGGCAGGGGAGATAAATGAAAACTAACCCAAACCACAAATGAGTTGCTAAGAGAACAACCAGACTCCCCAGAACCACAAATAGATTTAAATACAGTTTTTTTAAATTCAACAAACGGACATCTGCATTTTAAAAAAAAAATGTAGATTCACATTCATTTGGAGCTAAACATGCCCTAAAAATAACAAACACAACAGAAATCACATAAAATACTCTAATTCAAATTTGGCAGGATCAAAAAGACTCTCAAAGCAACAATATTCTTTGCATAATCGTATGAAATAGTAATCCACAGGACCAGTTGGAAAGAGGAGCCAAAGCTATGAATGTAGAAAACCAACAAACAATGTTAGTCATCTTCACTTTGGAGGGCTTCTTTGGTTTGGCAGGAAAAGGGAAGCACTTTGCCACTTCAGCCAAACCGGAAAGGCTTCAGTTTTTCAAAAATATTAAAATCATTTACAAAAATATAAGGAAAAAAAATGATGAAAATTGCTCTTTTTAGGGCATACAATTGCTCTTTGATCAATGAGTAATAGAGGGTGTACATGTTTTTCAACGGCCAACTGTCTTATCTCGCATTGTCAACTATCAGCTTGTTAAATACCACACCTGAACCTTTTCTCTCATCTCCTACATGTTAACATTCACTTATAGTGTGCTCCCATGGGTGCATGCTACACACTTATTCCATCGGATAAAATAAGGGGACAGGAATAGTTTCTTTATCAAAAAAAATTTGATCCATTTTAAAACCACCAAATGAGTATTATAAAAAAGAGGCATACATTTTGTGGCTTTTAAAACTTAGATCTAAACGTCCAAAAATTTGGATGATCTCTATTGAATCTCAGGACAATATATTTTTAAGGCACATAAAATTCATATGACTTTTTATTCTTTTTTCCCTTTGAGGTTGGTCCTAGATTGAGAAAGTTACATATCCAAAACATGGAGTCCTACATGTAGTTCTAGATATGGTTTGTACTCAAATGGGGCTTAAAACCATGGGACCATACAATATTTTAACAAAATGATAACCTCCACTTTGCTTCACTTGGCCCTTGTCAAAAAGCCAAAGATTTCAGGCTCATTGGCTGAAGCAACGCGAAGACCACATTGCCAACTACTATCCCAAATTTAGTACCTCAACTCACTATATGACGAACTGAGATGCAATGCAATTAAAGAAAGCAATCACTGTAACAAATAACAATATAATGAATGTAAATTCATATTGAGACAGAAAAATTTCAGCCAGATATGCCACCTGCTCGCGCATTTAAGTTGGCCTTCTATACTTGTGATACATCACCATAGGTCTCATTGGGAAATTCCCAAATTTTATCAAGGGAGAGAAAATTCTACAATTTTGGAATTAATCAGATTTTCAAAAAAGTTTGCCACAAAAGAGAGCTATCATACAAATTTTCAAATGCTCAATTTTTCTATTCGTTAATTTCAAGTATATAGTCATATAGAACATAGCCTACCAATAATAAAGAAACAATTAACTACATATGCAAGTAGAATCCTTGGGATGTCATATCCCACCATTGCAGCAACGCAAAGATACCAAGAAAATAATGTTACCTTTTCTGGGTTTATCTTGACATTAACATCAGGGACGGCTTCTTTTAATCCTTTCTCGACCTTCAATGCCCGTTCCTTAAAGGAGTTGCATTGTGTGCTAAATCAAACAAGTAAAAAAATCTAACAAGCTTATTATCATTAATAAAAAGGCATGTAAAATATGCATCTCAACACGCACCGAACAAAGATACCCATTAAAACAAAATATTAGAAAGAAATGAACAACAAACAACAAAAACAAATGTGGATGTTCCATACGAAATAAAAGTTGCAATACCAATAAGAAACAAGAACATATGCAACCCAATTGAACAAATTAAAGGTGCAATGCTCATTGAACATATATGTCCATCCATAACTAAATCACCAAAAGGAACATTATTTTTCTTTTACAAAAAACTAAGATAGGTACATTCAAAACAAGTGTAATATTCGTTGAATATTTAGGCACATCCATAACTAAATCAACAATACTTACTACACATCAGTTATGGAAATCCTGGAGAAAATGAAATAAACAGCTATGGAAAGATTCTAGGATTATTCAGAACAAGTGTAATATTCATTGAATATTTAGGCACATCCATAACTAAATCAACAATACATACTACACATAAGTAATGGAAATCCTGGAGAAAATGTAATAAACAGATCTGGAAAGATTCTAGGATTATTCATGTAAAATTTCCAAACTGTCCATGAATGCACGAGTAGTTTACTGAATGTTTTGAACATGACATAAATAAACTCAGAAACAAAGAACAAATACCATAGCCAGACCTAGTCTTAACTGAAACCAATGAAATTTTTCAGCAAGAACATGAAATGTCCAAAAGTATTGAAAAAATTGGCAATGAGGAAAGATATGACCTAAATAAAATAGCAAGAAACGACCGTGAAAAATACCCATAAATCTTGCACAAATTGTTGACTGGTTATTTTAAACCAAATAGGTATATCTGTACAAATAACCAAAGACCATTCCAGACCTTAGTTTTAGCTGAAACTTGAGACAGATATCCAAATTGAAATATCCATGAATTGCACAAAATCCTAAGAAAACAGCCTAATAAATGAAATTTCTCATTGACCAGAGTGTCACAAGAAACCACCAATAAATTAACACAGAGTGAATGCCACAAAAAGATGGCCATGAACAAAAAAAAAAAGGTGGTTTCATGTAATTAACGCATTTCTTGAAACAATAACTAAACACGTACCAAGAAAAATTAGTTAATTACAATAAGAAAAGAAACACAGTGAGTAAACTCAGAGTAAAAAAGCATTTATTACATCAGTAGATCAAACTCAGAGCTCAAAGACCACTAATCAGAGGAACTTAGGACTGGAAAAAAAGAAGCGAAGTGATTCAAGAGAAACAAGCAACCCTTGTGTCAATCTCAGAGCTCAAAAAACCACAAATGAGAACAAATAGTGGCTATAAACAAATAAACACAGTGATTCAAGAGAAACAAAGCATTCCTCATGTCAAAAAATAATACCTGAGCTCAAAGAACCACAAATAATAGTAGATGATGACTATAAATAAAGAGACAAAGTGATTTCAGATAAATAAAGCATTTCTTGTTTTAATAATCAAGCTCAGAGCTCAAATAACCATTAATAAATAGAAAATAAACATTGAACAAATAAATCCAGTGATTTGAGAAAACTAAAGCATTTCTTGCATCGAGAAATCAATCTCAGAGCTTTAAATAATCATTAATAAGAAGAAAATAACTATTTAGCAAAGAAATGCAGTGAAATCAACCTCAGACCAGACCTCGACCATATATATCAGGAGAAATGGAGTATACCAGCGCTCGATGACGATGGTCGTGCCCACAGTGGGCCCGACTTGGGCTTCCTGGGAGTCCGCTCGGGTTTTACGGCCTCCTCTTGTCGGCTTCGACTCGTCTGTGGGCTCAGCATCTTCAGTGGACTTGGCTTGCTTCGCGGACCTGGATTCTTTGGTGGGCTTGGCCTCGCTTGTGGACTTGGACTCTTCGGTGGTCTTGGATTTCTTTGCGGGCTTCTGCTCTTTGGCGGGCTTGCGCTTGTTCGTGGGCTTGGCTCCGACGAGAGCAGAGGCGGCGGTGGCGCTGCGTGTAAGCCTACGAGGAGGCGATGGAAGCGGCGTCGCCGTTCTCGCTTTGGCCATCTTTGGAGCCATCTCCTCTCTCTTCTTCGTCCAGACAGCAATGGCGAATTCAAGAGACAGCCTTTTACGACCACTCTTCCCTTTCCACGTAAGCATCCTTCCCTCTCCGCCTCTCTCTCCTCTATTCTGACTTCCCGCTCGACTGAGAATAGAGCCAGGGGTCTTTTCGTCCTTTCGGGTCTTTCTGCATAAAAATTACGCAAATATCCTTCTGTCTCTCCTCACTGCGTATTATCGTTCGGTCGCTCGTCATCGTTCCAATATACCCCTTCGACTGCGTGGGAAACTTGCATAAAACTTGAGAAATTTACCCCTAAGTTAATTTTTTCCCCCAAAACATATTGTATAGCAAAAATACCTTCCAACTCAAAAAAAATGAAACTAAAATACCCCTCCCTTAACCTCATGGACCATAGCGGTCCCTTACCTCATGGACCATAACGGTCCAGCATTTGGAAGAGGCGGTCCGGTGCTTAAGTAACTAATGTGGAACGGTCTGGCACTTCACTATGGCGGTCCGGTACTTCATCATGGCAGTCCGGAGTTTGGAAGAGTTGGTCCGGCATTTGTGAGCTACTTCACTATGGCGGTCCGACACTTCATCATGGCAGTCCGGAGTTTGGAAGAGTTGGTCCGGCATTTGTGAGCTACTTCACTATGGCGGTCCGGTACTTCATCATGGCAGTCCGGAGTTTGGAAGAGTTGGTCCGGCATTTGTGAGCTACTTCACTATGGCGGTCCGACACTTCATCATGGCAGTCCGGAGTTTGGAAGAGTTGGTCCGGCATTTGTGAGCTACTTCACTATGGCGGTCCGGCACTTCATCATGGCGGTCCGGAGTTTGGAAGAGTTGGTCCGGCATTTGTGAGCTACGGTCTAGTAAAATTGAAAATTGTGTCTGGAATAGGCAGCCCAACAGTGTATAGTTCCGGTCCGACTCAATGGATGGCTCCGGAAATATACAACCGTTGTTTGGCGTTTACTTTTATTGGGATTCGAAAATTATTTGTTAGCTACGAAAATGGTATTTTTGTCAAAAAAATAAATAAATAAATAACTTTTTGTATTGGGAGTATTTGCTATAAAAACTTGATTTTTAAAAAAAATATACTAAAAAAATTAGGGTGGGTAAAAAGTGCCTATGAAGTCTATTTTTTAGAATTTTATGCATTTTTCCCAAAATTATAGCCTACTCGGTGGAGTACACTTTCAAATGCAAGCAGCCATTTCAAGAAAACAAATAACCCATGGGATTGTATACTATGAGAGCCTTTATCTTTACTATAAGGGGTCACAGTTAATACTAGCCATGAGATGCACGATTTTGATAGTTTAAGTTACGTCATGTAGTTCAAAAAAAAAAAATTTGGGTTTCTTTCAAATGCAAGCAGCCATTTCAAAAAAACAAATACCCATGGGATTGTATACTATGAGAGCCTTTATCTTTACTATAAGGGGTCACAGTTAATACTAGCCATTAGATGCACGATTTTGATAGTTTAAGTTACGTCATGTAGTTCAAAAAAAAAAAATTTGGGTTTCTTTCAAATGCAAGCAGCCATTTCAAGAAAACAAATACCCATGGGATTGTATACTATGAGAGCCTTTATCTTTACTATAAGGGGTCACAGTTAATACTAGCCATTAGATGCACGATTTTGATAGTTTAAGTTACGTCATGTAGTTCAAAAAAAAAAATTTGGGTTTTTGGTTTAGTCATAAGTACACTTGTAACTTATTTAATTTGAAATTTAATAGACAATAATAATTGTAATCTTCTTGTACTAAAAATAAATATAATTTGGTTTTTTTTTTTTTTTTTTATATCTAAAACAGCTTTTCCATTTAAAATTTAATAATTGAGCAGGTGTAATATACTCCTTCAGTCCTTTGAGAGGATTGTTTCCTTTTGTCATACGACTCATTTAGGATATTTTTTTCTATCTAAAATTTTGAGAACCATCTAATAATCATTAGATGATTACTCTACAAAGAAAAAAATTAAAATTTGAATTTTCTATCAATTAGATTTCACCTTTTAAAAAATTAGACAATTTCTATTAGATCTTGAGAGATTACTATTTTCAAATTTTGGTAAAAAATTTGATTTTTAATTTTTTTTGAGAGATACTAACTTAAATTTCAAAATTTTAGAGAGATAAACTATGTCGGTGTTTTTACATAGAGAAACTCATAAAAAAGTTCATGAGAGAAAAATCTTAAAAAGGGGAAATAAAGAGAGAGAGAAAATTGGTGTGAGCTAAGCTTTGCAAAAAGCTACAAGCAAAGTTATGTATTTTTTAAAAAAAATTACATAATTTGAATTCAAAATGAGATACCCTAACGTTTATATTTGTTCCATATTTCCAATACATAATAAAAACTAACTTATTCTCCTTGTGCAATCCACCAAATTCCTAAGCATACTCCAACTCTCTATTTTGGAAACTCCTTACTCTCTCTTTACCCCTTCAAAGTTTTGGGAACCCAGTATTACACGATAATCTATGCCACATTTTTAATTTTTAGTGCAGCAGTTTTTTATAAAGAAAAATTATATTGGATTTCAAGTACAGAGAGACTGACCATCTTAAATTTTTTAGAGAGAAAAATTCTAAAATTCTTATGAGAGATAACTATCTAAAAATTTATAAGGAGAAAACATTTCAAAATTTAAATGTTTTGAAGATAATATCTCAATATTCAAATATTATATATGGGGATAATTAGTCCTAAAAACTACTTTCTTACTTAAGGGGAGATGAAGAAGTAAATAATAAGGAGGTTAATAGTATGATTTAAAAAATAATTAGGAGGGAGGATGCCAAAAAATTATGATCAATTGGGATTCTTAGATTTTTTTATTTTTTTTTATTTTTGGGGGGGTGGGTGGATAATTACGGATTCTGAGAATTTTCCCTAATTACAAAGGCTCAACCAGGTCATTTAGTTTCGCCAGTGGGACCATCACATCTTCATCTTGGTTGATCCAGCGTAAATAAAAAAACCAATTTCTTTACTTGAAATTCGTCAAAATTTGGTTTTTATTAGTTTTTGCCGGTTGCACTATCTGGCTTTGATTAGTTTAGCATATTGAAGAAAGTAAAAACAAAAAAACAAAAGTCAAAAGTCAAAAGTCAAAAGTCTAATAAACATCATATTTTTAGATTCTTATTCTTATATTTTTATCTTTTTTAGAATTCGGTCCAACCAGAAAAACCAGCAAATAAACCATAGCCCTGATGGTGGCCAATTCTATCTTTTTTCTCCCACTAATGTCACAAATGTTTTTTATTTTGTTATTTATTGTATCTAATTCTTACTTCTTTATATGACGTCGGCGTCTCTCCCACTCTTCTGTCACGCGTATAGGTTCCAACCGTCCTGACATTAAATTCATCGGCAGCATTAGACCTAAAGTTCAATTCATTTGAGGGTGCGGTTTGTGTAAAGGCGAGTCAAACAATCAAAGTAAAGGGCACTTTTAAATAGTGTCGAAAAATGTGGTTTCAATATTATAAATTTTTGAGATAGTCTTAAAATATATTTTTATCTTTAATTATAAAATAGAAAAGCATATAATGAGACCATTTACCTTTGATACAAGGTGATCACATTAATCTTTATCATTGGATGTGCAACTGGGTAGCTGTAATTATTCCATTGACCAAGCATAAACTTCAAATAAAATTTTTTGAACTTTGTGACACATCAAAACTATCAAATTTCACATCAAATGGTTGTAAAGAATTGTGACCACATTGTATTAAAGGTAAATGGTCTCATGGTATACAATCCCTTATAAAATTTCAAGCTTACAAAATAATGTAGATCAAGCAGATCTATAAAAATCTTGAAATTTAACGGTAAAAAAAATACATTAGAAGATGCACTCTTTCCAAAACTTGAAATCTATTTTTTTCTCATGTCCACGCATCTTGATGTCGGAATGATCAATTTGATGATATTTAGGCATTAAAACAACCTCTTGTAGTTAAATTTTTGAAGTGTGCTATAATTTGATTGTTTCGTGCCTTGAAATTCTAAATAATGCTAACCGATAACAAACTGCATTTTAAAATTGGGGAGAATTACAGATGGAAAAAGTTTATATAAGGTTGTAACCTTAAAATGTAGAACTACAGATGCACCTCAAAAATCCATCAAAAAGGTTGTTTTAATGTTGAAAAACCCTGTGATTGATCATCTTGACATCGAGATGTATGACTATAAAAAAAAAAAAGATTTTGAGTCTAATAAATAGTGCATCTTACAACATATTATCTACACCATCAATTTTCGATATTTTCATATATTTATAGATCTACTTGATTTTAATCACTTTTGAAATTTAAAATTTTACAATTAGATATAAAAATAGATTTTGAGATAATACTAAGAACATTCTACATCAAAATTATATATTATGATAAAAATTGAAGGTGCACATTAGTTGGATTGTTTAAGGTTGCAAACTTATGGAAACCACACCCATTATAGATACCCCATAGTACTTTATGGGCAATACCCCTTAACACTTGTGGTACTACACAATTAACCACAATACTGGTTATTCTCGCACCCACTCTCTGAGTCAAAAACGTTTTTTTTTTTTATCAAAATACTTTCATTTAACTTACATTTCTCTTTTTTGTATCAAGCTCCCTTTATTTCTCTATCCAGTCTAACAAAAAAAAGTAAACCAACAAAACTTGAATATTGAAGTTAATATGCCACAAAAATATACAGGAGCAGCAAAATTTTGATATTAGATGCCAGTCCGACACATTTTTTGTGTCAAAACTCACACATTTTATCAGGTATATTTTGAAGACAAAAAAGCCGCTTCGGCACATTTTTTGTGCCGGACTCACACGTTGAGCATCACATGGTGTGAGAGAAACGCATGTTAGATGGGGATGTTTTAGCTCGAAAAATATATTATATTTGCTTGGGGGGTTAGATGTAAGAATAAACATTATTGTTAAGAGTGTAACTTAAAAAGCATTGGGAAGGCACGGCTAGAAAGTACGAATTGAGGGGCATTTACAGTTTTCCCTTTTAAGTTCAATTATTAAAATTTTCTTTTTATTGTTGGGAAGCAAGAGCTTGTACTGTACCCTGACAATTGCATTAACGGAATTTTTTATATAAGGTATCGATCCACCTTATATTATAGAAATAAAATGCACCTAAAACCTCATTCAAAAAGTCGTTTTGATGCCTAAACAACCCTCTAATTAATCATCTCCACATCAAGATGTATGGATTTAATAAAATAAATAAATTCAAATTCTGAAAATAAATAGCATATCTTGCTATATATTATCTAGACCGTCCATTTTCAAGTTTTTAAAGTGCTTATATATAAGCTCGACTAACACTATTTTGAGACTTTAAATTTCATATTAAGATATGAACAAACTTTCATTTTGGCATTATTTTAGGGTATACCTCACTTTGATGGTTTAAAACGCCAATCTTATACAAACCTCGCACATATTTGCAAGTATTCGTAACTTATCTTTAGTTCTTGGTTATCACGATTCACAAATCCCAAATAACATCCATTAGAGGCAGTGGTTTAAAAAGCGGATCGGTGATCCGGATTGGGCACCTCAAAAATCGATTCGCATCGGCGAATCGACGATCCGGATCGGGAATTGGCTGAATCGGTCAGATTAAAGCTTAAAAAAAAATCCAAAAAAAATATTAAAATTTATTATAAATATTGTCTTTTAGGATTTCAATAAGAAATGAGGGTACTCTATTAAGAATTTTCATTTATTTGCATGAATATGCGAATATTGATATGTTATTTCCCTGCATGAACTACTATTTACCATTTAATTTACTTCACACAAAAGGATAAATATAGAATTGTCGTGGAATAAGTATATCAACATACATGGACTACAATAAAGCATATAATTAGTAACATACGATCAAAAAATAAAATGACATACGACGTCGTTCTTCTTCTTTGTCACGCTGATGCCATTGATTGAATTCGTTAGACAATTCATTGATTCAACCTAAAAACGAATCATCGATATTAGCAGGCGTCTGACTATACCCAAATCCCTGAGTGTTAGTGTTCTACTGTGTTCCCAATCCAAAATCCCCGAAGCGTGTCCATCCTTCATGCTCACCTACACTATCGTGTTCATCCCTACCCTGTTGCTGTTGTGACTCGATATGTGAATAATATGACTGGGATAAGGTGGCATCAGAATCATCATCTCTCTCATTTTCCCTTAGACCCCATTCCACTCTCCCTCATTATATGCAATATCACAGACATCTCCGACGAATTGTGGATACGTTGGCTGACTACTTTTAAAAATTTAAAATACATTTTTAATGCAAAACTACATTATAAATATAATACAGTTTTGCATTGGAAATATAATAACATGTACGTTTAACAAAAAAAATAAAAAATATGGTTTAATACCTCATGACAATCAAAACCTGTCACTATTTTCACATCTTTTATGAAAATCACGATTTTTCAAAAAAAATCGATCATGTACTAAAAAAAAACAAAAAAAAATAATTCTTCACAGAGCCACCTAACACCAGTCATTCCAACTAAAAAATGCATTAACAACAAATTAAAGAAATATAGTTTTGCATTAAAAATATAATAACATGCATTTTTTTGCATAAATAATATATCAACATACAATTTTTTCAACAAAATCTTTAACAATAAAAATTAAAAATATGGTTTAATGCCTCATGATAATCAAAACCTGGTCACTATTTTCACATCTTTTCGGAAAATCACGATTTTTCAAAAAATATCGATCATGTACTAAAAAAACAAAAAAAAAAAAAAGTACAGCAAACTCAAACAATACAAATTTAAAATATGTTTTAATACCTCATGATTATCAAAACCTTATCACGATTTTCACATCTTTTTGGAAAATCACAAATTTTAAAATAATTCGATCGGGATTACCAAAAAAATAAAAAATAAAATAAAAAAAAATCTGTTCCTCACGTAGCCACCTTACATCAGCAATTTCAACTAAAAATTCCACCTCCAAAAGAATAAATTACATCAAATAGAGTACATGTTATGATAAACAACAATATAAGGAATCAAAACCCTAAATTATAAACACATTATCATCAATAAATCAAATCAAATCGATTAAATTGAGCAAAAAAAAAAAAAAAAAGCAGTTCTTCACGGACAACAGTCATTGAATCTAAAAATTGAAGCTCAAATTGAATAAATATTATTATAAACAAGACTATAACGATTAAAAACCCTAGAAATGTAACACATTATTTGTAATATATCGTGAACAATAGATCGAAAGGCGGAAAAAAAAAACACCATAAATTTTTTTTCACATACATCACCGTGTTCTTCTAAAAACTCAAGCTGTAATTGAGTAAATTAAATAAAATTGAATATGGTAATGATAAAAGACACGATGAATATTTAAAACCCCACAAATTTAACTGATTATTTTTAAAATATGTACCAAAATTGATCATATGGCGGGAAAAAAAAGAAAAAAGGAGTTGTTACTTGGTTTCGTGAACCCGTGGCTTCAATATCCAAATTAATCTGTTTTTCTCAAAGATAATCACAAATCCGTAACATAGATTTATAATGAACACATTTACGATCAATAAGCCTAAAAAATTTAACAGATTCATGCCTTATTTGGCATGAAATAAAAGGAAAAGCGGAAACCCTAAAACCCGCAACTTTCATGATAAAAATATATGAAATTTCTCCACCATTTAATGCATGAAAAGGCTGAAAAAGGCTACATAAAACTTGAATATTCGATCACATAGCAAAAAAAAGAATAAAAATGATAAAAAAAAGACAATAATTGAAGAAACCCATGAAGAATACTGTGCAGCCTGTGTTCTTCACGGGACTCGCCGAGTCCGTATAATGAATCAGTGATTCATTATACAGAATACGGAACCGGCATGACCTGTGCCGATTCCCTAACCGAACCGGGCGAATCTGATTCGACTCGGCGTTTTTTAAAACCTTGGTTAGAGGATTTCAAAACGCTAATAAAACAAATAAATAGAAGCAATAGTTTAAAATATAATATATATTAAGAAAAACTTACGCAAATACATGCGTATTCGCCCAACAAAAGTCCGTCAAATATCAATTGTGACTAGCTTTGCAGAAATTCCACTTTTCACTTAATCATACATGCTAAAGCACCAATAATAGTCCAATCAATCAAACCAACTTATCTAATCCGATCTTTATATAAAGACCGAACAAGAAACACCTTGTCGAATTAGTTGGACATATGGATAGTACTATGGCTAGTCTGATTTAAAACAAAAACATGGCATAATAAAAAATTAATTTTAGTTTATTTTGGCCAATCAGACTATCCGATTATGGCCAATTTAATTAGTTAAACAAAATTTAAGAAATTTTCTCTTTGTATATTTCGTATTTTTATGTAACATTCATATTTTTCTTTTATCTTTTTAAATATGTTTCAACTGATTCGAGGAATGATTGAACTTATTAAACCAAACCTCTCGCGGCAAGCCCAAACTAGCGTTCATATTTATTCGTGCCAAAATATTTTTTACTACCGTAGGAATATACTAGTCATCAAGAGCCTTGGGTAGACCTACCACTAGGAATATCATTTAGAAAAAGTTTATATAGAGCCGAGGCTCTAAACAATCAAATTAGAGCTCACGTAAAAAATTTCATTAGAAAATGTTGTTTTGATGCTAAAATTGATAAACTCAACATCAAGATGCATGGACATGAGACCAAATAGATACAAGTTTTAAAAGTAGTGCATCTTGTAATGCATTTTTTAACCATCAATTTTCAAGATTTTCAAGTTTTCATAGATATGCTTACTCTAAACTATTTTTTAAACTTCAAATTTTATTATTCAATATGAAAATATATTATTAAGGCTATTACAAAGATTTCCAGTATTGAAAGACACCATTGAAGATGCGCTTTACTTTGATTGCTTAGAGCCTCGGCTCTATAAAAGCTGCACCATTATCTTTTACATATTAAATATTTTCCGTCTTAAATTTTGGAATATGATCTCTAGAACTCAGCAAACAACTTAAAAAATAAAAAATATTCATAGACCTCCTTATTCATATACCCGAGTAAGTAAATGCATAGTACACTCCTGAAGGAGCATAGTATACACTCATTTCTATCTCCTCAACTCACTCGCCGCTTGACTCTCTCTTCTTCCCTCGTCTAACTGTCTCTTATCTCTCTTCAATCAAGGATTACAATTGCCGCATAAGGTCTTTGGTGAGAGTATTGCATGGAAAATCCACACCATTATTATCTTCATGCCAAAATATTTTAATTTTATAATGCGCCCGCCGCATACGCGAACTGTATATCTACTCCCTAGGTCACAAGATTTACTTGGGAGAACTTTTCAATAAGAAATTTTTAGAACCATCCAAGAATAACTAGATAAATATTTTTTTAAAAAATAAATTAAATTTTGAGCTTTTTTTTTAACACTTAGATCACACCCTTTTCAAATTTGATGATCTATGTTCAATTTTGAGATATTATTTTGTAAAGGGCAATTTTCTTTTAAAAAATAATTTAAGATTGAAGAGGTTATATCCATAAAAGTGACTCATCTTCAAAAAAAAACCAAAGAGATTATATACTCGAGATTTCCTGTCTTAGAGTTACTACTAGATTGGGTTTTACCGGAGGCATTAAATGGACGATATTTTCGAATGTAGCGTGAAATCTTTTAGCAACTCAAAATAATGGTACCATTCGATTCTAAGTACATGAGGAATGACTTCTTAACCTTTGTAATTTTAAAGGTTGCGAACTTTAGATTATATATATATATATATATATATATATATATATATATATATATATATATATATATATATATATATATATATATATATGTGATGTTACATTTTATATAGAGATATCACATTCTTTTTAATTATCAATAATATTTTTACTAAAAATACTTGATATACAAAACAAAAGTATATAAGTGTTCAAAATTTGTAGAGTACAATTATAAAATGATCTATAGTGTGACGACCCTAACATAACCCTAGATAGAATTAGTTGTGAATGATGAATTTATTAACTTTGTAGTTTATATAGGGTGTTGTTTCTATAAGGTTGAAACCTTAAACAATCAAATTAAAATGCGCCTACTTGGAAAATTTTAATTTCCAAAAATAGTTAAAATTAACTAGATCTATAAATATATGAAAATTTTGAAAATGGACGGTCTGGATAATGTGTTGCAAAATGCATTATTTCCGGGACTCAAAAACCTTTTTTTCATATTCATACATCTCAAAGTCGAGAAGATGGATTAGAGCATTATTTCAACATTAAAACATTTTCGATGGATTTTTGAGGTGCATATGTGATTATACATTTTAAGGTTGCAACCTTATATAAACTTTTATCATATATATATATATATATATATATATATATATATATATATATATATATATATATATATATATATATAATAGTGGTGTAGGCCCACTAGCCTATAGCTACATATGAATCAAGACCGGTCTACTAATCACGATTGCATTTCGTATTTTAATTTTAATTTTTTCTATAAAGTTAAATCACTTGAAATATTGGACGTGTGTTCTTAAAAACTAGAAGAATCAAATAAAAATATGTATAAGAAAATATTTTATACAAAATAAATTGAACAAAATACCCATAAATATTTCAAGAGTATTTAATCAATTTATATCTTGTAAATTATTTTTTAAAATATTTTTATTAGGTGCGTCTGAATGAGAATAATAGATGCCTAAAATTTCATGTGATTTAGATTTGTAAAAAAAAAAAATTAAAAATACGAAATGAGGTCACAATCGTCGTCAGATTGACCCATATTCAATTTGGGTCATTGGGCTCATATGTTCATATGAGCAAGTGCGCTAATCTCGGCATATATATATATATATATATATATAAGAATATGTTATTGTAAGCCGGTGGGCTTACAGGAAAAATACGTCCAACAGCCCATACTTCTAGATTGAATCTGGGTCGATCTGATAGTCATGACCTCATTTCGTGTTTGAATTAATTTTTGTTATTCTACAAATACAAATAACTTTAAATTTTAGGCGTGTGTTAGTCTCATAAAGAAACACCGAATACAAATATCAAATAAATAATTCGTGGAAAAAAATTGATCAAAATACCCTCGAAACTTTTTAGGGGTATTTTGGTCAATTTATTTTATGTAAATTATATTTTTGATATTTCTATTAGATTTTTCTATTTTTGTAGAACACATGCTTAAAATTTTAAGTTATTTATATTTGTAAAAAAAAAATTAAAATTCAAACACGAAATGAGATCATGTAAGCCCACTCACCGGCTTACGACATACGATTAGGGCGCCAGTTTAAGAGAAATCATGGGCGTTTCAAATTTCAAAATTTTCAAAATTGGCAGTTTCTGAAGGTTTCAAAGTGGTGGATCCTAGTTGGAAGGTTTCCATAATCTCTAGCTGGTATTTCATCGCGATTTACTTCGGTTACAGTCCATCGCGAACGAAAAAAATCCATTGATTCCTCTCTGAAGGATCATGAGGATTTGTTTGATATTTTTCTAAGATTCACCATTTTCGGAGGTATTTTGATCAATTAATTTCATGTAAATATTTTTTTGTTATTTTTTGAAGATTCACCTATTTTTGCTAAATACAGGCCTAAAATTTTTAGTAATTTGGATTTGTAGAAAAACCAATAAAATTCAAACACTACAGGACATCCGTGATCCTCAGATCGGCTCAGATTCAATCTGGACCGTTGGGCTCATATGTTTATACCAGCTAGTGGGCTAATCCCAATTTTTCCCTATATATATATATATATATATATATATATATATATATATATGAAAAAATTTATTGTATGCCCATGTGCGTACTACTATAGTAAACGTCCGATTTGACCATCACAGTTGTCCGATAGTGTTTGAATTTTAATTTTTTTCTACAAATCGGAATGATTAGAAACTTGGAGCATGTGTACATCTTAGTGAGACTAACATAATAAAAATATATAAAAAAATAATTCGCGAAAAAATTATTGATCAAAATACCCATGAAACTTTTTGAGGGTATTTTGGGTAATTTATTTCATGTAAAATGTTTTTTTGATATTTTTTATAGATTTGCCTTTTTTTATTAACACGTGCTCTAAATTTCAGATCATTCCAATTGGTAAAAAAAAAATGAAACACTAACGGACATCCGTGATTGTCAAATCGACCCAGATTCAATCAAAGCCGTTCAACATTTACTGTAGCGGTACACGGATCAGTGTACCATAGCATCTTCCATATATATATATATATATATATATATATATATATAGAGAGAGAGAGGATGCTTTAAACAATTAAATTAGGGCCTACCTCAAAATTTTCACTAGAGCCCATCTCAAAAATTTCACTAGAGGAAAGTGTTTTTTTATACCCAAATATCCTCAAATTGATCATCTCAATATCAAGATGCATGGACATGAGAAAAAAAATCGATTTTAAGTTTTGGACATAGTGCATCTTGTAACCCATTTATGGATTGTCAATTTTAAAGATTTTCAAGTTTTCATATATATTTATATATATATATATGGGTGCGGTATGTATAAAGGGAAGGCTCTAAGCAATCAAAGTAAAGTGCACCTTCAAATAGCCTCAACAAATGTGGTTTCAATACTAGAAATCTTTGTGATACCTTTAAAATATATTTTTATATTTAATTATAAAATATAAAGCTTTAAAAAATAGTGTTGATCGACAAATTTATGAAAATCTTAAAAATTGACAATAAAAAATTGCGTTACAAAATACACTATTTCCAAAACTTGAAATTCATTTTTTTTTCATGTCCATACATCATGACGTCAAGATGATCAATTTGAAGATATTTGGGCATCAAAACAATCTCTTCTAGTAAAAATTTTGACGTAGGCTCAAATTTGATTGTTTAGAGCCTAAACTCTATATAAACTTTTATATATATATATATATATATATATATATATATATATATTTGTTTATTTATTGATAGAGAGTAATTTTAGCCTCAAATTGAAAGAAAGTACCTCATTCGTACTTTCATATCAAAAGATAAAGTAAATAAATGTTCTTAAGCAAAGAGAAAGAAAAAATATTGCACTCAGTTTAAAGCAATTGCTGCTAGAAAAAATTAGTCATTGCTATTACAAAACATTAAAAAAAAAAAAATTTAAAGAATTCAGTATTGAGATGGAGCCAGGAAAACTGAAATTATAAGGCTGCGCTCTATATTTCCTTCTCAAATGTGAAACCCCAAACATTCAATGTATCTTCAATATACAAACTAGGTTTTTTCGCCAATTTAATTCCATTCTAAATATCAATGTATCTCCTATACACAAGCTAGATTTCTTTGTCAATTTAATCCGTATCTCCTATATCGAAGTTAAGCTAAGTTTATTCGCCAGTTTAATCCAATTTTTATAGAAAAGATAGAATTTAAGAGATTTATCTCAATACTATTATTTTCTTTCCCCTTTCCAAGGTGGATTCCTCCTTCTATTTGATTAAGAGCGTTCCATTCCTTTGGTGTAAAAAGCTTCATAAAGTCATCTTTTTTTGGTTGGAGCACCCTGTTTTGGTTCTCATTTAAGTATCTCTTGTCCCAGATCTTTGACGGATCTTTGAAACTAGCAGTACTTTCTTGTTTGTATCTTTGGTGTAAGGCTCATTTCTATATTTTTTTGTACCTTCGGTTTATTTGTACCGTCCGTTTAAGGCAGATTTTGATACCCATTTCATCTAACCTGATCGCCTGCATATAAATTTGGATCGGTTTAATGCAGATTTTGATACCCATTTCATCTAACCTGATCGCCTGCATATAAATTTGGATTCCCATTTCTTCGCGAGGCAGATGAATAGACAGAAATCTGTTTAGTCTATTAACCAATTTAGACAAAACATCTAAGTATCACCATAAAATAATCGTTTCATTTCTCACAAAATTAACCTTCTTTTACTTTTCTTACTGAGAAATCTAAAAAAGTTTTTTAAAAAAGGAAAATTAAATCAGGAAGGGGTGTTGCAAATATCTGAAATTGAATTCACCTCGTATAGAACGAAAAACACTGATCATATAAAACAAAAAACACAGATAGTAAAAAAATAGTCCCTCTTTGGTTAAATGGGAAATTATAAAATAAGGCAACTCCTTTCTCATAGAGAGGAGTAGAATGAAAAGCTTCAAATTAGACAACTTCTTTTCCAGATAGAGGGCAAGGCCTTGAAAGGCGAGAGAGAGGCAAAAGAACAATGCGGCACTTAATATGGAAATAAGTTGTATCCAACCAACATAAACTGTACCGATATGATAATTAGTTTTTCTCTCTATAGGGGATTATTTAGCGGTGTAATATTATAGGCTGCATGGTATTTTTTTTTTTAATGGTTTCTTATTCAATCGTGTAATAATATATAAAGAAGAAAAGCCAAAAACCACAAAAGAACAACGCTCTTTTTTTAATTGTTTTATTCATACAGACAATGAGAAATCCATACGATGGAACTATTCAACGATTTCAATGAAATCCATGCAATGGAACTATTCAAAGATTTCAATTTAAGTATAGAAGTTCATTATTTTTTAGTTTTTCTTTTGTTTTTTTAATCTGTGATTTGGTAAAGATTTTGGGATTTTTGCATAAATCTGCCATTGTTGTAGAAAATGTATCATGAATCAGTTTTTTTTTGTTCTAATTTTATTTATTTATTTTCTTGCAATTGTTTGATGAAAATAGGGACTGTATCAGATTCAGTGATCAGATGTGGGTTGTGATATTTATTTCTTATTCATGAAATTTCTGAGCCAACAGTATTTTCTTTGCTTTTTATAGTCTTCTCTGTCTCTCATCTCCCCTCTCTCTAGATGTTTTATTCGTACTATCTTGTATCAACGGATTGATAAAATTTTTTCTCCAAATATAAACGCATCATATCTCACGTGATTAATAAAATTGGTATATATATTTTTATACTTCGTCACTCACAAAAAATAAAAAACTTTTCTTCCTCCTCTAATTCGAAAACAAACGTAAGGGGAATAACAGCAGGTGGGTTTCTTAAAGTGAGGAACGGGCAAAGCGATAGTCACCTCACTCACTTTTTGTTTTGAAGTTTTGTTTTATCAGTGACAAAGCAGGGTTTTAGTTTATCAGCTTTGTAAGGGAGCAAGTTAAGATGGGTTTCGTTAGATGATGCTTCGTGTATATTGGGTTTGAAGAATGGATTGTTCAAATTACCCCAAATTGCTACGCAGTTTGCCAAAGTGGGTGAAGGTGAGGGTTTATGAGCCCGAGATGAAAGACCCTACTGAACACCACTTTTCACACTTTTTATATATTTGCCTGATTCGATGCAAGAATATCTCTCACATCTACCTCATTCGGGAAGCTCTGGTGGTGTATCTTTTCAATAACCGCTAAAGATGAAGCCAATGTGCCATCCTCAGGACTTTCATCGTGGTCGATCTCCAGAAGAGATGGCCAATGAAGTCCAATCTAACGTTTGCTACAGGGAAAATATGTATACCCCTCTACAACGATCAAATTGTGCTTGTGGTGGGGCAAGACCTTGGTAGAATCATCAATGATAACAACTGCATATTCCATCCCTAAAACCCCATCTAAATCCTTGCGTTTTGGTAATCTCTCATCCCTGTCATATGGGTCACCATTGTCACCCTTTGAGATAACATGCCCTACAAATAGTGACCCAATGGGATCCAACACCTTTGCCATCTCAATAGCACATACCTTGTTTCCCAGCCCTACAAATAGTGACCCAATGGGATCCAACACCTTTGCCATCTCAATAGCACATACCTTGTTTCCCATTGTGCAAATGTGCAGCTCAAAGCTTACTAGCCCTCTCAAGAAACTTCCAAATCCCTAGTTGTAACTTAGTCCACATTCCCATATGTGAAAAGCGGAAGAGCTGACCGTGCAGCTTGAGCCGGTTTTGCTCCTCCTCCTTTTTTAATATCTCATTGTGTACTCGATCGACTTCTATGAACTTGGCAGAATTAAGAAGAGTGTGGTCAAGATCCAAGACAAGGGAAATCTTATGGGCAGAAAACATTTTGTTATGATCCTCGATCCTTATTGCCCTTTCTTTCTAGATTGCTTGCCTCTGCTTATCATCCAAGCCTTCTCTATTAGTGGACATAGGAAGTGAAGAACTTGGATTCACTGACATGTTCAACTCTCGGCTGTTTGGAGTAATTGTACTGGAATGAATGGTTGATGGGTCAATTCCATTAGGTTTAGGTTGTCGTTTAGAGCTCACATTTGTTGGAATCAAATTGGTATGAAGAATTCGTCGAAGGTCGCGGGGTTTCATTCGGGGTTTCCCTACATCTTCTTTCATAGAGCTCATGGATAATGTAGCCCCAGTACTCAATGACATCACTGTACAAGTTGAGCTTAGAGAGGAAAGATTTTGTGGAGCTTAGAGAGGAAAGATTTTGTGGCAATAGACTAACGGGCTTTTGAAGAGCCCTTGATCCCTGTTGTTGCTTTTGGATTAATTGCATAATCATATTCGGGTTTGTAACAATATACTTTATCAAATTTGGAAATGAGGCTATGTTTCCCAAATTGGGTAACATGGCAACTCCCATAATGCTTGAGCCTGGCCCCTTATCTGGCCTAACAACAATTGAGATATTTGCATTGATATTACCATCAAGTTTCATATCCGAACCCAAAACCATTGCATTTTATGGTTTTACTAGTCTCTCCTTCATTGAATCACTGATTTCCACCCTCTGTTCCTTTGAACTAGGCAAATTACGCAGAGTGTTTTCTTCCAACCAGCCACCTCTACTGGGCATCACTTGCCCACCATATGACAAGCCTCTATGCCGTTTCAAGCTATGACCATCAAGCACAACCTCCTCTTTCGACTACCATCATTAAGTATAGGTTGCTGGGTGAATGTGGCCATTAAAATCTTTAGGAGTGTGTAGAACATGAACTCAATGAGAGTGTGGTCATTCGTGGACCATACTAAGCAAACGATGTTTGCTGATTCTAGACTGAGATAAAAAAAAATGATCAATGAAATAGATGAGTTCTCAAATTAATCTTCTAAAGATATTTCATCGCACAATAATCATTAAAAAAATTACCAAAACAATAAATACTCACAATTCTAAAAAAAAATAGTAATCTTTCTTTAAATATAAATCTTAACTAACTCTAAATTCATTTAGAAATCAATGAAAGCAATATAATGTCATTCAATAATAAGTTATACAAAATAAATCAAATTAATAAATACCATATGATAAAAAGAATGTGATTCTATAAAAAATTACTTAAAATTAATATACCTCTTTAGTCTCCTCCAATGCCTCAATATTTTTATCATCCAATGTAATCACATACACTTTCTAGTTCACTAAATAAATTTTTTTTTCAAATTTTTTTTTGGTTTTTTAATTTGAGCCTTACACATTAGCTTCAATTTTTCTCTGGTTTTTTAATTTGAGCATCACACATTAAAAAGCATGGCGTAACAAAATATTATTCCAAAGTATATCATATTAAAAACATGTGATTCCAAATCAATCCTCAAAGACATGCAAGGGGTTTACCAAGTTGTTACGCTTACAAATATAAACTATATATTAAAGAGATCATTACTTCATTCTGTTAAAGGTAAAAAATGTTGGTCTAGAGCGTAAAAAACAATGGTCAAAATTACTAATCCCTACCGTTATTTTTGAGGTGGACGATCCACCCCCATTAATCCAGGTTTTAAAATACTAGCTACTGCCATTATTCACCAAAGCACAAATCAATAAAAATCAATAAATTATTCACCAAAAAAAAAAGAATTATGCACCAAAAAAAAAGAATTATACACCAAAACAAAAAACCAAGAAATTGCTATTATGGGAATGCCAACTCACAAAAAAAAACAAAATGGAGACAGATCAGAGAAAATGGTATTCATCATGAGAACGATTCTTTTTCTCATCAAACTATCCAATAGCCACAAATGAGCAAATACGATTAGGGCTAGCTCTTTTATTTATAGAGTACTGATCAGAGTGGATTGGGGGACATTAAGTCGGGGCATCCTTCCGCTAATCATCCATAACCCAATCCTAAATAAGTTCAAAAAAAGTTGAAAGCATCCATCTTAAAATGGATGCAAGTAAGCGTCCATCTAAAAACAATGGAAACTAACTGTCCAAATATTTCCTTACTAAAAAATGAAATACAAAATGAGGTCGTGAACGTCAGATCGGCTCTAATTTAATCTGAACCGTTATATATATATATCCAATAGTCACGATCCAATAGTCCAAATTGAATTTTCATTTTTTTTTTCTTTTTACAAATTTCACTTGAAAATTTGAAAGTTATTTATTCAAAAATAGGATAATCTAATAAAAATATAAAAAAAATAACTTGCAAAATACAAATTGACCGGGTCAATTTTTATTTTTCAATTTATTATTTTATATTTGTATTAGGTACGTCTCGGTGAGAGTAATGAACGCCGAAAATTTCAAGTGATTTGGATTTGTATAACAAATTAAAATTTCAAATACAAAATGAGGTCGTAACCGTCATATCGGCCCAGATTCAATCTGGACCATTGGCTGACACTGTAGCAATCTGCTCGTAGGTGACCAGATCCTTTCATATATATATATATATATTATAGGTGCGATTGGTATAGAACCGATGCTCTAAACAATTAAAGTAAAGCACACCTTCAAATAGTGTTAACAATTATGCTTTCAAGACTGGAAATCTTTGTGATAGCTTAAAATATATTTTCGTGTTGATTTATAAATTTTAAAGCTTGAAAAATAGTAATATTTGTGGGACCCAGGTCTAGACCTGATTGGATCCGACGGAAAAATAATATATATATATATATATATATATATATATATATATATATATATATATATATATATATATATATATATATATATATATATATATATATATAATGTTAAATATATACATGTATTATTTAAATATTATAACTAAATATATAGTTATATATTTAAATACTATATATTAAATATATTTATTAAATATTAACACTAAATATTAATACTATTCAGATCAGGTCCCAACCCACCGGGTCTCCATTTTGTGGATCCATTCTAGGATCCAGGTTGGGTCCGAGTCCATTGCCACCCCTAGCTTGGGGGAGGCTCCACAATAGACCTAGTCATAATTAAATGCATTTATTTCTTTAGTCAAATTGTTGGTTTGCGTATCTATTAATAAAATAAATATTTAAAATATTTCTGAAAATACAAATGACATATTTTCTTCATGAACTTTAATAAACAAAACTTTTTGGTTCTCAATATTCTTCTATGGTGTTTCCCATGCGAGAATAAACATATGGAACGTGTCGACAGGTTTACCAGGATTCGAAAACCTTGTTATCTCCGAAAAAGTAAAAGAGGGGTGCTGCGCATCAAAAGAAGCGAAATTTCGCTTAAATTTAGGTGAGGAGTTATTTTGCGCGGACCTTTTCCTTCGTAGTCCCGCTGGATATTTAAGCATCAATAAAATATAAAAAATACAATGAGACTATTTATCTTTTGCACAAAGTAGACACCATTAATCTTGACATTTGGATGTGAGATTCGGTGGTTACATTTAATCCATTGACGAAGCACAAAGTTTAAAATAAAATTTTCGAAATTTGTGATACACTCAAGCCATCAAATGTTACATCCTATGTATATAAGCAATTCTGACCTTTTTGTACAATAGAGAAATGGTCTCATTGTATACAATCCCATAAAATAAGGGTGATGTTTTTATAAGGATGCAATCTTAAACAATCCAATCAAGGCGCACCTTAAAATTTTACCATAACATGTAATTTTGTTATAAAAAATTCTTATTATTATGTTAAAATCTATTTTCATATCTAATTAGAATATTTTAAATTTCAAAAATGGTTAAAATAGAGTAGATCTATAAATATATGGAAATCTTTAAAATGGACGGTCGAGATAATGTGTTGCAAGATGCACTATTTTCAGGATTCAAAAACCTTTTTTTTTTATATTCATACATCTCAATGTCAAGATGATCGATTAGAATGTTTTTTCAACATTAAAACAACATTTCCAATAGATTTTTGAGGTGCATATGTGATTCTACATTTTAAAGTTGCAACCTTATATAAACTTGTCCCATAAAATAAACATCTAATATATTTTTAAAAAATATTCAACATTTAACTTGTATTCAATTGGATATCTTTTAAATATTCTTCAAATTATTTAAATCAGCAATCCTATGGAAAAAAACATTATTTCAATGAATCCAATTGTAGGGAAATGATGGTAACTAGTGCCTTTTTAACTGAGCTTAATGCCCCACCTCCCATGTTCTTGTATTTTTTTAGGATCACATATTACTTTTTCACCGCCCACTTGCTCTTTTTTGAAATTACCCAACTTCCTGGCCAAACCAAGCCTACATGTTGTGGCAGTTTTTCTCATTATATGTATATTTTATCAATCTGTATGTGTATATGACCACTTCCAATGAGAAGGGGGAAAGAGTCATCACTCACTTTGGGCTCTCCAAATTCTGGTCTCATGGGATAGATTTTCAGGTTCCTAACCTGGTTTTTCTTGTTGGTTTTCAGGTTGAGTTTCATATGACCACTTTTAATGGGAAAGAATCATCGCTCACTTTGGCCTTTCCAAATTTTCTGGTCTCACGAGCTAGATTTTCAAGTTCCTAACCTGGTTCTTCCGGTTGGTTTTAGGGTTAAGCTTCAAGATGTGAGATTAGTAAGCGCATATATTTTCTGTTAGGGGTTCTTGTTGTCTCTGAAAAGCTTTACATGAGGCAGGGGAATAACAATAGGTGGGTTTCTTAAGGTGAGGAACGGGCAAAGCGATAGTCACCTCACTTCACTTTTTGTTTTGAAGTTTTGTTTTGTCAGTGACAAAGCAGGGTTTTAGTTTATCAACTTTGTAAGGGAGCAAGTTAAGATGGGTTTCGTTAGATGATGCTTCGTGTATATTGGGCTTGAAGAATAGATTGTTCTGGTCATTTCAAAAAAAAGAAGAGACAAGTAGTGGATTGTTATGATGATGGTGGAGGGGGCATAATGGAAAAGTCTCCCTCATTCGCTCACCTGTATAATAGGACTGAGGCTTCCAACCATCCAGGATGAACCACATTTACCATTAGACATAGCCCAGTTAACCTTATTAGTGCCAAGAGAAATAGCCACAAGATTAGTGACCTCATCATCAATCCGGTTGGTGCAATTTGCCCCAAATTGCTACGCAGTTTGCCAAATTGGGTGAAGGTGAGGGTTTATGAGCCCGAGATGAAAGACCCTACTGAACACCACTTTGCACACTTTTTATATATTTGCCTGATTAGATGCAATAATATCTCTCACATCTACCTCATTTGGGGACCGATTAGAGAAGAAGCTCCGGTGGTGTATCTTTTCAATAACCGCTAAAGATGAAGCCAATGTGCCATCCTCAGGACTTTCATCGTGGTCGATCTCCAGAAGAGATGGCCAATGAAGTCCAATCTAACGTTTGCTATAGAGAAAATATGTATACCCCTCTACAACGATCAAATTGTGCTTGTGGTGGGGCAAGACCTTGGTAGAATCATCAATGATAACAACTGCATATTCCATCCCTAAAACCCCATCTAAATCCTTGCGTTTTGGTAATCTCTCATCCCTGTCATATGGGTCACCATTGTCACCCTTTGAGATAACACAGCCTGCAAATAGTGACCGAGTGGGATCCAACACCTTTGCCATCTCAATAGCACATACCTTGTTTCCCATTGTGCAAATGTGCAGCTCAAAGGTTACTAGCCCTCCCAAGAAAATTCCAAATCCCCGGTTGTAACTTAGTCCACATTCCCATATGTGAAAAGCGGAAGAGGTGACCGCGAGGCTTGAGCCGGTTTTGCTCCTCCTCCTTTTTTAATATCTCATTGTGTACTCGATCGACTTCTATGAACTTGGCAAAATTAAGAAGAGTGTGGTCAAGATCCAAGACAAGGGAAATCTTATGGGCAAAAAACATTTGTTCTGATCCTCGATCCTTATTACCCTTTCTTTCTAGATTGCTTGCCTCTGCTTATCATCCAAGCCTTCTCTATTAGTGGACATAGGAAGTGAAGAACTTGGGTTCACTAACATGTTAAACTCTCGGCTGCTTGGAGTAATTGTACTGGAATGAATGGTTGATGGGTCAGTTCCATTAGGTTTAGGTTGTCGTTTGGAGCTCACATATGTTGGAATCAAATTGGTATGAAGAATTCGTCGAGGGTCACGGGGTTTCATTCGGGGTTTCCCTACATCTTCTTTCATAGAGCTCATGGATAATGGAGCCCCAGTACTCAATGACATCACTGTACAAGTTGAGCTTAGAGAGGAAAGATTTTGTGGCAATGTATTAACGGGCTTTTGAAGAGCCCATAATCCCTGTTGTTGCTTTTGGATTAATTGCAGAATCATATTCGAGTTTGTAACAATATACTTTATCAAATTTGGCAATGAGGCTATGTTTCCCAAATTGGGTAACATGGCAACTCCCATATTGCTTGAGCCTGGCCCCTTACCTGACCTAACAACAATTGAGATATTTGCATTGATATTACCATCAAGTTTCATATCCGAACCCAAAACCACTGCATTTTCTGGTTTTACTAGTCTCTCCTTCATTGAATCACTGATTTCCACTCTCTGTTTTTTTGAACTAAGCAAATTACCCAGAGTGTTTTCTTCCAACCAGCCACCTCTACTGGGCATCACCTGCCCACCATATGACAAGCCTCTATGCCGTTTCAAGCTATGACCATCAAGCACAGCCTCCTCTTTCGACTAGCATCATTAAGTATAGGTTTGCTGGGTGCATTAAAATCTTTATGAGTGTGTGGAACATGAAATCAATGAGAGTGTGGTCATTCGTGGACCATACTAAGCAAACGATGTTTGCTGATACTAGACTGAGATCAAGAAAAAAATAGAAATAAAAAAAAAATCCATTCAAATTAAATTAAAAAAAAATCAAAGTATTAGGTAGTAGGAACGAACGAATACATTTCAATACCAATAAAAAAAAGAAGAAATATTTATTTCTCTATTTTTTCTTCCAACGTAACAATCGAATTTGGATCAACCGCTGTTTTTTCGAACAGAACATCCATTTGAATTATGATTCGAGTTCCAACCCAATAGGTCTATTTCTTTATGGTTCTAGCACCAGTAATTCTAGGGAGGGATTCGGTTTTCTCAAATTATTTCTTATAGCGAGCTACGCCAGTCGGTTGGAAAAAACCTATATTACCTGGGCAAAAAAAACTATTCAATAAAGGTTCTAATAGGTCATCCCTTAATGAGGTCGGAGTATGCTCAGATGAGTGAGCCAATGAAATGTGTGACCCTTGTGTGTGATGGTGGCACTCAGAGACGGGGGTCAAAGCCTCATCCACGAGCCATCACACGACATGCATAATGATACCCATTTCAAGAAAGAGAACCAATTTTTAGAGTGAAGCTTATGCATATACAAGAGATACCCCTATGCGCCATAGGAGTTGTGGTCGCATCAGGTCTAAGTGACCTTGGTACATCTCTAGGGGAGAACCTGAAATCTATAAATTGCGATTACGACACCTTGGCTCATTGTCTAGACTTTGCTAATTCACTAATGAGCCCCTGCATGGACTATGGGTCATGGGAAATACTGGTCGGTTTGAAAAAACAAGTGTGAATTAGTAGTCCACAGTTGAAAGTGGAGTGCCCTAACATTTATTTATTTAATTCCTATGCCATATGGATCATTTTCCCATCTAATAAATTTAATTATATTTGTTTTAATAATATATTGATTTTTAGAATTATTATTTAAATTTTTCTAGATCTCTGGATATTTATTTATCAAATTTGGATTTATAAAAACAAATATATCGATTCTAAATTGATTTAAATATTTAAAATTGATTTTATTTATTACTAAAAATCATATAATTAATTTTAATAATTTTAGTATTGCATGGGATGCCCAATATGCTAATGGGTCCACCATTGCACGTGGGTGAGTACCACCTAGGATGACACGCCCCCCTCAATGAAACTTTCCTTGTGCTAGTTCAAGCTTTGGCTTGAAGATAATGTTTTGGAAAGATTTTGCTTTGAGGAAGCTTTCAAAAGATATTTGAAAAGCATAAGAAGGTTTGTGCATAATTTTGGTAAGTACTATATTATGAATGAAATTATTTTATTTAATTTATATTGATAGGGAAATGGTTAAAGGTTATAACACATTTCATAACGTTGATGGCCCATCTATGGAATGGATGGCTCAAATCTCTTACCCCACAAAGTCACCCAAGATGAATGGTTCATATTCAATCTCACAAGAAGATGCAAGCTAAAGAAAATCATAAGAAACCCTCATATAATTCAAAACCTAAAAAAATGGATCGTCTCGACTCAAACTCTCTATACCTTGTCTCTTACACCTAATTCCCATATATCTCTCATATCCCACAAATGGGGTTGGTAAGTATTATATTATGAATGAAATTATTTTATTTAATTTATATTGATGGGAAAATGGTTAAAGGTTATAGCACATTCGATAATGTTGATGGCCCATCTATGGAATAGATGGCTCAAATCTCTTGCCCCACAAGTCACCCAAGATGAATGGTTCATATTTAATCTCACAAGAAGATGCAAGCTAAGGAAAATCATAAAAAACTCTCATATTATTCAAAACCTATAAAAATATATTGTCTCTACTTAAAATCACTACACCTTGTCTCTTACATCTAATTCATATATCTCTCTCATATCCCACAAATGGGGTATGCCCCACTTTGAATCTCTCTCTCTCTCTTAATAAAGTTTATATCTCTCCTTAAGAGACCCTACTCACTCATCTTTAATATCTCTCTCATGGTGGTTCTCTCAACTCTCACATGATCGTTCATCTCTCACTGGGGTTTTAGACTATAAGGTTGGGTAGAAAAGGGAAGCATTATTTGCTAAAGGGATTCACTTAAGGGTTTGAGATTTGCGATAAAAGAGTTCATAATTCCATTAGAGGGCTTACCTAAATTTACTTTATTGGTTGAGATTGAAGGTTGATCGTTGATTCCTCGTCATCGTATGATGGTGACCCGGTGTGGGGTGTAATAAGCCCGGTCGAGATAATCTCCTACACTATTTTTTTATTTTTTGTCATATTTAATTATATTGTATTTATATTCTCAAACATAAAAATGATGTACATTTTATTACTTGTAAGTGATATTTGCCAAAAGAAAAGAAAAAGAAAAAAAAAATGGGTGAAAAAAAAAAAAAAAAAAAAAAAATATATATATCCCCTACAAGATCGCATTAATCTTTATTTCATATGTCCCATTACCAGTATCAATAGAATTGCTCACTTCAGAATTGGTGTTCGCAAGCCTCGGATCCCAACTTCTCCTTGGCTTACTCTTTATTAAAGGATTTGATCCAAAAGCCGAGTTCCCTTTAGGAATAGCTTCCTTGACGTGTATTGAGTGGGGGAAAATTGAAGGATTCAAACCAATAGCTTCCTGGACGTGTATTGAGTGGGAGGAAATTGAAGGATTCAAACCATGAAGATTGTTGCTCACAATAGGTCCTGATTTCTGGAGAAGAGCCATGCTGCTTTGTCTGCTCTGCGTTATATTAAAACATTAGTTCAACGAAGGGTGTTGCAACTAATTGATTATTAGAAACAATTTAAAAAGAACGTCCCTCTTTTTTAATTATTTTATCAAATACACAATGAGAAATCCATACAGTGGATTTGTTCAAAGATTTCAATTTAAATATGGAGCTTCATTAGTTTTTAGTTTTTTCTTGGTTTTTTTTGTATTCAGTAATCTGGTAAAGATTTTGGGCTTTTTTCCATAAACTTTTTTTTGGATCCTTTTATTTATTTATTTATTATTCAAGGTCGAAATGAATTTGTATGGTTGTAGAAAACAACTTCACTCATGCATCTGGGTCGGTTTGTTTTTTTTTTTTCGTCGTAATTTGTTTATTTTGTCCCAATCGTTTGATGAAAATAGGAGTGCATCGGATTCAGAGATTAGTTGTGGGTTGTGATATTTAAGTCTTGTTCATGACATTTCTAAGCCATCAGTATTTCCTTTGCTTTCTATAGTCTTCTCTTTCTATTTCTTCACTCTCTCTAGATGTTCAATTCATACTATCTTATAACAACTGATTTTTTTCCAGAAAGCTTAAATTTCACTTAAACCTTCACTAAAAAAAAAAAACAAAAGACCGAGCAAGAAACAAATAAAAAAAATTAATCGCAAAAAAAAACAAAGAAACTTAGACAAAAGTTTACCCACCAAAGAAATAAAAAATAATCAAGAAACTAAGACTCCCATTATGAGAAATTTCACTTGATCCATAAAAACCAACGTGGAAGCAAGTGAAAGAAATTGAGACAGTCTCTCTCTCTAGAGAGAGAACAAAGGTAAATAACTTGAAAAAAAAGACTTCCAAACTCTATTATCTCTCTCTAGAGAGAGAAAATATGTAAATAAGTTGAAGAAAAAGGACTTCCAAACTTTGTTCTCTCTCTAGGAAAAGCAAACAAACAAAGAGTACGAAGATATTAGCATACCAGGAAAAGTACTTCGGGACGCTGGATATTCTCTCTCTAAGTTTAGGACTTCTTGGAAAAGGATTTATTTTAATGAGTGGAAAGGCCCTTCTACATACTTAAATAAGTGCCCTAATCTTTCCAAGAATAAAAATCAGAAACTAAGAAATCCAAATCCAACGGCCAATCTCCTCACTCGCTAGTGTCCGTGTGAAATAGACTCTCTCATCACAAGCTTTCTCCATTCCACGTGTTGTTTACATATGATTTCCAATTAATATCAATAATTTATTAAAAAATAAAAAAGATAAGGAAGTTTAGAGAAAATCGAGAAGATAAATAAGTTCCAATTCATATTAATTTTGAATCCACGCATTTGGGTGCTGTGACGCTGAAATAATTGTCTGCATTAAATATGATCTATTATCTTAATATTGACAGCGAGAGGCGAGAACCACGTACAAATAAGACCCTTCCTTACCGATATAAGGAAAACAAGGCATGTGGGAGTGAATGTCTAAGGGTTGCGACCTTAGGGTGCAGACAAAAAAAGCCCCTGCAATGAGCAACGATCGGCAAGGGGAGATGTTTATTTAAGCTAAAAGATTCCGCGCAACTCAGTGAACATAATTTTTATTTACTCTTTCAGCTAAAATATTTTTTTAGCATTTTTTTAAAGCCTCAAATTTTGAGGATGTCACATCTTCAGCCTAGTGGCTTGAATGTATGGTGTGGTTAAGCCACATCATTTGTGGTGTATTCCCTTAAAGTCTTCGGACACTTAAATACTCTTGAATTGTAATACAAAATTTTTCCAATAGGAATATTTTGTTTATTTAGAAGGGTATAATGAATATTTATATAATAAAATAATGATATTCTATTAGTGGTTAAAAAACAATTAATGGGTGATGTCATACATTATGTCAGTGATATTATTTTCCATTACTGTTAATAAATAATTTATGTTTCTATTAAGAGTTTCTGCTTTACTTTTTACTAATTACTTTAAGTACTCTTCGACAAAAAGTTATTACGCTATATGATAAGAGTATTTGTCCAAATATATTGAGGACTTTAAGGGTTAGCCTAACAAAATCCACGACAAAATTATTAATTTTTTGGCATAAAGAGGTTGCAGTCAATTTTAACCTATTATAGTTGAAATGTGTCATAACAGAGAATTTTATTTTAGACTTCATACCAGTGAACGACACATCTACAACCACCCAATCTCACATCCAATATTCAGTGATGATTGTGACCTCTTTGTACCAAAAGTAAATAGTCTTACTGAACATATTTAAAAAATAAAAAAAAATATTAGATGAAGCTCTGAATGTGTCAGAAAAAAATTTAGGTTCTAAGATTGTATTGAGACTATCCAAATTTTGAAAGGCAAGATTAACTGTTGAAGAACTCGAACATACTTCTTTCTTAAATAAACATCTAATAAGTAATTGGTGAATCCCAATGTTTTAAATCACAAAAATCTTACAAGTAGCTTTTCCACCAAGGGGAGTAAGTGTGCGGTTTACTCTGGTAGGAATATATTTTCCCTATTTATTTAATATGTTTATTTGGAGGGTAAGCTCTCTCTATGTGAACCCACCCACGTATATAGTATAGTGACCCCTAGTCTCGACCATCAAATCTAAGTAGATGGCTGAGATGGCTTGAGTCACAATGTCACAAGCTAGCTCTTAATCGTAAGATCTTGATTAGACGGCTTATAATTTTTATTTTATTTTATTCTATATATAATTTTGAAGCAAAATTTGGGACATGTATATATCTGACAGGGGTGCACATGATAAAAAAAAATGGTGATGAAAAATTATCAGAATACCCCTGAAAATTGTAAGGTGTTTTTAATCATTTATTTTTATATCAAATATTTGTATTTATTTTTTCTAGGTTCACCCTAATTTTATAATGGGACACCTAAAATTTCATCCAAAAATGTTTTGTAAAAAAAAAAATGAAACATAAAATAGTGTTTAACGTGACATTATGGTATGAACAATTTTAGCCATTCGATTCAGATTGAACGGCTAAAAAGTGGAGTCACATGTAACTTATATGTCCTTGGGGTTACGTAGATGCTAAGAAGTGGAGTCACATGTAACTTATATGTTGTGGGGGTCACATAACAGCAATTCCCTTATTTGGATGGCTGGTGTAAGCGAAAAGAAGTTGAGTGACTTTCACTCCATAAATCGATGATCATTTTGGTAACTTTTTCATGGTAGTCCTAACGTTTTGTTGATTGTTTGTGGACTAAACTATGGAAATCATGTAATTTAGGTGTTGTCGATCGATCTAGTGTCTGTCCTATTTATCACCACTTAAAAACTTTAATTAAGAAATGTGTGTTATTATTGTGCACATTGGACACACAATGGGCTATCTTTTTGAAACCAAAAATGATGATCCTTTTTTTATTTTTTTCATATGCAGTAACAGTTTGGACAGGAAATTCAGTGTTTTGAAATTTTAATCTATGGGCAAAGTCAATTATCAACGGAATCGAGCTGCCTTTGATGATCCTGATCTAGATCACTAGTTCTCCACGATTATTTTACGTTGAAAAGTAAATCAGAGAAACTGGGCAAGTCCAAGAGGTCTTCAGATCCAGGCATTGACAAATTCCCATCCGCCTTGAATCAACTATTGGATTTGGATGACACAATAGATGGAAGGGAAAAGTTTATAGAATGTTGCATCCTTATACTATAAAAGTAAGATGCATCTAAAAAATCCCATAAAAAAGAGTGTTCTAAAGGTGAAAAACATTCCAATTGATCATCTCGACCTTCAAATGTATAGATGAAGAAATAAACAAAAAGAACTTCAAGTCCTAAAAATATTACATCATGTAACAAGTTATCTAGACCATCTATTATCAATATTTTCAAGTGTTTATAGATCTACTCGATCTATATTATTTTTATATTTTACAATTCCATAATTAGGGTCGAACATAAATTTTCAAGTACATATTCTTGCAAAATTTATTGGTGCGCCTTACTTGTGCAATACACCGTGGGCACCTTATACAAAATCTCACCTCCTTGGCTTCACCCAGACAACTAATACGACTCTTATCGGTAAGGAGTCTCTTTTTATTAGATTCACTAAAAATAGTTGGTTTCTCTATCAAACATTGTTTGATGGGCAGAGGGTCCTTTGGAACTAAAAGTATGACTAAATTATTTCGAACGAGTTTGATTTCACCATCAAGATCACACTATGTAGGTTATTGCCAATATGTGTTTTTGTTGCATCTTTGGATGTCACACTTTGCCATTATTTAGATGTAGATACATGCCTAATGAGATCATGGCAAACTATGATGATTATGGTTTGTTTGGATGCCATCACCCCAATACATGGTCCAATGTTGTGGGCATGGTCCAATGTTGTGGGCATGCACTGAGAGCCATATTGAGTTCTCATTGCAAATTACATTTCTACCCACATTTCCCCCCACATATTTAGATGTTACCGTTTTGTAAGTGAAAAGGTAAGTATGTAAAAGGTGTCCGTACTTCTAAATTTTGTCAGAAGATGTAGTTTTCGTGTTGTAAATCTTATTATGGCTTGAAAATCTAAGTCAACTTTAATTATGAAATTTAAAATTAAAAAAAAGCCGCAAATCGAGCAAATCTATAAATATTTGAAAAACCTTGTAAATAGATAGTCGAGATAAGTTATTACAATATGCACTATTTTTAAGACTTTAAATTCTTTCTTTTTCTTTTTAAAAGTTTATACATTTCGAGGTCAAGATGATTAATTGGAAGGTCTTCCAACTTCAGAAAACTATTTTTTATAGGATATTTGAGATGCACCTTATTTCTATACTATAAAATTACGACATTATATAAAAAAAAATTCCTTTAAAAAAAGCTTTTAAGCCGCTATGTAAATACAAATTTCTAGACAGAGCCATGCGGCAGCCAAACATAGTGTTATTATGCACAATTAGGCTGCAACATTTGTTTTCACAAAGTAAATGGATTACCATCTATGTGGAAATACTATCTTAAGTTAGACGTTGGGTAGCTCTTGCGGGTATGGGAAAGTAACCTGTGTGTGACTCTCTTTATATCTTTATTCACATTAGATTAGAAGTCAGACCCAACTAAACCTCTCAAATTTGTTTTTGGCAATGTGTCCTTGATGTTTTTGCTTTAAAAAATTTGCATGCCTATCAGTTCAAGCATGAACTTAAAAAAAAAAAAAATTAAAAGAAATATATTGAATTTTAAAGTAGAATTTTGAATTTTCTAGTAGTTCATCTTAAATCTTAAAGATTGTTAGATCTGTATTAGTGTTGGAACTTAAAATTTGTGGATCAATAAAATTTAATTTGTAATGATTTAGGATTTGTTTGGAGTCATAAGTCCTCAAAGACAGGTGAATTGAGAGTCCAAGCCATCAAATACTATTTATTTTCTCACCAATACTTTTTTTTATTATGTTTTTTAATTTAACGGGAACAAGTAATCAACATATGAAATCTAAACTTGAAACATGGATTTTCAATTTTTTTTCAAATTTATACCATTAAAAATCAATACCAAGGACTTATTGTTTCTACGATGTTACTGTATAAAATAAAATTTATCAAAATACTCGTAAGAGATTAACTATTTTGAAATTCAAATTCAAGATCATGTATTTTTCAGTAGATATTTGCAATTAAAATAAAAGGCATAGTTAAGGTATTAAATTGATCATTTCTCACGAGTAATTTGATAAATTTCCCTATATAAAATGAAGAGAAAATATCTCCATATCCCTCTGGTTATATATTTTATTTTTTTAATAAATCCAATGTTTCAAAAAATATATTCCAACCCCTAACCATTTTAAACTTAAACAAATGTGAAAAAAACGTACTCATTCTAAACCCAATCCTCGCTCTCTCTTCATTTATACCTCAAACTTCTCTATTGATTTACTCTCTCTTTCATCCAATGTTTATCGGAACACCTCCCTCTTTTCATATTTATCTAAACACTTATTTTTTCTCATGTTTATCCAAACACTTCTCTCTCTCCGTGTTTATCTAATTACTTATCTCTCTCATCTCGATAAATTCTCACCGCCCAACACTTTTATTTATCTCTATATATTTCCTGTGTATTTGGGAGGAGAGAGAGTAAGGGGAGAAAGAAAAAATATGGAAAAAGAGAATAGGAGGAGAGAGAGGGAGGATTAGAGATAGGAAATATAGAAAAAGATAAAAATTGGAGGAGAGAGAAAAGAAAAAAATTTGAGAAGATGACTTTTAAAAAATGTTTGTGTTTTTAAATTTATTTGGCCTAAAAAAATCATGTTTAAAATAATTTAAGATATCTTTTAAAACCTTAGATATATCGTGAAATGAAACCTAAAAGTATGAAGTATCGAGATATTTAACTTAAAATAAACATGATCCAAAATCAAAAGCCAAAGGAGGGTGGATAATCAATTGAAACCGAAAATATTCAACATTTCGGCCATTAGGAGGCTACGAAATTTCGAAACTTTTCGGTTTTCGGTGTCCGTCTTTTCCAACGGTGATTAGTAAGCGCGCCAAGAACCGCGCCTGCCCTTCTCTGTGGCCCCACTCGTCCGTACACTCACTCGACATTGAAAGAGGATCTGCTGTTCGAAACCATAATTTTAAATTTAGTACCCAGAAAGGGCGTGGAAAAACTAGAAATCGGTAATGTTTATTTTTGGGTTGGAAATATAAAAAATTTCAAAATTGAGTAATTTGCACTATTCGATCTGTTTTTAGCTTTGTTACATGTATATTTTTTGAATTTACGAAGTTAATTTTCCCGGTTTTTCTCTATAAATACACAGTAAACATGTTGAGAGGTTTCAATTTCCCAGCGCTTTGAGCTCTCTTTTTCTCGTAAACTCTTTCTCATAAACTCATGAGCTTTTGCAGATCCAGGCAATTTCATTCAAAAGAAAAGAACTTATTCTCTCTAAAACCCTAAATTTGATCGCCATTTTCTTTCCCCATGGCTGCAATGGACCCAGAGCTCAGTATTGGGGTATGTGTTTACTCATTTATAGTAAAGCTTCTCTTGGTTTCCATTTTAATGGTGATTTGACCTATTTTATGTCTTTATCTCTGATGAATGCAGGTTTCTAATCACTCTGGGTTTGGGATAGGGTAATTTTCATGGCTTCTCATGTTTGTGAAAATGCATTTGCAGATCTTCAAGGGAGTCTTGTTTTTCTCACTTATTTTTTTTATTTCTATTCTTTAGGGAGTTCGCATTTGCCGATGCTAACAATTTGGAGCATTGCACGAAGTATCTGAACCAGACTCTGGTCACCTTTGGTTTTCCTGCTTCTCTTGATTTGTTTGCTAATGATCCGGTTGGCTTCTTATCCCTTTGTTCAGTTAACTTGAAACTGAGTATCACTGGTTAGGGTTTTTTAACACATTTCTTAGCTCAGTTGGAAATACAATGCCTGCGGTTTAGGGCTTCATAGCATGTTTCTGCATTTTATATCAGTAAAAGCTCTACCTCGGTCAAAAGTGCAATGTCCAATTTTTGGGGTCTCTGATGATGTTTCAAAAGTCAGGAAGTTCCGTAAAAACTGTATTCCAGGCCCCTCAGTTTGTTCCAATTCCATGTTACGAATGGTTCCAGCATTAAACCCTATTCTGTTCCCATTGAAATTTTGATACAATGTAAGAAGATTTGGTGGTAATCTCTGAGTCTTAGTATTAGTTTTATTTTTTTATCTTATTTCAGTTTTATGGTGTGTCTGGTGGTATAAGTTTATTTAGTCGAATTTATGAAGTATGATTAATTTACTTTATGGGATCCTTGTATTCTCTCAACTGTGTTTTCATTTAATTTATCATTTTATAGGTTTCCATTGCACGCACCTGTAACTGCATATATGCGTTGCTCCAGCAGCGGAAGCGAGACATTGATTTTCGTGAGTCATCCAATGAACAGAGGCAACGGTGAGATGGATGAGTTGTAAAATTTTTTTGGTTTTCACTGGAAAATTTTAATTATAGTTGAACATCCATCCCATATTGATTTATGAGTGTTGCTAAGAAGAATATTTGTGTTCATCCATTGCCAATTTGTTGTAACTCATGTTATGGGTATTACCACCTATTTTGTGTTCTTTTTCAAGCATTGTATCCAATGACGATGATGCAATATGTGAACCTCGTCTCGAAGAATAGCTTATATGACTGAAATAACTTGATTGCAAAGCATTTGTGTTCAAGGACAAAGTCCAGAACTCCAGATGGTTCAGTATAATGGAGGTATGGGCAGACTGAAGCATAATTTGGACAACAATTTGTTCTAAAGAAACACAGTGGATAGTTTTGTTGGCTTCCTGTTAAGTTTTTGAAATACATAGATGCTTTGTTATGTCAGCGTATGCTTGAATATTGAACTGATTTTTACCAACTTGTATTTATCATGCGGATAATACCGTTGCGTGTATTTGATTCTTGGACATAAATTATGAGTCATATTACTTTCTTTGTTATTTTGTTAATGTAGATTATTATTATTATTATTATTTCTTTTGTTAATGACGTTGTTGTTGTTTTGGTCAATTCTACCACTGTTTTGAATGTTAACTTGCGGCCTTTTGTAAATGGAATTGTAGAAATCATGTTGTTGCACCTGCCAACTTGAACACCTCTGCCTATTGCCCATTCTCTGTTAATGTAAATTCTGTCGTTTTAAATCCTAGTTTTAGTGTTAAGCATGGGAGTTCATCACTCCACTAGTTAGATAAAGAAAAAGAACATAAAATGGTGGGTCATATTAGAAGGAAAATTTTATATGTGCACATTACGTCTGCCCTGTACACTCACATACACACATAATTTTAGTATCGATTTTTGGAGGTCAGTTTTGTTTAGGATCGATACGGTCGAAAATATTTGCGCTGGATTTGAGAGGATATCTATTTTGACAGGATCTCTTTTGATAGGTTTTGCTGTATCTGGTCATATCCCTTATTGTTGTGATGGTTCTTGGTACTTTGGATTATGGACTCTTCCTTGCGTTAGTTGATGAACTTGTGTCTACAATGGGCGACAGCTTCCTATTAGAACATTTGTCGCTAAGGGAATTGTTAATGGGCTTTATCTTATCTTATCATGGCAAGTTTATTCTAAATCTATTGGTTTGTTAAGACAAAAGACTATTTTTTCGATCTATAGATTGCTGTCTGATATATCAAGATTGGAGGCTAAGGCTGAAAGACTCGAGGCACAGTTGGCATCAAAGGATCGAGAGTTAGCTTCTTTAACTCGCCAGGTTCTTTTAATTCTAAAACTTCAGGCTTGTAATTTATTTGAAAATTAGAAAATAGTGTTGGGATTTTTTTATTCTCCTCTTACTTTTACTCTCTAGAAAGTTAATGTGGTTGGAATGGTTGATCTTTGTCTTGTGTTGTTTTGATTATTTGACTAGTTCCTTGTCCCTTAAAATTAGTGATCCTAAGCTAAAGTGGTCCTCTCTAGACCCTGTCTCTCTTAGGTCTCCTACCGCAGGCCCTCTCTTGTTATAGGGTCCTCATCTTATTGAATGCCATGTGTCTTGCCCCCATCTCTGGCTTAATATGTAGAATAGATATGTGAATCTCTACTCTTATTTTGTTATTCTACATCATGTGCCATTTCATGCATATCCTATCACCTCAGTTCTATGATTTGAACCATTTTGGAAATGAATTGTTTATCAAACTCGTGTTTTTTTTTCACATAGTAGTAGAGTACATACCAGATGTAGAATGTCCTTTCAACTGTAAACAAATTCTTAAGCTTCCTTGTCTAAGCATCTTCCAGGAGCATTTGCTTGTTTCTTACCACAAGTTTTACATGAGCAGGAGGCTAAAGCTGCTGCATCATTCAAGGCTCAAATTGACAAGCTGCAGCAAGAGCGGGATGAATTTCAAAGGATGGTTATTGGCAATCAGGTGCTGATTTTCTATTCTGTGGTCATCTACTGGTGTAGCAATTTCCTTTTGCCAATGCGTGTTGCTATGTCCTAGCTCATGATGGTCTTATCCATCTCTATTTTGATTTGTTTGTTTCGTTGCACACAGCAAGTTCGGACTCAACAAGTACATGAAATGAAGAAAAAGGAGAAAGAGTATATCAAATTGCAGGTGTGATTGTTATTCTTTGATCATCCTGGGCCATTAATGGCTGTTAACATTCTCAAAAGAAAGCATGAGCAAGGAGAATAAAGCTATATATTATGATGCCTATGATTGGCATTAGAAAGTATGACATGTGTTTCCCCCCTTTTGCAGGAAAGACTAAACCAAGTTTTGATGGAAAAAAAGAAAGAATCCAGATCAGGCATGGAGATCATGAATCTACTTCAGGTACTATCATTAACAACATTTTTGTTCAACTTATCTGTAGCAGGAGGTGAGCACATTATCTGACTGCATACCTCTGTATATGTGAACAGAAAGAGGGCCGTCAGCGCGGGACATGGAACGGGAAGAAGGCTGATGGTGATTTTTATAAAATGATTGTAAGAAGGATGATAAGTAAGATGTTGCTTCATCATCAAATCCACCAACTAGTAGTTAATGCTTTTGTGTGGCTGATAGGTAGATGCATATGAGGTTAAGAAGCAGGAGCTGATGGCTGAGAATGCTGATCTGCGAGCATTGTTACGTTCAATGCAGGTTTGTTTTACAGATTTGAAATTGAAGGTATACAATATCATTGTGTTTTGGATCTTTCTGGTAGTCCCAAAAAAATTATTTCCTGTAGGCAGTTTAGGCAGGTTATACAACCGCATGAAGTTGAAAGTTCATTGTATAAGTCAGTGTTTAAAACTTCGGTGATCCAATCCTGAATTGCCTGATTTCGGATTAGGAATCACCCTTACTGTTCTGGATCCCGTAATATATCGGGATCTAGCCGTGTCCCCCTCTGAACCGACCGGTCCAGTCCGGTCCGTACTGGTTCTCTGATTAGAACTGGCCGGCTCTATCTGGTTCTGACCTGTTCTTGCATAAAAGCAATTTAATTAATTTTTTATTTTTAAGTACACAAATAAAAATATATTTGAAAATGATGGGTGGTGATGCACTTAATATATTTCTCAAAATCTTGCAAACAAACCCGTAGTAATGGGCCCAAACAACTCTCAAACAAGCACGCATAGCCAAAGAGCATGTGCTAAAGTACATGCTTGAGAGTTGGAGCATGCGGCTTTTATACAAGCTATCCCTCCTTTACCTCTTTGATGTGGGATAATAAGTCCGACTTTTCTCTTTACAAGTTGTGGTCTCTAATACAAACTTTCACAATGCAAGGACGCCAATGTGGAAAGTGATTTGTTGATGTTGGTTCCCTCTTTGAGGCGTTCACCTTCAGCACCTGAAATCTTTTGTCTGTAGTCAAAACATTATTTGATTCCTCATCAAGTCTAGTACAGAATTTTGGTTAGGAGTTTCATCCACCAATACAATACTGTCCAAATAAAATATTACCTCGCCAAGCGAGTCAAGCTAACAGCAGCCCTTCCTAATTCTCTCTCTCTCCCCCCTCCCGGCCTGGGTGTCTCTCTCTATACTAACAAGCTCTCTCTCACTCTCTCTCTACTAACAACCGCTCTCTCTTTACAAAGTTTGTTCTATTAATAATTCCACTAAAATTTTATCTCTCTCTCTACTAAGTAGTACAAACAAATAATTTCACTAAAATTCTCTCTCTCTACTAGTAAGTTCTTCTATTAAATTTGTTTCATTTAGCTTCTTTCAAAAATCAAAACTCCTAAGTTAATACAATAATAAAATAAATAAATTGAGTTAGAGAGAATCATTTTATTGTCATGTTGCATTTTAAATATTATTTTAATTATAAAATAAATTCAATAAGTGACAAACACTCAACATGTGATAGGTTCTCAGTATTTACATATTTTTGACACAATAATGAAAATTCATAATGCAATTGCCACTATTTCTTTTGGAAACCAAAAAAACTAGATTTTTGAGAAATTATAGTGTTTTTTTGAATTTTTTTTAGGCCGAAGCCAGGTGTTTCTCCTATCTGGATCGCCAATTCATCAATCTGACACGGTTTTCGGGCTGGCTGATCCCGGTCACCAATCCTTTTTTTTTTTAAACCTTGGTATAAGTCTTTCAGCATGATATGTATTAACCGATCAACAATTTCCAATGTGGAATACATATATTAAATTTTTGATAATGAGATTTTTATTTCATCATTTTATAATTTTATCTCTTTCCTTATTATTACTGCTTTTATGTGCACTTATGCATTACTGATTGCATTATTTTTGTTTCTTTCTCTGCCTGTGTAACCAGTAACTCTATTTTAAAAAAACTTAAACTCTACTATATATACCTGGCACCACCTCCCCTGCTGCTACATCTTAGGATGGTAATGCATGTGGATTTGTGCATGATGTGGTTTGGATACATCAACACACGTCACGATCAACAACATGGAAACACTTTGTCCCAACATGGCTCCTTAACAAAGTTAAAAGAAATTCTATTGCAGGCATGTCATGTCCATACATATTTGTATGCTCCTGAGGTGTTGGTTCATCTATATATGCGTGCTTGCCTGTCTGCATATAAAATGAATTAATTGCTCTATCAAGAATATCATTTAATTATAAATTAGATAAGGGTGTCCAATGCATGGATACGCAACCTATGTGCGTCCAAGATTATGTAAATGCATGTCTGAATCATGAACATATGTATGGATTGTGGACAATGTCTTGGTTGCTGACATGCAGGCCTTGCATGTCTTATGCAACAATTTTCAAGACAGTCATGGTGAGACATCCCCTAAAATGTTAGCATAGCTGTGGATCGGAATCATAATTGATTCTAGTTAAATTGGAAAGGTTGGCTGATTTCTATTGCATTACAAAGAAATGGTGTGCTCATAGCAGTCTTTTGATGTGATGAGCTAAGGAAGCCCATAAACTGAAAAGAGTTTTTTGGTGTTGTGTCCTCCATTGATTTTTGATTTAGTGAAATTATAAAAGGTACTGGATATGTTTTTCCCTTTTTAATGGTCAATTTTTTGTGGTGATGTGAACAAAGTTTGTACGACTTGGTGTTGAGAATTTGTACAATTGCAATTGGAACTAGAAGTTATCAGAATATTGAAAATGCATGCAACACTCCATGTGTCATATGCTAAAGACTTGGATGATGGGGAGAAACGCCACAACATAAAATCTCTGATATGTTGCGAGTTAGATGGGGGAATCGTGAGGTGTTGGATTTGGTCAAACCCTCAGCTTTGAGGTTGTTATGAACATTGTTTGCTTTGCTCCAGGTGTGTGTAAGGCTACCTCTAGTCCACACGTTAGTCTGACGATTTGGTTGAATATTTGTTCAAGTCCCCAAGGAATTAGGGATGATTCTTTGCCCACTCCATAATGTTTTTGGGGTCCCAGCTCCTGTCAAACACTTGGAAGCCTTTCAACGGAGCTTTTCTTTTGGTGAGGGTGGCATGGTCTTTACCTGGTTGCCCAGAGTATGCGAGGATGATGGATCTATTGTTAATTCTGAAAATCCCTCTGATGCCAGCTGGTCCCTGATTGCCTCTAGAGTGACCATCAAAGTTTAATTAATGATGACACATTGCCATGTTCAGGTGGTTGTTTCAGGGACAATCATGGGATTTTTCTTGGCCACAATCTGATAATGTTTTTTCATTGTGAAGTCAAGTATGATGACAAATAGGATTGAAACTCTGTGGCTGAGAATCTATGAGATTTTGGTGGCTTTGATTGATCAAGATAGAATGAGTTGAGTATGTAGCCTGAAACATCCTTTAGTTCCTTTCGCACTTGGTGGTATATTACTATTTATATCCTGACTGGGTAGCCGCTCATATACAGTAATCTTCCTGACTTCGTCTCTTGCCCGTGCTCGTTCTTTTGGCTCAGAGCTCTTTTTTTGGCTTATGTTTCCCACCTCGTTGTTTTCCATACATACTTGTCGCTACTTTCCCCCTTTTTACTTTTTTTGTTTTGATAGCTAAGTTCACACCTAGGTAACCTAACCTAGTACTATAGAATCTTTTGAGAAACTCTATAGACCTTTCTCCTAAGGTAACCGAGACTTTGGAGACGCCTATTAGTTGACAAAGTCAACCTATCAGTTACCTTGTGCTTTTTGGTTGTTTTCTTTTCTCTTCTAGTTTTTTTCTTGATTATGCATCTTACTTCCGGTGGTTTTGTATTCAGTTTGAGTTAAATCATTATTGCTTCTTTTTACATTAGCAAAGGTCTGGACATCTCCTCAAAGTGAGTTTTTTTTCCTATGCATTGAACGTGGTTTTTCTGCTTCAGGGGGACATGAGGGATTTTTTAAATATGCCAAACGGACTGCCGAAACAAAATTCAGCTGTTAATGGAAGAGTTGATTCTGATCCCCCACCAACTCCTTTAGGAGGACGTACGGTATAGCCTTGTTCCTTTAACACTAGATATCAGTGAACAATCTGTTTACCTTATTATTGGTCAAGAAACAAACCTTCTACCGTATTGGTGTATGCCTCTGTGAAGCTGTATTTGATCTGGAAGATTTTGTAAATGATGCAATTCTCGCAGGATGTCTTCGATCTTCCTTTCCATATGGCCAGAGATCAAATTGAGGAGAGCCTACGGAATAAAATGGCATCCATAAAGGTGCAGAATATAAATTGGATCCATGACAAAATTTTGAGACTGGATTTTTGTTTTGGAAAGAAATTCTAGTATAAATAATTTTTATGTTTCATGATTTTGACTTTGTGTTCTCTTGCAAGAAAGGAGCGAATGGTACAACTTCAGGAAGCACAAAAAGGGGCAGAAGTCACTTCTGAAGCTAGTGAGCGGGAGCTTGAGCTTGAAGCCCAACTAGTTGAAGCTCGGAGTATCATTCAAGAGCAGGTTTTGTGGTTCCTTCTTGTAAATATGTAAATGAAGCTTTGCATTTTAAACGTCCTCTAGGAAGCGTCTCACTTTCAAGTTCAATAGTTTGAACCAGTGGTTTAAAAAAAGGACCGGTGCCCCGGATCGGACACCCCAAAAACCCATCCGGATCGGTGAATTGGCGTTTCGGATTAGGAATCGGCCGAATTGGTTGGATTTGGCCTTTAAATGTTTTTTCAAAAATCATTATAAATGTTTTTTTTAGGAATCCAATAAGAAATGGGGGTACTACATTAATAACTTTTATTTCTTTGCATCAACAAGCGAATATTGAGATGCATGACATTTATTAAAACCTAACTAAATACAATATTATACATTGAAATTAGAATTATTGGTTTGTATTTATTATTTTATCATCATTTTACTATACAAATAAGAATAAATTTGAAATTTATCTTATAATATCATCTAATTTAAAAATCTAATCTACATCTATCATAAAAAATAATACATTGCATTATTTATACTGTAAATAAATTAAGAAATAAAATATAAGATTTGATTATCATTATAATTAGTATAAGTATTAATTACAATATTATAATAAATGTGATTAAAAAAACAAAGGTATGACCCTCACAAATAAATTTAATGTATAATAATTAGTGTTGATAGAAATATAGAATTTAGTAACATAAATTTGCAATCATATTTTAATAAAATTGGGAATATAAATAAAGAAATTCATATTTGCAATGTGGGGATAATTGATAAAGCAGCTTGAAATAAATTCTAAAGTGGTATGAGCTAGTGTTATTTTTTTCTCTTAAAATATCCCATAGACTAATATTTTTTTTTAATGTTCAATAAACCCGTATTAGTATTATTTTTGTTCTTTTTATCCTATGAGCTAGTACTAATTTTTTAAATCTCATTTAGCTAATAGCCTAATAGTATTAGTCTTTTTTTTTTTGGATAAGTAAATTTAAATTTTTTTGATGTAGGATAGGGGTGGTGGGCCCCATCAACCAATAATTATTTTTAATAAATTTTCTCCTTTTTTTCTCTCTTAAGTTTTTTTTCAAAAAATTACTATAAATCTCTAAAAATAGTGTTTTTTTAGTTTCTAAAAGAAATTAGGAGCGATGCATTACGTACTTTCATTATTTTCAATATTTTGTAAAAATAGGTGCATACTGAGATGTTTTCCTGTCTGGATGTTTGTATAATTGTTAATTGTAAGATAGTATTATAATATTATATCAAAACAATTTAAAAATATTAGAAAACACTTCCATATTATAAAATTAAAAAAATTAGTTTCCCACATAAATTAGTGTCACATCAAAGTATCAAACATTTATTATTCATTTTATTCATCCAAAATTATTACAACCTTACTAACTATAATAATATATATTGAAATTGAAGTTGTTGGTTTATAACTTTATATTTTATAATTATTTTACTATACAAATAAAGATATAAAATGTCTTTTAATATTATCTAATTTAACAAATCTTATTTACAATTATAAGAAAAAATAATATATTACAAAATTTATAGTAGAAATAAATTAATAAATAAAATACAAGATTTGGTTATTAATTAATTAAAGAAATTCATATTTGCAATGTGGGATTATTGATAAAGCAACTTGAAATAAATTCTAAAGTGGTATGAGTTAGTGTTATTTTTTTCTCCTAAAATATCTTCTAAACTAATATTTTTTTTAATATTCAATAAACTGGTATTAGTATTATTTTTAACTTTTTTAATATTCTGTGAGCTATTACTACTTTTTTAATCCCAATTAACTGATTAATTAATTATTAATCATGTAATGAAATAATTCCATGCGATGATATCCTAATACAGTTTTATGTTTTTTTTGGGTAAGTAAATTTAATTTTTTTTTGTGAAATATAGGTGTGGTGGGCACCCAATTTTTATTTTTAATAATGTTTTTCCTTTTTTTCACCGTATAATTTAATTGCCACCATCGGGCATACACGCTTTTTTACGCTCCCATCCCCACCTAATGGGACACCCAGGTAAGTCATCTCTCACTCAAATTTGTTTACTATTGGGTATGAAGTTTTTTAGAATGCAAAAGTGTATTAGAGAATTGTCCCATATCGAAGGGATGTGGGAAGAAAAGGTCGTATAAAAGAATCGAATCAATCCAGAACATTAAGTATTGGTGTTGCAGGGCCATGTGTAAGTGGGCATCATCCACGCTGACATAAGCAGTTGAGGGTTTAATTCATGGGCCAGGTGGGGCATGCAATTCAATTTTTTAATAGAAAAACATTACATTGAGGGTTTAATTCATGGGCCAGGTGGGGCATGCAATTCAAATTTTTAATAGAAAAACATTAGTGAAGAGTTAGATCCAACGTTACTGACAAGTCAGATCCGACGATCCATGACATCACTTGGTGACTCATGACATCATCAATGGACTGTAGGTAGAGAATCGTCCGAATCCCCTTTTCTAAACGGGACGGGCTGGGCGATACCCGATTCGGATCACCCGATTACGGATCGGGTTACCGATTTTTAAAACACTGGTTTGAACCATGGCACACTCGCCGAACAAAACTTCTCTAATTTTATAAATGATCTTATTGATTTTATTCATGTTCCGTATGGATTAGGTATCCAAGTGATATCTCCATTTTTTCACTCGGAAATGGATGCATTTGGCTAATATGTTAGACAACCATAAATGCACAATAGACTCACACATCTGAGCAATTTCCCCATGCAAATCTCAAAAACTTATTTGACTGCAGGCTTCTATAATGTCCAAACATCTTTCAAAGTCTGAAAATCCGAGGTATCTCTAAGCACCACCTTCTTTCTTTCTTTTTTCGTTTGTTGTTATCTGTATTTGACAAGTATGCCATGACATGGACAATCGACTTTCTAGGAGATTGGCCAATCTTCCTTGTTCAACATCCCTATGGATTATGGGTATAGCAAAAATATTCTCTCTAGGGGCCTTCGTATATGATCCCCGTCTGTTTCATTTAGAAGTCAGTTGCTTTTTCTCACATTTACGGAATTGTTTTCTTAGGAGACTGATGGGTCATCTAGATGTGGACCGGGAAGCGATTCTTTCGACTCCAGTTGAGGTATCTAATGAATATCTTCTCACCTTGTTTTATTGTATTTATTTTTCTTAATTGCAATTATGTGTGGTGGCATTATTGTAGGGTTCTTGTAGTCTGTCTCTATTGTTAATTGGCACAAAAAGCACTTGAGCTGAGTCAAATGTATCTGTTTTTGAGATCAATTATAAAGTTGTCCATGGTATTCTGTACTAAATGTAGCCATGTAATAACTGCATTTGCTAGATCAAACTATCAACACTACAGTATAATTGTGGTGGTGATGGATCTCTAGTTTGATATGTAGAAAGTAGTTCATTGCTGCCTGTAACTTATTGCTTTGTCATCGTACAGCCATTCTGAAATGGTACTAAACTATATACATATTTCTTAGTGTGCATTTTAATACACTAAAGATGGTGCAACTCTGATGCCCTCCTTTGTCTATTGCTTCAAAAGTATTATGGCACTTTATTGCACGCCTAAAATATATGTTACTCTTTTACGGAATTGTTGTCTGTTCCAATGTATAGAGATGGATCTTATGTGTTGATCTTAGGTTGGATATATAAAAAATTTTCTGTTCTCTAAGTTGTTCGAAGTTCCTGTTTTGTGGCTCAACCAGTCCATCTGGTAACATCTGTGCTTCCAATGAAGCATTGTTTCTTGCTTGATTAGATTTCTTGCTTGATTGGAAGCTTTGTATTTTTTTTGGTTATGGGCGTGACCCAATGAATTGGATCAGTTTCAACCTCTAGTTATCAAAAATCGTGGTCTTGTGTTCTTAAATTGGCTGCCAGTTCTGTTAGATGGAACCTGTCTGGTCCAGCTAGAACTATGAAAATGATAGGTTAATGCTGGAACTGTATCTCGGTGCCTAATATCCTTGTTATGCTTAAAGGGAATGAAGGTTGATATGGTTCTTGGAGTGATGGTGCTTGATGAAGTGATGAACTCAAAAGTCAAAACCCATTATTCAGTTGTCAAAACTTTGATGGCAGCACACCAGGGACTCTATCCCTCAGTGATAGGAAGGTTCTACAGAGACTTTAAAGATCCCAAAGAAAAATGTTGAATGTGTCTCTCTGTTTTCCCTGCATCAGCATCCCTTTCTGTTGGATTTGTGCTGTTCTTAAACCTGCTTGGTGGACTTTCGCTTTGTATTGATGAATGTTGTTTATATAAAAAAGAATATTTTTATACCCGTCTTTGTCTCTCATAAGTTTAGTTTATACCCCACAACTGTTTGGTTTCATTCATATATCTGTTTTGCAGGATAGGTCTGCATCTCATGGAAGAAAGAAGCAGGGGGATTTGGATCGGACTTCTTTGAGAAAGTTGTCAATGGAGATAGATAAAGACCACTTCGAGGTAAAAAGGGTCAGTTTAGGCCTGAGGTTTGTCACATAAATTACCTAACTCTGTTCACACAAGTTTGATATGACCATTCCCTTTATGAGACTTTATATATAAGAACTGTGTAATCGACGTCATATATTTGGTTTTCTAAAATTTGCTGCAGGGGCGTTAGGATCCCTGGGGAACAGTTGTAAAGCTACGCATTGGAGCTGTGTGTACAGCGATGGTCCGAAGGTATTTCTACTGTGACTTTTAGTGCTGTCTACTTTTTTTCTTTTGAAGTGCCCTTTTTTGTATTTGGTTGTTCTTCTTTTTTTATTCTATTATTTAATTCTGAATATCTGTCTGTTCTCATTTCTGCATGAAGTTTTAAAGTTTTGAGAAACAATTTCTTGGTCTTATGGATGTGCTTTTGATGTTTTATTTTAAATTTCTGCCAGAATTCTTATTATTACCCACAATAAAATAAGAGACCTGTTAATTTTTTTTCCTGGAAAGCCTCGCATTAAAATGAGAAGAGAAAAAATACATCCTGTTGTCCATGTGATATATCAACAAAGGAGAATTTATGCATATGTAAAGGTTTCATGAAAATGGGAGATTGTCCCCCCTTCAGCAAGCTTCTTTACCACTCTGTCTCTAGTTGGGAATGATTAGGACTTGACCAGTACCTTTGCAGCTCCCATGCTCACTCTTGTTACTATTTCTATATATGAGATTAGTTGCTTGAGTATGACCTGGTCATTATTCTCATGTTTGCTTGATCCCACATGGTGGGTTAGAGCTGTTCCATTGACTGGGAAGGCTATGACTCCTTGAGAAACTCTAAGTGATCACTGCTCCTCTGATCAGCATGGGAAAGCAGGCACTTTGCAGGCCCACAATATTGAACCGGTGGGAGAAATTGACTTGGACACCTTTGCCCATTTCCGCAATTCATATTTGATACTCTTATGCCCTTAGTTTATAATATAGCATCGAAAAGTGTCTCATGGAAGACCATAGAAGACTATTGAATATTGTCAAGGAGTTGTATAATAGTGACATTGTGGAATGCTTTCTTTCTATTTGATCACCTTGTATGCCACTGATAACGTACTTCTCAAAGGTAATTTCATATTTACAAAAAAAGGAAAAAATTACATAAAACAAAATATAGAAAAATTGGGTAATGATCTGGTTTTTGTGGAGCCACAAAGAACCTGCAGGCTGTTTTATCCATTGAGAGACGAGGCTTCAGTTAATAGTAGCATGAAATAAAATATTCATGTGCAATTCCATAGCCATGAAAATTTTGCAATTCCCAACTGAACTAAATGACTGAAATTTGCTTACAAGATTTAGGCATGTTGGCTTGGAGACTCAGCTCCCTTTCCTCACATTTGTGCACGCTTTATCTTTCTTGTCATGCTAGGTTTAGTTAATTCCAGGTTAAGTTCAGTAACTGATCGTCTCTTTGTTCTTATATGCCAAGTTCAATTAGCCTGAAATGTTTGCTTGGTTGCATTGATACTTAAGGCCATTCCTCGTGTTTCTATATACATGTCTTCATACATCTTTATGAGTACCGGGTCTCTAATTTCTTTCTCATCTTTCTTCTCTGATATTCTTGATCTTAACAGTTATTTTTCCTGCGTTTCAAATCTCGACATCCGGGATAATTCTTGATGATGTGTCACGTTTTCCCCCAATGTGTTAGCTAGAGCCACATGATCCTGGTTATGAAGCTGGAAGCCGCAACTTCCTGCATATTTCATGTATGTATACTAACTACAACTACTAAATGTTAGGACAGAAGGTTATGTAGCTGAATACACTCTTGCTATTAATATTAAGCTGCTTTTTCTTTCATACATGGCCGTGTAGCGAAGGAAAATCAGGACAATACATGCTAATGTTGGGAAATATCTTTCTTCCCAGTGTGCATTTCAGATTTTATAGATGCAACTAGAATTTGGATCAAAGCCAACATTTTCTTTTGATTGAAATCTTGTCACTCCAATCTCAAGCATGAAGAAAAGATTTGCAGACAAAACTAAATAAAAAAGAACACATGCATTGGCATGAAGCTTTTATTGGACTATGTACATTAAACATGTGCATGAGAAGCACTCTAATATCTAAATTCCCAACATTTTCTGAACCCGGGTTTCTCTAAAACTGCTTACTGCTTCTTAATCAGACACTCCAAATAAAACTACCCCTATATCCCATTTTACGCACCATACCTGTCTCTAGACTCTCCCTATCAAAACATCCTCCATGCTTTTCACAAAACCACTGATTGCCCCTTCTGACAGGTGGTTTTGTTGCTGCAACATAAACGTTTCTAATTTCAAATCCGCTTGCTTTATTGCCATAAACCTTTACGAACCCAACCATGGGCCCTCCAACCACTTTGTACCTATCAAGTGGGTCCCACAACTGAATCACCACCACTAGATTGATTCTACATGGATCCCGTATTTGCTGATCATTGTCCATTTCAAGATCAGAGCCCACCTTTTGTCCCATTTCGACCCCTAGACCCTCCAAAACAGCTGTTTCCATCTCGGAAACAGCCATTGCGAAAACCTGTCTATCTCTTTGACTCCGGTTATCTCTTCAATAGGCATTGTCTTGAGGAGAAAACCACCGATTTCAGATAAAATTTGGAAATTGGTCAAGTTGGTTTTGGCATGCATAATTGGTGGTTCTGAGACCTGCACCTCTCAGATTTGTTAGCCCAAGTGGTGGGGGCCGCCTTGCTAGTGAGTTTGTCAGGTCTTTCTCGGCCTCTAACCACTTGTCAAGGTTTTGGAGTTCAATTTCAAGCTGCTCTATCCTTTTCAGGTAGGCTAGCATTGCTGTGTTTTTGTACCTAATATGGGAACCTGGTTTTGGGGTTTGGTGGTCTCTTGTCGAGTGGTTTCGAGAGGGCAATAACCGGTCCTTTGAGGGTGATGAGTGGGTCCTTAAAGGGTGGTTTTGATGGGGTGGTATATTATTTCTCGAAGTCAAACAAGCTTTTAGAGAGTGGTTTTGATGGGACAATAAGTGGGTATTTGAAGGTGACAAGTGGGTTTTCAGAGAGTGGTATCGAGGGGGGAAGAGTTTGGTTTTAGAGGGTGATGAGCGGGTCTTGCGAGGGTGGATTTGAGGGGGTGTAGAATGGCTTTTGGAGGGAGATGAATGGATTTTGGAGGTAGGTTTGGGTTGAAAGGATCCCAGGAAGCACTTGAAAGTGGAGCAATGGGTGGAGACTGATGGAGGTTGGTGGTGGTGGTGCCTTTTCATGGACATTATTTTCTGCTAACAGAGAGAGACGTTGGGCTTTAACTTCAGACGTGTTAAATAAACATGGCGCCCGATATATACTGCTGGATTATGTGTTAGTGTGCATTAGGAGATCTTTTTTGGATAAGTTAGTTCGATTTGGGGATCTTTTTGGAATTTTAGTTCCCAACGGGTGACAACTGGTGATTTTAAAATGGAAACTCTTTACAATTCAGATCGTCCTTATTTGACCCAAAAAAAACAGGAATGAATATTGAAAATTTAATAAAAAATGGGTCAAAGAGGTGGGTATTTTGTTAGTTGGTTTGGCCGCCATCTCTCCAGCGCATAATGGAACCTTTTATTGGCTAATTTAGTTAAGGCTAATTGCTATCCTGCTCTGAACAATAATTATTAAGATTGGATTGGACTGCTGGTCTTTATTAAGATTGGACCGGACCGGATTGGACTGCTGGTCTGTTGAGTTGAATTACGAACATGTGCAATGGCGAGTATAACTTTAAAGCAAAAAACTGAGAATCAATATTTGACCAATTTTGGTCAATCCAACTATCAATTTTGATCGGTTAGACTATCCAAAGTTGGGTTTTTATTTTCTATTTCTTGTTTTAAAGCTATCATTTATGTGTATAATTTTTTTAGTTTTCAAAATTAGGTCGTCCATCTGTTTGAACGGGTTTTTACTAGACTGGACCCTTTGCTAGTTTGGAGTCGTACGAATGCTGTTCTGAACTCTCTTTCTCGGGGACCTTGTTCTCCGGAAACTTTTTCCCAAGGAAGAATCAATGCGTAATGAAAGGAACACCAATATTACACGCCTTGAAAAGTTTTACTCAAGCATCCGAGTGAAGCGTCCACGTCCAACTTAGAACGCACCACTGAAAATCACTTGTCACTAGATAGAGACCGACGTTTGACCGAGCACTAAATCCCTTGCGTAACAATGTATAAAGATCCTTAATTGTAATTGCAAGTCAAGGTGTATCTCCCATGGCATTGCTGCACCTACAATGTCCACCATGTATACTGTATACTATTTGTCTTGCGTTAAGATATACTCTCTCTCTCTCTCTATATATATATATATATATATATATATATATATATATATATATATATATATATATATATATATATGGGAAAGATGCTGTGTGTTCAGTTGCGTACGGCTACACTAAACGTTTACGATAACGTATATTCGATAGTGTTTGTGTTTTAATTTTTTTTCTACAAATTTAAATCACTTGAAATTTTAGGTATGTGTTTTTCAAAATTAAGCGAATTTATGAAAAATATCAAAAGACAAGTTTATATGAAATAAATTGATTAAAATACCCTCAAAAATTTTGGGAGGTATTTTTGTCATTTTTTTTTGGGAAATATTTTTTTTATATTTTTATTAGGTGTGTATTGATAAGAAGAACTCATGTTTAAAATTTCAAGTGATTTGGATTTGTAGAAAAAAAAGTAAAATTCAAACACTATCGGACATTTGTGAGCGTCAGATCGGCTACAGAATGACCCAAATTCAATCTGGACCATTCGCGTATGGGTATACCGTGACTGTTTATATATATATATATATATATATATATATATATATATATAAAGGGATATTTCAAACTTCACTATATATATATATATATATATATATATATATATAGAGGGATATTTCAAACTTCATAATCCTTTAAATTACAAAGGTTTAAGACAGAGAGAGTTGTGAAGGGTGGATTTAATTATTTGGTTGTTTATTTTTTTTAAAAAAGTTATTCGTGGGATTTGTAAAGGGTATTTTTATTATCTCCATAAGGGGTAAAATTGAAATTTTAATTAAAGAATCAAGGTATTCTACAAATAAAGTTTCATGACATTAATTTTCAGAATGCCATTGTATTTTTGTAAAAATTTTAAATTTGTCTTTGTTTAATGGTAAAGTTATATATTTAAATAATTCTTTAATAAAAAAATAATGATTGTTTTGAGGGGTGATTATCTCTAAACAGATTTATATATATATATATATATATATATATATATATATATATATATATATATATATATATATATATATATATATATAGATTAGTGATTATGACCAGCTTGGTAGGCTTTAGCTCACTTTGTGTGTGAGAAAGGACCCCTAGTTTGCATAGTCCATACTTGAATGTTATAGGAAAAATTTCGAGGGCAATGTGATAGGTACCGAGTTAGGTTCAATCATGTTGTAATTTGGCGTTAACCAATCCACGGTATTTATTTGTTGGGAAATGACCTTGTGAGAACCTCCCACATCCATTTGTACATGATCCATTTGTTGGGAAATGACCTTGTGAGAACCTCCCACATCCATTTGTACATGATCCAAAAGGATCACCATTAAATTTGTCATAGATCTTTGGAAAAGTCAAGTGCCACATCAATGTGATAACTTTTATATATATCTATATCAAATTTAATGGTGATTCTTTGAGGACTTACACATAAGTGTGGGAGGGTTTCATAAGATCATTACTCATATTTGTTTACTTAATTATCTATTTTTCTTCTAAACATTTTGACATAAAATTTAGGGTATTTTATCTTTTCACATGGGCATGTCCAACTAAAGTAAGAAAAAATATTTTTGATAAGGAAATGACCAAAACACCCTATAACGTATCTAGTCATTTTATTTTATTTATTTTATTTAGTTTTTGTTGGGCTTTCCCTTGCAAGGTGTTTATGACCAGGGCTGGCCTTGACCTCAATAGGTTTGGCCCAGGCCCAATATGCATTGGGCCAAAATTGGTCCTAGCACTATTAGGTTGAGGTCAGTCCAAGCTAGGCTAGATAAAATAAAAAAGATAATAGAGAAAAAGATGAAGAAAAAGAGGGCTGAACCACACCAGCCTTGTTGTGACCTAGGCCCAAGCTTGGGTCTGGACAGGCCTTGGGCTACATTTTGTAGTCCAGGCCCTAGATTTTTGGGACCAGGCTGACTAGGCTGGGTTGTGCCACTAGATCCATTGCTACCCCTATCATGATCCAAATTTATTTTCAAGTTGATTTGTAGAGAAATTTAAAATTAAAACTGTGTTAGAGGTGACATTGTCATCCGAGCTATCCAACTATCCCTTTAAATCCAGCTGATAATAACAGGGACATATATTTTCTACCTCGGTGCATTGTGGTTTCAATTCATATTTTCCATTATAAAATATGCCTTGACTTCATTATGTGCAAGATGAATTAGTTTTTCAGAAGAGTAACGCTGGTGACTAGCCCTAAGATGCAGCAACTTTTTGGTTTTCTTTGGTCTACGTTAAACGAGTAGCAACGTTGTTTTTAATAATGACCGACCATTATGCTTCCAAGCAATGATATCCCTTAATTATTCGGAGCAACGGCCGTCGTGCCTGAAAATCGCCATCGCTTCTCATTTCTGTCTCCCCTCTGTTCTCTGTTCCCCAATAAAACATGACAAACCCTCTTTCTCGTCACATGTAGTAGCCTTCCTACAAACGTAAGGGGAGAGAGAGAGCGTTATTTAGAGAGGGAACCTACAAAAGGAGAGAGAGAGGAGCACTACTTGAAAAGAGCACATTCTTTAGAGGGAGGAGGGGAGCATTTTTTTTGGGGGAGCGAGAGCGTAAGACAGAGATGAAGCATTCTTTAGAGAGGGAAAGAGATAATTATTGAGAGAGAAGATCATTCCTTAGAGAGTGAAACAAGCTTTCAAGCGGGAGAAACCAGTTTTAAAATCCGCCGTCCAATGCAACACAAACCGGATCTTGTCCCCTAAAAAAACCCGTCCCTCACCCTCTCATCTTCCCTTGAAATACCCTGCAAACTCTCTTCTCATCAACAAATCCAACTCCATTCACTCAAATCTAGAGAGAGAAACTAACTTCATTTCAAGTAAACCCGCCCTTGAATCTGGAGAGAGAAACATGGAGAGCAAGGCTCCAGTTTCCAACCCAAGAGAGAGGCACGGCCCTCGAAGCGTGGTCCCAATTGAGCCAGACACCATTCTCTCTTCTCAATTCCCAGAATCCCTCATAGAGAGAGAAGACCCTTTCTTCTCTTCTAAAGTCTTGAAAAGAGAGCCATCAAAGGCCTTCTCTTCTCGAGTCTACTACCGAGCCCCTGGAACGGTTCCCTTCAATTGGGAAACTCATCCCGGGAAACCCAAAATCTCGCTGGAAAATGACATCGCATGGCCGGAAGATGACATCCTCCCACCACTTAGCCCACCTCCTAAGCTTCAAAGCCTAGAGCTTCGCACGTGCCAGTCCCACCAGCACGTGAAAAAGTCGAGATTGGGGATTTTCAGATTGGGGAAGAGGAGAGTTTGTGATCCTGTTAAGGAGGCATGTGTTGTAAAGGAATTCGAGTCATGGGGATCGTCGAGTCAGTCGGGAAGCTCCGAGTCTTCCCTATTTGGGAGCGAGCCGCATGAAATAGGGCACGTGGGGGGCTTGGAGGAGACTTGTGTAGTGAGAAGCTGTGTTCGTTTGAACTTATCAAGTATTTTTAGCAAGGTGGTTAGAAGGTCGAAGTGAATAGATGGCTGAGATTGAGTCTAATAGTATGTGTATGCATCATAAGGGTTGGTTATGTACTTTAATTTTTAAAGTAAAAGTTCGAGGAGTTTATATTTTATTGGCAAAAGAATTCATAACAAGGACTTAGGTTGTGGTTCTCTCATTAAGGTTGGGGAATTGGAATTTCTTGCACAAAACATATGTTTGTTTGGAGTGTTAAAATCTCACATAGGGCACTGGGAATATTTGTATATAGCATTAAACATAGTATGAATGTTACTATAAATCTGTAAAGGATAAGAGTGCTATTTTTTTTTTTTCATGTTGCCCTGTGAATGTAGAAAAGAGTGCTCCACGAGCTGTCAGAGAAATCGATAGACAAATTCACAGCCCTATAGAAATCCTACATCCTATAGAAATCCTACATGATTAGGGTTAAGATTGGGTAAGAAGATAGAATGTATTAGGACGTTTCTCAGAATTTTTCTCTAGGGTTCATAACTACAATGTGCTATAAACAAGAGGATGTTACTCTAGAAATCAATTTTCCATTTACCATTCCTCTATGAGAAAAAACTTATGGTTTTAGTTGACTGTCATGACTTCAAAATATATGAAACAGAATTATTTTATGAGCTATTTCCATTTATATTTTAACTTTAGTTGTGGGTTTCTGGTAAAATACTTCAGAAATTCTTTGATGCAATGTAAGTTCATATACTTCTTTTTTAATGGGCTCCAAATTCATTTAATTAGTGTAGACAAAAAATTAAAATGCAATAAAACATGTGACCTTCTAGAAATCAACACTATGCGTGGATGATTGATTTGAAACCAAACCAGCCGTTCGATTGTATATAATTCATTCATCTGTTGGATTGTAATTCATTCAAATGGGGGGCCTTTTTGGCCTTTTGAAGGATAAAAGTAAATGAGAATGAAGAGAAGAGGTACGTAGGGCCAATCATGCTTTCATTGAGATTCGAACTCAAGACCTCCCGCTTACTAAACGGGTGCTCTAACCAACTGAGCTATGAAAGCTTGTTATTCTTATATTGGGCTCGCTATCCCAAAACCATGTAAAACCCTCGAAGCCAAAACACTATTTTCTCCTTTGGGAGCATAAGATTATGAATTTCAGAGTATCCTTAGCTTCATAATGTGTTTTAAAATCCAAGTGACTGTATCATCGTAGGTTCGAGCAGACCCATCCTGATCGTTGATCAAGGGCTTAATGATCGTTTGTAGTGGACATTGGTCTAAAAAAGTTTGAATAATATTTTTAATTTGAAAAATAGGAAATAGAAAAAATAAAAAATTAAATTTAGTGAAATTGTGCGATGCAGTCATTCCAGATCACCTGATTCCTAGACATACTCACTTGGTTCTCTGATAGAATTGGATGAGTATGTCAAAATTAGATTGATTCTCTGTTCCAACTAGAAACGAGGTTCATCCACACCTATTTCCAAGCCGAATTGCTGATTCTCGACCTGTCATTTCGAATAACGACCTCAGTGGTAAACTGCCTCATGAGTGGATCATAAATGCAAGTTGTGGTCCACTAACCCTTTTGTTTGCATCTCAATCACCTTGATCACCTCTTTCCCACAATAATTTGGGTATTTTTGTTTCATCCTATTGTGGGAAATAATTCCTAATCAGAGAAAATTCTTAATTAGATAGAGATGCGCCTTATGTCTAGTAATTAGTGGAATAAGTTAGAAATTGATGTTTTTCCTTTAGGTGGGAAGGGTTAGAACAGTCACTCCTCTTGTGTCATTAATGGAAGAATTCGGAATCAAGTTTCATCTTATAGGTGGGATTGAGAAGGCTTTCAGTTTGAGAATCATCTCATATGTAAACAAAAAATGTTTGAGAAACAACATTAAAACAATATTTTTGGATGGATTTTTTTAGGTGCATCTGTTTATTTTCATATATATATATATATATATAAAAATGGTATTAAGTGCGATCTCAGAAGTGCTTTGTAGGTATGGAGTAGTTTTAGGGTCAGCCTAGATAAGGTTACACTACTTTTCTTGTCAATATTATCGTGCCAACTTTGAGAAAAATGCAGCCTTCACTTAGCCACATGGAGCACGTTATGCCCTTAGATAAAGTGGGTGGGGCCACCTTTAAGAATCGAACGGTCTTGATTAGTTAATGTCAAAATTTTGGAAAAGGCAAAGGGAGAAGTGTCATTTTTCAAAATGGCAAAGGGAAAGTGTCATTTTTCAAAAAAAAGCTGAAGAATTTCGGCTCCTGACTTTTCCTTAACGATTCAAAAACCAGTTTGATGTGCCATTTGATGGGCAATTGGGAATTTGATGAAAACAAGAAGGAAATAGTTTATATATAGCCGAGGCTCTAAACAATCAAATTAGAGCCTACCTAAAAATTTCACTAGAAGAGGTTGTTTTGATGCCCAAATATCTTCAAATTGATCATCTTGATATCAAGATGTATAGAGATGAGAAAAAAATGGATTTCAAGGTTTGGAAATAGTGTATCTTGTAACGTATTTTTAGACTGTCAATTTTGAAGATTTTCAAGTTTTTGTAGTCTGCTCTATGTACATTATTTTTGAAGCTTTAAATTTTATAATTAATGATTAAAATATATTTTAAGGCTATCACAAAGATTTTTAATATTAAAACCATATTTCTCTATACTATTTAAAAGTAGGCTCTAATTTGATTGTTTTGAGCCTTGACTCTATACAAACGGCACCCCAACAACAATAGGCTAGTTGAAATTAGATCTATAAATTTAGGATAAAAGATAGTACAAATAATAAGTATAAATTATAATTCATCATCATTTGAGCATGCTATTTGAGGTGGCTAAATATAATATAAATTATAATTGCGGTTTGATTAAAATTTTCAAAAAAAGGTTGGAGAATTTTGGCTCCTAACTTTCCTTAATGCTTAAAAACCTAGTTTGATGTGCCATTTGATGGGCCGTTTAAAATTTGATAAAAAAAACAAAATTCTAATTGAAATTAGATCTAAAAAATATGGATAGGATAAGATAGTACAAATAATAAATGTGAACATATTTCATCATGAGCTTTGTCGTGCTATTTGAAGTTGACTAATTTCATAATTGTGGTTTACAATTTTGTTCAAAAAGTAAAGATTTAGTCATTTTAAGGAAAACGAAAGTTGAAGCCTTGGTCATGTTAGGTTATATTCCGATACAGGCAAAAATTCAATGGACTTGGTTAAATGTGGATTAGAATGTAGTTAAAAAGCTTGGATGAAAGTTGAACGACAAGGTAGAGAGAAGAAGATAATAAGCATCACCTAAGTGAAAATGGGCCCAAATTTTCTTAAATTTTCATAAAATTTGAATTTGAAAATTGAAGTTTCAAACTAGACTCCTCACTTTTTATCCATATTTAATTGAAAATTGCAAATCAGATGGCAGTTCAATTTTATGAAAATCCACCTAAATAAAATACGGCTTGAACAGGATGAGCTCTAAACGTTGTATATCTATTTGCACGAGGGTTTTGAAACCCCAAAATCTGAATCAAGACTCATATCTGGATTGGATTTGGTTGGTGGGTGATCTTGGTCCTCCACCCTCCAAAATTGCCTGGTATCCTTATTTTATTAATTTATTTCAACGAAATTTTGACGATTTAGTTAGTTCAAATTGCTGATATGGACGATCTAGATCCCGTACAAGGAGTGGACGATCCAAAAGCCGTTCTATCCTAGTTTGAAATCGACAATGTAGACATGGGTTAAAATAGAGCAGGAGAAAACCTTAGCCGGAATCGAAAATGAAAAAGGAAAAAGAATCTAGTTTTTGTCACCTATCATGAAGAAGAAAAGATGATAAGACTGGAAACCATCCTAATTCATAAACCTACATGGGCAGACTACTTTGACTATATTATTTATTCATTTAAAGAAATGCTTGATTGTCCTTACTCTTCTGCGTAATACCAAAGTTCCCCTGTGGCCTGATACGCGCTTGTTGCCTTTGTCTATTTCAACTCTCTTGATAACCCACATATAAGTTAAAGTCCTTCATTTAAAAAATGCCGGCTCGGCATGGAATTGTCGGGTCCAATTTGGGAATCAGTCACCCCGTGTTGATTCTATTAATATATAGAAAATTGTCCACTTCTAGAAGAGAATTGATGATTTACTATAGAAAAACGTTATTTTATTATAGTAAAAACGTCGTTTTGCTACAGTAAAAACACTGATTTACCAATCCGGACTGGTTTTTTGCTGGTTCACTATTTTTGCACATGTTTTTTGCAGGTTCATTATTTTTGAACATGTTTTTTGCCGGACTGGTTTTTGGCCGGTTCACTATTTTTGCACATGTTTTTGCCGGTTCATTTTTTTTTGCATAACAAAATAGCCATCCGGATTGCTAATTCATTGATCTAGACCGATTTTTGCGATGCCCGATCCAGGTCACCGATCTATTTTTTAAATCACTAATTAGAGTACAAGCTGTAAACCTTAAGTAATCAAATTAACGCATGCCTTTAAATTTCATAACTAGGTGTGAAAAAATGTTTTTAAGGTCTGAAAAACAGTGTAGATCAAGCAGATCTATAAACACTAACAAATTTTGAAAATAGACATATCAGATAATATGATATACTATTTTTAAAACTTGAAATACTTTTTTTTTCGATATCTATATATCTTGAGGCATAGGTGATCTATTGAAGGGTTATTTGACACGGGAACAACCACTTTGAGTAAGTTTTTAAGGTGCCCCTTACGTATATACCTTGTATAATTCTTTTATAGTATGAGTTTGATACCTTATATACTTTTTTTTCTAAATTGAATGCATTTGTGAAGTTTATTCTTTTGTGAAGGAATTCTCAACCGTTGTAATTTACAATGGCCAAGGAGTTATGATACTAATAGAAATCAGGTTTTTTTTGTTTTTTTTTTTCTTTTTTTTTAATTTTAGAAAAAATTATTTGAGATTTTAGTTTTTTTTTTGAAGTTATTATTGTCTTATTTAATTGTAGAGAATTAAAAAGTAGAATAATAAATTATTTATCGGAGTTGGTTATGACATATTTTTGTGAGGACATAGTTTCTGTTTTTGATAAGCATCATGAAAAGGAAAAAGAAAGAAAGAGATAAAAAAGAGATTGGAATTGAGTACAGAATTTGGGACTTGTTAAAAGATCTTTAGGGTAGACTCATTTGCGGACTTAGAGTATAATCTCTCAACCTTTTTCATTTTTTTTTAAAACATTTAACAATAATTTTTCATTAATGGGATAAAAAATAACACGGAAGTAATAACAAAGAAAGACACAAGGAAAAAAAAACCCTTTTCATTTTTATTTTGATTATTTTGATTATTGTTTTCTCCCTGCATCAAATTAGTTTTTGTATGATATACTGCGATGGTGACTCGAATATGATAACACCATTGGTGTTATACACTATCAATTTGTTCCATGGATTGTGGAGATACACTTTAATTCTTTATCTCCAACATCTATACTACATTCAGCGCAGCAGAGGCAAGTCTTATTGTGTAGTATACCACCACAATATCATTTATTTGTAGTATATGGAGGTCGCAATTAATATTAATTGCTAGATGTGTAATCAAGCAGGATGTGTATACTATTTCACATTCGAAATCCAAACAGTAACTCTCAAATTTTGAATTAAGAAATAACAGGCAGCTTACCACCTAATTTTGCACTTGATGGTTAGGGTGATTGTAACCTTTTTGTATAATAGCTATTACTCATTTATTATTCTTTTTCGTAGTGATGTTCTTTTGACTATTGAATAGTCTTGTGCATCGTTATAAAAACCTGGAATGTGAGGTGAATTATTGACCAACAAATTTGTGTTGGTTCATTGGATAGCGATCTAGATCGAACCAAACTGCTGATCAATTTTTTTTAAAAAATGATTGATATAAAATAAAAAATAGAATAGGGGTTTGTAGGTGGGGATTTAGAAGGGACTTAATAAAACATTAGATAAGATTTAAGAAAGGGAAAAAGGAAATATCTTAGGCAGTTTCATGGGTGAATTAGCACCAAGTCCCGTACCATCTTGAAACTGGTTTGATCTCCGATCAACGATACATTAGAAATCACTGGATTTTAAAACACTGGTATGGCATACAATCCCACTTTGAAAAACCTTCAACAAAAGGCCAGGATCCTGCAAATACTAAATAAACTCTTAACGGATAAATTTTAAGAAATGCAACATTTTTCTTGTAGCAACTAGTACCTCTCTGGAAACCTCTCTGGAAAAGGCTCTGAGGTTGTGGTGGTAGCACTCCCACACATAATTGTGAAAGGAAAGTATATAATGTATATCCGATTAATATAGAAGGTGTATATTGTAATCAGTAAATATGAGAAGGGTAGGATATTATGTCATGTATTTTATGGTAAGTTTGGGTATAATTTAGTTGTCTATGATTTAGTTTCTATTAGTATCATCTATAATTTTTCTATAAAAGATAAGTCTGAGCATTCATATCAAATAATCGACACATGGAATCTATTTAGAGAAACTTGAGACTTTTCACATGGTATCAGAGCGAGGTTGCACCGACTAGGCGAGCAACAGACTCCTTGTACCTGAAGTATTATTGTCGATAATACTTCAGGGATGATGATTGCACTGACTGGGTGAGCAACAGACTCCTCTTCCCTGAAGTATTATCATAAATAATACTTCAGGAATGAGGAATGAATACAGCTAAGATGAACTTCGCTCTGATATCATGTGAATAAACTGTATTCCGAGCCTTAAGCCCCCCATGAAAGGTGTATTTCAGAGCATATTGAAGATTTTATAGGATTACGAAGCTGTGTACTATTAAAGAAAGTAACATATGCAATGAAACACTTTCGTTTTTTCTAGGACGCTTTGTTCTTTTGGGGCTCACGATTTCCTCTCAAAGGGGGAGTGTGAAAATTATGGAAACCTATACTTATTTTTGGGTACAATATTTTCCTTCCTTTTATGTGTACCCATATTAAGAAAGTATTTCATTGCATATGTTACTTTCTTTAATAGTACACAACTTTGTAATCTTATAAATTGGGGCTCCTCACATCTTCGATATACTCTGATATATATCTTTTATGGGGGCTTAAGGCCCATAATACAGTTTCTTCACATGGTTTCAGAGCGAGGTTCATCTTAAAACTAAAGATGCTATGAAAGAGAGCAGTTGGAGTTTGAACACCAAGTTACGGAACGAGCAGTTTGATCTTTATGTGTCTACTCAGATTGCTTGATCAACAAGCACAGAAAGCAGTGGAGAACTAACAAGCCTTGAGAACATATGGCTTCAGGAACTCTTGGAAAAGATCAAACAATTAGAGAGTCGAAACGCGACTCGGTCTGGAGACAGATCAAAGAGTCAAAACATGACTTTACAAAGAAACATATCAAAGAATCGAAACACGACTCGGCAAAGAGGACAGATCAGAGAGTTGAAACATGACTCGACAGAAGTTGTATCGACTGAGTGAGCAACATACCTGTCGCTTCATGGACGAGGAATTGATACAACTAAGATGAACCTCGCTGTGATACCATGTGAAGAAACTGTATTTTGGGCCTTAAGTTTTCAAGACGAGTCTGTTGCTCACCTAGTCTATGCAACTTTTGTCGAGTCATGTTTCGACTCTCTGATCTGTCCTCTATGCCGAGTTGTGTTTCGATTAACTGATCTGTTTATTTGCCGGGTCGTGTTTTGCCTCTCTAATTGTTTGATCTTTTCCAAGAGTTCTTGAAGCCATACGTTTTCAAAGCTTGTTGATTGTCTATTGCTGATCAAGCATATGCACCTGAAGATCAAACTGCTCGTTTCGCGACTTGGTGTTTAAACGCCAGCTGCTCTCTTTCATAGAATCTTGAGTTTGAGAGGGAGTGTGAAATGAAAGTATATATTGTATATTCGGTTAATATAGAAAGTGTATATTGTAATAAGTAAACATGGAAAAGGTAGAATATTGTATCTTGTATTTTATAATAAGTCTGGGTATAGTTTAGGTGTTTATGATTTAAGTTCTATTCGTGTCATATGTAATTTGTATGTAAAAGACAAGTCTTTGTATGCATATCAATTAATGGACATAGAGAGTCTCTTCAATGAAACTTGAGACTCTTCACAATAATTACCACGGTGTGGTTTTCATTTCCACGGACACCACCCCCACTAATACCTTAAAAAAAAAAAGCTCTCTTAAACCATTTGAAAAAATGGATAACATTGAATTACCCCATAAAACACTAGTACCTCGTGCCTGTTGGAATAAAAAAAGAAAGAAGAGCATCATCGAGTTACCACGCAGGGTTAAATTTGACATTTGATAAAGAATAATGGGTTTCTTTAGTCCTTTACCCCTCCATTAGAACTTTTCCATATGGTTGCCTCACTGTAAAGGCTAAAATTACACTTGGGTGTATAGGAATAATTTCAGGCATGTAGAGCATAGAGATGGGGAAAACCAAGAGGAAATCATTAAACCAGCAAGGTGAAATTGAAGAGGAAATGGATGAAATCAAAGTGGGCAATAATCCTAAGAAGAGAGGGAGACCCAAGAAAATCATGGTTAAAGAAGAGATAGAAACTTCCATGTTGTGCACAGGTGAAACTATTCTAGGAAGAGAAGATGGTGAAGAAAGAGAGAGAGAGAGAGAGGCTCATGTGAGATGCAAAGGCGAAGAAAGATTGGAGAGGTCTTCTTCTTCCAATGAAGATGCAACTGAAGAGAAGGGTAAAGAGAAAGCCAAGAATATAGGGCCTAAAGGAACAAAGAGTGGAGGTAGCAGGCGTAAAAGCCAACCAAAAAGGGCAGCTCAGTAATCTCTCCCCCTCTCTCTTGGCTCAATTTAATGTTTTTATGGGTGTTTGCTTCTTTTTCTCAATTTTAAATGTTGTTATGGAGGGATATTACAAGTGTTTTTTTTGGCTTTCTCAGATCAATAAAACAAGCCGAGAAGAGAGAGAGATAAATAAAACAAGCAGAGAGAGAGAGAGAGAGAGAGAGAGAGAGAGATCCACCATCTAGTCCTATTGATTGTCAGGAGAGAAAGAGAGAGAGAAGAGAGAGAGAGACACCATGTTGCCCTTTGATTGAGAATATATAATAGCATTCCTCGACGGTTTAAAACCTTCACTCCATCCAAGCATTCCTCGACGGTTTAAACCCTTGACTCCATCCAAACCATGTCTTCTACTAAGCAAAAGCCCAAATCTCCACCGTCCATTATAGTTAACGGATGGTGGATTCCCACGGTTTACCATGGTACATCCACCATCAATGTACATCACACTTCATTAATTCCTCGACGGTTTAAACCCTTGAATTCATCCAAGCCATGTTTACTACTAAGCAAAAGTCCAAATCTCCACCGTCCATCATGGTAACGGATGGTAGATTTCCATGGTTTACCATGGTACATGCACCATCAATGTACATCACACTTCATTGATTCATTTTCTTCGTTAATAATCTCAAAACTAATGAAATGGTCTTTTAGATGACTTCACCTTCTTAATTTCGAAAACTTTAAAGATTTTTTTTGAAATGATTCATACTTGTGGCCTTTACTCCATTTTACCCTTAGGATGACTTTTTGTTTTTGATGGATGGTATTGATTAACTTTCATTTTTATTTTTTCTCTTTTTCTTTTTGGCTTAGTCGGTCAGCTTGTATTTCTCTTTGTTGATTTAATTGCATTTTTCAAGACGAAAATTAGTTGTATTTAATGCAAGAATCAATAATTGGTCCGTTGGGTTTATGTGGCCTTTAAACACCTTATGAGAGCTTGTATGAGCATAAACTCAGGGGGGAGTGTGGTCCTCTTGTGGATCATACTAGGCAAATGCAATTTGCCGATGCTCGGACTAGACTCGACGTGCTAGGCCAGTCGAGTTTGGAAAAAACTCAAGGTACTTGGGCATAGGGATCTACCGAGAAGGGTTTAGTGAGGTAGCCCTTGATGAGGTCGGAGTATGCCCAGATGAGAGCCAAGGGGCTGTGTAGCCATTGCGTGTAATGAATAGCCTTTAGAGATAGGGCTAAAACCTCATCATTATATCATCACACGACATTTACATAGATAAACGTTTTAAGATTCGCCAATGAGGGTGAAGCGCATACATGTTCGAGAGATTACCCTTATGCACCATAGAATCATGGTTGCATCATGGTTTGGAGGACCATGATTTTTTTGTCTTTAGGGAAGTCCATAAACTGATATTGCGTCCCCTGGTCTTTTGGTTGACATTGGTGGTCCAATCATGCGCTCCTGTCATGAGAACTGCTGGGTCAGTTTGAGAAAGCTAGACAGATCGTGATTCGCAGTTGAAGGTGAAGTGCTCCCATGTATTGATAATTCCTAGATCTAACGGATTCGGTTCCCATCAAAATTAATTAGCTGTAATTAATTTTATGATATATGATTTTTAGAATGTTTAATTGAATTTTTGTGAATCTTATGATATTTTAATGTCATCATTTGGATTTATAAATTAAGAGAAAATAGTTTTTCAATGTTTTAAATAAAATATAAGATTTAAAAATTTTAAACGTGAAATAAAATATTTTATAAAAATATATAAGACCTCCATAAAATGTAGGGCCAAAAATTTAAAAACATGTGGATTAGGTGGGGCCTACACGTGGCCCCCAAAAAAGGTGGCATGCCCCACCCATTCACATATTCTTATTGGGAAGAATGATTATCGCTTGTTTGTTGGCTTATCTTTTGGGAATACCAACATGATAATGTTGAATAGTTGAAATATTTAGTAAATCTTTGAAACAAGATTGATTGATCCAATAAATAAAGATTAGATATATTAAAATAGGAAATAAAATATGTACTTTCTTTATTTAAATATTTGATGGGAATAGATCTAGGAAATGAAGGATACGGCTTTAGCTCATCTCTTTGAATCTTGAAGGTAGATTAAAGAGATGGAAGGCTCAAATCTCTCACCCCACAAGTCTCTTTAGAGCGATGGTCAATATTTAACGATACGAATTGAAGCAAACCCCAAGGTATATAAAATCTATAAAAAGAGGTCTCCCCTTTTATAAAATTATATATAAAAGGAGGTCTCCTTCTTTATAAAATTACGTACGTATTCTCTCTCTCCCTACCCAAATTTAGTTGTCTCTTTGGATTACCATAGTCCAAAGGGGAGGCATGCCCCAATTTTGGATTACTATAATCTAGAGGGGAGGCATACCCCAATTTTGAAGCACGCATCAAGCTTTATCATCTATCTCTCTCAAGTCTTTCTAAGAGGCACGTCCAAGTTTTCTGGATGCACGCTCAAGCTAAGGTTAGCTTGGATTTGATTTTTGGGTAGCAAAGGGGAGGATCCCCTTGCTAATAGATCTCTCCCTCTCTTTTTGATCTATTTCTCATTTCTCAAAAGATTCTCTCCCTCTTTTTTTGATTTATATCTCATCTCTCAAAAGATAAAGCCAAAGGGGTGAGGAAGATTAATATTTTGAGTTTTTAGGTAGTTGGTTTTAGATTGAGATCCATATGCCATATTGAGAGGGTTTTGCCATATATAGGAGAATCAAGAGATCGATCATAGATCTTGAGCACCATCGGAAAAAGTCTTTTAAGATCTTGGATTTGTGAGTTTTTTTTTCTTTGAAGCAAGAGTTATTGTAATAAGACTACTGTAAGTAATCTTTGTTAAATGAAAGGAAAAAAAAAAAAGATAAAAAGAAGAAAAAAATAAAAATAAAATATATTCCCCCACAAGATCACATTAATCTTTCTTTCATGGCTGCACTCTTTATAAATCAAAGGATTGTCCACAAAGAGAATATATATCTTTTGTATATGAAGGTCATTAGATGTTAAATTGGATGGCTAGGGGTGAGTCACAAAATCAGATAATTTTTCTTTTTGGAACTTAGTGTCTATTTAGTTAGAAATTTAAGGAACAAGATCCACCCATTAAATGTCAAATTAGATAGGTGGGGTGAGTTATAAAGTTGAGAATTTTTTTTTGGGAACTTTGTGTCTTTTCAATGATGCTCTTACTACTAGTTATTTTGAAATTTATGGGACAAGAATGATTATGACCTCCATATATAAAAGATAAATAGTTTTTTTGTAGACAGTCTCATAAATCAAATTCACTTCGCCCATAAATCTTAGAACCATCAGTTATTGCATCATGCACCTCATAAGCCCAGTGTTTTAAAAATCTTCGCGGTCATATGAATTGGGGCTTTAGAAATCCCATTTAGATAAGCACACCGGTTCTAGGATAGATGAATCGGACTAATTGTCAATGTGAGAAATGGTCTTGAAAAATTAAATAAAAGTTGTAATTTTAAAAATAAAAATTAAAAAATAGTTGATAACATGGGGATTCGGGTGATTTGGATTGTCTGATTCCCTAATAGACTTGCTTGATTATGTAATAGAACTACACAAGTCTATAGGAATCTGACAGATTTCCAATTCTGACCAGGAACTAGTTACCAAGGACTCTCAATCTGGACCGGTGAATTTTGAAACATTGGTGTTCGTAAAGCATAAACATGGATGTGGAAGTGAAGGCAACCCGGTTGAGTGATGGCTTTGTGAAATAGGTACAACAGAATAATGATTCACATTTGAATGTTGGTTTGATGCTTGTGATGTTCAACCGTATCCAATTAATTGGTTTTTATTATTATATCAAATTAATTGGTTTTTTTATTTGATTATATATGTATATATTTTAGCACTTCAGTGAGAAAGGAGTCTGCTAGAAATACAACTCAAAGATTATAGTTGTATAGATCGGGCTGAACTAGCAGTCTGACCATTTAGACTACAGATTGGTGCCTTGGCCGATCTAATCTAAATTAAAAATTAAGTTTGATAAAAGAACCAGTCAAAACTAGACCGGCCGGTTTGGACTTGTTCAACCGGCTAAACAAAGAGGGCGATTTTTTTGTACTGTATTACATATTTTTAAAAGGATTTTCCACAAAGAGATCATTTATCTTTTGTACATGGAGGTCATAATAATTCTTGTCCCTTAAATTTCAAAATGGGTGGTTGTAAGAGCGCCATAGACACATTTCCAAAAAACAAAATTCTTGGATTTCTTGACTTACCTCAACGTATCCAATGTGATATCTAATGAGTGTGAATGTTTTGACCTCCATGTATAAAAGACAAATAATATCTTTATAAAAAACAATCACATTTTTAAATAATATTTATATTATTTAATATGTTGAAAAATGTAATAAGACCAATTCAAACTGTTTTCATTGAACCACAAGTTAGATATCTTTAGCTTCCAACTGGACTTTTGAAGTACGTGGGATTTGTCCCTTCTTCTTTACCATTTTTATATGGCTTAATACCAAATTTCACATGAGTGTTGATTGGTTTGCACTTTTCCATTTTGAATTTCTACATACCGTTCCTTGGTAAGAAGACTATGAGGTTTATAATTAGGGGCTGGTGTGTGACCCATTCGTCAGTGTGTGAGAGTTGTTAAATGGAGTGGTGAGGGTGAAGGTGTTAGTTGTGTATGTAGTAGGGATCGAATGGGGCATGTGAGTTAGTGTTGTTAGAGATATTATGTTAGTGTTAGTAAATGAAAATATGAGTGTATATCTCTATTTGTCCAAGTGATTGTGCTAGGCTTTGCTACAAGCGGTATTATATCTTCCAAAAATTCTTACAAGTGTTATTAGAGCATCAATCTTTTCTCGTATTGCAGCCTGTTATTCCGCAACTCAGTTTGCCGCATCAAACGAGGCTAGTACCACATTGTACAAGTGATACTTCCTTTACATGGCTTTCCGGATTTGCGAAGGTATTTGCAGTCGCACTTTGCTGACCTCACCTTTTTTTTTTCTTTTTTAACTCAAAGAGATTCCGGCCCATCCCTTCTGGGACCCTGCTTAAGAGGGACCAACACCCGGTCATGGCCCTTTTTTATCTTGAATACTAAATAACAAGAGTTACATTGAAGTAGAGTGGACCAAAGGACCACAGTTACATTTGCAGCTTTTTGGCAATAGTGACATGTAAAGTGTTCTTGATGGGATTTGTTCAGACATGTTGATAAAGATGGGAAGAAAACAATAGAAAAAAATATTGTAAAAAAATGATGGATTGAAAGAATAGGTAATCTAGAGCCTTCTAAATTGAAAATTGGTTCCTCTCTTTGGAAAGTTGGTATGGAACCTCTATAAATAAATAAATAAAAAAAAAAACCATGGAAGAGAGAGCCTTGCGAATGAGTAGTATGTGTAGAAAAGTGTAGAGGAGTGAAAAAAAGTGGAGTGCTTGTAGAACACAACAATCTCTTCTTTGGTGTAAAGCTCAATTTTTAAAGTAATAGCAAGTGAGATTGAAAGATAAGAATATTATCTCTCTTCCTATAGTTCTTTGATATTGTTATTTGAATTTATTTTTCAGTCTTATATAAATCAAACCCCCATCATCTGGTATCAGAGCGGTTGTATATTTGCTTTAAAACTTTTTCTTGATATTCCATTACAATGTCTTTTGTTAATCAACCTCAAATTCCTAAGTTAAACAAAAAAAATTATGATAATTGGAGTATTTAAATGAAAGTTCTTTTGGGCTCTCAAGACTTATGGGAAATTGTACAGAATGGTTTTGAAGAACATGAGAGCCAAAAAAGAGAGAGAAAGAGTGTGCAGTGAGAAAAAAAATTGTGGAGTGCTTGTAGAAGGCAGCAGTCTCTTCTTTGGTGTAAAGTTCAATTTTTGATATAATAGGAACTGAGATTGAAAGATAAGTATATTCCCTCTATTGCTATAGTTCATTGGTATTGTTATTTGAATTTATATACATGAACAAGAATGAATATGTTTCAGACTATTTTTTTCAAATTTTCGTTGTAGTAGACCCAATCAAGAGAAATGAAAAAAAAATTGATGATGAAAGTGTGTTTGAGAAAATCTTAAGATCTATGGTTTCTCGATTTGAACACATCGTAATTGATGAATCAAAAGATTTATCTTTACTGACTATTGAAGAGCCAATAAGATCACTTCAATCTCATGAGCAACAAATGAAACATAATACTAATGACTCTTTGGAGTAAGCATTGTAGGGAAAATTGACAGTAAAAGATAAGAAGTATAAGACAACTGCAAGAGGAAGAGGCCAAATATGAAGAGGTATTAGAAATAGTGGAAGGGGTTTTACAAATATAGGAGAGGAGGAGGAGGAGGAAGAAGTTTTCCAAATGGAAGTGAAAGAGAATGATGCTCATATTTGTCATGAGAAAGAGCTAAGGGAAAGTTTACACATCCCCACAATAGGCAAAGGTACGGAAGATCTAATATCCAATGCTAAAAATTGTAAATTGTTTTTGGATATTACAGTTATGAATGCAAAAATAATACTGAATATGAATGAAGATCAAGTAAATATTATTAATAGACATGAGTGTCAACTTTGCTATTAGCTTATAAAGAGGATGAGAAAATTGCAAAATAATACACGATATCTGGATACTGGAGCAAGTAATCACATATGTAGAACAAGAGAAATATTTGTAGATCTAAATCAGCCCATACAAGGAGATGTTTTCTTTGGAGATTTCTCAAAAACCCAAGTAAAAAGAAAATGAACAATTTTATTACAACAAAAATCGAGATCACCAATATATTTGTAATGTTTATTATGTTTCTGCCTTAAAAATAATATATTAAGCTTGGGTCAACTTTTGGAAAAAGCCTACGATATTTAATTGAAAGACTGTACTCTCTCTATAAAAGACAAAAATAATACAATGATTGCAAGGGTAGAGATATCCAGGATAGAGTATTTATTTTGAATATTAAAGTTTGTAAAAACAACATAAGAGGAGTTTTCCAATTGGACAGTCATGCAAAGCACCTAAGCTCTTGCAACTTCTGCATTTTGATGTGGCCTGACCATTTGGAATGTTATCAAATGGAAATAACAAGTATTTTCTAATTCTTATTGATGATTTTAGCAGAAAAGTATAGATTTATTTTTGAAAAGAAAGATAAGAAGTGTTTTAGATTTTTAAATAATTTGTAGCATATGTTGAAAGGCAAAGTGGATGTCCCCTAAAAGTTTTGAGGATTGATAGAGATAGAGAATACACCTCTAAGTGTTCAAGAATTTTTCAGGGAGAATGGAATTAAATACCAATTAATTGCAGCATACACCCCTCAACAAAACCGTATCTCTGAAAGAAATAATGGAACTATTTTAGAAATGGCACGAAGCATGTTGAAAGAAAAAAAATTGCCCAAGAGTTTTTGGGCTGAAGCAACCGCATATGCAATTTATCTCTTAAATGGATGCCTGACTAAAAATGTAAAATTCATGACATCAGAAGAGGCATGGAGTGGTTACAAGCATGGAGTTAAGCAGTAGAGACTATTTGGTTGTATTGCATATGCGCGCATCCTAAAGTAAAAGTGAACAAAGCTAAACAACAAAAATGAGAAATGTATTTTTATTGGATATGATTCACAAGCAATAGGTTACAATTTATGTAACCTTGTGAACAAAAAGGTAAATGTTCCTCGTGATGATGGGACTTTGATTAATATAAAACTAAAATTTAAATTCAAATAACAATACCAATGAACTATAGGAAGATAGAGAATATACTTATATTTCAATCTTACCTACGAGTACTTCAAAAATTGAGCTTTACACCAAAGAAGAGAATGTTTCAACTTTTTTTTTTTTCACACTCTACCCGCTCTTTCGCCCTTTTTCTTTTCACTCATCTAGACACCTCTCTACATACTTTTTCTACACATAACTACTCATTCGTATGGCTCTCTCCATGCCAACTTTTATACAAGATGAACCGATTTTCATTTTAGGTGGCTCTAGGTTACATCTTTTTTCAAGCCACTTTTTTTGTTTTTTTTTGTTTTTTTTTATGTCTTCCCACCATTGTTTAATAACATGTCTTAACAAATCCCATTTAGAACACACTACATGTTTCTTTATTTATTATTATTTTTTGGTAAATTTTTTTAAATTTAATTTTGCAACAGAATCAACATTGCTATATGTCATTCCAAAAGTAGCGAAAGGGCAAACAAGAGCGTTCCTTGACTATATGTGATTTTAATTCATTACCATATTTTGAATTTAATACCAGGTAGCAACTATTTCTACGCCCTAAAATTGGAAAAGGAAAGCACAATGGATATACTTTTTGAAAATCTAAAGAAAATTATAATGAAAACTAAAAAATAATTGTAGACTATACCTGAAGCATAAGGCCCATCTTTTGAAGTATTTGATAATTAATTTTAAAATAATGAAGTTGTTTATAACTTATTTTAAAAGAAATTCATCAAAATGCACAAAATTTTAACTCGTAAATATTTTACCACCATTTTTTTATTTAATTTGGAAATACCCCATAAAAATACAAAACAAAGATAAACTGTTAAATTATTGAATGGTTGCATTTTTTTTTTTGAATTTCCCCATTTTAAATGATGAAAACTTAATAACATGATAATATTAATATTTTATAAACTTTAAAGTTACTTAACAATATATAAAGTACTCATAAATGTAACTAAAATTGATCGAACTATCTTTTACAACATAAAACTTTATACTTAAAATTATAACTTCTTGAACTGTTCAAGAGTAGAAATAAATGTCATTTCATATTTTCCATAAACAATATAATTTTTTTCAAGGGCATGTATACTAGGCTCCCTAAGGAGCATAGTTTACTTCTACTCCCTTGGTCATATGGGAGGATTTTTTTAATCTATAATTTTGGGAACCACTTAAGAATTACTAAATGATTATCCTAAAACAAAATTGAAATTTGAATTTTCTAACACTTGGATCTCACCATCTTAAAATTGGATGATTTCTATTCAATCTCGAGACATTATTTTTCAATAGTATAATGTAAAAGACCTTATATAAACCTTTCCCTTTAATTGAAAAGGAATATTGTTTTAACAAATAAATAAAACAGCCAAATTCCACTACCCACAAAGCATTCATACTCATACAGTTTCTTCCAAATTTTTTTAGTTTCAAAGGTCTGCATGTATTTGACTGCATAAACCACCAAATAAAAAGCATGAAATTCTCTTTAATTAAAAAAATACAAACAAATATAGAAAAAACATTAAAATAAGTAAAATCACGATACGTCAAATTAAGTTATTCAAAGAATATATCCTCAAAATAAGTTGTGAACCAAAATTGAAAGAAAGGATGTGCTCAGGGGAATCCAAAAAAGCTAACGCGAGGATTCTCCGTTATAAACTCACACTAAACTTATTCTACAATACACAAAATAAAAAGTGAAATATTACAACTTACTGAATATGTTTGTTGGCCTTTCATTGAAGGGAAAGTTTTCTGTGTCCCCCCAACAACATAGAAGTTCTATCCTCTCCCTACCATCCAACCGTCCATTTTTTATCAAGAGAGTCATTCACAGTTTGATCTTAGATTCGACGTCTCAAAGTATTTTATTTTTAGTTTTTTTAATACAATTTTTCTGCATATGAAATTTGGCCCGTGCAATCTTCTCATTGGGACGCACCTATAAAAAATAATGATCAAAATACCCTTTAAAACTTTCAAAACCCTTTAAAACTTTCAAAGGTATTTTGGTCATTTTATTTTTTTGAAAATATATTTTTTTATATTTATCGTTTGTGCAAGTTTAATAGAAGAATGGGTGTCCAACTTTTGGTTTCAAAATAACTTATAAAAATAAAAAAAAAAATAAAACAGTGTAAAGCATGACATTGTGATTGGGACAATCTTAGCCCTCCATTAAAAAATGGACGGTTGGATAAAGGGAAAGATAGAACTTCTATGTTGTAGAGAGAATATAGAAAGCTTTACCTTCGTTGAATGGATAAGAATACCTTCACAAAATAAGCTGGGGGAATATAAAAAGGTTTTTCTTCATTGAATGGGTAAGAATGCCTTCACAAAAATAAGCTCATTCCAAATAAAGAAACATTTAGATGTAACAAAAGCATAAAAAGTTGATGCAAAAAACCAGATGAAAATATATGGAAAAGCATATCAATGGAACTTAGCAACAATCTTTATATTGTAATAGGGTTATAGTACACGACATTTTAATTTTAGCTAAGTGAATTCCCATAAATTTATAGGCCTGCACCTTAGTCACCGTCTTAGACCAAAAACTTAGACTTTAAACCTATTTAATGTTAAAAAAATAATTTGTCATTATCACCGCCACCTCATCTGTTCTCTCAGTCTAGGATCTGTATGAAGCTAAGTTAAAAAACGGTGATAAAACCGTCAAAGTAACCGACTTAAAAGACGATCCAAATGGCTCTATATATAAGGAGCTCGTGAATATTAATGTGTTAAAAAAGCGCCAAAAAACAAAAAAGGTGTCGAATGTGGTATTCAAGACCACACTATATCACTTAAATCGGTTATATCTTTTACTTCAATTGCAATAGTGAAATATTTTTGAATCATTACTGCTTCCTCTTTACCCTTATTACATTTTTTGTTATTTTCCGATTAAATTATCGTATCAATGCTTTTGTAAATTTTCAACATTTAATACACAAACTAGTCATCCCAAACAGCCCGAAGTTTAATAAACTTAGTAGTGTTGTAGACCCCCTAAGTGGGTTTTTGAATGTGGTTTGATACAGGCAACCATTTGGGTACTTGGCTAATTGGACCGGGAGATAAGGTTTCCTTTCTTTTCCCCTAGTTTTGGCTTATTTAATTTATTTAAGTTTAATTTTTGTTTTGGGTACTAGTGTCTATTTTGTGTGATTTCAAGCTGGCTGTGTCACCCGTTTTCAAAAAGGGGATCCTCTCTTTTTTCAATATCTTCAAATTTTAAAAGTAAAATTTTAATTTTTCTTTTTTTCTTTCATATTTGATTGAAGTGATTTAACCTTGTGGCTTTCACACCGTTTTACCTTTAGAATTACCTGGTTTTCTGACAATGTAAAGTTCATAGATTTTCCTTTGGTAAAGTAAAATTGGGTTGTATATTGTATGGCCATTTATTTTTTGTATAAATAGGTTACAATTATTTTTTAACTATTTGATATAAAATTTATAGTTTGAAATATGTCACAATATTGGAGAAATTTTATTTTGAACTTTGTGGCTAGCCAATAACGCATCCATAACCACCCGATTTCACATCTATGGGCCAATCATGATTGTCATATCCTTATATCAAAAGTAAATAACCTTATTATATATATTTCCATATAAAATTCATAGATGGCCTTGGTGAACTTGTATTTCAATTTTTATTTTTTCTTTTAAGTGGGCTAGCTTGTATTTATTTTTGTTGATTTAATTCCAAATGATCAATTAGAAAATTGGTTATGTGGTTCTAGTAGAGGGTCAACTATTAGTTGCACTCTTTGGGTATTCCCTTGTATGTCTTTTTGTAGCGTTTGTATTTTAATGTTTTCCTTTCAAAACTTTATCACATATTTAATAATCCTATGAGACCTTTCTACATCTATGTATGTATGACTTCAAAGGATCACCATTAAATTTGGCATAGATATCTAACAAAATTATCACATGGGTGTAGGACTTGACTTTTATAAAGATCAATACCAAATTTAATAGTGATCTTTTGAAGTCCTACATACATGGGTTGTAAGGATCTCACAAGATCAATTCCCAAATTTTATATACTTTCATTTTTAATAAAAATAAGTAGATCTTTTAAAAATAGTTCATCCGACTGCATTATTCTTTTTGGTAAGTCTATGAAATTCATTAGGTTACATGTAAACTCAAAGGGCGACTAAATTTTTTTCCACGAGCAAAATTACCAAACAATCAATCTAAATTATGAGTAAAAATGTTTTTTAACGATGAAATTTTTTGTAAAATTCCCTATAATTTTTAGAGTTTTTTATTTTTAATATTTTATGCTCATGTTTCACTTTTTAAGAGTAGATCGTATTTTAATTTTTTTTTATAAATTAGATTAAATTCAAACTAATAGAGATAAAATATTACTATTGTAGAATGTAATAGGATAAGAAAGTGCATATTGTTATTGTAGAAGATAGGAAAGTGTATATTGCATTTAACCAGATAAGAAGGTGTATATTGCATTTAACAAGACAGAAAAGTGCATACTACACCATTGTATTACCATTATATATACATTGAAATAACCAGCACAAATAGTGTGGGGCATAATTATTTTATCAAGGAGTTTTTCTCTCTCTAAAATTTTTTACAAACTTGGATGTCCATATAAAAATAATTTAAAAAGATCAAAATAACGAAAGAACATTAAACTTGTAGAATGGAATTTTTTTTATTGTAATATATTTTTATTTTTTTATAAATGTATGGTAATGAGAAGTACAAGTCCCCAAACTAGAAGTTGATCAAATTCGTTAATTTTAAATTTAAAATACAAGTACTCTCACAGAGAGGGCCGTAAATTATAAAAGGTGTGGTTTGCATAAGGTTGCAACCTTTAAACAATCAAAGTAAGGTGGACTACCATACGTTTTCACAAGATGCAATTTTGGTTAAAATTTTAAGATGGCTTGAGAATTTTCATCTCAAATTACAAAATTCTAAGGTTAAAAAATGTTTCAAATCAAACAGACTTACTAATACATCAAGGACCCGGTTTTTATGCTGCCAAGCCCGCATATGTAGAAATGCGGGATTTTTAATAAATCTATTTTTGACTCTTGAGAGGATGGCTTTTATAAAAAACATGTCTTTTTAGATTTTTTTGACCCATAAAAAGAGGTTTAAATTAGTTCAGGGGGTTAGAAGAAATAAAGTCTACAATTTTTATGCCCCAAGATATCTTTTAAAAAACCTTGTGTTTATTGTGAAATGAAACTTAAAAATAAATGGTATGGAGAAATTTTCCCTAAAAATAAATCGATTTTGATTCTTGGTATATTTTAGTAAAACAAAAAAGTAAAAAACACTAAGAACAAGTATGAAAGAAAATTCCCAAAATTATGATAAAAAACTTATGAAAACACACTTTCTAGTTAGATTTCACTTAGCCAATTGATAGTGGTGGAGAGAGAATACGCTGGGATAAATTTTAGGTTCATGGAAAGCCAAAAATTTTAAAGTTTCGAAATTGTCTTTTAAAAAAAAAGTTGTTATGAAGTCCAAAAAAGGGACATACCAGTAATAACAAAAAGTATTCGATAATTTAGTAATAATAGAAACTAAAACAAATATTTAAATAATTTTAGAAAACATTTGGACCTTTAATTTCCATGGTTTTTAGATGGAACAACTACTTGGATGCTTTACACTTTTTTGGACCGTATATCTAGAAATGCGGTCCATCCCACATGAAACAATTTTCTATACATAAAAACCTTAAAAAATATATAAGGTATTACAAAATGTATTATTTTGGGACATAAATTTTTTTTTCTTCCATACATCCAATGCATAAATTATTTTTTCTTCCATACATGTAATGTTGAGATGATCAATTAGATGGTTTCCCACACTAAAACAAAACAGTCATTGTTTGATGGAATTTTAAGGTGTAGTTTAATTCTACAATTTACAATGTCAACCTTCTATAAAAATTTTCCAAACAAAAAATCTAGAAAATTTGAGAGAATAATCTCTAAATTTCAAAAGCTCATTTCTTAAAATAATTGATTTTTTTTAATTTTTTGGACTTTAAGCTTAGATGGAGTTGTTTCTAATGTTTCACGCGCACATTCCTCAATCTAACAAAAATTTTAAAATAAAATCATGGAAAAAGGACTCGAGCTTCAAGACATATGGGATTGATTGCAAGAACATGAAAGGCCAATGCGCAAACCCCTAAACCCAAGCAATCGAGCAAAAAATGTTAATAAAATAATTTTCCATTTCAATGTAACACAGGCTTTCCCGTTCTCCCTATGTGACCACCACTTGACACGTAATAACTCCATGAGAGAGTGCACTCGAAGCAAACTAGAAGTTCAGGCACGTGGGAGGACATACGTGTGCAAGTGACACGAGTGATGAATTCAAATAAGTGTCTTAAAAATATTAAAAAATTGTGGACACAACGTGCGCATGATTCTTCTTTGACTGATCTCTGCACTCGAATTATTATTTTAATGAGACGAGTTTGGATCGCTGTGACCGCCGTGAAAGAAGAGGCGAAACGTACGGCTAGCACGTGGCTGTTTTCCCTTGTACTTTAGAACCGAAACATCGTGCCGAAATATCATCAGGTTTCGTATTCCTCTTGACGAAATTTCGGTTGGAAACTTCGATTTCGGGTGAATTCGATTCGGTCAAAGAAATTTCAGCTGCCCTTCGGTTGTTTTGTTTTTTGTTTTTGTTTTTTTTAAAAAACAAGAAGTTGTCCTTCGGTTATTCGGGTGATTCAGGTTTACTTTGTGTTGCATCGCTAGATCGTTTAGGTTGGGGTAAGCTCAAATTAGCAATCTGAAAAATATTAAAAATAAAATAAAATTCTAAATAGAGGTGGGGATTCAGTTGGACTTAAAAAAAATTAGATAAATTTTAAAAAAAAGATAAAAAAAAATATAACAAGAGTTTTAGTGGGAATAGGGACCAATACTATCTTGAAACTGGTTCGGTTCTAACCACACGACTTTTCATATCTGAAGTAACTTGGTTTTAAAACACTAGTTTACGAGGACAACGTGACAGCTGAAGAGTGATTGAAAAATGGGTGAGTTGAGGCGCACCGGTCTGAATTGAGGAAGAGTAAAGGTTGTTGAGAATCCGGCGGTCCACTGTTGGGGACTTAAGTGACTTTCAAATTTCTTGTTAAAAAAAATACAAGAAATTCGAAACCAACATTTGATGATTTACGATTTCGTTTTCTACGTTTTAACTTTCATTCTAAAAATATATAAAAAGTTTAAACCAACTATCCTCGTTCAATATTTAAACCTTGACTAAGTAGAGGCAGTTTAGTATTCGACCCATCTTGAACAAGCAGGAGTGCACCTTCTCATTTTGTTGGGCCCTCTTAAGTGAGTCATATTACAAAAAAAAAGTATTTCTACTTGTTCAATGTTATCAACCCTAATCAGCGTGCTCAAGATACGTATGAGAAAGTAAAAGTTTTAAAACTAAACCATCTAATATTAATAGGAGCATTTCGATCCCTTTGATTATGTAACGAGGTATAAATCTTTAAGCAATATTTTCCTTCTTTTTTTTCTTTTTATATGTAATTTCCTTGGTGAAAAAAGTCTAGTACTGCTTAAAAAGATCCAAAGAACTTCCATTCAAGAAAAAGTAACTATTTGCCTGATGGAGTTATTGTACTGTGTGCTCCCGTGGGAGCATGCTATAGTCCCCACACAAGGAAAACCCGATTTTTATAGGTTCTAGAATGCTACGCTGTGTGAGCAGTTCACTGAAGAAACACGAAAAGTGGCCCAGAATTGTCGGGATTAAAACAAGTCCCTTGGATTTTGCGGAAAACTCGGGAGTCAAAACCAACCATTGTTAGTGTGATGTTGTAATGCCAATATTTTGCACTTGTTTCCAAGGAAAATGACATTGTAGAGAGAGAGACTTGCCTCTTCTCAAACCTCATGTGTGACACAGTAACTTGCCTCATGAGAGAGAGTGAGAGAGATTCCCTTCTCAAACCCTTCTTAAACCACATGAGAGAGAGAGACATGCCCTTCTCAAACCAGTAAGAGAGAGAGAGAGAGAGAGAGAGAGAGGGAGTAGGGATTGTCCAGAAACTTCTTTGCTAAATTTATTCTGATTCAGATTTAAGAATAATAACCTGAGAATGTAGCAGCTAATCCAATGGGAGTCTATTAAGAAGCATGTAGCCTTTTTTGAGAACTCAAACTTGCTTCAAACACCATTGCTTTTAGTTGTCTTAATTGTTTTCTTTTTTCATTGAAACAATGGTGGTCAGATTATCTTGGACTTGCTCATATTCGATTAGATCACACCAAATATTTACTCTCTCTCTCTCTCTGCTCATATTTGATTAAATCACACCAAATATTTATCCCCTCTCTCTCTTTTTGTTCTTCTCCATTCAAGCTACTACGGCGACCACATTTCTATTTGGTTCCCATACACTCAAATGTTTATAAATATGGGTGCGGTTTGCATAGGCCGAGGCCCTAAACAATCAAAGTAAAGCGCATCTCATTTTGAAATACTGTTGAAAGATGTTCTTTCAGTATTGGGAATCTTTATGATGGCCTGAATATTTGTTTTCAGCCCCAACAATAAAATTGAAAGCTTTAAAAATAGTGTAGATCAAGCAAATCTATGAATGCTTATTAATCTTGAAAATTGATGTTCCAGAAATAACATTACAAGATACACTATATTCAAAATTCGAAATCTATTTTATTTCATGCTCATACATTTTGAGGTTTAGACGATGGATTTGAGGATTTTTGGGCATCAAAACGACCTCTTGTAGTGAATTTTTGAAGGGCCTCACCTTTTTATAAATTGTTTACCTTTTTATTTTATACCCAAGTCCCTTCCTATTCTTTTGTATTTCCAAATTGCATCCAACTTCGAATTTCAAGTTCAGATCCATAATTTTTTCTTGTACTTTAAGATGAAAAAAGCTGTATGGAAGTTTAAGTTTTGAGCGAAACATCGGTTTAAATTTCCAAACCCACCAGTTCACCCAAAAGGAAAGCATGGTAGAGACTATTCAGAACTTTGAGCCCTGAACCTACAATTTCAGAAAAAGGAATACAAGTCCTGGTTGAGCACTCCAATGCCCAAAATTGGCACACCTACGTTTTAAATGAATCTATGTCGCACTGTCTAAGTTTGGAACTCATGTTTCACTCAAAGATTGTTCCACATATGAAAATTTAAACAAAATTTGGATCGAAACTTGGAGTTAGATGCGTAAGTAATTGGACAAAATAAAAAGTTGAAAAAATAGGACTTGCATGGAATATGAAAAGTACTTGAATTTTTTTTAATATCTAGATATGAAGAGATTTTTAGTAAATTTCCAAGATTTTTATTCAACAAATTTTCTATTGAAAATGTATGTGATGAGACTATTTGCTTTTGCTATAAGGAGGTTAAAGATGATTAACTATTGTTAAGATGTTAAATTTGATAATTGAGGATGTATCATTAGTTGGGCACAAAGTCCAAAATGATTTTTTTAATTTTTCGAATTCTGGTATGCTATTTTTGTTTTGTGAATGAACATACTTTCAATAAAGTTATAAAACCTTATAGTTTTTTTTCGTTACTTTCAAATATGTCTTTTGGGTTTTTTGTCATTTTCAAACTTTTTATTTGAACCAACTTACCTCTTCACAAATGTTATACACATTATCGGTTCATGTAAATCAACTTTCTTTTACTTGGTCGCTTATTGGTGTCACGCTTTGTGTATAAAAAAATAAACCGGTCATAAAGTATACAATTCATTTTCTATTTCTCCATTTTCTAAGTATACGGTTTTTCTCTCTTATCTTCATCCAAAAAAAAATAAAAATGGAGGGCCACTAATTCGGAGCCTATGCATCTAAGAAAGCTTAATGCCCCTTAAAACCCCTCGATAAGAGAGCCATGAAGCTAGAGGAGGGATGGGCCCACGTGTAGGCGATGAATCAGACAAATAGACGTCTTACGTGGCACCAATTGTACACGTGGCGATCATCGGGACCCTTATTTGCTGGGTCCCGGTGTCCCCTAGTCCGCCCCTGCTTCCCCCACCGCATACACAACGCGCGCGGTCAAAGGGCCGCCCCGGTCGTCCCGTAAAAAGCTTCCACTTGCTCATTATTCTCTCCCCCTCTCTCTCTCTCTGCTTTTTCACTCTCTCTCTCTCTCTCTACTTTTTCACTCTCTCTCTCTCTCTAGTTTTCCATGCTCTCTCTATCTCTACTTGTGGCCCTTTACTTTATTATTGGTGTTATTGTTTTATAAGGGTGTTGGGTGTAGTGCAAGTCCGTCTCCTTATGCCTCGGCGCCCTTTTTTCTATTTCTGCACTCTAAATACGGATTTTGGACTCCTAGCTCAAACCCCACTGGCCTTTTTCTCTCTCTAAAACAAGGTTTCTCTCTCTCTCTAGCATGACTGAGGCCCTTTCTTTCTCTGTTACGGTGATCTTCGCCTTATACATAGCTTAGCTCCTGTCTCTCTCAGTTCATTCTTGGGTTTTGCTAAGGAATCTGAACTAATCTCTCTCTACAGTTCTCATCTCTCTCTCTCTCTAGATTATGGAGTATCAGGGTTTCAGTTCAGATCCATCTCTTGTTGCTTAGGAATCTGAGCTCTTACGCTCCCGTACTCAGCTCAATCTCTCTCACTCTCTATCGCTTTCTCTCGCTAACGAGCTTGGGCAGTTGTTCCATTCTTCTCTCTCTACTTGGTTTTTTTCACTGAGCTCGAACTTTCACTGCCTTCCACTTCGGTTTTAGCTCCTCTCTCTCTCTCTACCAACTTGGGTTCAGCTCAAGTCTCTCTTTCTCTCTCTAAAATAAAGAAGGAGAACCAAAAGCACACCCCAAAATGGATTGCTCAAATAATTGGCTGGCATTTTCTCTCTCTTCGAATCCCCCTCATCAGACCCCTCCCGAACCTTCCCCTCAACTCTGCCTCCTTGAAGCCTTCAACACAAGCGGTAACACCTCTCACTCTCTACTTTTCTCTATCGTATCCACTTTCAAGTTTATCCCAGGAGAATAAAAGGAAAAGGATTTTAATGGAGTTCTTTTGCAGGTTGGCCGAAAGATAATACACACAGAGAAGAAGGGAGCGGTGGTGGTGATCTATCCATGATAGCATCAGCTGCACCACCAAAACTGGAGGACTTCCTCGGTGGCGCTTTCTCAGGCCATTATTCTGGCGACTTCTCCGGCAACCACGCCAGAAAACCGAACACCAACTACGATTCCGATCTGAAATCCATAGCTCAAGGTGTCCTCCAAGTATTTCCCACCAGTCAATCGGAAGTTGAAAAGTCCATTTTGGCTTCTGATTCTTCTACAAAGAAATCAATCGACACATTTGGCCAAAGAACTTCGATCTACAGAGGAGTTACAAGGTTTCATAACTAAAAAATCGTAATTGATTTGATTGGTTTTTTTCTTGCCATTTTTTGTTGGGTTTTTTTCTAAGTTTTTGTTATTATTATTATTATTATTGGTGCTATGATTGGGTTGGAGGAATTTTTTTTTTGTTATTTTTCTGATGATTTTTTTTGTCTTCCTTTAAAAAAAAATTGATTTAGGCATAGATGGACTGGGAGATATGAAGCACATCTATGGGATAACAGTTGCAGAAGAGAAGGACAATCACGGAAGGGGAGACAAGGTATCATAAGGCCTCCGATCTGAGAAAATCCATTCAAATGGTTTCAGCACAGTCTTGACATTATCATTACATGACCACACGTTTTTCTCTCTCTAGCTTTCTAGATCTAAACCATTCCTTCTCTTTCTATCTCTCTCTCTCTCTCTCACACAAGATTGGTAATCAAGCACCTAGATTGGCTTCTAATGGTTTCTGTTATTTGTGCTGCACGGACTGGGGTTGAATGAAATGATTGGCTTTGACTGGAAAAACCCATCATTTTTGCAGTGTATTTAGGTTAGTTTCGTTCTTATTTTTTCTTATTGTTGTTTTATTTACTCTTTTGCTCATTCATCTCAAAAAAATAAAACCAATGTTTAATTTATCAAACATGGTTTTGTTTCAAATTTTCAGGGGGTTACGACAAGGAAGAGAAAGCAGCAAGAGCCTATGATCTAGCTGCTCTAAAATACTGGGGTCCAAGCACCACAACCAATTTTCCGGTAAATATTATTTATAGATAAAAATAAGAAAATAAAACTTTCACATAAGGGAAATTTTTTTTATATTTTCTGGAATACCTCGGATCGAGACTGAGAGTCATGATCACTTTGATTCCTTACAATCAGCTCTAGGCTGTTTTTGACTCCTTGCATTGATCAGTTAAGAACTCTTAATTTTGGGACGGATTATCTATTATTAGTTCCAGACCGCTTTGATTCTTTAACTTAGTCCAGAACTCAGGTATTTTGAAAAAAATGAAAAATATTTTTTAAAAATATAAGCTTAGAATATGCAAAGGACCCGGTTTCTATGCGGCCAAGCGCACATATGTAGAAATGTGGGCTTTTAAATAAATCTATTTTTGAGATGGATTTTAATACTTAATTTTTAACGAAATGTAATCTCCAATATAGAGATCATGAATATGAAAAAAAAAAAAAATTTTAAAAACTAAAAATAATAATTTTAGTAAAAAAACATTTAGACCCTTAGTTTCCACGGCTTGCATCCATCTCTAGGATGGATGCTTTACACTTTCTGGAGCTAATATGTAGAAATGGGGTCCAGCATGCATGAAACCATTTTCCATATAGAAATATGGAAAATTTCCAAATAACTGTAACTATAAAGGGTATTAGTGAAAATTTTCCTTATTATTTTAACTAAATATTCTAAAGTATTTGGACTGAAAATTTATTCCGGAATCGGGCTAGTTTAGTGTCTGGTACTTATTTTCAGTTTATTTATTGCCTTGATACTTTTGTACTATAAAAATATTGGAAAAGTACACTGACTAAATGTTGCTCTAATTTTGTTCAGGTGTCCAACTATGAGAAAGAGCTGGAGGAGATGAAGAATATGACCAGACAAGAATTTGTTGCGTCTCTAAGAAGGTAAATTTAAAGAGAATATTGTGGCTCCTTATTGCTTTTTCTTATTTTTGGGGAGAAGCAGAAAATTTCTATTCAAGATGTAATATTTAGATGGATTTTTCTGAGAAATTTATTTATTTATTGACAGGAAAAGCAGTGGGTTTTCGAGAGGTGCTTCAATTTACAGAGGGGTTACAAGGTAAGATCCTTTGTTATTATTGTGAGTAAAATGATTAATTCATTATTATTACCTAAGTAATTATCATCATTATTGTTGGTAATAATAATAATAATAATTGTAATAGTGCAATGATAATAATAGTTGGTTATTGTCATTGTTATATTTGGTTTTGTAAGGTATTTTGAAATAATAAGGAGATCATAAAAACAAGTTTTCGAGAAATTATCATGTTTTTCAAGAAATTAAGACAAGAAAAAAAAAGTTTGTGTATGTATTTCTTGTCTCTCCCTCTTAATATTTGCATTAACTCATTATTTAGTACATAAAACTTTCAGGCACCATCAGCATGGGCGATGGCAAGCAAGAATAGGGAGAGTTGCAGGGAACAAAGATCTTTACTTGGGAACTTTCAGTAAGCTAATTTCCTGTACTCTCTCTCTCTCTCTCTCTCCTTTTTCTTGGGTTATTGTCTTCTCTCTCTCCACGCACCCAATAGCCCATTTTCAACTCTCTTCCTCTCTCTATTAACCAATTTTCAACTGTTGGATTCTCTCTCTTAACTCATTTTGAACTGTTGTCTCTGTCTGGGTGCTCTCTCTCTCTAAACTCTTTTTCAAATGTTGGGTTCTTTTGAATAGGTACACAAGAGGAAGCAGCCGAAGCCTACGACATAGCAGCCATAAAATTCAGAGGCCTCAACGCTGTAACCAACTTCGACATGAGCCGATACGATGTAAAGAGCATAGCAAACAGTAATCTCCCCATCGGTGGAATCACTAACAAAACCAAGGCTTCCTCTGAATCAAGTTCTTCAGACATCAAAACCCTTGAAACCAAGCTCACAGACGAGCAGGAGCTGAGCTCTCTGAGCCCACAATCTGAGCCGATAAGCTTCGCCATTCCCATCAAACTCGACCACGACTGGTCTCTCATGGGCTATCAAAACCCTAGCAGAATAGAGCCTTTCCATAACGTCTCTTCTATGACTTCCTCCGCCATTAATGAGGCTCCCTTGACAATGGATTTCTCCACGAATTCCTCGACTTATCAGAGCAACAACTGCTTCATCAATGGCGGGTTCACGGCCCAACAGAGCTTGCCAAGCGTGACTTCGATCGATTCCGAGAATGGGAAGGCTCTGTATTATTTGTATCAAAATCCGTCAAGTTTGTATAGATCAAGCGCGTGCGAGAATGCTGGTTATGGAGCATGGGTTGCACCGCCGTTGCCGGCTTTTCCGAGCTCGAAGACGCCGGGCCTTGCTCTTTGCCAAACCCCCATTTTCGGAATGGAGTAGGGGGAATGTGAGTTTCGAGGGTTCTACCGATCTTTGTTAACAAGAAATATCCATCTTACAGGCTTGTTTCCTAGCTGATTCACTCTTCTGCTGACGAAATGTTTTTTGTTTATCACAAATGAAACGTTTAACTTTCACCAGATGTTGAGTTGTTCTTCCTTTTTTTTTTTCTCGGTCACTGAATTTTGATATCATTCTAGAGAGAGAGAGAGACGGGGACTTACTCTTCACACACACACAGACGGGGGCCTACTTTTTCTCATGCAATTATATGTTAAGAACGTGACAAAACCTTTGTAAAGAGAGACATCATATGTTTAAGAGAGGCATTCTTCATGACATCTTTAGGAAAAGAGAGAAATAAGATTAAGAAAACAAAATTTGGTTAATTTATTCAGAGATAAGAGACAGGGAGAATTTTACGATACATGAAGAATTTTACAAAATTCTAAGTATTGTGAAGAATAACAAGTTATGAGAGAGTTTGATGCAGTATTAAAAAAAATCAACGCGGTCAAAGAACTCAGGAAGTGGTCGAGACGAGTTATTTAAGTGAGTCTCAGGAAGTGGTCGAAACGAGTTATTTAAGTGAGTCTCAGTATCTCATCGGAGTTTAGATTTTTTTTTTTTAACAAGAAATAAATTAATAGTTTTATATAGTATAAGTGTTTATTTTATCAACAAAGTAGAAAAGTTTGTGTCGATTGGTGCGCCTCTTTGTAATTTGTTTTGAACTCTGGTATGAATATGCAGTAATATTATACTTAAATTTAAAAAACATTCCGTACATAAACTCACCCAAAGCTTTATATCGAGTTGGTTTGCCGAGTCCGTTTGCCTCGGCCAGGTTTTATAATGGCACTGTTCTCACGGTATCTTAAGAAATCGACGAAATTCAAGAGTCATGTTACAAAAAATGAGAGAGAGAGAGAGTCATGATATTTAACAACTTGGCCAAATCTGTTGAGACTCAAGAGAGAGTCAGGAAACGCTGAACCACCAAAATCAAGAGAAATATGGAGAGTCACAAAACGTTAAAAACTTAAACAGACAAAATCGAGAGATACCGAGAAATGTTCAAAAAAGAGAGAGAGAGAGAGAGAGAGAGAGAAAACATTCGATCTCATCATGATCCACGAAGTAGAGAGAGAGGGGTATAACATTCCTTTTCATGATTACACGTGATCTGCATCTCCCATCTAAATACACGGACGGTCTAGATCCGCAACCACTAATCATCTAATCCATGCCGTACGTTATCTCCTTCCGAATATCTGACCGCCCATTGACCGAGGCACGTGAGCTCGTTTTACACTCTTAAATGAGATGTCCACAAACTCATTATTTACGTTTAAAGTGAAGGAATCCAAGGCCCCACATTGTCATTGCCATGAGGGATCAACCTGAACCGTCCAGATTGGAGATGGATAAGCAGTAACGCCCACGTGGATCCTCCGTGAGGGCACACGTGCGGTCAAGATCTGCATGCATGCAGGCGCACGTGGTACTGAACCGGGGCGACTATGCACGTGCACATAGTAGAATGGTGCTAGATTTTAATAATTATTAAGTTATGAAAACCTGTCTGGGTAAGGATTCGTTAGTGCAAATAGAGCAAGAAATAATATTTTATATGCGATTCGATTCTTTCGCCATTCATTTCTTAGAAATTACAAAGTTACCCGTAGTTTGTATAGTAGTGCACATTTATTTTCAAGAGAGAGAGACTGCTTATATTTTAGAGAGAGAAACTGCATATATTTTTGTTTGAACTTTGAAGCCTAGCAATAGCGCTTGTATTTTTTTTTTTTTTGAATCACTCGGATATTGAGCCCTGTTTTATTAAAGAATCAAAATAAATATTGCATCAAGAGTTTTTAAACCGCTCATAGCAAGGGAACACTAACAACATTAGATAGAATGAAACGCATTACAAAACCAGGGAGGCGAACATGCCACACCGTCACTTCATTCATAAAACTGTAGCTTTGGCCAAAGTATCTGTATCTATATTGGCCTCCCAATAAACGTGTTGGACTTTTTATGAGCGAAAGATACAAGCTTAGATATACTATCTGACAAAATTAAAAGCAATATCCAAAAAAGCCTGCAAAGATAACTCATTGATCAGTAAGAAGCTTGAAGTCACTTTCTATGATGAGAGACACATTTCAACAAAAAGTAGAGTGAAAGAGTGAAGGGGGAGTGAGTGAGTGCTTATATTTTTGTAAGAAGCCTTGCAATACTGCCTATATTTACATTCAAGAAAAAATTGAGCTAGAGAGACCATAGTTGGATAAAATAGAGAGAGAGAGAGCATAGTAGATGATAAACCATAGTAGATGATAACTCTAAATCAGACCATAGTAGATGATAACTCCGTAGTACCCATCCTTAGAAACTATGAGCTGGGTAACACACACAGAGCAAGGCCGTGAGAGAGACCACTTTAGACAGAAGTGATGATTAAAGTGTTGTTTGTTTTCCGCAGTATTTGACCTGACTTAGTCATGGACCAGTTACTTAGTTGCAACCTAATTATAAATGGAGAGAGTGTGCCATAAATTGAGATTATATCTGAAAAAGAGTTGGCAAAAGCTGGGAAACAGTAGTTGTCAAAAGATAAAAGACTGGATTGGACCCCAAAAAGCTAACTGCATTTCCAGGGATTAAACTGAATTTCAAAAATAAAGTTGTTATTTCTACATAATGTTTTCACGTTTTATTGAAAAGTTGTCAAAAGTTGCAACTCGTCGTCTCTACAATTTCAAGAGTTTTAGCAGTTGTCCCTTTCACTGGTGATTTTGATGATGTTTAAAGCGTTTTTATTCTCGTTCTTTTTCTTTTCTTTTTTTTATACTTAAGCTAATGTCTTTTTCTCTCTCTCCTCAAACCATCTCAAAAACCTGGGTTTATTTCGGATCCGGATCTGCAAGGTAAACTGGCCATTTGGGAAATCGGTAGAGGTTGGTGAATCGCCCATTCGGATCGATGACCCAGCTTCGAAAATCAGTCAAAAAATAAAAAATACACAAAATTAAAAAAAAATAAAATCTTAAAATAAAAGTAGGGCCAAATCTGCTAGTGCCTCGAACAATTTGGCCTCTAGCTAGAATTGCTCGAATCCTGATATATTGAAGTAGCCACCTGGGTCCCTCTCAAAACTGACACAGATAGGGAGATTTCAATTTGGATGTTTTTTAAGATATTGGTTGTGTACACACTTTTGAATATTTAGCCACTAATTATATTGGTATATTATTTTAAATGCAGTTTTTATATAGGCTTTGTGAAAACAAAGTAAAACCTCACCTCGAATCCTCATCCACATACCACTTTGGACATCAAAAATCACAATAATAGTTGTCAATCAATTTCAAATCATTTTTTTTTTTTTTTGTTGGGAAAATATAGAATGAAACCATTTGCTTTTTATATTCGCCACAATAATCTTGATCATGTGATAGAAAGTTGGGTGGCTGCAATTAGTCTATTGACCAAGCTCAAATTTCAAAAGAAATTTTTTCGAATTTTGTAACACATCAAAGCTATCAAATTTCACATCAAAAGTTGTAAGGAATTGTGACCACCTTATATAAAAAATAAATGATATCATTGGATACAATTTTTTTTTTTTTTTTTCTACAACCACATGGTCGAAGTTGAGAGGATCCATTCGAAGGTTTTCCAACACTAACTGCATATTGGAGTGAGATTAAAGTTAAGAAGTTACTTATTTTGATAAGACTGCAGCCCTATAAAAATATTTCTCAAATATTTTTATGTTTGTTATGATATTTTATGATTTTTTTACTTATTCTATTTTCTCTTTTTTTTTTTACTTTAAAAACTACGTGTCGATTTTTCCTCATGTTCTGTTTTCCATATACTTTTTGGTCATCTTTACTTTTTCTTTTTGTTTCTAATGATCTTTATTTGTATTTATTGTACAACCTTTTGCCTTTTTTGAAGTATCATGACTCGGGCGAGTCCAGTTGAGGTAATCGACTCGGGCAGACCCAGAGCAAAGCTTTTTAATATTAAGGGTGTGTGAGAAATAATTATACACTTTGGGAGAGAGAGAGAGAGAGAGAGAACAGCTTGCGTTTTGAACTATGTGAGAGAGAGAGAGAGAGAGAACAGCTTGCGTTTTGAACTATGTGCGTCACGACAGAGAGAGAGAGAGAGCAGCTTGCATTTTGAAGTTTGTGCGAGAGATATACTCTTTAAACATAGAGCTTCAGTTTTCAGAGAGAGAGAGAGAGAGAGAGAGAGAGAGGGAGTTATTGTTAAAAGTTTGCAAACTGGTGGCAATCCCCTAAAGTCTAAAATGCTAGAAAAAACGAGCATTTACCCCATTAATTATTAGAAGCATTCATCTGCCCAGCACTAAAACACCTATTTTTTTCCTTATGTCTGATTCAGTAAGATTCAACAATTTCAAACTTAGGTCTTCTTCTCTCTGCTCTGTCCCCTTACTCGTCTAGGCCTAGATGATGGTTGTCTCATGCCTTTCGGCGCATCTCAGAAACCCTAGCTTTGACCAAAACCTATGCCTTTGAACAAGCACAAAATAACATTAATCAATTAGTTTAACTAGTAAAATACTTAGCTGTTTATTAACCAATTTTTCCATTACTTTCTCTCTCTCTCTAAGATCAGATATTCTGAAAAGGGGTTTTAGGGTTGATGACAGGGGATCATAAGCTGCGCCACATGGTTTTTATATTAGTCAAATGGAGACAGGGAAAGGGGCCTCTCTTTGCTTTTTTGGGTTTTATTAAATTTTTAGGGTTTGTGGGGACCCCCTTGATTTGAGGTTAGGGCCTGGAATTGTCCCTGCTTTAGTTCTTGATGTGGAAATCATGTCGGCCATGAAGATCCTGTTCACTCTAAGTATAAAGTATATTTCATCTTATCTCTAGAGAGAGAAAAAGAGAGAGAGAGCAGGGGTTTACTCCTTTAGAGATTGGGGTGGCAATGGAGCCGACTAGACCCGGGATCCGATGGGTGAAACTCGTCTAGATATGAATTTAAATTTTAGACTCGAAAGGTAAGTTACAGCTCAAAACCTAGATCCAAATACTATTTAGGTATGGGTTCAGCCGGACAGGACCCATTCCCACCTCTAACTAGAGAGAGATAAAGTATGTGTTTTTTTTGGTTTTGTTTATTACTATAAAAAAGGAGTGGCTTATCAAGGATTGAAGAAAATGAGTGCTACAATATCCAATGTTGTGAAATTCGTTTCGGAGCTTTTTTCGGTTTGATGAGAAAAATGAAGCAGTTTGGTGCTTTGGGCGATTCGGGAGAAAGACTTTGGATTTTTTTTTTAAATTTAAAATAAATAAATTAAATATTTATATATAAAAGTATAAAAATAATGACTAAATAAAAATCAAAATACTTTTATGTGGGTATTTCTTTGCTTAGGCCAAAGAGGTCGCAGCTTCAGCCGAATCTACCCAAAACAGACCCGGATGTGAATGAAGCGGCCCAAAACGGTTCGAATCTAATCGAAGCGGCAACACTAAGCTTCGTTTCGCTTTGGTCTAAGTCTACAATCTGTAGGCCTCGGCCGAAACGAAACGAATTTGACAATACTGATTGTACCTCCTTTTTTTTTTTTTTTTAGTTTTTCACTTTTTTTTTTAGAAGAGATGCAAGTCTTTCTAGAAATCTATTGGCGTTAGAAGGAACGGTTGTCACTTGTTAGTTAGCTAATCGGGGAATAATCACATATCTGTGGACCGAAATGTTTTTTGATAAATTGGTTTTTATTCATAAATTTGAGGGTTTAAAAGTTAGACCAGAAACATGAGTCATGAAAATTTTAAATTTGGTTGCATAAAAAACGGGCATCATTGCATATTTTATCAAAAAAATGGTGTGTAACAATTGGATCTGTATAGATGACATAAAAATAAATTATGACTGCAATTGAGGATACAATAAAAGTGTCGAAAAATATTTTTCAAGTCGAGATTAGGTAGAATTTAGAGTCTTTCTTGACAAATTTTTCCCTAAGCTTTTATCAAACACGACTAACATAGCAGACATCCTTTGTCGTCGGAATATAAAACATAAAATAATTTTATATTGGGAGCTTATAGTGAAAAACCAATGATAGTACTAAACACAACACATTAACAATTAACAAGCATGGGAACCCAGTATACAGTAACTTGATTTAATATTGGTTTTAGTATTCATGTCAAATTTTAAAATTCAAATATTTCAAAAGAGAAGGAATATTTACGGGAGTTTGAAAAATAAATACATTAAAGAATGTAAGAAGTCATTTTTTAAATATTTTGGATAAAAATTTAAGAGTAAAGATACGATGAGACCCTTCCACACCTATGCGAGTAGGACCTCAAAGGATAACCATTAAATTTTGACACAGATCTCTAAAAATGTTATCAATAAACCATTCACCAAGCCACACACCCATGTGATAACTTTTTTAGAGATCTATGTTAAAATTTAATAGTGATCTTTTAAGGTCCTACTCACATGGGTGTGGGAGGGTCTCATAGTGTCATTACTCAAGATTTAAATACACATTTATATTGTTTTATTAAAAAATGTGATTTTTTGAAAATCTTTTGAAAAATTGGGAGTTTTAAATTTTTTTTCAAAATGATGAGAAATTTCTTAAAAATCACATTTTATATTCGCTAGAATATTATGTTGCGTATTTCATAGCATAGTTCGTAGAGCATAACAAACGCATGGGACCGTCCATCCTCAACAACGTGCGGTAGAAATGTGCCGTTGTTCCATTGGTAAAACAGTGACGGACTTTGGATCGTAACAATGGTTCGTTCGTCTTCACCTCCTGTTGTTGAGGTCGGTTGACATGGCCACCTTTTCTTTTCTTTTTTTTTTTCATGCGTGGGTAAATTTTATTATTTTAGTTTCTATTTCAAAAAAAAGATGGAAAAGTATATTATGAGACCATTTCCCTTTGTAGAAGGTGGTCACTGTTAATCGTGACTATTGGATGTAGAATTGCGGATTGCATTTATTCTATTGACCAAGCTCAAAGTTCGAACAAAACTTTATCAAACCTGATCAGATACCCAAGTTATCAAATTTCATATTGGATGGCTATAAGTAATTATCAATTCCTTGTGCATAGATAAATTATCTCATTGTATATAATGCTAGAAAAATATGCCTTATTTTTTAGTATTCTTTTTAAGCATTTTTTGAGCAATGGTCCTATCCATTCGTGGATTGGAGAAATTCCTTTATTATTAGAAGGTTAGTAGTGAGCTAATTACATTGTCAGATATTAATTGCGACTTGACAAGAACAATTGGTGGTAGCATGTCGCGTTATTATCGTCCTCTCTTGTAAACTATATAATGAAGATCATACAACTGTTAGTCCTTAAATACATGGCGAGGGTCCCATGAAAAAGTTTAAATAATGTGTCAACCTTATACTGTTGAAGTAAGTTGCACCTTAAAAATCCATATGAGAAATTTTTTTGATGTTAGAAAACCCTCATATTGATCATCTCATCTATCAGATGTAAAGATACGAAGAAAAAGAGATTTCAACACATAAAAGTTGTACATCTTGTAATGCTTATTTAGATTATCTATTTTTCAACAATTTTTATTGTTGATAGATATGTTCAATCCACATGAGTTTGGAGCTTCAAATTTCAAACTTACGAGTAACAATAAATTTTTCATGCCATTGTAAAGCGTTTCAGTGCCATAACAACATCTTTTAGCATAGTTTTGAAGTGCGACGTCCTTCATTAGTGTAAGGTTGATACCTTATCCCTTTCATAAGTATACCATGCACCGTGTTTCCTCCTCCCACCGTGGGTAATAGATCACAAATGTTGGAGATGGGTGCACTTGGCATACGATCGCCTCCGTAGGTGTAGAGGTAACGTGCCCTTCAAATTTTGCATATAGTTTTGATGTAAAATGTTATTAAGATTATTTCAAAATCTATTTTTATATCTAATGATAAAATTTTAAATTTCAAAAACGGTTAAAATCAAGTAGATCTATAAACATATGAAAATCTTGAAAATGAACAGTGCAGATAATATGTTGTAAAATGCACTATTGTTTAGACTTAAAATCTTTTTATTTTTCATAGTCATATATCTTGATGTTGAGATGATCAATCAAAAAGGTTTTCAACATTAAAACTACCTTTTCGGATGGATTTTTAAGGCACATCCGTAGTTCTGCATTATAAGGTAGCATCCTTATATAAACTCTTTCCGTTGGAGATTAGCCCCTTTACGTAGGCCATATTCCGTTGGTGTATGAATAATACTCCTCATGCTACATTTGAAAAATAAGAATTTTTCATTCTTGAACTTTGAACTACACAAAAAAATAAGATTTCGGGACTTCTTAAAGGGCGAGGATGAGGAAACATAGTGCTTCCTATACTTTTAAAAAAATATTTTTGTTTTTTTTTTATTTTAGTTAGTTATTGTCTGCATTGTCTAAAAAAAAAAAAAAAATACTTTGTCAAAAATTGGTGGTTATTATCTTTTTTCTTTTTAGTTAAGTGGGATAGTTTGACCTTTGATCCCACATATTTACTCTACGAGGGAATCATACATAGGACAAGTGTACAATAAGGCCATTTATCTTCAGTTTCTGGAGGTTATAACCATTTTTAGTTATGGACCCGGCCAAGCCGACATATATAAAAATGTGGGCCTCTTAATAAATCTATTTTTGAGATGGATTTTAAGCTGTAATTTTTAAAGACATATAATCTCTAACATGGAAGTCATGACTATGGATAAATAAATAAATTTCAAAAATTAAAAATAATAATTCTAGTAAGAAAACATTGAGATTGTTAGTTTCCATTGTTTTTAGATGGAACACCTACTTTTTCATTGTTTTTAGATGGAACACCAACTTGCATCCATATTTAAGAGGGATGTTTTAAATTTCAAAAATTAAAAATAATAATTCTAGTAAGAAAACATTGAGATTGTTAGTTTCCATTGTTTTTAGATGGAACACCTACTTTTTCATTGTTTTTAGATGGAACACCAACTTGCATCCATATTTAAGAGGGATGTTTTACACTTTCTGGACTGCATATATAAAAATGCGGTCCAGCTTACATGAAACAATTTTCTTTTAGTTATTAAATGTGAAATTAAGTGGCTGAAAACATGCCATTAGAGGGCCAAAATCTAAAAATAAAAATTTGAAAATGTGACACACCCCAAATTCTCAGGTTTAAAGTCTGGACAACTAAAAATAACTTGGTTAGCGCCCTCTTGACCAAAGCAAGGTCGTCAGTCACCGTGAAGGCATCTGTGAGGGCAACGACATTGGCCTCCAAGTCCCCCAAACGGGTTTTCTAGATGCCGGTGGGCTCGCCACCAGTCCCCCAAGCTGGGAGGAGAGGGCCTCTGGGCTCGTGACTCGAGCCACCGATAAGTCATTATGTTCAATACAACTTTTTACTCCGTCACTTGTTCACTCCTCATAGGGAAATTTTAGAGAAAGAAACTATTTCAAAATTTAACTTTTAGAGAGAGAAAGTATGTTAAAATTTTAAAGAGAGAAAGTACCAATTTTTTAGAGAAATGATCTATCTCAAAAATTTAGAGAGAGAAACTATCTCAAATTTTAACTTTTAGAGAAAAAAAGTATGTTAAAATTTTAAAGAGAGAAAGTATAATTGTTTTTAGAGAGATAAACTATCACAAAATTTTAGAGAGAGAAATTATCACAAAATTTAAGTTTTAGAGAGAAACTATCATATTTTAGTGAGAAAAAGTACATGCAAATTTTTAGAGAGAGAAACTATATCAAATCTTAAGTTTTAGAGAGAGAAAATATTTTTAAAATTGTAGAGAGAGAAAGCATTATTAAACTTTTAGAGAAAAATTATTATAAATTCTAGAAAGAGAAACAGCCAAAAAAATTTAGAGAGAGAAATATCTCATTTTTTAGATAGATAAACTATCTCGAATTTTGAGTTTTAGAGAGAAACTATCTTGAATTTGGAATTTTAGAAAGAGAAAATATATTAAAATTTAAAGAAAAATTATATCAAATTTTAGAGAGAGAAACTACCTAAAAATTTTAGAGATAGAACCTATCGCAAAATTTATGTTTTAGAGAGAAAAAGTATTTTAAAATTTTGGAGAGATAAACTACATCAAAGTTTGTATAGAGAAAGTACATGAAATTTTTAGAGAGAGAAACTATATAGAGAAAGTACATGAAATTTTTAGAGAGAGAAACTATCTCAAAATTTAAGTTTTAGAGCGAGAAAGTATCTCAAATTTTAAACTTTAGAGAGATAAAGTACATCAAATTTTAGAAAGATACTATATCTAATTTTAAAGAGAGAAACTATTTCAAAATTTTAGAGAGAGAAACTATCTCAAACTTGAAGTTTTAGAGAGAGAAAGCATTTTAAAATTTAATATAGTAAGTATATCAAATTTTGGAGAGAGAAAGTACATAAAAAAATTTTAAAAAAAAAACTCGCAAAAAATTTAAAGAGAAATTATCGTAAATTTTAGCTTTTAGAAAGAGAAAGTATCTTAAAATGTGAGAGAACAACTATATCATATTTTAGAAAGTGAAACTACTTAAAAACGTTTAGAGAGAAAAATAATCTCAAAATTATTGAAAAGGGGGAACAATCTCAAGTTTTAACTTTTAGAGAGAGAGAGAGAGAGAGAGAGAGAGAGTATCTTAAAATTTTAGAAAGAGAAACTATATTAAATTTTAGAGAGAGTAAAGCACCTAAAAATTTTAGAGAGAGAAATTATCTAAAAGCTTTTAGATAGACAATTTCAAATTTTAAATTTAAAATTTTGGATAGAAAGTATATTAAATTTTAGAGAGATAAACCATATCATTTTAAAGAGAGAAACTATCTCAAAATTTTTATAGATACACTACTCCAAATTTTGGTTTTAGAGAGAGAAAGCATATAAAATTTTTAGAGAGAGATTGTATCAAGTTTTGTTACCAAACAAAAGACATGGAAGTGATTGCAAGGAATCCATAAATTTTGTATGGTTTATCCAAACTAGAGATTTGAAGAATCCATGATAAAAATCCTTGATATTGAAAATCCATAGATTTTCTTGGATTTCAAATCTCTAAGATTCCTAATTTCCTCCTATCCCCCTTAGAGCATACAATTATAAAAAGGGAAAGGTTTCTAAATTTGCCCTACAGCATAGAACATCTATGCTTTCCCTATCATCCAGTCATCCAATTTTGATCAAGAGAGCTACTCACTATTTGATCTTAGATCTGACGTCTCAAAGTATTTTCTTTTTAGTTTTTTTATACAAATTGTATGAATATCAAATTTGGTACGTGTCATCTTCTCATTGGGGCGCACCAATAAAAAATATTAAAAATAAATTTTCGATAAAATATAACGATCAAAATATCCCTTGAAGCTTTTAGGGCTATTTTGGTCATTTTATTTTATTGAAAATATTTTTTATATATATATTTTTCGCTAGTGCGAGTTTAATAAAAGATTGGACGTCTTAAAATAGTTTATAGAAAAAAAATTAAAAATAAAATAGTGTAGAAACGTGACATTGTGATTAAAGCAATATCAGCCCTCCATTCAAAATGGACGGTTGGATAAAGGGAACTATACAATTTTATGTTGCAGGGATGCATAAAAAAGCTTGCCCTTATAAAAATGCACAAGACTAAAGTAAGATGCACACGAATGCAAGAGGTTATTGGGTTTTGCATGCATATGGAGTTCATTAAAGAATAAACGTCCTCGTTTGTGCTTTGCATGCACCCATCTTCCTTCATTGCCTTTGAAACTTCACAATCTTATAAAAGGGCTCATTTTAAAAGGCATTTTGTATGTTCTCATTTAAAAACATCCTAATCCAAAAAAGGCTTAGAGCTAGAGAGAGAAGGGAGATCTCCCCTTTCTTCTCTCTCTCTAGGGAAGGGGAGGTGGCACAAATTAGCTCCTTAATACTTGTTTTGTAATGAAGAAAAAGTATATCGCGTGGACTGGCACTTCTGAACGAGTTAATTCTCTACTCCCCATTTTATTTTTCACTATTTCCTTTGAAATTATACTCATATTAAATAAATATTTTTTATTTTTAAAATAAAACTGAATTTACATATTTATAAAGTATTTCCAGATTTTAAATTGTATATACTATTTTGTTACAAAATAATAGTAATTTTTTTAGTAGAAGACTTGAATTGGATGTTCTACTCTTTAGGACAGAAAGAATGGAGGAGCTTGTTAGAACTAGAGAAGGAATAGGTTTAGACTCCATAGTTTTAAGGATCAAATACCTATTGAGCCCGTGAGGGTTGTGGTTCCGTCATTATTAGTCCGATTCTTGGATCGGATTTTAAAAGCAGAGATAAATATCAGCCATAATCAAAATATTTTAAGAAGAGTGAGGTCTCTTCCTTATGTTATAGAATTAAGGCACACCTTTAAATTTTATCTAGAGATATGGTGTCATAGACCTTTTGATGACATGAAAATTTATTTTCATCTCTAGTTATGAGACTTAAAATTTGAAAAGATAGATCAAGCAGATCCCAAGGTCGAGATGCTCAATTCAATGGTTTTTCAATTGGAAACACTCTCTTTTAGAGGATTTTTGATGTGCACTTTACTTCAATAATACAAGGTTAACACTTACAAGAACTTTTTCCTTTAAAAAATGGACCAGGTTTCTATAAGGCCATGCCCGCATATATAGAAATGTGGATCTTTTAATAAATTTATTTTTGAGATGGATTTTAAGACTTTTGATGTGCACATTACTTCAATAATACAAGGTTAACACTTACAATAATGTTTTCTTTTTAAAAATGGACCGGGTTTCTATAAGACCAAGCCCGCATATATAGAAATGTGGGTCTTTTAATAAATCTATTTTTTGTGATGGATTTTAAGACTTAACTTTTAAGGACATGTAATCTCTAATATAGAGATATTGAATATTTTAAAAAAAAAAACAACTTTTAAAAACTAAAAATAATAATTCTTATAAGAAAAAATTTGGACCGTTAGTTTCCATTGTTTTTAGATGGAGCGGCTACTTGCGTCTATCTTTAAGATGTATGCTTTATACTTTGTGGACTGCATATGTAAAAATGTGGTCCAGCCCGTATGAAACAATTTTCTTTAAAACATTGTTCAATTTTGTTTGGCCAATCTAATAAATCAAAATTGATTTGACTATCGGCTAAGACATTGATTGCGAATTTGATGAGTCGGACCTTGATCCTGTCTGGACAGAACTAAGACTTCTAAAGTCACTTAGGGCTTGTTTGATTTTTCGGAAGACACGGTCTTAGAAACTGCATCTTTTGGCACTTCCCGCTTTTTATTGCGGAGAAATTTTACGCTAAAGTAGATACCACAATATCTATTTGTGTTATACTTAAGGCTAAAAAGTATGAAATTACCAGTGCCATTAGGGACCATAAAACTTAAGAATCCACTTCCAGCTAAAAGATGCGCTTTCTAAAATAATACCTTTCCACAAATCAAACACGCCCTTGAAGAAGTCAAATATCATGCTCTTATGTTTTTCTTTGTTTGAACGGATTGGACTCCATTTCTTATCCCACAATAATATAAATGTGTTTGTACAAAAAACCACAAGATTGATGAATGCAAATTGACCGAAAAAATAATATGAAAAACGCGAAAACCAAGAACTTTAAAAATGAGGAAAGTGAGAGAGATCCAACTAGTGGGATTAGCATGGAGAGGTCTTGGCGGACAACTACTTGTGCCATCCAAAAAGGGGGCACACATGTTTATTATTTTACGAAGTAAAATCACGTGTAAGTTTCCCAAAAATATCACATATAGTCGTTCATTGGGATGTCTTATCCTCTCGAATCATCTCCCTCTCTCTCTCTCTAGATTCCGATATTCTCACTCTAGTTTCTCTTTCTAGATTATTCCTCAATTGTATTGGATGTGATTTCCTTCTTTCTTATCCATTCCAGCACATCTTCCCTATGATTTGCTCTCTCTCTCTCTCTCAGTTTTTTTTTTTGGGCTTCTCTCCCTTTACTTTGTATTTCTATGTAGACCTGGCAATGGGCCCTCATTCCCGGCCAACCCTAAAAACTAGGCCCTGGGCTGGCCAGGGGCGCAGCCCTGGCCCGATTCCTCAACGCCATTCAAAATTGAGAAAATTACAAAAACTTTCTAAAATGAGACTTTCTAGATAATCTACTTCCAACTAAGTTTTTTTTTGAGCGATTTTTATCCCAAATTGAACTTTCCTAGCAAACACCCCCAACTCGAAACGTCAATTTTTTTTTTGAAAGAAATGTCCATATTGCCGAACCGCCCTCATTTTGTGCTGGACCGCATGCTCAAAGTGTCGGACCGCTTGTTTTCCAGAAGCCCAATGTGCCGGACCACCCCCATTTTGTGCCGGACCGCATGCTTTTCAGAAGCCCAAAGTGTCGGACTGCCCCATTTTGTACTGGACCCTATGTTTTTCGGAGGGTATTTTGATCTTCATTCTACCTTTTTTTTTTTTTCACTTGGGGGTATTTACTAAAAAAGTTAAATTTGAGATAAAAATTTCTTAAAAAAACTTGGTTGGGAACGGAAGTGATTTTGGGAGAGTTTTGTAAATTTTCCCTTCAAAATTATGTATCCCTTAATTTATCTTTATAGAATATTGGCGATTTGTATCATATGTGATTTCCTTCTCTCTCTAGTATCTCTTTCTTGACTGTTAGTTTACGTGTGATTTCTCTCTTATCCTTTCTCTTTCTAGATTATTTGGCCTGTATCGCATGTGACTTCCTTCTTATCCTTTCTCTCTCTACTTTATCTTTCTGTACACGGTTCATTCCAGTCTCATATCTTGAATACTGACACGAGTAGACAACCTCCAAATTGTCCCCTTCTAAAGGGACTAGGAATCTTATCGATGCCGTGTCCTCTAAAACAATAGGAAAGGAGTTGAGAGGTGCATGTGCCTATGCTTCAATGCAAAGATGTCGGGGCCATAGTAAAAAAAAATTGAAAATGACAGCAGAAAACCATTAAAAATTTAGAAATCCCTAGTGGCTAATCTTTATTACTTTGTATTACTGGATTTGAGGGATTAAAAACTAAGAATCAAGACTGGATGAAAGTGGTTAAAAGGCTAAAGTAAGCTCTGTTATATATTTCCAAGTGGTTGCAACTGTTGCCTTTTAGTGTAAGCAAATGTTTGGGCAGGTAAGAGGGGTTTGCGGTTTTTAATCAATGGATTCTTCTCTGTTAATTGTTTTCAGAAAAGAGATTACTTAGTTGTCAACTTTGCATTTGGAATTTTGAATTAGCAAGGATATTTGAGTGATCTGTCTCTCCTTAGTATTTCCAACTAAATAGATAAGAGCACCTTGTACGGTTAGTAAGAGCTGAATTGTTGAAATGCTCCATCTTTTAAGTTTGGTGATAGCAAACTCATCACATGTATATTATGCTCAAAAGATTAAGGGTATTAGGATAAAAGTTAAAAAAAAAGAAGGAAAAAAGATGAACAACAAAGAAACTCTAGTGATCTCTATGTAAGGGACTTAAAGAAGACATAACTCACCATTTTCGAGTGACGTTTTTGGGATCATAGAAATGGATCTCCAAAAGAGAAAGAGACATAGCCTCCTAGAGAGGAGCATTGCTTCCATAGGTTTTAAGTTGATAGTTTCCACTACCAGAGAAAGAAAATCTCTTGGTTGCTCTCAAGGTTATCTTTTAGATAACAGTATAACGGTAAGGAAGATGATGTTGGTAGATGGTGTTTTTTAGATAACAAAGCATATTTAGAAGCAAAGATCATTGGTGGCTTTTGTTGATGTTAAGATAGAGGTCTATCTCTTATAACCAAATATGTAATCTTCATTTTCATAATGGATTTTTAATTACCGAAGAAGTGGACGTAGTTTTTAGGGTTGAACCACATAAATGATGTATCGTTGTTGGTGTGCCCTTTTATATTTGTTTCATTTCTTGCACTTCTTTTGTTATTGTATTCAGTTATTTTGCATTTAGCCAACTATATATACGATCTTGGGTGGGATCCTGACACTTGGGGTTTCTAGTTATGCAAATAAGAGCTTCTGTGGACCCTAGATCTTCTGGGTTCCAAACCGTACACAACGGCAATTTGCACACTTTTGATAATATTGATTGAGGAGGCACTTAGTTTTGCACATTTTTGAAAATATCAATTGAGGAGGCACTTAGTTTTGAACATTATTGAAAATATCTATTGAGGAGGCACTTAGTGAAAATGCACACGGAAATAATAAACCATTTCATGTTAAATGGGATCCTTCGACCACTAATTATTTTATAAGAGGTTTAAAATATAATTTCCCCTAAATGAGAGCAATTTTGTTCCCTAACAAATTGATTCCTGTCAAGTTTTTAGTGTTATTTTAGGATTTTAGAAACTCTCAATCCTGTCATTTGTTATCCACAAGGGTGATGTGAATGCTCTTAGAAGCGTACAACATATCATTCATTTGTTAGCCACAAGGGTGATGTGAATGTTCTTAGAAGTGTACAACCAATGGTTTAAAAACCGGATCGATGACCCGGATCGGGCTTTTCAAAAACCGATCCGGATCGGCGAATCGGCGATCCGGATCGGAATCTGGTGAATCGGTCAGAATAAAGCTTCAAAAAAATCCGAAAAAATTATTAAAATTCATTATAAATATTGGTTTTAGGAATTCAATAAAAAATGAGGGTACTCCATTAAGAATTTTCATGTTTTTGAATGAATATGCGAATATTGATATGTTCTTTCCCTGCATGAACCGCCATTCAGCATTTAATTTACAGTATTTCGTGCTCATCCCTACACTGTTGTTGTTGGACTCGATATGTGAATAATATGGCTGGGATAGGGTGGCCTCATAATCATCATCTCTCTCGTTTTCTCTTTGAATAATATGGATTAAAAAAAAAAAAAAAACAAATTTTCAAAAAAATCGATCATGGATTAAAAAAAAAAATCACAAATTTTCAAAAAATTCTATCATGGATTACAAAAAAAAATTTGATCATGGATTAAACAAAAAAAATCACAAATTTTCAAAAAATTCAATCATGGATTACATAAAATTCGATCATGGATTACATAAAATTCGATCATGGATTACATAAAATTCGATCATGGATTACAAAAAAAAACAAACAAAAAAAACAAAAAATTCAATCGTGGATTACAAAAAAAGAAAAAAATAGTTCGATCATGGATTACAAAAAATTCAATCATGGATTACAAAAAACTCTATCATGGGTTACAAAAAAAGCAAAAAACAAAAAATTCAATCATGGATTAAAAAAAAACAAACAAACATTTCGATCATGGATTACAAAAAAAAAACAAACATTTCGATCATATATTACAAAACATTCGATCATGGATTACAAAAAATTCTATCATGGGTTACAAAAAAAAAAAAAAAAACAAAAAAATCGATCATAGATTACAAGAAAAGAAAATAAACATTTCGATCATGGATTACAAAAAATTCTATTATGGGTTACAAAAAACCAAAAAATTCGATCATGGATTACAAAAAAATCTATCATGGATTACCAAAAAAAAAAAAATAAAAATAAAAATAAATAAATAAATAAATAAATAAATAAATAAATAAATAAATAAATAAATAAATCCGTACGGAATCGCCGATTCACTGTTCGGACTCGCCGATTCCGTACAGTGAATCGGCGATTCACTGTTCGGACTCGCCGATCGTACAGTGAATCGGCGATTCACTGTACAGAATCGTCCGGTTCTCTCTAGAACCGGACGATTTCCGAGTTTTTGGGCGATCCGATTCCTTTTTCACTATTTCCGAGTCGAACCGGGCGAGTCCGGTTCGACTCGGCGTTTTTTAAAACGCTGTGTACAACATATCATATACATCATGAATGGTGTAACGTACCTATCTCTGAAATTGCAGATGGGCAAAATTCTAAGCTTGGGAGAGCAAGGATCAGGTTAAGTCCATGTGGACATAGCATTCTCCATGAATCCACTGCTTGAATGTCCAAATTGTAATTCGGTCCATTTGCAATTTCCTGCGCAATTTGATCTCAAGCAGTGTTTTATTTTCAAAGTTGAATTCATTTTTTAATTGTAATCAAAATTTTAAAACTTTTTAACAAAACCCTTAAAATTATTTTTATTATTTAAGCAATCTTACTTATTTTGCAAAATATTCAAATTGGTTTTCACTCCAGCTCCATCTTTATTTCCCACCACCACCACCACCTAGTCAACTTACTTCTCCACCCGTTCCCCCAGCATTGCCTACCCACCGTACTCCACCACCTGCTCCTCCACCACCATTGAGCCACCAACACTGCTACCACTGCCTAGCCACCCCCACCACTTCTAGGACAATCACCATGGTACAACCACGAACACTCCACCGACATTGCCACCACGATGCAACAACACTACCACGACTCCGTTTGCTCCACTACTACGACTACCACCATTATCACACCGACTCTACCACCACTACTACGACTAGTAGCCCATCATCACCAACATTTTACCACAAAATAACACATTGCCATGTTAATTTAGACAATCTAACACCCCTAGAGAGCCAATGATAGCACTTATCAAATTTTATATTCATAAAATTTGTATTAAATGTTTTTCTTAAAAAATACTCTAAAGCATCGGAATTAGATCAAACGATTAATGACTCACTTGATCTAGATTAGACTGCTGGATGAGGGGAAATATATATTTTCTACATAGTAGGGAAAGTATAAAAACCTTTCCCTTTTCAATATATGCAAAATAAAGTCTCGTGCATAAAGCAACAACCACTCCAAGGCAACAACCAAGCTGACTAGGTACCCACCTTGGTACTAACGGGAAACACCGAAAATGCATTCATCATTAACCTTAAAAAACTATGATTAATCTCCACCGTCCATTAAAAGGCATGGATCATTTGTGTACATAGTTCCCACATACCATACACAACAATTAATTGTATATTTTTCCTCGACTGTATACATATCCTTTTTGGATACTTGTCAAAAGAGAATAGCAAAGTTTTTTTTCTTTTTTTGAACAGTGAGCATAGCAAACATTGAACAAACATTAAACGGCATTGGTTTCTTTTAGAGTCGTTCAATGTTTGCAAACGTATGATCTCATTATGGATTCTTTCGAGTCTAGACTGCCAAAGCGAAAATTAGATTTTGTTCTTTCATCAATTACCTGCTCAAAATATTTATTTTTTGTATCTAAAGTGTTGTGTTCAAGTATAGGCTTTGGAGATGAATTTTGGTCAATAACATTGACAAAAATAATTTCCAAGATCACAACAGAAGGACCAAAGAAGTGCAAAGCGGTGCAGAAAATATATGCTGACCTCTCTTGAGCTTCAGCTTAGTGGTAGATATCTCAGTTCGAGTGAAGAAGTAAAAGATTCGAACATTTGAAATATTTCCCAGTACATCAAACACACTTATCTGTCTCTTTCTTTATTTTTGCTTGAAATAAATGTGACTCGGTCATTGAAAATTATATGGAAAAGTGAAAAACACACCTCCCTTAGTGCACTTGAGTGAGGGAATGCTAGACGTTGATTCACGTGGAGATAAAGAAAGGGGATTGAGCATGTGTTTTTCAAAAGAAGTGGATAAACTCGTAGATTTGTTTGCTTTGTTTGAGGGCTGAACCTGGGATATTCATCATGTGTTTCGGGAAGCAAATAGAGTGGTGACTCATTCGCTAACATGGGAGCAGAACTTGCAGAAGGTTCAGAAATAGGTTTTCGATGCCCGAACATGACCGAACTACGTGGCTTAGAAGGACTGAGGGCTTCCCTTTAGATTTTATACAATAAGAGCACTATGTACTCTTTTGCATTGATCTACACCCTTTTGGTTAAATGGTGTGTTTCATTTGCCCAAAGTCTACCAAATGTTTTAGAAGACTTTAATCAATGGAATGCCAGAGGGCAATCCTAGCCTGTACTTTCGACATTAGAAAAAGAACGGTGCACTCATTGTATACTTTCCCAAGTGATTAAAAGCAGGGGCTTGGGCTCTAATTCATCAGGTCCCAAACCCGATGGAAGGTTGACTTGGCTGTGTTGAACCACAGCCAAAAAATCACAATTCCAATTACCATATCTCATGAGATTGTCTATTAAGAGCCTTTTATCGTACATGAAGCCAAAAAATCACAATTCCAATTACCACATCTCATGAGATTGTCTATTAAGAGCCTTTTATAGTACATGAAGGTCATAATTATTCCTACTCAATAGATGTTAAATTGGATGGCTTGGGGTGAGTCATAAAGTTCGAGAAATAATTTTTTTGAAACTTTATGTCTATTCAATGATTTTCTTACAACCACCCATTTTAAACTTTAAGAGACAAGAATGATTGTGACCGCCATGTACAAAAGATAAATGATCTCTTTGCAAACAATCTTATATCTTATAGGATTTGGATCAGACTCAAAAAAATTTAGGTTACTCATCCAACCCCGACATCTTGCCAAGTTGAGGGATTTGGGCTAGTTTGAGACATATTTACCTGGAGCGCCCAACTAGGGTGGCGCTCCCTCTCCCGGATCTCCGGCGCTCCGTGGCTTGGATCTCGTCCGGAACCCGTTCCCAAGTTTTTGGGAGCTCACTTCAATTTTTAGGATTCTCGATCCCATTCATAACGGAGCTCGCTCCCGCTACCACACGGATCTCGCTCCCACTGTCCCACAGAACGCGTGCCCCGACAAATTAGATCCCCGCTCTCAGAATTTTAGGATCGCGATCCTTACGTTCCCAGAACTCTATTCATAAGGAGGACCCCACCATGAATAGAAACAGAGTCACCCACTATTAAAATATTAGGTTTATCAACTAAAAAACGTGAAGAAATTGGGCCTCTAGGACGTAAAGCAGCTATTCTATCCCTAATTCCAGATGGGTAATTTTTTGGTACTTCATTAAAAATGTTAATTTGCTTTTCCAATCCTTTACAAAGGATTTTCATTTGAATTCTTCTAGACAATCAGTAACCCCAATTCTTGAATTCGTCAATGCCAACTTTCATAACATACCTGAAATTTCCTTATATATTTAGGCTTTCATGGTTTCCCTATAAAACTAACAACTTCCCATTTGATTTCTTTGCGTCTCGTTTGAGTTTTTATAAAAAATAGAGGAGTTTCAACTCTTCTCCTCCTTTGTCAAGGATATCACCAAGCTTGACAACCATGGAGTTAACAGCAATCTAATGAATAATTTTTCATCGAAGATTTTAGACATTTCAGAGTTTGTTTGGCCTTATAGAGATCGCCATGGAAGTCCCCAACGGCTAGCAAGCGAGGTTGAGAGGAGAGAGAACGAGTCCACTCACTATAAAGTTAGAAGAATGTGTTCATGAAGTTAGAGAGAGAAAGGCACGTTTTGGCAGATGGGTCCATTGGATTAGGGGTGCGGAGGTTGAAGAGGTGGTGAATGTCTGGTAAAGAGAGTCAGATAGGGAGAGGGCAAGTAGAGATTGGCTCCAAGTTAAGCGGAACGCGATCCAACCTTGAATGGAGCTTGATCGAGTCCAAAAAGGAACACATTTTTCTTAGATGGGGGCGCGACTCAACTTTAAATGGGATCCCGTTCATGTTGCCTATGGGATCGCGCTCCTAATGAGCATGGGAACACGATCTCATTTTACATGGAACGTGTTTCCATTAAATAAGGCATCAATCCTAATGTATCGGGAACACGTTCCCTGTTCCTATAGGATCTCGGTCCGCAACTTTTACCCTTACCGGAACTTGCTCCCCGAGTTCCGGAGCTTTAAGAAGCCCTTGATCCAATGCTCCCGCTCCTGAAACTGGAGCCGTTCCTGCTCCCGCTCCCGGTAACTATGGTTTGAGCCCGAGTCAGCGATTTTTCAATTACAGATTTCCTATTGTTACATTAAAATATTTTCAGTCTTAGTCCCAAGAAGTTCAAATGGTCCAAGTTTATTCTTCAAAACAATTCGAAGATCTGACACCTGCGTACCTGGTATCTCAGCATAGCTTTCTAATTTCTGTTAAATATACAACGACAATCTTTAGTATTTTTAAAAACTTTTGTTCCTTAACTCTCTCATGAATTCGATTCCAAAGTTTCTAACTCCAATTATAGACTGAAAATATTCAAAATTAAAAATTATGCAACCAATTGGTTCCAAAATACGAAAGCTACAATTCGATTCTAAATTACATATAAAGCATTTAGTTATTTGTCCAAGAATATATTTAAAGTAGAGTTTTAAAATCTGGATCGGTGGGACGGATCATCCATGCCACATATCTATGTCGGATTGTTGGATGGACAATCTAGATCGGTCAGGACCTGTTAGAATCAGCAATCTAGAAAAATGTTACGATGAAATAAATTAAAATTAATATAGGATTTTATCTTGTGGTGATTTAGGGGGAAATATGGAAGAGGGATTTTTAGGGGAACTTAAGGCAGGAACTATACCTTCTAGGAACTGGTTTAGGCCCAGCCAATTTTTGGTCGAATCGGCGATTCCCGAAATGGTGTGCTTGGTTTTAAAGCACTATTTAGTTTAAAAGTAGCACACAAAAAAAGCAACAAGAATCTCCTAAAACACACACACATTGACTTAAAAAAAGCGAAGAAATTATTCTATCTCCGAGTTATCATTTGGACTAAGCTTACAAATACAAAGAAAACCTTAGAATATCTGAAGGCACTGGATCACCACTCGTCTCTATGGGGTGTAAATGTATTAATACGGCAGAAAGAAATGGGAATGAGACTAATCCTATAGTGAGATTTGTGCTAATTAAAGGGAAAACTGATCCATGCAGCAAAAAGAAATAGGAATGCGACTAATCTTATAGTTAAATTTGTACTAATTCAAGGGTAAAATTCCTATATAAGGTTGCAATCTTAAATTGCAGAATTAAGGTGCACCTAAAAAATCTATTGGAAAAGATTGTTTGGATGGTTAATTGATCATCTCGAAATCGAGATGTATGGATATGGAAAAAATAGATATTTTGAGTCTCAAAAATAGTGCATCTTGCAACACATTGTCTGGACCGTCCATTTTCAGTACTTACATATGTTTATAGATCTACTTGATTTGAATTTTAAACCAATTTTGGAGTTTAAAACTTTATAATTGGAGATGAAAGTTATTCTCAGACCATCCGAAGAATTTTTCATGAATTTTGGAGGCACACCGTACTTTAATTGCATAAGGTTGAAACCTTATACAAACCACACCCATCGTATGATGGTAACGATATTTTCTTTTAGCGCGCATGGCATGTTCCTGCAGAATATATTTCACATTAACACCCTAGGCCAAAAGAGATTTGGGAGGATTATCTTGATCTGAAATTTTGATTTCCACCTAAGAATCACCGCATGATTATTTGTTTTGGAAAAAAAATCAGATTTTTATTTCTTCAACACTTGGATCTTGTTTTCAAAAATTGGATAGTCCTTATTCAACCTTGGGACATCTTTGTCAACCACACAAAGTGCGATTTGAATTTATTTTTGAGGTTGGTTGCTAGGTCAAGAGGTTACATTCCCTAAAATTTAGTACTCTAAAAGTATTTCCAGCTTAGGTTTTACCGAAAAGAGCAAATAGATTGTATGCTCCTATGGGAGTAGCATATTTTGAATATGTCTTTCATTTGATTTTGTATAACCTCATTCAACTTAAAGGGATATCTACATAGCTTAAATATCATGCAACATGGGGATGAAGTAGTTAAACCTTTAGAATACAATGGAAACTTGGGAGATATTAGGCTTCACTACAAAATTAGGAGACAATAATTGTGAAAAATAAAAAGAGAATATCTAATGAAAAAAATAGGTATAACAATTTGTATCCAATATGATCCCTATAATGGTCTAGTTTCACTTTAAATACAAGTTGGGATATCCAATCTAGACCAAAAAAATGTTTTGAGTTCCACTAGGGCAAACAATACCACAATGGACAATCCTCCATTGAGGCCCCTAAGTAACATCCTAATTCTAAGATCACTTCAGCCCAAAATCAATGACCATATTAATTTGAGACTGGCTTTACTGAAAACCCAATAAGGTCTATAATAAGCATATGGCTAAACTTATGTCGCTTGCACATGAGTGTTTATAATTTTTGGCGGGTGTCAAATACACCAAGGACACAACATTTTTATCTCATGAAGCTCAAACAATTTTTATTAACTTTCTTAGTACAACCTCTTTTAGTTTAATATTACCCAAAATCCTACCTTTCTTTTTTTTAAAAAAAAGTCATATTGTAGAAGCCAATTTTGGGGTTGATATTTTTGACACTTATGTTCATGTCAGACGCTAACACATATAACGTCTTTATATATTAGAGCTAGAGTGTCAGTTTCTAGGATTATCATGGATAATACCAATTTTGGGGCTAGATTTTTAGGAGCTAAGAATTTATTTTAAGCCACATCAAATTTAAGCATAAACAGGCGACCCCAAATAATTGAAAAAAAGATTTTTTGATGTTGTTGAAATTTTAGGCATAGACCCAAGCACTTCGAGACTCATTATCTTCCTTTGAAAACAAAGCCAACAACCAAGAAATCGGGTAAAAGCTCAATCCAGCAATGAGCACTTTCTATCGTGACGGTTGAGAAGTGACAACTTCAGCATATGACAAAAAAAATGTTTTCTAAACAACATAATCCACAATCTCATATAATTTGGCATAACAAAATAAGAAACTACATTTGAATATTCCATTCAAGATTCAATTTTAGAATACACATTATAGTTTACTATCAAATTCCAACTCATGATTATGTGTATTTTGATGGGAGTTCTAAATTGACCCCAAAAATATGGGTAAACTATTAAATAATTGATATATTATGTGTATTTTGATAATTTCCCTTTTATAGGCCTAATCGTTGGTGAAGATGCGATTTACTCTGGAGATTATCTAAAACTGAATCTTTTTTTATGAGCTATTTGTCTTTGAACCTTTGACGAGAAAGCACACAATAACAAGTATTTAAACACTGGGCAGACAAATTTCCTCTTATGTACAGTTTCCTGTCACAATAATTTGCCACACATAAATCTCCTCCTATGCACAGTTTCCTGTCACAATAATTTGCCACATCGAACATTTGAGAAATAACTCTCGTGCTATATACACTTCCTTAACTACAATATTTGTCACGTTCAGCGTGCCCAACTCTCTCTCTCTCTCCCACAGTATGATCTTGTCCATAGATCCATCCCCATAGTGTTAGGATCGATATGCAAGTAAATTTAGATCAAGATCTCATCCCATAGTGTTAGGATCGATTTAATGTGGTTACAAATATGAATTATTATGCAATTAAATTTTATGAATTATCATGCAATTAAATTTAGATTAAGATCTCATTTTAAACTTTACTTGAATATATCATCAAACACTTCACTTCACATGCATATGACATTAATCACATAATAAGCATAAGCATATATATATCATCAAACACTTCACATGCACATGACATCAATCATATAATAAACATAAACATGTATTTACAATGAATATATCATCAAACACTTCACATGCATATGACATCAATCACATGATAAACATAAGCATTTATCTACAATAAGAGGTGCTCAAATCATCAACTTGAATCCTCAATATGTTACCATCAATTTCATACTTTATTTTAGTCAATAATCATATCAAATATAAAGCATGGAACGAATTTACGAAAGTACTCAAGTTAGGGGCTTGTAGAGAACAAGTGTATCTACTTTTTAGAACATCACAAACAACCCCGACCTTGTTGAAAATCTGGTTAAAAAAGGTATTAATAGCCTTGTAGAAAGGCAAAACAATGGAGAGGTGATGGACCAAGTTAGCTTCACAATAGATGATTAGGGTATCCCTTGCAAAGCTACGGATGCACCCTTGAGCTTAAGGCACCTCTAAATGCTTAGTGATAGAGAGAGAGAATAAGGACATTAAGAGAGAATGAGAAGTGCATCACACCACTCTCCCCAAACCCTTCCTCAATATATATGGGCCTCTTGTTTCAACGGTTAGAAAATGGAAAAAGATGAGCTTTTGAAAATGTGCAACAAATATGGGCCAAGTGAAAAATGGGGTATTTTGATAATTAAGATAAATAAATAAAACAATTAATCTATATTCCAAAACTACCCCTAAGGGCATGGAGAAACCAAACGGTTAACAAATAGGTGGCATGATCTTTCATGGGAAGGGACGAAAAGATTGCTTTAATTTGGATTGTTATCTGCAACTCGAGAACATGAAATTGGAATCGCTAGTAATCGCAACTCTTGATTCAAACATGTTTAATTCTGCAGCATCAAGCCAGAATAGTTTGAGAGTGCGTTGCAACATCAAAGCCAAAATCTTTCTTCTTTTTTTTTGAATAATTTAGTGGGGAAGATACGTTCCTACTCGTTTTTTCATATAGATTAGGGAGTTAGCTTTTTGAAGGTGTCAATAAGTGGTGCGAGCAAGATTAAAAACCACAACGTGGTAACTAGGTATAGGGCTGCTACCACCACGACCCAACCACTTTCCTGTAGAAGAAGGCGTTTTGCTTTTGTAATCACCCTCTAGCACATTGGGTATTGATATCAAAATTTGTTGGTATGAAGATCATATTCATAATCTATTAGAAAATAAGAGGAGCTCCATGATATATATCTTGATAAACAATTGAAATTGACTTTTGATTAATAATATTAAGTACTCTTGTCAAATAAATAAATAAATATGTTTATATGAGCTAGTGGGTTAGCCTCAAATTTTTTTCATATATATATATATATATATAAAATCTGGGATTAACCCACTAACTCATATGAATATATGAGCCCAACGGCCCAGATTGAATCTGGGCCGATCTGAAGATCACATATATCTGATAGTATTTGAATTTTAATTTTTTTTTATTTTTATATACAATTCCAAATGATTTGAAATTTTAGGTGTGTGTTTTTCTCATCAAGGCACACTTCATAAAAAATATAAAAAAATTATCTCTAAAAATAAAATGATCAAAATACCCCTAAAACTTTTGGGGGGTATTTTGATAAGTTTATTTCATGTAAAATATTTTTTTGATATTTTTTAAAGATTCACCTATTTTTGATGAATACATACCTAAAATTTCAAGTGATTTGGATGTGTAGAAAAAAAAAAATTTAAACACTACCAGAAATCTATGATCATCAGATCGACCTAAATTCAATTTGAGCCGTTGGTCTCATATATTCATATGAGCTAGTGAACTAAACCCATATTTTCCCATATATATATATATATATATATATAATTTGATAAAAATCAAACCACAAACTAAAGAGAGAAATCTCTCTCCTCCTCCTACTCTCTCTCCTCCCAACAACCACTATATTCATTTAAATAACACTTATCAAAAGCTTTCTTATCAACTATTTAACACTTGACTTTGTTTCAACGATTCCAATTCATGAACTTCTATATTTTAATGGGACTGTTAAGTTAAATAAAAAATAGATAAATGTTAAATTGTTCACCTCTTAGGTGCATTTAGATAATAAAAAAAAAAAAATCAAACTATACCAACATTTAACATCTTTTTAGATCTTATTTTAAATAGGACATCATTTTTCCAATTATATTCCAAACTAGCCTATAAATAACACATTAAAATGGGTTTTGAAATTTATCAAAATTTACATATGAAAATTATCGAGTAGTTCAAATTTAGGGGTATTTTGGAAAATTTTCCTTGATAATTTTTCCTTCTCTTGAATTGGCATTTGGATGTTGTAGTAATCACATCATCAACCACTATATATCCCGTTTGGATATATTAGTAGGCACATCAAAGAAATAACCCTAGGGGTTTGTATGCGAAAATTTGAAAAAGAGTAGTTTTAAACCATCAAAATCATATCCCATGACATATCATTTTTTGGTGAAATAGTGGTGACTAGTCACCTCAAAATGACTCGGCCGACTTTTCAAACATTGGGTTCGGCCAACTTTTGGGTTTTACTGGTGTATTTTCAAAAGAAATCCCGTTGTATTTCAACTTTGGTAAATGTAACCCCTATAATACTCCTAATACTTTGACTTTCAATAGAAGCATATTTAAATTGGGCAAGGTTTTTATGAGTCGGCCGACTCACCTATTTAAACATTCGGCAGATAATTCTCGTCCTATCTATTGTTTTTTTTCTTTTCTTTTTTTAAAAGAGTGCTATCTATAGTTTCTTATCACAATAATTTGTCCCATTCCATATATTAAAACATAACAAATGTTCAAACACTTGGGAAATAATTCTCGTGCTATGTATACTTTCCTCGATCACAATGTTTGCCACATTCCACATACTGAATACTCTCTTTTGTCTATTCCCATTCATGATCTTCTGTATTTTGATAGGATTTTTAAATTAAATAAAAAATAAGTAAAAAATAAGTTATTTACCTCTTTTAGGTGCATTTTGGTTAATATTTAACATGTTATCTATATTTTTTATCTAACTTCGAATAATCCATCATTCTTTTGATCAAATTCCAAATAGCCCACAAAATGATAGATCACATGATTCTGAAATTTATCAAAATACACCTGACAAAAATGTTAAATAGTTTAAATTTAAGTATATTTAAACAATTTTTCCTTGATAATTCTCCCTTCGTTTTCATATTGATTTTGATGTTTTGGCAATCTCATCGAAATAAATAGACCCCTCTCCCACCAACAACCACTTTTATCCATTTAATATCCTGTTTGGATACGTTAGTGGTCACATCAAAGAAATAACCGTAGTGATTTGTATATGAAACTTGGAAAAAGAATAGTTTTGAACCATCAAAATCATTTCAAAATAGTTACTTTTTATTTTTCTTAATTAGGGGTGACTAGGTTTCTCTATGTTGCTATTATGGGTCCTTCTGCCATATTCAGAAATAAGTGGGGTTCAAAAAATAAGCTTGAACATGAAGTGTGGTAAAACCAGCTGACTTTTTAAGGGGGCATGAGAAAACAATTAATTTTATTGCCAAAATTGCGTCCCTCCAAACGGTACCTTGAGTTCCAATACAGAGGTAAAACTAGTGTTGTCATATTCACTTCGCTTCGACTAAATTGGTCAAAGCTTTCATTTTCAGCCCTTGAAGCAAAGAGCTAATCATGCCCCACTAATTTGAACATAATAGTGTAATTTTCAAAAGTAATCCCCATGTATCCCAAATTTTGTAAACGTTAACCTATGATATTAATAATTTTTAATGGTTGTGGTTTATATAAAGTTGCAACCTTAAATAATCAAATTAAGGTGCACCTCAAAAATTTATCTTGTGATGTAATTTTGGGGTAAAAAATTCCTAGGATAGCCTAAAAATATTGTTTAATCTCTAATTATAAAATTATAAACCTTTAAAATTATTCAAATCGAGTAGATCTATAAATGCATGAAAATCTTGAAAATATAGAGTCCGGATGATAGGTTGTAAGATACGCTATTTTTGGGACTCAAAATCCTCTTTTTCTTCATATTTGGAAGTAAAATATGAAATTTAATTACTTGAAGGTAAAAGATTTGGTAGTCCCGCAAAACCGCGTAGTATACTTTTTCCCTTCCAAAAACAAGCAGGGAATTTTGTTCGACCCGCATAGCCCTCAAATTGTTGAATTTTAATCATTAAGATGAACTCAAAAAATAAAATGACTTGGAGCTCAATAAAGCCCCAAAGAACTTCTCCTTCCGGATTGCCTCTAGGCCATCTCTTTAGATAGATGATAAGATCTTGATTTTAGGAGTTCAAAATCAACCTTCTTTTCTTTGGGTGAGGTGTGTATATGGTGTAAACCTCATACTATTAAAGAAAGGCTCACCTAAAAAATGTGCTGAATGATGCAGTCTTAGTGCTAGAAAGCCTTACGATGGCATAATAATCTATTGTCGCCTTAATTATCAAATTTAAAGCTTTATAGTAATGCATAACGCAGATCTATAAACAATTACAACATTTGAAAATGGATGGTCCTAATAATGCATTACAAGATGCTGATAAATTAATCTCGATAAATTAAATATATGTTGTTTGGAAATATCCATCCTACAGTTATCTAAAATAAACTTATAAACAATATCGGTAAATTTACGCTTTTGGAAATTTGTCTTTATTTTATTTAGAGTAATTTATTGCAAGTCATATTTTTCGCTAGATATAGCTAAAAATGTCGAAACTTGCCTAAAAAATATTAATTTTAAATTTTAGGCATATAGTATATTAAATTTAAATAAGATAGTCGACTCCTAATAAGAGTTATTCTCAACCAAATGAACACTTAATTCAGTCTTATTTTGTAACGATAAGCATTTTCTACCCCTCAAAATAAACATGAAACCACCTTTCGTTATAGAAACGTAATTTGGATGAGAGAGAGGGTGAGCTTGAAAGGAGGATACAGCTGGAAGGGAGAAAGCCTATGGACCAATCCTAAGAGTGGGGATCTAATACTGCTATAATACAGGCATATTGTAGATTTTTCATTTTTTATTTGCCTTTTTCAAGATATTGAAATTAAGTTTATTTATATGGTCCTTTATTTATTTAATTAAGATATTTATTTTTATAATTATAGATAATTGAGAGATGGAATTGGAAGTTTGAGTTTAATAAATAAAGGGCTAAGATTAATTGTGGTTAGAGTTTATTATGAGAAAGTTATGCTTTAGATTTTTCTTATATAGGACAAGAAGGCGGAAGAGAAGATGATCGATTGATGGCTTTTGTAATTATCCTATTATTATTTTTAGAACGGATCTTATTATTTAATGTAATACAGTGATGAATTCCAGAAAAGAAGATTTGGCTTCACTTTCAAGCAAAGGCCCGATCATATTATAAGTGGGCCCTAATATTGTGCCAGATTATAGTCCATGGGACATTGGGTTGGGCCCCTGGGCGGCCCACATTAAGCATCCTGTCTTTTGAGATCACTAGCAAAGAGAAATACTCTTAATTTTGCACCCTAACCTTAAAGACCTCAACATAAAAAGGTTTTTAACTTTGGAAAAAAAAAAAAATAGAAGAAAAGAAAAGAAAGAAGAAGCAAGCATTAGAGGAGAATATGCATATCTTGCAATATGGAAAATATCTATAAATAATCCAGATTCCAACGGACTGGAAGATCTCTCTCTCTCTCACTCATAATATTTTGAAGTTATTAGGGGTGAATATCGTTCTCTCCAAGTCTCCTTTCCAACTATTTGGTTAGGAATAATCGGATTATGCTAATGATTTAATATGAAATTGTGGAATTATTTAATTTAATGCATTTAAGTTTTCAGAATTAATTTATTGCTTCCATCAGTTAAGGGCCCAGTTTTGTTTTGTTTAATTGGATTATGCAAATGATTTGTGCTTTCTGCCTTTTCCCTTTAAAGATTTGTGCTTTCTTTTGAAGATTTTTATATATATGTCCTTCTGAGAATGAGCAATGGGTCAGGCTTAGGTTACTTGAAAGGCCTCTCAGCGTCAAAAATCCTAGTTGCAGAAATATTCCTTCTTTTTGGGATGTTCTCACAGAATAATTCTATGCCAATTTGCTATTTACAAGTTGTTACTTTTTTTGTTCTTTATTTTCTTTTACTGGATTCCAAAGTTTATTATTTTATGGTTATATTCTCATTCTTTATGAGATGCACTAGCAATAAGCTATAATATCTTACGTAAATCATAAATATAAACCATTGGTTTATTTTTTATCGTTCTAAACAGGATTTAATATAGGAAAAAGTTTATATAAGGTTGCTTTCTTAAAATGTAGAATTAAATATGCACCTAAATAATCCATCATAAAAGATTGTTTTGATGTTGGAAAATCCTCTAATTTATCATATCGACATCGAGATGTATGAATATGAAAAATGAAAATAAAATTTGTGTCTGTGAAATAGTGTATCTTGCAACACATTATCTGGACCGTCCATTTTCAAGATTTTCATGTGTTTATAGATCTACTTGATTTGAACCATTTTTATAGTTTAAAATTTTACAATTAGAGATGAAAATTGATTCTCAAGCCATACTGAGAATTTTTTATATCAAAAATATATTTATGATAAAATTTAGAGTTGCGCCTTAATTGGATTGTTTAAAGTTGCAAACCACACCCTATCATATATATTCAAGTTATTTTTGTGTCTCTCTTTTGTTTCAAGCCCTTGAAATTCTTACAAATTATTTTTCCAATGCTTGGTAAGTAAAATTGTTGGCCACGTACTAGCCATTAGCTAGTCAAAGCATGAGCTTCGACCTTGAAATTGGACTTTGATTCCTAAATTCTTCCTCCAATTCATGGCATGTGTTGATGCTTGTAGCAACAAGATATTGACTTTATATTTCATTCCTAAATTCTTCCTCCAAATCATAGCAAGTGTTGATAGTTATAGTACCAAGATATTGACTTTCTAATTCATTTCCATTAGAATTGGACATCTCTCTCCAATTCATTTCCTCTAAAATCATCTCTCTCTCAACACGGCATTTTCATGAAAATCACACCTCTGTCTTTTTTAATTTTACTGTATTTATGATAAAAAAGATTATATATTATTTACTTTTGGTAAATGAAAGTTCCAACCACCACTTGCCCTCGAGGTAAAATTCAGATGCTTCGAGTGCATCTAGAATTTGAGCACAGTTAGTAGCACATCTAGCTTCTTGAATTTACTTCTCATGGCTAGAGGTGATTGTGGTCTTCTTATACCAAATATAAGTGAGTCGAATCTTATGCTTCCCTCAACAAATGATTGTATGGTATAAGATCATCTACTTTTAGTACAATTATACAAGCTGTGAAGAGTTTTAGGTTTCTTTGAAGAGACTCAGTGTCCATGGATTGATATGAATATATAGACTTATCTTTCATAGACAAATTACAAATGACACTAATAGAAACTAAATCATAGACACCAAAACCATACACAAACTTACCATAAAATATACGACACAATATCATACCCTTCTCATATTTACTTGTTACAATATACGCGTTTTCACACTCCCCCTAAAACTCAAAATGCTATGAAAGGGAGCAGCTGGAGTTTGATCACCAAGTCGCAGAAACGAGCAGTTGGATCTTCAGGTGCATACTCAGATTGCTTGATCAACATGCACAGAAAGCAGTGGAGAATCAACAAGCCTCAAGAACATATGGCTTCAAAAACTTTTGGAAAATATCAAACAGATTAGAGATTCGAAATACGACTCGGCATAGAGACAGATCAGAGAGTCAAAACACAACTCGACTAAGAGATAGATTAGATAATCAAAACACAACTCAGCAGAGAGGACAAATTAGATAGTCGAAAATGACTCAGCAGAGAGTCGAAACACGACTCGACAGAGCTTGCACCGACTGGGTGAGCAACGAACTCATATTGAAAATCGGCGTCAATACTTCAGGGACGAGGAATAGACATGGAAAATATGAATTTAGCTCTAATAACGTGTGAAGAGTCTTGAGTTTCTCTGAAGAGACTCAATGTCTATTGACGATTATGGATATACAAACTTGTCATATATAGACAAATACATATGAAAAAAATTGAAATAAACGACAAACACATGTACTCTACCCAAACTTACCATAATATACAAGATATTGTACCTACCGTTCTCATATATACTGATTACAATATACACCTTTCCAAATATATAGATTACCATATACAGCTTCTATATTAACTTGATAGGCAATATATACTTTCCTTTCACACTCCCTTTCAAACTCAAGATGCTATGAGAGAGATGAGCTAGAGTTTGAACACTAATTGCAGAAAACGAGCAGGCTTTTTAGGTGGATAGCAAAATAAATACAAAACAGTGGTTGTCATGCTTAGATTGCTCTCTGATCAAACAGATCAGTGAGTCGAAGCGGAGGAGATCAACAGATCAAAAGGTCGAAACACAACTCGGCATATAGACATATCAGATAGTTGAAACACGACTTGGTAGAGAGACATATCAGAGATTCAAAACACGACTTGGCAGAGAGACAGATCAGAGATTCGAAACATGACTCCGCAGAGAGACAGATCAGAGAGTCAAAACACGACTCACCAGAAGTTGCACCAATTGGGTGAGCAACAGACTCGTATTGAAAATTTATATGATTATACAGACTTGTCTTTTATAGACAAATTACAGATGACACTAATAGAAACTAAATCATAGACACCTAAACTATACCCATACTTACCATAAAATACACGACATAATAGCCTACCCTTCCTATATTTACTGGTTCCAATATACACCATCTATATTAACCAGATATACAATATGCACTTTTCTTTCACACAAGCAAGTTCCAATCTAGAGGTGTCAGATGTGAAACCAGGCAAATAAGATTGAGTCATTCTTCTATACATAATTTGGAGATATATTTTCAGATATTGAGCACTGTCGATGGGCCGGACCTAGTGAGTAGGGTGATTGCAACCTTCTTGTAATCAAAATAATCATTCTTGTTTACAACTTTCTTTCAACCAAAGTACTAGAAATTGGGCGGCTTGGGAACGTGCTATTGAAATCTCAAAAACCAAAAGCAAAACAAAAGAAAACAAGAACTTTGTGGTAACCCCTAGCTGCCAACATTCATGCTTGACAACTAATAACAATTGTGACTTTCTTATAATGAGATAAATAGTGTTATAGGGTACAATCCCAAAATTATATATACGCCTATAAGGATATTTAAATGCTAGTGAAAGAATCCTATCGCTTTAACTCATATGACCAGCGTTGTTACCATGGTTATAATTACTAAACCGGACCGTAAACTAGTACTTCAGTTGGTTGAATTTAACAAAGTTTGAGTTTTAATTGATGACCGAACAAATTTTAGCTTGATCAACCCCCTCTTGAATTCAATAGCGATCGTAACAATGCTTATTACACATCAATGATTTAAAACCCAGCGATTTCGGATCCAAATAGTCGATCTTGATGGGAGATTGTACCGGTTCTAGGATGGCAACGGTCTGGCCTAATTTTATTTTATTTTTTTCTTTTTTACTATAGTATATTTAATATTTTTTAAATCTCCTCTATATCACCATCGTAAAAATCCGTATTTTAGTCATACTTTTATTGATTTGTCGGATTATCCGTGACCAGCAATCTATCAATCTGGACGGACAGTAAATGATCCACCCCACTGTTGCGTGTTGGAAAACACGGTTAAGTCTGAGGCACGCCAGTCGCAATTAATGGAAAGAAAAGTTTAAAAGGGTCCATGTTTAATAAAGCAAAAGGGGAGGCGTGATTGCATTGGTACATGGGCAACACAACTAATTAACTACTCAACCTGGGCCTCCTATTTCAACCTACATTTCATCCATCCATCCATCCATCCATCCCCTTGTGGGACAACTTGAAGCATGTTTCCCATGTGGGTTCTCAAACCCACCCTTTACATTCCATAAATAACGATTGAGCCCTCCGTCTCATCTACTTAAGCAACTTGGGTTAATTAGACCTTGACATGTGGCTTAACCCCGTCATCACAATCATTAAAGAGCCATTTTCACCGTTCATATAACATCGAAGATTGTACTTTACCCTCTAAAGACCATTCTTTGAAACAGTGTTCCAAAACACTACTCGGGTCGACCACCCGGGCTATCCCCGAGGCCAGTGCTCGGCCTTTGACTCAAGCCAACCCGAGTACTTGACCCGAGTCTGAATAACTTGGCACGGGTAGGGCCGAGTACTGTAGAAACAAAAAATATATAAAAAATAGGTATATTATATTTAAAATAAAATTAAACAAAACACATCTAAATATCGTAAACAATATATATATATGGAAATTACATTTTGAAAATTAGTTTGTGACTTGGGGTATTTTAAAAAAAAATTAAAAAGTTGAATAAAAATATAAAAATAAGTATTTAAGGCCAAAATACTTTTGAATCTTAGCCAAAATGATAGTAAACATAACAAAACGTATTACAAATAGACTTCTTATTTTTGAGGATTTTTTGAATTTTCTTTTTATCCTCTAGTTAGACCCCTACTCAAGACAACTCAGGCTCGACCATTGCTCGAGCTTGAGTAACTTGGCTGAGTTCAAGCTGACTCAGCCGATTTGTCATTCGTTGCTTTGAAGTTTAGAGAAATTTCTCATTTACTAATGGATCCGATTTTGGCGCTAGCCCTAAGGTACCAAATGTTACAGGACTTATAATCTTTAGGGAAAATAACCTATTGGCTGCATAGGTTCATCAAAATCCCTCGTAACATGTCCAGTTGAAAATTTTGGGGCCATTAGTCCCTTAATTATGTTTTTTTTTGTTTTTTTTTCAAATTTGATTTTTTTTGTTTTACAAAATGTTAAACCCATACATTAATCATCCATATTATTTTTGTGACTTGATATAAAAAATTTAATTGATGACAATAATAATTATTATAATTAATTAATAATTATAATAATAACAACAATAATATATTAATTGTTAAATATTTCATCTCTTACAGGTATTTTGATAAAAAAAATTGATAAATAATAATAATCCATTAACAATAGTAACAAAGATCTTGATCAATCATTTTTCAAGCTACAAAAGTTATTGATGTAATTGTAAAATAGGTTATAATATTAAAAAAATTCATTTTTTTTTTCATGTCTAAATTTATAGAGTGGGAAGCATTTTGTAAAATTAAAAAATCAAATTTGTCAAAAGAACAGAAAAAAACACAATTAAAAGGCTAACAGCCTCGAATTTTTAAATTTGAGGGGGTACAAGGGATTTTGAAGAATCCAAGAAGCTAATAGGTATCGATCACATAAAAAAACATTAGAAGTAGTGAGAAAATATATTAAGATTTATGATCTTATTGACGGTTAATGATGATGATGATTGCTTTGAAAAACATCTAATGTATTTTTTGGTACACCATCTAGTACATTTTGACAATGCTGATACCAAAAACAGAGTAACATGTACGACCCCTAATACAAACGACTTTGGCTTATACAATATAATACTAAACAAAACCATTTTCCTTTGAAATAATTAGTTTATGTAGCTGTTGTGGCGGCCTCATCAATTATCGTTACCGTTATAGTGGTTGTTCTGTGTTCCATAAAACGTTATCCTAGTTTATAAGAACACGATGCACCGAAAAAATTTGCTACACATTGTTCATTCTCACTTTTAGCTCCCTCCCTTATCAATCACTTCTCCCTCCTATAGAGGGATAACTCTTCTCTGTTCTAAAGTTCCGTTCATGGGTACAATCATATTTCGGGGAGTATAAAATAAGATGGTTTATCTTCGGCAAGGAAAGGTGACGATCATTCTTAGTTGTCAAATGTGAAATTGAATGGCCAAAATTATTACTTCTAACCGCACGTAAAGTGCAAAAAACTTGTAGCAATCGTGCAAGTTTACATCAGATAACCTGGGGTGTTTGTGATCTTTTGTGCAAAAGATAACGGTTTCATTCTACACGACCTATTTTCTTCACTCTTTTGCAGTGTTTTAAACCAATCGATCCTGATTAAGAAACATCTACTCAGACCGGAATCAATGGTGGGCAATCTCAGCTTCTCTCCACCCCCTAACCCCCACCCAGGAATCACCTAATATTAATTTTTTAATTACTCTTAACCAATTCAGCCAATTTGGATCACAAATCCACCTAGCCGATCCGGGGTTTAAAACACTGCTCTCACGGTTTACATGTGAGTGCACCAAATTTGACTGGACATTGCTTTCTTCAAGGATAAGCTTCCAAGCATATGAACATGCATTGCCTCACACGTAAAGAGTGCCAAAGAATAAAGTTGTCAAAGACCATGCTTCTTCACAATAAAGTTAGAAACATAATAAAAAGGCCATGCTTCTTTCAACCAATATATTAGAAAAATTAAGATGCGCCCCACTGCAAATCATTATCATTGTCAAAACTTATTCTCAATTAATTAGGGTCGGCTACATGAATCCTAATTTGTCATTATGCTCTATTAAGAGACATACCTTCAGTGAGGTCATAAGTTCCCATATCTTTTCTCGCTACTTCCAACCATGTCCTTTCAGGCCTACCTCTTGGTCTTTTTTAGCCTTGTATCTTTTAACAAGTGTTGTACTGCATCTGCGACACAAATGGCCAGTCCACGAAGTCCACTATCTTTCATCTTATCATGCCACGTCTAAATATTTCCAAATGTGCCGCATTTTAAATCTTCTCTTATTTTCCAATACCATATGTTGAGCCCCCAACACATGTTCATGTTATATCACAGTGTCAATTCCTTGCAGAACTTTTGTTGGGAGTTATGCAGTTTGAGCTCCTCATTTGGTTTGCTTTGTGCTTAGGCTGCATGCTTGTTTATGTTGAATCATAGTGAGAGATCCGGTGTACAATAAATTATAGAAAAGCATGAAAAGTTATTTGTTTGTGAATACTTAGGAATGCTACTTGTTATGCAGCAAGGGAGCATGTGAAGGGATGTTGAGGTGAGGTGATATGATATTTCCGAGGCATCCATGTGTTGCCCACTCACATATCATTAAGATGCTCCCTTTTATTTATTTTGAGTTTGTCTCACTTATCATCACATTATGTGGTTCTCTTAAATTTAGGTGACTCTCTCTCTCTCCAAAATATAGGTGTGACTCTCTCTCTCTCTAGTTTTCCAAAATATGGGTGTTTCTCTCTCTAGTCCTGGGTGTGAGACTCTCTCTCTCTCTGGTAAGTAAATGGCCGCCGATTCATGACTTTTAAATCAAAGGCCAATCTCTCTCTCTCTCTCTACTTCCATTTCCTGATTGCTTGACAAATTCAAAGTTGAATCAAGAACTGGGAAATCCAAAGTTGAATCAAGAACTGTGTGTTTTACAACTGCACAAATTATCTGCCCTTACACACTTGTATTGCTTTGACCCAAGTGAGCTAGCCAATGGCATTGAGGTTTGGTTACCTATGCTTTGATTTTTAATAAACAAATGCTTACATAAGTAAACAAGTACAATAATTGTGAATTTGGTGGTCCAAGTTATATAAAGTTGGCTTAGATAAAGACCCAATTATAAACAAACCAAAAATAAAGGCACCAACCAAGCTAAAAGCCCTAGGATAGGGTAAGTTGGTTAGTACACTAAAGAAAAGAGAAGCCAAAAGATTTTATACCCCCGCAGGAGTATACTGTCTATTTACTCCCTTGCGTAGAACATAATACGAGGGTAGTTTTAAAACCCTAATTTTGGGAATGTAACCTATTCTACCCATAGACAAACTTCACTTAAAGAAAAAAAAAAGTAGAAAAAATAATGTCGCAATGTTGAATAAGGACAGTCCAAGTTTTGAAAGGCGAGAACTAAGTATCAAAAAACTCAAATTCAAATTTTTTTTCTTTTGAAAGTAATCATCTAGTGATTTTTAATGGTTTCCGAAATTTCAGACTGAAAAAGTCCTTCCAAATAGGTCTTTTAAGTGAGGGAGTAAATGGATGGCAATTCTTCTACGGGAGCACAAGAGAAAAAGGGTATTTTGGTCATCGAAAGATATCAAGGGCCCAGCTAGGTCTCCAATTCATAATAGAGGGAGTGAAACTTTGGCAGTTTTGTCGTTATAAAATAAAATAAAGTAAACACATGGTAATGTTTATTTATTTATTCCTCATAATAATCAAAATGTTATGCATAGAATAATTGAAAAAATAATGGGTCATGTTACGACCCTAACCTGCCATGAACCATATGCGTGAAGCTCGTGGCACAAAGTCCCAAATGCATGTATGCATATTGATATATGTGTATTATACATATGCATGTATATGGTATGTACATCCATTTGTTTGTTACATATTTAATTGTTGGTATATTTAGGACATATTTAATTTTGGATATATTTAGGACTATAATGCAATGGCCTTTACTTTTAGTACAATTATCTTATAATTTGTCATGTATGAAACTTAAATTCAAAAGATACGTCAGATTTTGATTGATTTTTTTTTGTTTTTTCTTCTACCAATCAGTCACTTGCTCTATTTCACATTTAGCAGATAAAATCAATGTTTTAAAACCTAGATCAATGGGTTGACTCGTTCACCCACAAATCTAACAACTAGATCAATGATCCATATCGTTTGTTTAGATTAGTCTAAATTGACAATAAAAATATATATATAAAAAAAATAATAGGGATTTATGGGGCGGGGATTTAAGTAGATCTAAAAAAAAGATTAGATACTAAAAAAAAAAAAAGGTACTTTGGGAGGGAACTTGAATGGGACTCATATCATGCCAAAACAAGTTTGGTTCTGACCGTTTCCCATCTGATCAGAAATTGTTGGGTTTTAAATACTAAGGAAAATTAATTATGATCTTCTTATACTATAGGGAATGGTTGTATCATATACTTTGTCATTTATTCTATGGTTCAAGTGCATCCCTATATATACTTTGGTACATAGACAATTTAACAGTTCACTCCCATCATCTCGATCACCATGTTCATGAGTCTAGGAAATAAAACCAGTAATTTATATGCATTTAAAATAGCTTTATCCCGTACCTTCTTTTTTGGGTGCTGCATTTAATTCTTCCAATATCATCAGATCTGCACTCGTTAGAGAGCTCTAAATTCATTGATTTGAGCAGATATAGATTACCAATCATTTAGGATGTACTCTAGGTTAAAAAATTATTAAAAACTTGGTCACACATAGAGTTAGCAAACTCACAAGATTATTTATTTATTTATATAGGTACATATTATATACATTAAAATTAAATAGTCTCTTTGTGTATTTTTCTCATGGACATTATGTGTGTGCATTTGTTTGTGTTTGTTTATGTGTGTGGACATGGGTGAGGCCCTAAACAATCAAAGTAAGCTGTACCATCAAATAGTGTCGAAAGATGTATTTTTTAGTACCAAAATTCTTTATGATGGCCTAAAAATTTATTTTTACCTCTAATTATAAAATTTAAAAGCTTCAAAAGTAATTAGATCAAAGAGATCTATGAACACTTGAAAATTGACGGTCTAGTTAATACATTACAAGATACAGTAAGTCTTTTTGTTTTAACTTCCATGTATCTCAAGGTTCGGATGATCAAATTTGAGGGTGTTGCAAGTCAGGATTTTTTACATCTACCGTTCTTCAACATTAAAAAAAAGGATCAGATTTGAGGGTGTTTCAGCTTCTAAACAACTTCTTCTAGAAAATTTTTGAGGTGTGCCTTAATTTGATTGTTTGTAGCCTCAACCCTAACTAATTTTTTTTCCTTTTGGACATTTAGCACATATAAACAACCTTGACATAATTGTTTGTAAAAACAAATGTGCAACAGACCTGATATGGGTGCATGTAAATACAAGTATGTACATGTTAAAAGCATGAATATAAGGCATCAGGTGAATGTATGACCATGATGATACATGATTATTTGTAACATATGATTCATGTGCATGTGCATGGATGGGATGTGGATAACAGCATGCAGGTGCAAACATAGAAAAGGACGTTGGCAGGGGAAAAGAACATGACATGCAGGCGCTTTTGGGCCGTTTTACTCTCTCTCTCTCTCTCTAACTCTGTTTTTTACTTTCTCTCTCTAATGCTATCTCCTCTATCCAACTCTCTCTCTCCTATCTCTCTCTTAACTCTCTCATCTCTCATCTCTCCCCCTCATCTGTCTTTTAGCTTTCTCTCTCATCTCCCATCAAATCCCATTAGAAGCCAGCCACAGAATGGGTCTCTCTCTCTCTCTAAAATCCCTATTATAAAACGACCTAAGGGGTCCCTCTCTCTCTATCTTTCATTGGTTATCTTAAAACCCACCTAGCCATTACCGTCGGATCACGGATGCCCTTTTATTGGGGCAGGAATTCGAGGCGAAGTCCTTTCTCTCTCTACCCCTCTCTCTCTCTCTCTTCCTCGTATTCCTCTTCATAAACAAGGCATTGAGTGCATGCGGTGTATGAGGGGGCGATCACATGTGTATTGATGATGGTTGTGATTATATGTATAGGATATGGGCATATGTGGTCCTTGGTGTATGAGTCTCTCTGTCTAAACTGCTGGTCCTTGATTGGTTCAACCATGGACGAAGGGGAGCGGTGAAGTCTTTGTGCAAAGGGGAGTCGTTTTCTTTCGATGGTAATGCCGAGATCCGGGGTGAGGTTTTCAGCCATGGACTCCTCTCTTGCAGGTGGGTCCTTTTCGGGTTTTCATGGAAAATCTCTCTCTCTCTCTCTCTCTCTCTCTCTCTCTCTCTTCTTTTGCAGGTGGCTCTTTTTGTTCCTTTTAACTCAATGGATTTGCGTGGCCTCTCTCTGGCTGGTATACAGATTTTGTGGTGGTTTGTGTGTTTTTAGCAAGAAGATTGGCTATTTTAATGCAATATTGGATTTGTTTTGTTAAGTTTTGTTTGTGTTTTATTTTGGTGCCTTTGCATGGTTGAATGCTGGTACTCTCTTGTGAACTTTGCTGTTACTTTGGTGTGAGTCTCTTCTGAATCATGGGTTTTGCGCAAAAGAGAGAGAGACATTGTTCTTTGCGAAAGATGGCCCTTTTTTCTTTTTTTCCATACTGGTTGGTTGCGGCTTGATGGATTGTTGATTGTGTTTGCTCTGTGCTTTGTGCTTTCTGCTCTCTCTCCCTTTGATTAAGGAATGAAGGGGATGAGTCCCAAATTTTTGTGCCTTTATTGGTTAGAAAGCAGCATATTCAGCTCTTTTACCTAGAAGAGAATTGCAGATAACCAGTAGTTAAGGCTTTGGGTATCTTCCTTTTTGTTGCTTCACCCTCTGCGAATTGCTTACCATTGAACAAATTCATCAATGGTAGATAACCAGTTGTTAAGGCTTTGGGTATCTTCCTTTTGTTGCTTCACCCTCTTGCTGGCTTCTGCTGCTTTGAAAATCCTGTTTGGATTCCTTGAATCCTCTTATAATTTCTTGATTTATTGGAAATGTTATCATGCATTGGGCCTCTTTATGTCTGGCTTGATGATGAGTGACCAGAATATTGCATTCAACATTGCCTTCAATTTCTAACGTAAGTCATCTTGTAGTCTCCTCTAGAAATTATGAAAAAGGAAGAGACATAGGATTGACATGTAGATCTATATTGAGTTAGAAGGACATTGAGGTCAAATCCAAAATTTTAATTCTATTTGTAGTAAATATAGTTTTGGTTTTTATTTTTAGTTATTTTTAGGTACTGAAAAATTAAGATACCCTCCTTTTTCCAGGTTTTGTGCTGGATCCTTCGCAGTGCAGTAAGCTAAGCATGCAAGAAAAGCGGGACTTGGTATATGAAATTTCAAAGTGGTCGGAAGTTGCACCTGAAATTTTACAGTCATGGAGCCGGAAAGAACTTCTTCAGGTGCTCTGTTTAGAGATGGGAAAAGAGAGGAAATACACAGGCATAACCAAATGCAAAATGATCGAGCACCTTCTTCGTGTGGTCTCTGAGAATAAATCAGTAAAAAATGTTGATGGGGAAAACTATGCATCAGTGTCACCATTACCAAGCCCAAACCCACAGAGTTCTTTGAAAAGACAGAGGAAAACAGAGAACCCGTCTCGGCTAGCCATTGACACAAGCCATTCACAACCCAACAATGGAGAAGATTTTGATAATACTGTATATTGCCAAAATTTAGCTTGTAGAGCTATATTAAGCACTGGAGACTTATTTTGCAAGAGGTGCTCTTGTTGTATTTGTTATCTTTATGATGATAACAAGGACCCAAGCCTTTGGTTGGTTTGTAGCTCTGAGCCTCCTCATCAAGGTGAGCCTTGTGGTATGTCCTGCCATCTTGAATGTGCTCTTAAACATGAAGAGGCCGGCATTGTGAAAAAGGGGCAGTGTACGTGGTTGGATGGAAGCTTCTATTGCATATCTTGCAAAAAAGTAAATGGTCTGATTGGGTAAATGCTACTTCTTATTATTGTTTTTGATTTTTCATAGACTATAATTTCACATTTGACTTTAGGATGATAAGATGGCCTTTTGAGAATGGGAGAGAATTCTAAATGAAATTTTGAGGAACATGGTTTATATTATGTCCATTGCACTACTAGAGAAACTTCTTGCTAAGTTGAAAGTTCAAGTTGTATACAAGCTAGGTATGAGGGTTATCTTTTACTTTATTTTGGTTTTATTAATATAGGATTTGACAAATACCTTTGTATTTAGAGTATTGTGGTTTGGTTTCTTAGTCTTTAATTAAATTTATAGAGCATAAACATTGTAAACTTATTGTACAAGAGCTGAAACCAACACCATATTCTTGGTTTTCTATTTTTTTTTTATTTAATGGAAGAGCACACTGAGTTATCTAACACTTGATGCACTTGTCGATCTTCATTTTGATAGAGTCTAAATGAGATGAACTTCTAAATGAGTTTCAAGAAATGTGGTGTAGCATGTGTTGAGGACTTACTCTCTCAGTTGTGCCTAAACTTTGACAGGAATCTACAATTAGAGTCAAATCAGATCTACATGATAAATATATTATTAGAAATTTAATTTGCCAAGGAAATATAACTTTGTGGAAGTCAAATTCAATAGTGGAATTTAGATAGGGGAGGACTCTGGCCCTGTGAATCCTGACCCTTGTTCTGTGACTTTATTGACATATTAGTCTGATATCGTTTTTTGCCTTTCCTCAAAATTATTTGGTAAAATGTGAACTTGTTCCTAATTAGGACTTGTAGTTCTTGCAATGGGATGATTCTTGAAAGTATAGATCATGTGCTTGTGATTCCCAGTACTTCTTAGTTTATCAATTTGTGGATTGCTAATTTGTTTTCTTGAAGGCTTTGATGGACGAAGCTTTAGCTCTCATCTCATTCTTGGATGTTTTCTAGTAAATTGGCTTCACATGTCACTTTCAAAGATTCTGTGCACTTGCATGTTCAACTTCACTAGATCTGATCTATGCATCATACTGAGCTTGACTTAGAATCAGTAGAATATAGTCTTGAATGAAAATTCAAACTGAGTCTTCATCTATATTCATTACCAACAGGGGGTGTTAGCGCTTTGGAGTTTTAAGGTTTTTTCTTATAGAATGATCGGCAAGATATAAGACCCCAAGTTTCCTTTGGTGTGGTGTGGGGTAATTTTGGCTTTGAAATACTTAGAAAATGACTTGGATGTTTTTCTTAGGAAACAGTAGCATGATGAAAACTTTTCCATGGTATTTGTGCTTAAGGGGCATCATGTGGAAAATAATAGATGTTGTCGTTCTCTATGATGACTTGGTGAGGATTATGGCATTTTACCGGTACATACTGCATATTTTTTATTATGATTCTTGGAGGAAGTGCTCTGTCTCTCTCATTGGAAACCTAAGCTACCAATACTTGACAAAGACTTTGTCGAAAGCCTTAATATGGGTAAGTTGATGGGCTAGTCTTATAAGGTAGGGTTCCTCCTGACTCAATAGCTTGGTGAACCTAGTTACCTCAAGCACAAGCTTTAAGTCAGTTCGCCTCATATCCTAAAACAATGGTTGGTATATGAATTAAGAATTTATTTTGGTGCATAGTTGACAATTTCATTCAAACACCATAAGCCCGGAAAATAATTTATGACAATAGTTGTTTTCTGTTGTACAATTCATGATTCCTGATTTCATTGGTAAGCCATTGTTTTGCCATTTCCCAATGGCCCATTAATTCCTTATGGAGTTTGTTGTTTGACCATGTGCTCTTTTGAGTCATCTGCTTTCTATGAAATAGGTATTTAAGCCTCTTAGCTTATAATTTGGTTGCAATTGATAGTACAAAAAACTATGGTGCATGTCATTTTGATGCACGAAACCTATGATGCATTTCCATCAATTTTTATTTTGTTGCTGTACTCATCTTCTAGTAGAAACATTCAAATCCTAGAGAACAATATCATAAGATCCATCCGTCAATTTGTTACATTATTTAATATACCTTATCTTGTCTCGACAAATGATTGCTCTTAGAATTTTACAACTCACCCTCTTCATATTTTTTAAGTTTGATCCCTCTGAAAATATCATGAGGTCAAGCTCTAGAAGGTTTTTAAGATAAATATAGCCTAAACAACATTAGTTGAAGAAAGTTTGCGGGTAATATAACTGAAATACACAATTTAAGAAAAAATGAGGGTAATTTTGCAAGGTCAAGCCAGTCCATTGGTTGGTCTATTCTGTGCCTATAATGAAAAAAATCTGAGAATCAGTGCATACTGGCTTTTCTAGCCAATTTTTTTGGGAATTAATTGATTCCTACCCTGTTCCTAGGTACTTTGATCAGCTTTTTTCTTGGTCCCTCCTTTACCCAACTTGGTCATTGAAAATTTTCATTACTCACAAATTTGACAACCACCCATCTTTGTTTGGTCATCTCCTCCGTAAGAGACGATCGATTAAACGTCTTTTCCAATGGTGGAGGCACTCCATTGCTTTTAGCTTTTGACTCATCGTTGTAGGATCTGGGCCCACGACATCTTGGTACACACTTCCGACTCCCGGGTGATGTGCATCCTGCACCAACCTCAATGTTTCACCCCTTAATACTATCCTTGGTCGACCTCATACAACATGGATGCCATGTAAATTGTTACTTTACTAGTGAGTGTTCTTTCTACACCATCAAAAACTTAGACCTTGGAAAACAATTTAGAGCGTCATGCCTCAAGGGATACCTGTTAAGTCCTTATGTCTCCTCTTTGCCTCAGGGATACCTGTTAAATCCTGTCGCCATCTCTCCTAGGAGTAGTAGTGGCAATTTGTGCTTACCCGGCTGGTTTCACACTTTCCATTTTTTTGGTTCTCCCATTTGGCATCCTTCAATGATAAGTGTATCTCATCCTTTGTCGTTGCTTTTAGGTCCTTATGGAAATTATGGACCACCTTTTTAGTCTTTGAAATGCACAATGAAAGAGTATTCAATCTCTGGACCAATTAATCATGTTTTTGTTTTATTCATTATCAATTACTTGTGAAAGTTTCGTTTTTTCTTTTTTCTCTTTCTCTGTTGGGTTTCATACAAATGAATTAGGAAATAAATTTTCAGTCCTTAAATTAGTACATAATGAATAACCAAACCTTGGATTTTATTTCTTTTTTTGAAGTCCATCAATTTTTACTTTTTTTGAAGTCCATCAATTCTTGCTCTGATATGTATTGAAATTTTCCTTTTTCTGTTTGTGACATGCTTTTTCGTTTTTCACTTTTTACCCTTTTGCTTGACCTGGTGAAGTCGATTTGGTCATAGTACTGGTCAATCCAATCCTTGGAGCTCATCAATTCAAGTTGAATTTTTGGGTCCTTGAACTATGTCTATGATGACTGGACTGAAGTGCCCCTCTGCAATAGAGAAGGAATTGCGAATATATATGGTAGATGATTATATATAGAATCTAGGGGTGTTTGACACCCCTAGATTCCTTTTGTGCACACATTTCTGAAACATCTGCTAAAATTGGGACAGGAGGTATTTATGTTTCAAAAAATAAATATTCAATTAGTCAATTAAGCTTCATATTTTCAACTGAGGTTTTTAATCTGATGTATGTACTTCGGCATAAATCCCAAAACTAATCCAATGTCTCGAAATTAGTAAAACATCCTCACAAGTAAGAGACGTACAGTATAATCATAGACATCTTTCATGTATATCTGCCACATCATAGACATAGTTGATTTTTACCTAATTGTGGAGCCTTTTTAAATGACCTAGGTCAGCACTAAGAAGACTGCATGTTATCCATCTTGTTTCTGCAGTCTGGAAGGATGCTAACGAATATTCATTGGGGACGTTATTTCTTCACAAGTGGCTTGTATATCTTCTTTATCCTTTATTCCTCCATACAGTTTGGATTCCATAATTGTCAATCAGGAGCATTTTCAGCCTCCCAACCCTTCTCGAACATTTTGTATAATATTGGTAAATCACTTATCCACAATGTAGCTCTTGGCTTTATAGAAATTGCAAGCTTTGAGTGACCAAGTTTGGATCTGATCAACCTTGGGTAACGAAGCAACTAGATTAAGTGGATATTGCATGTTATGAGGTTCTTACACAATGATTTGTATGAGGTTGTATATTAGAAGCCCTTTTGAGGCATAATTATAAGTGTTGGCCAGTGGCCTGGAGTTATAGCCTTGAGTTGGAGTTATAGCCTTGAGTTGTCATGGGTATTTGTGTATCTACACTGCTGGTTTAATCTTGAATGCTTTTATCGCATTACGTACTAGCAAGTATATAATGTTTCCCTAATTATAGAATGTTCAATATATTCCTAGTCATAACTAAAGTGTTAGAAACATAAGCAAAACATATAATTTTTGGCAATTTTAACCATAACGTTTTTTGCAAAATAAGTCATTTTATTTTGTTCTATTTCCAACATATTATTATAATAATACTCAAAGTATTATTATATATTCCAATCATAAGTATCTTTATGATTGATTATATATGGCTAGCATGTTGCTGTTTCTTGATGAGATAATAGGCTCAAACCCTTGCTCATCTCTAAATTTTTTGTTTCCTTATGTTGCAACTCAAATGGCAGTGATTTGGTTTCTGAAGTGGAGATATTGGGATTAGAAATTTCTGGTTATCCCAATTTTTTCAGAGCTGACTTTATAGTTTGATGAATTAGGTATTTTTATCTTAACCCATATTTCTTAGCCTCCTAATGTTTCAAATTTATTTAATCCTTTTTCTTTGTCACCTGTTGCAATTTGATAATTGAATGTGGCCTTTAGATTTTGAAAATTGGTGGACTATCTCAAAACATTGTAATTAATGTGGATGTAAGATTCTTCACCTTAAGTCAAATTTTCTTTCTCCGAAATCTGATCAATTTTCATCAAGGTTAAAGGAAACATTGATCGATATACTTTTTTATTGGTTGGTGCCAGCTGAAGGCATACACTTTTAATGATGCCTAGGCCTCCAAAACTGAAGGCGATGCCTTTCTTGCCACGCTTCATGCTCACAACTGGTTTGTTATTTTCTCACCTTATCCTAACCCTAATGAGTATGCATGATTTCTCATTCATTTGTATTTGGGCCACCTGAATAATCAATAATGAAGCCAGTGATTTATCAGATGAGCAATATGTGTGCAGTTTGCATTCTTATCATCTTCGTACGAGCCTTATCCCAACTATTTGGGGTCCACTACACAAATTATGTCCTGCCATCCAGTTCTATCGAGGGCCATAACTTCGGTCAGACTATTGGTTACCATATCTATTCTCACTACTTCCACTCATGTCCATTTGAGCCTTCTCCTTACCTTTTTAGAGTCTTCCACTGGAACTAAATCACTCCCTCTAACCATTATTGTTTTAAGTCGATGCTGCACATAGCCAAACCACCTAAGTCTACTTTCCCTCATCTTATCACTTATTGGTAAATCTAATTTCCCTCATCTTATCACCAACTGGAGCCACCCTTAAGTTCCCTCGGATGTATTCATTTTGATTCGTATCCTTTTTTGTCTTGCCACTCGTCCATTTCAACGTCCTCATCTCAGCTTCCTCATCTTATTATCATCTATTTAATGTCCGCCCAACATTCTACCCCATAAAGTATAGTTGGTCTTCTAGCCGCCCGTTAGAACTTCCCCTTCAGTTTTATTGTTTTGCGCCGATCACATAAGACTCTAGAAGCACATCTCTACGTAGTCTACCTAGCTCTAACTCTATGCATGACATATTCTTCAATCTCTCTATTCTTGTGGATTATCAACCGAAGATATCGAAAATAATCTCTTTTAGGAGCACTTATTGGCCATCAATATTAACTAATTCCTCGTTTCTACTCCTATTATTATTAAATTTGTACTCCATATTTTTTGTCCTAGTACGGTTAATTTTAAAACATTTAGATTCTAAAGCATCCCTCCAAAGTTCTAACTTTAATATTGACATCATAGTTGCTGGAGGTCAGAGAAGGTTCAAAATGCGATCGGTTCGGGGAACGCAGAACCGCCATATGGGGTGGAAGCTCCTTAGGGTTATGATCGATGTCTATATAGTCAACAAGTTAAAGAGCTAGATTTTAGCATACTTGGAAGCGAGATTCCATGTCACTTGGATTGAGGTTTTCACTTGGAGGGATTTAAGCTCCACTATACATAAAACAAGATCAATTAACAATATATAATAAAATTAGGATCCAGCCAATGCTTGCTCAGTCCATTATCATATACCTTAGCTTATTATCAATGCTATAGCTATAGTACTACTACTACAATAACATTTTTTAATAATATCATAAATTGGTTTACTATGTTATTAACCTGCAGTTTTTTAATGCCATAGTTCTAGTATACCACGATGTGATTTGCACCAAATTTGAACATATTCTAAAGAAATAAATTTATAACATCAAGGCGAGGACCAGTTCAATTAATAGTATAGTTTCTCTCCTTCAAAGGATCCCACAAGCATGTAGACTGAGATCCCATTTTATAGGGAGCAAGATACCTATTTCTCTAAACCTAGCTCCTTCTAAGAACCCCTAGAGGAACCACAGGATCGGGTTCCTAAGGTGGGACCGTGGCTTACCCCCAAGGTTCCCGCAAATATGGTTGACATCATCTCTAATATCATCAATCAAAGCTATGGCATCCGTAAACAATACCACGATACCTCATCCTTTAGATGTCTAGTTAACTCGTCCATAATCAAAGCAAAGAGATATGGGCTCAACATTGACCTCTGATGTAGGCCGTCTGTCTCCAAAATCTCATTTGTTTCTCCAATAGTTGTCCTCACACTAGTTAGTTCTCCCTATCTATCTTCATATATCCTTTAGAAACTCCATTATTTCCTACACTCACCAAATTAACTCTCTAGGTACCCTATCATGTACTTTCTCTATATCAATAAAGGTCATGTGGAGGTACTTTTTTTTCTCCTTAACCTTCTCAATGTGCATAATTGCATGTATGCATGAGTCACGCCTATGCAAATTGTCAGCAAGTTCCAATCTATGTCATGATGTTTGATGTTCTTTTTATAATGCCCCATCAAGGTTTTCTTAACCTGGTTTAATTAATGCAGTTTTCAAATAGTGAAATCAAAATATGTTTAACTCATTCTTCAATGTTTTTCAGCTCATGGGAATGTCCGAAACGTTAGAAGTATAATGCTGCCATCTCTTTGTTGTGGGTTTTCATCAATCTGGCCCTGAAACTTCCTATCGTCATAAGATATTGACCCTACACACAATGATAAAATAAATTTCATAATCAGAGTTCCAGCTCCATTTGCAAATGAGTATTGCTGTTTTTGTGTAGATGTTGGAGGAAGCAACTTGTGGTTTCTAAGGAGGCTAGACGAGTGGACGTACTATGTTATCGGGTTTCCCTCTGCCTCAGAATTCTCAATGGAACAGAGCAATACAGAGAACTCCATGCGCTTGTGGATACAGCAGCAAAGAAGCTTGAAGCTGAAGTCGGGCCTCTTAATGGGGTGCCCATTAAGATGGCAAGAGGTATTGTCAATAGGCTCTCTTCTGGTGCAGAGGTGCAAAAGCTGTGTGCTCATGCAATAGAGCTAGCTGATTCTTTGCTATCTATTGAGTCACAACCATCCCCTGATGCGAGTTCCAAGATCCAAGGTAAGTATTTCACATCAAACTTTAGAAAACCTTATAGAGACTTCCTCTTGCATTACTAAGATCATAATCACATTTTTTCTGAAAATTGATTTTAAGCGAGTAGTTATGGTATATTGGACCCCAATTTCTCTCTCTCTCTCTCTCTCTGACACACACACACACGTTTCCAAGGACAGTTATAACCCTACTATGGTTCTTTTACACTCCAATGGATCATGGTCTGCTTTCGCTTGTTTTAATTGCCAACTCTCGAAAGAAATCACTTGTTTTAATTGCCAACTCTTGAAACAAATCCAATCACATTTGGCACAGTTCATGATTTCAATGATTTATTTCCAAAAACAATAAGGCAAAATATGACATTAATCGCTTCCAATAGTATCCAATTGATCGCCAACGTGGATTCGTGGAAGCACTTCCAGTTCAGCATCTCGTGATTCTTGTCTCATGAACCTTTATTCTTTTGGCATTTTCAGCTACTGTTGTGGCTCCTGGTATCATCAAATTCGAAGATGTCTCTTCAACTTCAATTTCTGTAGTGTTGGCCCCTGGGGACAAATTATCAGAAGAAGCCATGGGTTACACTCTATGGCATCGGGAGGCTGAAAGGAATGACTATCCTAAAAAACCCACCAGTGTTTTGTTGAAACAAGAGAAAAGGTTTGTGATATCAGACCTAAGCCCAAACACTGAGTATCTATGTAAAGTCATTTCCTTCAGCAATACAAAAGAATTGGGAAGGTGGGAAGCTAAAGTTTCTACTAAGAATGAAGCTGAAGATGTCAAAAAGAGCTCATCAGCAATGAGAGTAGAAGAGCAGGCCTCAGATTCAGGTGAACATTTCGATTTAAATGATGAAAAAAACAGTGTTACTCTTTCCGGTCCTTCTTCAGAGATGTATGAGTCCAAGGTTGAATTTGGAGACCATAAGAGCTCACCCCATAACATGTATTCTCACTGTGAGAAACTTGAAAAGCCGTGTTCTAGTGAGCTTTTGGATCCTATGGCCAATGGAACAAGCGGCTCACCAAACACAAGCACAGGCACCACATGTTGCGGGATGCAAGAAGCCATTACTGAGCAGGAAGACTCAGTTTTGGATGATGAAAATGGATCTAGTGAGAGAAGAACGGTGCAAGATGTAACAGTTCAGGATGAGTCTCAGAGAGATTCCACAAACTCCTGTGATGAAAACCAGGACATGGAAGCCCCTAAATGCAAAGAGCACAATACCATGACTGGAACCCATTTACTAGAGGAAGCAAGCAATGAAAATGGGCCAAATGGGGTTCATGGAATGGAGATAGAGGCCATAACTTTAGAGTCTGTTTTACCTGTTACTCCCTCTAAATCAGATAGTACAAAAGAGGGGACTGTTAGAGCAAGTGGTAGAGCAAAACCAGTAGGGAACTGTGAGAACTGGGCTGTTATGCCTGTGAAAGATGTCCCCTTAAATAACCCTGAAACTGGTAGCTCCTCAAAGAAGAGAAGCTTAGGAAGGTTGGAGGAGATGGGGATAAGAGAACCCAACTTCTCAAATGGAAACAGGATTTCACCTAATGGATCACCAGGATCTCTAGAGAAAAACTATGAATATTGTGTGAAAGTGATCAGGTGGTTAGAATGTGAAGGCCATATAAGAAAGGACTTTAGAGTGAAGTTCTTGACATGGTTCAGTTTAAAGGCAACACCTCAAGAGAGAAGAATAGTCAGTGTATTTGTTGATACTTTGATCGATGATCCGCCTAGTTTGGCTGGGCAGCTTGTCGATACATTTTCAGAGGGGATATGCAACAAGAGATTGCCTGGAATACCAAATGGATTTTGCACAAAGCTTTGGCATTGAAGAGGGGGATTCATATTCTTTTCATTACAGGTGATTGATTTTTCTGCCACTGCCAAAATGGAGCTTTTCTATTTGCCTCATTATTGATATTTCGGCGAGGCAGTGGTCTGTATCAGTATTTTCATTGTTATTTTTTTTTCTCTACAGATTGAAAATGGTCACTAGACATTGGATTTTGAAGGGAAAAATGGGGAAGACATTGTAAAATGCGCATGGTTGAACTAATCAGGCTCCACTTATCATGGAAAACACTAACCATATTTCTAGGATAAGTTTGGACAAAAAATAAATATTATTTGAAGTACAAAATTATGTATTTTGGTAAATGGAGGTCACAATCACCATTATATGTCAAATTGGGTGGATGAAGATGTGTCTTTTACCAAGTCCAAAAGGAAGTATTATGAACTTTGTGAAGTATCCAAAAGGAAGTATTATGAACTTTGTTAAGTATCCAAAAGGAAGTATTATGAACTTTGTGACATACTTCACGCTCTGGGACAATGCATCTGACGGATAGAGGCAATTATGATCTTGTGCCAAAGATACACCCTATAGAACACAGTCCCTTTTCTTAATATACCAGTTATAGAACGCTTGTGCAATATGTTCAATCAACTCCAGCAATACGTTCAATTCACTCCATTTCTGGATCTGCTTAATTTGGATAGTGGCTCCAAGCACCACCATAATCACAACAAAGAACGCTGTCACGTCTTAGCTCTTGACATTAAGTAAACAAGACGGCACCTGGTCTGTCCAAACTCACCCTCAAAAGTTACAATTTCATTAACAAAGCAAACCAAATGGCTCGAAACTACTACTCATTGCTTCTTTTTTTTCCTGTTATTCCAGCCGTAACTGAGCATCCCTAACATAAACCCTAGTACTTCTATATTAGATTAGGTCCAAGTCTGGCCAGACCGATACACGACCTATTATCACCCCCTAATTCTCACCTTCCAGAGTTGCCGGTTGAATATCAAGAAATAAAAAGAGCAATGAGTACTAGTTTTGAGCTATTTGGTTTGTTTTTGTTATCCATAAAAATGGTTATATTAAGATGCTTACACTGTAGAGTAATTTATCATTATACTCAACAAAATTTGAACACAGATACCATTGTTTTGTCATGGAGTTTTTTTAATAAAGATATGTTTTGGTCACTAAGAAAGGTGTGAAGTCACGTACATGAGATATCACTCACATAGAGCATTAAATGTCATTAGTGCTTCATGTAGGTGGCATCATACCCCTCCTAATAACCAAAAATACCTTTATTAAAAAAATGCTCTATGTACAAATCAAAAGTATAAAAGTGTCCAAAATTTGTTAAATATAATGATTAATTAATCTAAAGTGACAGTTTGAACATCCTAACATAACCAAAAAAAGGTTTTTTTATAACTAAAAGGAAAGCTTTCTATGTTCCCCCTACAATATAGTTCTATATTCCCCCTACCATCCAGCCGTCCATTTTTTATCAAGAGAGCCATCATCGTTTGATCTTAGATCCGACATCTAGAACTATTTTATTTTTAGTTTTTTTTAATACAATTTTTTTTAATATAAAATTTGGTACATGTCATCTTCTCATTGGGGCACACCTATAAAAAATATTAACAATAATTTTTCGATAAAAAATAATGACCAAATTATCTTTTGTAACTTTCAAGGGTATTTTAATCATTTTATTTTATTGAAAATATTTTTTTTATATTTTTCGTTAATGCGAGTTTAATATAGAAATAGACATCCAAAATTTGGTGTCAAAACAGTTTACAGAAAAAAATTAAAAATAAAACGGTGTAGAGACATGACATTGTGATTGGGACAATCTTAACCCTCTATTAAAAAAAAAAGGGTTGGATAAAAAAGAACATATAACTTCTATGCTGTAAGTGCAACATAAAAAGCTTTCCCATAACTAAAACTATCTAGTCATCTTTAGTTAAATATTATAAAAATATTATATATTAAATATTATTTTAAATAATACCATCATTCAGATCGGGACCTAGGTAAGTCCAAATCCAAGTCCATTGCCACCCCTAGGTGAATTTTCCATTGCAACCCGATCAAGACACTGGTAGTTTCTTTTTTTGTTGATTGGTTAGATCTCTCATCCTCTACAGTGGTGCCAAGCGTGTCCACTTTGCGTGCTTTGATCATGTAAGCTTAACAGGCATTCACTTCATTTGGCTTGGCTTAGGGCTTCTTCCCGTTGCTCTTGTTTTGTGTGTGCATTTTCTTGCATGCATGCATGGTGGAATCAGGTGGTGTTTCCCGACCTTATCATGCTTTACTAAACAAAAATGTAGATGGCCACAATCACTCCTAACCATCAGATGTAGAAACCAATAACTTCGAACATATCCAAAAGTCAAAAAATTTTCTGTTTAGACTTCGAGCTAAGTCAATTACACACCCTTAGCCACTCAATTTTACATCAAACAGCCATAGTCGTTGGTGAGCTCCTTGTGTCAAAAATAAAAAGTCTTACCAAGTACTTTTTCAATTAAGAAAGACAAAGGCACTACTTCATTAGTAATATCCTATAGCATAACCTTGCAAAATGAGAAAGGGGGTGAACACAGTAATATGGTTTCACATGATCTTCCAAGAACAAGAGAATAGCAACCAACAAAAATCAGAGAAAAGAAAAATCCATGTCCGCAACCTAAAATTATCTTTCCATCCATAGAAAATGAAAACAATATGGGAGCAGTAATGCAGTTACAGGCAATTGGGTGCTACTGAAAGCATCAGCAAAATGAAATCTTGCTGATTTCCTGTCATTTCAGTTACACGCAATTGGGTGCCACTGAAAACATCAGCAAAAATAAATCTTGCTGATTTCCTGTCATTTTTTTCGTCTTTTTTATCAAAATTTCGGCTTTGATACATGCAGGAATCGACTAAATTGGAACATCCCCTTTTGGAGCTTGACATTTTGGAAGTTGACATGAAACGTTTCACACCTGAAAAACAGAAAAATTGCAGAAACCAAGTCACTTTTTCTTTGGAGGGGGTTAAATAAGAACCCAAGTAACTTCAAGCCTTCAAAGAGCAATAGATAATCACTACATTCACAAACATTATACTCAATGATGAAACAAATAAATTACCAACCAGCAATATAGAAAGGGTGAAGTTTGTATAAGGTGTCAACCTTAAACGATCAAAGTAAGGCACCCACCTAAATCTTGCTAGATGTAGTTCGGGTGCCGAAACACTTAAACAGTGGTCTTCACACCTAATTATGAAATTTAAAGCTCTAAAAATTATGCAAAACGAGCAGACCTATAGACACTCAAATTTTTTGAAAATTGACTGCCTAGATAATATGTTACAAGATGCAATATTTATATGATTTAAAATCCTTGTTTCTTTTTTCATATACATATATCTCGAAGTTCAAATGATCAATTGTAAGGTTTTTTAACATCGAAACAACATAGAGTTTTGAGGTGCACATTATTTCTACAATACTTATATGAACTTTTTCAACATCCGAACAACATAGATTTTTGAGGTGCACATTATTTCTACTTACACCTTATATAAACTTTTTCCATATAAAAAAGGGTTCTTAATAACATTTAAATGTGGTCGTCTCTATTGAATTGTTACCCAACACTTAATGTATAATTAATGCGGCACTAAATCTGGAAACCGTTGCATAATAATACTATTCTGAAATTTTTGTTATATTAAATAACAAAATACCATTGCACCACATTAATTTTAATAATAAAGAAAGGTAATATTTTCCATAATATTATTGTGAATGATAGGAGCCTTCACCCTGTAGACTAAAGGTTAATCAAATCCTATCAAACAAAATAACCATTCATGGTGAAGACTTCACCATAATATTATAACCTAAATTACCCTAATTTTTAATAAAAATGGTTGAGGTATAACGTTATTTTGATCATTTAATCGAGCAAAAAATTAAAAAAAGTATTAATTATGGACGGGTTTCAGGATTTAGTGCCAAATCCAAAACATATTGCCATTGAATTTAGCATTTTTCAATTAACCCTTCCTAATTACCAAAATACCCCTACTAAGACATAATTACAAATGTATGGGAAATAAATGTTTATTCTTTATGGTGAAGGATAAGGGCCTTCACTATATATGGTGAATATTAATAAACCCCATACGAAAATCTGCAATTAAAGGGAAATAACAATGCCAGTAAGAGTAAACCAGGAAAACAATATAAAAAATGGTTCTATCAAGTATCAACAATAAAAATATAAATAGCCTATTAGGCAGAATAAGAGTCTGTCTTGCTAGGTGATTGGATAAATAGTTTTCGGAACCACTGACAATGCAATCTATTTTAAAGGGCATTATGTTAGTGTATCAGTATGAATAAAGACTGTTTCTCATGAAAAGACCTACAATAGCTTAAATGACTAAAATTACGTACATGGCTTCATCCACCAGTAGTAGTGATGTTCCCAAGAGTATCTAAGGCATTGCAACCCATTTAAATATTTTACAATGAAGGACTACGGGATCACAATTCCAACAGAATATAATCAATAAGGGTAAACTTCTCCGTACACCCTGTTTTGAAAAATCATTTTTCAAGAGACCCAAGATTTCAAAACCTTCCTTGTAACATAAGGTTTCAATCTTTTGTATCTTCTAATCCCCTGGACCCAAATACGCCCCTTTGACCACACATTTTTTACCCAAACAAAACATGAAATGGCACCTATTTCCCCTTCTATCTAAACATCCCTCTCTCTCTTAACGTCTCTCTCTCTCTCTCTCTCTCTCTCTCTCTCTCTCTCTCTCTTAAAAGACAACAGGAACTCACTATAACATTTTGTTCTCTCTCTCTCTCTTAAAAGACAGCAGGAACTCACTATAACATTTTGCTCTCTCTCAAAAGACAGAGCAAGAGCTCTCTATAACATCTCTCAAAAGACAGCCGATGTAAATCATCTCTCTTTCATGGCTTTGTCTTTGCTTCAAACCCTTGTCCATCTCTTCATGATTCTCACATCCCACCATCCATTACTTACCTTCATTCCACCTCAACCAACCCCCCAATTTTCAGTCATCCTTCTCTCTCTTCCCCCTAACTCTCTATTTCTATCTCTCAGTCTCAGATTTATCCCCTCCCAATCTCTAAACCTCTCTCTCTCTCTCTCTTGCTCTGTTTCTTTCTCTCTCTACATTTCTGAAGTTTTCAATGGCCATGATAAGTGAACAACAAACCCTTCCCTAGAGATGACTTCAGATACTTAAGGATGAGATAGGAAACATCTAAGTAAGGTTCATGGGGCAAGCATGAATTGACTAACTACACTAACTGCATAAGATATATCTAGTTTTGCAGTTTTAAGATACATAAGTTTGCCCAAAAACCTCTAATATTGACTAGGATCCTTTACCAACTCTCCCATCGGGGCATGGAGTCTATGATTGATTTCCATAGGAGCATCTACCAACGCATATTTCCTCTGAGAAATTGCCACTTCAATACCCAAAAAGTATCTGAGGGGAACTGGAACAAAATCTTTTTTCAAACACCTTACTCAGATAGCATTTTAAATCTTTAATGCCTGATGAGCTATCACCCAATATACATCTTGAACTCCTTTTCCTTGGGTGCAACCAATGCATTTCCATCTTCATTTTGGGCAATGGCGTTTGGATTGCTTGCTTCCTATCTATTGTTCTCACCCTGAAGAAAGCATTGTTTTCCAACATAGAAGAAATATGAAATGCATTCAAAGAAGGTAACATCCATAAAGACATGGCGAACTTTATTAACAGGATCATAGCATTTGAAACCTTTTCAATGTTAAGTAAAATTAAAGGTCATATATACCCTTATTTAAATAACAACTCACAAATATCCTTATTAGATAACATATTATATTTAGGCCCCTAACTTGCCATTGCACTTTCAACAACCACAGGGTATTTGCACAAAGCTTAGGCATTCATTATGTGCACAAATCATCTGACCCACAACTGCCTCTATGTACTAAAAAACCAACAAGAAATTAGCCTATACATGTGTTACAGGCAAATCTGGGCAAGAGAACCATAAGGTTTCTTGACTCAAACCCATATAGAACTTGACTGAAGGATATAAAAGATACTCAGTCCCTAAATAGGGTGTTTCAAGAATGAGGGTCAATTTGGAACAATGCCAAAATATATCCCGTCCCTTTGGAGTTGTCACCTACGAGTTGATCTATCATTTTACTGGATTTATCATTCTACTCCAAACTCGAATAGATATGTTTTGCTGCTCTAGGTCTTAGACACATTAAAGGAAAGGTTTTAAAAATAAAAGAAATGGTAAGGTACTGCTAGATCTACACAAGATAAAGCTAATTCAACCATAAACCGCAAGAATAAACAAGAAAATGGCAGAAATGAACATGGGCCACTGTGGGCCTAGACCTCAAAGTCATGGAAGCTATATTAGAGCAAATAGAAATTTGTTTAGGTTCTTTGTCTGATCAAGGTTGTAACAATAGAGACTACAACCTTGATCAGTCAAAGTCGTTTTGATGTTTTGATATTTTTGTTGAAGAAAACAAGAGTTTTGCATATAGGATGCAGAGGCCCCTTGTGTTTTTAGAGACATTAAGGTTAGGGTTCCATAGAATCACAAATTTGAATAATAGGGTAAGGTTTTGTAGTTGCTCGGGTGTCTAGACTCAAAATGAACCATAGAGCAAAAGGGCCCATCCTGGAATCTTCTAAAGTCTTCAGGAGAAAAGCTAGCATGATATGGAGTCAAAATTCCTCTAAGGTACATGTAGTCAGAACTACACTGGTATTTGCCCCACCAACACGGCGAAGTAGCCATGACCAAGGACTCTTGTGTCTTTTACAAATTGGTTTAGTAAAACAGCCATATGAGTGCCTTTTGGACAGTTGAAAAGCTCATTGAATTCCCTGCAAGGTGGCGTAGGGTACACACAAGTTTGGATGAGTTTTGAAACGATTGAATTCTAAACCTAGAGGTGTTGGCTTATAGGTTATCAAGCGCATAGGTTGGCATGGGAGACTTGTTTTGGAACTAGGGTACCTATGGTAGCTTATTTCTGTAGATTTGGGTGCTATGGATAGGTTTTGACGTCTCTTCTACTTAATCAATATTGGGCGAGCTTTTTATGGGGTCCCATATGCATGTCCATGGTAATCAGACGACAATGTCAAAGACTAGCACCAATTGTTCTTGTTAGGCCATAATTAATGTGTGACATTATTGTCAGCTCACTGCCAATTGTCTAATTAAGATAGGAAGGATGTTAGTCCCCATATACATCGAATAACTAGTAGTGAGCCGACAACAATGTCACACATTAATTGCAGCTTAACAAAAACAGTTGGAGCTAGTCCATGAAATTGTTATTGCCTCGCTCTTAACTCTCCCATCATACCAAACGGTTGTCTATACCAAGACAAAAAAAATTATGTATATGGGAACCCATATATTCGTTTCCCATCAAAATTTTAGTGTCTATGATTGCCCCTCTTCAGCACTATTTCTGCCCATTGGAAGTAAGATGAGTATCAAAGACATAGACAACTCATAAACAAGTATGGAAGATGGGAAACTCTGGGTACTTTGGAAATTGGCAGCTAGTAGGGTTGGGCTCAAGCTGGGTTGACCTCAACAAAGGCCTGACCCAACACTTAATCAAGCCAAGCTCAATTAGTTATCAGGATGAGATAAGGCCCAAACCCAACATGATAATGTAAATTGGACCAAGCTAGGCCCGGCCCATTCAAGTCTTTGTGGAGGAATTTTCATTTTTCAATGAAACGCCAATGGTTGGGTTTCAATCATGGGCAAAACTGAAACGTCTCTTGCATGCCCTAACCATCTAAGCCACCACTTGGTGCTTAAGATATGACAATTATATGAGATATAGACAGAAATACCTAGTTTTAAATATATATATATATATATATATACATATATATATATATATATATATATATATATATATAGGAAAAGATACCCAGCCCACCAATAAATAAATAGAATTACCACAAAAAAAAAAAAAAACACAATTGGAAGGGTTTTACCAATCTGAAAATTTTTGGATCACCTTTGATTCACCTATCTTACTTGGACTTGCAGTAGCTCTCTCTAAGTAATGGTTAACTTCTTATCAACTTCGTTGTTTTATGGCTCCTCTCTCTCACTCTCTCTCTCTCAAAATGAAGGTGTCTCTCTCTAAGAGCGTCCCTCACAATCATCCCTCTAGTCCCCCTTGGACTTTGGTCTCTCTCTCTCTCTCTCTTAAAGTGACTTTATATAGGGTGCATTAAGTTGTCTACACTGACCACAAATTAGGAGATCTACCATCACCATCCCCCAACCACAAAAAAAAAAAAAAAGGAAAGAAAAATGAAAAGAAAGAAAACACCAATGCAACCATGCCTTGGAAGATCTTTTTGGTTGGAAAAATATATAGATCATCTATACTCACCATCAAGACCCAAGATACATTCCATTAAAAAATAAAAAGGTTTGATGTGGCGCTAAAAAAAACTACTCCGAAGAAAAAAACCCTTGAAAATAAACTTTGAACCGTACAATGGGTAGATTTTTCCAATTACAATCTGATATCTTTTTATGATATAATAGTTTAGACATAAGCATTCGCCAAATGGTGGCCTTGATATTACTACATTCAATATAGGGTTAATTTTTGCCAAGATTGAACACCACAGCAGACAGGTTTCTCTTTAAAGAAACAGAAACTAGTTAATACATATCATTCTAGTCCTATTTTAAATAAGACCCAAGATGTGGCCTAGATGGTCACTAAATTCAATATAGGGCTCCATTTTCCCTAGCAAAAGACCAAATGCCTTGAAAATTTTTATTTTTTGTAAGGATGTTTTGGACTTTTCTAATATGGAGGCTTATTGGGCCAAGTTATGACTGATTCGCGTGGCCAAGATTGTTTCTACTAGTGATAGGCCTTCTCCATCCCTAACATGTATAAGTCTTTTGTATGATGGTTTATGACCTCCCTGCCATGCGCATAGCAGTCTATGGCTTATGAAAAAACCATCATCCTGACTTTAGAGACACCCAAATTTTGATCCGCTCAGTAGTATAAACACCAGAACCCACCTATAGCACCCAAACCAAGGTAAACAACCTATCAGATTTACCCTCAAACCAATTTAGTCATATACCCTCAGAGGCAAACCCAAATGCCATTGTCTATCCTTAAATCCCTAAAACCAACATCTCTAAATGCCTTAGAATTTGATCCCTTTAAAAAGCCTACCAAAATTAGAGCATACCTTAAACTAACTTATAAGGGGATTAAATAAGCAAAATAGTTCAAGAAGCACTCAAATCTGACTCACTGTTAGGAAGATATAACAATTTCAATAGTTCTATAAATGACGCATCGATGGGGTGGATTGTCCATCCATCGATCTCGATCCAGATCAGTAGGATCAGCGATCCAGGAAATTAAAAAAGCAAAAAGATAAAAGAAATAAGAAAATGATATACATAACATACAAACTTCAAGAAAAGAAAACACTTCATTGTATTATCTGTTAGGTCTTGTAGTCAACAACTGCGAGGATGGAGGATTGATTCCTCTCGTTTCTTTTAAATTTTAACACTTAGGATAATGCCTATTATATATGTCTAGCAAACTATACAATATAGTATATTTTATAATTTTAACTAATATATATTAAAAAAACTAAGTGAATCGCCGAGTCAGCCCAAGAACTATAATGTTATTAGGTAATTCCTGATCTGGATCCGCGATTTCCAATTAGGATCGATGATTTTTTAAACACCGGTTTCAATGAATGAATATGAAAAGTTACAAAATCCCTGGGGCATGGTTATTTGTAGTGCTATAAGGGCACACAACACTATCAACATAACTGGGCACATATTGTTGTCAATGTTCGAAAATTCGGCCGCTCGACCGCCTATGCGTAAAAAATGCCTAGGCACAATCTGCGTGGGGGCATTATGCGTTTTGCTTCTAGGAGCCCGCCTAGGTGGTCAAGGAGCCGCCTAAGCGCTATTGTCTGGGCGCTTGCCTAGGCCCGCCACGTGACAACATGCAGACGGCGGAAAAAAACCCTCGGGTGTGGGTAAAAAATGTAATTTTTTCCCCTAAAAAGGGGGGGAAAGGGTTTTAGGGGGTATTCTAAACCCCCAATAGAAAATCCGTGGCCTTTAGCATGAGAAAAACACCTCAAAAACCACTCTTCTGTGATTTTTTATCGAAAGATCGATAAATTTTTTACTTTTTCAATTTTTCCCCAAAACAAAGGCAATAGTTTGTGGGTGGATTTGGAGCTTGTAATAGTTGATTTTGAGAACTTTTGACGACCTAATAGACAAGGTTTGCACCGACATCGATTTGATTTTGATATTTTTATTATTATCAAATTTGAAAGAGGGTTTTGATTTTCTTTTCCTACAACATATTATATTATGAATCATGTGTTTTTTCTTTTACTTTTGTTCTTTATGATATATTTACATGTTTGTAATTAAAAGATTGATTTTTTTCTGATTTATTGATTTTTTCTCACTTGGACGATGAAATTGAGCATATATCGTATTCTTTTATGAATAATTTATTCTTTTTTTGCACAATGTGTCGTATCTTGATATTCTTTTTTTTTTGTTCTAGTTTCCTACAATGACATTTGGGATTTAAGTATTTTAATGTCTTACAACTTACAATCTCTTTGAGACTTGTATGATTGTCTCATTTGTAAATATGCTATGTGATTGTACTCATTGTAGTATTGTATTGTTGTACTATTATGTTTTCGTCTATTCATGATCACGAAGAGTTTGGGGCTCTAAAATTGCCCTAAAAACTCCCTAAGGCTTTAAACCATGCCCTAAGAACTCCCCTGTTTTTTATGTTTGGGGTGGGGGAAGTTTTTGATTTTGGTGAGGGCACCCCGTCCCTGGACGCCTGCCTAGGCAGCCAAGCACCCAAACCGCCTAGGCACGCGAATCCTTTTTTTTTAACATTGATTGTTGTCAACATAATTGCATGCACTCTTGAATATTGAATCCATTATGTACTAGTTTTTCTTCTAGAACATTTATAGAGTATTTCAGATTATAGAGGATTTTAGGGCGGAGCCCACACGTTTTTTATGCACTTTGAATATTAATTTTAGATGTCCATTACAAATTTCTAGAAATCCTTACAGTTACTCCAATAATTTCATCAGGATATGCAGCTCCCATCCAAATGTAAAATATTGATGGGTATGTCGTGCATCTCATATTCCATTTCAAGAAGTCATTCTCCTAAAAGTCGTAGGTAATTATGTCTATTGGCTAGTCTTGTGTTATTTCTAGTCCCCAGTCTCAATAGATTATCAGTTAGTCGTGGAGTATTTGTATTATCACTATGTTTTTGGTAACTAAATTGTGTGCTTCATTTGGATCGACAAAGCAACAGTCAGACAAGCATCTAACTAGAATATTACTATCAAAACAATGCAAATAATAATGTCCATAAGAAATAGCGCATTGGGCAAAACAAGAACTCTCGTGGTTAAGCATCACTTCACAAAACCAGTGCCTAGGATGGGTGACCTCAAGGAAAGCCATAGTCTGACACCCATATTTCTCATTAAACTTCCTCAGTAAAAATTGTAGTTCTACATTACCCTTAATTGTGCTATTTGGTTCTCAAAGTATTTAATTTATACTCCATAACGTACCAAGCAGTACCTTGAATCTTAACCTAATGCCAATTTAAATAAACCAATAATTCCATCCAAGGTTTTACAACTTGGCCGAGCAGACTCAGATTCGGCTGAGTTACTCGGACCCTACAGAGGTGCTCAGACTCGGAATACAAATTTCGTTATATGTTAAAAATAAAAATAACAGTTTGTTTTATTTACTAAGTCAATGTAGAAATACTTTATAAACAATTTTGATGCCTTTGATGATGATTTGTAAGTTTTTCTTATCAAATACTGTATTTTTCAATTTCCCCCTTTTTTGGATTTTTCTGAATTGTTTCCAGCTATAAATCAAATTTTCCAAATTCCATCTTTTATATTTTTTTCCATCTTTCGGGCTTTTAATGTTGTTTATAGTTTAGTTTGCTCTGTATTGTTTGTTTTATTTTTTATATACTTTTATTTTTTACTTGTAGCCATTTTTAAGCTGGTAAACCACTCGGGCAAGTTCATTCAGACTCTCCCCGAGTTAGTCAGCTCGGGCTCCTGAGCCCAAGCCAAATGATATAACAATGATTCCATCAATACAACTTAAGCATCAGGAAAAGTAGCAAAAAAGGAAACTAAATTAGGATAACAGAAAAATATCAAAGAAAAGCGGACACATTGGCCGTTGCGCATAGTGAATACATAAGCAGTCAGTCCATGATGAAACAAGGCAGCAGAACAACAAGCTGGGAACAAAAGAAGGTGAGAAAGTGCCACTAATGGTAATTAGAGAGAGCGAGGCATAAAGATAGAGATAACTGACCCAGTATGCATTAGCATCTTCTCTAACATAAAACCATAATGAGATATCACAAAAAATCCAAACAGAGTGAGTGCATTTGCATGCCTACAATTCGTTTGTTTGAGCCAATATAAAACAGGGAACAAGCCTATAAAAATGAGAGACAGATAGAGAGCAACAAGGTAACAGAACTAGGATTACTTCGGATTATCAGTTACTTGGGCACATAAACAAGAACGAGAAACACTTAAGAGCGAGCAAGAGAGAGAGAGAGAGAGAGAGAGAGAGAGAGAGAGAGGCTTTTAGCAATAGAGGTAGAGAGCCATTTATTGGCCAGATAGGGAGAAATAAGATAACAGAACAACGGTACTTTAGGATTGGCTAGAAAGAGATACACTTAGAAGAAAGAACGAGAAGCAGCCATCAGTTACATAGAGAAAGAGAGAGAGAGAGAGAGAGAGAGAGAGAGAGAGAGTACCTTCAAGCTAGCGGTTCCTCTCAGGTGGCAATGGCCGATTAAACCCTCCCCTCCTGTTCATATACTGGCGAGGCTGCCTCTTCGTCACAGCCCTAACTCCACTCACATCCGCACCAGGCACCGGCTTCCCTTTAGTTGAATCAAACCCTACTGGAATCCCAAGCTTCTTCATGGCCTCAATCTCCTCATCAACGCCATCACCACCATCGATCTCACAATTTCCTGAATCTGAGAGTTTCTTCTTCTCCTCCTTTACAGCTCCATCAGCAAAAGATGCGTCCTTTGCCCTCTTCCTCTCAGTCTCGTCCTCATCTTTCCTCCGCTTCTTATGCCGGTTATCTGGCGACCTGCGGCGATTGTCCGGAGATCTATGGCGGTTTTCCGGTGAAACTGAGCGGTGATGGTGCCGGACTTTGGCCGGAGATCTAGAGCGAGAACGAGACCTGGGTCGCTTGGTTTTGCGATCAGGAGAGTAAGATCTTCGCCTTTCTCTCTCTTTTCCTCGATCCCTATGCCTCAAATCCTTTTCTCTATCATCTTTCTCCCTCTCCCTCTCTTTATCCCTCTCTCTATCCCTTCTTCTCTCTCTATCAGCGGCCTCTGGTTCCCTTCTTCGATCCCTCTCTCTCTCTCCCATTACTGATTTTGAAACCGAACCATTTGAGAGCTTTTGTTGCCCTAATTTTAAGGTTTTGAAATTTGGGGATTATAAACCCTAGCCTCGGACTCGACCCTAAAGTCCTAAACCCCTTGGCGGTCGAAGCATGGTTTAAGTCAAATTGTTTGATAGAGCTTTTTCCATTATGAAAAAGAAAATGGTTTGATAGGGCTGCAGCCTTATTGAAATAAGTAAAACATCACATCATAACTCATCGAGTATTATAATTCAAGCTTATAGAAAAACCTAATGATTTAAAAAATGGATCAGTTACTCGGATCGGATTATCAAAGAACCGATTCGATTCGACGAATCGGCGATCCGGATCGGGAATCGGGTGAATCGGTCATAATAAAACTTCAAAAAAATCTAAAAAAATTATTAAAATTCATTATAAATATTGTTTTTTAAGAATTCAAAAAAAAATGAGGGTATTCCATTAAGAATTTTCATGTTTTTGAATAAATATACGAATATTGATATGTTCTTTCCTTGCATGAACCGCTATTCAGCATTTAATTTACATCACACAAAAGGATAAACATAGAATTATCATAGAATAAGTATATCAACATACATGGACTACAATAAAGCATAAAATTAGTAACATACGAGCTAAAAATAAAATGATAGACGACGTTGTTGTTCTTCTTGGTCACGCTAGTGCCATTGATTGAATTCGTTTGACAATTCATTGATTCGATCTAAAAACGAATCATCGATATTAGCGGGCGTCTGACTATTCAAAGAGCCAGCTAACATCAGTCATTCCAACTAAAAAATCCATGAACAACAGATAAAAAAAATACAGTTTTGCATTAAAAATATTATAACATGCATTTTTTTACATAAATAATCCATCAACATACAATTTTTTCAACAAAAACTTTAACAATAAAAATTTAAAATATGGTTTAATACCTCATGATAATTAAAAGCTTGTCACGATTTTCACATCTTTTCGAAAAATCATCATTTTTCAAAAAATTTGATCATGGAAAAAAAAAAAAAAAAATTACAGCAAACTCAAAAAATAAAAATTAAAAATTGGGTTTAATACATCATGATAATCAAAACTTTATCACGATTTTCACATCTTTTCGGAAAATCATCATTTTTCAAAAAATTCGATCATGTATAAAAAAGAAATTAAAAAAAAAAATACAACAAATTTTCAAAAAATTCGATCATGGATTACAAAAAAAATTCGATCATGGATTAAAAAAAAAAATTAACAAATTTTCAAAAAGTTCGATCATGGATTAAAAAAAAAAAATCACAAATTTTCAAAAAATTCGATCATGGATTACAAAAAAAAATTCGATCATGGATTAAAAAAAAAATCACAAATTTTCAAAAAATTTCATCATGGATTACAAAAAATTCGATCATGGATTACAAAAAATTCGATCATGGATTACAAAAAATTCGATCATGGATTACATAAAATTCGATCATGGATTACATAAAATTCGATCATGGATTACAAAAAAAAAAAAAACATAAAAAAACAAAAAATTCGATCGTGGATTACAAGAACAGAAAAAAACAATTAGATCATGGATTACAAAAAATTCAATCATGGGTTACAAAAACAAAAAAAAAAACAAAAAATTTGATCATGGATTGCAAGAAAAAAAAACAAACATTTCGATCATGGATTACAAAAAAGTCGATCATGGATTACAGAAAATTCTATCATGGATTACAAAAAATTCGATCATGGATTACATAAAATTCGATCATGGATTACAAAACAAAAAAACAAACAATTCAATCGTGGATTACAAAAAAGAAAAAAACAATTAGATCATGGATTACAAAAAATTCAATCATGGATTACAAAAAACTCTATCATGGGTTACATAAAAAACAAAAAACAAAATATTCGATCATGGATTACAAAAAAAAAAACAAACATTTCGATCATGGATTACAAAAAAAAAAAACAAACATTTCGATAATGGATTACAAAACATTCGATCATGGATTACAAAAAATTCTATCATGGGTTACAAAAATAAAAAATAAAAAATAAAATTCGATCATGGATTACAAGAAAAAAAAACAAACATTTCGATCATGGATTACAAAAAATTCAATCATGGATTACAAAAAATTCTATCATGCGTTACAAACAAAAAAAAAACAAAAAATTCAATCATGGATTACAAAAAAAAAAAAAAAACAATTCGATCATGGATTACAAAAAAATCGATCAAGTATTACAAAACATTAGATCATGGATTACAAAACAAAAAATAAATAAATAAATAAATAAATAAAATCTGTTCTTCACAGAGCCATTTTACATAAGCGATTTTAACTAAAAAATCCACCTCTAAGTGAATAAATTACATCCAATTGAGTATATTTTCTAATAAACAGCAATATAAGGAATCAAAACCCTAAATTTTTAACATATTATTTCTAATATATCATGAAAACAAAATCAAAAGGCGAAAAAAAAAAAAAAAACAGCGGAATTTTGGTTCCGCAGATATCTCAGTGTTCATCTCAAATTTCATGTTGTAATTGACCAGATTACGTAAAATTGAAAATTTTAAATCATACTAGACACAATAAAGATTAAAAACCCTAATTATTGAACCCATAATGTTCAAAATATGCCGTGAAATAAATCAAATGGCGGAAAAAAAAAAAGAGTCAAACTTCTTACTTGATTTTGTGAACCGAAGCCTTCAATCTCCAAAAAACTCTGTTTTTCTCAACGATTATCACAAATTAGTAACAAAAGGTTTTGATTCACAGCTTTACGATCAAAATGCCTACAAATTTTGAAAGATTCATGCCCTATTTGGCATGAAACTTTCAGAAAAGTCGGAAACCCTAAACACCAAATTTTTGGTGATCCAAAAACACCAAAATTTTCAACCATTTAATCCTTGAAAAAGCTGAATAAAGCTGTTTACAGCCTGTAAATTAGATCACATGCCAAAAAAAACAAGAAAAATGATCAAAAAATGGCAAATTTCAAAGAATCTTGTGAAGAACACTGTGCAACCCGTGTTCTTCACGGACTCGCCGATTCCGTACAGTGACTCGGCGAGTCACTGTGCAGAATCGTCCGGTTCTCTCTAGAACCGGACGATTTCCGATTTTTTAGCCGATACGATCCCCTTTTTACGATTTCCGAGTCGAACCGGGCGAGTCCGGTTCGACTCGGCGTTTTTTAAAACACTGGAAAAACCTTGATAGTGATCCTCTCTATTAGGATTTCAGGCTTTAAAAGTGATGTATATTATAACAAATTATCTAGACCATTTATTTCGCCTTAAAAATAATTGTTCAATAATCCACAAGATCGGTATCATTTTTTTAATTTCAAATTTTTTTTTCGATGTTGAAAATCGATTTTAGAGCTATTATGGAGATTTCCATTATCGAAAGTGTTTCCCTAACGAAGATTTGACGTGAGGCTTTGTTTTGTTTTCGTAAAGCCTATGCTTAATGGAAACGTCATCCTTTTTAAAACGACCCAGAAAAATATCCTAACCCGTAGGTCCTTGAGTGTTGAGCCATTTGCGTGCCCTAACCACCCGTGCCCCACCCCCATTCCCAGTGACCTAATCACACTTTAACGTCCTGATGCACACTGAAGAGAACCATTTTGACAACTGAGACTTGGTTGAATTTATGTTAAGAATTTGATTGCAATAGCAAATGGAAGGAGAAGGACCAATAGTATCGGAAACATAAACATTTCCGACATAAATGGAAGAGGTTTGTATATTGCTTACAATTTCAGGAGGGCCCAGGCTGTGAAAGGAGATCACATGATTCAATTGATAGAGCTCCCTTCAAGGGAGTTCGACTCCCAGTTGAGAAGGCTAAATGACTTGACAGACCATTTTAATCAGAAGAGTTCATGAACACCGTTTTTGGGTTAAGAGTGGCAAAGTACCCCGCTGGATTTGCTCCAGCACCATTGAGAGAAATCAAGGGAAGTCATGCAATTGTTTATAGAGTTCCAAGAAGAAGTCAAACAAGGCTATGAATCCATAATTATAGCCCTTGTACCGAGGAGCGATATTGAAACATTGAATTACATCAAACCTTACTAGATAGTCTCTATTACATTATTGCTAAAATCCTTGCTAATTGTATGTACGTGGTTCTAAACATGATGGATTTCAGTTTGCTTTTGTCAAATGATGGACGTTATTCTAATACATCATTCTAATATAAAAAAAAAATGCATTCATTCCAAAAGTATTAAAGGGAGGCCGAGGATCATATGTAAACTAGAATCCGAAAGGCTTATAACAGGGTAGATTAGGACTTTTTGTCAATAATAATTGACATATTGGGGTTTAGTGCTGGTTGGAGGATTTGGAGTGTTGGGTGCCTCTCTTCAAGTAACTTTTCAATACAATTTAATGTCGAACCCAAATAATTTGTTAAAGCCACTAAAGGAATTCACCACCCCTTTCACCCTATCCATTATCCATTGTGATTGGGGGGCTTTTAGTAAGATGTTCATGTCAGTAACAATGAGGCCGGCATGTTAACTAGGTTTCAAGCCTCGAGTCATGGCCCACCAATCTCCCCTTCACAATATACAAACGATGTTTTTATGTTTTGCGAAGCAAATGAAGATCACATGCAAAATATTTGGTTTGTTTTCGAAAGTGCTTTGTTGCAGTCTCCGGATTAAAGATACAATACAAACTGAATTAGTTAGAGTGGCTTGTGAGACACAAGAAGTTGAGAGGCTACGTTTTGTAAGATATGGAGTACTTCCTATATGAGTACCTGTCTTCCCTTCTTGCAAAATGGGATCCAACTGTTGGAAGATTTGAGAAAGATGGATCTTTAGAAAGCTAAAATCCTCACCCTAGGAGGCAGCATAATATTAGAAAGCTAAAATCCTCACCCTAGGAGGCAGCATAATATTAGAAAGCCAAAATCCTCACCCTAGGAGGTAGCATAACACTCTGCAAACGCACCCTATTCAAACGTTCCAATATATTTCATGATGCTACTCCAGATACCTTCCCAAGTGTGTGAGGAAAATATCATGAGAAGTATTATGTGGGGAGAGTAATAATAAATATCACCTGGTGAGTTGAGTTGGGATGTGGTCTGACATGTCAAAGGGGATCTTGTGATCATGACATAGAAGTTAATCAATTTGTCCCTTGCTCATCAAATTGTGGCGAAGAATTAATTAAAAGCCCAAGCTCTAGAACACTTTCCTCAGCAAATTGGTTGGGGATTGATTATTGCAATCAACCATACCTCAAATTTAAGGAAACATTCACTACCAAGTGAGCATGCTACTGATAATTTAACTCTTGAAATTTAAATGTGGGATTAACAAATGCTTCATGGTGTAATATTCCAAAAAGTCAAAAGATAAATAGGTTTCATGGTGATTCTAGTAATAGAGAGGCTTCTAGATGAAATTGGTCACTACCTATCAACTTAGTAAACATTGTGGCTTTTTTTTAGCAAAAGCAAGTATGAACCTAAGAGCACAAGTCTTTTAATGGACCACTCATTTGAAGCAACACGCATTATTTGGTTGGAAAAAGCAGAATTTGATCCACTTCCTTTCTTTGATTAGTTCATATGAGCATCGACCATTATTATTGCTTACTTTAAAGTTTAAGGTGATGTTGCTTATAAGGTGTCCATCTTATGCCATACAAGTAAGACGCAGCTCGAAATTTTGTTGGATGATGTATGTCGGTTGTCATAAACCTTATAATAGCTTGAGAATCCATGTTCAATGCTAGATATGAAATTTAAAATTTAAAAAACAATGTAGATCAAGTTGATCTGTAAATAATTTAAACAATTGAAATAGATGGGCGGAATGTTGGGCGGTCATGAATAATATACTCCATAGAATGAGTATAGCTAAGATAATAATGTTGAGAGAGATGAGTGGCAAAGCAATAAGAGATAAGATTCAAAATGAATACATTCAAGAGATTTTAGATGCACCAATAAGCGATAGATGAGATAAAGTAGACTTAGGTAGACTGACCATATTTGGTGCAAACCCAGTACAACACTTGTTAGGAGGTGTGTGTTAGTTCAAGTGGAAAGCTAAAAAATGACAAAGGGTAGGCCTAAAAGGACATGGTTGGAAGTAGTGAAAAAGATATGGGGACTTACAGCCTCATTGAGGGTATGGTCCTTAATAGAGCAGAATGACGGTTCAAGATTTATGTAACTCACCCCAATTAGCTGGGAAAAGATTTTGATGATGATGATGATGGTCAAGATAACTTATTACAAGATGTACCATTTTTTAAAACTTGAAATTCGTTTTTTTTTTTTCTTTATATCCATGCATCTCAAAATCCAGATGATCAATTGGAAAGTTTACCAACTTCTAAACACTCTTTGCTACTGGATTTTTAATGTGCAACGTACTTCTATAGTATAAAGTTGCAACTTTATATAACTTTTTCCTAAAGTTACAATGAAGCTTTTATCAAAAGATTGTATACAATAAAACTATTTACCTTTGATACAAAGAGGTCACAATTACTTATAATCATCCGATGTGAAATCTAATAGTTTGCGTGCGTTATAAAGTTCGAGAAATTTCTTTTGAACTTTGAGTTGGTCAATGGAATAAATGTAACCACCCAATTTCATATCAAAGTCTACATTAATTGTGAGCTTCTTATACCAAAGATAAATAGTCTCATTGTATATTGTTTTATTATTAAACTTCGAATATTTGGTCTAAATTGTAAAGTCTTGTACATAGACTCAATTTGCACAAATCAACATGGAACCTCATAGTTGTATAGCGATATTGTACTTCACTAACAATATTGCGAGGATCTAAAGAAAAAATAAAAAGCCTGCACAGCATCAACAGTCTTATACGTGAGATTGATGTGTAAAACAAACTCCAGTACACAAATAACATTTTTGTATCCAAAGAGCATATGATATACTCCCTACCACTGATTTCAAAACTAGATTGGTTGGGTAAACTGGGCTTCCATAAATTCGGTACGGATTGGTAAGCCGGTGATCTTGATTGGTTGTAGTACCGATTCTCTGGTGTGATCCCAAAAAAAGTTGAATAATAGTTTCAAATTTTAAAAAATAAAAAATAAAATGAACTTGGCAAAAGATATGGATTGCTCGGTTCCTTGACCTAGCAAGTCCGTCAGAACCAGACCAATTCATGGTTTCGACTTGGAAGCGGATCAGTTCCTACTGATTCTCTATCTTTGTCGGTGATTCCCAATCTGAATCTTGAATTTTGAAGTGTTCTCTACCAAGGGAACATGCTTCAACATGCTCCTCTATGGATCTATTGTCAAATCATCACTGGATGGTGGCAATTAAACAGATTAAGGTACCATCAAAATATGCATAGAACTTAAAATAAATAATCCAATCTCCACCATTCAATATTGGTTGGAGGCTAAATGCTCCTTCCTTACATGTTGCTATAGTATCCTAGGTGCAGAGTATTTCCTTTTTAATAAGAAGTGATTAGACACCAGGTGGGTTTAACCAGTTGAATTATTCACATAGCTAAACAAAATGAATAGCCTTATGCATTGTGATTCACATAGCTAAACAAAATGCATAGCCTTATGCATTGTGATTCACATAGCTAAACAAAATGCATAGCCTTATGCATTGTGGCACCTTATCATTGAGCACCAAGGTGTATGATGGTTCCTCTTATTAATTATAATGGGAAAACATTTGGTGGGCTAGAAAATAGAATCCGCCCTCTCCATTTTAGGGGCCTAACAAACATTATTTTATAGCTAAACAAAATGCATAGCCTTATGCATTGTGGCACCTTATCATTGAGCACCAAGGTGTATGATGGTTCCTCTTATTAATTATAATGGGAAAACATTTGGTGGGCTAGAAAATAGAATCCGCCCTCTCCATTTTAGGGGCCTAACAAACATTATTTTACCTCAAATTTGGCATACACATTTTTCTCCTCCAGTGAAAGAGACTCTAAAAAAATATATTTTTTGGGTGCTAATTTTCATTTTGTAATAAAGAAAATGTATAATAAGGGAATGTACATTTACAATTAGAGAAAATATTAAAAGAGGAGTTGAAACCCTTACAATATTAGTAAAAAGTCAAAAGGTTACAAATTACACTTAAGGATATGCTTTTAAATTTTTATATTAATTAGATATATCTTCAAGCAAAATGTTGAAAAATTTCCAAATTCCCCATGTTCGGTGTTGGAATGCAAGGACAATTAAGGTTACTTTGTTAAATTTACCCCTTAAGAGGCTTTAACCGAATGATAGAAGTACCTCTTTGAGAGTAAAATTATCAAAGTATCTCTAACTTTTTTTACTTTCCAACATTAGGGTAATTTATGATTTTTTTAACTTTTTTTTTTTTGTTAAAGGTATGCCTAATTGATGTAAAAATTTAAAAGCATACCGACGAATGTAATTTATAATCTTTTGACTAATTTAATGATATTGTAAAAGTTAGAAGAAAAAAATGTGCCACCCAAAACAAATGCCCCTAAGACCTTCAAATCAGTGGCACGCAAACCACTGCAGTGGTCAGCCCGTAGCCAAGCCAAATATTTTCCATTAAATTAATTTTTTTTTCATCAAATTACACCCAAGAGTTGAATTATTTAATACCACAACAGTTCTTTTGGTCCGATTTCACCAAACCCTTCAAAGAACACATCATGGAAGGTCATAAATTGTTGAAAAATATTGAAGATTATTCAATTGGTTAAATGAAATAGTTGAAAAATGCTGACGATTATTCAATTGGTGAAATATTAAATAGTTAATCTCTCACTAAGTTTTGATAAACCTTCCCTTAATTTGCTTTTGTAGTGGTCAGCCCATGCGCAGGAAAAATATTTTCCCTTAATTATAAGACATGCATGAGAATTGAGAAGGAGATGCTCCACTAGAGTAAACCCTAAAATACTAAGATTTGTGAATTAACACCTTACCTACCCCCTTATTTGAACTGTTTATGTTTTAACTCATTTGCTTCATCCAATTTTAAACATATACACATGCAATTTGTGTATAATAACAAATATTTCCACAATAAAATATTAGCACTTTTTTTATGCTAAGAAGTGTCATTATGTATATTACATGACAAAAAGTAACCCTCATCCATAATAAGAAGGCGACAGCACTCTACATCAAAGTAGCTTTGGAGAAGGATATAACATTTTACTGCCAAGGATAAGATTAATAAATCCCTTTTGTTTTTTGATAGAGATAATAATTCCCTTTTGTTAAAGGGAAAAGTTTATATGAGGTTGCAACCTTACGATGTAGAATCACAGAGCACCTCAAAAATCTATTGAAAATGTTGTTTTAATGTTAAAAAAATACTCTAATCGATCATCTCGACATCAAAATGTATGAACATAAAAAAAAAGTTTTTGAGTTTTGAAAATAATGTATCTTGCAACACATTATCTAAACCATCTATTTTCAAGATTTTATATATTTATAGATATACTTAATTTTAATTATTTTTTAAATTTAAAATTTTCTAATTAGATATGAAAATAGGTTTTAAGATAATACTAAAAAAATTTTACAACAAAATTACATGTTATGACAAAATTTTAGGGTGCGCTTTAATTGGATTGTTTAAGGTTACAACCTGATAAAAACCGCACCCTTTGTTAAAAGTCCCTATTCATCGCATTAACCAAAACCAACCCCCTAAAAAATGAGAACAGCAAAATAAAAAGGAAAAAACAATCCCTTTGCCTAAGTCCCTTCTCTTGCGATAGCACCTCTCTCTCTCTCTCTCAAAAAGCAAAATAAGAAACCAGCCACTAAGCAAGTCCCCATTGCAATAGCAAATCTCTCTCAACTAGCAAAATAAAAAACAACCCATTGACCAAGTTCTCTGTGCAATAGAAAATCTCTCTCTCTCTCTCTCTCTCTCTCTCTCTCATAGGGCAGGTGATGCGCAGCTCTGGTTATTTCCTATTAGTGTAAGAAAGGGGGTTGTATTTACTTTTGGTACAAGAAAGTTTCACAATTACTTATAGCCATCTAATGTGACATCTAATAGCTTGGGTGTGTCGAAAAGTTCAAAAAATTTATTTTGAACTTTGAGTTTGGTGAAGATTAATTGTGACCACCTTGCAAAAAGATAAATGGTCTAATTGTATACCTTCTCATTGTATACGTTTCCACACAAAAAAAGTTAATGCAACCACTCCTAAACATCTTTAATTCTTCTTGTCCAGGAGTTATACCTTGTACACTAGAGTTCTTAAACTTATCCGTCCATATATATGCACACTTGGACTCAACACAACCACTTCTAACCACCAACTCCAAAAAGAAGAAATAAATGAACAAATAGATAGAACCAAAAAACTAGATAAGCAACTCCATACAACTCATCTCTCTCATACATATTCCTATATCTACCTACTCAAATAAATCAATACTTGTCCATCTCAACAGATTAAAAAAAGTAGTCTTAGTGCAAAAAGAAAAGAAGCGCGGGTTGATTAAGGTGATGGAATCACATTCATTCTATGTACAGATACATGGTATAATAGTGTTTTGGGACTGAAATTTTAGAAAATATTAGGTTTGAGGCTTTAAGTTGGACCAATGTAGGGGAGATCCAAACAGTCCCATTGTAAATGACAAAAAACAATGGGAGAACAAGGGGGAATGAAAGAGACAGGACTATTTTATACACAGGTGAGAAATTGATATAAGGTAAATTTTCTCTCAGCTACTTGTTGGAGTGCGAGGTGGAGTCAAGAAGGGACTGTCACATTCGAGATCGTCAAATCCCCAAAAGTCATCCTCTTGCTCTGGCTCAGGCATCTTCCAACTTTCATGAATCTCACCTTCCAACAACAATTGCAATACCTGTAATGAGAAATGATTTAAACGATCGATTAAGTCCTTAGAAGCCATCCAAACTCTCTCTCTCTCTCTCTCTCTCTCCCACACACACACAAAAGCAGGTGAACATATATATGCATGCAAACACACTCCCCCATTAATACAAAGATACACACAAAACTTGCATATACAAATACTAATATATATATATATATATATATATACAGGTAAGTTATATAAATTTATATATAATCAAATAGTTTGTAGATTCTACATTTTTGGTTAGGTGCAATGGAGATTATATTTAAATAACAGAAACTGTTGCATCATTTCCTCTTTTTTATTTCTCTTTTCCTTGCTGATGGTGGTTCAACTACAGCACATACAAGTCAACTACCATGCCTTGTATTCATTTTGAATTCATATATACTATATCGATTAACAAAAGGTTCTTCATTTTCCCAAAATTCACTGTGGATCTATTGAACTATTGTGCTCTGAATATAATGATGCCCCAAATTCTATGAGACATAGAAATCATACAGAACCAAAATGACCAAGATAAAATCAAGGAGTTGTCTCAAAATGGACAGTCATATTGATTTTGAGACAATAAAATTTGGAGAGTTCCCTCAGAAAAAAAAAGAAGAGAGTTAGTCATCAAAGGAACAATATGATTTGAACATCAATAATGAGTATAACAATGGGCAAAACTTTGTGAACCATATATCTAGGGTCACCTTTAAGAAGAAAATGCCACCTCTCAATCAAAAACATGGAAAGTCATGAGAATCCTTTTTAATCATTCTTTTATTCTTTTGTTTGGAAGTGTAGCTGTGATTCGAGTTATATGGGCCAACTTAATCACCAACCCAAGAGCCAGAAACCCTTTTTCTTTTGTTGAATTTTCTTGTTTCCTCATCAGCCTTATAAAATATCAGACTAGACCAGTTATGTTCTAAAATCAAATGTATAACACTCATGCTACATAAAATAAGAGCATTAGAAAAAACTATAGTCAGACTTGAAATAAAACAAAGTAATACCTGTTTAGTGAATATGAAAATGTTTAGTACTTTAATTAGCCAAAAGTTTGCATTTTTTTAATTTCAATAATATAATGGGAAACCCCAATTTCATATCTATAGCATGACCAAAGGAGAGGAAGAAAAGGAGATCATTACCTCACTCATGGATGGCCTCCAGATGGCAGAAGGCCTAATGCACAAGGATGCAGTTAGAACCACAATTTCCAATTGCTGAACATCATATTGACCTTGAAGCCTTGGATCTGCCAAACTATGAATATCCCCAGCTTCCAAATAAGGCTTGGCCTGTAAAAAAATATTTAAAAGTTCAGAAAAACCCAAAAAATGGGAAATAGCCTCTCACAGAGAAGGGCAAAGTATAGAATCTATCCAATTTCAAAACAGGGTTGTACCAGTAAAACTCAAAGCTCAAGAATTGGAGTACCCCAAAATGTCCAGCAAACGAGAAAAAGTTACAGAAATTTACCCAGTTAAGTAAATTAAGCTGAGACCCATTGACAGGTTTTCGACCAGAGATGACTTCCAATAGAAACACACCGTATGCAAAGACATCGGTCTTTTCATCCACAATCCCTTGCATGAAATACTCGGGTGCTAAGTACCTGCACATTGTTCATGAGGGCCTTGGTCATATACCTCATAACATTTTTAGCTTTAGAAAATTGCAGAAAAACAGAGGAATTGAGACTGAAATCTCACCCAAAAGTGCCTTCTATGGGAGTAACAGAATGATGGGTCCACTGAGAGGGGAGCCATTTCGCTAATCCGAAGTCTGAAATCTAATATACACAAAAACATTTACAGGAAATATGAGTAAACTGGACTTAATCTGGATTTAATCAGGGCCTTCATTTATGGAAAAGGAAAGCAAAAAGAACATGAACAATTACTTGTGGCTCAAAATCGGCTGTGAGAAGAACATTCGAAGCCTTGATATCTCTGTGTATTATTCTTCTCTGACAACCTTTGTGCAAGTAGTGGAGGCCTCTCGCTGTTCCTATAGCCACCTTATACCTTATCCTCCATTCCATCACAGGTAAATTTTCATCTAAGATCCAAAACACACACATTTTAACTCTTTATCAACTGGACAGTCCAGAGTCTAAAGTACTTGACCAGAGAAAGGAAAATAAAAATAAAAAATCTGGTAATGAGGACATTTCCATACAAAGGAAAAACATTAAATTCCAAGAATTTGATATTCAAAAAAAGAGAAAAGATCCCAAAAATATTTATTAATTAGGACATTTAAATGAAAAGAAAAATTTGGGTTTTAATTGAATTACCATGGAGAAGAGTAGAGACACAACCATGAGCTGAGAACTCAAAGATCAAATGGAGACCATTGTCGATGCAGCAACCGATAAGAGAGGAAACGTTGGGGTGGCGAACGTGGCCGATTGTTCCAAGCTCTGTTAAGAACTCTTTCTCTTTTTGTTCATCACTCGAAGCTTTGGTCAATCTTTTCACAGCAATCACTTGCCCATCTTTTAGAACTCCTTTGTAGACCTCTGCATACCCCCCCTTCCCCACCAAGTTATCTGATAATCCAAAACCCACATTGAGCTTGAATCAACAATCAGAGAGAGAGAGAGAGAGATAGACTACATTTTCACCAATAAAAGCAAAGTAAGGCTTCAACCAAATAACCCACAGAGCTTAAATCCCAAAAGATTCAAACCTAATGAAATGTGGATTCATGAACTAACCAGGATGAAAAAAATTGCTGGCTTCAGAAATTTCTTCATAAGAGAAGCATCTCCATGTGGGTTTACTAGGAGTCTCTGTGACGGAAGAAATGGCCAAGGATTTGGGTTGCTCAGCTTCAGGGGAGTAGCCATTTTCAGTTGGGTTTTCTTCCTCTGTGCTTTTACGGCCTATAGAAACAGAGAAGAGGCGCTTAAAGCTATTTTTCCTCAGATAAAGGTGTCTCATTTTCATGGGGCTTCTTTGTTTTGCTTCACTTGCATTCCTCCCTTACGACCTGATTCTGTTAGCCACAGAGAGAGAGGGGCCTTTATTCACTGGTTTAGAGAAGAGAGGCCTCTATTCACTGGTTAGAGAAGGGGAGATAAGACATTAAAGTTATGGAAACTAATGGAGAGAGAGAGATCCAGTTACTTAAGCAATGTGAGAGAGAGAGAGAGAGAGAGAGAGAGAGCTCCAATTACTTAAGCAATGGAAAGCAATAGAGAGAGCTCCAATTACTTAGGCAATGGAAAGCAAAAGAGAGAGAGAGAGAGGCGCATTCATTCAAGTTTTACGTGTTGGCGTGTTGATAAAGAAGGTAGGAGAGAAGGTAGGAGAGAAAAAGGACAAAATGTTCAGGTGGTGCATGAGATTTGGAAAAAAAAGTAGCACACCTTAGAGAGAGAAACTGGAGACAGAGATTTCGATGGAAACAAGATGATGGGTTGTTGATTTTGAGTTTTCCGATATCCTGCCGGCAAATGCCTAATTGAACTCGAAGACGTTTGTGGTCTCTCGTCTCTGTTCACCCGCGCGTTCACATTAAATGAGGCCCCGTTAACCCGAATCATAATCTTAGAGAGAGAAGCAACAACCAGATATGTGTAACCCAAATAGAGGAGAGAGAAAGTGATTCCTCATAAATCTAGAGATAGAAGCAACCACCGCGTAAGCACACAAATGAGGAAAGAGAAAGTGATAACGTGCCAGCCTCACTCTTTCTTCAAATGACAAATGCATCCACATGCTTTTTATAATTCCATGAAGAAGACCTCTACTATTTCATATTTGCCATAATGCCATTAATATTAATTTCCCAAAGGGGAGGTTTCAATAAGGTGCCTACTTATACTGTATAAACAAGGCGTGTCCCTATATTTCGGAAGAAGTAGCTCTAGAATCGTACCTTTTGTTTCCTTATACTGTTCATAAAAGATCTCAAATCGGCAGATCTATAAATACTTGAAAATTTTAAGATGCAATATCTTTAAGATTCAACTTTTTTCTAAAAAAATATCTATACATCTTGAGGCTGAGATAATTAATTAAAAATTTTCTAACTTTATAACACTTTTTTCTAGTATATTTTTTAGCTTAATCTTACGACTATAATATAAAATAGAATTATATACAATGAGACCATTTATCTTTAATATATAGATGTCACAATTATTTACAACCATCCGATGTACAATCTGATAGCTTGGGTGTGTCATAAAGTTCGAAAAAAAAAAAAAAACTTTGAACGTGATTAATGAAATAAATGCTACCACCCAATTTCACATCTGATGACCAAGATTAATTGTAATCACTTGTACAAAAGTTCCTATATAAAATTGCAACCTTACATAACCCTGAAAAACCTTCTCATTGACTAACCCACCTCTAAAAATACAAACCCATTTATTATTGGAAGGCAAATGCAAGTTTGCTTAGCAAGAGATGTGAAGAGCAGGTGGCATAAGTCTTTGGGTTATTTTTTAATGTATATTTTATTCATGTGCAATTTCCCTTCACTCCATGAATTTATGTTTTAGAATACCTAATTATAAAAAAAATTGTAGAAAATTTATGAAATTTTCTACTGAAAAAATTATAAAAAATTTTAGCAAAAAAAAAAAAAAAAAAAAATAAACAAAACAAAACCCCAAGACCATACTTTCTATGGAACTTACCCCTAACCTAACTTTTTTCTTTTACTTTTTTTTCCAAAAACAAACTTTCTATGCAAATAACCCCCCAAGGAAAAAAAGTTCATTTTTTTAGGCCGAAATGTTTCCCATACACAAAATTCATTTTGGCCAGATTGACTTTTGGACCTAGTAGCACATTGTCCGAGCACACCATTGAATTCCGAGACCTATTATTCCATAAACTTAAGTGCTGATGCCCAAAGACAACTACAGGACCGAAACTGAGTACTGCTGGACCACCTTTACATAGTGTTAGAGACCCTACAATCCAGTAACATCTACTGCCGGACCACCCTTTGTAACTGCCGAATTGCTGTAACTCCAGAATTTTTACTATTGGACTGCACTTACATAGTGTTAGAGCCCTGTAACTCCAAAAATATCTAATGTCGGACTGCACTTACATAGTGTCGGAGCCATGTAACTCCAGAAATATCTAATGCCAGATCGCCCTTTACAATTGGCGGAGCCTTATGACTCCAGAAGTTTTTCTGCCAGGCCGCAATTACATAGTGCCAAAGCCCTGTGACTCCAGAGTGTTCTACTGTAGGACCGCACTTTCACAATGTCGGAGCCTTGTGACTCCAGAGCATTCTACTGCCGGACCATACTTACATAGCGCCATAGCCCTATTGTGGTGGGATAGATGAGAGAGAGGCGTGAGTAAGGTAAAAATAAAGGAGGAAGAGGGTAGTTTAGGTCTTTTATTATTATTATTTTTAGGTTGGGGGGTATTTGTATAGAAAGTATATTTTGGGGAAAACAATGATAGGTTGGAATAAGTTGTATAGAAAGTATAGTCTTGGAGTTTTTTTTTGTATTTCTTTCATACAAAAAAAAAAAAGAGAGTTAACGGGCTGGACGAAAAGACCCTAGTGGTCTCCATATAAGGATGTCAAGGATATGATATTACGCACCACCTTTGGGCTACCTTTTGGGTTCATGACAAGGAATCTAAAAGAGAGAGATATAGCCTACTTCCCATGAAGTTTTGGGTTGATAGTTTCAACTACTCGAGTGAAAGTGTCCTGTTGCTCACAAGGTTCTCCCTCCAATAGTGTCAAGCGTTGGGAAATATGAGGTTGATGGATGATGTTGCTCGGTAGGGAGAGCGGATCTAGAAGATAAAATCAATGAAGTTTTTACCAATGTTTAGATAAAAGTATACCTCTTGTAACCCAAAGCTATAATCTTTACTAAAATAATAAATTGCGACTTGTTGAGACTGTAGACATAACCCTACGGGGTGAACCATGTAAAATCTTATCACTAATGTAATGTGCTTTTAATTTTTTTTTTCTTGCATTGATTTATGATTGTATTCATTTATTATATATTTACTCAACTATGTAAACGATATCGAATAAGATCCTAATATCTGGGGTTCCTAGTGTCGTAGACAAAGGGTTTACATGGGCCTACATTCTTGGCTCGCTTACTACCATGGCTCGCTTACTAATCAGATTAGGAGATTCTAACTTCTAAGCATACTCCTTACTTTTAAAATATTGCTCAAATTGGAGCATAAGTGACATACCAAATACGTTTCATAGTCCACAACCAGTGTTTGAAAATGCAGATTGGGGATTCGACTCTCAAGAATTTTGAGCCCAAGTGAACAAGAGAAATGGCCGAGTCAGATAGTGAGTCTGAGGCCCGCCTCCACTAATTTCTTTCAGGAAAATTACAGTAAGAATCCTAAGCTCGAAAGTCTTGCCCAAAGGATAGATCCCTCTAGTAGGCTACCATATCCAAACTCACTTGGGCGATTCTAATGCGGCTCAGTAATTTCTAAACGACTGCTTACAGTACCAAGGCATGTTTCACTACAGTTTTGTATAGATGGTCCAATATAACGATCCACATGACCTTCAAATGAATGGTGGCTCCACCACTCTCTCCATTACAGTCCATCAATTGCTTGGATGGTGGTAGACACTTATAAAAGTCATTTTTGTTACAGTAAAATATGTATTCATCCTCTAGCTACATAATTAACAAGTTTTGGATGTATTTTAAGCGTTTGTTTGGGTGTCCTCGTTATCACAGTAATAATTCACAGTTTAGATGAACTTAATTCTGATGTAGTTTGGCAGTTCATCATAACTTATTTCATATGAATTACAAGCAATTTTACATAGATGTTTACATATTTCAAAAGTTAGTAATTTGCCAAAATCACATGTTTTTAAAAAGAAACAGTGAAAAATTGTTGGAAATCACCAAAAATTTAAGGACGGGTTTCTATGAGTTGCCGACTCATATGTACATATGCAGCCCCCACTAAAATTTATTTTAGATGATTTTTTTTCTAATTTTCTTTTCATCATCTTGGCCGAGATGATCATAAATATGAAATAAAAAATAAACTTTTAAAATTAAAAATATCATTTTTTAATATTTTTTATGCATCGTCCATATCTTATTTATTGACAATACAATTTAGATAAAGTCCATCTTTAGGAAGGACATTTGTAAGTCAGGGGGTTCTTGCGCCGTTGACTCATGAAACAATTTTTCAAAAATTAAATGGTTAAACAATATCATACATAATACAAAGTTTGAATCAAACAATTAACAAAATAATATCACTCTAAAATAAATTAATTTTAGATAAAATATTATAAATATAGATAAAATTAGTTGCCCTCCAAAACAAAATAAAAAAATAAAAAAATTGGATGTATCGGTTCTTTCATAAAAGATAGCCTTCAATTTCATTTTTCACCGCAAAAATTACCAAATGGCCCTACACACTTTTTAAAAATAAAAAATATTAAAAATTAAAAATTATCAAAAATATCCTTCATGTCTAGGATAACTATTCTCCACCCTACTTTTCAAATAAAGTAGAAAACCCATTGCAAAAATTTGGGCATTTTGGTAATTTTATTTCCTAAGATCTTGGGTACTCTAGTCATTAAAGAGAGTAAAAACCATCCCCCCTCCCAAACCAAACTCCATTAAAGCACTCACAGTTTCCTTTCCTTTTCTAGAAATGAGACAGCGAAATTGACATAAAAATTGAAACTGAATTTTCATACCTTTCTGTAAATAAGCCTTCTTCTAGGCCTGCCTCCTCTGTATCTCTGCAAATTTTTTAACTTATTTGTCCACACCACTGTTCAAACGTAACTCTTCTCTGTTGCAATGCATCTGCAACTCAAAACCATCCATTAAAAACCCTGCAATCCCCTTGTCCAATTCCACAGACCCAGATGCCTTCACTCCATCTCTTCAAAGAAGAATAAAAGGTTTGATGGCTCAAACCCAATAAACCCAGATTGGTAAAAACTCCTAGAAATCAAAATCACATGCAAAATAGACCTTGAGTCACAGAGATTTTCATGAAAGTTCATAGGTAGGGCAAGAAATGGAGCTCAGATGTAGCAGCTTTAAGCTAGGAAAGTGGGCACCCTCGCTTTTTTTAAAAGCTTGTTTTATTGATAAAAACGCCATTTCTCAAGCAACTGCTCCATTAAAACCTAAGATAAGGTTTTTTTCATCATAGCAGAGAAAAATACACAGCAATGAAAATTAATAATTAAAAAAAAGGAAAATAAATAGTGATAGAGGGGTGGGCCCCACTAAAACCACTTTAAGGCCTGTTGTTACTGTTAAACTGCTCCAATTGGCATTTTATATCGAGGAACTTTTTACATGGGTGACAATAAAGGCAATTGGTGTCATTTCATAAAAAGGAGAGTGGAATATGTCATTTGGGGAAAAGAATCAGGTGTAACTGTCATTTCTCCAAAAGGCATAACGAGATGGACATAATGTGGAATCGACTAGATGGAGGATTTTCCGAGTCATAATCAACGGCCCAAAAGGAAGACTCGATTGAGCGTGTCCGAGTTTTTTGATGTCAAGAATCAACTCATATGTATGGCTCTCCAAATTAGTGGTATCAAGATCGGAACAACCACCTAACCAGTGAGTCGATTGGTCTAATAAAAATTGGTTTAGCTATTCGATTGAAATAGTTGGTTCAGAAGGTGAGTGATAGTTTAAAAATATTGAATATATTATAAAACATGATGAGGTACGACGTTGCATGTTATTCACAGATAATATGGTTTTGATTGATGAGACTAGAGTCCATGTCAACATAAAGTTAGAACATCGGAAGGATAAAGATTTTAAAATAAGCGGGATTAAGAATATATGGAATGTAATTTCAATAATAACCGTAAAACGAGTTAGTTAAGATTGATAAAAAAAAAATTACTTGAAAGATATTATTTTCAATATCTTACAATAATAATCTAAGATAATGGAGAGATTGAAGATGATATTGTACATAGAATTAGAGCTGGGTGAGCTAGGTGGACAAAGTGGAGATGTGCATCCGAAGTTTTATGTGAATGTTGCATATACCAATAAAATTAAAAGGAAAGTTTTACGAGACGACTGCAATACTGGCCATACTTTATAGACGAAATGTTGGACAGTTACGAAACAACATATCTATAGGTTGAGTGTGATTAAGATCAATATGTTAATATGCATGAGTGGCAAGACAATAAAGGACCGAATTCAAAATGAATACATAAGAGGGAACTTAAGTAGGCTAGCCATATGTAATGCAGACCAAATACAATAATGGTTAGGAGAGACGAATTGGTTTAAGTGAAAGGTTCTAAAAAAACAATGAGAATGTTAAAAAAAACATGAATAGAAGTAGTGATAAAAGATATGGTGACATATGGTCTGATTGAGGGTTATGATATGACCTTTGACATGGTAGAATAATAAAATAGGATTCATGCAGCCGACCTTTAATAATTGAGAAAAGACTCGATGATAATGATTATGAAAATTTGCCCAACTTTATTTATTCAATATAATGAGCCCTCTCAGTTGATCGGACAAGCCAGGATTGATTAAACATTAGTTTTGGTTAGTTTTGGTTAGTTTTAGATTAAACCCATTTTTTTACGTTGGACCAAATTGGCTAAGGAGCAAATCAGCTATCTAATTGGTTAGACCAATTGGTCCAATCTAGTCCCAATAACCATGCTATATGTCTGTAAGGTCTAGGTTTTTTTGCTCTTTGTTGTATTTTATTTTAATTTTAGAGTGTAATATACTGATTTAATGCTCATCTCTTAAATTGTTAATGTGTTTTTTTTTTCCGGTTCCCATATTTCAAAGAGCCAAAAGATCTCGCACTCTCAAGGGAGACTGTCGATTTACTCCCTCGGGAAAAACAGAACTTTAGAGTATGATTTGGAGCCCAAACTTTGGGGATGTTCTCAACCCGTATGATGCACTCAATATCAAAAAATTTCCAAATCACATTCTCTATGAGCTTGAATAAAATAATTATTTAAGATTGAATAGAAAATCCATTTTTTGAAGTGCGCTATTTAAGTGTTAAAAAACTCAAAATTCATTTTTTTATTCTAAACATAATCATTATGTGAATTTTAAGGGGTTTCCAAAATTTTGGATCAAATAAATCTTCCCAAGTAAGTGTTCCACCTGAGGGTGTAAGTGTACAATATAGCTCCCACCCCTTTCAAAGATTTGTCCGAGAGATAGAATTTTTATGTCTAGATATGCAGGCTATTAATTTTTAAAAGAAAATATAAAAAAAGAAGTACAATTACTTCTAAGGAAAAATTTTATATAGGGCATCAACCTTATACTATAAAAGTAAAAGGCATCTTAAAAACCCAATGTGAAATATGATTTTGATGCTGAAAAATCCTCTAATTGATCGTCTCAACCTCGAGATATATAGGTACAAGATATATAGGTATATAGGTACAAGATATATAGGTATGAAAAAGAAGAAAGTCCCAAGTCCTAAAAATAATACATATAACACATTTTTGAGGGATTAAGAACTCATGCCTCTCCAAAGCACCTACAAAACCTATTAGCCCTAAAAAAAAAAAACCAGATTTGAAGCTCCTAAAAGGTACAAAATCCAATTTCACCCCTTCATAGTAGATTTGGAGCTCCTCAATGGTGCAAATCTGACATATATATTGTCCATTAAAAATTAAGCTCTAAGTTTTGGGTGTTTATGTTGGTTAAGTGGGGCAAAATCCTGCTGCCAAAACACCTAGTTAGGGGGGACTGAAACAATTTTCGAAAATACATTTGAAGCATCTCAAGATCAAACCACAAAAAAGAGAAAAAAGATTTCGGGATCCTTTTCCCTGTATTTTAATGGATGGTCTAGAATCAGTCTTCGAGCAAATTTTGATATGGGGCACTTTTTGATATCCAAGTCCATTATTCTCAATCGATGATTGTGTCATGAACACAATTAGGGAGTTCTAGTGTCCATCAAATCCCCCTGATTAGGTGCTTGCCCTACAACAAACATGTGATCCATGGGGACCACGCAATCATTTTCTCAATGAATTGCATTGAAATAGCATTAAAAAAGTAAGCCCCTAACATCTTCCATAGTCTTCAATTTTTTTTGCCTTGTTCTCCCCAGAGATTTAACTCAATTTAGTATCAATCTAATCGCATTTGACCTACAAAATTATTATGATTTATGTGATGAAATCTGACTACTTGTCTTTTGAAGGACCGAACCAATAAATTTTGGTTCTGAATGTAAATTTTCTATGTTGTCAAAGATGGCATTGCTGACACTTAGTTTTATTTATTTATTATTATTACTTTTAGAACACTCAAAAGTGGTTTGTGGGCCATCTGTTGCCTAATTTTAAAACTATTTGACAAAATGTAATAGGGCTAGGTTTATTTTGGAGTTCATTTAACCAAGACTAGGAGAAACGATTCTCGAAAAGGGCAGTAGGACTATGACTCTTGGGACTATTAATAATCCATGATCACTATTGCTGTCGATCTTGATTTATTCAAATGTAGGTCTTAAGAAAATAGTGTACTCTTCCTTTGAGAAAATGTTCACCACGAGACTCATGCATTGATCCATTGATTTATTTTCAGATATATTTTTTAAAGAGGTACTTGAATAAAATAAAAGTTAAAAGATAAACCTACTGATACGGATTGGGATATTTTGCCCCTCAATAATTTTGTAAGAAGTTTTGACCCCTTAAATTATATTTTCCCAATAAATTATAGACATATAAAATCAGTGAGAAAAGGAAGTGCTCACATGTATATTACCTAAATGATAGCAGTAAAACAAATCTCGACACAAACAGTTGAAAGAAACTGAATCTAGATGAGCATGGTCAATATGCACCATATATGGTCAAGACTGTGTTGTAGATGTGCACAGCGGACCGTACGTCATACAATACATGTTAGTTTATTTTTTTTGGAAAGTTAAGCACGAATTTTATTTTTTTATGGGGTGTGCTCTATCAAACGCCCCATAACCATATATAGTACACACTGTTGCTGTTAAAGAGAAACGATTGATTCTACTTTTTGCAACACCAAATGAGTTTATGGGGATGTGCTCTATCAAACACCCCATAACCATATATAGTACACACTGTTAAAGGGAAACGATTGATTCTACCTTTTGCAACACCAAATGAGTTTATTGGGACTACAAGTATTTATTAAATAAATGTTTCGTGATCCATCACGTTACTGCATGGTTCATTGACTCGAGGAAAAGGACATGAAGAAGATGAGAAAGCACGCCAGCTTATTAAAGGTTGCTTATGCTATTATTCGTATGATACCCCTACGTGAGGTAGGGGGTGGGAATGTGGACCCGGACCCGGACCCGGACCCGGACCCAAACCCAAACCCAAACCCAAACCCGACTGGGTCTAGAATATCTTGACCCGAACCCGATGAATAGTCGGGTCTCGAGTTGGGTCCGTATAAATTCCCAGCCCTACATGAGGTTACTAATATTAATTGAGCTTGAGTTCCCACGCTTGGGTTCAACTAAAAGGGAAAGTACTTCAACCGAACATCTTATAATGGAATTTATCTTTTTAGGAAGATGTTATTGTAGTATTTAGTTTTTGAATCATCATCATTATCATTTATCTCAATTATTTGGCTTGGTTATATGAATCATGTTCCGTCATATAAAATTGGATCATAATTCATGATAGAGATATGACAAAAGTTTATTTTGACTCCCAACTTAACACAACTCTTCTCTTTTTCATTTGGGCATGCGAGCGGCAAAGGCGGAGTAGGTATTTATTTACTTACTAAGTGTCTTAAAAGTCATGTGGCCGACTCCGAACTGATACGTTAGAGGTCCGGGCCTAGGACACCTTGGTTTTGCCAGACTCTCACTATTTTCAAGGATTTATTATTTTAATAAGAGCAGTGATTTCATGCAACCGTTGTATAGTAATATGATGCAACAACCTTAAAAACCATCTTATAGCCATTTGTTTGATCCAAATTTTGAAATATACACTCTTTTCATTCTAATGAACAATCACAAAAAATAAAAAATTGAAAATGCAATCTTGAATGTATTTTTTTAGCCCAATTAACATAGGTCGTTCATTTTAGTAAGATGCTTAGATCTAGGCCTTAGAAGGATTTTTTCATTTTCAATTTTTTTGGATGGCTTTATTATCATTAGATGAACAATGTTAAAAATGAAAAAAATTTAATTTGAGGTTATAAAGGCTAAGATCTTGAAAAACACAAAATGAATGGTTTATATTTATTTTTGGAGGAAACTCATTTTGACCATATCTAGGCTACAAATTGAATTGTTTTTTTTAGAGGGATTGATTCTTGAGATGAAGAGAGTGTGTGTGTAAAATTTGAGGTCATACAAATACCACAAACATGATTTTCTAGAAGTGTCGTTGCATTATACTATGATACAACTGTTGCATTAGATCATCGCTTTTTTATAAAAAGGCCCCAAAAACCTCGAAAGAATGGTTAGCCTGTTACAGCATTTCCAATGTAGTTGTGAACTAGTGGGTGTCCAGTTCAAATTAGTGATTGAAAACTCAGCTGCATCCACCCGAACTTGGCTCCTTGCCAAGCTGAGTACAAGGCTGCAACTCAAGCCATTTAAATGAAATCTCATAAGAATTAAGTAAAAATATGAAATCAATATATAAAAATTATGCCACAATTTAGATTTTACGGCTTGTGAATTTTCCTTTGTGCCTTTTTTTATATCTTCTTCTTTTTAAATTTTGTTTCAAATAAAGTCTTCAACTGTAAATCTTGTCTTTGATATTATTTTTCTATTTTGGAAAAATATATAATGAGACCATTTACCTTTGATACAAAGTGATCACAATTAATCTTGACAGAGTGGCTGCATTTATTTCATTGATCAAGTTCAAAGTCCAAAAGAAATTTTTTCAAACTTTGTGATACACCTAAGCTACTACATTTCATATTGGGATGATTGTAAGTAATTGTGATCTCTCTGTACAAAAGGTAAATAGTCTCATTGTATACAATCCCTTACATTTTTTTAACAAAAGATTTTATTCTTAGGGCCTATTAGGGCCCATTCACTAGTTGCCCAAATCCATCCGGATTTAGCTGAGTTAACCAAAGTCGAATTTGAGGTAAGATTGATTCAAACAGTATACACACGTAACTAGATTTTGTAACTTTGAACTAGGTGTATGCTCAGGAGGTAACCAAAACCCCAAGAAGAATATGTGATGCGATGTGAAGAAATTGAAATAATTTGTATTGTATCACAAAGAAGGGAAGCGGTAGGGTGAGCTTCCTCGAGTGTTAAGAAATATTAAACAATCTATTAATCGAACAGTTTGAGAGTGAGTTGACAATAATATTGCACACTGTTTACAACTTACCAAACACAATTGGTGTCAACTTACGGCATTTTTTTTCGGGTTATCAATTCTCCATTTAGAATCAAACGATCGCGAATCTCCAAACATAGGCTAATGTACATCGAGACACTTAAAGATTTCTCCTGTTAAGGATGAGTTTTTTTGCCTCTACAAATATACAATTTGCATGTATTTAGAGATAACAAACTATCGGATCTTATTCCAACAATTGGAGTAAATTGAAAACAAATTTATACATAATTACAACAAGATAAACATAAAACATGCATAAAGTTAGCTGAAAACAATTTCACACGACAACAATAAGATATATCCGTATTTGTATCTTTTTCATATTTTCAATAAAAATATTCTTAACGCCCCAAAAAAAAAAAAAATTTATTGAGGGGCATCGAAGGACAAAGTGGGCCACAAATGAAATAAATTTTACTTTTAAGGTTGAGTTATTACTCACCACTTTTGTCGACCCCAAAAAAAGGACGAGCAGGCACACCTCGAATAGTGTCATAAAATTCCTACTTTGCTTTTTAGACTTTGGATGGCGGGGAAATAGGCTTTTTATACAAGTGACCGAAAGTACAGGCTTTTCCTGCTCCCGCGGGAGCAGGAAATCATTTCGGTTTACTAAAATTTCTGACATTCTCATGTTCTTATATAGTTTCTTTGTTACCAGTCATATGGTTTCGTGCCCTGAAGAGGCGGATGCAAAAATGATAAAAATTTAAGACAAATTAAGGGAAAATAATAAACAAAAGCACAAATCACGACGAAATTAACACATATTAATAAACAAAAACCCATTTGCAGATCGGAGACTCGCACCGAACGCGTCGAATAGACGGGCCAGCGGCTGCGTCGGTGAGATACTGTACACAAGTGATGTATCGTTCTCTAGGGTACACTCTCTCTCCTCTCTTTTTTTTCCTTGGTTGTTTTTAGGGGTGTGGTTTGTATAAGGCCGATGCCCTAACTTTTAAAAGGTATCCAAACATGTAATTTCAGTAAAAAAAAATATTTGTGATGGCATAAATATTTATTTTCATCTCTAATTATTAAATTTAAAGATTAAAAAATAGTGCACATCAAATAGATGTATGAGTACTTGAAAATTTTAAAAATTAAAGATTAATTTTTTTGAAAATTAACATTACAAGATGCATTATTTTCATTACTTGAAATATATATTTTCTCAGATCCATAGATTTTGGGGATGAGATGATCAAATTGAAGGCTTTTCAGCATCAAACAAATTCTAGTGAATATTTGATGCGCACGTTAATTTGATCGTTTAGGACCTCACCCTTATATAAATTGTTTCTTTTTAGAATATTTATTTTATTATTATTAATATTATTTCCTATGCACGAACCACTGAAATTGGATGATGGATGTGTAGCCTATGTGGGGCTGCAACTTTATTGCACTTGGTCAAGTCGCAACTCTAAACTAGGGGTGGCAATTGAGTCGGGCTGACCCACCCACTAAGATTGTGTATGGGTGTTGGACTTGGTGGGTTGGGCCTGGGTTCAAATGATTTGAACCTTATTCGAGATAGGACCAGGTCCTGATCTGGCTTGGACCTTATCGGGTCGAGTAGGGTCTGGGTTTAGGTCTGGGTTGGGGTTAGCCTGATCTGGTACATATAAGTATAAAATATATGATTATACAATTTAAAAATATGGGAAAAGTTTATATAAGGTTGCAACTTTAAAATGTAGAATCATAGATGCACCTCAAAAATCCATCTAAAAAAGTTGTTTCAATGTTGAAAGACCTTCTAATTGATCTTCTCGACATCAAGATGTATGAATATATATATAAAAAAGATTTTGAGTCCTAAATATAGTGCATCTTGCAACACATTATCTAGACCGTCCATTTCCAAGATTTTCTTATTTTTATAGATCTACTTGATTTTAACTATTTTTGGAGTTTAAAATTTTATAATTAGATATGGAAATAGATTTTTAGACAATCCTAATAATGTTTTACACCAAAATTATATGTTACGACAAAATTTGAAGGTGTGCCGTAATTAGATTGTTTAAGGTTGCAATCTTATAGAAACTGCACCCCTTAAATATTATTTACTATATATTTTATATATAAAATAATTAATCTTTTATTTTTATTTCTTGACCCCTGACCCCAAAGGTCCAAAACCAGTTCCAAATGACATAGATCGACCTGGGACTCGATCGGTTTTGGATCCAAGTTAGACCTAATTAGGTCGGTCCAGGTTGGGGTCGACCCATCCCTAACCCACTTGTACTCTAAAGCTCACCAGAAAATCCAGTTTCGATGTGAGAATATGGTCTGTAAAAATAATTTTTTCTCTGAGTGTAAAAAATGAACCTTAAAAATTTGTGTCAATTTGACGGATTGGAGAAAATTCGAAATAAACGACCCGGAACTGTATTTTTCTGATGCCATAATTGGATTTTTTTTAATGAGATTTGTATCTTGAGTTTGTTAAGAAATTGAGATCCCACTGTATTTTCCCTTTGATTTATAAAAGGGAAATTATTTACATATTTGGTGCATATATATATTGGGTACTTAGACCCAATATCCATCATTTATGTTTGTCCAGAAGATAATAATTGAATCCCACTTTTTATAGCAGGAAATTTATATTTAACCGTTAGATTTTAAATCAAATGGTTGAAGATGTGTTATTATTTAGACACAAAATCCAAAATAAAATTTAGCAAATGTTATGATGCATTTCCATGTATCAGACTTCACATTCAATAGTTAAACGTGAATTTGAAGTACTTGTACCAAAAATAGATGGTCTTCTAATATACAATCCCACAAAGCCTCTAACTTTTTCAAATGGAATTATTACTTAACTGAATTTATGGACTATGAATATTGGACAAAAGTGCCCGTATACTATACTTTTAAGAAATAATGTATTTGATCATTTTATAAAAAAGAAAGTACACAATAAGATTGTTTACTTTCAATACAAAAAGATTCTAAAATTATTTGACTGTAATCTATCTATTTTAGTAAAGGAGAGTTATAAATAAAATTATTAATTGAATCAATCAAGGATTTTTACCCCAACTATGAATGTAGACAAAAGTTATATACAAAAAATAACATATTTTATCATTCTATAAAAAGGAAAGCACATAATAATATTGTTTACTTTCAATAAAAAAGGATTCCCAAATTATTTGATTGTAATCTGTTTATTTTTGTAACGGGTAGTTGTAATAGAATCCCTTATTGAATCAATAAATGATTCTTACCCAAACTGTGGATGTACAAAAAAAATATATTTAGAACCCACTGTTTATCGAGAGTTGAGCAAGTGTAAAATTTTGTTCAATTGTACTGTCTTTTAGCTATCACATGTGAAGTTGGATGTACCATTCTCTAAGTTGAGAAAATTTTATTCAGATTATCTGTAAAAAATGACCTACCCTAATTATTGAATTTTATATTTGACGCTTGTGATTTTCATGTACATAGGCAACAATCAGGGGAGATTTGTATTAGGTGCCCTTCTGGTGTCAAAAATCTTATGATGGCTTGAAAATTTATTTTTATCCTTAGTTTTAAAATTTAAAATTTTAAAAATGGTATAAATCAAGTAAATCTATAAACATTTGAAAATCTTGAAAATAGACAGTCCAGATAATTTGTTACGAGATGTAGTGTCTTAAGACTTGAAATTATTTGTTTCCCTCGTATCAACACATCTCGAGGTTGAGAAGATCAATTGGAGGGTTGTTCAATGTCAATTATCTCTTCAAAGGGATTTTTGAGGTACACCTTTTTTTTTTGGGTAAATTTTTGAGGTGCACCTTTCTTCAAACCATATGTAAATTTTTTCCTTGTAAAAATGGAAAAGAGACTCATATCATACTTATTTAGAAGAGAAGTAAATATGATAATGACTTGAATTTTGGATTCTGCCCATCATCTCTACAAACATTTGAAAGAAAATTTATCAAAAACGTCCCCAAGAGAAACATTTCACTCATTTATTTGAGTTAATTTCAAAAAGCTTGTCAAGGGACTCACAATGAGTTAGAATAGTTGACATTATAGATGGCTTTTGATAAATATGTGAACCATTAAATAGTTTGTATTTTAGTTGTGTTTTGATAAATTTCTCATATTTGAACAAAGAAAGTATATATATAGAAAATTTATTTTTAATATAAGTAGGTTATGATCACTTTTGTCTGCTAGATTTCAATTGGGTGGTTGTGAGTGTGATGTTGACTAGTTTCAAAGTTAAAAAAAAATTATCAAACTTTGTGATACAGCCCAAGCCATCCAATTTGACATCTATTAGTTATTGACATTGTGACCTCCTTGTAAGAAAGATAAGTTTCATAGTGTTGTAGCCTCTGCAGAGTACTACAATAACACGGGTCCAAAAACGAGTATAATAGAACGATTATAACGGTAACGGCTATAAAAACACAAAAATTCGTGTATTACCTCCCAAGAACCAAAAATGGATTTAATAAAAAGAAAAGTGGGAAAATAAATAGAAATAATATAGAACATTCAGTTTTCTCACACTGTTTAAAAGGAGATCTTTTAATTAAAAAACATCATCATCACACACATTGTTATTGACTTTATGGTATTTTGCTTTTTAAGTACTGTTCTATTTATTTAAACTATGACCAGATCTCATGATGGAAAAACCATCTTATGCATGCTATGTATCCATTAAAAACGACCATTTTTGTTTATCTTTTTTCGTGAATGTTGATTTTCACCTTTATTATTTTCCTAAAAAAGGGTATTCAATTTTATATTTTTGGAAAAAGTTTATATAAGTGTAAAGCTCTAAACAATTAAATTAAAGTGCCCCTCAAAAATTTCACTAGAAGAGGTGGTTTTTATGCTCAAATATCCTCATGGTGAGGTCTCGGACTCCATTCTCAACAAAAGGTAGGGGATCAAATCTCCATTAACTTACCACTTTTGAGAATGGGGTTGGGGTTGTGGAGATAGTACCATTTGTGTCTTAGCCAAGGTCTAGTCTTCTATTCTTACCCATAGCATTAAAAAACTGTTAACGATTTAAAGAAAAAAAAAAAAGGGGTAGGGATTCGTCATCTCCACTGAATTACCCAAAAAAAATGAAAACACCTTCAGGGTTTCCTCCATGTTCATGTTTACAGGGACCATTTTGAAAAAAAAAAATCTTAAAAAGTCCAAAGAGAGATTTAATAGAGGATTTCCCAGGGGAAAGAAGCATGATCCTTAGGAGGAGAGAAATGACTAGGGTTAAAACATACTCATTTTTAGAGAATAAATTTTCTATCTAAGATCTTTCTCACAAAAAAAATGAGGTACAAAAGAGGATGATAGAAAGATGTCACCCCAACTTGGTGCTGAATTGCTGGAAATCATTGGGGATGCCTGGAAATTAACTCACAAGGACTCACCCCAATTTGGGGGTCAATTGTTGGAAATCATTGGGGATGGAAAAGTATCCTGGAAATTAACTCACAAGGATTCAAATGAGCCGCAAAGAGTAAATGATTTGCATATCCACGTTGAAAAGAAAATCCCAGATTTCTACCTGCTCAGGACATGGATCTCTGCAACTACTCCATTGGATAAGTTTCTTTTTAAACTACTATCAAAGTTTAAGTTTCAAAACTCCATCTATGATGCCTGATATTGTTCAATGAGGACATATTTACAACCTCTATGAAGTTACTTTGAAAATCATTTGAGAATATGCAACATTGAAGTCCGAAAATGTTTTCGAGGATTGGGCAAGCGATAATAGCAAGAGTGCTGAGACGTGTTGGCTCTGAAAAATATATTTTTCCTCTCTAACCAGAGATGAAGACCATTTGCTCTACCTGAATTTGCTTGCATCATTTTGTGATTTCATTTTCTCAAAGGCCATTGACAACTCGTGGCAAAGGGTCAGGTAAAAACCAACTCGAAGTCGTTCTATCTCGATTGGAGTACTTAAACATTGATTAATCCTAGGGAAGGTTCAAAAGAGATCTATAGATAAAAACCAGGCCGATATCAATTGTGCCATGGTCATGGTCCATTCATCACTGAGTTTCGTTCAATTTATTGGATGTTTTTTCAGTATCTTAAAAAATATAAAATGTGCCATGGTCATGGTCCATTCATCACTGAGTTTTGTTCAAATTATTGGATGTTTTTTCAGTATCTTAAGAAATATAAAATGTGCCATGGTCATGGTCCATTCATCACTGAGTTTTGTTCAATTTATTGGATGTTTTTTCAGTATCTTAAGATACAGGAGTACGCTGTCTATTTGCTCTCTTGGAGTATTTTCAGGGGATTGTATTCCAGAAGATGAGTGCCTTTAAGAGACAAAGGTCACAAATACCCGAAGCTGTAAAACATAAAATTGATGGCTAAAGTGTATCAATTGAAGAAATTTTACTTTAACGAGTGATTCTTTTGTCACAAAATGTAAAGAGTTGCCCCATTTCAAAAATAAAAACCACTCTCTATAGCGACACCCACGTATAAAACATGTGACCGATTGTGGTAAAAAAGAGAAACCGCATCTCATTCATAAACAATCATCGAGAAAATTATCCTTTAAACAAGAGTTCTTGCCTTCCCAACTACCAAATATCATCTAACAGCTAAGGGCGATGCCGTTCCTTTTCGTACGAAAGGTAAACAATCTCGCCAATTTAAGAATCAGAAACATTTTCTACACGGCACTACCCACATGTAAACTATATGTGACTAGTTGCAGAAAGGGGGAACCCCCACTTCATTTATCAACAATTGTCAACTAAAGCCAATTATCCCTGCGGAGCCTTCCAAACAGGTCTAGGAAGCATAAGAATTATGCCATTTCCAATAAAGAAATCATTTTTTTATTGACAACCTTAAATGGTATTATATACCCTACCAGAATTGGCTCATCTTATTAGGGCATGCTAGAGATACATAATTTATAATGACAATTTAAAATACTTAACTGGTTGGTTAATCTGTTAAAGCTTAAAGCAGAAACAACACCAATCTGCTCATAACCAAGAGAGATTTCACTATTGAAGAATATCCACATTATAGTTGTGGTCTCCTTTGTATATGACCCAAGAAGATATATACAAAGAACATATTGATAGCAATAATGCAATAATAGATTAACCATTACAATTATAGTCAAGCAAAGAAGAAAAAGCACATATCAAATGAAAGGAGTAAATGAAATGACAAGGGAAAAAATGAAAGAGGGGATTTACATTTCCAAGAAATAAAGATATACGTAGAATCATCAGAAACAAACAGACAAGTTTCCTAGTGGATGGTTTACCTACGATGGAAGCAAATGTGCATCCTCAATATAAGTCCATCCAAAACTAAAATGAGCTCAATATGCATGCAAATTCCAGCACCCATCATGTCGCCAGTGTGATGCGTCATTTAGAACTCCTGTACATGACATGCATGGGATATGCTAGTGGTCGTAAAAGCGAGAACGCCGCCTTCCAGTGCTGGATAACAAGGCAAAATCAGCATGCACTAAAATTGAGATTTTGCATAAATAAATATGAGAGAGTGCAAAATATATATGAGAGAGAGAGGTCCCGGGGGGGGGGGGGGGTTGTTGGGTGGAAAAGGTGGGGGACTTCGAAATTAAAACATTTTTTTGGCTCAAGTACCTTGTGAATCAAACTATAAGCTGCAGTCACCAATAAAACTAGTGTATGAATATAATGAGGAATGACTTTGATAGCATGAGAAAAGAAGAAGAGAATAGGAAAAAATAAAATACGGTAACGATGTCTCTGCCATCAAAGCATTATAATTATCATTTATTTTCCACATTCTAGTGGAGAAAGGAAATAAATATTACTGACAGAAGAATATACATTGGATTGACTTTTAAGTTATAAGGAAATTAAGAGAGCTGATATAGAAGAAAAATGGTGATCCAAAGAGAGGTTGCACTGGAGGAGTTGTCAGAGGTAAAGATCTCTACGAGGGAGACAGGATGGATTTCTCAAAGCATTAGAAGCTTCAAAAGCGTAAAGCTGAGAGTTCAAAGGAGAAAACAGTGGGAGATATGTTAGAATGGGAGCCGAATCTTTAAATACAATGGAGTGATCAAGCAGTTGGATCTCAAAAAGTTAAAAACTATAAGCCTCTTCCTAATGGTTTGGTATGTTTCACTGGTTATAATAACATGAAATATCTCAAAAGCCTTTGCGTCTACACTTTTTAGCATCCAAACAAGGTTCTCAAATTCACCTTAAAAAAGGAAGGAAAACAAAACATTCTGATGTATAACCAATGCAAACATGTTAAAATCGACGTTCCGAAGGCGTAAATGACAGCTTTTTCAGTTGAAGATTGAAAGGGCCAACTAGTACGATTCTTTGTCCATACGGTTTCTAAACTCAGGGTATTTGCCCGAGTCCAGGGATTTCTCGACGGCATGTTGATAGTATAGGCTCGGTTCGCTATAGCTTCATTGCTTGCTTGCACAGTTGGCAAGGAGAGCTTGTCTTGCCAGCATCGAGTGGCATAACGTGGGGTGTGACTCACATAAAAAAGTATACCAAATTCAAGTGGAGCATAGAAAACCATCATCATTGTCAAGTGAAATAATGGTGTTGATGGAGAGAAAGTGGCACCCACTAATGGGGTTGTACAATTCCAGTTGGTTCCACTTTCTCCATTGCAGCCCATGCCTTCAAATAGTCATGATCCAATGGACCATGGTTTCCACAGTCTACTAGACCATAGTATCCTTCCCAATAATATAGAATTGTGTTCTACCGAAAAGATACAAAAGAAGAAGAAACAAAGAAATTAACACAGAAATAAAAAATTATACCATATTCCAGAATAGTATAGAAAACCATCATCACTCTCAAGTGAAATAATGGTGGTGATGGAGAGAAAGTGGGACCCACTAACGGGGTTGTACAATTCCAGTCGGTTCCACTTTCTCCATTGCCACCCATGCCGTCAAATACTCATGATCCAATGGACCATGGTTTCCACAGTCTACTAGACCATAGTTTACTTCCCAATAATATAGAATTGTGCTCCAAAAAAATACAAAAGAAGAAGAAACAAAGGAAAAGGAGTCTGGCAACTGACCTTCGAGAACTGTTATACCTCCTAGAACTAAAAGAAGCCATGTATTCATCATCTGTTTCATCCAATCCATACCCACCAATGTCACTAGAACCCCCTGCAACACTTGAAGCATCACCAGGGTCTGAATGCCTGCGCCCCCTCCTCCTATTTCTCGTCGCCCTTAAATTCAAAATTGGGTCAAAAATGCAAGATATCCACCAATGCCCCTCTTCTCCATGATAATCATCATAATCATCACCAGCCTCAACACTTGCATATTCGATAACATAGTCTCCGAGAACCACCCCATGTGGAACCTCTGAGTGTATGGTGTTCAATACATCAATGATCTCTGAACTTTGTTGCAAATTTTCCCAATCGAGACGGCGAGCAGGGTCTATCTCTAATGGTCGAGCATGAGGGTGCTCAAGCTTCATATGCTCCGAAAGTTCAGTATAATTCCCAAGAAACAAGCATTTCTCCTCTTCACAACGCCTTTTTCTAGCATTAAGCTCAGCCCGAGCTGAATCAATAACAACCCAACCTGAAACTTGTCCTCTACATAGTGGGCAAACTGGGTGTTCCTCAGAACCTGGAGATATCAAGTTGAGGGTCCCACTAACGTTTTCAGATTGAGTGGGGTTTGAGGATACCTGGTATGCATTCATGAATCGGTTGAAACAGTTTGAGTGTGTATAATTGGTGTCGCAAACAAAGGGGCGGCACCCCTTTTCGTAGGAGGAGCATTGAAAGAGTACTCCATTGTGAGGGAAATCAAGGCAGATGGGACAGGTCACTTCTTCCCAATTGGTGTTTGATAAAATGTGGGAGAAGTTGGGGTGAGGGGCCACTTCATGCAAGGAAGAGGCCATAGGGTTTATCTCTAAATTGTGTTTTTCATAGGAGAGAAATGGAAGAGGGCATCAATGCTGGAACATAGCTGCCAACAAGAATCATTTCGAATAAGCAACAGTAAATAATGGCAACTTGTCAAGTTGCTGATGAATATGTCTATAGGTGTCTAAGCAGAAGCTACAAACACTCATGCAAAGTGCTTTTTATTTTTATTTTTATTTTTTATATTTGGAGGTTACCATGCAAAGCTCAATTATAGACTTGGTAACAGTTTCTTGTTTTGAACAAAATTCAATAGAAAATTTGTTAAAAACTTGTTGGGTAAACCAAACTGAAGAAAGCATAACTACACCTACATCAATCTACGTAACATAACAAGGTAAATGCATTCACAAGATAAATTCATGAACCTGCAAATAAGGAGATTCAAGATGAAATCAGAAGCACTTCAGAATGAAAAGGAAACACCCCAAATATAATCCAAGGATCATGTTATATACACCCCTTCATGCCAAACCGCATTAAATAAACAAAATAATTGCTTCTCTTTCATTGAGAAGAGCACAATCTCAAAGCGATTGCTTGCAATTGCTAAAATTTTTTGAGAAAAAGAACATGTATTCGTCATCAAATATAAAATCTAAGATACAAATTCAATCCTCAAAATATACACAATCTAAGAAATAATAAACTTTGTCCAATACAAGAAGGAACACATAACTTTTTGCATTTTCTTGAAAATTTGAATGAATGGAATAAATATGTCCTCTCAAACCAGTGAAAGTTCCACTTAAATACCAAAATTCTGAACACCTATTAAATATGGAAAAAGTTTATATAAGGTGTCAACCTCATACTGTAGAAGTAAGGTGCACCTCGAAAACCCATTGAAAAAGGTTGTTTAATCACTAGAAAATTCTCCAATTGATCATCTTGATCTCAATATATATGAATATGAAGGAAAAAATCAATTTCAAGTCCTAAAATTAGTCCATCTTATAACACATTATCTAGACCGTCCATTTTCAAGATTTCTGAGTGCTCATAGATCTGCAAGATTTTCACCACTTTCGGAACTTTCAATTTCATCATAGTGGTGAAAAATAGACTTTAGGCCATGATAAGAGTTTGGCACCAAAAATACATCTTTTAATGAGATTTTGAGATGCACCTTACCATGATTGTTTTAAGGTTGACACCTTATACAAACCTCACCCATTAAATATTATTACTAAGGTAAACATTTTATATGTAAACCCATCCAACCCTTTTTTTGTGTACGACTTTATGACTTCCAATTTTAGCATCAGATGAAGGAACCGCGTACCTGGGTTGGTTTTCTAATCACAATACTAATACTGCAATGGTATTCAAAGGCAATTTCAATATGAAAAATCATCTCCTTTATCTGTACCTAACCAAGGCATTCTATCAATAAAAGGCAAAACTTTTGCAAAGAGTCATATATCTCCCCATAAACTTCCTAACGACATAATCACACAACATACACAACAAATAAATGGAATACAACCTTAAAAAAAAACCCCAAACATGTCAGAATTATCGCTTAAAATAACTTAGTTCACTGTGCACCAAAATCCATCCATTGCATATTTGAGAAGAAACCCAAGTAAAATTCCACCATATATCAGCTCTATATCAATAAAAAACATTGAAATGAAACCCTAACAGAAACACCATAATCATGCAATACACAATAAATAAATGGCATACAACCTTAAAAAAAAAAACCAAACATATCAGAATCATCACTTAAAATAACTTAGTTCATTGTGCACCAAAATCCATTGCATATAAGAGAAGAAACCCAAGTAAAATTCCCCCGTAAATCAGCGCTATATCAATAGGAAACATTGAAATGAAACCCTAAATCTAACAGAAAACATCATAATCAAGAGATTTTCATGGTCCCCAATATAAGATCAAATGAAGCATTCAAAAGAAGAAAAGATGCGCATTTACCCATATTAAGAACCCATATGATCCATCAAGAGTTGTATATAAGCATAACACAGAAAGAAGAACAATAGATAAGAATCAATGAACAGATATTCAAGAAAAAGTTTAAAAAATAGCAGCAATAAACAAATCAAACAATGAACGAAGACCAAAAAAGAATTTCTCATACAACTCCAGAAAATGAGAAAAAAATACCATTTTGATCCCAGCTAGCCCTAATTCCAACCATTTACGCAAAACTAGGGCGCGAAAAACCCAGGATCAAAAGCCCAAACCTTTCCTTTGCAGTTTCTCCCTGGAAAACCAGCGTGACAAACCCCAGTTCCAGCCAATTTTGAAGGCAAAACCAGCTCAAAAATACAAGATTTTCACTGTATTTAAGGAGCGTTATCTTCTTTCAAGTACTGAACTGATGAGCAAAAGGACCGGACTTTTTTAGAGAGAAAGGGAGAATATCGAGGCGTTGGGGACGTAATATTCGTTGCTTATGGGTAGGTGAAAAAATGGATAAATTTTTTAGATATATTTGTCAACGAAATACGTGTAAAAAGTTCGACGTGTATCATCTTTTGTCAAAAGAGGAAAGTATAGAAAATACTGACAAATAACAGGTGTTATCACCGTAGAAATTAATTGATGGACGACGATGAGGAAAGATGCGGTGGGTCCCTTGTCACCTCATCACCGTCCTTCGAATAATTCAATGGCTGTCGAAGAGAGCATTCAAAATGTGCGACAAAATGACCTTGAATCCAATTTGATTGCCTTGAAAAACTAGGGCCTCACGGTTGGGCGCAGCACCTAGACCCGCGGGCCGGCTGTGGGCGGATGGGCTCAATCCCAGTATTTCCCCTTTCCTTTTATTTTAAGGAATCCACTAAGTCCAACCCTACCCGAACCTAGGTACCAGAGCTGACAATGGGCTGGCCAGTCGTCCCAGAAAAACCTTGGCCATAAATTATGGCCGGAGGGCTAGGCCACCATGGCCTAACCCCAGGTGAAGCTGGGCTTGGGTCAGGACTGTGATAGGGCTGGCCCCTGACCCTGTTAAAGACCAGGGCCAGGGCTTGAGCAAGCCTATAGGCACTATAGTGGCCTAGGGCCATGTCTGGCTAGCTTACGCCTGGCAAGTTGCCAACCCTATCGGCCAGGATCCCGTTGCCCTAGTCTAGATCGAACTTAAGATGTTGGGCCAGAGCCAGTGTTCACAAAATCGAACCGAAATGTTTAACCGGACATGAGCCTGGAAGCAGTTTAATCGGCCTAGCCGGTAAACCAACCGATTCAACTGCTCTAATCGAGGCAAGTCTTGGGCGGTCAAAAAAGTGTTGAAAAAACTAAAAAAGATACAAAAAAAAAATCTATTAAAATATAAAAAACATATAAATAATGATTAAAACAAAACATATTCAAATGAAGTTGAAAATTACTGAAAAAAATAGATTTTAACCTATTTTATATTTTCCTAGGGCTACTTTTAAAATTTTTTGAAAAATATAGGAAAATATAATAGTGAGTATTAATGACCAAACAATTTTTAATCTTTACCATAATGTAAAGAATATTTAAAAATGTATTACAAATCAAATTCTTTATTTTTGAGAATATATATATATATATATATATATAGGGAAAAGATGTGACTTGCCCACTAACTCATATGAACATATGAGCCCAACGTCCTAGATTGAATCTGGACCGATCTGACGATCATGGATGTCAGATAGTGTTTGAATTTTAGTTTTTTGTCTGCAAATCCAAATCATTTGAAATTTTAGGCGTGTGTTCATAAAAAATAGGGGAAAAATATCAAAAAAATATTTTACATGAAAAAAATTGATCAAAATACCCCCGAAATATTTCGGAGTGTATTTTGGTAATTTTATTTTTTGCAAAAGAAATTTTTTTACATTTTTATTAGGTGCACCTTGATGAGAAAACTACACGCCTAAAATTTCAAGTAATTTGGATTTGTAGAAAAATAAATAAAATTCAAGCACTTCCATACATCCATGATAGTCAGATCGGCCCAGATTGGGCTCATATGTTCATATGAGCTTGTGGGCTAGTCCCATCTTTTCCCAGGCTCGACCAGGCTCAAGTTGTTACCACCATAGTTAGCAAGTCGGGAACTTTCAATAAATCGGCTTACCTTAAAATCGAGAAAAAATCGTTTTTATTTTAAAAATTCGAATGAAAAAATCGAATAAAAAATACGGATCGGCAAAAATACTTCATGTAAAAATATCACCAGCATATCGGACTAGGCTCAAAAAATTGGAGTAAAAAAATCAGATAAGTTAAAATGTTAGAAATTTTTAAATTCTAAAAAATAAAAATTATGTCAAAGCAATCAATAACTAATCCATATAAATTTTCACATTAAATACTTCTACAAATATCAAACCTACTTGAATACATATCAGAAATAACTATTGCATGGTCAAAAAAGAGATTAAGTCCAAAGAAAGTGAAGAAAAATTTCGGGAGAGGGTTTATATACGAGGTTTTGTGTTCCACCAAACCAACTACAATAACCTTCTATTTCTCTCTCCCCTTTCACTCTATTTTATTTCACTGCTAGACGCTGCTCTCTCTCTCTCTTTCTAGTTTTCTGGAGTTGATTTGGGTTCATATGAAAAGTCGGCTAAAACCCTAGTTCTGCTCCATTTCTCCATAAAATGTCTATAATTTTGAGCCAATTTAACTATAAAAGTCGATTTTCCATCATTCCCAACTCTTCTCTAAACCTGTTTTATGTATTTGTAAATGCCCTATTTGTTCATTGCTGAATCTCCTTTCTCTCTTTCTCTCTCCTACATGTGCTACACAAATTCAAACAAAGGCAAAAGCATATTCAATGTGGTTCCAACCCTTCCATTTACTGCTTATAGTTTTCATTGAGTAGATATTCTCGCTCTCACTTTCTCTCCACTCAATTCATACAATGACGGCTGTTGAGGATGAGGCAGTAAAAGCATTGAAATCATGCTGCACAAAGGTTTTTGCAAGGCAAAAGAAACACTTAACAACAAAATTTGAAAGGGCAGAAGAAATGCTCACCTGTAAATAAGAACACTCAACAACAAAATTTAGAGGCTCCAGTTACTTATGCATCTCAAATGAGGCAACCTAGTTATCCAATGGCTCCCACAAGAACATCTGCTCACAAAAATCTGATTTTATATGACTTTCTTTACTCTATATCTATATGATTTTCTTTACACAATAATTTTCTTTATACAAATGATTTGCATGTAAACAGTACTTTCTTTGCACAATAACACTACTGAAATATGCATCATGCCGAAGTCGAAAAAAGAAAAAAAAAATTCATACCTTCAAGTTGAAAATGTGGCTGTCAAGAAGAAGAAGAACATAGCATAAACCTTAAGATAATAAACCTGAAATCTTAACACTACATGAATCTATTGGGAATAAAATTTTCTATTTTCGGATTTTGTGTGGAAATAATATGTTATTTTAGAAATTACACAGATTAGGAAAAAAATTGTTTCTCTTTCTAAAAAAAATTACAAGTAAAAAAAAAAAAAAACATTTGTTTTGGTCCTGTTTTTTTCGTTCCTCATAAAAAAAGCATTTTTAATGTATTATGAAAAAAAAAAAAATTTTGACGAACTTTGAAAAAAAAAACGGCATTTAAAACGTTTTCAAAAAATTCACCGATTTTTTGAAAAATTCAGTGATTAGTTGCCGAATTGCTAACTATGGTTACCACCGCTACCCCCCCTTCGCTCTCTGAATTAAGTTCCTCTCTGGTAATATATGTTGTAGAAGTATATTCGCTTAAACGTAATTGAAATCTTTGGTATAAATTATTGTTTAGGATTGTATATTGTAAAACTATTTATTTTTGGTACAAGGAGATTACAATCACTTCTAATCATTGAATGTAAAACTCGACAATCACAATCATTAAAAGAGAGAGGAAAGATTAATTCTTTTTCTAAATACAAGAGGAACCATTAAGTCCAGGGAAATTTATCCTAATATCCTTAAACAGTTTACCTACTTAACACTGAGCAATGATCCAATGCAACGGTTGTATTATAATATAATGGGAATACACATCTAAAAAACCATGTTTGTGGTATTTGTATGATCCCAAATTTTACACACACACACTCTTCATCTCAATAATCAGTCCAAAAAAAGAAAAAAGTTCAATTTGAACCTTAGATATGGTCAAAATGAATCCCCTCCAAAAACGAATCTAGACTATTCATTTTGTGAATATCAAGATCTTAACCTTTATGAACTCAAAATCATTTTTTCTTTTTTTAACATTGTTCATCTAAAGACAATAAAGCCATATAAAAAAATTGGAAATGAAAAGCTCTTTCTAAGGCCTAGAACTAAGCATCTCACCAAAATGAACAGCCTATGCTAATTGGGCTTAAAAAATACTTTCTATGTTGTGTTTTCAATTTTTTCTTTTTTTGTGATTGTTCATTAGAATAAAAAGAGTGTATATTTCAAAATTTGGATCAAACAAATGGCCATAAGATGATTTTTTAAGATCATTGCATCATATTACTATACAACGATTGCATGAAATCATTTCCCCTTAACACTTCATCTCAAAGTGTAATAAAATCATTTCCCCTCAACAGTTTATCTCAAGCGTAACAAAATTTCAAAACTCATTTTGATGTGTCATTTGACGGGCTATTTGAATTTCAATTCGAAGAATGACACAATGTATTTGACTATCGAAAGTATGATACGCGATTTGAAATCAGATACAAAAATATGAATAAGATATTAAATAGTCCAAATTTTAAATATAGTTTCAAAAAAATTTCCTGCATAAGTCGGGGTGGGGATTCCCTTTAGACTAAAGAGCCCTTCTTTTGTGACTTGGGTGTACCTCTCTCATCCTTGTCTCATCTGGTCCAAAATTAAGAGTCTTTTTGGCATTATAAAGTCGTACTGTTTTTGGTGGAAATTTATAAAAAAATGGGTCATTTATCCAAATCCTCCTAACATGGGAACTATTTAATATTTTACCTTAAATATGTTTTGATAAATTGCCAAACCCATTTTCACGTGTCATTTAATGGGGCTATTTGAAATTTGATCTAAAGAGTGATGGTTTAAAATAAAAAAGAAAAAGTATGGGTAAAATGTAGGCTAATTGAAATTTGATCTAAAGATGGTTTAAAATAAAAGAGAGAAAATATGCCAAATAGGTCAAATTAAGTGTAGGTTGATAAATTTCTCTTTTTAGATCCATCTTTGTGGGTTATTGTTGCTTTTGGGGATTAGCTATTTGTTTTTCGAGGAGTTAACTGCCCTTGCAAGTTTTGAGATGAATGCATTGAGTACTTTTCTAATGACCTAAGATGAAATGGTAAAGAAATGTTAAGGAAAGCGTGCACATGTTAACTAAAGGGACCCGATGCTTTGCACGAACATATTTTTTTGGATAATTGAACCTGACACCCATTATCCTTCTATGTGCAGTGGAGTGCAGCGGAGTTGATTGTCTTTGTACATGACACCGATTATGCAAGTAGAAGAGTCGACTAAATGTTGCAGCCAAAAACACAGGGAGGGAGGCTATAACAGTAGGTAAACAACCCTTTGTGCTACTACTACGTATCAATAATGAAATGCTTCATCTTACAGTTGTAAGAGTCAATTTGTGAAATTAATACGGAAGACATACCAGAATGGAAAATCCACAATGAAAAAGAAAACCATAAGGCAGACTGAAATTCATAACAGATGAAAGAATACATACACCCAGAGAGAGGGAGAGAGAGTAGCTTCCATGAGAACTCTCTCTCTCTCGAGAGAGAGACGGTGAGGGTGTCACATGCAAGGCCTTTTGATTGAATTGCAGTCACATAAAACCTATAGAGAGGGGGAGACACATGAAGGAGCTCAATATGTAAGATATTCCTGATCATGTTATTCCTTATTAACACCTTAAGGAGAGACGTAGACTCACATGAAAGAGCTCAATATGGAACATTCTTGGGGAGATTTCTTATCACATTATTCTTCATTCCAACCCTTGTACGGAGGGCTTCAACTCCTGACCTGTGCATCTCCTTCAAAACCTTCATCCTCAAAACTCGTTCTTTTGACTGCACAGTCACCACACCCATGTTCTGATACCTGCCTAACATTAACATGTGAATCAGCATCAATTCCATGCATTTCCTCTTACCACTAGAACTAAAATACAACTACGTACCACTGAACTACAAGGAAAAAAAATCACTATTTTGGATTTTGGACAATTTTGCCATCACAAAGCAAAAATTTAAGAACCCAAATTAACGCAGCAACAATTAAGCAACATATCAAGCCAAACTCAGTCCAGAATTGAGTAATAGAGCATCCCAATGCTTTATACTGTAGCTAAAATTTGAGCTCCAACATATTGAAAAACCAAAACTTTGAAACTTTACAAGAGTTGAGAGAGAGAGAGAGAGAGAGAGAGAGAGAGAGAGAGAGAGAGAGAGAGGCAAGTTGCAGCACCTTGAAACTAATGCTCGAGCAAGAGCAGCATCCCTTTCTGAAGTTGGACGTGGCTTCTGGCGGTAGTAGCGAAGGAATTCACGAGATCCAAGAGCCTTGCTCGAATTCCCATTCTCTGTTTTTCTAGTAATAACAAGCTCAGCACCTCCATATCCAAGCTCAATGTTGCCATGGCTCTCATCCAAGGCCACTACTTGATTATCACTCCCCTTTGGAAAGCTTCAAAGAGATTACACAACTTAGGTCAGACGAAACACGTGGTTGTTTGATTTCCCAAAAAAAGAAAAAAGAAAAACCATTTGGTTCTTTGGCTCAAAATTATCAGAGAACAAGACAATCCACAGTTATCAAAAAACACAAAAAGAAAGAACATAATGGAAAAACTGCCATTAAACATCTCACCTAAACAGTACAATCTTCACTGTGAGAGAGAGAGAGAGAGAGAGAGAGAGAGAGAGAGAGAGAGAGAGTTATGCAGTCAAATCCCAGTTCCTATCCTGAAAGAGGCCACATGGGTGGAGAACGTTGACCCTCAAGTCTCTGAATTGTGGTTGGAGTAAAAGAGAAGGAATTACCTTGGCTTGAAAAATTCCATTTTCCTTTTTTTGTTTTTTTAGGGGGAGGGGTTTTTTGTTGGGGGGGGGAGAGACAGCAGTGGAGAACAGATTACCTTGGCATGGAACTTGGGCCTGGGAGGGATAGAATAAAATAGAAGGATTACATCTGACAAAGAAAGCTGTGATTTGAAAGTTAAGGAAAAGAATAACCAAGAATACAGAGGGGGCAGATTGGGATTTTCCGACATCCATTTTCTGCTGTTTGTTCAAGTGGGTTATTTCCCATGAGGCTCTTTCAGGTCACCTATAGGATCGGTTAATTTGATAAGACTATTTACACATCCCATATAACGGTTGGAGTTGATGGGATACAAATATGGACTTAAGGAAGCCAACCAGCACGCTGATGGGAAGGCCAGACCAAGTTGAATCCCTTGCTTACCGCAAAATAAGTAAAACATAACTCATTATAGAAATATGTGCCACTCAAACCTAAGACAGACTTTCTTATGCATAAAAAATCATCAACTGCAACCAAGAAATTAAGAGTGATTTGAGTTTAATCAGGTATCTAAAATGATGGACAGTAAGATTTTCATCTTTTTTTTGGATAAGAGAATATTTTCTAAGGTTTACCTGCTGCTATAATCATAAAATTCTTCCAACTCTGTGTCCTCTTCATCACCTCCCTCTCCATAAGGCAGCTTACAATGACTTTTTGATATCATATGCTTCCTCACTGCTTCCAAACTAAGGAAGGGCTGCCGCCTCTCATCACAATACAAACACATGAAATCTCTAGTCACCTGAAACATTCAAGGCATCATGTTTTTTGTGGTTACTCAACATAAAATAGCTATATTCAAGGCATAAAAACTCAACTACTAGTAATAGTTCAGAAAATATTAATAGACCAAAAGTCTCATGAATACCTTAAGACCAACATATTTAAGGAGGCCCTGAGGATCCTTCAAGTACTCAGCATCAGGGATGTAAAAACCATGGGCCTTATGCATGTGCTCCACACAACTTTCTACGGTTTTATCTGGATTGAGATCACAAATGAAGCAACGAGACGGATCCCAATCCCCAATTTCACCATCTCCAGAATCAGTCACATCGAAACTCTCAAGAGACTGTGTCACCTCCTCAACTTCATTGGGATCAATCTCTTCCCATTCTTCTTCACTTTCTTCAGTCTCTTCATCCATGTCTTGCTCCTTATTAAGAGGACTGGATTTGTTGGACCCACGATCAGGAAGTGGTCTAATAACTGTGATTCCTGAAACTGTAGCATTTGTGGTCTGAGAAGCCTTTGCATGGCTTCGTGATTTGAGATGCTCAGCATGAGCTTTGGAGCTTCTATACTCTTTTCCACAAAGAGCACAACTATATATCATACGCGTTTGATCCAATCTTGTCCTCTCTTCCGCAAGGGCCGATAGTCGAGCTTGAAACAATGCTTCGGTTACTCCTGGTATTCCAGCAACCTGGTAAAACAGAGAGCAATTTCAAGCACAGCCCATGACTACATTGTATAAATTCCATTTTTTGATAACTGTAACTTTAGACTGGGAGTAGCTAGAGCAGTCTGTGAATCTCTTGACGCTATAATCTCTTAGTACATGCAATTTCTTATTAACTGGGATATAACTGAATCCAGTAATCAACACATCTTTTCATGTATGCCTGTTCGAGTCCAATTTCTTCTGAATTTGATTTTCATGACTATCAAAAAACTTTTGGTTTTTGTGGGTGTGAATTTAATTTTATTTCACAACTATACAGAAACATCAAGTATTGCACAAGGATCCACAATCTAGGCTTTGTCTTTTGAGACAATTAGACCATTAATGCATAAGTAAACTACAGAACATGCCATTCAATAGTGGCTAATTGTTTATACTTCAAGATTAACCTCGATCTGAGATGATGACTGCAATAGTTACTCAAAGATGTTTCCCTGTACGCAATAAAACATTCAAAATTGAACATGTTTTCAACACATATAAAGATCATTTAGCATATATAATAAAGTCGCACCTAATTTGCAACAAGAGAAATTGATATAAGCGATTTCATACACTCAACCGGTGTAACGCATTTCCCAATGCATCTTTCCTAGCACAAGCCATGGATTCTACTATTCAAGAAGAAATCACATGATCCTCAATTTCAAACAGACACGGGAAATTCTTGATTATTCACAAAGGGAATAGTATATGGGGAAATGCAATTATCAAAATGATTGCACTTTCTAGATGAATTGGTACATTCATCAAGAAATTCTTCATTTATTTTCACTGCCTTTTAAGTATATTTTATTGTGCCATGTTATATACCATTCATGAATTTTTGAAGAAAAGTACTTATTTGTATGCCCAATATTTTCATTACAAAAAATCAGAACACAAAAGATCCTTTACATGTATGTCACTAAACTTCGTCAAATTTAAGCCTCATAATATTAAAAAGAGGAACCCAGACGCAGGCATGGGATGATCTAATTTGTTTTTTTTTTTATGTATTTTAATTAAGGGTTGCATTTTTAGTCGCTAATTTTTATTTTCCTATTCTTATTTTGTTAGGGGTAGAGTCAATCATTTACTTTTTAAGTTAATAATGGGTGGGGGTGGTTAGGCTTAAATGGAATGGACGGCTAGGATTTCGTAAGAGTTTTTTAGGATTTTTGAGTTACTTAAATTCTTGTATTTAAAGAGAGGAGCTCCCTCTTGGAGAAGATGGTTATCTTGTGAAGAAAGAATTTGTTTTGGGATGGGGTTGGATTCCCTTGCAGACCCAATCCAACCCCTTGCGAACCTGAGAGATGGTATATTCTCTCACCATTTGTTAGTTTTTTATTTTAATTATTTCTTCGCCCCATCTTCCCCACATCAATTGGTGTCAAAGCGGATTACGATGGCTTTAGAGCTGTATCAATTGGTATCAGAGCATGTTACGATGGCTTGAAAGGAGAGAGATGCATCCCTCGGGCTACGATGGCTTCCAAAAGAGAGGGATGCATCCCTCGAAGGGTTAAAGTTGTTGATTCAAGCAGTTCAAGCCCTAGTGGAGAAAGTAGAAAAACTCATGCCCATAGTTTAGTTGATAGAGCAGTAGAAGAGCCCTAGTGGAGAAAGTAGAAAAATCATGCCCTTGGCTGATAGATTAAAAGATAGCTGATAGATTAGAAGAGCTCAAGCAGGAGGTCGCTCAGTTTCGACGTGAATGGATCTAGAGACTAGCATTGGAGATCAAGGCAACAAGTGACTTGCATCTCATTCCTAACCAACTTCCAATGGCAATGTTTAGTGAAGAGTTCAATGATCTAACCCTTCAATTACTAGAAAAAGAGGAAGATATAACATTCCTGATATCGACCTTCCTCTCCATGTGAAAAATATGTGGAAAATCATATTTCAGGCAAGGCATTGGATTTTGAGTATTTCATTCCTAACCAACTTCCAAAGGAAGAGTCCAATGATCTAACCCTTCAATCACTAGAAAAAGAGATGGAACATAGAATCGCAAACAATATTTGCATTATCATGTGAAAATAGGTGGAAAAACATATTTCTGGCAAGGGATTTTGAGGAGGACAATGTCAATCACAATTTCACAAACCCATAAACGATGAAAGGATGGTTGAATTTAAGATTACCCATAAATGATGATGGCTGAGTTTAAGATGTATACATTTATGCCTCCATCTCCATATTTTGATCCATTTCTTGAGGTAGTTTCTAGTTGTTATTTTTTATTTTGTTCAGGGTCAATCATTTATTTTTATGTTAATAATGGGTGGTTAGGATTAAATGGAAAGGATGGCATTTCATAGGAGCTTTCTAGGGTTTTTGAGTAACTTAAATTCTTGTATTTAAAGAGAGGAGCTCCGTCTTGGAGAAGATGGCTATCTTTTGAAGAAAGAATTTGTGTTGGAGAATTTGTGAAGAGATCTTTAGTGTGGATTCCTTGCAGACCCTGAAAGAGGTACCCTTTGCTATTATTTTTATTTTAAATATTTCTTCCTTCCATCTCTCCTACATCAACCGCATTTGCACTATTAAACCGCAATCTGTTTCATGAAACATATTAACCCCATCTTCCTATCACAAAGAACTCCATTAAACCCAACCATAGAAACCCTAATCCGTTTTATGAAACATATTAACCCATCTTCCTATTACAAACACTTCCATTAAACCCAACCATTACAGTAGAGAGCATACAATATCAGAGGAAATATCAATTCAAGTACCGCTCATCTGGAAAATACATCCATTATGATAAAAAAATTTCAAGGACCACTCATCTTTTGAATAAAAGAAAATACATCCAAAATTATGAGAAATTATGAGATGATCAGAACCGACCTTTCTTTTGAGATTGTAACGGTGCCATTCAGATTTGTAATGGATCTTCTGCTGAGCGTCGTCTTCGAACTCAGTGTTGCAAGCATTGCACGTGAACGCGGGCATGGCTCCCTTAGGCTTAGAGAGAGAGCTGCCTTCCCCTTTGCGTGTTTCTTTGAAAATGCTTCAGAGAGAGAGAAGGGCTTGAACATGCCGCAAAGACTTATATATGGATAACTGTTTGGTCGGTCGAAGCCCGCACCGTTACTATGCGGTCTTGGAGATCTTCACCATCCGCTAAAGAAAGTGTAGATCTACCCTATAAACAATATTTTTTGAAAGAAAAAATAAAAAAAACTTTTTAAATATTTTTCAAATAAATTATTTTTAATTTTTAAAATTTATTTATTTTTATAAATTAATAATCTATAGTAAAAATATCTTACAAATTAAAATTAAATTCCATTTCGAAAAACAAATTATAAAGAGGTACGTAGAAACTAAGTGGACTTACAGAAACCGTATCCCTTATATATGGAACTAATTTCTACGGGGCCACGTATGCCTATTAATAAATTTATTTTTGAGATAGATTTTTGGACTTAATTTTTAAGGGTACGGAATCTCTAACATAAGGATCATAAATATGAAAAAATAAATAAATTTTAAAAATTAAAAATAACAAATCTAATAAGAAAACATTTGAAAAGTTAGTTTCTATTGTTTTTAAATGGAACATCACTTGCATCCATTTTTAAAATGGATGCTTTAGATTTGTTAGACCGTACATGTAGTCATACGGTCCAGCCCGTGTAAAACAATTTTCCTTTATATGTTTCCCTTCCCATTGTGTTATTGCCGCCCTAGGACCGCACTGACTCTCCCCGTCTCTCTCTTATTCATACAACCATACGCAGGCTGTGACGCACGTGCGTGCGACTGCATTAGACAAAGGCATTTATTTATGATTTATCTTCCAAGTCCTCTTCTCTCTCTGACATCGGATTCAATACGCAGTTACCGAGAAACCGTCGATCTCGGCCACGGTAGGATTCTTGAGGGTGAAATGTATCAAATGATTAGTATTCATTGTTAATGATACTGAGGTGTGTAATTTTTATTTGTAACGAGGATCAATTAAAGGTCTTTTAATCATTTATTTGAAGTTTTTTAGGTGATCAAATTATTAAAATACCCTAAATTGTTTCTTATTCCCATGATATAGAAAGGGCAATTTAAGATTTTTTTTTTTTGAGGGTACTCAAGTGAGATGAGAAAGAAAAAGGAGCCCATCAAATTTTAATAAAAATAATTTGACCATATAATGATTTTGTAAAGGGTTTCAACGCTTTCGCTGATATTTTTCTTTTATTTTTTTAGTTGAACGATGGTTTAGTCATTAGATGTCTAAATCATTTTTTAAAATGAAATAGTGATTCAGATTCTAATATCTCATCATCATCAATTTCTTTTCTCAACTTATTGGGGTAGGCTACACGAATCCGGTTCGTCATTCTGCTTTATTAAGAGTCATACGTTAAGTGAGACTATAAGTCTTCATATCTTTTCTCACTACTTTTAAGAATGTTCTTTTGGACATACTCTTTGTCTTTTTTATCCTTCCACTTGAATTAACTTGCACCTCATAAGTCATAACAAATGTTGTACTAGGCCTGCACAACACATGGCCATCCATTTCGAATTCTATCCCTTATTATATTGTCATTCAATCATCTCAACGCCCTCATATTAGATACACTTATTCTATGGGTATGTTGTTTTTTGACCGCCCAACATTTTGCCCCATAGAAGCAAAACTGGTTTTACAACTGTCATATAGAATTTGTCCTTAAGCTTCACTAGTAAGCAGCGATCACATAAAACTCCAGTTGCGCATCTCCTCTTCTTCACCCACCGTCCTCTAATTCTATGTGCGACATCTTCTTCGATCTTTCCATTTTTCTAGAATATCAATCCAAAATATTGAACGTATGCTCTCTTTGATATTTCTTAACCGTCAATCTTAACTCAGATTTTAATATCTAAACTCAAAAAGTAAAAGACGAGTGTAAGCAATTTGGACAACTAGCGTCCGAATTGCAATACTCATCTTTTTAACCCGAAAGAGCACTTTAGAAATGATATGCTTCAACCGCTACTCTTGTTTTCCAGTCTTGAGTTTAGAACAATATAAACATTGGAACCTTGCCCGAATCGATCTTTCACTCAAAATAAATGGGACTACTGGGAGCATCAATTTCGCTAGGCTTCATAAAAAGAAAAATCGCGTGTCAAAATACCACTGAAAAATGCAGTTCTGAGGCTTGAACCCCTATAATGGTTTCAAAACTTATTTTCAATCGTAGTTATAAAATTTGGTGCTAAAAACAGGTGCATATGTGATTGATCTGTGCACACTTGACAATGGGTGATGTTGATAGCATGTTACAAGACACCATATTTAGGGTTTGAAATTATTATTATTTTCTCAGATCTATAATTGTCAAGCTGAAGATGAACAATTTTTGAAATTTTGTAGCATGGGAATTGTATTTTTCTAGATGGATTTTGAGTAGTATGTTTACTTTTTAATGGTATTAAACAAGGCTGTGGTTAGCATATTGTCGGTTAAAAGTAAAATTTCACATCATAATCCCACCATAAATTATAGTTTTGGTATCGGAAACCATGTGATGGCGTAAATAGGTGTGATTTAAGTAAGGCTTAGGGTTTATGATGAAAATTAAAGCCATCAAAACCCCACCACAAAATGAATTTAAGTTATTGACAACGCTTTTGTGATGGCTTGAAAACTTATTATCAGCCTTGATTATGAAATTTGAAGCTCAAAAAATAACATAGATTTTAAAATGGAGGATCTTGATGATGTGCTATGGCATGCACTATTTTTAATGCCTGAAATCTATTCTGATATTTATCTATAATTGTTGAGGTGGAGGTGGGTTTTAGCTTTTTTTTTTTAAGTGCTGTAACTATGTTTTCTATTTCCATAAGAATTTTAAGACTTACCTATTCTCTAATAAATTCATACTATTGGTACATATTAGAAAAATGAAACCTTTACATGTAGCGCCATTAACACGTGTGACCCATGTCATTACCCATCTAAGTTGAATAGATGGATGGAATGGCTTTAGTCACAATGTCATAAGTTAGTTCTTGAACTTCAGATCTTAATCCAATATCTTATATTATTTTATTTATTTATATTTAATAAATAACTTTGCAATGAAACACATCGAATAGGGATGGAAATGACACAAATAATAAAGCAATATTTCACATGAGAAATAATGACCAACATACTACCGGAACATGAGCTTCCAAAAGCTTTATTGTGAAATGACATCATTATATCATTGGGTGTAAACATTCGAGATAGCAAGTTGAACAATTGAACATATTGATCCTAATCAGGAGAAGTCTCTCCAAATATGCGAGGCATATGCTTTATGCTCTCCCAATCTCTCGGTTCAACTTAAAGTAGTTTTGAAAAATTGCAATCGGGATTGGGATCACCCCGTTTCGAGAGGGGATTGGACCCCACTAAATGAAATCGGAAATGGCCTAGTCCCCCATAGATCCCATGTTTATATATATATATATATATATATATATATATATATATATATATATATATATATTTATATATATATATTAAATATTTTCTTAAGTATTTTAGTCAATACTAATATAAACCGCTTCCAAAAAAAATTTCATTGTTTTCTTGATCACCATTCTAGACCGAGGTTTTCAAAAAACGATTCGGTGATCAGGATCGCTCCTTAGGATTTCCAATCCTGATTAGTGGATTGGTGATCCGGTTTACCGAATAAAAAATTGAATAATTTTTTAAAAAAATAAATGGGGTCGATTCTGACCGGTTCTAATTTTGTCAAAGAACTGGCTGGAACTGGTTGGTTCCAGTAATTAAAAAAATAAAAAGTAAAAAAAGGGGTCGGTTTTAACTGGTTCTATGATAGAACCGCCCCGTTACGTCAAACTGGCCAAAACTATTGGAAACAGTGGATTCGTGGGGGAACTAGCCGGTTCTCAATATTTTACAGGATTTGGATTGGCCTGACTAATTCCCAATCGAGATCGGCCGGTTCCAATCCTACACCAATTGTTTAAACCCTTTTCTAGACTGATCTTGATAAGTGATCTGACCATCTGACACGAGATCAACCGCCCCACCAATCCATATTTTCAAACGCCCATAATTCCTCAATAGGTGCGGGCGCGTTCACTCATGACGGAGCGGTTTCGAGACGTCGATATTAGTTTTGGCAAGTGCGACAGCTTTGAAGCTAAACTTGGGAACCTTTTGTGAGGTCTTTGTTAGGCATATGCCTTAGCCCCATATGAAATACGGATTCAATGGGACTCAAAAAGCTCATACATTGCACTCTTGTTTTGGTGTTGGTTCTTTTCTTCTTTATGAAAGTTATCTAAGATTTGAATTGTCACCAAAAACCTTCTCCGATTGACAGAACGTCCCGCTACTGACACTTGAAAATGCTTTCAAGGTCCCGTCGCTTTGGTGAATCACTTGAGCCCTGATACATTTTCGGTGCCATGGAGCTAGACCGGTGAGCTATTATGCTTTCTTCAGAAGATGGCTGCTTCCAAGCCCATCTCCTAATTGTATCGCTCGATCACTTCCTTTTCCACTAGGTGATTGCTAAGGGACCTTAGTGTACGATCTGGGCTGTTTCCCTCTCGACTTTGGATCTTAGCATCCAAAGACTTTGTCTGTACAAACGATCTCGGTCTGTCTTCGGAATTTCCCTTGGCTTGGTCAAGGGTTTTGGGGGGCCACCCTAGCCCATTGAGTGCTCTACATCAGGCCATCAACATTATATGCTCTATTGAAATAGATTTTCCAAAAAACCAGCTATATCCGATTTTGGTTGGCCTTTCACCCCTAGCCACAAGTCATCCCTGTATTTTGCCACATAGGGGGGTTCGGTCCTCCAAGGCCTGTTAGACAAAAGAGGTTTTTTTAGTTTTTAATATGTAAGTGCAGAATGCTGTGTAGCAGTCGTATTTTTGCTGATAAGCATGGTTCTATTCTTAAGTTTCGCTGTGAATAATGGCATGCAAGATGGCTAACAACCCTTTTTGTGCAAGTGCAAGGGAGTTATAATGTTACTGCAAAAAAAATGGTGCTTCCAAATGAGCCATTAGGTTGCATTTGTGCTTATCATATATCTTGAGAAGGCACCCAAGAAGCTATTGGCAAAACTTGGGTGCCATTGTCTAACATATCTTTCTTTTTCTTTTTTTTCCCCTAAATTCACTAGGGGTTTGAGCAGGTCCCACTTATTGTTGTATTTACAGGTGAAGAATGAAAATACATTGGATGAGAAATGCATTGGTCTTATTACTGTATACTCTCTCTTTTCTATGTTAATAATATTGCTCACTACGTGATCCATGTATCACTTAAGAGGGCTTTGGAGTTCAACTACCCATCTTCTATGTACGGTTCTTTCATTTGTATCCTTTGGTGAAACAAACATAGTTTTCGGATTTACTATTCTTGATCTTACAAATTACTTCTCTTAGGATCCTCTGGATGAATTGTTTGTTGTTTTCTGTTGATATTTATCTTGAATTCTTGAATCCCTAATTTCAAAGGATTGATTTCCTTTAATTTAGGTTTTATATTTATTTGAGTTTATGGATAAGTCCTACTTATATTAGGATGGAGCCTGAGAGCCACAAGTAGATAGAGATAAAATTAAGTTTCCTAACTTTATAGAAAAAGATAGAGAACACGTACCACCTCTGTAGGGTTTTCGTTTTCTATATAATGGGTTATTTAAAGAGTGATAAAGATCCAGAAAAATAGAGAGAAACTTTTGGGGGTTTTTGCAGAGAGAGAAAATTGTAAAGAAGAAGCTTTATGGGAGATTGAGTCACTGGTTCTCTCAAGTAGGTTGTTTTGTAATTTTTCTTTCATTGCTTTAGTAAAAAATATTGACGTCTTTGCTAGTGGATATAGTCACATCTTTGACGAACTATGTAAATCCTAGTCTTATTTTTCTGTTGTTTATTTCCTGCTTCATTTTGTTGTTTGTTTTTGTCGATTCTCTTTTCTTGCACTTTACTTGTCAAAAATCAACCCATCGGGTTTAGAACTTCCGTGCACAATAAGTGGTATTAGAGGCCAAGTTTGAGGATTTCGGTATGACAAGAAAAGTTTCGAATACAAAGTTCGAGGTGGAGAAATTTGATGCAAAAATAATTTTGGAATTTGGCAAATCAATGTTTGAGATCTGCTAGTGCAACAAGGTTTACATAAAGCTATGAAAGGAAAGTCGAATAAACCTAAATCTATGTTTTGATGAGGATTGGGAAGACTTAGATCTAACGGCTATGAACAATATTTGATTGTGCTTATCGAGTGAAGTGTTATTTAATACCTCAATGATGATTCAACATCAGGTCTTTGGGCGAAGCTTGAGAGTTTGTATATGATGAAGTCCCTCACAAATCGATTGTTTCTGAAGCAAAAATTATACACCCTGCAGATAAATGAAAGTACATAGATCTATGAACACCTTAATTACTTTAATAAAATTATTTGTGGATTATTGAATATTGGTGTTAAAATAGATGATGAGGATAAAGCTATAATTTTGTTATCCTCACTCTTTCATTTATATGAACATCTCGTCACAACATTGCTTTATGGAAAGGATACCATAGAGATAAAGGATGTGACTTCGACTCTTCTCTGTAATGATTTAAGGAAGAAACATGCTAATGTTCAGCTACATGAAGATGATTTAATGGCTAGAGGGAGATCTGGTGAGAGAAGTAGAAAAAGACATGAAAATGGTTGGTCCATATCCAAATCTAAATCAGGAAAAAGTAATATTTATTGTAATTACTGCAAGAAAAAGTGGCATGTTAAGAATGAAGGTTAGAAACTCAAAGAGAAAGAAAGACGAGCTTTTAAAACAACCAATATAGTTGATGGAAGCTCAGTAAGTGGAACAAATAATGTGTTGTCGGTCTCGAGAAATTGTGAAAACTCTAAAAATTCATGAGTTCTTGATTCAGGTTATTCATATCATATGTGCCCTCATCGGGATTAGTTCATCACATATAAGAGAATTGATGGTGGATCAGTTCTGATGGGAATGATGCAGCTTGGAAGACCATTGGTATTGAGACAATTATTATCAAGATGTATGATGGAGTTATTAGAACCTTGACTAATGTTAGACACGTTCCAGATTTTAAGAATAATCTTATTTCTTTGGGTACCTTAGACTCCAATGGCTATAAATTTGTTGGAGAAGGTGGAGTTCTCAAGATTCTTAAGGATGCTCTGATTGTGATGAAAGACAAAAAGATCATACTGAATTTATATGTGCTACTTGGGAATACTATCACAGATAGAGCATCAATTTCTGTAACTGATGATGGTGATTCTGACTTGACTCAATTGTGGCATATGTGATTGGGCCACATGAGAGCTTTGATAGAACTTAGCAAACACCAATTAATCAATGATGTGAATAAGTATTAGTTGGACTTCTGTGAGCACTGTGTTTATGGTAAACAGTGTAGGATGCAGTTTCGCACGTCAGAACATACCACAAAAGACATTCTTGACAATATTCATTCAGATGTATGGAGCATGCATCAGTTGAATCAAAAGGTGGATCTTTATCCTTCATTTCCTTTATAGATGATTTCTCAAAGAATGTGTGGATTTATATATTGAAGAAAAATATAGATGCATTTAACACATTCAAACATTGGAAAGCTATGGTCGAAAGACATATTGGAAAGAAAGTCAAGTACTTCACTACGTCGAAGATGCCGCAACATAATGGAGTTGCTAAGCGTATGAACATGACACTCCTAGAAAAGGCTGACAACATGTTGAGTAATGTTGGTTCGTCAAAGGACTTTTGGACATAGGTGGTCAATACGACATGTTACCTCGTCAACATGTCACTGTCTATAACAATCAATTACAAAACACCACAAAATGTATGGTCTAGTAAACTTGTCGCTTATTCTCAATTAAGACTTTTTGGTTGTCCTGCTTATGTTCATCTGAAAGATGATAAGTTGAGTCTAAGATCAAAGAAGTGTATTTTCCTTGGTTATACGTGTAGGGTTAAGGGTTATAGACTGTGATGCTCAGATCATAAGTCGTCTAATTTTATTGTCAGTTGTTATGTTAAATTTGACGTGTCTGCCATGTTAAAGAACATTCAGAGGGGCGCAGAAAAGAAAAATCGCAGCAATAGTGATGCAGTTGAGGTAGAGTTGACAACTCCAGAAAATACTCTCACATATGTGCAAGAAATTCTCTGTGAGAGAGTGGAGGAAGATGTTGACCATGAGGAGGTCATTGAACCTACGCTACTAAGGAAGAGCGTCAACTTGAAAAGGAAAAGAGAATAAAAAAGCCAGCGGTGAGGTATTGTTTTGAGGACATGATGACTTATGCATTAGCTGCCACAAGCCAAAAGTCGTCCACGTTTAAGAAAGCTACACATGATAGTGACAATAGCAGGTGGAGTGAAACCATGGATGAAAAAATATAATCTCTTCAGAAGAATCGTACTTGGGATCACGTGAAGTTACCTAAAGGCAAGAGAGCCATTGGTTGTAAATAGTTTTATAAGAAGAAAGATGGGTCACCTGAGACTGCCGGTAATCAGTTTAATACACGTTTGGTTGTAAAAGGCTATGCACAGAAAGAAGGTGTTGAATATAATGAGATTTTCTTTCAAATTATGAAATACACTTCTATTCGAGTAATGCTAACGATGGTTACATTGTTTGATTTGGATTAGAGCAACGTGATATCAAGACTGCATTCCTTCATGGAGAGTTAGAAGAACAAATTTATATGACTCAGCTAAAAAGGTTTGTTGTTAAAGGAAATGAGGACCATGTTTGCAAGCTGAAAAAATCATTGTACCGCCCAAAGTAGTCTCTTAAGTAGTGGTACAAGCACTTTGATACATTCATGATTGGACACAGGTATGTCAGAAGTAAGTACGACAATTGTGTCTATTTTAAGAGATTTACTATGGTTCGTTTTTCTATTTATTGCTTTACATAGATGATATGCTTATTGCAGCGAAGAATTCTTCAAAAATCAGTAAATTGAAGACTCAGCTTTCCAGAAAATTTGAAATGAAATATTTAAATTAGCAAAGAAAATTTTGGGTATGGAGATACGTAAAGATCGAAAGTTGGATAAATTATGGCTATCTCAGAAGGAGCACATTGAGAATGTCCTTGTTAGATTTGGGATGAAAAATTCAAAGCTCGTGAGTACTCCTCTTGCTGCACGTTTCAGATTGTCGGCAACATTATCTTCAAGTTCAAATGCTGAAAAAAAAAAAATGTCACGTGTTCCTTATGCGAGTGCAGTTGGAAGCCTCATATATGCAATGGTTTGCAGTCGATCAGATATTTTTCATGCAATTAGTGTTATCATCAAGTATATGGTTAATCCAGGAATTGAGCATTGACATGCAGTAAAATGTATTATGCGCTACCTAAGGGGTACATTAGATGTGGGTCTGGTATTTGTTAGAGATAACAAGTTTGGTGATAAGGTTGTTGGTTATGTTGATGCTCACTTTGTAGGTGATTTAGACTGTAAGAGATTTACTACAGGTTATGTGTTTACACTTGTAAGAGCTTAAATCAGTTGAAGGTCGATGCTACAAATTGTAGTTGCCTTGTCTACATTTGAAGCATAGTACATGACAGTTACTAAGGCAGTGAAAAAAGTCATTTGGCTTAAGGAGCTTGTAAGCGATTTGGGCTTATGACAAGATGAAACTATTATTTATTGTGCTAGTTAGAGTGTAATACATTTGGCAAAAACCAAGTATATCATGCAAGAATGAAACATATTGATGTCAAATACCAATTTATCCGTGAGATCATATCTGATGGTGATATCTTATTACAGAAGATTGATACTAAGAAGAATGATGCAGATATGTTGACAAATGTGATTCCATTACAAAAGTTTAAGCTATGTTTAGACTTAACTAATGTGTTGCCAAGGTAAGCACCTATGGGGGTGCGTGTGGAAACGAAGGTCGATGGAAATCTCTTTTGAAATTCAAACTAAGGTGAATATTTGTTGATATTTATCTGGAATTCTTGAATCCCTAATTTTAAAGGATTGGTTTTCTTTAATTTAGATTTTCTATTTATTTGGGTAGAGCCTATTATATAGGATCTAAATTTATGGATAAGTCATACTTAGATTAAGATGGGACTTTAGGTCCACAAGTAGATAGAGATAAAGTTAAGTTTCCTAACTTTATGGGAAAAGATAAAGTCCATAGAATACCTCTTTGGGGTTTGTTTTTTCTATACAATGAGTTATTTAGAGAGAGAAAAAGATCTAGAAAAATAGAGAGAAACTTTTGGGGGTTTTTTCAAAGAGAAAAAATTGTAGAGAAGAAGGCTTTGAAGGAGATTGAGCCTCTGGTTCTCTCAAGCAAGTTGTCTTGTAATTTTCTTTCCTTGATTTAGTGAAAAATATCTATCGCTTTCACCCATGGATGTAGTCACATCTATGACGAACCACATAAATCCAGGTGTTTTTTTCTGTTATTTATTTCCTGCTTTATTTTTGTTGCTTGTTACTTATTGTTTGTTTTTGTCGATTCTTTTTTTTTATGCTTTATTTGCCAAAAATCAACTCATCGGGTTTAGAGCTTTCGCGCACAACATCTTTGTGCCCCCTCTGATATCTGTTTTACTAAATGGCCCATATAATGGTGGGAGCTGAGACTTTTCAAATCTTAGCCATGTATTTCTTTGTGAATTCATGGAAGAATATGAATATCATGGATAGAGAAAAATGATACAGAATTTCATAAATGGCTTTATCTTCTCAGCTCCTAAAAGTAATGCTTATGGCAACCACATTAGCATGGTCGAAGCACCCGAAGGAACCAGTGGAGTTAGTGGTAAAGATTTGGCTACCAATTCAAGGAAATATTCTAGCTATGCATTCGAGAACAGGAAATCAAATGTTAAATGTCTGGGAATCACCATGGGCTGCCTGGAATTGAAATTTGATGGTAGCAGTCATGGGTGGAGTTAATGGAGTGCTACATTTTTAGGGAAATGAGATTTTCACTTAGGATCAATCAAAACTTGCTCTACAAGTTAGGCAGAATGTAGAATAGTTTTGGAATGATTAAAACTTTAAAATGATTGAACGGAATTGATTATTGCGAAGGATAAAAAAAATTCAGTCGGTTCAATAAGAGGAGAGTAACAGAGTCCATCTAAGGCCCGGAATTTGCATATCACATTTAACCATGTGTATAGAATCTGCCGTTGCCTGTCTTAAGCTTGGATGAGAAATGAGTGTTGTATTAGGTTGACAGCCAACATAAAATTTTTGCTACATCTCTATAATCATCAGCCGAGCTGATCCCAATTAGCTTACCCCAACTAATTGGGATTGGCTCAATGGGGTTGACTCGACCGATGATGATTTAACCATGTGTACAGAGAAAAGATTGTCTTGCTTAAACATTGGGCACGTGAAACTAAATGACAGTAATCAGATTTGGATTTTGTACCTGTGAAGAGAAGTTTTTGTAAATACAAACGTACATGTACATCAATTTTGATAGTTAATGAAATTGCATGCCGATTTAAAGGGGGAAAATTCACAGCTGTAGGTTACTCGAGGGAACAAATATACATTTCTTTATGCGGTGGAATAGAAACTTGAGGTCAAAATAGTTTGAAATTTGTCGATTCTATATGGATCTTGCTTTTAATGTTCCTTGACATCCCTTTAATTGTGGGACACCTTGAAGTTGGGCTTAACCTAGACAAGGTTCTAATGCTAGACCCAAGTAGGGGTGGGAACGGGTCAGGTCAAGTCCGGGCCCGACTAGTTATCAGTTGGACGGACTTGATCCACTTAGACGTGATCCATCGGGTTGGATCTAGTCTCAATCTATAAGTAAAAAATATAATATATATTGTATATTGTATATTGTATATTTATAATTATTAATTGTATTTACAGTAATTAGATTTTAAAAAATGATGATCCAGATCATACTGAGCGATCTGGATAGGGAACATGAGGGGTTGGCTCAATTCTCTCAAATATCGGGAACCAGCCGGTTCCCTCTAGGAACCAGGCCCATATTTTATTTTTTCAAAATTTTCAATTTTTTATTCCCTAATATTTTTAAAAAACTTTTTATTGGACGTTTCACTTGGTTGAATCACCGATTCGGACTGCTAATCTGCCAAATTGGACCGGTGTTCTGGATGCCTGATCTAGTCATCGATCCATTATTTTAGACCTTGATACATAGCTAGACCCAGATCGAATCCGACATGGGATGGGTCAAAATCAAATGGACCCAAACCCGATTTGTTGGGTCCAAAATCTGGATCCAGACACGAACCTAGATCCAATGGTCGACCTGACCCAATTTCCACCCCTCGATGCAACCAAGCTCTTTCCTTAAAAAATTAACCAACCCAACGATCTATCTAATCCCTTCATATCTGTAAATGGGTTGTTCAAGTGGTCCAATCCAAACAATTAGGCAGTATAAATAAAATCCAAATTTAAACATTCAAATTAAGGCACACCTTCAAATTTTATTATAACATGTAATTTTGGTGTAAATTTTTTAGGATTATCTAAAAATATATTTCCATATCTAATTATAAAATTTTAAACTCCAAAAATGGTTAAAATCATGTAGATCTATAAACATGTGAAAATCTTCAAAATGGACAGTCTAGATAATGTGTTGAAAGATGTACTATTTTTGGGGCTCAAAATATTTTTTTTTACACATTCATACATCTAGATGTCGAGATGATCAATTAAAAGGTCTTTCAACATTAAAACAACTTTTTCCGATAAATTTTTGAGGTACATATATAATTCTACATTTTAAGGTTGCAACCTTATATAAACAATTTCCCTTATTTAAATACTATAACTAAAAATATATAGTTACATTTATTTAAATATTAAGTAAATATTATTAAAATATGAGTAATAATCCTATCGGACTCTCTTCTATCCATGTGTGTAGGACCTCAAAGGATTATCATTAAAATTGGCATGAATCTCTAAAAAAATTATCACATGGATGTGAGAGTTGACTTTTCTATAGATCCGTGCCAAATTTAATAGTGATCGTTTGAGATCCTACACATACGAAGGGTCCTATAGGATCATTTCTCTTAAAATATTATTTATATAATAATATTATTTAAATCGAATCGAGATATGAGGCCCGGTCCCAATCCATTGCCACCCCACCACCCAACATGGTTCGTCACGGAAGTTGTATCACATGGCTTGAAATCACGCCATCCACGTTCTAGCTAATTCAGAGAAGGGTGATCCACGTTTCGATCGGTGGCATCTCATTGTGCTGTGTATTATGGGTTTAAGTAGGACTCCCTATGTTCTCTTGCAGAGTGTGAGTGGCCATGTCGCCAGCGGCCTCAGCCCCCTTTCACTCTACTGTCTTCCCTTCTCACCCTTCCCTGGTGGAGCGTTACGACCTCACACCATGGGACTTGGCCATGCTTACGACCCACTATATCCAGCACGGTCTCCTCTTTGGCAAGCCCCATTTGTCCATTCACTCTGTGCTCGATGCCGTCAAGGCCTCGCTTGCCGACTGCCTCTCGCACTTCTTCTCTCTGGCAAGGCGCCTGGCCACAGATGCTAACGGCTTGATCTACATCCATTGCAATGACGCCGGCACCCATTTCATCCATGCCAGAGCAACTCACCTCACAATTGATGATGTTGTTTCGACTCCCTATGTTTCCCAAGCTGTTAAGTCCTTTTTTGCCCTCGATTTTGTTATCAGCTATGAAGGGTATGGCCTACCTTTGCTCGTTGTTCAGGTAACCTTCTTCCCTCTCTCGTTCGATCTCTCGATACACAAAAAAAGAAAACATTTATCTTACGTAGATGGAGGTCACAATCACTTCTGCTCCTTAAATTTCAAAATTAGTAGTTGTAAAAGTGTCATTAGACAGATATAAAGCTCCAAAAATAATTTTCGAACTTCGTGACTCACTCCAAACCATCATATTTGACATTTAATAAGAGAGAATGAATGTGATATTCATGTACAAAACATAAATGATTTTTTATAGACAGTCCGATATATATCTATATATATATATATATATATATATATATATATATATATATATATATATATATATGCTCATGTACGCTTGTGGTCCGCGTATACAAAGTGGTGTGCCTGACGGCGCAGATCATCTCGTATAGTTTAAACGGTTAGGATGGGCTTAAAGGATTAACATTTGAAATTCACGATTTAATTGGGTGTCAGGTACTTAGACATCCATGTTTTTTTTGGAACCAACATTTCCTTTTGGATGGGCTCAAAGGATTCACCTTTAAAAAGCTTCGTTTAATGGGGTGCCCCTGTTTTTCTTGGAGCCAACATTTCCTCTCACGTTCTCTCTCATCTCATCCTCTCCCTCATCGCACTCTCTCTCTCAGCTCCACCTCACTCTTTTTCTCTTTCTCTCTCTACTGTTAATGTATTGTTTCCATGGGCAAGCCGTATGATGAACTGTGATTAAATCCAAAAACTGAACTGCCATAGTGTGATCAATTTGTTATTTGAATAATGAAATGGCAGGATAGTTTAATGCGAAAGCTTGGATATTTTTCATGTTAAGGTCACATGATTTAATGGGCCACACCAGCATACATTGCATGTACAAGAGATACAATTCAGGTGGTAGGGGTGCTTTCTCCTGTTTATGATATTTTGTTGGGTAAAGTGTTTCAAAGAATGATAAGTTGTTGATGGGTATTTACAGAGACAAACAATTAGATTCGTTCAGTTAGATTTGAGGGACAGCGTCCAAAGGCTTGAACACTAGACCTCCCCAAATATAGGTCCATACAAATAGGGCATCATGCCATTCGCCCAAAGGCCACTTGAAATCAAGGGTAGTGACAAATTTCCAAATGTTCAGTGGCAAATAATTCATGAATATAGTGATCGCAAGAGCACGTCTTTCTTCCTTTCCATAGTCCAGTGAACCCAAAGCTCCATCAGGATCAGTGGGCATGAAGGCAATCAGGGCCACTAGTGCTGTCCGAACTGCAGAAATTCTCCAATGTCACAATACAGTGAAATCTCTCTCTCTCTCTCTCTCTCTCTAACAGTTCTAAAGGCATTTTTTTTCTGAGACGTCAAGGACATACGCAGAATGAGAGAGAGAGGTTCTGACATGTAGAAAGAGAGAGAGGTTCGGACCTCTAGAGAGAGAGAGGGTGGAGCTGAGAGAAAGAGTGAGATAAGAGAGAACAAGAGAGAAAATGTTGGTTTTAAGAAAAACAGGGGTGTCGGGTACCTGAATCACGTTTTTTAAATGTGAACTTTTTAAGTCTGTCTTAACTGTTTAAACTAGACGATATGATCTGTGCCGTTGAGCGCACCACTTTTGTATACGAGAACCGACATACGTGAGCGTTTTCCTATATATATATATATATATATATAGAGTACATAATGCCTATAGGTGAAATGCTACAGTGATTTCACCTACAGGTTCATCACCATCCGAAAAAATTGGACAGCATTGATAAAAAGACCGTAACAGACCTAGCATGTCCGTGTTGGTACCGTCATAGACATGCTAGGTCCGTGATGGTAAAAAATTCACACGGAAGCATCACGGACATTGTGCCGTCCATTGCGTATCCATTCAATAAACCGCCACAGCCATAACAAGTCCGTGGCTAAACGAAACACTATTCTTTTTTTCTATAAGCTTTTTTTAAGACTTTTCCATATATAGAAGAGACCACGCAAAGCCTATAGACATATATTTTTGGAACTTTTATGATCTGGAGGTGACATTTCTAATGCGGTGTCTATATCCAGGTTACAGAGCTTGCGGATGGTTTGTTCATTGGGTGCTCCCTAAACCACACTGCTGGCGATGGAACAACCTTCTCGAACTTTTTAAACTCGTGGGCTGAGAAAATGCGGGGAGAAGGAAGCTCAAAGCAGATCTCCCAGCCACCAGTAATGGAGCCTTGGTTTCCAGGCCACCTCCCCATCGCCTTGAACCTCTCAGAGGCCAACCTCGAGAGATACACGCAGCCACTCTTGCTTGAGAAGTTCATTCATTTTAGTGCTCTGGATGTGGAATTGCTCAAGCTCAGGGCAAACAAGTGCCAGGACCAGGAAAGATCATGGCAAATCTCTTCGTTGCAAGCCCTTGCAGCGCACTTGTGGCGAGCCGTGACACGGGCTCGTGGCTTGCTGCCAGATTGATGACTCGATGCCGGCTAGCTGCCTCAAATCGTCACAGGGTGTCCCATCCATTATCTCCCCAATACTTTGGTAACTCCCTCCAAGCTGTTTTTGGCTTGGCCCCTGTGGGGGAATTACTTAACAGGGATCTTGCATGGGCTTCATCGCAGCTGCACAAGGCCATTGCCGAACATAGTGAAGCAAGCGTGCTCAGGCATCTGGAAGCATCGATGAAGGCGCCGCGACTGTACCGTTTCACTAACTTCGACAGTTTCAGCATGATGGTGGGGAGCTCTCCTCGGTTCCCCATGTACCAGAATAATTTCGGATGGGGGAGACCCCTTGCCGTTCGAAGCGGAAATGCGAACAAATATGATGGCAAAATTCAGTTTACCCCGGGAGGGAAGGAGGGGGGAGCATCGATGTGGCACTGAGTCTCACTCCCAAGAACATGACTGCCTTGGAATCTGACCTTGAGTTTCTCGAAGCCATTACAGGTCTTGGTAAGCTGGATCAAATTTGAAGCAAGAGAAGGATATGTAATAGAAATGAGTTTAGGGAGATACCATCCCTTGAGAATATGAAGGGAAATGTGCATAGTACAGTAACTCTCAAATCTTTTCGCTCTCATATGATGCAGCAAGTATCTCTATTAACTCTAAGATAACCATGAACTGTACCGCATTTTTCTTATCTTATTAATGAGGAAAGGGAAGGGGCCGAAATCCCACTTATTTACCCAAAATAAAAATAGTTTCTGAAAAAAGAAAAAAAATATCATGTCCTGCGCAAGTGTTTTTGTGGTGGCCATTAGTGTTCTAAAACATGGCTCCCGCAACATGCTTGGTAACTGAACTAGCTGAGCTACTCGGGTGAGTTGACTCAAACTTGCCCAAGTGATAAGAAAAGGGCCAAGAAGAAAATTCAGTAGAAATTGTAAAACATCTGAAAATTCACAAAAACCGAAAAAGCAGAACATTACAAAACAAAATAAGATTATACATCGAATAAGAATAAAATTGCTGTTATTAGCTTAAAAAAATGAAAAACCTAAAAAATAGAGCTTTTGGGAATTGTGAAAAGGTTGGAAGATCTGGCCAAAGAAGATGATAGCTTTGTAGATTCCTTCCCATAGTTCAATCCTTCCTAGTAAAACGGCGGCGTGTTCGAATTCTGATTGCTTTTACGTGAGAAAGGGGGACCATCCTATAATCTTAAGTCTTCCTCAATGACCGATGGCGTACAAGTACCGTGAGGGAGAGGTGAAAAAAAACTTGTTCTGGGAGTGCAATAGAGAACTTGAGATCCAATGCGAACAAGCAGTCAAAGGTACGGAGCTTAGAGCCAAAGGACGGCCGCACACACTCTAACGACGTACTTTTCAAATGATGGATCAACGAGGAAATGGGAACAACAGCATCAACATCATCATCATAAGAGTGTTTCTCTAATTATCATGGAGTCGGCCACACAAATCTTGATCCACCATTTCGTTTTATCATGGGTCATAATTGGGATCGGCTACAAAAATCTTGGTGGCCATACCATCAGTGAAGCCATACGTCCCTGTATCTTTTCTCACTATTTCGAACCATGTCCTTTTGGGTCTAATCCTTGTCTTTTTTAAGCCTCTTACTTGAACTAATTTGCACCTCCTAACATGTATTGTATTGTATCTGCACAGCACATAGCTAACCCACCTAAAACTATTTTTTTCATCGTTTTGTCTATTAGAGCCACACCTAAATTCATCCGAATATATTCATTTTGAATTCTATCTTTTTTTGTTTTACCACTCATCCATCTCAACATCCTCTTTCTAGATATGATGTTTCTTGACCACTCAACATTCCACCCAATAAAGCAAAGTTGACCTCACAGTTGTCTTATAGAACATGTCCCTTTTTTATAGTTTTAAAAAATATAAAAAAAAATAATAATAAAAGGATAAAAATATATACAAAATGGAGTTTTAATCAATTATATTTGATTTAGTGAAGAAAAAAAATTTATGAATTTAAATTGAAAAATTGAAGCATACCCAAAACTTTGTGGCCGATCATCTCGCATTCATGCTTGGTGCTAATTGATTACTCAAATCCTTTTCCAATCTTCCTCGAACAACCCCAACCCAAACTAGTTTGGGTTTTGAGCTTAGATTTATGATATTTGAGCTCTTGAAAAGTTCAAATGAATAGTAAAGTTGAATTTCAAATATCCCAAATCCTAACTATTTTTGTGTTTTTATAAGGAAAAAATGATGGATGTGGTTTCTATAAGGCTGTAATCTTAAACGATCCAATTAAGGTGCATCTCCAAATTTTATCACAACAAGTAATTTTGGCGTAAAAAATTATTAGAAATATTTGAAAATCTATTTTTATATCTAATTATAAAGTTTTAAACTTCAAAAGTGGTTAAAATCAAGTAAATCTATAAACATATGAAAATCTTGAAAGTAGACAGTCTAGATAATGTGTTGCAAGATGTACTATTTTCGGAACTCGAAAATCTTTTTTTCTTTCATATTCATATATCTAGATGTTGAGAGGATCAATTGTAGGGTTTTTCAACGTTAAAATAACTTTTTCCGATAGATTTTTGAGATGCATTTAGAATTCTATATTTTAAGGTTGCAACTTTATATAAATTATTTATATTATAGATAGCTCCAAAAATGAATTTTGTAGACATCTTCTCCAAAAAATTTTACTATCATACCCTAGACTCAATTTTGTTCTTTTTCGTATTTACCTTTTTACTCAAATCTCAACCATGAAAGAAAATGACAAAGACGCGCTCTCTCTCTTCAGGCATACCCCTCTCTCTTGGGGGCACACTTTCTCTACAGACTTTCTCGCTCTACCTCAACGCAGTCCGCATCATATTCTCTCTCTTCACAGGCCCTTCATCACAGTGTCTCTCTCCCCATCGCTGAAATTTGGGTATAAAAAAAGCAAAAGAAGCCTAAAACTGTTGAGAGAGAGAGAGACAGTTGGAGAAGGCTGAGGTTTTCAATTTTGTGGTGAGTTGCAGGGAGAGCTTTCCTATCTCTTAAGGCGTCTTTTGGCGACCTGGCCAAGTTTATTCTTGACTGAAACGAGGATTCCATTGATGATCATTGTTCATGGCGTGGGATTTTTTTTAGTGAAAAGATTAAAATAGAAGCAAAAATGTCAACGAAAAAATATAGACTCCAATTACAATTGTCTTCCAGGAACGGGATCAAGTCGACTATTAACTTAATGATTACAATGGACTTTTAAGAAACAACGTTTATTGGATTCTTGACTTTCTTCTAGAGACTTTCTCTCTTTAAGTCATATTGTCCGAGGTTCTTCTCTCTGTTAGGCTTTTTTTTTCTTAATGAGGCTCTTTCTCTCTTTAAAAGAAATCTTTGAAGGTTATTTTTTCGGCTGTTCATCTCTCTCATAAGTTTCTTTTCATTTATTGACGCTTTCTCTCTCTCTAAAAAAAAATGATATTTCTTCTCTCTTTGAGAAGATGACTTTCTCTTTTCTTCTTCTTATTTGCAAAAGAAGGCTTCATGTTTTTCTTTCTAAAAGAAATGCTCTACCTACTAGTTATAAGTTGGATTTCGACCAACTATGAACTTAAGTATCATTGGGTTTGGTAAGATATGGGTCGATAAATAAAAAATATATAATGAATATAATTTTATATTGTATATTTAATATTATTAATTATATTTATAGTAATCAATGTTTAAAAAACGACGATTCAGATTTGAATTGGTTGATCTGGATAGGCAACGAGAGGGGTTGCCCCAATTCTCCAAAATTTTAGGAACCAGCCGGTCCCTTTAGAAACCGGACCCACCTTTTATTTTTTAAAATTTTTAAGCCTTTTTTGTTCTCTAATTTTTTTTTCTAAAACTTTTTATTGGTTGGTTCACTCCGAACCATTGATCTGCCAAACTGGACCCGTTCTCTAGATGGCCGATCTAGTCACCGATCCATTTTTTTGAAGCCAAGTTGGGATGAGCCCAATTGGACTCAATCCGACCTGACAAGATCTAAACTAGACCCAGACCAGATCCGACCCCGATTGGGTCAAAGTCAAATGGACTGCAACTCGATCTATCGGGTTCAAAATTTTGATCCAGACACCGACCTAGTCAGGTCGATCGTCAGGTCCACTGGTTGACCCAACCCAAGTCCCACCCCTAGATCCAACCAAGCACTTCCCTAAAAAAATTTAACCAACCAATAATCTAACCAGTCACCTTCATAATTATGAACGGGTTGTTCAGGTGGTCCAATCCAAACAGTTAGGGAGTATAAATATAAAATCCAAATTTATCAACAGTTTACCAATCCTCTCATAAAGGGCTAAACCATCCACACAATTGGATGATATCCAACCATCCATTTAATCACACTTGCAATTGCCCAAGCCAACAATCGTGAACAAATATTGGCTTTGGGATTATCTCCCAAATAATAATGGATCCTGAATGATCTCTAAGAATGGAATCACAAATTTGCATATATTTTATCTTACGTTTGTTGTCTTTGTATCATGCAATTCTTCCACAAAAGGAGAAAACTTGGTGTATCAAGGATGCCTTTAGTTCTTGATATTTTTGGAGTTTGAAATCCAAAACATGTAAAAAACATTAGTGACGTTTTGATATGTCGGCGGACTCATTTGTTTATAGGCATCCTCTCTCTGAAATGTATTTCCTAGATGAATATTAGATTTTAAATTTCCAGAGTTTATAATCTCAACCATGTAATCATCAATATCAAAAAAGTAAATAAGTTTCAAGTTTGTTAATACTATTTTTGAAATTTTATTGCAGCGTTCATTTCACTTCTTCATGAATCTGTACCATTTTTGGAGATGCGGCAGGATGAATCCATGGTGAAACTATATTTTTATTAAATAACATATATTAGGAGAAATTAATGTAAATATCCCTTTTTCGAGGGATATTAAAAACAGAAAATTACGTAAACATCTGTTTTAGCTATTACCAAAATAACGAATACTTTCCGTTATTACTGATATGTTCGTGTTTTGTAATTCATAACAATTTTTTTAAAAAAGATGAAAAACTACTCATTTTCGGTTTTTCAAAAACCGAAGGTAGACCGATTTCGGTTTTTGAAAAACCGAAAATAGGTAGTTTCCTCTTTTTTTTTAAAAAAAAATTGTTATGAAGTCTAAAAAACAAACATATCAGTAATAATGAAAAATATTCAGTATTTTGATAATAACATAAACTAAAACAAATATTTACATAATTTTTCCTATTAAAAAAATTTCATGCAAACTTTGAATTTTACAAAAATGTTTATTTTTTGCTATCTTATTATTTTTTCCAAGATGAGGTTTTCTATAATTGATCGGATTCTATAATACTTTCGTTCTTTAAGTTGAGACATTCAGGCCCAGTTTGGATGCTATGTATTTCTAGTAACAATTAGGTTGCTTAGAAATTAGGAATGGGCCATCCAAAATGGGCCTAAATGCTGCACCAAATTGAATTTCACAATTTTCCCAAATTACGGCGTTGAGGCTAGTTTGGATATTATCTACATTAACAATAGCCTCTAACTTTCACGGCAATGAACAACCTGCAACTTAGAAACTTGTTAGGATCTGAGAATGGGGTACACCTAAAAGCTTTTGTCCTTGGCTCACTTTCTGTCTCTCTCTACAACTAATTTCTCTCTCTTGGTTTGTATATAGCCCATGCTCTAAACAATCAAATTAGAGCCTATCTTCAAATGGTATCGAGAAATATTGTTTTAATATTGAAAATCTATATGTTAGTTTTATTTTAATTATAAAATTTAAAATTATAAAAAATATTGTAGTTTGATCGGATCTATAAAAATTTAAAAATTTAAAAATTTAAAAATTTTAAAAATTAACGGTCTAAAAAAAATGTTTTACAAAATACACTAATTTTAAAACTTAAAATCCATTTTTTTCTTAAGTCCCATCAATTTAAATACATTTAAGCAACAAAACAACCTCCAGTAAAATTTTCGAAAGTGGGTTCAATGTTTAGAGCCTCTGCTCTGTATAAACTTTTCCCCTCTCTAAAGCATCAATTTATCTCTCCATAATTGAGGACACTTTTTCTCTTCTGTAGTGCCCAAGTGGACTTGGATTGGAAAAACCACCCCACCACCCTATGTTTGCACCATTATCATCACAAGAGAAGAAAACAAAAATTTTTCTGGGATTTATCTCCAAAGGACATTTGCAGGGCCTTGCTTTAAGATACCCTTATTGGAAGATAGCATACAGAAGGGGTGGAGGAAAATCAACGGCTCGATTTCTTTTCAGAGAGAGATCTGGCAAATGGGTTTCACGAGGGACCACCAAACTCGAGAGGCTCAGCCCTGTGAACACCCTTCTGTCTGGTTTTTTCCAAGATTGTACCATCTTTGGTAGAAGGGGAGCTCTCTCTCTCTCTCTCTCTCTCTAAGAAAGGAGCCCTCTCTCTCTCTCTAACTCTATTGTTCTTTGTCTCTACTATTCTTGAAAATGGAGGCCGTTGTGATTCATAGCACTCTTTTTGGCTTCCCCCCAAGTCGCCATGTTTCATTTGCAAAAGGTCGACCCAACAATTTTCTCTGTTATTTAACACGCCCAATATCATCACATAACAGGTAGAAAATTTCTCAAGGTTTGAAATTTCAGCCCATTATAAGCTTTTACATGCGATTTGTGTTATAGAACACCTCTATTTCATGTTTGCTAAATACCCAGTTCCTCTCTCTCTCTAGTTGGTTAACTTATAACTTACTGAGAGAATGGATTTATAGTTTATGCATTTGGGTTCTTTTCAGATTCTCTTATAAAGTTGTTAGAATCCAAGCTGCAACCTCTGCAGCTGTGGAGGTACGAAATTATTATCAAATTTGTGTGAAATGAATATGTTGGGTATGATGCATGTTCAGTTAACTTTAATGAGGTATTATCAGGATGGAAGTTCTAGTGAGACAGATACAACTCCTACTCCGAAAGTTATAATAGATCAAGATTCAGATCCTGATGCCACAGTTGTGGAGATAACTTTTGGGGATCGACTTGGCACCCTTCTTGACACAGTATGATGACACCTTCTTCCACATGAAAAATTCAATTTGGAATCTCTCTCTCTCTCAATCGAAATCGACCACGGTAATATTGGTGGTATTTGGTGCAGATGCAGGCCCTGAAAAACTTGGGACTCAATGTTGTGAAGGCTAATGTTTTCTTGGATTCTTCGGGCAAGCACAACACTTTTGCAATCACTCGAGCGTAAGATTCGTTACCTTTGTGCAATCTATGAATTCATGTATGTTTTGCTAATATGCTAAAATTATGTAGCAGCAGGCTTCTGGTTACCCAAAATAAAGTTTCACAAATGTTTTCTCCTCTTTTTGTTTTAAATTTATATACTCTCTGTTTAAATTTGGATTTTATGCATCATTTTGATCAAATATTATCTTGTTTGCAATTTTGGCAAGATGAGAAAAAAGAGAAATAGTACATGGTCATATAAAATTTTATTTAACAACTCAAACACAACTATAGAATTTTGCATACCTGTTATGTTTGTGCTTTATATGTTTCTACTTACGCCAGCTTGGACACTGTTTGTTCAAATCAGAGTCCAAGACATATTTAGCATGGAGCTAAACCTTTACTTTCTGCCTTTTTTTTTTTTGTGCTCATTGAATACTCTGTATTATGTGCATGCTAACAAAACTCTTAGTTAGAAGTCTAAGTTTTATTGAAGAGTATGATTGTGCAAATGTTTTTGCAGTGATACTGGACGGAAAATTGACAATCCTGAGTTGCTAGAAGCAATACGCCTGACTATTATTAACAATTTACTTGAGTATCACCCGGTAAAATATGATTCAGAGGTTTTGGTTGATATATGTCTTTAATAATAGAGAATTATTAGCCAAGCATATGTTTATTTGCCTTGAAGTTTATGTTTTTGTTGTCATGGGTAGAAATTTACTAAATAACCATGATTTATGATCTAGGAATCTAGTGCACAATTGGCACTGGGAGAGACATTTGGAATCTCGCCACCAAAGCAGAAGGTAAAGCTGCATGTAATTTGAATCACAAATATTTCTAGTAGTTTGTCATTATGGGTACTGCATTTTTTTAATTAGGATTTTCGTGATTTGGATTTCAGGCTTTTGGGTTTCAATGTCAGTGTGTAACAAAAGAAAGATTTTTTCAGCTTCAATGTGTATGATGTACAGCATTGGGTGCCTTACTTATCGACAATGTAGATTAGAATGTCAAATTTGAATATTTGCAAGGTTTTGGATGAGAATGTTTAGCTAATGGAAGCACCTTTGGAAATATGTTTACTGTCAGAAATCAGTCCAAGATCAGCACTTCCATTTCACTACATATCACCTTCTTCCTGAAAGTAAAAAGTGGGGAGTGGCAGAAGCTTGCTTTTGTCCCTTGCTCAATTTTATTTTTCCTTCTTTTTTTTGATGGAGTGCTTGACAAATCTAAGGCACCACAAGGAGTTCTTGGTTTGTTTCATGCCTTGTCCCACCTCTGCTTGTCAACTTGTCATGCCTAATAAGATATTTTATCAACCACTTTCTTCAACTTATTTCTGTTCACATGCATACTTTTTTATCAATTTTATTGAAGTCAAACTGGATGCGGAATAACGTAGGATATCAATTGGTCAAACTGGGTGCAAAGTTGGGGCAGGATAGGTTCTGGTTACTTTAAACAGCATATTTTGATTTATATTATCATTTATTATATATACCTTCAATGAGGAAATTTCCCTGCTCATTCCGTAACGATACATCATTATTGCGTGGCTTATTTCATTACAAGGCATCGTTCCTGCATGGGTCATTTTGTAACTATGCATTGTTTCTCCCAACTCAAACCCCTTTTATGTTTCTCTTCATTTTAGTACTAGTGGTGTTGCTTTTAATTGCTAAAATATATAAACTTCAAAATATTTCCCAAAGTGAAAAAAAAAAAAAAACTGCAAATGCTAGCAGTTACAGTAGTTACTCACACACCTGTGTTTGCCAAACGTCCGCTAACTGTGTTGGTTTATCTTCTTTTGTAGCATGTTATTCCTATTGTTGTTGTTGTTGTTACTTTTATTATTATTACTACTACTACCATCACGACTACCACCATCACCACCACTACTACTTCTACTGTTACCTCTACTATTATTATTCTTATTATTTTAATTATTGTTGTTGTTATTATTATTATTATTATTTTGTTTTACATATGTGACTTTCCCTATGCTTCCCAAAGATAGAGCTAATCTGTTCCCTCTCTCCTCCCTCTTTATAAGGGTGAGAGCCCCACACTCTCTCCCTCTGTGTTGAGGAGGCTGACCTAGAGGGAGGGAACTGAATGAAGGAAACCTGCTTCTTTAATTCTGTTAAGGACGTTAGTGACAGCTTGGTAAATTTTCTGCATGGCATAAAATGCTACTTTCTTCCAATTTAACAAGTCTACCATTGTACAGATGTTACCAAAGTGGCCTCTTTCTCTCTTATTTCTTATTTTAGTTATCTCGCACACATTCTGGCTCTCATAGGGAAGCAACAGTAGTGGCTGGAACACTATCGAGTTCCTTAGGAATTAGTAATAGTTTTGAGCCATCTCCATTCACAAATTTATAGACTACAAGCTCTACCTACCTACTGCAAATAGGAAACTAATATATACAGGTTCGGCCCAAGTATTTATCTGGTTCTAATGGGAAAATAATTATCTGGTTCTCTGTTCTTAAATATTACACACGAACTTGATTATTTACCCTCTTGTTTCCACAGGTTGATGTGGATATTGTGACCCAGATAAACATATTTGATGATGGTCCCAACCGAAGGTTTGTGGAGAATTATACTTTCTTTTTCTTTTTGTTTCTGTACCATGCTTGAAACTTTTAACCTTGTGCTGCAATGCCAGATTTAGTGACACAATTTGAAGAATTATTTAAATATATCCACACTTCTTTCAGCTCAGAGATGTATTCCAACAACAAATTTGCATTCTAAAATGTTTCCTTGAAACTGGTTCTCACTGTTATTTTCCCATCTGCCCTGTTTACGCTAAATTTTATTTTTATTATAAATTTTTGAATTTTTTTCTATTGTGTCGGAATTTATTTTTGGTATTCTAAAGACCTTCATTCTACTTTGCGTCACTCATTGGCAATGAAGTGAATTATGCTGCTTCTTTCCCAGCTTGCTTCATGTAGAAACTGCAGACCGGCCTGGGTTACTGGTAGAAATTGTCAAAGTTATCGCAGAGATTAATATTGCAGTTGAATCAGGGGAATTTGATACCGAGGTAGGTTTCAATCTCTTAATTGGATTTGTTTTAATTTTTCATTTATATATATATATATGTATGTTTTATTTATTTATATATGCATGTGTATGTGTTGCATGTTTGTTTGTACATATATGTATGGGTGTGTTCTTGCGGGTAAGCGTATACATCTGAGCATGTGTCTTTGTACATATACGCATATGTATGTATCCCTGGTATTTACGACTTAAAGCGAGGCTCATTTACTAACTGTAGGGGCTTCTTGCTAAAGCCAAATTTCATGTTAGTTATCGGGGGAAAGCCATTTCCAAACCTCTGCAACAGGTAAACGAGTCCAAGTCTTAATTGGCATCTCTTGCCCACTTATAAAATCAATCTGATTAATACACCTGAAATGCAATTTATGTGGTGTTATTTCTCTCTCTCTCTCAAACACGGTTGCCCTTGTACAGGTTTTGGTTAATAGTTTGAGGTATTTCTTGCGGCGGCCTACAACAGAGGAGGCGAGTTTCTAAATTCTGTGAGCCATTATTGACCCTTGGTATGGGTGAAATTCTTGTCTGGCCGAGCTTGGTGTTTTATACAGGAACTTAATTGATGATGCTTAAATGTTTTCATACATTTTCTTCTACTTGATGTAGCCAAAGAATGATGGGCTAAGTTTCCCTAGGTTATATATTCAGAAGAATCAACATTGTTAGGTTTATTTTTATCAGAAAGTTCATATACACTTTATATGATAAAAACTGGGAAATGTGATATGATTCTAAATTATTAAAATACATGTAGGTTAACAAAATGTTACCATTTGATTATGACATTCATTCTTGTGTACCAGTGGACAGGTTTTGCATTGTTTAATCTCAAACTGTTCAATAAACATTGGATTGTGGGTATACTAGGGAGGATAGCTAGATTACTGAGTGGAAGCTCATGCTTTCTATACTGAAATCCTCCATCACCATTGGAAAGCTATCGAACCCATAGATGTGGATATGGATTCAATAGTTTGAGCTTTTGGGTTGCGAATAAATGAAGGCCATAGCAAAAGGGACGAAATTGTTGGGAGTTTTTGCTTCCTCTATGATTCAAGTAATTGCCTGCCACGCAAGTTACATATCAAAGATCACCCAAGAATACACAAAATGCCCGGGAGTACTTGTTTACATAGATCATGGGATTGAACAAATACATTAAATAGATAAGGTGCTATGGGACTTATAAAATAAGGATTCTATGCTATAAGACTGTTTATCTTTGTACAAGAAGAGCATAATCACCTTTAGCTATCACATATAAAATCTGGTGGTTGTAGTATGTTATATAGTTGAAGAGAATTTTTTGGGATTTTGAGTCCTGTGAATGGTACACCTCTTGTTGCCCTATTTTACGTCTACTAGTGAATGGTGATTTGGCCTTCTTGTACCAAAAGTAAATAATCATATTGTATATTCTCATAAAAATGGTGACCGAGGATAATGTCTAAAGGTACTTCTCATGGCACCACATGTGGCTGGACCATGCTTCATGCCAAACTTGTGTGATCACACTTTTGAAGCTTCTTTTGTCATATGAATCATGCATACTCCAAGGTCTATGGTGCACGCTCCCATTCGAAATAAATGTGTAAAATTTTAAGAAATGTCGAGTCCCTAGCTTTGCCACCCACAACGACACAGGTCCTACGAACCGTTTGAAAGTGAATAGTAGTAATGCCTTCATGAGTCTTAATTCCCAAATCTAATAAGATCAGAACAATAACAGATCATGGTGTGTGTGTGGTGTCTTCTTAAAAGCCTATGAAATCCAGAGGATATGAATTATCTCCTGCATTAGGAAGTTAAAAACTTAAAACAACTCACATTTTTAAAAGAAGCTTGCTTGATATTTGCAGAACATTTAATGGGGCTTATTTGCACACCAAAATATATAGTGAAGTGTGCTTCAATATTTTTGAGGATTTTTTTTTTTGTTTTTTTGGGGGGGGCCAGGGATGGGGTCAGCAGTGGGACTTGAACCCCAAACACTACTGAAACCATCAATCCCCAAACCACAAAGCAAAGGCCGAAGCCCACACATTTTCTTCATTGTTTATAATATCTTTACCGCATTGCTCATACATGCACGTTGTTCCGGCCTGTATTGAACACACCAAAGAGCAACCATGACCATCCTCACCCTATTCTCCTCAATCTCACACCTCTGCATCATGTCTTCCATTTTACCTCTCTCTAACATGTTCCAAACCCACGTAGGAAACCACTCTTGGCTCTGTGGAAGACTCACTTCCAAATTCTTCCTCCTCCGCACAATCTCAAACAACAACATCCCCTAACAATAGACATCACACTTATGAGTAACAGGGAATGGCATCAATAACTGGGCACCGCGTAGCCCGGGTCCCCCTCCCCTTTGTCATGGTCACATGGGTTGCGTCCCTCTTATTGCAAAGCTTCACCAAACCAAAATCCAGGAGAAGGTTTGATCGAGCAATATGTTTCCAGGTTTAATGTCATGGTGAATTACCCTTTGCTGGCAGTCTTCGTGGAGGTACGCTATGCCCTTCGCTGTCCCCAGTGCGATCTCATTTGTCTCGTGAAGCTTATCAAACGAGATCTTTTCCGTGTTTCTGAACAAGAACCCATCTAGTGAGCCATTCTCCATGAACTCGTACACGAGAGCCCTCATGCTATTTTCGAAGCAAAAGCCAATGAGCCTCACCAAATTGACATGGTGGGTTCTTCCTATGGTGCTTACCTCTGCCATGAAAGCGCTTCGATTCGTTGGTCAGAGCTTCCCTTCAGAACCTTTACTGCTACTTTAGCACCATTTGGGAATGTGTCCTTATAGACTGCCCCGTAACCACCTGCACCGAGCATGTGGGCTAAGTTCTCTGTGGCAGTGTTGAGCTGTTGTGCAGAGAACCTCATTGGCTTGAGCTTCTCCATGTTGCAAAGAAATTCATCAATTCTGTTGAGTTGGTCACCCAGATTATCAGTGTCTTCCTGGTTTTTGGACCAGCAAGTGCAACAGCAAAGCATTAAAAGCATGTCGATTCCCACTGAACGATGAAGGAACACAAAATGTGAATTTGGAGAAATTAAATCAAAAGTACCAGTCAAGTTAATCTGAAAGAGAGGAGTACATAGGTGAAGGAACCTATTAAAAATTCAAAGATAAGCAAGAAACACAGGGAAAACCAGCGTGTTTAGGAACTTGCCTGAGTCGATTCAGGCTTGGCTGAGTAACTGTACTTAGCATCTTGCCGTGCTGAAAAGTAGTGTACAAACTCGGTAAATTAAAAATATAAACAACTTTATAAGAATTAAATTTCTGTAGTAAGCAATGTTTAAACATGTGACTAAATCATTGTGACCATTGATTTTTATGAACTTTTTTCTTTAATCATTTGCTCTATTTTGAAATTTTGCCTTTTCTTCCAATTTCCAAAGGAAATAGTTTATATAGAGCCGAGGCTCTAAACAATCAAATTAGAGCCCACAACAAAAATTTCTCAAGAAGAGGTTGTTTTGATGCCCAAATATCCTCAAATTGATCATCTCCACATCAAGGTGCACGGATATAAAAGAAATGGATTTCAAGTTTTGGAAATAGTGAATCTTGTAAAGCATTTTTGGATCGACAATTTTCAAGATTTTCAAGTTTTCATAGATCTGCATGATCTACATTATTTTTTAAGCTTTAAATTTTATAATTAAAGATGAAAATATATTTTAAGGTTATCACAAAGATTTTCAGTATTGAAACTACATTTCTCGACACTATTTGAAGGTGGGCTCTAATTTGATTGTTTGGAGCCTCGGATCTATACAAACCGCACCCTTTTCTAAATTATTTCCAGGTAACTTTTCTTTACCAAATTCCAATTTTTATAATTTTTCATGTTAAAGCTTTAGTGCCCTTTACTGCCTAGTCTAGTTTTTACTTTTTCTTTTTAAACATTTTTCTTTTGCAAATTTGTAGCTTTTTTAGGAATGTACACTACTCAAGACCACTAACTCGGCTTAAGCCAATACCGAGTCCAAGGCTGGAGCAGAGTTTCATAACATTGGAAGAAAGGTCATTGTAATCAACTTAGTATTAAAAGCTAAGGAAAGGTAACAAATGGCAGAAATTAAACGTAATTTTTAATAGTAAAGTTTTTTGAAATTAGGAAATTTTCATATGAACAGTAGAAAAGTATAGTATTACGGCATGGTCTATATTTGAGGCCATATTACATTGAAAACCTACCTATTTTTTATTTATTTTTAGTCCAATTTTATCCCGGTTGAAAGTCTAAAGTTTCAATAGTAGTGTAAGAACTCGATAAATTTTAAAAGTAAAAATAAATTCATAAAATTGTATTTTATTAGTAAATCATGTATAAATATGTTCCTAGATCATTTTGATGATTGATTTATGAATTTTTTTTAATTATTCTCACTATTTTTATCCTGTCTTGGAATTTTCTGAATTGTTTCTAGTTATAGGTAAGTTTTTTCCCCCCAAATTCCATCTTTTATATGTTTTTCATAATTTTTAGACTTTAGTGCTCTTTACTATTTAGTTTAGTTTTTAGTTATTTTTTAAAAAAAATTGTAGCTTTTTTAGTAATGTACACTACTCGGCCAGGACTAAGTCCGAGGCCTGAGCCAACTTTCATAACATTGGATGAACTTCCAAGGTCATTATAATCAACTAACTATTAAAAGGTAAGGAAGTGTCGGAGATAATTTTTATAGGAAATAAATTTGAAATTAGAGGATCATAAAAATACTTGGTATTACCACATAGTCTACATTTGGGGCTATATTACGTTGAAAACTCATTTTTTTTATTATGGGCAAGCTTTCTATGCTTCTTCTATTGCATAAAACTTATATGCTTCCCTCTCTCCAACCGTCCATTTTGAATGGACGGCTGAGATGACTCCAATCACAATGTTATGTCTCTACACTATTTTATTTTTTATTTTTTCTACCAACTATTTTGACACAAAATTTTGGTCGTAATAAATAACCAAAATAAAGTTGCACCGGTAAAAAATATAAAATAAATATTCTCAATAAAATAAAATAACCAAAATACCCTTGAAAGCTTTAAGGGGTATTTGGTCATTATATTTTTATCAAACATTGTTTTTAATATATTTTTTGGGTCGTTCCTTTTGAGATGATGACACTTACTAAATTACATATTCATATAATTTGTAGAAAAAAATAAAAATAAAATACTTTGAAGCATCGGATGTATATCGAACTGCCAGTGGTTCATTTGATCTAAATTGATCGCTTGGATGGAGGAAGAAGCATAAATCATCTACGCAGTAGGAGAAGTATAAAAACCTGTCCCTTTTGGTATCTCTTATAGTCTAAATTTACCCGTGTTCGAAACCTGCCCCCAACCACAACAAAGCTAATGTACTTGAGCATTTGTAAAGCCCATTAATGGTTTCTTTCGATAATTAACTCCAATAATATCTCAACAGAGTTTTTGCATAAATCTCTCACTCTCCCACTCCCAAAAATAAAAGCAAGATGAATTTGAATTTTGAGGGATATGAAAGAGCCCACTCCACAAACCTATCAGTCATGAACTCGATCCAGAGGAGTTATCACGCAGAAATGATACCTGTTGTTGCCATAGAGAGAGAGAGAGGAACAATAGATTGGGATTGATACCAAGAGAGAGACAATAGGTTGAGATAATTATTTATTTTTCGATACTTTTTTTTATAATCCAATCTAAGTGGTTGAACCAATTTGATTAGACCAAATCTTTCACTAATTTATTAGCAAGTCTATCCTAATAATATTGATTTCGGCTAGCATGCTACATACGACAGAGATGGGATATGAGGTTCGGACCTGGCTCCATTAGTATGCTACATGTATTAAATTGTTTGTTTTTTGGAAACTGCTCACTGTATAGTATCAAGTAAAAGACTACCTGCCTATTTGGAGCTCACAAAAAATAGGTACCCTAAAGTAGGGTGCCCCATACGAAAACCCTCTAGGGGATCCATATAAGCGGATCGGTGACTCGGATTAGGTACCTCAAAAACATATTTGGATCGGTGAATCGGCAATCCGGATCGAATCGGCTGAATCGGTCGGATTAAAGCTTAAAAAAAATTCGAAAAAATTATTAAAATTTATTATAAACGTTGTTTTTTAGGAATCCAATAAAAAATGAGGGTACTACATTATTAACTTCTATTTTTTTTATCAATTTGTGAATATTGAGATGTTCTTTCCCTGTATGAACTTATTTTAACTATTAAATTTGCATCACATAAAAGAAAAATCATAGAATTATCATGGATAAAATATATAATTATATATGGACTATTATAAAGAGTAGACTAATCAATGAAAGAATGGCCATTAAAATCTCGTTTTGGCGAAGAACCCTAACCCGCTAAAAAAATCCAAACTATTACAGCCTAACTAACTATAATCCAAAATTATTACAACCTCACTAATTATAATATTATATACTGAAATTATAATTATTAGTTTACATTTAATAATTATTTTATTAGAAAAATCATAACAAATTACAAATATTTTATAATATTATCTAATTTAAAATGTATTATTGACAACTGTAAGAAAAATAGCACATTACATGATTTATAATGTAAAAATTCATAAATAAAATAAAAGACTTGGTTATCAATGTAAAAATTAATAAAATGCGTACAAATTTTGGAAATAACACTTCAATTTTTCAAAAATTTATTTTTTTAGTTTTCTATAATAAATTTAGTAAAAGAGATTGTTAGTAGAAAGATGGAGATTTCAAATAGAATAAACTTTTTATTTTTATTTTTATTTTTTTTATACTTTGCATATTATTTACAAAAATAATTATACCACTATATATAACAAAAATTAACTGTTATATAAAAAATTAATTTTTTTATTTTTCATTTTTTTTATATCTTTTATATTATTTACAAAACTATTTATATTTATACCAACCACTATATACACAATAAAAATATTTATATTTATACCAACCACCATATATACAACAAAAATGCAACACATGCCCAAGGGGATTCGAATACAACAAAAATATTTATATTTATACCAACCACTATATACATAACAAAAAATGCAACTGCCCAAGGGGATTCGAATCCAACACATGCCCAAGGGGATGCCTAAGGGGATTCGGGGATTCGACCTTGGGACTTCAAGTAAAAAAATCAAAGTCATAACCATCAAGCCATCTAATTACATCTAATTATAAATTGCTGATTAATAGACTATATTTACATTTCGTTTTCATTTAATGATGTTTAGGAATTATCCCACATTGAAAGATGGGTATTCAACTTTGGTATATAAATACATATGCAATATGAACTATAAAATGTGTGTAAAAATATTAGGGCAAGCTCACACGTGTGTTTGGATACACGTGTGTACGCATGAGTGTGCGTGGGGCACGCTTGCACGTGCGCTTGCCACGCGTGTGCACACGTGAGTGTACGGGGGGCACGTTCGCACGTGCTTTTGGACACACGAGTGCACGTGTGAGTGTGTGTGGGGCACGCTCGCACGTGCCCTTTGACACACGTGTGCATGTGTGAGTGTGCGTGGGGCACGCTCGCACGTGCACTTGGACACACGTGTGCACGTGTAAGTGTGCGTGGGGCACGCTCGTACGTGCGTGTCATACGTTACGTGTGTGAATCGGGCTGAACCGGATAGAACCGGCGGTCCCACTTTAGAACCCGGGCGGTTCCCCATTTTTCGTTGGAACCGGCACGGGCACGCGTGTTTTCGAGTTGAACCGGGCGAGTCTGGTTCGACTCGCGGTTTTTTAAAACACTGATTGGTACCATTACCCTCTAGAGCATACTATATCTTTCCATCGAAAAAAAAAACTAATAATAAAAAATAATAATTGGATTTTGAGATTCTAAACACTTATATTTATCGTCATGCTAACCCATTAATTGGAAAAAACTATGATAATGATGATGATCTAGATATTAAATAGCTTTAATTATAAAATTTTAACTTTTTCGGGGATTGTAAAACATGAATTTCTAGATTGGCCACTAGGTTGAAGAGGTTACATTCTAAAATTTGAGTTTTAATAATATTTCAAAAAAGGGCTTTACTTGAGGTAGTGAACACACAATATGCTCCCTCGGGACTATATAATCCTCTTGCTTTTTTATTAGGATAATAGACCAGAAGACCAATCCGATAATTAACAAAGTATTAAGATATTAACTCGTGATTGCATAATTTTTATCGATTGCCATTGTTTGTTTCGTTTAAGTGACGTGGCCGTTTCTCATATTTTGAATGTTAATTAGATTTCATTGAGATGATAAAAATTGCAAGTATGCACACAATGAAAGAAACACAAAGTAAATACAATAAAAAACATCTCAACAAACTTTCATCCATTATTGGCGCTTTAGATCCAGGGTATTGGAATTTAAAGATTTTACACTATTTTGTGATATTGGCCGATTCTCCTTTCATAATAATAAAAAAATGGATGCGCATTAACGTATCAGCTTTCACGAGACTGGTTTGGTGTGCTAGAGACCCAATCTTAAAAAAACCCATATTTTTAAAGCCTAAAGTTCAACCTCATTAATATTGCACATATTTAAACGACCCCGATAAGTCTATACAATAGCGATGTGACATATTTATGGCTTAGAATATCACAATCAACGACTGAAAGGGAGATTTGGTCATTGACAAAAAGATTAACGCGTCTTTGCATCATTTTGGTCACCTATTTTGTCTATCTTGATATTTGGGGCTGCTGTTTTTTTTTTATAATTGTTCAATGGGTTAGGACCCAAATGAAAAAAACATAAAAAAGAAAAGAGTAATGATTTTATAGGACTTTTTTCCAATCATGTGTGTAGGATTCCAAAAGATCACCTTTAAAGTTAGTACAGATCTTTACAAAAATTATCATATAGGTGTGGGACTTGACTTTTATAGAGATCCATACCAACTTTAATGGTGATCTTTTGGAGGTCCTACAAATATGGGTAAGAGATTGTGCTATAAGATAATTTCTCAAAAGAAAAATAAAAGAAGCATGATACAACAACAATGTGTAGGAATACTTGATGCTTATTCACCCAAAAAAAATACATGATGTTTTCTTTATTATGTTATTTGGTTCTATCGAATAGCAAAGATAATACCAATATTTTGAAATGCGGAATTGGGTTTTGGATCACCCAGTCACTACAAATGCAACACTAAAAAACTTAGTGATTTGAATTGGTGAATTCTGATCCAGAACGTTGGGTTTTAAAATAATGGATACTGCGTTTGGACCTTTTAACAATGGATCAAGGCATCATGTATAAATTAGAAAGAAAGAAGAAAGTAGTGAGCAGTATAAAAGTGCCTTTCATAGCAAACAACGATCAAAACTCAGTAATCAGATTTGGACTCGCCCAGGTTATTGGGACTCGCAGATTCTTGACTCTGGAGCAGAAACTTTGGGAAGTGGTTGAGTGTCGTCGGTACTGAAAGTTTTATTGTTAACGATTTTAACTTGGTCAAGTCTTTGACAAACGACTGAGTTGAGTTTACAAAAGGTTTAGGGCTTGCGATGGATTGGGCTGCCTAGCCTTAATAAAGTGGGGTTTGGGCCACAAATTGTGCCTTGAGGGTTATGTTAGGGCTAATGCCGGCCTGGTTCAGCCCAACGCAACCCTCCTTTTTTCTTTTATATTTCTTCATTTGTTTTTGGCTGGCACGTCCCTATCAACGCCAAGGCCAGGCCTGGGTGAGCCCTGTGGGGCTTGGCCAGGGCCAAGTGCGGCCTTGCCCAGGACTGTCCCGGTGCCAACCTTATTAAGAGACAAGTCTCTCCTCTCTCTCTCTCTTATCCAAAACACCTTTCTTAATCTGGTCAAAGACCTAAGCAACAACTTATCACGCTATAGAAAAACCATCGAAAAATGGGGCAGAAAAGCAAAAACAAAAGTGGAAGATTCATCATATGGCGGTTTTATATCAGATTTTGGCGGGCTTTTTCAAATGTTGTTACTCAAAGGCTAGTTGATTTCAGAGGGAAGGTTGGATGTCAGATATTTCGATTTTTCAGGGGCCATTTTTAGAGAGGCGTTTTTTAGAGGGCAGAAAGGTCATTATTTAAGATCTAATGGTTTTTGTGGTATTTTTTTAGTTTTTTTTTCGAGACAATTTTCCAGAAGGATTTACTAACAAATCTGGTTGAGATAAGGCAAATGGCTGAATTTTCAAAGGAAAAAAGGATGTTTAGAAGGACAGAACAAGATTTATTTATTTATTCTTTGGCTGATTTTTCATATTGGGTTTCAGAGGGTCAATTTCAAAGGCTTTAGATCATAGTGGCTAGGGGAGAACTGTGGCTGGACAAGTGGTTGAGGGGGCTTTGGGATCTGAGAAGCTGAAAATCTAGACGAGGGCCGAGGGAAATCTGGGTTGCAGGGGCAAATGGATTCTCTCAGTAGTGGCTACATAACTCAAAAGATAGAAGGAAGTAGCAAGCAAGGTCCCTAGAATCCTCAACCTCCTTGGTATTTTAAGTTTTTACTTGTTCAAGATGAAAAGGTCCCTAGAATCTTCAACCTCCTTGGTGTTTTATTTTTTTACTTGTTGCAAGATGAAAGGAGGGGCATTAGAGCCGGATGGAAGAAAAAGGTAGACAACACAAAATGATCAACACTCAACAACGGATAAGTTTTGAGACCGGCCTTCCTCAACAGAAAATCGAAGCTCGAAGCATATAGAACCAAGACTGATTCAGTAGCCTCAGAAACGATAGACAAAATAAGAGAACATAGAACAGTAGCGGACATACAGTCACGTTTCAGAGATTTCACATTCATACGGTTTCACAGCAAGTTTAGGAGTTGAATAGGGACAAGATTGAGTAATAACAGAGTATAAGTCTCGATCACACAATACTGAAGACAACAAAGATGAATCTGACTCTAATGCTATGTAAAGAGGTTTAAGTTTCTCTTAAGAGATTCAATATCCATTGATAAATATGATTATACAAGTTTGTTTTATATAAACAAATACACATAAAAAAATAAAATAAATCGTGGACACCTAGAACATGCCCAGACTTACCATAAAAATACACGTTACTGCATCTACCTTTCTCATATAATAATTAAGGATATATAGAATATACACTTTCTTTAACATTACCACTGCATGAGGCTTTACATGATTCTTCATTTGTGTTTCTAAATGGTAGAAAATCTACTGTATGCATTCCATCTATCATATGTGCAAATGGATTTGGTGGTGAAATGATTTCAACCCCTCCTCCTAGCATTTTCACTACACTGCTCATACAAGGCCTCATTTCAGGCTTCTGCTGAACACACCAAAGAGCAACCTTAACCATTCTCTCTGCTCTTTCTCCATTATCTTCCTCAATCTCACAAATCTTTGCAATCTCATCTATCTCTTTTTTCTTAAACTTTTCCTGGACCCATTTGGGGAACCACTCTTGACTCTCGGGAAGATTGAATTCCAGATTTCTTCTCCTCCCCACAATCTCAAATAGTAACATCCCATAACTGTAGACATCACACTTATAAGTAACAGGGAATGGCATCCATAGCTCCGGCGCCGCGTAACCCGGGGTCCCCCTTCCCCTCCCCCCTGTCATGGTGACATGGGTTGCGTCCCTATTGCAAAGCTTCGCCAAACCGAAATCTGCGACTTTGGGGGACAAGTTTTGATCAAGCAATATATTGCCAGGTTTTATGTCATAGTGGATTATCCTTTGCTGGCACTCTTCGTGGAGGTACGCTATGCCCTTCGCTGTCCCCAGTGCGATCTCGTGAAGCTTATCAAATGGGATCCTTTCCTTGTTTCTGAACAGGAACCCATCGAGTGAGCCGTTCTCCATGAACTCGTAAACGAGAGCCTGCATGCTATTTTCGAAGCAAAAGCCGATGAGCCTCACCAAATTGAAATGGTGGATTCTTCCTATAGTGCTCACCTCTGCCATGAATTGCGCTTCGATTTGTTGGTCGGAGCTTCCCCTCAGAACCTTTACTGCTACTGTAGCACTGTTCGGGAATGAGCCCTTATAGACTGTACCGCAACCACCTGCACCGAGCATGTGGGCGAAGTCTTCTGTGGCGATGATGAGCTGTTCTGAGGAGAACCTCATCGGCTTGAGCTTCTCCAAGTTGGAAAGAAAGTCATCAATTTTGTTGAGCTGGTCAGCCAGATTATCAATGTTTTTCTTGTTTATGAAGCAGCGAATGCAGGAAAACACTACAAGGACGCCGAAGAACGCTGAAAGATGAAGGAACATAAAATATAAATCTGTCAGAAATTAAATCCGAGGTACCAGTGAAGTTAAACTAAAAGAGATGAGTACATTAGGTGAAAGAAGAACCTAATAAAAATCCTAAGATAAGCGAGAAACACATAGGGAACACAAGAGTATTTAGGGACTCGCCCGAGTTGACTCAGGCTCAGCTGAGTACCTTGTCCGAGCTGACAAGCAGTGTACAAACTCGGCAAACTAAAAAAGAAATTTACTGAAAATCTACTGTTTTTATTCTCTAGTGCAATCTTATCAAAAGTCTAATTTTTCGAACCCCTAAACAAATGTATTTGGGCTTTTGTAAAGTCCATTAATGGCTTCTTTCGATAATTAACTCCGAAAACAACTCAGCGTATTTGCATAAATCTCTCGCTCTCCCACTATCATAAATAAAAAGCAAAAGGAATTGAAATTTGAGGGATAGAAAAGAGCTTACTCGACAAGGCTATAAGCAATCCCGGACCCGATCCAGAATTATCACTGGTATTGGTCGAAGAGATGATGGCGGGTGTTGCCATAGAGACAGAGAATAGACTGGGAGTGATGTAGAGCGAGATACAGATAGATGTAGAATAGATTGAGAGAGATACAGAGAAGAAAATAGGCACTAGTTGAAAGATATAAGGTATAAAGCTCATTAGGTGAACTCGTTTTCTTGTTTTGGATTCGTCAGCCGGCCAGCATATTCTTAATCCTCCAACCTTTTACTTATTGTATCTAATTGTAAATAAAATGTGGGAGAAGGCTATATACGTATCCATTGTTGGAAGATAAAATGCCATACTAGAGAGAGAGGGGACATCCACTTCTACCATACTTATCAAGATCGGACTGAACTGAGTTGACTGGTTGGAATGTCGGCTAGTGTCTTGGACAGTGTGGTTCAAAATAAAAGTCAAATTGAAGTCGAAAACATGTCAAATCCAAATTTTGATTGATTTGGGCTGGTCTGTCGAGCTGGTTTTTTAACTGGCTCCACCATCTAAATGAAGAGGGCCACATTTTTAATATATTTCTGTCGAGCTGGTTTTTTTTAACTGGTTCCACCATCTAAATGAAGAGGGGCACATTTTTAATATATTTTGCATTTTTAAATTCATTCATCATCATCATCATAGTTTTTTTTTAACTATTTGGGGTTGACATTTTATATTTTTAAATTATTATATCTATTCTTATGTCTTTATTTTTTTTTCTATAATCCGGTCTAACCTGTTTGGCTAGTGGTTGAACAAATTTGATTGGACCAAATCCCTCATTGATTCGCTAACGAGTCTGAGCTTGACGAGCATACTACATAAAAGAGAGAGGGGAGACAGGGTTGGGACCTGGTTCCATTAGTACGCTACATGTAGTAAAGTGTTATTGTATCACATACAACATGCACCAACATTGGACGGTGGAGATGAATCTCTCTTACCCTATCAAGCTGACTATGTGATAGGAACTGCTCATTTCCAACGTTTGTTGGCAAGAAAAGTTTATTTAAATCTACTTTGATGTTAAGCAATATACTTACAATAAGGTGTATTGCCTTTTGATAAAAAAACCATGTGCATTTTTGTTTTGCTTGGGAGAAAGAGTTTTGTACTTATAGGTAGCACTAGAACTCAAAAAGTTATGTTGTGGCACCTATTCCGACCTCCTATCCTTTATACCATTCCCAAAGCTATACAGCTTTAACCATATTATGCGTTTGTATTTTGCCTCAAGGATTATATAAACCTGCAGTTATACACTCCCTTCAATAAAAAGCCTATTTAGGGGTATTTTTAGGAACTACTTGACCTATTGACCAACCTCCATAAAATATTAATATGCATTCTATGTGCACCTGAAAAATTTGATGTCTTTAGGTTGCATAGAGCGCATCCATTTTTTGATAAGTCCGATCTAAGTGTTTAGAAACTCATGCAAATGAGCTTCTTAGAAAGAGTTTTAGATCTAAACACATTCTCTATGATAAATATTCTTGATAAGGAGATACTGAGCAGCTACTTGAATAATATTTCTTTTAATGATTTCTTAATTACAAAGTTTTCTCTTACTAAGATCCAATATCATCGATTTCAAGGGATGATCACAAGTGTGAATATTGTGAGAGAAGATCTTTCTCTGTATTCAATAATAATTAAGAATGTACAAGACCCATATAAATATACGACTAATAACATTTTTGGATACATACCGATAATATACGACTAATAACATTTCTGGATACATACCAATAACAGTTATGGATAGATACCAACCATTACTGATAATTACTAACTAGACACCTATACACGTACGTTTTCATAATGGTGTGTATAGATATACACGATAATATGTATACACTAACACTCCCCCGTAAACTCAAGATGATTTGAAAGGAATCATTGATAGTTTAGAAACAAATTTTGAGAAAGGGTGTGGGGGATGAGACTTAGTAAAGAAGTTGGCGAGTTGAGTTGTGGTGGGTACATATGGTAAGGAAATTGTGCCTGCGAGATATTATTGTCGAACATAGTGGCAATCGACTTCAATATGTTTCGTGCGTTCATGGAACTCTAGATATTTAGAGATGTAGATGGCACTCTTGTTGTCATAATAAAATGGAGTAAGAGTTGAGATAGTGACACCCATGTCTTCAAGCAGCCAACGTAGTCAAACAATCTCGGTGGTAGTTTGGGCCCTAGCTCAGTATTCAGTTTCCGTAGTTGGTTGAGTAATTCGTTTTTGTTTCTTGCTTTTCCAAGAGATAAAAGAATCATCGAGAAAAATACAGAATTCTGTGATAGACTTTCGATCACTTGGATTTCTTGCAAAATCATAGTCTGTATAGGCCCAGAGCTCAAGTGACATATAAGATGAGAAGAATAAGGTTTGGTGACAAGAATCCCTAATATAATGAATGATGCGCAAAACGGCAGCGAGATGGGCAGAACGCGAGGCACTCAAAAACTGACTAACCACATGTACTACATAAGCAATATCGAGAGGTGAAATTGTTAGATATATCAGTTTCCCAACCAGTTGCCTATAAAAGGTCGGGTCAGGACAAGTTTCCCCATCAGTAGCCCAAATTTTGTCATTGACCTCAAGAGGGGTATCAACTTTCTTTGAATCATTCTGGAGTCAAGCTTGAGAAACGATCTCTGAAGCATATTTTAGTTGTGACAACAGTTAGCCACGAGAAGAATAGGCAACTCCGAGTCCAAGGAAATACTACAAGAAACCCAAATCTTTCATTTCAAATGTTCTACTGCGCTTCTGTTTGATTTTATGAATTGTGCCCATATCATTACCAGAGATAATCATATCATCCATGTATAGTAACAAGAGAACTTGTCCTGCAAAAGTTTCAGAAACAAAGAGTGCTGGGTCATGATGACTTTGTCGAAATCCAACTGAAATAACTGCATTACGAAACTTCTCAAACCAAACACGAGGTGCTTGTTTGAGTCCATAACAGGCCCATTGAAGTTTACGAATGCGGAGTTTATAATCCACAACACCAGGAGGTAACTTCATATATATTTTCGTATCAAATCACCATTGAGAAAAGCATTTTTGACATCTAATTGATAGAGAGGTCATTGTTGAATAGAGGCTACTGAGATTAGTATACGAACTGTAGTCATATGAGCTACAGGAGCAAAGGTTTCTGCAAAGGCAACACCATATCGCTGATTGTAGCCTTTTGCCCCGAGGTGGGCTTTGTATCATTCTAAACTGTCATCGGCGTTAGTTTTAATTTTATATACCCATCGACAACCGATAGCAGATTTTCCTTTTAGGAAAGTTTCAAGGTCCCAAGCATGCATACGCTCGAGAGTATTTAACTCATTAGCCATTTCTTGTTGTCACACATGTTGACTTGTAGCTTATTAGTAAGTTTGAGGGTCAGAAAAAGAATAAACAAGGCAATGAATGCTTGGTGCTGAGGTAAGAAGGTGTCATAGTTTGCAAGTCAGGCAGGTGGAACAGAGACACGGGTGCTTTGTCTAATCAGCAGGTGCAGGGTTCTAATTAGGACTGTCAGCATGAGTTGGTGAAGTTCTTTCCTGGATTTTAGAAAGAGGATCATTGGTGGAATGACCAAAGGAATGAGAGACAGAATCAAAGAAGGGATCTAAAAAGGAAAGGTGAGAGGGTGACAGAGTATTTATGGTATTTTCAAAGAATGGAATGTGTTAAAAAAACACCACATGTCGAGATACCCAAAGTGTTTTAGTCACAGGATCATAACATCTATATCCTTTTTGATGATCAAGGTAACTGATAAAACAACATTTGACCGTCTTGGGAGATAACTTATCTCTTGGAGATGGATGTAACAATACAAAGCAAGTGCAACCAAATACATGTAGGAGGGAATAATCGAGTGATTATTTAAACAATTTTTGGAAAAGTGTGGCACCAGATATAAAGAAGGATGACATGATGTTGATGAGAAAAATTGTTATACGCACAGCTTCTGTCCAAAAGTCTTTTGAGACAGATGTAGAAAAAAGAAGAGATCTGGTGGTTTCCAATATATGACAATTTTTACGCTCAACAACACCATTTTGTTCTGGTGTATAAGGACATGTTTTCTGGTGAAGCAACCCATTGATATATTCTCCGCTAGAATCTGAGCATAGAGCTTTGATTTTAGTGGAAAATTGAGTTTCTACATACGAATAAAACTGAGTGAAGATTTTAAAAAATTCAGTGTGATTATGCATAAAGAAAACCCGTGTATAACGAGTATGATCATCAATAAAGTTTACGAAATAACGTGACCCTCCTTTAGAAGGAATAGGTGCAGGACCCCACACATCAGTATGAACAAGATCGAACATGAAAGGTGAAACAGAAGTACTACGAGAAAAATGTAAAGCATGAGATTTAGCGAATTTGCAAGTTGCACAATGTTGGACATCAGTAAAAATTTTATTTTTAACAATACCAATCACATTGCAGGAAAATAAAAACTGTAAACGAGAACTAGATATATGACCAAGACGTTGATGCCATAGCAATGTGTCATTAACAGAAGCAACAACACAGACAGAAGAGGTTGGCAAATGCAGATAGTCCAGGCAGTATAAATTACCAACTTTACGCCCAGTCCCAATCAATTTCCCTGACTGTCGATCCTGTACATAGCAAGAAGATGGAGAAAAACAACATTACAATTAGAATGGGTAATCTAGCCAACATACAATAAATTCATGGCAAGGGAAGGAACATAATAAACATTAGAAACACCTAATTTATTAGATGGGTCAGAGGTGAGAGATATAGAATCCACTTTTGACACTTTCATAGTGGCTCCATCAGCAGTATAGATAGTATCAGAAAAATACTTACAATCAACTAGAATTGACTCATTGAAGGTCATATAATTAGAAGCTCCTGAGTTGAGCAGCCAAGAAGTAGAAACAGACTTACTTGAAGAAGAGGTAGTGGGCTCACAGGCGAGGTGTGACTGAGAAAGCATAGACTGCACTTGTTCCAGTGTAAATGTCACAGTTGGTGAAGCAAGAGTAGGACTGGGGGATCCAGTTTGAATTGGTGGGTACTTGATCAATGGTGGACGTGGATTAGCAACAATAGCGAATATGAGTTTCTTCTTCTTTGGACAGTTGTACTTGAAGTGTCCCAATTCTTTACAATTTACATCTGAGAGATGTCATAGTCTTGAGAGGGACATAATATGAATTGTGTTGATTTTGTTTAGGCACATTTGATCTTTGAGGTTGGGTTGCCGCAAACACTGTCTCCTTTAAATATTAAATTAAGAGACTTATTTTTTGTTTCTTCTGCAATAAGCTCAGAAAGAGTTTGATTCAGAGTGGGGAGAGTACTTCTATGGATCAGGCCATTTCTAACACTCTCAAACTCTGGACGGAGTGCCATTAAAAATTTAATAACTTGATATTCCTCTCGACATTTGGCAATTATTTCTGCACTAGGACCATCTTCAATCGCAGGTTCCATAATGCTAGAGGATCTCAATGTGTCTTCATCATGGAAGAGTAAAAATCTTGAATTGACTGCAAATCTTGAATTGACTGCTCTCCTTATCTGAGGGAGCAAAGTTCCTACACTAACTGGTACTTTCATGCCCAGTTAGTCTGATTATAGATCTCCTCAAGAAATTTTCATGCTTTTCGAGCAGTTTTGAAAGTGATGAGATTGATCCCGATATTACTTTTAGAGGATCCCATTAACCATGCTATAATTCGAGCATTATTTATACCCCATTCTTTTATTTTTCCTGGCTTATCAGGTTTCCGTTGGGTCTCATCTATGAATCCGATGAGGTCTTTTCCATGAATGACATTTTTCATGAATGACATTTTGCATAAATGAGGCCCAAAAAGTGTAGTTGGTGCCATTGAGTTTAATGGGTACAAATTAGAAAGACTCGAATTTTTCCAGTGGAAGGGAACTAAAATAAGATAGATCTTAGAGAAAGCGAGAAGAAAGTATGGTCCTCGACACAACCCTAAAAGATTTAAACTTTTTTTTTTTTATTTGTTTTATTGGGTCGAACAAGAAACAATATTAATCACCAAAGTTGCAACTTCAAAATAACCAAAGTGGACCATCAAAGAAAACTAGTATGCAGAGATAAAACAAATTTGCGGAGGAAACAAATATAGAGAAAGCCACAGAAGAATGGTGGGAAAACCTGATGCACAAATCGTAGAGGCACAAACCTGATGCACAAATCGAGAGATCGGTAGAGGGAGAAGAGGTCAGAGAGAGAGAGAGAGAGAGAAAGAGAGAAAAAACATGGATGTCAGATCTCAGATCCTAATCCACTCTTTATTGTGAATAGGACATCAATACAAATCCCCCGAGAGAGAAAGATACCGTATCACATATCAGAGAAACGAAAAGGCCCGAACAAGATTGCAGAAAGGCCTGAACAAGATTGATCACAGAGGGCCAAACACGATCGCAAAGAACGGCTCTGATACCTATTCAATAATAATTAAAAATGTTATAAATATACAGTTAATAACACTTCTTAATAGATACCAATAACATAGGTTTTCATAATGATGTGTATTGATATACACGATAATATATATACACTAACAAATACATCTTCTCAAATTTTGTATGAAGCATTCAAATCACGCGACAAGAGATTAAACATTGAAGAAGACAACAATCATTTTTATGAAAAATGCATTAAACAACCACCTTTGTTTCTTGTTAAGTAAAAATCAGATTATAAAATACAATATTTGCATATGCATCGCTATAATGTGCTATTAAAAAAAATACGAATATTGCAAAATGCTCTGAGGCAATTTTTTCCATATATATTTAAAGTAAAACTATTAACTTTGGCTAGTAGGTTGGCCCTATTGTAGGGTTTCAAATTTGACGGTTTAGATTTCTCAACCTAAAAACTAAAGATCATGCGGTGTTGGTGAAAGATGATTGTGTAGCCTCCAGATTTGCTTAACCTCCCTTTACGCAACTACCCTATTGTAGGGTTGCACAATAGTGGGATGTAATTTTTTTCTATCTTTTATTAATGAAAAATGGGTAGAGGGCCTTCTCCCTCACTGATTTACCTAAAAGAAAAAAGAAAAAAGAAAAAAGGTCGGCCCTGATGGTCTGACACCCAAGATAAAGAGACTTAGACTCCTAATTTTGACAAGCAAGTTAGGGCCCAAAACCCAGGCCCCATGGCCGGACTAGCCACAACTTTGTGGATTGGGAAAGAGAAAGAGAGAAGTTTGCGGGTTAGGAAAGAGAGGTTAGGTTTTTTGTGGGTGAGAACGATCTTGTAAAGAGATTGCATGGAATAGACAATTTATCTTTTGTATATTGAGGTCACAATTGTTCCCTCTCATCAGATGTCAAATTGGATGGTTAGGGGTGAGTAATGAAGTTCAAAATTTTTTTTTATAACCTTTTGTATCTATTCAATGATACTCTTACAGCCACTCATTTTGAAATTTAAAAAATAAGAATGATTGTGACTTCGATGTACAAAAGATAAATAATATCTTTGTAGGTGATCCTTATTACAAAATATATATGTAAAGGCATTATATCAATCATATATATTATATGCCATGCTACTAATGAACAAGAGCTTCAATTATAAGTTTAAGTCCAAATCTCATCTAACTTATTTTTAAAGTTTTATGTGCTTTGTAATATAGCATAAAGAAATCCACAATAATGGGCCTGGCCTAGCCCACCCGGCCATCCTCAGGTCTAGCCCCTGGCTTGGCTTGGCCAAGGACTTGCCCCATTGCTATAGGCCTATTAAATTATCTCACATTGGTGTTTAATATTAATATATTCTTAAACCTATTTCAAGAAAAAAAGAACCAAAATGTGAAAGGCACATCGAGATTTTGGGGAACAAAGAATATGTTTTTGCAATGAAGCCCTCCACGAATAAATTTTACTTGCTTTTAGCCTTTACAAGAACTTGTTCAAATTACTATATGGCAACATGACTTTGGTAATAAAATATTCAATTCAATTAAATATTGATAAATTTATTTATTTTATTCCTTTATAGATATATATCAACAAATAATACTTAAAAATATTTTTTCGTGGTTGTATTTAATAGCCATTAAATTTTTATGCAAATTTGGATCCTCATTTTACATGTTTTCTACTGAGCCTATAAGTGCTTAGAGAAGGTGGTTGCAAGAGAGAGGAGGAAGAGGTCCACAGTTGAGATACATAGAAAGAGAATGACAATTTTCTCAGGATTAAGATAACAGGGTCATTAAAAAAAGAAAGAAGAAGGGTAAATTCGGCAATTATATCATGGAAGGTATGGAGGGGTTAAGCTTTTTTTCAGTTTTAACTTGGGTGGAACCATGTGATCTTTATTGAACTAGGGTGTTATTAGGGGTTATAACTTTAGAGAGGAGGATTTGTCTTTTTTTTTTTCTCTTTTTTTTCTCTCTCTCTATATATATATATATATATATATATATATATATATATATATATAGAAAACGCTACACAATGCCTATAGGTGAAAATGAACAGTGATTTCGCCTACCTCTATCACCGTCCAAAGTTTATCGCGCGGTTACAATTGTCAGTAGTATTTCATTTTTCATCTTTTTTATACAAATTGGAATGACTTGAAATTTAGAACATATATTCATAAAAAATAGGGGAATCTTCGAAAACCATAAAAAAAATATTTAACATGAAAACAATTGATCAAAATACCCTTGAAAAGTTTTGGGGTTATTTTGATCAATTTTTTTTTTCGGATAATATTTTTTATATTTTTATTAGATGCGCCTCAATAAGATGTACATACTTCCCAAATTTCACGCCATTCCGATTTGTAAAAAAAATTGAAAAAAATAAAACACTACTGAACAATCGTGACCGCACAATAAAATTGGGAAGACTTTATATATATATATATATATATATATCATCTTCAAAGTCTTTTTCCCTATTTGTATATATGTAGGTATATAATACCATTAAGAAATTCTAAATATTTAAACAAAATTTCTTTTTCCTTTTATCTGTACACGAACCTGACCCACCAATAAATTTAGGGTCCAATTGGATATAGTTTGACCCGACCCATTAAAAACCCTACCTAGTACCCGTGTCCTTCGTTTAAAAGGCTGATAAATTTTTTGATGAAATCCTTTCTTATGTCATGATAGGGAAAAATATGGTATCTTTATTTATCTTCAAGAAAAAAAGATGGCATATGTATTTCACGATGCTCCTGGTTTTTTGATAGAAAACAATGCCCCTGGTTAACCCAATGAATTTAAGTTGAAAAAGAAGACGCCAATGTATCTCACAAAGAATCAAACCTGTGGATGTAGCAAAAACAAGAAGTTCTAATAGAAAGAAAGACCAAGGGCTTGTTTTATTTTTGGGTAGGTCTGGTTCAATAAAATCTGAAAATTGGACATTATACAAAACCAGTTAAGAATTAATCCCCTAGCAAAGAGCACATCAAGAAGCAATCACAATTTCAAGCCCCTTCATTGTGGGGGTGGCCATTGGGGGTGTGTTACCTGTGTAGAGTCCCAAATATCTCTGAAGAGACTTAGAATCCATTGATAAAAATGAATATACAAGCTTGTCTTATATACATAGATATAAATAACAAAAATAGAAACAAATCACATACACCTATAATATACACAGACTTACCATCAAATATAGCATACTGCACTCATCCTTCCCATACATACTAACTATAATATACACTTTCCATAATTAAAGATATATATAGAATGCACACTTTCTTTAAGATTACCAACATATGAGCCTTTGTATGATTCTTCAGTTGTGTTTCTAAGTTGTAGAAAATCTACAGCATGCATTCCGCGACCATTAATGTGCAAATGGATTTGGTGGTGGCTTGATTTGAACCCCGCCTCCTAGCATTTTCACTACACTGCTCATAGAAGGCCTCATTTCAGGCCTATGCTGAACACACCTAAGAGCAACCTTAACCATTCTCTCTACTTTCTCTCCATTATCTTCCTCAAATCTCACAAATCTTCACAATCTCATCTATATCCTTTTTCTCAAACTTTTCCTGGACCCATTCACAAATCTTCACAATCTCATCTATCTCCTTTTCCTCAAACTTTTCCTGGACCCATTTGAGGAACTTCTCTTGGCTCTCAAGATTCAATTCCAGATTTCTTCTCCTCCCCACAATCTCAAACAGTAACATCCCATAACTGTAGACATCACACTTATGAGTAACAGGGAATGGCATCCATCGCTCGGGTGCCGCGTAGTCCGGGGTCCCCCTTCCCCTCCCCTCCCCGTTGTCATGGTGACATCGGTTACATCCATATTGCAAAGCTTCGCCAAACCAAAATCTGCGACTTTGGGGGACAAGTTTTCATCGAGCAATATATTTCTTGGTTTTATGTCATAGTGGACCATCCTTTGCTGGGATTCTTCGTGGAGGTACCCTATACCCTTCGCTGTCCCCAGTGCGATCTCGTGAAGCATATCAAACGAGATCCTTTCGGTGTTTCTGAACAATAACCCATCTAGTGACCCCTTCTCCATGAACTCGTACTCGAGAGCCCTCATGCTATTTTCGAATCAAAAGCCGATAAGCCTCACCAAATTGACATGGTGGATTCTTCCTATAGTGCCCAAATCTGCCATGAACTGCACTTCGATTTGTTGGTTGGAGCTTCCCTTCAGAACCTTTACTGCTACTTTAGCACCGCTTGGGAATATGCCCTATAGACTGCACCGCAACCACCTGCACCAAGCATGTGGCCGAAGTTCTTTTTCGCGGTGATGAGCTGTTCTGAGGAGAACCTCATCGGCTTGAGCTTCTCCATGTTGCAGTCACGCACATTATCAGTGTCTTTCTTGTTTTTGAGCCGGTAAGTGCAACAGTGAATCATTAAAAGCACTACGAATATCGCTGAAAGATGAAGGAACATAAAATGAAACTCTGGCGAAATTAAATCCAAGGTATCAGTCAAATTGAACTAAAAGAGAGGAGTGCATAGGTGAAAAAACCTATTAAAAATCCTAAGATAAGCAAGAAAGACATAGGGAAAACAAGAGTGTTTAGGGACTCGCCTCAGGCTTGGCTGAGTAACTCCGTACTTAGCATCTTCCCGAGCTGAAAAGTAGTGTACAAAATCGGTAAATTTTAAAAATAAAAAATTTATAAAATTATATTTCTTTAGTAAATCAATGTATAAATATTTTCCTAGACTATTGTGACCATTGATTTATGCACTTTTTTTTTTTTTGATCATTTGCTCTATGTTTTATACTTTTCCCCTCTCTTGGAATTTTCTAAATTATTTGTGGTTATGGGTGACTTTTTTTATAAGTTTTTACAATTTTTAAACCTTTGGTGCTCTTTACTGTCTAACCTGCTTTTTACATTTTCTTTTTATACATTTTTTTTCTTCTAATTTGTAGCATTTTTAGGAATGTATACTACTCAAGGCCAGTAACTCGGCTTCGGCATGGGCTGAGTCTGAGGCCCAAGCCAAGTTTCATAGGAGGAAAGATCATTATAATATAAAATCTAAGGAAGTGTCAGAAATAATTTTAATAGTAAAAAAATTTGAAATTAAAGAAATTTACATATGGATCATACAAATATATGGTACTACCCCATGGTCTTCATTTGAGGCCATATTACGTTGAAAACTTACTTTTTCTGTTCTCTTAGTAGTCCAATTTTACCCGTGTTCGAAAATCTAACGTTTTCCAACCCGCCCTAAAAACGAAAAAGCTGTTGTATTTGGGCATTTGTAAAGTCCATTAATGGCTTCTTTCGAAATTCACTCCGAAAATATCTAAACAGCGTTTTTGCTTAAATCTCTCACTCTCCCACACCCATAAAAATAAAAGCAAGAAGAATTGAAATTTGAGGGATATGAAAGAGCTCACCACTCCCTCAATCCATCCGAAATTACCAGAGGAGCCATCACTGCCACTGCCATTGGAATCCATCAGAAGGATAATGGATGATGGCATAGAGAGAGAGAGAGAGGGACAATAGATTGGGAGTTATAGAGAGAGAGAAAAAGATTGGCAATAGGTTGGGACATGAGAGAGATAAAATAGGCACTAGGTTGAAAGACATAAGGTGTAACGTTTACCTTGTTTTCACATTTTGGATTCTTCACCTTGTTTTCGTACTTAGGATTCTTCACCCGGTCAGCATATTCATAATCCTCCAACCTTTTGATTCATTGAATGTAATTGTATATAAAATGTGGGACAAGACTATAAACGTATGATTGTAAGGAGATAAAATGCCCATGCTAGAGAGAGAGAGGGTGGGCATATCCAGTTCGACCATAGTTACCAAGACCGGCTGAATCGGTAGTTCAATTGGTTGGAATGTCGATTCGTGCCTTGAATGGTCTAGTTTAAAGTAAAAACTTGATTCGGGTAAAAAATAAATCAAAATCAATGTTTGACAGTCTGTCTAGCTGGGTTTTTATCTGATTCGACCATCTAAATGAAGAGGGGCAAAAAGTTTTAATATATTTTATGTTTTTAAATTTATAATCATCATCATCATCATCATAGTTTTTTCCCAATTATTTGGGGTAAGCATGTTATGTTTTTTAAATTACTATATCTATTCTTTGTTCATTTTTTCTATAATAGTTTTTTCCCAATTATTTGGGGTCAACATGTTATGTTTTTTGAATTACGATATCTATTCTTTGTTCATTTTTTCTATAATCCAGTCTAACTCATATGGCTAGTGATTGGACCAATTTGGCTGGACCATGTAATCAACACCAATGGGAAAAGACATGCCCCTATCCGTTTTTTCAATAGATTGAGGAGTTATATTTTGAAAATGTTAATTGAGGGTGCCAACAATAAAATGGATACTACGATGTGTTAAGTGGGTGTGGGGATGCTACCATCACGACCGTTGCCCCTTTTATAGAACTACTCGACCAATTAACCAACCTCCATACAATATTAATATGCTCTCTATGTTCACCTAAAAAAATGACGTCTTTAGGTTGCACAGAGGACATTCGTTTTTTTGGACAGTTAGATCTAAATGTTTAAATGCTCTTTCAAATGTGCTGCTCAGGAGGAGATTTCGATCTAATTACATTCCAAAGGTATGTGAATACATCTTCTCTAACGCAATTTTTTATATATATATATATATATATATATATATATATATATATATATATATATTGTAAAACTATTAACTTTGGCTAGCAGGTCGGCCCTGACGGTCTGACCCAAGATAAAGAAACCTAGACTCCTAATTGTGGCCAATGGGCGGGCCTGAAACCCAGACCCCATAGCCGCACCAACCACCGCTTTGTGAATTGGGAAAGAGAGAGAGAGAGCTAGGTTTGTGGCTTAGAAAAGATAGGTCAAGTTTTATGTCGCTTAAGAAAGAGAGGTTAAGTTTTATGTAGGTCAGAACGTTATTGTAAAGGGATTGTCTACAAATAAACAATTTATCTTTTGTACATAAAGGTCACAATCATTCTCGTTCATTAGATGTCAAATTGGATAGCTTGGGATGAGTCACAAAGTCAAAAAAATTTATTCTTTTAACTTTGTGTCTATTCAATGACTCTCTTATAGCAACTCATTCTGAAATTTAAGAGATAAGAATGATTGTGACATATATGTACAAAATATAAATGGTCTCTTTGTAGACAATCTGTATGATGAAACATCTAATTAAAGAAATTATATCAATCATATATTTTATATGCCATCTAATAATGGATAGGGGCTTCAATTATAACTTAAGTCCAAATCTCATCTAACTTACTTTTAAAGTTTTTGGTTCTTTCTAGTAGAGCATAAAGCAATCCACAGTGATGGGCCTGGCCTAGACCACCTGGCCATCCTCAGGTCTAGCCCCTGGCTTGGCTTGGGCCAGGCCCTGCCTTATTGTTAGGCCTATTAAGTTGTATCACCTCGGTATTAATATATTCTTAACCCTATTTCAAGAAAATAAGAGAGAAAATGTGAAAGACACAATTGAGACAGTGGGGAACAAAGAATGTGTTTTTGCAAAGAAGCCGTCCAGTAATAAATTTTACTTGCTTTTAAATTTGGTTCTGCAGCATTTGCTAGACTTGTTCAAAATTACAATATGGCAACATGCTTCGGTAACTAAATATCTAATTCAATTAAATAGTAACTTTTTATGTGAATTTGGATACTCAATTTATATTTTGTCTATCTGTGCAAATGAATTAAATATCTCTCTCTCATGCACACAAACACACATACCTATTCACTGATTATGCGTCGTTGAAAATGTTTTTACAAGGTTGAGTATATTTCAATTAATTAGTATCTAATACCACGTGCGACGCACATGCATATTACTAATATTCTAAAATGTTACATAATAGTCCCCACCCTTTTTTTTTTTTTTTTTTGGGTAATTCAGTGGAGTCCCCACCCTTTATAACCATGATTTCTGTTTTTTGATCTTTGGTTAACACTATGATCTTATGTACAATTTCCCTTATTTTTGGGAAAATAAATTGTGTACACTTTCCATTGAAAAGCAACTCATAAATAAATTGATTGCCCTTTATGACCATGATTTCTGTTTTTTCAACTACAGGTAATCCTAAGAAAATTATTTGGAACCTTATGTACAAGTTCCACAGAGAAGCAACTCATACATTTTGAGTGAAAGAGAGCTGTATACTACGTTGCAAGCAGAGATGCAATTAATCTTGGATCCATGGAAGATTTATGTGCTGCCACAATTAGATTACTGCAAATTAGCTAGAAATGTTGCATTCCCAATACATAGCCGAAATCCTAATGATTTCATGTCGAAGCAATGGAAATTTCAAACCTCCTCATTGTGGGGGTGGTCATTGGAGCTGTGGTGGCACCAGTATATGACTCTGTGTATGTTTCTTCAGTTGTATATCTGAATTGTTGCATATCCACAGCAGGCAAACCAGCAACCAAATGTGCAAATGGATTTGGTGGTGAAATGATCTCAACCCCTTCTTCTAGCATCCTCACAACACTGCTCATACAAGGCCTAAGCTCTGGTCTATACTGAACACACCAAAGAGCAACCATAATCATTCTCTCTGTCTTTCCCCTGTTTTCTTCCTCAATCACACATTTGATCATCATCTCTTCCAATTCACCTTTCTCAAACTTTTCCCAGACCCATCTGGGGAACCAATGTTGGCTCTCTGAAAGACTTGCCTGCAAATTCCTTCTCCTCCCCACAATCTCGAATAGTAACATCCCGTAACTGTAAACGTCGCACTTTTGGGTTATGGGAAACGGCATCCATAGTTCCGGCGCTGCATAGCCTGGAGTCCCCCGCCCGCCTGTCATGGTAACATGGGTGGCATCTCTATTGCAGAGCTTTGCAAGCCCGAAATCAGCAACTTTTGGTGAGAAGTTGCGGTCGAGCAATATGTTGCCGGGCTTTATATCATAGTGAATTATCATTTGCTGGCATTCTTCATGCAAGTATGCTATGGCCTTCGCCGTTCCCACTGCAATCTCGCGGAGTTTCTCAAACCCAAGCTTTTCTTTGTTTCCGAACAGAAACCCATCCAAGGAGCCCTTTTCCATGTACTCATAGACCAGCGCGCTCATGCATATATCGAAGCAAAAGCCGATGAGCCGGACCAAGTTGACATGGTGGGTTCTTCCTATGGTGCTCACTTCTGCCATGAATTGGGCCTCGATGCATTGGACCGATGTTCCCCTGAGGACTTTTACTGCTACATTAACACCATTAGGGAACGTACCTTTATAGACTGTGCCGAAACCGCCTGCTCCGAGCAAGTGACTGTAGTTTCCAGTGCAAGAGCTAAGTTGTTGGGGGGAGAATCTTATCGGCTTGAGCTTCTCCATGTCTCCGAGGAACTTGTCGATCTTGCCGGGCTTGAACTGCGAGTCCGAAATTGCATTGTTACCGTCTGAACATCTTCTACGGCAGCAACAGTAGAAGACGCATCCAAGTTTGAGGAAGAACACCACTGGAGATGCAAAATTGTGAGTGGTGATCACTTCATATGCTAGGAAAGCATGTCATGATCCAATGGATTAGGAAAATAAATTATAGAATGTCAGGTAATGAGGATCCCTTCGAATGGCTGGGTAGGAGAAAAAAAATGTGAGAATGGGACTACGGAAATACCATAATCCGTAGGCTCAGTCTCTTGATGGATGGTTAAGCAGACGATGTGGAAGAGCGAGATGCATGTCCATGCGGTTCGGTACTTCAATGGATGGTGATGATCTTCCTTGCATCTCCGAGTGGTGCTCAAGGATGAACACCACCGAGAGATGCTAAGTTGTAAACCAGGAGAAATGTATAGTCTAGCATACTATATACTTAATCAATTGACACGGAGGGTCATCACCATTTCATGAAGTGTTTGATGGTGATACAGAGAAAGTGGAAGAGGGGACCAGTGGTCACTCTCTCTCTCCCTTCATGATCCCTCATCGTTCCAATGGAAACCTAGACCGAGAATAGAAACCTACACCGGTAGCTGAGGCTCAAGGGGCCCAAGAATACTAGGGCCAAGGCCCCATGAAAATTCTCTAAAAGCTTATAAAACGAAAAAGTCAGTGCAATCTGAGAGAGAGAAAGATAGAGCTTACAAATAGAGATGGCTGCTGCTATTCCGGCTGTTTGGTCTGAGCCGCTCTTTTGGGGGGAGTAATTCTGATAAGAATAGCTTGGCCTTGATGTGTTAATAGTTATGGTTGGTGGAAGGTAAGGAAGGTAGAATGGAGGTGGGGGAGCTCGAGCCATAGCCACTGCTAGAAAGAGAGATGCTTCTCTGTGTGTGTGTGAGGGAGAGAGTGTGTACAGAGAGAGAGATGCTTCTACTGTGTGTGTGTGAGAGATGCCACTGAGAGAGAGAGAGAGAGAGGAAAAGAAGGGGTAGATAGATAGGTTTAGATATTAATGGAGCTTAAGGTTGAAGAGGGCAGGTCCTTTCCAATGGAGTTAATGGGGCCAAGGTTTTGGAATGGTTTGAAATAAAAAGAAAACTTCAACGGTGTTTTCAATTGCTTGGCCGGCCAGGACATGAATATTCCCGTTTAGCTAACTCATTCCAAACTGGAAACGGTTAAGATTACGGCCGCGGTGTTTTGCAAGCCATACCCGTATCTCGCCTAAAACTTGGTGTTGGAACTATGAAGGTGATCATCTCAATCTTGACAATCTTGAGTCTTCAAAAATAATTTTTATAATAGATTATCTGAAATATTTATTTTTAAACATTTACAAATGAAAAAAAAGTGTATATAAGGTTGCAACCTTACAATGTAGAATTAAAAGATGCACCTCAAAAATTCATTAAAAAATATTATTAATGTTGGAAAACTCTCTAATTGATCCTCTCAACATCGAGATGTATGAATATATATATATATATATTGAGTCTTAGAAATAATGCATCTTGCAACACATTATCAAGAGTGTCCATTTTCAAGTTTCCATATCTATATAGATCTACTCGATTTTAATCATTTTTAGAGTTTAAAATTTTATAATTAGAAAGAAAAATATAATTTGAGATAATCTTAAGAATTTTTTACACCAAAATTATATGCTATGATAAAATTTAGAAGTACACCTTCCTTGGATTGCATAAGATTGTAACCTTATAGAAACTACACCATTTACAAATTTGTCAAACACACGCATTATTGGAGCTTCAAGTTTCATAATTAGTGATAGAAAAATATTTTTAATAGGGGTGGCAATGCGCCAAGTGGCCTTGTCTGCCAGGCCATCCAACCTAACAACATAGTTCATGGGTCACAAAATGTAATGCATGGGCAACAAAGTGTGGCTCAAGGGCCGCACAATCAAAGCTTGAAAGCTTGGCCGGGCTTGGGCCAAGTCCATGACAGTGCCAGCCCGATTTGGCCCGACCAGCCCTTTTTTCCTTTGATTTTCTTTTATTCGATTTGGCACGACCTGGCTCAACCCGGGTTGATAGGGCCAAGGCCGAGCCAGCCCTAGGTGGTCCTATGGGGACTAAAGCAAGGCTTGAGACAGAAGTGGCCTGGTCCAAGCCCGACTTGTTGCCGGCCCTAGTTTTGAAGTCATAAGAGTAGTTTCCAGTTGTGGTGATGCATTTTTTCGTCGGTGTTTTGGAGTACAGCTTTAGCTTTGTACTTGTCTGTCCTCTATATAAGGGCTTATCGTAAAGCCACCCATTAAAAATTGCATGAGGTTTTTATGAGGCGTGAAAACAAATTAAACCCTCACTCCTTAATTCTTTTTTATAACATAAATTTTCATGATGGTTCTAAAATCAATTTTCAACACCAACAATGAAATTTGAAATTCAAAAAATAGTACAGATCTTGTGGATCTCTCGACATTTATTTTTAAGGTGAAATAGACGATCTAGATAATTTATTATAATATAAACTATTTTTAGAGCTTCAAATCTTATTTTTTTTTACAATCATAATGTTCAAGACAAGATGATTGATGCAAAAGTTTTATGAATTATAATAAATTATGCGGTGCGGCTTTACTTGTTTTGATAGCACTGCAACACTATCAGACCATTCACCTTTAAAAATTATTTTGCCAAGAGGAATGACGAAAGAAAACATAGATTATTGCTCATATCTTCTTTGGATTTGCCAATGTAATCATAAAGTACAAAATAGAGGACTTGTCGTGATATAGTGAAGAGCTAGGAAGGGTGTTTTGTTGACTTATAAGATATTAACGCGTTAATCTCTCTTTAATTAAGCAAAATTTACCTATCAAATAAACTAAAAAAGATAGATATTAAAGGATGCTTGCATCATCTTCATCACCTGGATAAGTTATTTTACACATGGGAGATGTGACATAGGTTAAGAAAACTATGCCTTTGCCTAGTTTTTCAACCGAATCAGAGAATAAGACCCAAAAGGGATTACTAAATTATAAAGAATGAATTTGATTATTATTTTAGAACATAAGAAAGTTCATGGTAATTTCCATTGTAATATTAAAAATAAAATTTCTATTGTATAATATTAAAAAGACACGGTGTCTATGCTTCCGCATAGTCATAGGTAGAATGTCCCCCCCTCTTATAAACCATTTTTTAAATGGATCTTGGTTTTAGTTTTCAATATATAATATCTAACATCATGATTATTATCATTCGACTTTTATCCTAATTGTTTAGAATCGGCTACATGAATCATATTGTGCCATTATGCTCTATCAAGGTTCATGCTCTCAGTCTTGCCATAAGTCACTATATCTCTTCTGACTACTTCCATCCAAAGTCCTTGAGGACCTACCCATTACCTTTTTAGAGCCTTCCACTTGAATCAATTTACCACTCTTAATCGGTTTTGTATTAAATCTACGTTGCACATGACCAGCCCATCTCACTCTATTTGATATTCCTTGGACTAGTCTATCCATGTCATCCTAGAATTTTCTGTTAATTTTATCATCTACACCTACTTGTGACACATAAGCACTAATTGTATTAATTATCTCATCACCTAACTCCAGTTTAATTAATAAAAGCCTATCAACTACTCTCTTGATATCGACTACTTTGTCTTTAAATCTTTGTCCACTATTATATCTTGGGTCGATAATCCAGGAAAATTGAGTGATTGAAGAAGACGTCGCACATAAACCTAGAGCTAGGTGGGCGAAGTGGAGATGTGCGATTAGAATGTATGTGATCACCCCGTACTAATAAAGTTGAAAGGTATATTCTATAGGACAGCTATGAGACTAGCTTTACTTTATGAGGCAGAATGTTTGGCGGACAAAAACAATATACCAATAAAATGAGTGTAGCAGAGATGAAGATGTTGATATAGATGAATGACAAGACAAGAAGGGATAGAATCCGTAATGAATCCATTTGGGAAAGATTAGGTGTGACACCAATAGGTGATAAGACGACAGTAGACTTAAGTGGGCTAGCCATGTATGGCGTTCACCCAGTTCATGTTGTGTGCAGAAGCTCTAAACCCGATGGGTTAATATTTGACAAATAAAGTATGACAAATAAATCATGTAACACATACAACAAAAACACAAAGATTTACCTTGTTCACCTCAAAAGGGTTATATCCACGGGCCTAGTAAACAGAAATCCATTATACCAAGAAAAATTATATCAAAGATTTTGAAACATAGAGTTACCTCTCGAACCTCGACATAAAGCTCAAGTCGAGTAAACCATTTCAAACCTGCTCTCTAAATGGCACCACTGTTGATCTCTCATCTCTATTCCATAACTAGACCACTGTCTAGGAAGAGAACCTTGAGAGCAAACAAGATTTTCTTTCATTAAAAGAGAAAACCATCCAAAATCTCGATGGGAACCGCTTCTCTACAAGAAACAAATCTTTTAATCTTCAGAGTCTACAAATGGGCATCATTATAATATTTCTCTCCATAAGAAACTCTCTTCTCGCTAAGAGAAAATCTTGCATCTTGTGCACAATAGGCCCTACTCCCTTCTTTCTCTAGAGGAAACCATCATTCCCATATGGTGACCCAAATAGGATACACAAATTATCTGCACTTTCATCTCATATATATAAGATTTGTTACATATATCTCAAGAACTAAGAGATATATTTCAAAGTCCTAATCTTTTTGGATTTCTATTTTCTTTAGGAAACTTATCAATATCAATCTCAATCCCCTATAATATGAGATTTTCTTCTGTGGGTGATTTTGAATAATTACCATAACCAACAATCTCCACTTTGATATCAAAATCACATGTTCATCAACATCCATTGGGTAGCTTTATGGATTCTTCTTCTTTTGCCAAATAAATTCCTTTATCGTTCTTGCTGAAAAATAGTATTTGCCATTATATTTCCCCACCTCAAATAAAACGCTCTCTTATTTTGCCATGTGATTTTCTTCAACTGAATGCACAAACACTAGCCTTGTATTGAATCGTGTGGCTTTAATACCACTTGTTGTACATGGAAGCTCTAAACCTGATGGATTAATATTTTCTAAATAAAGTATGAGAAATAAAGCATGACGCACATATAACAAGAACATACAAAGATTTACATGGTTCACCTCAAAATGGTTACATCCATGGGTATGACAAACAGAAATCCACTATCCCAATTATAGTTACATCAAAGATTTTGGGACAGAAAATTATATCTATAACCCTCGACAAAACACAGTCACGTAAACCTTTTTAGACTCAGTCTACTGATCGGCATAACCCCGTTGATCTCTCATATCTATTCTACAACAAAACCACTGTCCAGGAAGATATCATCTCCATTCCATTGCTAAACTACAGTCTAGCAGGAGAACCTTGAGAGCAATTGAGATTCTTTCTTTGTAAAATGGGAAATCACTCAAAATCTGAATGGGAACTACTTCTCTACAATAAACAAGCATCTTAATCTTCAAGTCTACTAGTGGCATCATTACAATGTTTCTTTCTATATGAAGCTCTCTTCTCTCTAAGAGGAAACCTTGCATCTTATGCACAGGAGGCCCTGCCCCTCTCTCTCTCTAGACGTAATCACCATTCTCATATTTTGACCCAAATAGGGTACAAAAATTCTCTACGCTTTCATTCCATATATATAAATTAGGAGTCTATAAAAAATATGAAACTTCATATAGATCTTACATATATATCAAAACCAGGAGATATATCCAAGGGTTCTAATATTTTTGGATTTCTATTTCCTTTAGGAAATTTATCAATATAAATTTCAATCCCACATAATATGAAAATATCTCAATCGCACATAATATAGGATTTTCTAATGTGAGTGATTGTGGATAGCACCAAATCCAACAGTACAACACCTATTAATTGGTGCGAATTAGTTCAAGTGGAAGGATTGAAAAGAGCAAGGGATACGCCCAAAACGACATGATTGGAAGTAGACCGAAAAGATATGGGGACTTATGCCTCACTAAGGTTATGGGCTCAAATAGAGCAAAATGACGGACCAGGATTCATGTAACCGACCCCAATTAATAAGGTAAAAGGTTATGATGATGATGATTTCTATTATTATCATTTCCCATATACCAAAGTTTATATCTATCGATTTTCTTAACTTTGGGCCTTTTACACTTAGTCTCATGGCAAGACATGTTAACTCTCTTTCGACTCATTGTATCCACTAACTCTATACTCTTACTAGTTAAAATTCCTATATTTCATGTGGTTAGACAAATCTTATATTCTTGGACTAGCTTCTTTACATGTTCCCATCCAAAATGGCACGAGAACCCTTACCTAATTATTATTGCAACCGGCGTCATTGCAGTGCATCGCTTCTAAGGAGCACCCATAATAACCATTACTCATTTCACACTTCACACGGGTTTTGATACCATTGTAGACACCCTCTCGAAATTCTGGCTAATGGATCTCCTAAAAACCTCGATTATGAGCCTGAAGGACCACAAAAACTCTAGTAAACCATAGGCAACTTAGACCCAATATAATTATCTTAAAATTGCCCAAACCTATCACAGCTTGAAGTAGAGTTTGAAAGTTTTCCAACAGTCTAAGAATTACCTGAATCAAACCTACAGATAAAAAAATAACAATTTAATCCCTATGAGACTCAAGTATCGGGCCGCGGGCCTTTTCGAGATACAGCCCGATGAGCGTAGATGCAGCCTGATGAGGCAGTAAAGGAGTTTTATGATGCAATGAAGTTGTTTTTTTTAATTAGATAAGGCTAAGACTTCAAGATAAATTCAAAAAATTTTGAAAAAATCAAAAAAAAAAAATATATTAATTGAATCCTATAAATACCCCACTCTATAAGCCAAAAGAGGGATAAAAACTGAGATCAACAAATTCCTTAGAAATTATCGAAATTAGAAAAATAGCCCCAAAATATCCAAAAATAGGAAACACCCTTAGAAAATTCTTGAAAAATTAGAAAGAATATCAAAAAATCATAAAAAAATCCTAGAATTCATATTCAACTTTTGGAGATCTCAAAACCCTTGGAAAACTAAGGAAATTCTTCTCCAATCACAAGAAATCCCAAAAAAAACCTAGGTAGACCCTACCTAAAATTTACAGTTTGTCGCCATGCTTTAGGAATCCTAAATCTAGGTCAACGAATCTTAAATCTACCAATTCAATAGCGCAAATCGAAAGAACGGCCTGATCTAAACCTAAAACTCCGGGTTTCAGGTCCCTATAGGTAAGTATATATTTTTTTGTTTAATTTAGTTTATTTTTCTTCATTTAATTTTCTACTTTATTTTTTTTTGGAAATTAATTTATTATTATATTTAATTAAATTTAGAAACGTTTTTCAACCAAAATACAGATTTGGAGCTGGCGCTGCCAATGGACTCAGAAAAAGACTAGATATGTTAGATCTAAGATTTTTTCTGAGCCCATAATTCAAACGACTCCACTTTCTTTATATTCTAAAAAAAGAACTCAATTTTTTCTAAGATTTGAGCAGATCTCATTCTAGAGATCGGCATAGATTCGAGCATAAACAGTTTGGCGCCCATTGTGGGGCACCTTGAGCTTTAGATCTGTGTTTTAAACTTAAAAAAGCTTCTTCTTTTTTTCTCATATTTATTTTTCCAGCAAAAATAAAAAATAAAAAAGAATAAACAACAGCAAAACAAGGTAGATTTGAAAATATTTTTTTATTAGATTCTATCTTTTCTTTTTAGATCTTATCTTTTCTCACTCCAAAAAAAATTTATGATGTTTTTCTCTCAATCTTTTGGATCTTTTAGATCATCATCTTTTAGAGTCATCTTTTAGATCAATCATTATTTTTTTTAGACTCTGTTTTAGATTCTTTTATATCCATCTTGATCATCTTTATCTTTAGATCATCTCTTAGGTCTATCTTTTAGATCAACTTTCGATCCATCTTTTAGATCAATCTTTATCATCTTGTAGATTAATCTTTATCATTATTTTATATTTTATTTTAGATCCATCTTGATTATCTTTATCTTTAGATCATCTTTAGGGTCTAACTCTTAAGTCATCTTTAGATCTATCTTTTAGATCATTTTTAGATCAATCTTTATCAACTTGTAGATTAATCTTTATTATTATTTTTAGATATTCTTTTAGATCCATCTTGATCATCTTTTAGGTCTATCGTTTAAATTAACTTTTAAGATCAATCTTTATCAAATTGTAAATTAATCTTTATCATCTTTTTTTTTATCATCTTTAGATCCATCTTAATCATCTTTTATATCATCTTTTTTAGATGGAAGATACTACAAAACGCCTATAGGCGAAAATGAATAATGATTTCGCCTACCCTCATCATCATCCAAATTTCATTGCACAGTCATAGTTGTGTGGTAGTGTTTTAATTTTTATTTTTTTTACTAATCGGAATGATTTGAAATTTTTAATGTGTGTACATATTAATGAGGCGCACTTAATAAAAATATGAAAAAAATAATTCGTAAAATATAAATTGACCAAATTACCCCCATAAATTTTCGTGGGTATTTTGATCAATTTATATTTTATGAATTATTTTTTTCATATTCTTATTAGATGCGCCTTACTAGGATGTACACACGCTCTAAATTTCAAATAATATCTATTTATAGAAAAAAAAATGAAAATTAAAACACTATTGGATAACTGTGACCATGCGATGAAGTTTGGATGGTTATGAGGGTAGGCGAAATCAGTGTTCATTTTCTCCAATAAGCATCGGGAAGAGTTTTCCTTTTTAGATCTTCTTTCATTTATGCTTATTATCTTTAGATCATTTTTTTCTTCTTTAAGACCATCTTTATCTTCCTTAGAGCATTTTTTATCATTTTTATGTTCTTTAGAGCATTTTTCATCTTGTTTTAAATCATATTGAGGTTCTTTAGAAGTATCTTTATCTTCTTTAATAGTAACTTTTAACTTTTTTAGATCATACTTATCTTCTTTAAGTGCATCTTTATCTCTTTATAATACACCTTTAGAAAGAATCTTTATCTTTCAAGAAAAAAAAAAAAATTTATCTTTTTTTATAAGTATTTTTAAAAAAAATAAAGAGAAACAAAATGATAGATCTAAGCTTTCTCTGCTTTATCTGCAAAGCTTAGAATTTTCTTGACTTTATCTTCTCGTTTAGAAAAAATAATCTTTTTCTTTTAAAAGCATCTTTATATCATTTTTTTAAAAAAATATAACTTTCTTAGATAAAATTAAATAAAAAAAGGGGAAAAAAAAGGGAACAAAAAAGGGAAAAAAAATAATAATTTGTGCATAGTGTTGTAGTTATGTATATATTTCATGGTAACTCAGTTATTAAATTTATTGCATAGTCTAGACCCCTTTGGATGACTAGACCCACATGACCTTATGGCTTAGATCCCCGGGTCTACTCTATCTCAGATTAGTTGATATCAAGTTTTAGTGGGTCCATAATCCCACACAGAGTGCTAAGCCTAGCTAACCCATATGTAGTCCAGCCAAGTCATGTAGTCCAACAAGTCTGCATGGCTCAAACAACTCAAAACAGTCAGGGCACTCGACTCAAGGCTAAAGAACTAGGGTTGAACCCACCTTCATCTTCTAAGTCTAAGTTTATGGGAGATGTTGTCCAATCAGGGACACACCTCCCACAAATATCTGAGTCAAAGGGTGATGCTACCCAACAAGGGGCACACCACCCATCTATGTTATGTCAAAAGCTAGAGTTGATGCTACCCAATTAGGTGCGAACTACCCACCTCCTCAAAAGACCCATTCTAGGGGCTACCAACTTAGTAAGGTTCATAGCAACCTCGATGATGAACATTGCAGGCAGGCTAACCTGTTAGACTTAGAGCACTGATGAAGATTAAGTCAGGGCCCAAACAAGGCTACCCACCAAGGAAAACTAGAGAGTAAGACATATTTACTTAAACCCAAGAGTTCTTCAAGCCATGCATCTATTCCTCAAAGTTCACCCTTATCCAATTCTATGGACGACGAGTCCCTTCCAGTCGAGTGTCTTAAGAACTTATCCGAGGTTAAGGCTTTCTTGAGACATGCTGCTCTTGTTGAGTTACAAGCTCCACCTAGGGCATCGAGTGGTCAGTTAGGTCAGAGTCAAAGAACTGCTTTAGCCCCTGACAAGCAGAGTCACATGAGTCCCACCCCATCGGCGAGCCTACACTGCTAATCTTCTCATCCTCCACCTTTTTTAGAACCAGCTCGACCACAGGACTGTCCATCCCATAGTCAATTCAGACCTGACTCTCCTAAGGTCATGTATAGTTACCCACCAACGCAGTCTCTTTAGATAGCCCCGGTCCCACACCATCAATCACAGGTGGCTTATCATCAGGCGTAGGTGGCCTATTCAGCTCATGTTCCAACTCAATAATCAACAGGTCAGCCGTACATGCCAGCTTCTTACCCTTCGACCTTACCTCCGGCCTTTAGTCACCCATACCTAGGATATCTTATGCACCAAGCCCCAACTGTCCATTTACACCGGCTTATCAGACTCCGGTTCCTCTAGTTCAGGCCTCTCCTCAGACTTATCCATACTATCCTCCAGCTTAGGCACCTCTGCTTATGCCTATTCCATACCATGCTCCGACCGCCCTAGCTCAGACCTCGTTCCTGTCTCAACACCTAATGCGGCTCCAACCATCTCTCAGCCCTAGCCTACGTCTAGTCTGGTGCAGCCCATATCAGGTGCATTCCATGCGCCACAAATTAGGCCATCAGCTCTAAGCAACCAACCGACTTTTGTGTCAATTGAGCTCACCCAACTAAAAGGTGAACTCACTACATTTAAAGAGACCTTGGCTAAGATCAGAGTTCCAAATATACTTCCTCCAAAATCTTACCTCAAGGATGTTATTGGGGATGCAGAACCTCTTCCTCTGGGTTTCAAATTCCCTTGGTTTGAAAACAAGTTCAATAGGAAAGGTGATCCTTAAAATCACATCACCACTTACCTATTGACCATTCTTGCACTTGAAGAGAAACCACGTCATTTGAAGGTTATGTTTCAATACACCCTTTCAGACAACCCATGACATGGTTCTGAGCAGTGGTCTCAAAATACTCGAATCAAACTCCAGATGAGTTGTTTCAATGTTTATTTGAATAATGTCAAGGGACCAAGCAACAACCAATGACCCTTGGCGAATTAGTCTCCACCCGAAAAAATCATGAGGGGTTGTTTGCAGACTTTGTCCAAAGATTTAGAGAGAATACATCAAAAGTCTTTGATTGCACGCTTTTTGAAGCCTCTATGTTCAGTATGGTCATAGAGAATGCTTCCTCTGAGTATAAACTCTATCTCAGTAAAAGAATTCAACCGATCTCTTTGTACTCAATGCTAGAAATGGTTTCATGTTATGAGAGAGCAAAGGAAATAGTCCAAGTTCGGTCACCAATGATGCTGAGGTAAGAGCCTGATGAAACTATGTTAAGGTAAAGCCCTATGAAGTCATGATGGAACAAAAGCCCTACTACAATGACGATTCATCTAAATGTAACTCTGAAGAGATGACAATTGAAGAATTTGAAGTCGATCCCAAGCCAGGACCATCTTCAAAACCATTAAGGATTATCGGTAGGGATAACTTATGGCAAGACAAGGAGATGTCAGACGATACGAGTGAAGATGGAGAAGTCTTAGCTTATATCAATTTGATAAGGATCGACGAGTCGAAATCCTTGCTCAAGCCTGAAAATCATCCAATATGACCTTAGGGCACAAGAAGAAACCACCCTAAAAATGAAGAGCGAAATGGAAGAGTGACATATTTTACTAAGGAAACTCAAAAACAAAATATCAAAAATTGCCTTAGCCCAAGGTTCGTGATCTAAGAGAGAATGGAAGAGCAAACTACCCCACAAGAAGTTCTAATTGAGGTGGAAGAAACAAACTTGCAGAAGATTCAAGACACCCCTATCCTAAATAGCACAGCAGAGGCAGATGACCCAAATCCTAAAGCTATGGATTCTCAAATTACAATTGATGAGAGTAATTGTAGCCAAAATTCTGAAATTCAAGAAAATGAGAAAAAATCTAAAAAAATCTTGATTCCCAATGAAGATACGTACATATAGAAAGTTCAAGACATTCATGTGATACATGTCACCACAAAATAAAATTACTTAATCAATCTCATCTTTCAAATAACTGCAGTGGGTGATTCACAGGAGGCTCAAGTCATCAATGAGGTCAATCGATATCCTAAAGTTAGGGATTCCCAAGTATTTATTAGTGAAGAGTGCCTCAATCCAGAAAGTAAAAGTAAAGTTCAAGAAAAAACAAAGGGGTCAAGCCTAGAGGATTTAGCTTAACTATCCACTAAGGTGAATCGAAAAGAAGATCAACTCCCTTAAGAATGGATGAAAGAACTTGAACATCTGGAGATTTTAAGAGACCCACCTGGGCCACTTTTACTTGACTTATTGGTAAACCCACCTATTTAGGATGAAGTGTGAAGCCTAGAGCATTCAATTACACCAGTCTCTAATATTGATCTAGCAATCAATATCGATGAAACAAGGGATCCAAATTTGATCATTCTTGAAGATCTAACACCTCTGTAAGAGCTAAAAGAAATCGAACCCCTAGAAGTTCTAAGGGGACTACTTGGTCATTCACAAGATTTTCTGAATAACCCGCCTATATGGGGTGAAGAACCAGACATTGAAGATCAAATCACGTCATTCCCTCAAGGGAAATGATCTCAAGAAGAAGACCCTATAGGGGAAGCTCCATCAAACCACTTGATAAGGTACCTTCACTTGATGAAGAAAATAAAACAAGGGCAAGCGGTGAGGCCTACGCCTAATCTCACGACTCCCAATATGCCTCGAGGCAACATACTCTCCAAGAACAACATGGAGTTGCAATTGAAAAAGATTATTGAAAAAGAGTGGGGTGATCGTTTACTCCTCCCTTTCAAGTAAGCCGAGTGAGACATCCATGCCTTGCTTCTGTAGCAGCCAATACGTCTCGTGGTAATAAAAATGTATTGTTATGAGGTATATGAATATTCAATCTATGTTTCATATTTTGTCGACCAATCCTTCCTAATTCACATCTTTGTTAAAAAAATCTCTTTCGTAATTCCTTACAGAGGGACTCAAAAAATACCGGATCCCCGCCTACACAAGAAAATTGTTGATAAAACTCCAAAATAGCATTTTCCTTCGACCCAATTTTCTTTTTCTCTTTCTCATTCGGGAAATACAATAAAATTTTGGGGGAGCAAACATTGTGTAGAATTTCTCTTAGATTCGAACCCATAGCTGATGGTAGAACTAGAATAGAAATTTTTTATTTCCTGCTCACACGGGCCCATATCCTTGCTTTTCTATAAATCTCTAATTCTGATCTTCCTCCCCAATCTGATATCATGGTGCCGGTATAAACATAAATCCCGTTATGGTCCAATTCTGATGTGTAATAAATACCGAGGCTTTGCAATATTTGATTGATCACAATTCTGTATATTCCATTTACTATAAAGGTTCCCATAGAATTCATTAGAGGAATGTTTCCAATAAACACGGTTTTTTCTTGCATATCTCTATCAACTTTCCAAATTAACCCTGCGGGTACATATAATTAAGAGGAATGTGTGAGTGATTCATACACATCATCTCTTTCTTTTATCAAGGGTTCCGCCAACTTATATGTTTCCACAAGTAATTGAAATTCAATATCTTGATCTGTATATTCAATTTTTGGAAACTTATGAAGTTCTTCTGCCAAGCCCTAATCAACGAACGTACGAAATCCTTCAAATTGTATCTGACTATATCCTTTTTCTCAAACTTTTCCTGGACCCCATTCACAAATCTTCACAATCTCATCTATCTCCTTTTCCTCAAACTTTTCCTGGACCCATTTGGGGAACTTCTTTTGGCTCTCAAGATTCAATTCCAGATTTCTTCTCCTCCCCACAATCTCAAACAGTAACATCCCATAACTGTAGACATCACACGTATGAGTAACAGGGAATGGCATCCATAGCTCGGGCACCGCGTAGTTCGGGGTCCCCCTTTCCCTCCCCTCCCGTCCCTGTTGTCATGGTGACATCGGTTACATCCCTATTGCAAAGCTTCGCCAAACCGAAATCTGCGACTTTGGGGGACAAGTTTCGATCGAGCAATATATTTCTTGGTTTTATGTCATAGTGGACCATCCTTTGCTGGGATTCTTCGAGGAGGTACCCTATACCCTTCGCTGTCTCCAGTGCTATCTCGTGAAGCATATCAAACGAGATCATTTCTGTGTTTCTGAACAATAACCCATGTAGTGACCCCTTCTCCATGAACTCGTACCCGAGAGCCCTCATGCTATTTTCGAAGCAAAAGCCGATAAGCCTCACTAAATTGACATGGTGGATTCTTCCTATAGTGCCCAAATCTGCCATGAACTGCACTTCGATTTGTTGGTCGGAGCTTCCCTTCAGAACCTTTACTGCTACTTTAGCAGCGCTTGGGATATGCCCTATAGACTGCACCGCAACCACCTGCACCGAGCATGTGGCCGAAGTTCTTTTTCGCGGTGATGAGCTGTTCTGAGGAGAACCTCATCGGCTTGAGCTTCTCCATGTTGCAGTCACGCACATTATCAGTGTCTTTCTTGTTTTTGAGCCGGTAAGTGCAACACTGAATCATTAAAAGCACGACGAATATCGCTGAAAGATGAAGGAACATAAAATGAAACTCTCGCGAAATTAAATCCAAGGTACCAGTCAAATTGAACTAAAAGAGAGGAGTGCATAGGTGAAGGAACCTATTAAAAATCCTAAATTAAGCAAAAAAGACAAAGGGAAAACAAGAGTGTTTAGGGACTCGCCCGAGTCGACTCAGGCTTGGCTGAGTAACTCCGTACTTAGCATCTTCCCGAGCTGAAAAGTAGTGTACAAAATCGTAAATTTTAAAAATAAAAAATTTATAAAATTATATTTCTTTAGTGAATCAATGTATAAATCTTTTCCTAGATTATTGTGACCATTGATTTGTGCACCTTTTTTTTTTTTAATCATTTGCTCTATGTTTTATACTTTTCCCCTCTCTTGGAATTTTCTAAATTATTTCTGGTTATGGGTGACTTTTTTTGTAGGTTTCTTATAATTTTTAAACCTTTGGTGCTCTTTACTGTCTAACCTGGTTTTTACATATTTTTTTTAAACATTTTTTTTCTTCTAATTTGTAGCCTTTTTAGGAATATATACTACTCAAGGCCAGTAACTCGGCTTCGGCATGGGCTGAGTCTGAGGCCCAAGCCAAGTTTCATAGGAGGAAAGATCATTATAATATATAATCTAAGGAAGTGTCAGAAATAATTTTAATAGTAAAAAAATTTGAAATTAGAGAAATTTACATATGGATCATACAAATATATGGTACTACCCCATGGTCTTCATTTGAGGCCATATTACGTTGAAAACTTACTTTTTCAATCTCGATAATCTTGAGTCTTCAAAAATAATTTTTATAATAGATTATCTGAAGTACCTATTTTTGAACATTTACAAATGAAAAAAAAGTGTATATAAGGTTGCAACCTTACAATATAGAATTAAAAGATGCACCTCAAAAATTCATTAGAAAATATTGTTAATGTTGGAAAACTATCTAATTGATCCTCTCAACATCGAGATGTATGAATATATATATATATATATATATATATATATATATATATATATATATATATATATATATATATATATATATATATATATATAGTGAGTCTCAGAAATAATGAATCTTGCAACACATTATCAAGACTGTCCATTTTCAAGATTTCTATATCTATATAGATCTACTCGATTTTAATCATTTTTAGAGTTTAAAATTTTATAATTAGAAAGAAAAATATATTTTGAGATAATCATAAGAATTTTTTACACCCAAATTATACGCTATGATAAAATTTAGAGGTACACATTACTTGGATTGTATAAGATTGCAACCATATAGAAACTACACCATTTACAAATTTTTCAAACACACGCATTATTGGAGCTTCAAGTTTCATAATTAGTGATAGAAAAATATTTTTAATAGGGGTGGCAATGTGCCAAGTGGCTTTGTCTGCCAGGCCATCCAACCTAAAAAAATTGTTCATGTGTTACAAAATGTAATACATGGGCAACAAAATGTGGCGTAAGGGCCGCACAATCAAAGCTTGAAAGCTTGGCCGGGCTTGGGCCAAGTCCATGATAGTGCCATCCCGATTTGGCCCGACCTGCCCTTTTTTCCTTTAATTTTCTTTTATTCTATTTGGCACGACTTGGCTCAACCCGGGTTGATAAGGCCAAGGCCGGGCCAGCCCTAAGGTGGTCCTATGGGGACTAAAGCAAGGCTTGAGCCAGAAGTGGCCTGGCCCAAGCCCGACTTGTTGCCGGCCCTAGTTTTGAAGTCATAATAGTAGTTTTCGGTTGTGGTGATGCATTTTTTCGTCGGTATTCTTCCTATAGTGCCCAAATCTGCCATGAACTGCACTTCGATTTGTTGTTTGGAGCATCCCTTCAGAACCTTTACTGCTACTTTAGCACCGCTTGGGATATGCCCTATAGACTGCACCGCAACCACCTGCACCGAGCATGTGGCCGAAGTTCTTTTTCGCGGTGATGAGCTGTTCTGAGGAGAACCTCATCGGCTTGAGCTTCTCCATGTTGCAGTCGCGCACATTATCAGTGTCTTTCTTGTTTTTGAACCGGCAAGTGCAACAGTGAATCATTAAAAGCACGACGAATATCGCTGAAAGATGAAGGAACATAAAATGAAACTCTGGCGAAATTAAATCCAAGGTACCAGTCAAGCTGAACTAAAAGAGAGGAGTGCATAGGAGAAGGGACCCATTAAAAATCCTAAAATAAGCAAGAAAGACATAGGGAAAACAAGAGTGTTTAGGGACGTGCCCTAGTCGACTCAGGCTCGGATGAGTAACTCGTACTTAGCATCTTCCCGAGCTGAAAAGTAGTGTACAAACTCGGAAAATTTTAAAAATAAAGAATTTATAAAATTATATTTCTTTAGTGCATCAATGTATAAATATTTTCCTAGATTATTGTGACCATTTATTTATGCAAATTTTTTTTTAATCATTTGCTCTATTTTTTATACTTTTTCCCCTCTCTTGGAATTTTCTAAATTATTTCTGGTTATGGGTGACTTTTTTTATAAGTTTTTATAATTTTTAAACCTTTGGTGCTCTTTACTGTCTAGCCTGATTTTTACTTTTTCTTTTTAAACATTTTTTTTCTTCTAATTTGTAGCCTTTTTAGGAATGTATACTACTCAAGGCCAGGAACTCGGCTTCGGCATGGACTGAGACTGAGGTCCAAGCCAAGTTTCATAGGAGGAATCTACAAACTATAAAATCTAAGTAAGTGTCAGAAATAATTTTAATAGTAAAAAAATTTGAAATTAGAGAAATTTACATATGGATCGTACAAATATATGGTACTACGCGATGGTCTCCATTTGAGGCCATATTACGTTGAAAACTTACTTTTTCTGTTCTCTTAATAGTTCAATTTTACCCAGTGTTCGAAAATCTAACGTTTTCGAACCCGCCCTAAAAACGAAAAAGCTGTTGTATTTGGGCATATGTAAAGTCCATCAATGGCTTCTTTCGAAATTCACTCTGAAAATATCTCTCTCACTCTCCCACACCCATAAAAATAAAAGCAAGAAGAATTGAAAGAGCTCTGAGAGAGAGAGTGAGTGGGTACTCTCCATTAATAGGGTTGGATTTTTCTCTCTTGTTTCAAAGGCAGGGGCCATTTCAGCCCCATAAATTCATTGTTTGATGTGCAATGGGAGGACTTCTAGGAAAGTGGCGGAGCATCCCACATCTACTCAGCTCACAGACTCGTTATCAGCTGTACAATGTGCCCTGTGCGACTATTTCCCATTTAATTTCTACACATTAAGATGCATATTAACCTGATTCAGTGACAACATTTCCAGCAGAAATTTGGTTCCTTTCAAAGCCATCTGTGAGAGAGAGAGAGAGATAATGAATGGGTACTCTCCATTAATAGGGAAGTCAATAGGTTTGGATCTTTCTCTCTTATTTCAAAAGCAGGGGCCATGTCTTCTACAAGCGAGGTCCCTAAATTCATTGTTTGATGTGCAATGGGAAGACTTTCTAGGAAAGGGGCTGGGGTTGTGGAGCATCCCACATTTGGTCACCGCATTCCTATTAATAATACTATCCCACTAATATTTTCAAAAATCTATTTTTTAATCTACTAAAAAAAAAAGGGATTGAGGAGTGTTTTCCCCACTGAATTATCCAAAAAAAATAATTAAGTGTGGACTTTCTCCTTCCTATTAAAATTTGCAACCCCCGAAAGGGCATCATATTGCCCCGATAGACACCAACTTGAGGGATAACTTCTCAGAGATGGTGGCAACGGGTAGCGTCGGTGTCCGGTCTAGCCGGAACCGGACACGACCATACCTGATTGGACAGACCCAAAAATAAAAAATATACATTTAACTAGATTTAAATATTATGTTACATATATGCACGGGCTATTTCAATATTGCAACTAAAATATATAGTTTTTTAAAATTAAATATTAATAAAATCTTATATATTAAATATTATTTTAATAATAATACTATTCGGGTTAGAGTCCATTATTTGAACCCATACCTATGTCCGAGTCCATTGCCACCGCTATTCTCTAAGTGTGGTCAAGTGTAATTGGATTCTTAGATAGAGCTTCATTTGTGCATGTGTGAGTGTGAGAGAGAGAGTTTTGTTTTTGGGGGTGTGGTTAGTATGAGGTTGCCACCTTAAAGAATCAAATTAAGGTGCACCTACACATTTTATCATAAAATATAATTTTGGTGTAAAAAATTCTTTTGGCTTGAGAATTTATATTTATCTCTAATTCTAAACTCTAAACCTCCAAAAATAGTTCAAATCAAGAAGATCTACAAACACTTAAAAATCTAAAAACTGGATGGTTCAGATAATGTGTAGCAAGATATATTATTCTTAAGACTAAAAATCTTTTTTTCTTTTCATTGTCATAAATTTCGATGTTGAGATGATCAGTTAGACATTTTTCCAACTTCAAAACAATCTTTTATGATGGATTTTTTATGTGTACCTTAATTCTATATTTTGATGTTGCAACCTTACATAAACTTTTTTCCTTGTTTTTGTACGTGTTTGTGAGAGAGATTAAGATCGATGACAGTGACTTTGGTTAACATATGCAATAAATAATGAGAAAACTTTGACTTGGATCAATTGGTAACACGTTTTGTTACGAACAAGAATTTCATTTGGCTTCCTTATCTTAGAAAGAAGAAAATATGGTGAGGTCCTCTTTTTATAAAATGTTTATTACAGTTTTATTGTGAACATGACTGACATGTATATTAGACACACCTATTAGAATTTTAGACACTTTGTTTTAAGTTCATTTTGTTGATAATTTGTTGACTTACTAAATGATGTACAGATATGTCATGTTTAAAATTTTAATTTTACAGTGATCATTATTGATGCATATTTGGACCGAATAACCGAAAGTCGTATCCACAATCACCCCATCGGTATGTAGTCTAGAAAATTATCTTGGTAAACGAAAATGTTAATAAATGGTAAAATCCGGCTCTTCCTTGGGTACATTCCAACTCCCTCTAAAGCAAATTTCTATTAAATTTTGGCATCATTTGAGTCGGAGCTGGGTCCTAAGTGATCGTTCCAACAGGATTGTTTGAATCCATCTATCCAAATCGTCATACTTGTTTTGGAAACCAAAAAGCAGCATTTACTCTACAAATCCATTTGCAAGAGAAATAAATTTGGACTCTCAATTTGACTCGTACAATTAGCTAATTTATTACAGGGGTGCAGTTTGTGTAGATAAATAATCAAAATAAAGCGCACATTCAAATAGTGTTGAGAAATGTAGTTTCAATACTGGAAATATTTGTGATAGCCTTAAAATATATTTTCATATTTAGTATAAAAAATTTAAAGCTTTAAAAATAATGTAGATCTAAGAAAACTTGAAAATATTTAAAATTGACAATCCAAAATAGGTTATACGATGCACTATTTTCAAAACTTGAAACGTATTTTTTTTCTCATGTCCATGTATCTTTACGTTGTAATGATCAATTTGAGGATATTTGGACATCAAACAACCTATTTTAGTGAAATTTTTTGTATGGGCTCTAATTTGATTGTTTAGAGCCTCGGCTCTATATGAACTTTTTCCATTAGGAAATATTTCATGTTTGGGAATATGTCCATTGAGGCCTTCCTATTCCATTAATATGTATTTATTGAGTTTGGATTTTTCTCTGTTTGCAACAAATGCAGGAGCCATTTCTTCCACAAGCTAGGCCCCAAAGTTCATTGTTTGATGTGCAATGTTTGGACTTCCTCCCCCCAATTAAAATTTACAGCCCCAAAAGCGCATTGTATTACCCCAATAGACACCAACTCGAGGGATATCTTCTCAGATAGGGATGGCAACAGGTTGGGTCTTGCCCGGACCAGACAAAACCCAATTGGACCGACCCAAAAATATATATATATATATATATATAAAGTATTACGTTAAATATATACATGAATTATTTCAATATTATTACTAAAATATATAGTTTTATTATTTAAATATTAATAAAATGTTATTAAAAAATATTATATATATTAAATATTATTTGAATAATAACACTATTTGGGTCCGGTGTACATTGACCCAGACCAGTCCTATATTTGGACAATAGATTGGGAGTTATAGAGAGAGAGAAAAAGATTGGCAATAGGTTGGGACATGAGAGAGATAAAATAGGCACTAGGTTGAAAGACATAAGGTGTAACGTTTACCTTGTTTTCACATTTTGGATTCTTCACCTTGTTTTCGTACTTCGGATTCTTCACCCCGTCAGAATATTCATAATCCTCCAACCTTTTGATTCATTGAATGTAATTGTATATAAAATGTGGGACAAGACTATAAACGTATGATTGTAAGGAGATAAAATGCCCATGCTAGAGAGAGAGAGGGTGGGCATATCCAGTTCGACCATAGTTACCAAGACCGGCTGAATCGGTGGTCCAATTGGTTGGAATGTCGATTCGTGTCTTGAATGGTCTAGTTTATAGTAAAAACTTGATTCGGGTAAAAAATAAATCAAAATCAATGTTTGACAGTATGTCTAGCTGGGTTTTTATCTGATTCGACCATCTAAATGAAGAGGGGCAAAAAGTTTTAATATATTTTATGTTTTTAAATTTATAACCATCATCATCATCATCATAGTTTTTTCCCAATTATTTGGGGTAAGCATGTTATGTTTTTTAAATTACTATATCTATTCTTTGTTCATTTTTTCTATAATAGTTTTTTCCCAATTATTTGGGGTCAACATGTTATGTTTTTTGAATTACGATATCTATTCTTTGTTCATTTTTTCTATAATCCAGTCTAACTCATATGGCTAGTGATTGGACCAATTTGGCTGGACCATGTAATCAACACCAATGGGAAAAGACATGCCCCTACCCTTTTTTTCAATAGATTGAGGAGTTATATTTTGAAAATGTTAATTGAGGGTGCCAACAATAAAATAGATACTACGATGTGTTAAGTGGGTGTGGGGATGCTACCATCACGACCGTTGCCCCTTTTATAGAACTACTCGACCAATTAACCAACCTCCATACAATATTAATATGCTCTCTATGTTCACCTAAAAAAATGACGTCTTTAGGTTGCACAGAGGACATTCGTTTTTTTGGACAGTTAGATCTAAATGTTTAAATGCTCTTTCAAATGTGCTGCTCTGGAGGAGATTTCGATCTAATTACATTCCAAAGGTATGTGAATACATCTTTTCTAACGCAATTTATATATATATATATATATATATATATATATATATATATATTGTAAAACTATTAACTTTGGCTAGCAGGTCGGCCCTGACGGTCTGACCCAAGATAAAGAAACCTAGACTCCTAATTGTGGCCAATGGGCGGGCCTGAAACCCAGACCCCATAGCCGCACCAACCACCGCTTTGTGGATTGGGAAAGAGAGAGAGAGAGCTAGGTTTGTGGCTTAGAAAAGATAGGTCAAGTTTTATGTCGCTTAAGAAAGAGAGGTTAAGTTTTATGTAGGTCAGAACGTTATTGTAAAGGGATTGTCTACAAATAAACAATTTATCTTTTGTACATAAAGGTCACAATCATTCTCGTTCATTAGATGTCAAATTGGATAGCTTGGAATGAGTCACAAAGTCAAAAAAATTTATTTTTTTAACTTTGTGTCTATTCAATGACTCTCTTATAGCAACTCATTCTGAAATTTAAGAGATAAGAATGATTGTGACATATATGTACAAAATATAAATGGTCTCTTTGTAGACAATCCGTATGATGAAACATCTATGTAAAGAAATTATATCAATCATATATTTTATATGCCATCTAGTAATGGATAGGGGCTTCAATTATAACTTAAGTCCAAATCTCATCTAACTTACTTTTAAAGTTTTTGGTTCTTTCTAGTAGAGCATAAAGCAATCCACAGTGATGGGCCTGGCCTAGACCACCTGGCCATCCTCAGGTCTAGCCCCTGGCTTGGCTTGGGCCAGGCCCTGCCTTATTGTTAGGCCTATTAAGTTGTATCACCTCGGTATTAATATATTCTTAAACCTATTTCAAGAAAATAAGAGAGAAAATGTGAAAGACACAATTGAGACAGTGGGGAACAAAGAATGTGTTTTTGCAATGAAGCCGTCCAGTAATAAATTTTACTTGCTTTTAAATTTGGTTCTGCAGCATTTGCTAGACTTGTTCAAAATTACAATATGGCAACATGCTTCTGTAACTAAATATCTAATTCAATTAAATAGTAACTTTTTATGTGAATTTGGATACTCAATTTATATTTTGTCTATCTGTGCAAATGAATTAAATATCTCTCTCTCATGCACACAAACACACATACCTATTCACTGATTATGGGTCGTTGAAAATGTTTTTACAAGGTTGAGTATATTTCAATTAATTAGTATCTAATACCACGTGCGACGCACATGCATATTACTAATATTCTAAAATGTTACATAATAGTCCCCACCCTTTTTTTTTTTTTTTTTTGGGTAATTCAGTGGAGTCCCCACCCTTTATAACCATGATTTCTGTTTTTTGATCTTTGGTTAACACTATGATCTTATGTACAATTTCCCTTATTTTTGGGAAAATAAATTGTGTACACTTTCCATTGAAAAGCAACTCATAAATAAATTGATTGCCCTTTATGACCATGATTTCTGTTTTTTCAACTACAGGTAATCCTAAGAAAATTATTTGGAACCTTATGTACAAGTTCCACAGAGAAGCAACTCATACATTTTGAGTGAAAGAGAGCTGTATACTACGTTGCAAGCAGAGATGCAATTAATCTTGGATCCATGGAAGATTTATGTGCTGCCACAATTAGATTACTGCAAATTAGCTAGAAATGTTGCATTCCCAATACATAGCCGAAATCCTAATGATTTCATGTCGAAGCAATGGAAATTTCAAACCTCCTCATTGTGGGGGTGGTCATTGGAGCTGTGGTGGCACCAGTATATGACTCTGTGTATGTTTCTTCAGTTGTATATCTGAATTGTTGCATATCCACAGCAGGCAAACCAGCAACCAAATGTGCAAATGGATTTGGTGGTGAAATGATCTCAACCCCTTCTTCTAGCATCCTCACAACACTGCTCATACAAGGCCTAAGCTCTGGTCTATACTGAACACACCAAAGAGCAACCATAATCATTCTCTCTGTCTTTCCCCTGTTTTCTTCCTCAATCACACATTTGATCATCATCTCTTCCAATTCACCTTTCTCAAACTTTTCCCAGACCCATCTGGGGAACCAATGTTGGCTCTCTGAAAGACTTGCCTGCAAATTCCTTCTCCTCCCCACAATCTCGAATAGTAACATCCCGTAACTGTAAACGTCGCACTTTTGGGTTATGGGAAACGGCATCCATAGTTCCGGCGCTGCATAGCCTGGAGTCCCCCGCCCGCCTGTCATGGTAACATGGGTGGCATCTCTATTGCAGAGCTTTGCAAGCCCGAAATCAGCAACTTTTGGTGAGAAGTTGCGGTCGAGCAATATGTTGCCGGGCTTTATATCATAGTGAATTATCATTTGCTGGCATTCTTCATGCAAGTATGCTATGGCCTTCGCCGTTCCCACTGCAATCTCGCGGAGTTTCTCAAACCCAAGCTTTTCTTTGTTTCCGAACAGAAACCCATCCAAGGAGCCCTTTTCCATGTACTCATAGACCAGCGCGCTCATGCATATATCGAAGCAAAAGCCGATGAGCCGGACCAAGTTGACATGGTGGGTTCTTCCTATGGTGCTCACTTCTGCCATGAATTGGGCCTCGATGCATTGGACCGATGTTCCCCTGAGGACTTTTACTGCTACATTAACACCATTAGGGAACGTACCTTTATAGACTGTGCCGAAACCGCCTGCTCCGAGCAAGTGACTGTAGTTTCCAGTGCAAGAGCTAAGTTGTTGGGGGGAGAATCTTATCGGCTTGAGCTTCTCCATGTCTCCGAGGAACTTGTCGATCTTGCCGGGCTTGAACTGCGAGTCCGAAATTGCATTGTTACCGTCTGAACATCTTCTACGGCAGCAACAGTAGAAGACGCATCCAAGTTTGAGGAAGAACACCACTGGAGATGCAAAATTGTGAGTGGTGATCACTTCATATGCTAGGAAAGCATGTCATGATCCAATGGATTAGGAAAATAAATTATAGAATGTCAGGTAATGAGGATCCCTTCGAATGGCTGGGTAGGAGAAAAAAAATGTGAGAATGGGACTACGGAAATACCATAATCCGTAGGCTCAGTCTCTTGATGGATGGTTAAGCAGACGATGTGGAAGAGCGAGATGCATGTCCATGCGGTTCGGTACTTCAATGGATGGTGATGATCTTCCTTGCATCTCCGAGTGGTGCTCAACCATGAGGAGAAAGGATGAACACCACTGAGAGATGCTAAGTTGTAAACCAGTAGAAATGTATAGTCTAGCAAACTATATACTGTAATCAATTGACACGTACGGTCATCACCATTTCATGAAGTGTTTGATGGTGATACAGAGAAAGTGGAAGAGGGGACCAGTGGTCACTCTCTCTCTCCCTTCATGATCCCTCATCGTTCCAATGGAAACCTAAACCGAGAATAGAAACCTACACCGGTAGCTGAGGCTCAAGGGGCCCAAGAATACTAGGGCCAAGGCCCCATGAAATTCTTTAAAAGCTTATAAAACGAAAAAGTAAGTGCAATCTGAGAGAGAGAAAGATAGAGCTTACAAATAGAGATGGTTGCTACTATTCCGGCTGTTGGGTCTGAGCCGCTCTTTTGGGGGGAGTAATTCTGATAAGAATAGCTTGGCCTTGATGTGTTAATAGTTATGGTTGGTGGAAGGTAAGGAAGGTAGAATGGAGGTGGGGGAGCTCGAGCCATAGCCACTGCTAGAAAGAGAGATGCTTCTGTGTGTGTGTGTGAGGGAGAGAGTGTGCACAGAGAAAGATGCTACTGTGTGTGTGAGAGAAATAAAAAGAAAACTACAACGGTGCTTTCAATTGCTTGGCCGGCCAGGACATGAATATTCCTGTTTGGCTAACTCATTCCAAACTGGAAACGGTTAAGATTACGGCCGCGGTGTTTTGCAAGCCATACCCGTATCTCGCTTAAAACTTGGTGTTGGAACTATGAAAGTGATCATCTCAATCTCGACAATCTTGAGTTTTCAAAAATAATTTTTATAATAGATTATCTGAAATACCTATTTTTAAACATTTACAAATGAAAAAAAAGTGTATATAAAGTTGCAACCTTACAATGTAGAATTAAAAGATGCACCTCAAAAATTCATTAGAAAATATTGTTAATGATGGAAAACTCTCTAATTGATCCTCTCAACATCAAGATGTATGAATATATATATATATATATATATATATATATATATATATAGTGAGTCTAAAAAATAATGCATCTTGCAACACATTATCAAGACTGTCCATTTTCAAGATTTCTATATCTATATAGATCTACTCGATTTTAATCATTTTTAGAGTTTAAAATTTTATAATTAGAAAGAAAAATATATTTTGAGATAATCCTAAGAATTTTTTACACCAAAATTATACGCTATGATAAAATTTAGAGGTACACATTACTTGGATTGTATAAGATTACAAATTTGTCAAACACACGCATTATTGGAGCTTCAAGTTTTATAATTAGTGATAGAAAAATATTTTTAATAGGGGTGGCAATGCGCCAAGTGGCCTTCTCTGCCAGGCCATCCAACCTAAAAAAATTGTTCATGTGTCGCAAAATGTAATACATGGGCAACAAAATGTGGCTTAAGGGCCGCACAATAAAAGCTTGAAAGCTTGGCCGGGCTTGGGCCAAGTCCATGATAGTGCCAGCCCGATTTGGCCCGACCTGCCCTTTTTTCCTTTGATTTTCTTTTATTCTATTTGGCACAACCTGGCTCAACCCGGGTTGATAGGGCCAAGGCCGGGCCAGCCCTAAGGTGGTCCTATGGGGACTAAAGCAAGGCTTGAGCCAGAAGTGGCCTGGCCCAAGCCCGACTTGTTGCCGGCCCTAGTTTTGAAGTCATAATAGTAGTTTCCGGTTGTGGTGATGCATTTTTTCGTCGGTGTTTTGGAGTACAGGTTTAGCTTTGTACTTGTCTGTCCTCCATACAAGGGCTTATCGTAAAGGCACCCATTAAAAATTGCATGAGGTTTCTATGAGGCGTGAAAACAAATTAAACCCTCACCCCTTAATTCTTTTTGGTAACATAAATTTTTATGATGGTTCTAAAATCAATTTTCTACACCAACAATGAAATTTGAAATTCAAAAAATAGTACAGATCTTGTGGATCTCTCGACATTTATTTTTAAGGTGAAATGGATGATCTAGATAATTTGTTATAATATAAACTATTTTTAGAACTTGAAATCTTATTTTTTATATAATCATAACGTTCAAGACAAGATGATTGATGCAAAGGTTTTATAGTACTTGAATTACAATAAATTATGCGGTAAGGCTTTACTTGTTTTGATAGCACTGCAGCACTATCAAACCATTCACCTTTAAAAATTATTTTGCCAAGAGGAATGTAGAAAGAAAACATAGATTATTGCTCATATCTTCGTTGGATTTGCCAAGGTAATCATAAAGTACAAAATAGAGAACTTGTCGTGATATAGTGAAGAGCTAGGAAGGGTGTTTTGTTGACTTATAAGACATTAACGCGTTAATCTCTCTTTAATAAAGCAAAATTTACCTATCAAAGAAACTAAAAAAGATAGATATTAAAGGATGCTTGCATCATCTTCATCACCTGGATATGTTATTTTACGCAAGGGGAGATGTGACATAGGTTAATAAAACTATGCCTTTGCCTAGTCTTTCAACCAAATCAGAGAATAAGACCCAAAAGGGATTACTAAATTATAAAGAATGAATTTGATTATTATTTTAGAACTGAATAAAGTTCATGGTAATTTCCATTGTAATATTAAAAATAAAATTTCTATTGTATAATATTAAAAAGACACGGTGTCTATGCTTCCGCATAGTCATAGGTAGAATGTCCCCCCCTCTTATAAACCATTTTTTAAATGGATTTTGGTTTTAGTTTTCAATATATAATATCTAACATCATTATTATTATCATTCGAGTCTTATCCTAATTATTTAGAATCGGCTACATGAATCATATTGTGCCATTATGCTCTACCAAGGTTCATGCCCTCAGTCTTGCCATAAGTCACTATATCTCTTATGACTACTACCATCCAAAGTCCTTGAGGACCTACCCATTGCCTTTTTAGAGCCTTCTACTTGAATCAATTTGCCACTCTTAATCGATGTTGTATTAAATCTACGTTGCACATGACCAGCCCATCTCACTCTATTTGATATTCCTTGGACTAGTCTATCCATGTCATCCTAGAATTTTATGTTAATTTTATCATCTAGACCTACTTGTGACACATAAGCACTAATTATATTAATTATCTCATCACCTAACTCCAGTTTAATTAATGAAAGCCTATCAACTACTCTCTTGATATCGACTACTATGTCTTTAAATATTTGTCTACTATTATATCTTGGGTCGATAATCCAGGAAAATTGAGTGATTGAAGAAGACGTCGCACATAAAATTAGAGCTAGGTGGGCGAAGTGGAGATGTGCGATTAGAATGTATGTGATCACCCCATACCAATAAAGTTGAAAGGTATGTTCTATAGGACAGCTATGAGACTAGCTTTACTTTATGGGGCAGAATGTTGAGCGGACAAAAACAATACACCAATAAAATGAGTGTAGCAGAGATGAAGATGTTGATATAGATGAATGACAAGACAAGAAGGGATAGAATCCGTAATGAATCCATTTGGAAAAGATTATGTGTGACACCAATAGGTAATAAGACGACAGTAGACTTAGGTGGGCTAGCCATGTATGGCGTTCACCCAGTTCATGTTGTGTGTAGAAGCTCTAAACCCGATGGGTTAACATTTGACAAATAAAGTATGAGAAATAAATCATGTAACACATACAATAAGAACACAAAGATTTACGTGGTTCACCTCAAAAGGGTTACATCCACGGGCCCAGCAAACAGAAATCCACTATACCAATGAAAATTATATCAAAGATTTTGAAACATAGAGTTACTTCTCTAACCTCGACAAAAAGCTCAAGTCGAGTAAACCATTTCAAACCTGCTCTCTAAATGGCACCACTGTTGATCTCTCATCTCTATTCCATTGTCTAGGAAGAGAACCTTGAGAGCAAATAAGATTTTCTCTCACTAAAAGGGAAAACCACCCAAAATCTCGATGGGAACCGCTGCTCTACAAGAAACAAATCTTTTAATCTTCAGAGTCTACAAATGGGCATCATTATAATGTTTCTCTCCATAAGAAACTCTCTTCTCTCGAAGAGAAAATCTTGCATCTCGTGCACAATAAGCCCTACCCCCTTCTCTCTCTAGAGGAAACCGCCATTCCCATATGGTGACCCAAATAGGACACACAAATTATCTGCACTTTCATCTCAGATATATAAGATTTGTTACATATATCTCAAGAACTAAGAGATATATTTCAAAGTCATAATATTTTTGGATTTCTATTTTCTTTTGGAAACTTATCAATATCAATCTCAACCCCTATAATATGAGATTTTCTTATGTGGGTGATTTTGAATAATTACCATAACCAACAATCTCCACTTTGATATCAAAATCACATGTTCATCATGCCAACATCCATTGGGTAGTTTTATGGATTCTTCATCTTTTGCCAAATAAATTCCTTCATCGTTCTTGCTGAAAAATAGTATTTGCCATTATATTTCTCCACCTCAAATAAAACACTCTCTTATTTTGCCATGTGCTTTTCTTCAACCGAATGCACAAAAACTCGCCTTGTATTGAATCGTGTGGCTTTGATACCACTTGTTGTGCATGGAAGCTCTAAACCTGATGGATTAATATTTTCTAAATAAAGTATGAGAAATAAGTATGAAGTACATATTACAAGAACATACAAAGATTTCCATGGTTCACCTCAAAATGGTTACATCCACGGGTATGACAAACAAAAATCCACTATCCCAATGATAGTTACATTAAAGATTTTGGGACATAGAGTTACATCTATAACCCTCGACAAAACACAGTCGAGTAAACTCTTTTAGACTCAGTCTACTGATCGGCAACTCCCGTTGATCTCTCATATCTATTCCATAACAAAACCACAGTCCATGAAGATATCATCTCCATTCCACAGCTAAACTACTGTCCAGCAGGAAAACCTTGAGAGCAACTGAGATTCTATCTCTGTAAAATGGGAAATCACTCAAAATCTCAATGGGAACTACTTCTCTACAGTAAACAAGCATCTTAATCTTCAAGTCTACAAGTGGTATCATCACAATGTTTCTTTATAATATGAAGCTCTCTTCTCTCTAAGAGGAAACCTTACATCTTATGCACCCTCTCGAAATTCTGGCTAATGGAACTCCTAAAAACCTCGATTATGAGTTTGAAGGACCACAAAAACTCTAGTAAACTATAGGCAACTTAGACTCAATATAATTATCCTAAAATTGCCCAAACCTATCTCAGCTTGAAGTAGAGTTTGAAAGCTTACCAACAATCTAAGAATCACCTGAATCGAACCTACGGATAAACAAATAACAATTTAATCCCTATGAGACACAAGTATCGGGCCGCGGGCCGTTCCGAGATGCAGCCCGGTGAGCATTGACACAGCCTGATGAGGCAGTAAAGGAGTTTTATGATGCAATGAAGTCGTTTTCTTTAATTAGATAACGCTAAAACTTCAAGATAAATTCAAAAACTTTTGAAAAAAAAAAAAAAATTATTAATTGAATCCTATAAATACCCCACTCTATAATCCAAAAGAGGGATAAAAAATGAGATCAACAAATCCCTTAGAAATTATCGAAATTAGAAAAATAGCCCCAAAATATCGAAAAATAGGAAACACCCTTAGAAAATTCCTGAAAAATTAGAAAGAATCTCAAAAAATCATAAAAAAATCCCAAAATTCATATTCAATTTTTTCCAATCACAAGAAATCCCGAAAAATCCTAGGTAGACCCCACCTAAAATTTACGGTTTGTCCCCATACTTTAGGAATCCTAAATCTAGGTCAACGAATCTTAAATCTACCAATTCAGTAGCGTAAATCGAAAGAACGGCCTGATCTAAACCTAAAACTCCGGGTTTCGGGTTCCTATAGGTAAGTATATATTTGTTTGCTTAATTTAGTTTATTTTTCTTCATTTAATTTTCTACTTTATTTTTTTCTGGAAATTAATTTATTATTATATTTAATTAAATTTAGAAACGTTTTTCAACCAAAATACAGATTTGGAGCTAGCGCTGCCAATGGACTCAGAAAAAGACTAGATATGTTAGATCAAGGATTTTTTCTGAGCCCATAATTCAAACGATCTAACTTTCTCTACATTCTAAAAAACTAACTCAATTTTTTCTAAGATTTGAGCAGATCTCATCCTAGAGATCGGCATAGATTGGAGCATAAACAGTTTGGCGCCCATTGTGGGGCACCTTGAGCTTTAGATCTGTATTTTAAACTTAAAAAAGCTTCTTCTTTTTTTCTCATATTTATTTTTTTAGCAAAAATAAAAAATAAAAAAGAATAAACAACAGCAAAACAAGGTAGATTTGAAAATATTTTTTTATTAGATTCTATCTTTTCTTTTTAGATCTTATCTTTTCTCTCTCCAAAAAAAATGTATGATGTTTTTTCTCTCAATCTTTTGGATCTTTTAGATCATCTTCTTTTAGATTCATCTTTTAGATCAATCATTATGGTTTTTAGACTTATTTTTAGATTCTTTTATATCCATCTTGATCATCTTTATCTTTAGATCATCTCTTAGGTCTATCTTTTAGATCAACTTTCGATCCATCTTTTGGATCAATCTTTATCATCTTGTACATTAATCTTTATCATTATTTTTAGATTTTATTTTAGATCCATCTTGATTATCTTTATTTTTAGATCATCTTTAAGGTCTAACTCTTAAGTCATCTTTAGATCTATCTTTTAGATCATTTTTAGATTAATCTTTATCAACTTGTAGATTAATCTTTATTATTATTTTTCTTTTAGATCCATCTTGATCATCTTTTAGGTCTATCGTGTAGATCAACTTTTAAAATCAATCTTTATCATCTTGTAAATTAATCTTTATCATCTTTTTTTTATCATCTTTAGATCCATATTAATCATCTTTTATATCATCTTTTTTAGATAGAAGATACCACAAAACGCTTATAGGCGAAAATGAACAATGATTTCGCCTACCCTCATCATCATCCAAACTTCATTGCACAGTCATAGTTGTTTGGTAGTGTTTTAATTTTTATTTTTTTTACTAATCGGAATTATTTGAAATTTGGAACGTGTGTACATCTTAATGAGACGCACTTAATAAAAATATGAAAAAAATAATTTGTAAATATAAATTGACCAAATTACCCCCATAAATTTTCAGGTATTTTGATCAATTTATATTTTACGAATTATTTTTTTCATATTCTTATTAGATGTGCCTTACTAGGATGTACACACGCTCTAAATTTCAAATAATTTTTATTTGTAGAAAAAAAAATGAAAATTGAAACACTACCGGATAACTGTGACCGTGCAATGAAGTTTGGATGGTTATGAGGGTAGGCAAAATCACTGTTCATTTTCGCCTATAAGCATTGGGAAGAGTTTTCCTTTTTAGATCTGCTTTCATTTATGCTTATTATCTTTAGATCATTTTTTTCTTCTTTAAGACATCCCATAACTGTAGACATCACACTTATTAGTAACAGAGAATGGCTTCCATAGCTCGGGCACCGCGTAGTCCGGGGTCCCCGTTGTCATGGTGACATTGGTTACATCCCTATTGCAAAGCTTCGCCAAACCGAAATCTGCACCTTTGGGGGACAAGTTTCGATCGAGCAATATATTTCTTGGTTTTATGTCATAGTGGACCATCCTTTGCTGGGATTCTTCGAGGAGGTACGCTATACCCTGCGCTGTCCCCAGTGCGATCTCGTGAAGCATATCAAACGAGATCTTTTCTGTGTTTCTAAACAATAACCCATCTAGTGACCCCTTCTCCATGAACTCGTACCCGAGAGCCCTCATGTTGTTTTCGAAGCAAAAGCCGATAAGCCTCACCAAATTAACATGGTGGATTCTTCCTATAGTGCCCAAATCTGCCATGAACTGCACTTCGATTTGTTGGTTAGAACTTCCCTTCAGAACCTTTACTGCTACTTTAGCAGCGCTTGGGATATGCCCTATAGACTGCACCGCAACTACCTGCACCGAGCATGTGGCCGAAGTTCTTTTTCGCGGTGATGAGCTGTTCTGAGGAGAACCTCGTCGGCTTGAGCTTCTCCATGTTGCAGTCACGCACATTATCAGTGTCTTTCTTGTTTTTGAACCGGTAAGTGCAACCGTGAATCATTAAAAGCACGACGAATATCGCTGAAAGATGAAGGAACATAAAATGAAACTCTGGCGAAATTAAATCCAAGGTACCAGTCAAGCTGAACTAAAAGAGAGGAGTGCATAGGTGAAGGAACCCATTAAAAATCCTAAGATAAGCAAGAAAGACATAGGGAAAACAAGAGTGTTTAGGGACGTGCCCTAGTCGACTCAGGCTCGGATGAGTAACTCGTACTTAGCATCTTCCCGAGCTGAAAAGTAGTGTACAAACTCGGAAAATTTTAAAAATAAAAAATGTATAAAATTATATTTCTTTAGTGCATCAATGTATAAATATTTTCCTAGATTATTGTGACCATTGACTTATGCAATTTTTTTTTTAATCATTTGCTCTATTTTTTATACTTTTCCCCTCTCTTGGAATTTTCTAAATTATTTCTGGTTATGGGTGACTTTTTTTATAAGTTTTTATAATTTTTAAACCTTTGGTGCTCTTTACTGTCTAGCCTGGTTTTTACTTTTTCTTTCTAAACATTTTTTTTCTTCTAATTTGTAGCCTTTTTAGGAATGTATACTACTCAAGGCCAGGAACTCGGCTTCGGCATGGACTGAGACTGAGGTCCAAGCCAAGTTTCTTAGGAGGAATCTACAAACTATAAAATCTAAGGAAGAGTCAGAAATAATTTTAATAGTAAAAAAATTTGAAATTAGAGAACTTTACATATGGATCATACAAATATATGGTACTACCCGATGGTCTCCATTTGAGGCCATATTACGTTGAAAACTTACTTTTTCTGTTCTCTTAATAGTCCAATTTTACCCGTGTTCGAAAATCTAACGTTTTCGAACCCGCCCTAAAAACGAAAAAGCTGTTGTATTTGGGCATATGTAAAGTCCATCAATGGCTTCTTTCGAAATTCACTCTGAAAATATCTCTCTCACTCTCCCACACCCATAAAAATAAAAGCAAGAAGAATTGAAAGAGCTCTGAGAGAGAGCGAGTGAGTGGGTACTCTCCATTAATAGGGTTGGATTTTTCTCTCTTGTTTCAAAGGCAGGGGCCATTTCAGGCCCATAAATTCATTGTTTGATGTGCAATGGGAGGACTTCTAGGAACGTGGCGGAGCATCCCACATCTACTCAGCTCACAGACTCGTTATCAGCTGTACAATGTGCCCTGTGCGACTATTTCCCATTTAATTTCTACACATTAAGATGCATATTAACCTGATTCAGTGACAACATTTCCATGAAGAAGGCAGAAATTTGGTTCCTTTCAAAGCCATCTGTGGGAGAGAGAGAGAAAATGAATGGGTACTCTACATTAATAGGGATGTAAATAGGTTTGGATCTTTCTCTCTTATTTCAAAAGCAGGGGCCATGCCTTCTACAAGCTAGGTCCCTAAATTCATTGTTTGATGTGCAATGGGAAGACTTTCTAGGAAAGGGGCTGGGGTCGTGGAGCATCCCACATTTAGTCACCGCATTCCTATTAATAATACTATCCCACTAATACTTTCAAAAATTAATTTTCTAATCTACTTAAAAATAAAAAAAAAGAAAGGGATTGAGGAGTGTTTTCCCCACTGAATTATCCAAAAAAAAAAAGAAAGTGTGGACTTTCTCCTTCCTATTAAAATTTGCAACCCCCGAAAGGGCATTATATTGCCCCGATAGACACCAACTTGAGGGATAACTTCTCAGAGATGGTGGCAACGGGTAGGGTCGGTGTCCGGTCTAGCCGGACCCGGACACGACCATACCTGATTGGACAGACCCAAAAATAAAAAATATACATTTAAATAGATTTAAATATTATGTTAAATATATGCACGAGCTATTTCAATATTGCAACTAAAATATATAGTGTTTTTAATTTAAATATTAATAAAATATTATATATTAAATATGATTTTAATAATAATACTATTCGGGTTAGAGTCCAATATTTGAACCCACACCTATGTCCGAGTCCATTGCCACCGCTATTCTCTAAGTGTGGTCAAGTGTAATTGGATTCTTAGATAGAGCTTCATTTGTGCATGTGTGAGTGTGAGAGAGAGAGTTTTGTTTTTGGGGGTGTGGTTAGTATGAGGTTGCCACCTTAAAGAATCAAATTAAGGTGCACCTACACAGTTTATCACAAAATATAATTTTGGTGTAAAAAATTCTTTTGGCTTAAGAATTTATATTTATTTCTAATTCTAAACTCTAAACCTCCAAAAATAGTTCAAATCAAGAAGATCTACAAACACTTGAAAATCTAAAAATTGGATGGTTCACATAATGTGTTGCATGATATATTATTCTTAAGCCTAAAAATCTTTTTTTCTTTTCATTGTCATAAATTTCGATGTTGAGATGATCAGTTAGACATTTTTCCAACTTCAAAACAATCTTTTATGATGGATTTTTTATGTGTACCTTAATTCTATATTTTGATGTTGCAACCTTACATAAACTTTTTTCCTTGTTTTGGTACGTGTTTGTGAGAGAGAGATTAAGATCGATGACAGTGACTTTGGTTAACGTATGCAATAAATAATGAGAAAACTTTGACTTGGATCAATTGGTAACACGTTTTGTTACGAACAAGAATTTCATTTGGCTTCCTTATCTTAGAAAGAAGAAAATATGGTGAGGTCCTCTTTTTATAAAATGTTTATTACAGTTTTATTGTGAACATGACTGACATGTATATTAGACACACCTATTAGAATTTTAGACCCTTTGTTTTAAGTTCATTTTGTTGATAATTTGTTGACTTACTAAATGATGTACAGATATGTCTTGTTTAAAATTTTAATTTTACCGTGATCATTATCGATGCATAGTTGGACCGAATCACCGAGAGTCATATCCACAATCACGCCATCGTTATTTAGTCTAGAAAATTATCTTGGTAAACGAAAATGTTAATAAATGGTAAAATCCGGCTCTTCCTTGGGTACATTCCAACCCCTCTAAAGCAAATTTCTATTAAAATTTGGCATCCATTGAGTCGGAGCTGGGTCCTAAGCAGCGTTTTAAAAAACGCCGAGTCGAACCGGACTCGCCCGGTTCGACTCGGAAATCGTGAAAGGGGACCGGATCGCCTAAAAAATCAGAAATCGTCCGGTTCTAGAGAGAACCGGACGATTCTGTACATCAGAAATTTGTGATTTTTTTTTTAATCCATGATCGATTTTTTTGAAAATTTGTTTTTTTTTTTTTTAATCCATATTATTCAAAGAGAAAATGAGAGAGATGATGATTCTGAGGCGCCCCTATCCCAGCCATATTATTCACATATCGAGTCCCAACAGCAACAGTGTAAGGATGAGCACGAAATACTGTAAATTAAATGCTGAATGGCGGTTCATGCAGGGAAAGAACATATCAATATTCGCATATTCATTCAAAAACATGAAAATTCTTAATGGAGTACCCTCATTTTTTATTGAATTCCTTAAAAACAATATTTATAATGAATTTTAATAATTTTTTCGAATTTTTCTTAAGCTTTATTCTGACCGATTCACCCGATTCCCGATCCGAATCGCCGATTCGCCAATCCGGATCGGTTTTTTGGAAGCCCGATCCGGGTCACCGATCCGTTTTTTAAACCATTGGTCCTAAGTGATCGTTTCAACAGGATTGTTTGAATCCATCTATCCGAATCCTCATACTTGTTTTGGAAACCAAAAAGCAGCATTTACTCTACAAATCCATTTGCAAGAGAAATAAGTTTGGACTCTCAATTTGACTCGTACAATTAGCTAACTTATTACAGGGGTGCAGTTTGTGTAGATAAATAATCAAAATAAAGCGCACATTCAAATAGTGTCGAGAAATATAGTTTCAATACTGAAAATATTTGTGATAGCCTTAAAATATATTTTCATATTTAGTTTAAAAAATTTAAAGCTTTAAAAATAGTGTAGATCTATGAAAACTTGAAAATATTTAAAATTGACAGTCCAAAAATGGGTTATACGATGCACTATTTTCAAAACTTGAAACCTATTTTTTTTCTCATGTCCATGTATCTTTATGTTGTAAAGATCAATTTGAGGATATTTGGACATCAAACAACCTATTTTCGTGAAATTTTTTATATGGGCTCTAATTTGATTGTTTAGAGCCTCGGCTCTATATGAACTTTTTCCATTAGGAAATATTTCATGTTTGGGAATATGTCCATTGAGGCCTTCCTATTCCATTAATATGTATTTATTGAGTTTGGATTTTTCTCTGTTTGCAACAAATGCAGGAGCCATTTCTTCCACAAGCTAGGCCCCAAAGTTCATTGTTTGATGTGCAATGTTTGGACTTCCTCCCCCCAATTAAAATTTACAGCCCCAAAAGCGCATTGTATTACCCCAATAGACACCAACTCGAGGGATATCTTCTCAGATAGGGATGGCAACAGGTTGGGTCTTGCAAGGCCCGGACCAGACAAAACCCAATTGGACCGACCCAAAAATTATATATATATAAAAAGTATTACGTTAAATATATACATGAATTATTTCAATATTATTACTAAAATATATAGTTTTATTATTTAAATATTAATAAAATGTTATTACAAAATATTATATATATTAAATATTATTTGAATAATAACACTATTTGGGTCCGGTCTACATTGACCCAGACCAGTCCTATATTTGGACCCCGACCCAACTCTCTAGGTCCTATTTTTGGACCCATACCCGGGTACGAGTCCATTGCCACCCCTATTCTCATAGTGAAGTCACGTGCAATTGGGTTCTCAAAATGTCATTTATGCTTGTTTGTTGAGAGAGTGAGAGAGAGAGAGAGAGATTTCTTTGTGTATAAGAGAGCGAGAGAGAGCTAGCTTCCTCTGTGCATTTGTGTGCGCGTGAAAGAGACATAAAGCTTTGTTTTTGGGGAATGGTTTTTATAAGGTTGCAACCTGAAACAATCAAATTAAGGGGTACCTATAAATTTTATCATAAAATATAATTTTGGTATAAAAAATTCGTAATATGACTTGAGAAATAATTTTCATTTTTAATTATAAACTCTTAAACTTCAAAAATAGTTCAAATCAAGTACATTGATAAACACTTGAAAATATTGAAAATGGATAGTCTAGATAATTTATTGAAAGATACATTACGTCGAGGACTCAAAATCTTTTTTTTCTTTTCATATTCATACATCTCGATGTCGAGATGATCAATTAGAGGGTTTTCCAATAGCAAAATAATGTTTTATAATGGATTTTAGAGATGTATCTTAATATTACATTTTAAAGTTTCTACCTTATATAAATGTTTGTTTGGTATTTGTATGTGTGAGTGAGAGAGATTAAGATTGACGACAGTGGCTTTGGGTGATAAACAATGGGAAGACTTTTGATCAGAGTCGATTTGTAAGCGGGTCATCCACGTTTTGTTAAAAATAAGCGAAAAAGAAGAATATATGGTGAGGAGTCACATGCTTTTCCTTATCAAACGATGGAATAACAAGGCTCACTTTTTATAAAATGCTTATTGTGCCGACGCATCACTAGTGTGTACACTTATTCTTAGTTGGTTTTGTTAATAAATATATCATGTTTAAAACGATAATTTTTTAGCAATCATTTATTGTTTTTTTATTATTTTTTTTCATATTTTTACTCGATCATCGAGAATCATATCCACAATCACGCCATCGTTATGTAGTCTAGAAAATTATCTTGGTGAGACGTACAAAAACAAAATGTTTACAAATGGTAGAATCCGGCTCTTGTGTACATTTCAACTACCTATAGAACAAATTTCTATCAAAATTTAGAGTAATATATGTATAGATCTGAAATAATTACCTAAAATATAAAATGATCCTATTATTGGCAAAAATTACAAAGAAGGTCGGTCATTCTGTATTTTTTTTTTAAAAAAAAAAAAAATCGCCCCTCGGTCATTTCATTTTTGTTTTGTTTTTTTTGTTTTTCTCTAGTTTCTTCGTGAGTAGGGCAATGCCCAAAACTTTAGGTGTTGTGCCTAGGCAGTCCAAGGTTAGAATTCTTGGACTGCCCTACGAACACAACAAAACCCCAATAGACCAATCTGAGGTACCCATCTTCAAACCTTTGTTTTCCTCAAAAACTAAAGAATAAAGCGCGATTCGAGGAAGGGGACCTTGGACCTCCCAAGAATTGAGTTTTGCTAAGTCTAAAGAGTGGTCCAAGATCCCCAACCTTGGACCGTTGTTTTTATCAAAAAATAAGAAATAAAGCGCGGTCCCAGGATGGGGACCTCGGACCTCCCAAGAATTGAGTTTTGCTCTGTTTAAAGAGCGGTCCGAGATCCCCAACCTCGGACCATTGTTTTTCTCAACAAAATAAGAAATAAAGCGCGGTTTGAGTATGGGGACCTTAGACCGCTATTTTTCTCAAAAAATAAGAAAGAAATAGTTGTTCGAGGATGGGGACCGCCCTACTAACGGAAAAAAAAGTGGTATGAGGATGCATCCTCAGACCGAGAGACAATTTTGAAAAAAATAAAAAAACGCTGGTTGTCCGACCTTCTTTTTAATTTCTACCTATAATCGGCTTATTTCATAGTTTAGATAAAGTTTTTGGTTCCTTACATAAACCAAAAAGCAACACTTACTCTGCAAATCCATTTCCAAGTATACTAAATTTGGAAACTCAGTTTGACTGATACAGTTAGCTAATTTATTATATAGAACCAAAACCTGCAAAGCTGAGAATTCAAAAATCATAAAAATTTATGCTTATTTTTATACTTCACTTAGCATCTGCAATAAAGAGTCTATGTGTGTGTTCGAATTCAGTTAAGAAAGAGGTCAGTCACGGGGGCTCTCTGCTCTCACAAAAAATCACTTGCCTCATGCCTGTTTCTTATGTTAAGCGTAATCAACATTTTCTTTTGGGTTGGATGTTCGTGCCTGGAGAGAGAAAGAGCAGCTCTCTTGGCATTCAAAGCTTCCTTCCTTAATCAAACCTATGCATATGAGCCATTATCTTTTTCATGGGAGGGAACGGATTGCTGTGGCTGGAGGAGAGTGAGGTGCGGTAAAGAGGGTCAGGTTGTTGGTTTGGGATTGTATTCGTTGGGGGTTCTTAATATCAATCTCACTTCTCTTCTTAGGCTTGAAGGACTTCAGTTCCTCGATCTTTCAGACAACTACTTGGGTGGTTCATTGTCCATTAAAGGTGCTGAATCTCTCACTCTTGGCACTCTTTTTCTTTTGAATTAACGGTTCCATAGGAGGCAGTTAAGATCATGCCATCAGTTTTGAGGTTCATTATTTACATTTGGTATGCCTTCAAAATTTTACAAAACCGAGTGGGAGTGTGTGGGGTTACACGCCTTGCAATTCCTCGATAGAGTAGCAGTCCTATATAGAAAAACCAGTATGTGTGTGTTTGTGAGAGAGAGAGGCAGCCATGGATGCATATTGAGAGAGAAGAGCAAATACACAAATAAAGTGCTTTTGCCTTGACGTTATCATCATCATCCGAGTGTTTTTCCAACAATTTGAGGCCGAATCAATGTTAGAAAAATCTGGTGATCTATTTCAAAAATATATATATATAATTCTAAAAATTAAGGAATTTGTTTGTAATAATTTTTTTTTAATATTATGGTAAATATTAAAAATTGTTTTTGTCATTAATAATCATTATTATATTTTTCCATCTTTTTTAGAAAATTTTAAAAATACCACTAAGTACAAATTGATTCTTTAAAATCCCTTTTTTTCATTAATTTTAAACTCCAGTTGAGTGTGTTTTGTTTTAATCATTCTTTATATGCTTTTCACATTTTAGTAGATTTTTTTGTATCATTTTTATTTTTTTCAACAGTTTGCTGAACGCCCCAGACTTGCCCAGTTAGAGATCGACCGATTTACCGGTTAAGCCGGTTAAACAACTTCTGACCCTATGTCCGATTAACCGTTTTGGTTCGATTTTATGAACACTAGGCTGAATACACAAATTCAGGTCCCTATTTTGTTCTATCGAGGGCCATATCCTCAATGAGCGATATGTACACAGTGAAGTCCTAACTCCCTCTATCTGGTAATTCTAGAAAAGCATGGAAAGTAATGTCACTCCCTCTAAATACTATGAAATTGGGATAACTGAGATGGATCATCAAAATATGGAGCAAACTGGTGTAAAAAAAAAAAAAAAAAGCACCAAAAAATCACATTTCCCATTTCGGGCGACATCGCATACTTTTGAAACTTTTTATGTAGCACATCATAAATTCCCAGATTCCCCATAATGGAGATTCCATGGGGGTTTTCCTCAATCCCTGATGCTACTTTTATGTTGGGGTCTTTGCAGAGCTTTCCAGGCTAAAGAAGTTGCAAACTTTGGACTTATCGTACAATTCATTTGAAGGCGATGCTAGTGGAGATAGGTTTGCAATCCTCCCTTGAGGTGCTTTATTTATCTACTCGATTTTAATTATTTTTAGAGTTTAAAATTTTATAATCAGAAAGAAAAATATATTTTGAGATAATCTTAAAAAAATTTTACACCAAAATTATACGCTATGATAAAATTTAGATGTACACCTTACTTGTATTGTATAAGATTGCAACCTTATAGAAACTACACCCTTTTACAAATTTGTCAAACACACGCATTATTGGAGCTTCAAGTTTCATAATTAGTGATAGAAAGATAGTTGGAGCTTCAACTTTCATAATTAGTGATAGAAAGATAGTTTTAATAGGGGTGGCAATGCGCCAAGTGGCCTTGTTTGGCCATCCAACCTAAAAACATAGTTCATGGGTCACAAAATGTAATGCATGGGCAACAAAATGTGGCTCAAGGGCCGCACATTCAAAGCTTGAAAGCTTGGCTGGGCTTGGGTCAAGTCCATGACAGAGCCAGCCCGATTTGGCCCGACCCGCCCTTTTTTCCTTTGATTTTTTTTATTCTATTTGGCACGACCTGGCTCAACCCGGGTTGATAGGTCCAAGGCCGGGCCAGCCCTAGGGTGGTCCTATGGGGACTAAAGCAAGGCTTGAGCCAGAAGTGGCCTGGCCCAAGCCCGACTTGTTGCCGGCCCTAGTTTTGAAGTCATAATAGTAGTTTCCGGTTGTGGTGATGCAGTTTTCGTAGGTGTTTTGGAGTACAGCTTTAGCTTTGTAGTAGTCTGTCCTCCATATAAGGGCTTATCGTAAAGGCACCCATTAAAAATTGCATGAGGTTTCTATGAGGCGTGAAAACAAATTAAACCCTCACCCCCTTAATTCTTTTTGGTAATATAATTTTTCATGACAGTTCTAAAATCAATTTTCAACACCAACAATGAAATTTGAAATTTAAAAAATAGTACAGATCTTCTGGATCTATCGACATTTATTTTTAAGGTGAAATGGACGATCTAGATAATTTGTTATCATATAAACTATTTTTAAAGCTTGCAATCTTATTTTTTTTATAATCATAATGTTCAAGACAAGATGATTGATGCAAAGGTTTTATAATACTTAAATTACAATTTTCAATAAATTATGCGGCGAGGCTTTACTTGTTTTGATAGCACTGCAGCACTATCAAACCATTTTCCTTTGAAAACTATTTTGCCAAAGAGGAATGACTAAAGAAAACATAGATTATTGCTCATATCTTCTTTGGATTTGCCAAGGTAATCATAAAGTACAAAATAGATAACTTGTCGTGATATAGTGAAGAACTAGGAAGGGTGTTTTGTTGACTTATAAGATATTAACGCGTTAATCTCTCTTTAATTGACCAAAATTTACCTATCAAATAAACTAAAAAAGATAGATATTAAAGGATGCTTGCATCATCTTCATCACCTGGATAAGTTATTTTACACAAGGGAGATGTGACATAGGTTAATAAAACCATGCCTTTGACTAGTTTTTCAACCGAATCAGAGTATAAGACCCAAAAGGGATTACTAAATTATAAAGAATGAATTTGATTATTATTTTAGAACTGAATAAAGTTCATGGTAATTTCCATTGTAATATTAAAAAGAAAATTTCTATTGTATAATATTAAAAAGACACGGTTTCTATGTGTCCGCATAGTCATAGGTAGAAATGTCCCCCCTCTTATAAACCATTTTTTAAATGGATTTTGGTTTTAGTTTTCAATATATAATATCTAACATCATTATTATTATTATTCGAGTCTTATCCTAATTATTTAGGATCGGCTATATGAATCATATTGCGCCATAATGCTCTATCAAGGTTCATGCCCTCAAAGTCACTAGATCTCTTCTGACTACTTCCATCCAATGTCCTTGTGGACCTACCTATTGCCTTTTTGGAGCCTTCCACTTAAATCAATTTGCCACTCTTAATTGGTGTTGTATTAAATCTACGTTGCACATGGCCAGCCCATCTCACTCTATTTGATATTCCTTGGACTAGTCTATCCATGTCATCCAAGAATTTTATGTTAATTTTATCATCTAGACCTACTTGTGACACATAAGCACTAATTATATTAATTATCTCATCACCTAACTCCAATTTAATTAATAAAAAGCTATCTACTACTCTCTTGATATTGACTACTTATCTTTAAATCTTTGTCTACTATTATGTCTTAGGTCAATAATCCAGGAAAATTGAGTGATTGAAGAAGACGTCGCACATAAATTAGAGCTAGGTGGGCGAAATGGATATGTACAATTAGAATGTATGTGATCAACGCATACCAATAAAGTTGAAGGTATGTTCTATAGAACAGTTATGAGATTAGCTTTACTTTATGGGGCAGAATGTTGGACGGACAAAAACAATTTTCCAATAAAATGAGTGTAACGGAGATGAAGATGTTGATATAAATGAATGACAAGACAAGAAAGAATAGAATCCGTAATGAATCCATTTGGAAAAGATTAAGTGTGACACCAATAGGTAATAAGACGACAGTAGATTTAGGTGGGCTAGCTATGTATGGCGTTCACCCAGTTCATGTTGTCTGCAGAAGCTCTAAATCCAACGGGTTAATATTTGACAAATAAATTATGAGATATAAATCATGTAACATACAATAAGATCACAGATTTACGTGGTTCACCTCAAAAGGGTTACATCCACGGGCCCAGCAAACTGAAATCCATTATACCAATGAAAATTATATCAAACATTTTGAAACATAAAGTTACCTCTCTAACCTCGACAGGTAAACCATTTCAAACTTGCTCTCTAAATGGCACCATTGTTGATCTCTCATCTCTATTCCATAACTAGACCACTATCTAGGAAGAGAACCTTGAGAGCAAACGAGATTTTCTCTTACTAAAAGGGGAAACCACCCAAAATCTCAATGGGAACCGCTTCTCTACAAGAAACAAATCTTTTAATCTTCATAGTCTACAAATAGGCATCATTATAATGTTTCTATCCATAAGAAGCTCTCTTCTCTCTAAGAGAAAATCTTGCATCTTGTGCACAATAGGCCCTACCCCCTTCTCTCTCTAGAGGAAACCACTAAATAGGACACTCAAATTCTCTGCACTTTCATCTCATATATATAAGATTTGTTACATATATCTCAAGAACTAAGAGATATATCTCAAAGTCCTAATCTTTTTGGATTTCTATTTTTTTTAAGAAACTTATCAATATCAATCTCAATCCCATATAATATGAGATTTTCTTATGTGGGTGATTTTGAATAATCACCATAACCAACAATCTCCACCTTGATATCAAAATCACATGTTCATCATGCCAACATCCATTGGGTAGCTTTATGGATTATTCATCTTTTGCCAAATAAATTCCTTTATTGTTCTTGCTGAAAATTAGTATTTGTCATTATATTTCTCCACCTCAAATACAACGCTCTCTTATTTTGTCATGTGCTTTTCTTCAACCGAATTCACAAACACTAGCTTTGTATTGAATCGTGTGGCTTTGATACCACTTGTTATGCATGGAAGCTCTAAACCTGATGGATTAATATTTACTAAATAAAGTCTGAGAAATAAAGCATGAAGCACATATAACAAGAACATACAAAGATTTACATGGTTCACCTCAAAATGGTTACATCCACGAGTATGGCAAACAGAAATCCACTATACTAATGAAAGTTACATCAAAGATTTTGAGACATAGAGTTACATCTATAACCCTCGACAAAACACAGTCAAGTAAACATTTTAAACCCAGTCTACTGATCGGTATCACCCGTTGATCTCTCATATCTATTCCACAACAAAACCATTGTCCAGGAAGATATCATCTCCATTCTACAGCTAAACTACTGTCCAGCAAGAGAACCTTGAGAGCAACTAAGATTCTATCTCTCTAAAATGGGAAATCACTCAAAAACTCAATGGGAACTACTTCTCTACTAGAAACAAGTATCTTAATCTTCAAGTCTACAAGTGGTATCATCACAATGTTTCTTTCTTTATGAAGCTCTCTTCTCTTTAAGAGGAAACCTTGCATCTTATGCACACGAGGCCATGCCCCCCTCTCTCTAAAGGTAATCACCATTCTCATATTTTGACCCAAATAGGGCACAAAAATTCTCTCCACTTTCATCCCATATATATAAAATTAAGAGTCCATACAAAATATGAAACTTCATATAGATCTTACATATATATCAAAACCAAAGATATATCCAAGGGTTCTAATATTTTTGGATTTCTATTTCCTTTAGGAAATTTATCAATATAAATTTCAATCCCACATAATATGAAAATATCTCAATCCCACATAATATAGGATTTTCTAATGTGAGTGATTGTGGATAGTACCAAATCCAACAGTATAATACTTATTAGGAGGTGCGAATTAGTTCAAGTAGAAGGATTGAAAGAAGCAAGGGATAGGGCCAAAAGGACATGATTGGAAGTAGACCGAAAAGATATGGGGACTTATGCCTCACTGAGGTTATGGGCTCAAATAGAGCAAAATGACGAGCCAGGATTCATGTAGCCGACCCCAATTAATAAGAAAAAAGGTTATGATGATGATGATTTCTATTATTATCATTTCCCATATACCAAAGTTTATATCTATCGATTTTCTTAACTTTGCGCCTTTTACACTTAGTCTCATGGCAAGATATGTTAACTCTCTTTCGACTCATTGTATCCACTAACTCTATACTCTTACCAGTTAAAATTTATATATTTCATGTGGTTAGACGAATCTTATATTCTAGGACTAGCTTATTTACCTGCTCCCATCCAAAATCGCACGAGAACCCTTACCTGCTTATTATTGCAACCGGCGTCATTGCGGTGCATCGCTTCTAAGGAGCACCCATACTAACCGTTACTCATTTCACACGGGTTTTGATACCATTGTAAACACCCTCTCGAAATTCTGGCTAATGGAACTCCTAAAAACCTCGATTCTAAGCCTGAAGGACACAAAAACTCTAGTAAACCATAGGCAACTTAGACCCAATATAATTATCCTAAAATTGCCCAAACCTATCCCAGCTTGAAGTAGACTCTGGAAGCTTTCCAACAGTCCAAGAATCGCCGAAATCGAACCTACGGATAAACAAATAATAATTTAATCCCTATGAGACTCAAGTATCGTCGCGGCCGTTCCGAGATGCAGCCCGGTGGGCATAGACCTAGTCTGATGAGGCAGTAAAGGAGTTTTACGATGCAATGAAGTCATTAATTAGATAAGGCTAAAACTTCAAGATAAATTCAAAAAATTTTGAAAAAATCTAAAAAAAAAAAAATATTAATTGAATCCTATAAATACCCCACTCTATAAGCCAAAAGAGGGATAAAAAAAGAGATCAACAAATCCCTTAGAAATTATCGAAATTAGAAAAATAGCCCCAAAATATCCAAAAATAGGAAACACCCTTAGAAAATTCCTGAAAAATTAGAAAGAATCTCAAAAAATCATAAAAAAATCCCAGAATTCATATTCAACCTTTGGAAATCCCAAAACCCTTGGAAAACTAAGAAAATTATTCTCCAATCGCAAGAAATCCCAAGAAAAGCCTAAGTAGACCCTACCTAAAATTTGCAGTTTCTCCCCATGCTTTAGGAATCCTAAATCTAGGTCAAAGAATCTTAAATCTACCAATTCAGTAGCGCAAATCGAAAGAGCGGCCTGATCCAAATCTAAAACTCCGGGTTTCGGGTCCCTATAGGTAAGTATATATTTATTTGCTTAATTTAGTTTATTTTTCTTTATTTAATTTTCTACTTTATTTTTTCTGAAAATTAATTTATTATTAGATTTAATTAAATGTAGAAACGTTTACAGATTTGGAGCTGGCGCTGCCAGTGGACTCAGATAAATACTAGATATGTTGATCTAGGATTTTTTCTGAGCTCATAATTCAAGCGACTCCACTTTCTCTACATTCTCAAAAAATAACTTAATTTTTTCTAAGATTTGAGCAGATCTCATCCTAGAGATGGGTGTAGATTGGAGCATAAATTGTTTAGTGCCCACTGTGGGGCACCTTGATCTTTAGATCTGTATTTTAAACTTAAAAAAGCTTTTTCTTTTTTTCTCATATTTATTTTTCCAGCAAAATGAAAAATAAAAAAGAATAAACAGAAGCAAAACAAGGTAGATTTGAAAATATTTTTTTATTAGATTCTATCTTTTCTTTTTAGATCTTATCTTTTCTCTCTCCATAAAAAATTTATGATGTTTTTTCTCTCAATCTTTTGGATCTTTTAGATCATCTTCTTTTAGATTCATCTTTTAGATCAATCATTATTATTTTTTAGACCTTTTTGTAGATTCTTTTATATCCATCATGATCATCTTTATGTTTAGATCATCTCTTAGGTCTATCTTTTAGATCATCGTTCGATCCATCTTTTAGATCAATCTTTATCATCTTGTAGATTAATCTTTATCATTTTTTTTAGATTTTATTTTATATCCATCTTGATTATCTTTATCTTTAGATCATCTTTAAGGTCTAACTCCTAAATCATCTTTAGATCTATCGTTTAGATCATTTTTAGATCAATCTTTATCATCTTGCAGATTAATCTTTATTATTATTTTTAGATCTTCTTTTAGATCCATCTTGATCATCTTTTAGGTCTATCGTTTAGATCAACTTTTAAGATCAATCTTCATCATCTTGTAAATTAATCTCTATCATCTTTTTTTTATCATCTTTAGATCCATCCTAATCATCTTTTATATCATCTTTTTTATAAAGAAGATATTACAAAACGCCTATAAGCGAAAATGAACAATCATTTCGCCTACCCGCATCATCATCCAAACTTCATTGCACGGTCATCGTTGTTTGGTAGTGTTTTAATTTTCATTTTTTTTACTAATCAGAATGATTTAAAATTTGGAACATGTGTACATCTTAATGAGGCGCACTTAATAAAAATATGAAAAAAATAATTCGTAATATAAATTGATCAAATTACCCCCATAAATTTTCATGGGTATTTTGATCAATTTATATTTTACGAACTATTTTTTTCATATTTTTATTAGATGCGCCTCACTAGAATGTACACACGCTCCAAATTTCAAGTAATTTTCATTTGTAGAAAAAAAAAATGAAAATTGAAACACTACCGAACAATTGTGACCATGCGATGAAGTTTGGATGGTTATGAGGGTTGGCGAAATCACTGTTCATTTTCGCATATAAGCATTGGGAAGAGTTTTTCTTTTTAGATCTTCTTTCATTTATGCTTATTAACTTTGGATCATTTTTTTCTTCTTTAAGATCATCTTTATCTTTCTTAGAGCATTCTTTATCATTTTTATCTTCTTTAGAGCATTTTTCATCTTGTTTTAAATCATATTAAGGTTCTTTAGAAGTATCTTTATCTTCTTTAATAGTAACTTTTAACTTTTTTAGATCATACTTATCTTCTTTAAGTGCATCTTTATCTTTTTATAATACACCTTTAGAAAGAATCTTTATCTTTCATGAAAAAGAAAAAAAGAATTTTTATCTCTTTTGATAAATATTTTTAAAAAAAAATAAAGAGAAAAAAAATGGTAAATCTAAGCTTTCTCTGCTTTATCTGTTTAGATTAGAAATATATCTCTTTTTTTTTATGTTATCTTTTGCTCTGCAAAGCTTAAAATTTTCTTGACTTTATCTTCTTTTTTAGAAAAACTAATCTTTTTCTTTTAGAAGCATCTTTATCTCATTTTTTTTTAAAAAAATAACTTTCTTAGATAAAATAAAATAAAAAATAAAAAAAGGGATAAAAAAAGGGGGAAAAAAAAAAATTTGTGCATAGTGTTGTAGTTATGTATATATTTCATGGTAACTCAGTTATTAAATTTATTGCATAGTCTAGACCCCTTTGGATGACTAGACCTACAGGACCTTATGGCTTAGATCCCCGAGTCAACTCTATCTCAGATTAGTTGATATCAAGTTTTAGTGGGTCCATAATCCCACACATAGTGCTAAGCCTAGCTAACCCATATGTAGTCCAGCCATGTCGTGTAGTCTAACAAGTCTGCAGGGCTCAAACAACTCAAAACAGTCAGGGCATTCGACTCAAGGCTAAAGAACCAAAGTTGAACCCACCTTCAGCTTCTAACTCTAAGTTTATGGGAGATGTTGTCCAATCAGGGACACACCTCCCACAAATATCTGAGTCAAAGGGTGATGCTGCCCAACAAGGGGCACACCACCCCATCTATGTCAAAAGCTAGAGTTGATGCTACCCAATTAGGTGCGAACTACCCACCTCCTTAAAAGACCCATTGTAAGGGCTACCAACCTAGTAAGGTTCATAGCAACCCCGATGATGAACACTTTAGGCAGGCTAACCTGATAGACTTAGAGTACTGCCGAAGATTAAGTCAGGGCCCAAACAAGGCTACCCACCAAGGAAAACTAGAGAGTAAGACATCTTTACTTAAACCTAGGAGTTCTTCAAGCCATGCATCTATTCCTCAAAGTTCACCCTTATCCAATTCTATAGACTACAAGTCTCTTCCAATCGAGTGTCTTAAGAACTTACCTGAGCTTAAGGCTTTCTTGAGACATGCTACTCTTGTTGAGTTACAAGCTCCACCTAGGGCATCGAGTTGTCAGTTTGGTTAGAGTCAAAGAACCTCTCTAGCCGCTGAACAGCAGAGTCGCATGAGTCCCACCCCATCGGCGAGCCGACACCGCTAATCTTCTCATCCTCCACCTTTTTTAGAACCAGCTCGACCATGGGACTATCCATCCCATAGTCAATTCAGACCCGACCCTCCTCAGGTCATGTATAGTTACCTACCAGCACAGTCTCTTTAGATAGCCCCGGTCCCACACCATCAGTCACAAGTGGCTTATCATCAATCGTAGGTGGCCTATTCAGCACATGTTCCAACTCAATATTCAACGTGTCAGCCATACATGCCAACCCTTCGACCGCACCTCCGGCCTCTAGTCACCCATACCCAGGATATCTTGTGCACCATGCCCCAACTGTCCATTTACACCGGCTTATCAGCCTTCGGTTCCTCCAGTCCAGGTCTCTCCTCGGACTTATCCATACTAACCTCCAGCTTAGGCACCTCTACCTATGCCTATTCCATACCATGCTCCGACCGCCCTAGCTCAAACCTCTTTCCTGTCTCAGCACCTATTACGGCTCCAACCATCTCTCAGGCCTAGCCTACGTCTAGTCTGGTGCAGCCCATATTAGGTGCATTCCATGCACCACAAATTAGGCCATCAACTTCAGGCAACCAACCGACAGTGAGCTCACCCCACTAAAAGGTGAACTCACCACATTTAAAGAGACCTTGGCTAAGATCGGAGTTCCAAATATACTTCCTCCAAAATCTTACGTCAAGGATGTTATTAGGGCTGTCGAACCTCTTCCTCTGGTTTTCGAATGCCCTCGGCTTGAAAATAAGTTCAATAGGAAAGGTGATCCTGAAAATCACATCACCACTTACCTATTGACCATTCCTACACTTGAAGAGAAACCACGTCATTTGAAGGTCATGTTTCAATACACCCTTTCGGACAACCCATGACATGGTTCCTAGCAGTGGTCTCAAAATACCCGAATCAAACTCTTGATGAGTTGTTTCAACATTTTGTTGAATAATATCAAGGGACCAAGCAACAACCAATGACCCTTAGCAAAATCATGACGAGTTGTTCGCAGACGTTGTCCAAAGATTTAGAGAGAATGCATCAAAAGTCTTTGATTGCACGCTTTTTGAAGCCTCTATGATCGGTATGATCATAAAGAATGCTTCTCTAAGTATAAACTCTATCTCAGTAAAAGTATTCAACCGATCTCTTTGTACTCAATGCTAGAAATGGTTTCACGTTATGAGAGAGCAAAGGAAAGGGTCCGAGTTCGGTCACCAGTTATGCTGGGGTAAGAGCTCGAAGAAACTATGTTAAGGTAAAGCCATATGAAGTCATGATGGAACAAAAGCCCAACTAAAATGACGATTCATCTAAATGTAACTCTGAAGAGATGACAATTGAAGAATTTAAAGCCCATCCCAAGCCAGGACCATCTTCAAAACCGTTAAGGGATATAGGTAGGGATAACTTATGGCAAGACAAGGAGATGTCCGATGATACGAGTGAAGATGGAGAAGTCTTAGCTGATATCAATTTGATAAGGATCGACAAGTCGAAATCCCTACTCAAGCCTGAAAATCATCCAATATGACCTTAGGGCACAAGAAGAAACCACCCTGAAAATGAAGATCGAAATGGAAGAGTGACATATTTTACTAAGGAAACTCAAAAACAAAATATCAAAAATTGCCTTAGCCCAATGTTCATGATCCAAGAGAGAATGGAAGAGCAAACTACCCCACAAGAAGTTCTAATTGAGGTGGAAGAAACAAACTTGTAGAAGATTCAAGACACCCCTATCCTAAATAGCAGAGCAAAGGCAGATGACCCAAATCCTAAGGCTATGGATTTTCAAATTACAATCGATGAGAGTAATTGTAGCCAAAATTCTGAAATTCAAGAAAAAGAGAAAAATTCAACAAAAATCTTGATTCCGATTGAAGATACGTACACATATAAAGTTCAAGACATCCCTGTGATACAGGTCACCACAAAATAAAATTACTTTATCAATCTCATCTTTCAAATAAGTGCAATGGGTGATCCACAGGAGGCTCAAGTCATCAATGAGGTCAATCGAGATCCTAAAGTTAGAGATTCCCAAGAATATATTAGTAAAGAGTGCCTCAATCCAGAAAGTAAAAGTAAATTCAAGAAAAAACAAAGGGGTCAAGCCTAGAGGATTTAGCTGAACTATACACTAAGGTGAATCCAAAAGAAGATCAACTCCCTCAAGAATGGATGAAAGAACTTGAACCTCTGGAGATCCTAAGAGACCCACCTGGGCCACTTTTACTTGATTTATTGGTAAACCCACCTATTTGGGATGAAGAGTTGAGCCTAGAGCATTCAATTACACCAGTCTCTAATATTGATCTAGCAATCAATGTCGATGAAACAAGGGATCCAAATTTGATCATTCTTGAAGATCTAACATCTCTGCAAGAGCTAAAAGAAATCGAACCCTTAGAAGTTCTAAGGGGACTACTTGGTCCACATTCACAGGATTTTCTAAATAACCCGCCTATATGGGATGAAGAACCAGACATTGAAGATCAAATCACGTCATTCCCTCAAGGGAAATGATCTCACGAAGAAGACCCTATAGGGGAAGCCCCATCAAACCACTTGATAAGGGTACCTTCACTTGATGAAGAAAATAAAACAGGGGCAAGCGGTGAGGCCTACGCCTTATCTCACGACTCCCAATATGCCTCGAGGTGATATACTCTCCAAGAACAACATTGAGTTGCAATTGAAAAAGATTATTGAAAAAGAGTGGGGTGATCGTTTACTCCTCCCTTTCAAATAAGTCGAGTGCGACATCCATGCCCTGCTTAGGCATCCTACTCCGTGGTATTGACAACTTAAAAAGTTGAAAAAAAAAAAAAAATGAGTTTAGCAAGCCAACCAAGAGATTGAAAGACTAAGAAGCTAATAGTGACTCTGAATTTGAAGATCAAGGCTCGAATGAAGAAATCCAAAGAGGAAAGACTCTATAAGAATTCGACAACTGCTGTCAAGGAACTATCAGATACCAACTAGGGGCAAGGAAAAATCTAAGGATAACCAAGACTAAGACCTCCCTGCCACCTGAAAGAAGGAATGATGATCGAGTTCCTATTTATTTTCTTGGACGAAGTGCCAAAAAAAAAATAAGAAAAAGAAATTCCATTTATTCTTCTTTTTCTTCGTCTTTTCCTCCTTCATCTTCTTCAAAAAGACGGAAAAAAAAAATTCGCTGAGATGAAAATTCGAAAGGAATCTCGATCGTTGGAAAAAAAAAGCCACTATGTTGAATACCCGAAAGGGACCCTAGGGGTGGAGGAAAAAAAAAATATGTCGAGCTAAACATCCTAAAGAAAACGTAAGTGTTGAAAAAAAAGCCACCAAGCTTAACACCCGAAGGGAACCCCGTGGCAATAGAAAAATAGAACTTATCTATCTTTTCGTCTCTTCTCTAAAATCTCTAAAAATCCTTCTATTCTTTAGTTAGAATGATGTCAGAAAGCAAAGTGAATTGAAAGCATCAGTCCAAGTAAATTTGAAGAGCCCCCACTATCTGAACTTCAAAAGAGTGGTAGTGGAGGAACAAAATTAGAAGTCTAAGTATATTCTGAACACTCTGAAGCACCATCCCATATTATCCAAGACACCAGCTTGCTCGAAAAACAAGAAAAGCCTTCCTTGAATTGTGACAAAAGAGCTGAGATTGGAATATGAGGAAGTGTTTAGTGATTCCTCGTCCTAAAAGTCCCAAGTAGAGGCTCGGCAAGCTTATGTCGAGGAAAAAAAAAAAAAAAGAGAGAGAGGGAAAAAAATAGAAAGAAGAAAAGAAAAAAGAAGAAGAAGCGAGAGGTCTATGGTAGTATGAGCCTAAAATGCTTACCAAAACTTGTTTTTTAAAATTTCTATCCATTTTCAAATTTTCCCTATGTATTTCGTAAGTTTTCAAAAATCTTAATTTTTTTGGTTAAATCGTAGTTTGAAACTCTGTTTTTGTTTCAAAATTCAATCTATCTTCAAAACTTTCTAAAATGTTTTAAAAAACGAAGGAGTTTCATGGAGGCATGGATATAATGCGTCTATCGCCACCAAATCCTAGATTTCCATGCTTGCAAACTTTTAGGAAAACAGACCAAACCATAGGTTTCCATGCCAAAAAGCCTGAACATGTGGACCTCAAGAATAATAATCGAAGACGAACAAGAAATTCAATTAGCCAAAAATTTATCATCTCATCATTTCTTCTAAATCAAAATCTCATTCGATTGGAGAACCAGATCAAAAAAAAAAAGGTCTAAAGTCGAAGACGACTGCACTAACAACTTCCCAAGTAGCATTGGAGTGACTACAACTAAGGGTCTCATCGGCTCAAAGATAGCACGGTTCCCGTTGACTGTCACTTCGAATCCCGATTGTCGGATACCTCTCAACCGCACTGACTCAAAGAGGTTTTCCTTTCCACCGTGTCTCAAGCTTACTTTTTTTCCATTCACCTGGTGCCCCAAGTGAATGTCAAAGAAGGGCAATTGTAGACACCCTCTCAAAATTCTAGCTAAATGAACTCCTAAGAACCTTGATTCTGAGCCCAAATGACTACGAAAATCCTGATAGACTATAAGCAACATAGGCCCAATATAATTATCTTAAAACTGCCCAAACCTTCTAGACAACCCCATATTTAAAGGCAAATATGCACCCATGGGACTATGATGTCCATTCTTCCTTCGGTAAAACTCAATTTAAGAGTAGTTTTAAGACCCCAAAATTTGGGAATATAAACTCTTCAGCCCAATGACTAACCTCAACAAAGGAATTTCCAAATTGTACTATCTATGCACTTAAAAAATACAATGTCTCAATATCTAAAATATGCCGTCTAATTTTTGGATGGTGAGATTTAAGTGTTAGAAAACTCAAAATTCAAATTTTTTTATTTAAAAATAATCCTCTAATGATTCTTAGATGGTTTTCAAAATTTCATATTGAAAAAATCCTCCGAAGTAGGTCTTCTAACCAAGGGAGAGGGTACATAGCATGCTCCCTTGAAAGCATAGTATAAGTTTTAGGGGAGTATATAAGGATGTAACCTACTTAGCCTACAAGCTAACCTCCAATAAAAAACAAAAATAAAAACTAAAAAAAATAAAAAAGAAGAAAAGAAAAGAAAACGATAAGCATTCTAAGTTAAGTATGCATGAAAAAATAACGTCCTTAGGTTGAACGATGACCATCCAATTTTTTGGTGACCAAACCTAAGTGTTTAAAACTCATAGTATTTGTCTTTTCTAATAATCAAATTTTAAAAAAATAATCCAAAACAAATCTTTTATCGGAGGGAGTAAGTATAAAAATGTTCTCCCACAAAGTAGGCTACAAGAGTTTTAAGAGAATTTTTCTCATAAATTAAAGGGAAAATTACGTAAACATCTGTTTTAGCTTTCGTTATTACCAAAATACCAAATATTTTTCATTATTACTGATATATCTGTTTTTTAGACTTCATAATAATTTTTTTAAAAAAGATAAAATTACCTATTTTTTGTTTTTCAAAAACCAAAATCACGCCAAAATTTTTGGTTCATCTGCGTGTTCTCTCTTCACCTCTCTCTCTACATTACACGGGATTTCGAACAATGCTCGAAGTTAATGAGAGCAGGAAAGATTCAACGCCATAACTTCCATATCTTCATCTACACCAGTATTGGACTCTTGGATCAAAGAGAAGATTAGCCCCATCGCTCAACCCCCTATGTCTTCATCAACAATCCCTCTTCCTCCTATCATTACTCCAAAAAGAAGGTAAAAAAAAACCGGAGTCTAGAGAGAGAAAATACACAAAAATGGATCATTCTACCCTTGAACTAGAAGCAACAGCACGGGCTCCACCTCCTACACAAATACCCCTTCCTCTCTGCCAAGCCACCCCTTCTTTGTCTCTGCCTCTGCTAGCCCCCCCATTCTTGGGTACTTTTGGTCCTGGAAATTGCAGAAAAATACATTAGAAATGGTGAACCCTTTTTTTCTTTTTTTGGTGACAAAAAACTCTGCTTCGCTGGCCATGGAAATTGAAGAAGAAAGAGTACATGAAATTGGGGAGGTCATGCATTTGCTAGATCTCTGATTTTCTAATCATGAAAATTCTAGAAAGAATGCAACAACGATGAAGCTTCTAAAGTTGTAGAGATCTCTTGTTGGTTGATCATTTAAACTGTATAGATAATAGATGAAGTGGAGAACTTCCAAAATTACAAAAATTTCTAGTTCTCTGACTTGATCTTATATCTTGGAAATCACAAGAAAAAAATGGAAGTCGAACTTTCGAAGTTGTTGAAATCTATGGTTATTTGATCATGGTGTACGGGGACAGACTTTGCTATTAAAATGTTACCTGCGAGGGGAATCGACGAATTCTTTCAACTAAATACTGATAAGAATCTCGATCACCTGCTACAAACTCTCTAATTTCAAGAATGACTGAAAATGAGTAGAGATCATGTGATGTAGCAAAAAGCAAAGGAAGTTTAAAATACGCAGAGGAGTCACAAGAGAGAAAAAAAATCTTTGTGTAATGTAGATAGACCCACAAGAGATAAAAAAAATTTATGTCCGGTCTTCAAGAACTGAAAATTTAAAAGTTTTGATTTTTCAAAAACCGAAATTCGCTTGATTTAGGTTTTTAACCGAAAATGGATAGTGTAATAACATAAAGTATTCGGTATTTTGGTAACAACGAAAACTAAAATGGATATTTATGTAATTTTACCTAAACTAAAAGAGATTAATTAAGATAAAAAAACGTTTTTAGATTTTTACTATTTTAAAAGTATTTTGATGATAGTTGACAAATAGAGGGAAAGAGTGGAACTTATTCCTAAATTGCGGGAGCGGACCAAAATCCGTGGCCTTTTGTTCTTCAAAATAAAAGCGCAAGAGTAGCGGACATACATGGAACAAGGTTTGTCCAAACCAAGGTTTTACAAATCCGCAAACTGAACCGGAACTTGCTGGTTCGGATCTAGAATCGTCTGAGCCTATTTGGTTCTGCCTAAATGTTAAAAACCAAATAGTTCCCTTTGATAACCGGCATGTTCTTTGATAGAACTATAGAAAACACGTCCCACTTTATTTTTAAAAAAATTTCAGTCTTTTTGTTCACTATTTTTTTTAAATTTTTATTCACCTATTCACTAGGCCGGACTGCTAATTCAGACTGCTGATCTTCTGTATTTTAAAACCTTGATCCACACCGCCCTTAAAACACTATTTACAAGATGAAATATTCCTTACGTCCACGAATTTTGGGCAGGAATTCTGAAAGGAAAGATATGCAATAAGATATAGATGTAGGGTGTGGTTTGTATAGAGCCTATGCTCTAAACAATCAAATTAGAGCCTACTTTCAAATAGTATCAAGAATTGTGGTTTCAATAGTGGAAATCTTTATGATAGCATTAAAATATATTTTTATTTTTATTTATAAAATTTAAAGCTTCAAAAATAGTGTAGATCGGTAGATCTATAAAAGCATGAAAACCTTGAAAATTGACGGTCCAAAAATACGTTACAAAATAAACTGTTTTCAAATTTTAAATCCATTTTTTTCTCCTATCCATGCATCTTGATGCCGAGATGATCAATTCGAAGATATTTGGGCATCAAAACAACATCTTCCAGTGAAACTTTTGAGGTAGGCTCCAATTTGATTGTTTAGAGCATAGGCTTTATATAAACTTTTTCCTTAGATATAAACGATGGTCACAATTAATTTTGGTGGTTGGATGCAAATTGAGTAGCCCGAAGCTTGTCAACGACTAAACTCAAGGACCAAAAACAATTTTTTTTAATTTGTGTTACCAACCTATCATATTTTATATTTTACAATTATAAGTGATTTTGACCGCTTTGTACCAATAATAAAAGGTCTTATTGCTCCACTTTGTACCAATAATAAAAGGTCTTATTGCTCCATTTTGAAATGACAGGTAAACTCTCTCACGTAATAACAAGCCCGGGCTGCCATTAGCGTTATCAAAACCAAAACCGGCTTGTTGGCCCAATTATATAATCAATTGGATGTCTAGACCCGAAACTGGTTTGGTTTGATAAAAATTTGATCTTGAGCAAAATCGTATCTTTAATGAACTTCATAATAATTTTTAAAAGAATTTTAGTATTATCAAACTATTCACTAAAAATCCTGGGTAAAAATTCGTATCTCAAAAAAAATACGTTTTTAGTTTGATGACCAGTACTTGTCAATGGGTTGCATAACCCCTCAATAAAAAAGAAATAAGAAAACATCAGATGCGTTACTAGAAATGTAGGTGGCCAGTTCTAAAATCTAATTAAATATTAAAAATAGAAAAGGTATTGTGCGTTGTTTGTAACTTGAGTTTTGGGATCATGAGTTTATATGGATGAACGGTGATGGAGAGAAAAAAGGGCAATTATATGGAGTTAAGTCAGACCAATGTTAGAAAATAGTGATCAAAGACCTAGATGATCACCAAAACTCCAAATTCACTTGTTTATCTAGAGCAATTTTTATCAAGGCTGGGCCTGATTGGCCGGTCTGACTTGTAGGACTCACATAATGTGCTTTGACTAGTCTGGCCTAAATTTAAATTAATTTTGTCGAAATTAAAAACTATTTTGATTGAAAATTAGTCAAAATTAAAAATTTATTGATTTGTACCATTCTGACCTTGCCAATCGGACTAGGAAAACAAATGCGTATAATATTTTTCCGTAATATGTAGTAGTAATTTTAAGACCAGATGTAAATTCTTCAACCATGAAATAACCTCAATAAAAAAAAAAAAAATCAGATTTGCTCTCTATGCACTTGAAAAAAATAGTGTCTGAATATTGAACAAACAAGGTCCAATTTTAGGAGAGTATAATCTAATTATTAAAAAACTCAAAATTTGAAATTTTTCTTCTAAAAATTATCATCTAAGGTGGTTTCAGAATTTCAGATTGAAAAGATCAGGTCTTCTTTACTGAGGGCCTTTTTGTAGAAATAGTTCAGAGAAAGAAGGGGAGAGATGGAGTGGTCCTGATTCTGATGGAAAGAAGGAAGGTGCAATAGAGAGATTTTCCATTTAAAAATTAGATCTATGAGAGAGAGAGATTTTTTATTTAAAAATTAGATCTATTAGAGAGAGAGATTTGTTGCTTAGCGCTGGCTTGTAGACAATGTAGGTAGAATAATAATACTTCCCTTGTCTAAAGCCATTCTCTAAATGAAATATCATTCTTCTTGCATATTGTAACCCCAGTCTTATGCGAAGCTTGGAAATTGGAACAAGAGGATCAAATGGAGGAAGTTTCTCATGAGCCCAAATATTTGTGTGCTTGTGAGTAAATTGTAGATTTGCTCCTTTTGATAACAAAATCACTAATGAGGGTTTTCTTGATCTTACATTTTCGTTCCACTTTAAATTTACTAGATGTGTAAAAGAGAAGAAATGATTTTGGGTTGCCCATTCAAAAATTAGATACTATATACTCATCCTCGGAGCTAAAGGGGATTGTACATAGAATTGGAGTTGGGTGGGCTAAATGAAGATGTAACGGAATTTTATATGATCAACGCATACGAATGAAGCAGAAGAGAAAGTTCTATAAGACAGCTATGATACCAGCTTTACTTTATATGACAGAACGTGGGGCGTTCAAAAAATAACATATTTATAAAATGAGTGTAACTGAGATGAGGATGTTGAAATGAATGAGTGGCAACATAATAAAGAATAAAATTCAAAATGAATACATTCAGAATAACGTAGTTGTGACTCCAAGAGGCAATAAGATGAGATAAAGTAGACTTAGATGAGCTGACCATATACAGTATAAACCCAATACAACACATATTAAGAGGTACAAATTGGTTCAAGTGGAAGGCTAAAAAAAAAGTAAAAAATATATCTAAAAAGACATGGTTGAAAATAACGATCACCAAATAATTAAAACAACAAAATAGGTGATCAGAATTTGTGTAGTCAATCCCAAATAATTGAAAAAAATGCTCAAATGATAATACTCATTTTTTAGCTGAAGATAATATGACGTTGATGATAATGATGATGATGTAATCGGTTTTTGCCATTGACTTGCTGCTATTATATTCCTTTTTGTCTCTTGGTAGTCATATTCTTAAAATTGAGGGCCCTAAAAATTAGTCCGAAAGCAAATATCGTCTTTTCAACTCTACAATGTCAAAGTTTGAGCCTGAGGGTTATGGGAAAATAAATGCATTTTGTGACCCAGTCAATGTTGAAGCTTGGAAACTGAGTGGTAGAGATTGAGACCAAGACTCACCAGCTTCAAACTCAATTCTCCAAAACACTCCACACTTAGTTGTCTGTTTTCTCTGATCAACGCTCGTGGCACAAGAATGAATACAGGACCATCTTTCCAAGATTTTTGGGGAGGCATGCCAACTTTTGTTAAGATCCCTCTTATTGCCATAGGTAAACTATGCTCTTAGATTGCATCACATATGTTGTTTGTTTGTGTGTGTGAGAGAGAGAGAGAGAGAGAGAGAGACAGAGTTTTTAGTTCTAATTTTTGTTGAAGGATTTCCATGTTCACATTCTTCATAACATAAAAAATTCTCTACGATTGTGATTCACATACGGATTTTTCCATCTTTCAGTTTCCAGTGTTGGTCTTGTAATGCTTTGCAAAATCCTTCACTGCATCAAGATGGCCGAGATCTCAAACACACGAATCGAAGAAGTGGGCAATGCCCCTCCTCTAATTGTCGAACTCATTGACAATATGGAGAAGCTCAAGCCCACAAGGTTCACCTCTCACCAACTCAATGCTGCGACCTTAAACTTCACCCATAAGTTAGGTTCAGGTGGTTTTGGTGAGGTCTATAAGGGCACTCTCCCAAACGGGGATAGTATGGCTGTGAAAGTCCTAAAGGGAAGCTCGGACGAACAAATTGAAGCTCAATTCATAGCGGAGGTGAGCACCATAGGAAGAACCCACCATGTTAATTTAGTCAGGCTCATTGGCTTTTGCTTTGAAAATACCATGAGGGCTTTGGTTTATGAGCATGTGGAGAGGGGCTCACTGGATGGCTTCTTGTTTGGTAACAAAGGAAAACTGGGGTTTGACAAGCTCAGTAAGATAGCGATCCAAACGGCAAAGGGCATAGCATACCTTCACGAGGAATGCCAGGATCGGATAATTCACTATGATATAAAACCTGGCAATATCTTGCTCGATCGGAACTTCTCCCCAAAAGTTGCAGATTTCGGATTGGCAAAGCTCTGCAATAGGAATGCCACCCATATCACCATGACAGGATGCAGAGGGACTCCGGGCTACGCGGCTCCCGAGCTATGGATGCCATTTCCTGTTACTCATAAGTGTGATGTTTATAGTTATGGGATGTTATTGTTTGAGATTGCAGGGAGGAGGAGGAATTTGAAGGTGAGCCTTCTTGAGAGCCACCAATGGTTTCCTAGATGGGTTTGGAGCAAATTGGAGAGAGATGAGATGGAAGAGATTGTGAAGAGTTGTGAGATCGAGGAGGAGGAGGATAGGGAAATTCTCGAGAGAATGATCCTGATTGCTGTTTGGTGTGTTCAATACCAGCCTGAATTGAGGCCATGTATGAGCACTGTGGTAAAGATGTTGGAAGGAGACGGTAAGATCGCTCTTCCACCAAACCCTTTCTCTCATTTGGTTGTTAGGCCATCTGTCATGGTTTCACAGCAATTTGGAGAGACAACTGAAGGAGAAACTACTGTGGATTCACAACAATTTGGCGGGGCGATTGAAAAGGAACCATATTCTGAGACTACCCCCATCATGAGGAAGTTTGAGATAACTGTTGCTTCTTCATAAAAGCATTGGTCATTGTATATCCTTCCCTTGAAGAAATTAAAAAAAAAATTACTGCATGTGATACAATTATTTTTTTATTATTAGATCACATGCAGCTTCGCAATGAGTGCTTCAAATTTTGATTTTAGAGAATATTTCTAGGGTGTGTTCTCTCTTTGGTGCTTTTGCTAGGTAGATTGGAGCTTGTTCTTTCCTTCTGTTGTTTTTTTTCATGGTACTCTACTTTTATTTTTATTTTTATTTTCGGGTAGTTCAGTAGTAGGAATCATATTTGAGATGTAGAATTGCTAAAAAAAATAAAAAATATTCCTAGGCTTGGGACCAGTATGAGGTAGATCTTGATGGATATCTGCCCAACAGATACAATCTGCATACATGCATATTTAATCATTTCTTATATGCAATGCTTACCCCATAGAAATCAATGAAAGAACATAATTTATTTGGTCTCTGATTGGAGCCAAGTCCAAAAAGATACACATATTGCCAAAACTTTTCTTTTTCTGAGAAATTGTATTCAAATCTTCATCAACTTAACCAAACAAGCCCAAGCTTCTCAATATATATAATTACAAAAATAAAGAAATCTAAAAAATTGACAAGGGGAATATAGAAAACCAGAAAGGTCTTATGTAAGTGGTACTAGATAACAAATATATTATCTATGAAGTTCAAAACATATAAAGTTCAAAATATTACCATGAACTAGAAACAAATTGATAATTACCCAAAAAAAAAAAAAAACTAGAAATAAAATGATTAATGGGATGAATAGTTAGGAGCTTTGGAACATAATGAGTATTGGATTGAATGAGAAAATCCCAAGAAACTTGCCAAGATAAATACTTCTCTAAGGAAATGACAAAGGCAAACTAATCCTTTCCCACAATTCTTTCTCCATAAAATATTTCCCATTTGTGCTCGTCAAAGATAGATTTGTGTCATGGGCTCTGTTTTTTTCTCTTGCTTTCTACCCTTTGGGGGCCATTCTCTTCTAACATTTTTTTTTTTTTTTTTGGAAAATAGATATGGTTTCTTTTTTTCTCTTGTTTTCCCTCCCTCTTGGTCTCTCTCTCTCAAAAATCCACATCGAATACATAAAATATATTCGATTTCTATCAAATAATTTATTCATTTTTAAGCTTGATCACTATGAACTAATTTTAAAGAGACATGGAGAGATATCAAAAAAAAAAAAAGAGGAAAAAAAAAGGGGCTCCAACAAAGAGTTAGAATATATTATCGGACCAGACCGCCATGGAATATTTCGAGCATTTTTGGGTCTCAAGCTCATGCCAGGCCAAGCCCGGCCAGGTGGCAGCCCTAATTGGAATCTTAAATGTTCTGTTATGCTTAGGCATTTGATATGAATCGATTTCCCTTACTATTAGATGGATTTCGGGCACTGTGATGGAGGAGCAACCACATATTGCTCTCCACAATTCTCCCCCTCAACACTGAGTTGCTCCGATCTTCATTTATTCTTTGCTTTTTCTTCTTTTTCTTTTTCATTTTTTTCTTGTTCTTCTTAGAGACATCAATGTCTTCTCTCATTGCAGCTTTCCATTCGGCAATTCCCTTTGTCTCATCAAACAAGTTTGGTTCTTTCATTTTAAAAATGCTTGATGTATCACACTGCCCAATTGGCATTTCTTGTTTATAGGCGGCTTCTATGCAGTTAGGATTTGGTTTCCGAATTGGTGAAGACCTTTGCAGTTGTACTGTGTTGTCCTCACCTTCTTTAATATCTTCTAGTTGTGACAGTTGCAACTCCTCTAGTGTAAGAGTAACCTGCGACTCATTTTTCGCATCATCACCCAACTTCATGGGTGACAATTGTTGCTACTCAACACCATTAACATAACCATCACGAACATTGTTTTTTGAGACCTTATTGGTTACTTGATCAATGATGTCATTTCGGACCCACGTGCAAGTCTTGCAAACGAATTGTTGTCCATTTGTTGCCCTTGCATGATCAAGTCACTTTTGGTTTTCACCTTCTCAAACACTTTGACATCATCGGGAACATGATGCACGTCTTCTCCCGTATGAGGCTCGATTTCATCTGAAACATGATGCACATCTTCTCCCGTATGAGGCTCGATTTCATCCACCTTAGACGTGGTAAGAGCAAAGGATTTCTCTCCCTCATGGTTAACTTCGATTGAGGTTGTGTCCACGACCTGTGCAAACCCGTCTTGCACATCCCAGTCATTGTTATTGTCCTGCGACTTTAGTTGTGCATGTCATCCACAAGTTCCTCAGATTCCTCCAATCGTCTGAGCTTGACTGACTGATCACCAAGTAACTGCTCTCTCTTGGCTTCTTGCATTGTCCAATCGATAATCAGCCAATTCCGAACTCATCAGTTTGGTCACTTCAACTATTGCAAAAGATGCCTCATCATCCCATTCTTCCTCGATCTCGAACTGGTGACTTGTCGCGGTCATCATATTTCCCTCAGCTAGCCTCCTTTTCTTTAACCAGTGGTCACAAACAATGTGGCCATTTTTGCCACAGTCGTAGCACTCGATGCCTCGTCAAGATCTCCATGGTCGCCGGTCTGCGTCAGTATTGCCTTGTTTAGCTTCCCTTGGTTGGAAGCCCTCTCTCCTTCAGTTGATCTTGGCAGTCTCTACTTTGTTCGTGCGAAGAGCGCCTCCTCTTCATCTTTCATGGATATATCGGCCATTCGTCGGGCCAACATCTCTTGGTTCGCCAGCAGACTTTCTAACTCCATAAGAGTTGGATGTGTCAGTCTTCCTCTGATGGCCGACACGAACCCATTGTATTCGGGTCTCAAGCCTTTGATGATGATACATCTCATTCTAATATCACTAATCTGAGATTCCGGATCGAGTTTTGAAATCTCATGGCAGGGAGATTTCACCTTTATGAAGGTCTACATCATTGTCCCTTATGACACCGATCCAAGCTCGTTTTCCAAAAATTGGAGTCGAGCATCACTTGTCTTGTCAATTCGGAGTGGTGGAGTCTTGAATTTGGTCCAACAGTTCCTTTTGAATTGTTATCTTTAACGCGAACATGGCCTTGATGCTTCATCGTTGTAGTGCTTTGGCATTCTCTTTTGCAGGTGGTATGGTTTTGCTGCCACCGACGACCTCACAGAGGTCCTATCGTTGTAGGTATGATTCCATATACGACCGCCAGTCGTCGTAGTTGTAGTGGTTCAGCTTCTCGACCCATCCAGATGCATTTGCTAGGTCCACCACGTCAATCCCAACACCTAGAAGCTCAGTGATCGGCTTCACAGTATCTCGTTGCTCACGTACACCATGATTGGTGTGATCCTACTTTGATCTCAACACCTAGAAACGCAGTCCCTAACTGATCGGCATCACCCTTTTAACTGCTCACTTACAATGCCCCTGACCAAATCCGCTTTTATACCAATTGTAGAGTTTTGCATAAACTCTGGTACCAATTGTAAAAATCCAACACAGCAACTAAGGGAGAGAACCATTTTCTTTTATTATTAAAAAAACATTGACCACCCAAAATATACTCCCTAAAACTCGCATGCTCAACCCCTTACTACAACTCCCACAATTTGTATTCTTTTTCTTTTACACACCAAAAATAAAGCACACCCAAGCTCTATTTATAAGATTTGTGAATGGCCGGCCCTTCCAAAAGGCTCACAATGATCAATAAAGGGCGCCATCCTTGAGAATATTCCAGAGAGAGGAGGAGGAGGGCGAGAAGAGTTGGGAGGAGAATCCTTGAGTGTTGTCACTTCACTTCACTCGAGTTGCAGATATTATATTCTTTTTTGTCTCTTAAAATTTTAAGGTCCTAAAACTTACTCCCAAAGCAAATATCATCTTTTTCAACTCTACATAGTCAAAGTTGGCAGCTGAGAGCACAAATGCATTTTGTGACCCAACTCTACATAGTCAAAGTTGGTGGCTGAGAGCACAAATGCATTTTGTGACCCAATCAATAATGAAGCTTGGAAACGGTAGAGATCGAGAGCGAGGCTAAAAAAACCAGCTTCAACCATAACAATCCACAATCCACACTTAGTTTTCTGTTTTCTCTGATCATCACTCCAGGCAAAGGAATGGATTCAACAAATACAGGGTCATCTTCTCAAGATTTTTGGGGAGCCATGCCAACCTTTGCTAAAGTCTTTTTGATCGCCATTGGTAAGCTTTTGATTTCTGTTAAGCAGTGTTGTGTTTGCCGACCTGAAAACTCGACGAGATCCTAAAGGCTCCCCGGTCATGTTGACCTGGGAACCTATGGGATCAACCCGACGGGGCCTTAGGAGAAATTAAAAAGCAATCATGACCGGAATGAAACTCGTTAAAAGTGATCGGATCTTGGTTAAAACTCGATAAACATGGTTGGATTTGTTAGAACCTAGAACCTGATCCCTTTTGGGTTTGGATATGTAACCAGGCACCATTGGCTTCAGATTGTCAACCCAATCTGAAGCCACCCGGTTACACACCCAAACCCGAAAAGGGGCAAATCTTGTAACAAGACCTGTAAACAATTCTCTTAGATTACATCCCCTATGTTGTTTGTATGGGTGGGTGTGTGAGAGAGTTTTTATTTCTACTTTTTGTTGAAGGATTTCTATGATCACATTCTCCATAAAATAAAAAATACTCTATTTGGGATTCTCATACGTGAGAATTTTTCCATCTTTCAGTTTCCGGTATGGGTCTTTCAATTCTTTTTGCCATCATTCGGTTCATCAAGAAGAGCACTAAGATCTCAAACATCGAAATCGAAGGAGTGGGCAATGGACCTCCCCTAATTGTCGAACTCATGGACAATATGGAGAAGCTCAAGCCCACAAGGTTCACCTCTCGCCAACTCAAGGCTGCAACCTTAAACTTCACCCATAAGTTAGGTGCGGGTGGTTATGGTGAGGTCTATAAGGGCACTCTCGCAAACGGGGATAGTGTGGCTGTAAAAGTCCTAAAGGGAAGCTCGGACGAACAAATTGAAGCTCAATTCATAGCGGAGGTGAGCACCATAGGAAGAACCCACCATGTTAATTTAGTCAGGCTCATTGGCTTTTGCTTTGAAAATACCATGAGGGCTTTGGTTTATGAGCATGTGGAGAGGGGCTCACTGGATGGCTTCTTGTTTGGTAACAAAGGAAAACTGGGGTTTGACAAGCTCAGTAAGATAGCGATCCAAACGGCAAAGGGCGTAGCATACCTTCACGAGGAATGCCAGGATCGGATAATTCACTATGATATAAAACCTGGCAATATTTTGCTCGATCGGAACTTCTCCCCAAAAGTTGCAGATTTCGGATTGGCAAAGCTCTGCAATAGGAATGCCACCCATGTCACCATGACAGGATGCAGAGGGACTCCTGGCTACGCGGCTCCCGAGCTATGGATGCCATTTCCTGTTACTCATAAGTGTGATGTTTATAGTTATGGGATGTTATTGTTTGAGATTGCAGGGAGGAGGAGGAATTTGAAGGTGAGCCTTCCTGAGAGCCACGAATGGTTTCCTAGATGGGTTTGGAACAAATTGGAGAGAGATGAGATGGAAGAGATTCTGAAGAGTTGTGAGATCGAGGAGGAGGAGGATAGGGAAATTCTCGAGAGAATGATTCTGATTGCTGTTTGGTGTGTTCAATACAAGCCTGAATTGAGGCCATGTATGAGCACTGTGGTAAAGTGGTTGGAAGGAGACAGTAAGATCGCTCTTCCGCCAGACCCTTTCTCTCATTTGGTTGCCGGGCTAACTGTCATGGATTCACAGCAATTTGGAGAGACAACTGAAGAAGAAACTATTGTGGATTCACAACAATTTGGAGGGACGATTGAAAAGGAATCATATTCTGAGACAACCCCCATCATGAGGAAATATGAGATAAATGTTGCTTCCTCATAAAAGCATTGGTAATTGTATATTCTTTCCTAGAGGAAAATAAATAAATTTATTTAATGTGATACAATTATGTTTTGATTGTTAGATCACAGGCGACTCACAAATGAGTGCTTCGACCCCAATGAATGCCTTACCAGTGTGAAAATAAATACTTCCCATTAGAAAGACCATAACATCGTTTTTAGGCACATCCCTTTGTTTAGAAAATTTCCATTACCTCTTATGCACTTTAACATCATTTCACATGTTAGAGATACTGAGCAATTAACACGTTAAGAGCTGTTGAAAATGAAAAAGAACACTTTTGAACATCATAATGGCGATTCGCCTAGCTGAGACACAAGGGATTCGACTCGATCAAAAAACAACAATTTTTCCTTTTTTTCTCATTTAGACCTTCATGCATCAAGTTTCTGCCATCAACTCATGATTCCTGTAATTAATCAACTCATTTTGATCTAGATCTCTGCATCATTAAGTAAGAAAATTTATTCAAAAGAGAAAAATATATAATTTATTTTTGGAAACTGGGCGTGCCTAAGAAAATAGCGGGGTTGTCAAATGAAACATATAAAAGAATGAATTTTAAGAATTACCGGAAGATATCATTAAGGGGTCAAAACTCATTGCAAACGTTAAAGCGGCCAAAGGGTCTCAATTGATATTAATGGATTTATTTCTTGGTTTTCATTTCACTTAAGCTACTTTCCTCAGAAAAAAATATTAAAAATGCGAAAATTCCCTTGTTTAGGTTGGGGACAGTAGAGGCATTTCAATTATTTCATCTCCTCTTAATAAACAGGGGTACTCTTGTCATTTATTTTGGGCCTCTTAAATAGGTTAAATTACTAAAATCGCCCTGCATATTGGGGGTTCCCAAATCAAGAGCAAATTGGGCATATTTAAAGTTTTTTTTGTTAGGACGTACCTGTTTAATTAATGGTGAGCTTCCTTAATTAACATGTTTTGACCCGTTTAATCATTTTTGTAAGGTGTTATGCCCTCTTATATGGTATTTTCCCAAAAATTATTTGATTTTCAAATGTAAACGAGTTTTTCCCTCTAAATGTGGTGACCATTGTCCAATTGCCTGCCTATTAATGTGAAAGAATTAAATTTGTATTTCGCTACAATTTACCTAAGCCATCCACCTGAATTAATCAAAATAAGGCGCACCTATAAATCATACTAGAAGATGCAGTTCAAGTATTGGAAATCTCTTTGATGGACTGAAAATCTACTGCTACCCCTAATCATAAATTTTTGAAGCTCCAAAAATAATAGACACTCAAACTATCAATAGATACTTGAAAATTTTGAAAATAGATGGTCTGGATATTATGTTGTAAGATGATCTATTTGGGACTTCAAAATATGTTCTCTTCATCTCCATACATCTTGATCGATTTAAAAATGTGACATTTTCTCCAAGAGCCAGCCCTCAGACTTCATTATCAGGCAAGGTGCCATCTGTGACTGTTTCCCATACAAGTTATTGAAGAGAGAGAGATAGAGGAGTCATCTGTGTATGTGTGAGAGAGAGAGAATTGCTTGACTTGATGACTGGGGCCATTGGTGACTTTGCCCAAATTCTAATGACTAAAAGTGAGTAACCTCATGACTTGTGGCCCCATGTCTACATTTATGGTCCCTTCTATCCTTCCAATTGAAAGATGGATTATGTGATAATGCATAGTATATTAATTTTAAAAAAAAATTTTCTTTCATCGACAAGATCACTCACAATGTCAAATTACAATTAAATTTCTCTTAAAATAAATAAATAAAGAAAAAATATGATCTCACTTGCTACCATCTAAAATAAAGCTTTTACACAATAATAAAAAAACTATACTCTTTGCTTTATGGGAAAAGAAAAATATAGCATAAATAAAACTTTAAAGAAGTAAAATAATCGGATATTACCTCAATCGGGCTCAATGCATGTCATGTCGAGTATCATCTTTCTGGTAGTGCTCAGGATCTTTGATCAGTCTCTTGATTTCTCCTTTTTATAGCAAAACAAAATCAATGTATATGGATCTCGATCTAGAGCGACCCACCTGAAGACTCAATGCCGTAGTCTAGTTCTAACCCCTTATTCTTGAACCTTTGAGAGATGAAAGATAGAAATTCTAATGAGAGAAAGATCTACTTAGCGAGAGATGTGTTTCCCTTAGCCACCCACCAAAAGATAGCCTAGCCTAAGTGTGCCCCTTTGGAAGCCAAATAGAGAGAGATGAACATAGTAGGTTGGGGTGTGGGCCCTTTAAGGTTTAGAGAGAGAGGTAGGCGATCGTGGGGTGTGTCCCTTAGGTTGTCTAGAGAGAGAGAGCTATCCTAGCGAGGGGCGTGCCCCTTAGAGAGCTTTGAGAGAGAGAGAGAGATGATAATTTTAGAGAGATAAGAGAGAAGAAGAGGTGTAGAGATTTTGATATGGAGAATGATTTTTTTTATAGATTTTTCATGTATTAGGGTTTGTCATAAATCGTAAGCGCAAATCTTAACCGTCGATCTAAGGAGAGTTGTAGGGGTTAAGATATATGAGTCATCCATTCTTTAGATTCACCATCAATATGCTAAAGAATGTGCTATAACATTATCCTCCCCTTCCTAAACTTATTACCATCAAATAAATTAAATAAGAAAAATATTTCTTTACTTTCTCTATTAGTAAATATTCATTCCTTATTTCTTAATCAAACTTTTTTAATTCTCAAGATTTTTTAAAACCATATGTTTCATTCTTTTAATACAAGTAGGCCTCTCTCTATAAAACGAAAGCCAACTAACATGAGATACCTCTCACAATTTTAGTAAGTAGACAACTCTTCATGGGTGAGGAGCGCCACCCATTGTGTCCACCCATTGGCTCCACCCAATCCAACAAAACTATTTAAATGGGCCCCCATGTATAATGGTAGGTCCCACATATTTTTAAAAATAAAAAAATTTAAATTTTTAGAATTTAAATCTTCTTAATTAATTTAAGATTTTAGAAAGTAAATTTCTCTTGATTTATAAATTCAAATAGCAAAATTAAAATATCACAAGATTTAATAAAAATATAAATAGACATTCTAAAAAACAAATAACATAAAATTTATTAAATTAAATTAATTTTGATAGGAGCTTGATCCGAATAGGTCTAGGATTTAATCAACGCACGGGAGCACTCCACCTTCAACTGTGGACCAGGATCCACACCAGCTTTTTCAAACTGATCCAGTAGTTCTCATAACCCACAATCCACTGCAAGAGTTCATGATTAAACTGTCACAAGTCAATCATAGGCTAAGGGATGTAATCTCAGTAGGTGGATTTTAAGTTCTCCCCTAGAGACAAACCATGATCCACTAGACCATGATACAACCATAACCCTATACTGCATAAAGGTAATCTCTCGCACATATACACGCTTCACTCTCAATGATGGATTGCTATTTCAATACGGTTATCTATGTAAGTATACAATGATGAGGTTTTAGTCTTATCTCTATAGACTAGTCATCACACATAAAGGTCACACAGTCCCTCGGCTCTCATTCGGGTATACTTCGACCTCATCAAGGGCTAACCCATTAAACATTCTTCAAGTGGAAAGCTTAAAAGAAACAAGGGGTACACGTAAAATGACATGGTTCGAAGTAGTTAGAAACGATATGGGAACTTATGACCTCACCAAATAGTTCAAAGAGCAGAATGGGGATCAGGATTTGTGTAGCCAACCACAAATAGTTGAAAAAATGCTCAAATGATGATACTCGTCCTTGAGCCAAAAGAAGATCATGATGATGTACTCAATCCTTGGGCATGGCTTTTGCCATTCACTTCCAGAGATTATATTCATTTTTTTCTCTTGGTAGTCTAAAATTTAGGTTCCTTAAAATTGTCCAAAAGAAAATGTAATCGTTTCAATTCTACAATGTCAAAGTTGGAGGGTGAGGGATAGAGGAGAACAAATGCATTTTGTGACCCCAGTCAATAGTGAAACTTGGAAACAGAGTGCTAGAGATTGAGACAAAGACTCACCAGCTTCAAGCACGATTCTCCATAGTAATCCGCACTTAGTTTTCTGTTTTCTCTGATCAACGCTCCTGGCAAAGGAATGGATACAACAATTATAAGTCCATCTTTCCAAGATTTTTAGGGAGGCATGCCAACTTCTTTTACAAACGTTATCATCTTCGCCACAGGTAAGCTTTTGATCTCTGTTTATGTAGTGTTTGCCAACCCGAAAACTCTGACAAGATCCAAAAGGCTCCTGTGGGTCATGTTGGCATGTGAACAGATAGGATCCCGAATGGGTCTTGTGAGAAATTAGAAAGCGTGACAGGAATGAAACTCGATAAAAGTGATTGGATCTTGGTTAAAACCCGATAAACACGGCGGGTTTGTTAGAACTTGGAACCTGGTCCTTTACGGTTTTGGGTATGTAACCGAGCACCATTGGCTTCAGATTGGGTTGACCCAAGCCAATGGTGCTAGTCGGGTTAACCCAATCTGAAGCCAATGGTGCCTGGTTACATACCCAAACCCGAAAAGGACCATGTCTTGTAAGACCTGATCAGGTATGTAAACTATGCTCTTAGATTACATCCCTTATGTTGTTTGTGTGTGTGTGTGTGCACGCGCATGTGTGAGAGAGAGAAAGAGAGAGAGAAGAGTTTTTAGTTCAATTTTTTGTTGAAGGATTTCCATGTTCACATTCTTCAGAAAATAAAAAATTATCAATGTTACTGATTCTCATACGTGAGAATTTTTCCATCTTTCAGTTTTCACTGTTGGTCTTAACATACTTTGTTTCGTTCATCGCTGCATCGAGAAGAAGGGCAAGATCTCGAACACACAAATCGAAGAAGTGGGCAGTGCCCCTCCCCTAATTGTCCAACTCATCGACAATATGGAGAAGCTCAAGCCCACCAAGTTCACTTCTCACAAACTCAAGGCTGCAACCTTAAACTTCACCCATAAGCTAGGTTCAGGTGGTTTCGGTGAGGTCTATAAGGGCACTCTCCCAAACGGGGATAGTGTGGCTGTAAAAGTCCTAAAGGGAAGCTCGGACGAACAAATTGAAGCTCAATTCATAGCGGAGGTGAGGACCATAGGAAGAACCCACCATGTTAATCTAGTCAGGCTCATTGGCTTTTGCTTTGAAAATACCCTGAGGGCGTTGGTTTTTGAGTATCTGGTTAGGGGCTCATTGGATGGCTTTTTGTTTGGTAACAGAGGAAAACTGGGGTTGGATAAGCTCAGTAAAATAGCGATCGGAAGAGCAAAGGGCATAGCATACCTTCACGAGGATTGCCAGGATAGAATAATTGACTATAATATAAAACCTGGCAATATTTTGCTTGATCAAAAGTTCAAAACTTCTCCCCAACAGTTGCAGATTTTGGTTTGGCAAAGCTCTGCAATAGGTATGCCGCTCATGTTACCATGACATGAGGCAGGGGAACTCCTGGCTACGCAGCCCCCGAGCTATGGATGCCATTTCCTGTTACTTACAAGTGTGATGTTTATAGTTATGGGATGTTAATGTTTGAGATTGCAGAGAGGAGGAATTTGAAGGTGAGCCTTCCTGAGAACCATGAATGGTTTCCTAAATGGGTTTGGAACAAGTTGGAGAGAGGTGAGATGGAAGATATTCTGAAGAGTTGTGAGATTGAGGAGGAGGATCGGAAATTCTGAAGAAAATGATTATGGTTGCTGTTTGGTGTGTTCAATACAAGCCTGAATTGAGGCCATGTATGAGCAGTGTGGTAAAGATGTTGGAAGGGGAAGTTAAGATCATTCTTCCATCGAACCCTTTTGCTCATTTGGTTGCTGGGCCATCTGTCATTGATTCGCAGCAATTTGGAGTGACAACTGGAGAAGAAACTATTGTGGATTCACAACAATTTGGACGGACGATTGAAAAGGAACCATATTCTGAGACTACCCCCATCATGAGGAAGTTTGAGATAACTGTTGCTTCTTCATAAAAGCATCAGTCATTGTGTATCCTTCCCCGGAAGAAATTTAAAAAGTAAATTATGTTTTGATTATTAAATCACATGTAACATGAGTTCTTCAACACTTTGGGAGGGACACCCATACCAGTGCCATGGTCGAATCAGTATCCGACTCTGCCGTAACAAAAGTAAAAACAGGGAAACCACTGGATATAAAGAGAAGAAAACGTTCTAATAAAAGGGAGACATGGCTTTTGGTTTAAGAAAAGTGTTCTCTCTAGTTTTTATTTCCAAATAGAAATACAACTCTTTTTTAACACCTTATGTGAATTATATTGCCACAGGATAGTAACTCGCTTATTTATTCATTTTCTCTGCCCCCCATTACGACTAGGATGAGAACTCCCATATTTTGTGGATTTCAACAATTTTGTTCTAATGATTCATTATCTTTTTCAAAAAATAATTCTGGATAATCGTAAATATCCCTTGTTTTAGGGATATTTTAAAGTATCCTCAAAAAAATTGAGGTTTTTTCAAAGATGTCCCTTTTTTATCTAACTTATTTTTTCCCAATGCCGAACTTGATTATGTAAAAAATAGAGCAAGAATATGTTTGCTATTGACACTACCGAACGGGATCCTATTAAAAATATATTTTTTTTATTTGGTACTGAGAGTACGGAAATAGACACTAAGCGTTTGGTACTCGCCAAGCCTTGTATTAAAGAAATGCCCAAATTCTTCTTTGACCTTACATCATTTTCTAAACTCACAACTCCATCTACAAGCAACATTTTTACATTGTTATGTCCGTTAGACTATACATTTCCTACGATATGCATCATTGCCTGCTCTCAATTGAGATTGCCCGCCGGTTCTCTTCTTCTTTTTTTTTTTTCTGTTTTCTTTTTTTCTTTTTCTTTTTTTTTTTTTTGAGTGAGTCGGTGGGGAGAGGCCCCTACTCTTGATAAGAATTGAGCCTAAGACGTATTTTTGCAAATCTTCATACGCTAACCAATTAAGCCCAAGTTTTTACCTATCATTGCCGGTATTGGTGTTTGCTAATTGTCCTAAAGACGATTAATGAATATCTTTTTTGGCAACTATGTCAACCGTTCATCTATGATTTTTCATAGCCCTTGTTCTTTCTCTAAGGATTGTATACTCTCTTTGACTAGGGCATTAAGGTGGATGCTGCTTCGATAAGGCCCAGACCTTATAGGAAAAATAGTAAAGCCTCACTTTAAAACCACGTCTAAAAAATACTTCGGGCATAGGAAATCTTAATGATGGCTCTAAAATCTATTTCTATCATTGATTATAAAATTTATAGTTTAAAAAAAAAAGTATCTCGTGGATCCATGAGCTCTTGAAATGGTTGGCCTAAATAAGAGCAATGATCCAATGCAACGGTTGTATCATAGTATAATGCAACGACACTTCTAAAAAACCATGTTTGTGGTATTTGTATGACCTTAAATTTTGCATACACACTCTCTTTAGCTCAATAATCAATCCCCTCCAAGAAACAAAGTTCAATTTGAACCCTAGATATTGACAAAATGAGTCCCCTCCAAAAATAAATCTAGGCCATTCATTTTGTGAATTTCAAGATCTTAGCCTTTATAAACTCAAAATCATTTTTTTTTTTTTAATATTGTTCATCTAATGATAATAAAGCCATCCAAAAGAACTGGAAATGAAAAAAAATCCTTCTAAGGCTTAGATCAAAGCATCTCTCCAAAATGAACGGCCTATATTAATTAGGCTAAAAAAATACTTTCTAGGTTGTGTTTTCAATTTTTTCTTTTTTTGTGATTATTCATTAAAATAAAAAGAGTGTATATATAAAATTTTGGATCAAACAAATGGCCATAAGATGGTTTTTTAAGGTTGTCACATCTTATTGCTATACAACGGTTACATGAAACCATTGCTCCCTAAATAATGTATTGCAATATACAACACTTTTAAGGTTTGAAATCCTTCATTTTCTCACATATCTTATAGTAAAGGTCGAGATGCTCAATTTGAGCGTTTTCTGTACTGTAAATTTTGGTAAGACTTGATATGCCACTACTTTTTTCTGTACTGTAAATTTTTGGTAAGACTTGATATGCACTACTTTTTACTTTTTAAAGAAAAACTAGGTCTTATATTCACCTTTCCCCTATATTAATTACCTTATCTTTTGCCTTTTTGTCAAAATAGTGGAGGGCATTAGGGTAATTGTGAATGATCTCAAATTTTTTAATTTTAAAACTCCCTTGGGGTCATGTGAATTTTAGTACTTTTTATAATACATATATTCATTTTCTATAATACATATATTCATGTGGACATCTCACTATCACGTACCAAAAAAATAAAAAATAGAATAATCAAAATATCTCTAAAATATTTGTATTCATATTTTGGTTTTTTTTAATTATTTTTAATAAACTTTGGATTAGTAGTTTATTCATCCCGGGACGCATTTCTACATTTATGTCTTCCAAAGCATAAACCATCAATATGAAGATAGATGTAAATGATGGTCCATAAAAAAAAAAAGGTAAAATCAATGGCCCAAATATCGCCTTCTAAAAATAATATATTTCGTTTTTATAACTTTTATTTTTTTCTGCACACATTAATGGTCTTCATATTAAGAATTGTATATTCCTGAAAAATTAGGGTCAAAACCTATTTCAAAAATATATTGTGAAGGAGGACCATATTTCTATATAGAAATCCGGGTACTCATAGAGACCGTGGCCATATATTTTTAGTGTGCCTAACTAGGGCGTATACACTCAAAAATTCATATAAATATGTCATGTAAAAAACAATCTGCGGGATTAAATTGCATGTGGTCCTCTCATTCAACCCGTAATTGTAGTTTTTTATATAGTCTTGTCTTCCCCATTGAATTACCCAAAAAAAAAAAGTTGATCTTGGTAAGTATTATGAGGCATTTATTGAGTTCTAAATCAATATAAAATTAATTTTTTATATGTAAAAGAAGGAAAATAGTTTGATAGAGCAACAGCCATAAAATGAGTAAAGCCTTACCTGATAACTCATCGAAAATTGCAACTCAAGCATTGCAAAACCTTTACATCAATCATCTCTACCTGAAAATTATGGTTGTCAAAAAAAAACTAGGATTTCAAGTCGTTAAAAATAGTGTATATTATAACTGTTTATCGAGGCCATCTATTTTGCCCTAAAAATAATTGTTCATAGATCCGCAAGATATATCTATTTTTTTTAGTTTCAAATTTTATTGTCGATGTTAAATTTTTATTTTAGAGCCATTATGGAGAGTTTTATTGCCGAAAGTGCTTTCCAGAATAGGATTTAAGGTGAGGCTTTATTTGGTTTTCATAATGCCTAGGCCTCATATAAACTTCCTTAGGACAATGGACCCAGTTTCTATCCAGCCACGCCCGCATATGTAAAAATGCCGGCCTCTTAATCAATCTATTTTTTAGATACATTTTAAGACTTAATTTTTAAGGACATATAATCTCTAATGTGGAGATCATGAATATAAATAAATAAATAAATTTTAAAAAGTATGAATATAATTTTAGTAAGAAAACATTTGACGGCTACTTTCTATTGTTTTAGATGAAAACCCTACTTGCAACCATCTTTAAGAATGATGCTTTACACTTTCTGAACCTCATAGGTAAAAATGTGGTCAAGCCCGCATAAAACAATTTTTCTATTGTTTTAGATGAAAACCCTACTTGCAACCATCTTTAAGAATGATGCTTTACACTTTCTGAACCTCTTAGGTAAAAATGTGGTCCAGCCCGCATAAAACAATTTTCCCAAGGGCGATATAAGAGTCATGGTCAAGCTAACTCTCCCAAAAACTTTTGTTTGGCTGCATAACCAAAAGTACAAACTCCTTTCAAAGACCACCAAATATTTTTGCAAAGAGGTATGACATATTTTTTTAGGTGCAATTTTAAAGTTTGTGTAGACATGTAGTTCCAGTGTCAGAAGTCTTCTCTTGTTGTAAAAATCTATTTTTATTTATACTTATGAAACTTAAAATTCTAAAAATGGTAAAGTTGAGCAGATCTATAAACACTTGAAAATATTAAAAATAAAAAATCTAGATAATTTGTTAAAGGAAAATTGTTTCAAGCGAGCTAAGCTGCATTTCTACATATGCGGTCCAGAAGTCGTAAAGCATCCATCTTAAAGATGGATGCAAGTAGGTGTTCCATCTAACAACAATGAAAACTAACGGTTCAAATGTTTTCTTACTAGAATTATTACTTCTAGTTTTTAAAATTTATTTATTTTTTCATATTCATGATCTCCATATTAGAGATTACATGTCTTTAAAAATTAAGTCTTAAAATCCATCTCAAAATAGATTTATTAAGAGGTCTGCATGTCTACACATGCGGGCTTGGCCACATAGAAATCGGGTCCTTTGTTAAAAGATGTAATATTTTTAATACTTGAAACACTTTTTTTTTTTTCTTTATATCTGTAGATCATGAGATTGAGATGATCATATTGGTGGGTTTTACAAATTTGAATATTCTCTTCTAGGGGATTTTTTAGGTGCACCTCACTCATAAGATTGACACTTTATATAAACTTTTTCTATTCAATAAAGGGTGAGGTTTACATAAGGTATTGTAAACGTAAGGCACACCTCACTTACAAAATTTAAATTTCATAAATGTTATAGATCAAGCAGATCTATAAACACTAAAAACGTTTGAAAATAGACTGTCTAAATAACTTTTAACAAGTTGCACTATTTTTAGGACCTATCATCTCGAGGTTGAGATGATCAATTAGAGAGTTTTCCAACGTCGGCAACACTCGCTTTTTTTTTTTTAGTAATTCAGTGGGAAAAACTAGCCCCTAGCCGGTTTTATTTTAAAATCGTTAGTTTTTTTTTTAAATCATTAATGGCTTTTTAATGAGTTAGGTGAGAATGCAAGCCTAGACCTTAGCTGAAGCACAAGTGGTGCTACCACCGTGACCCCAACCCTATTCTCGCCAGCAGCACTCTCTTCTATATGATTCTTTAATTACGCCTTACTCCAATAGTGTGAGGTTGACGCCTTATATAAATTTTTTCCTTCAAGAAAACACCAAAAGGTTCATATGTTTAAAGGTTTCGTCTTGGGGTGAGCTTATAAAACGATGGTATCAAAAAGTGCCTATTTAAAGGTGTTAGTGGTGTCAGTGGAAATAAAAACCACAACATGGTGACTAGGGTTTGGGATTGCTACCGACCCAACCCCTTTCCCCTTATTTCCCTTTTAGTTCAATGATAATTCTTGAAAGTAAAAATTACCATACAAATATTTGAGAAATGATAATTCTTGAAAGTAAAAATTAACTCAATATCATGTGTCTTTTTATGGGTATTTTGAAATAAAATTAAACAATATGGATAAACTATTAAATAGTTCATAAGTATTTTGATGAAGAGCTTTGTTAAAATTTATTAGGATGATAAGAATAAATTTATGTACAATTAAACAATACTCTTAAGAAAAGACATGGTAGTACTTGGAAACCTCCACCATCAACTTTGATGAAAGCTTTCTAGGAAATCCAAAGAGTGAAGGTATAGGGGGGAACCTTAAGGAATCATGAAGGACATATTTATGTTCATTTGCTGGTCTCCTTAAAACTGCAATTTTTTGCAAAAACGAGAGCTCTCCTACAGGGCCTAAAGATCATTCGAAGTAAAGGTCTAATGGGGTTATCAGAGTGGAGGGAGACTTCTTAAATGTCATTAAATGGTGTAATAAAGAACAAAAGGTTGTCTGATCTCTTCAATCTATTTGGTTGAAAAATCTTGGACATTTTTTCAACTTCAGGCCTTCACATTTCATTTGTTCACTTCCATCAAGAACCGAATAACCATGCTGATCGACTTGCTAAAATTGGAAGTTCTTTGTCTTCTTTGTATGTTTTTTATGATTTAATTTATTGGATGTAACTCTATTCTTATGCAGTCTCTATCAATAAAAGTTACTTGATCTTGTCAAAAAAAAAAAAATTTATGTACAATTATAACACCGCATTAATTAACATAACTTAATAAATGAAACTTAAATGACTTTACTAGTTAACAAGGCATGGCACAATAATGGTCACAAAAATTTTAAGGAGGTTAAGGTCAGAGAAGCCAAACCTTGGGCATAAGATACCATGAATCTTTTTACACAAATCACTCGTATGAGATATCAGGACAATGCCAAATTGGTGGGTCACAAAAGTTCGATTTGATCTAGTCAAAAGTAAAAACTAAATTTAATCGTGAATTCGTCAAAACTCATATCTCAACAATTTTTGTTAGCCCTAGAGACTGGTTTTGACTAGCTTGACTGATCAAACAAAGTTGGGCGATCTTTTTTTTAACATGTTCTATATTTTTAAATTATTATTTTTATGTATTTTTTAAAGTTCTAAAATCTCGTCCAACATGTTCAATCGGTAATTAAACTAATTTTGATTAAATCGAGTCCCTCACCCGTTTAGTGGCCTGCCCAATCTTGATAGCACTAGTGACTTCATTAATAAACATAGGTCCCATAATTTGTATGCTTTTGGAACTAAAAGCTATTTGATTTTTTCATTCGTCCACAAAAATAAAGTGTGATTTTAGTGAATTGAATATCAACGCGTTAACAATGTCAAACATTAAAAACAAAAGCAATTGACACTTGATTCTGACATTTTTGTGGTCACAAACTCAATTATTTGATACACTGGAAAATTGGACACATGCAATCAATCATGCCTATAAAATCTGCAAGTGGGAGGGTTGAGACTTTTGTCTCCCTCTCCCCAACAGCGATTTGTCGCGGAGAGTATGACACCCCTGCATCGATGCTGGATCACGCGGTTCTCAAAAATAAAAAATTATTATTATTATTATTATTATTATTATTAAAATAAAAAAAAAAGAGGAGGAAGAAGAAGAAAGAAAGAGCTCGGTATAAAACAATGATAAGCTTTCTATATTTTCCCTATAACATAAAACTTATAAACCCCCCCTATCCAACCGTCCATTCATAATAGACGGTTGAGCTGGCCCCAATCACAATATCACATCTTTATATAATTTGATTTTTAATATTTTTTAAAAATTATTTTGACATCAAATTTTGGATGTTCACTCCTCTCTTAAACTTTCATTGGTAAAAAAATATAAAGCAAATATTCTTAATATGGTCAAAATATCCTTGAAAGCTTCAAGGGGCAATTTGGTCATTATATTTTATTAAAAAATTCTTTTTAATATTTTTTTAGGTGTGTCCTATTAAGATGATGACATGTACCAAATTTCATATGCATGTAACTTGTATAAAAAAATAAATATAAAAAACAACAATCTAAGTCGTTAGATCTATATCAAACGGTCAGTAGCTCACTTGATCTAAATTGGACGCTTGGATGGAGATGGAAGGATATATCTTTTTTGCAGTAGCAGAAATATAGAAACATTTCCCATAAACAGAAAAGAAAAGGAAAAAATCATAACCCCAGCTTAGCGAAAGAATAATAAAAAAGGAAAAACGTTTATATAAGGTTGTGGCCCTAAACAATCAAATCAAGACACACCTCAAAAATTCATTGCAAGAAGTTGTTTCGATGCCAAAAACCTTCAAATCTAATTATTTTGACCTTGAGATACATGGACATAAAAAAAAAAGTGGACTTCAACAATTGAAAATGGTGCATCTTATAATGCATTATCTAGACTCTTAATTTTTAATCTTTAAATTTTATAACTAGAGATGAAAATAAATTTTCAAACCATCATAAATATTTTCGATATTGAAATGACATATTTCCGCATTATAAGGGTGCAGGGAACTTTGATTGTTAAGGGCTTTAGCCTTATACAAACTACACCCCGAAAAAATTATGCTCGTATGGGAGCAAAATGCACATTGGCTCTTCCAGGGAAAACCACACTAAGAGCAATTTTTGGGCGTGGGTTAATCAACTTAGTTACTAACCTAATAAAATATGGAAAAATTTTATATAGAGCCGAGGCCCTGATCATTCAAATTAGAGCGCACTTCAAAAATTCCACTAGAAGAGGTTGTTTTGACGCCCAAATAGGTGCATGGACATGAGAACAAAATGGATTTCAAGTTTTGAAAATAGTGCATCTTGTAATGCATTTTTAGACAGTAAATTTTCAAAAAATTTCAAGTCCTCATAGATATGCTTGATCTACAATATTTTTGAAGCTTTAAATTTAATAATTAGATATGAAAATATATTTTAAGGCTATCATAAAGATTTCCGGTATTAAAACCACATTCCTCAATACTATTTAAAGGTACGTTTTATTTTCATTGTTTAGAGCCTCGGCTCTATATAAACCACACCCATAAAATATTAGATATCCACTCTAAAGTGCTTGAAAATACCATGCCCTATGATTGAACATACTCTATCTAATTTTTGGGTAAGATTTTTTTGGATAAATGGGAACAAGACCCCCTATCAGCTTTTCATTAATAAAATAAAATAACTTATAACTCACTATTTTACAATCCTACAATAGAACAATTGTGCAGCATCATGAAATAAAAAAGATTTAGGCATATGAGAAGTCAAAATCCTCTTCCTCTTTTTTATTGTGAAATTACTTGGCCTTATGCCTGAAAAAGAAAATATACAATCTGCTCCTGCAATAGCACGTTATACATGCCAAAAGAACTCATAAAACTTGCTTCTATGACAAGTGATACGATTCTAAACAACAATGGTGACCTTAAGAAGTTCTGATATTGCTATTGCATGTTTTAGTTTCCTAAACTGGACTGATACTAATCTGTGTCCAGAAAGTCAGACTCATCCTCTGACTTTCTGGGACTCGACCTCGGGATCCCCCCTGTCTGATTCAGGCATATGAGTTGGACCGCTCGACTTTAAAAAGTTTTCTAAATCACAAAAAATCTGGAGAGTTGTGAATTCTATAGTTTTTCGGCTAGAATAGCTAGGTTTCCACAAATCCAGACTCAAGCTTTCCGGCACAGAAGCTTTGGACTCCCAATCAGGAACAACTTGAGTGAGCCTTGGTAGGGACGGTGATTTTTTAAGCACTGGTACAAATGATATTGTTGTGACATGTGCATTGGGTCGAGGGATGGAATTAGCTCAGTAATTAAATTGCAAAAACTAATGGTTGGAAATTATTAATGCCTCTTAGTTTAGGTGATCAGATTACAGATTACAGATTACAACCCCATGGAGAAATCGGTTAATAGTTTCTCAATTGATCCATGGAGACATTGGTTAATAGTTTCTCAATTGATCCAAGTAACAAGAATCAAACCACCACATAAGGGAAAAAAGCAACAAAAGCCATAAAAATATACCTAATCATCATCATCATCATCATGCCTTATCTTAACTATTTGGAATTGGCTAATCATAAAAATATGCATTAATACAAAAAATGAACACCCAAGTCTTAGAGAAGAATACATTAACAAACTCAAAAGTAGTACAACAGTAGGATTCAAACTTAGGACAGAGTGGCAATCTCAACAATAATTCCCTTCCTAAGATCCAGTTTCTCCATAAGAGTTAATGGCCCAAAGGGTCAAAGACTCCTCTATGGAGCTCCTAAAGAGATAATAGTAATATTAATAACTTAATCCAATAAATAATTTAGTGCATTTCTCCTTCAAGGACATATACAAAGGCCAGATTTTTCATTAAGAATCAACCCTAATCTCAAACCTCTTCATGGTGGAGGTAGTCTCTGAATATGGTTCTTCTTCTGTTATTGCTTTCAATTGCTGTGAATCCATAACTGATGTTCCACCAATTAGATGAGTAAAAGGATTTGGTGGTGGAAAGATCTCAACTCCTCCTTCTAGCATCTTCACCACATTACTCATACATGGCCTCAATTCAGGCTTGTATTGGACACACCAAAGAGCAATCAAAACCATTCTCTCTGCAACCTCTTTATTCTCTTCCCCAATTTCAAAACTCATCAGAGTCTCTTCTATCTCACCTTTCTCAAACTTTTCCCAAACCCATCTAGGCAACCACTCTTGGCTCTCAGGAAAACTCATCTCCAAATTCCGCCTCCTCCCCACAATCTCAAAGAGTAACATCCCGTAGCTATAGATGTCGCACTTGTGTGTTATAGGGAATGGCATCCATAGCTCAGGGGCCGCGTAGCCAGGAGTGCCCCTTCCTCCAGTCATGGTAACATGAGTGGCATCTCTGTTGCAAAGCTTTGCTAAACCGAAATCTGCAACTTTGGGAGAGAAGCTTCGATCGAGCAAAATGTTACCAGGCTTTATATCATAGTGAATTATTCTTTCCTGACACTCCTCGTGAAGGTATGCTATTGCCTTTGCAGTTCCGACAGCTATCTTCTGAAGCTTGTCAAACCCTAGCTTCTCCTTACACGTAAACAAGAACTTATCGAGCGAGCCTCTCTCCATGTACTCGTAGACTAGGGCAGTCATGGATTCCTCAAAGCAGAAACCGATAAGCCTGACTAAGTTGACATGGTGAGTTCTTCCTATGGTGCTCACCTCCGCCATGAATTGAGCTTCGATTCGGTGGTCTGACCTTCCCTCTAGGACCTTCACAGCGACATTGATCCCATTCGAGAGTGTTCCCTTATAAACCTTACCAAATCCTCCTGCGCCAAGTTTATAGCTAAAGTTTGAGGTAGCTGAACTTAATTGTTGAGAGGTGAACATCATAGGCTTGAGCTTCTCTATGTCACTAAGGAACTCGTCAATATTAAGCGGTTGGACTCGAGAATCTTGCGTGCACGCCACAGATGCCTTATCAGTCTTTGCAATGTATCCCCGGAAGCAGGTGTAAATCAATAACACTACCACAATCACTACTGAAAGATAAAAAAACAATAAAATGTGAGAACCATAAACTTTGAGAACAGGAGAACACCAATAAAACCACCATACTCTAATTGTCTAACGAAAATAAGAAAAACCACGAACTGTGGAGAACAAAACTTTAGAGCACGTTTGGTAGGTATGAAAATGCTTTCATGAAATTATTTTCACATGAAAGAACTCCCTCTTGTGATTAAGTGTAGGAGTTTTTGTTACGCCATTTGGTCCCACCACATTTTTATCATGTCAATTGGCACATTTTTTGACATCAATTGACATGAAAAAACTCTCACACCTAATCACATGGGAGAACTCTTTCATATAAAATTACTTTCACGAAAATATTTTCATGCACACCAAACTTGCTCTCAGAGAAGGTTTCTCTATAGAAGAAAGAGTCGTGAACTTGGAAAAGAATAATCATCAGAAAATGCAGAACTCTAAATCTAAACTCTAAACTATGAACATTAGGAATATAATCTCTCTCTCTATCTCTCTCTCTCTCTCTCTCTCTCTCTCTCTCTCTCTCTCTCCAAGAAATCAACAGCTTACTCATAGAGATGAAGATCACTTTAGCAAATATTGGCATGCTTGCAAAGAAATCAGGGGAAGGTGGGTGTGGAAGTGGATCCATGCTTTTGGCTAGAGAGATGAAGACAGCAATCAAACACAAATACTAATATTGGAAGCTGATGAGGGCTGTCTTTTGGTCTCTAGGGATCCCCTTCTTTAACTTTGAAAGGGCTACAAATTGCAACTAGTTTCCATACTTATTTGCAGAACTGCTCATTATACAACCTTTAAATCTTGACATCAATGAGAAAGAAACAATGCCCAGATTTAAACTTTGTAAAGACATTAAGAAAGTCTTCGTCCATCCTTATAGCGGGTGATTGAATCCCCATATAAGATATTGTCATTAATATGTGAGGGACCTTGCCACTGGAGAAAGGGTGGTGGTCTTTCCCAGTTGGTCCCAAGTCTAAAGTCATGGGGTCCCTCTCCGTGTAGAGTCTCTGTCACACACAGAAAACGTCATATGCACCTTTAATGTGCATTGTTTGGGTCCTCGTACATTTGAAAAATGTTGGCTATAGAATCCTTTGAAGATTTAGTTGCAAGATTACAGAGATCATCCCATACTACATAACCATAGCTAAAACTGGTATGTTGAAACTCGGCGATTCCTGATCTTCATCGGCAATTTGGATAGGGAGGGAATTGGGCAAGACCAAACTGGTTTCAAATTGCTATCTGCCCCAGCCTCCCCCCCTTTTATTTTTTCAATTTTTTTTTATAACATCTATTGGGTCCCTCTTAAAACCCATGCCATGAACCCCCATTCTAATTTTAGTTTTATTTTAATTTTAATATTTTTTTTGGATCGCCAATTTGAACGGATGATGATCGCCAATAGAGCAATCCAACACGGTTTGTTGGGTAAAGGATCCACCCCACAGATCGGGGTTCTGAAATACTAGCTAAAACTCATAAGACTATATCGAATATGGTCATTGAAACTTATTTCATTTCTAAGAGTGAACCAATCACTATCTAACCACAACAAAAGTAGCATCGATATTTGATTAGCCACACCCGTAACTAAGAGAACTTAGTTAAGGAATTGTTTATAAAGAGACCATTTATCTTTGTACATAGAGATCACAATCATTTTTACTCATTAGATGTCACATTGAATGGCTTGGGATGAGTCACAAAATCCCAAAATATTTTTTTTTTTTGAACTTTGTGTCTATTCATTGACACTCTTACAACCACCCATTTTGAATTTAAAGGGACAAGAATAATAGTGACCTCCATATACCAAAGATAAATGGTTTCTTTGTGGAAAACCCCCTTAGTTAATGCCCAAAATTGGGAGAACTTAGTTAACCAAAGAAAAATTCACACATTCTAAGAGTCAAAGAAATTTCTTGAATTCAATGCCAATCAATCATCAATAGGAGAGCTCAATGATCTTCCGGAACTGGTTCATATTGAGCTTATATTTGGCCAATAAACACAATTTACTCGTGACAAGACTTCATTTGGATCCAATGTACTCTTATTTTCAACCAATGGCCCACTCATTTAATGCTGGTGGAAGCTTATGGTGGTACACTCCTCAATTGTCCTCACAAGAGGAACTTGGGACCAAAGTTCCTGATAGAATGCAAAACGTCCAATTATAGTGGTGTTTTACATTACCTTGCTAATGTGAAAGGGCGAAAAGGGAGGTACACAATGGTGGAGGATTGACCACTAAAACAATGCCATGGATTTGGTGGAAGTAATTGATATTGAGCCTTTCCCATATGCACACTATTGGTATATGGATTCACGGTATGTGCTTATGTAATATTTTTAAGGAAAAAATTTATATAGGACGGAGGCTCTAAACAAACAAATTAGAGCACACATCAAAAATTTCACCAAAAGAGGTTGCTTTGATGCCCAAATATCCTCAAATTGATCATCTCGACATCAAGATGCATTAACATGAGATAAACATGGATTTCAAGTTTTGGAAATAGTGCATCTTGTAACGTATTTTTGGACCGTCAATTTTTAAGATTTTTAAGTTTTTATAGGTCTGCTCAATCTACACTATTTTTTAACCTTTAAATTTTATAATTAAATATAAAAATATATTTTAAGACCGTCACAAAGATTTCCTCGAAGGTGTGCTTTACTTTGATTGCTTAGAGCCTCGACTCTACCAATTTTTAAACATTAATATTTGCATTTAGTTTTGTTGTGTGAGGAAGCTCAAAAAACCGATGGGTTTATTTTTTGACAAATAAAGAGCGATACAAAATACAATTGGCAACAAGAAAAATAAAGCATAAAATAAACCTCAAACGGCTACATCCATAGGGAAAGACAAACTTAAATCTATTATACCAATAAAATTTATATCACATATTTTTTAATACAAAAGGTCCCTAGTTGAACAATCTTTAAAAATTGAAACCACTCTCTCTCTCGGGCATCACATGTCGTTCTTTATTCTCTTTACTTCTAACAACTACTATAGAGTTACAAGACAAATGATAAACCCTCTTTCTCTCTACAAAAGGATACTACCCAACATCCCCTCGGTAACCACTTCTCTCTCTCTCTATACGAAGCATGGATAAACAGTTGCTCTCCATAGAAGCTCACTCATCTCTCTTGAGGCTCCTTCCTCTTTTTGCAAGGGGCCCTTGCCTCCCTCTAGAGGAAAGTCAACCTTTTCTCTAAGGTGACCCCAAATAGGGAATTCATATTATTATTTTTCTCATTCTATATATACAAGGTTATGAATCCTAGAAGAAATATAAATTCTTATCCCATTAGACAATGTCATTTATTTTTATTTCATCAATGCGAAGAATTCTTTGGATCTTTTCCAGCTGCTTGTGCACCCTTGGACTTTGAAGTTCTAGATTTGTGCCTGTCAATATTTAAAAAGTCGCCAGTTTGACTCGGAACCAGCGCCTCACATACTTAAAACTAAGTCCAAAGAAGTGCAGATATTGGGACTCAAACCACTCATACAAACTCAATGATCAATGGATCTTCTTTTGGCTACGCTCTGATTCTTTTATTTCTATTTGCTACTTCCTTTCCCTTGTGCAATGTATGTTTATCCTATCCCATAGACATACTCAAATTGGATCAGTAATCAATTTCTAGGTTTGTCGTAAACCTAATTGGTTACTTCCAATTAGATAAATCAACGGTTCAAACCGCATTCAAAGGTAGGCCATTTCTCATTGATATAGGAACTTCTGTATAAAAAACAATGGTATCTTCAAATCGATTTAAAATCCGAGTATAAGCCAATTGAAAGACTCGAAAAGAAATATGAAAATCCTTCTCTCATGAGATAATCAATGGTTATGAAGAAGTACAATGATCTGAAAAATGGTTGAAAGTACAAAGTTATCGAAACATGTGCATACTTTTAGAGCATTTATTTGAAAGATGGAGGCAATTGAGATGGGCCTTTAGAAACTATGCAAGTGGTTCACCTGTTAAATACCTTCTCCGCTTAAGTCTAACAACGGTAAGGGTAAAATGAAAAAACAAAATGAGAAGAGGAAAAAAAAAAAAAGAGAAAAAATACGTTCAAGGGAAAAGAGAAACTAGAACTTGTTACATATGCAAGAGGGTGGGCTACATATCCAAGGACTATAAGTTCAATAAGAATCTGGAAGCTAATAAGGAACTTGGTGTCTTCAAGACTATGCTAGCCGACCCCAAGGGCATGACTTGGTGTCTTGATTTGGGAGCCACGGCTCACGTGTCAAATACCATTGATGACTTCTGCACTTTTACACTCATGGGGCCAAGCAAGCAACGCATCTACATGGGAGGCAATAAAAAAATGAATGTTTTGGGCATTGGTGATTATGCTCTTGACATAAAGGATGGAAAGGTCTTGGTCCTAAAACAATCACTCTATGCTGCTGACGTGATGAAGTTTTTGGTTTAGGTCCTAAGAATGGCTAAAGCTGGGTTTATCACCATCTTCTCTAGAAAATCATGATGAGATTGTCATAACCGGCCCCCTAGTAGATGGTCACTATTCGATTGAAATAAAGAGGAAATTGATTACGTCTCATCTTCAAATGATTTAGATGCTTCCGTATGGCATATGCGACTAGGGCACATAGGTTTTAAGAAAATGAAAAAATTAAGAAAAGATGAAATCCTACAAAATTATGAAGGCGACTTATCAAAAGTGTATATCATGTGTGCAACGAAAATTAACAAGGAAAAATTCTATCGGGGCACTAAAAGCTTCTAGTGTATGAGAAATCATTAATAGCAATATTTGTAGTCCTATGAATGTGGCCATCAAAAGCCATAAAAGATATTTCATCACTTTTATTGATGACCACTCGTGATATGGTCATATATACTTGATGTGTACAAAATCTGAAGCCTTAGAAAAGTTTAAAAAATGCAAAGCTGGGATAGAGAACCAACCAAATCTGAAATCAAAATCTTAAAATCCGATAAGGGTGGTGAGTACTCCTTCGAATTCTTTAGGGACATGTGTGTGGAGCATGGCATTATTCACCAATACACCATGCCCTACACACCAAAACAAAATGAAGTTGTCGAGAGACAGAATGGGACCTTGATAGAAATATTTTTAAAATTTATATTCAATTTTTAAAAAGAACATGAAATCAAAGAACCCCATAAATAATATTAAATTGTGCATTAATCTGATATTAGCCTTTATGATATAATGGCCAAAACAATCAATTCATATGATATACCTTTCCAATTAATTAATGATAAAATTAATTTTTTATTTCAAATTTTTTATATTGGAATTAGGAAAATCTTAAATATTAATATTTAATATTAATAACCTATATGATATACCTTTCAAATGAATTAATGATAAAATTAATTCTTTATTTCAAATTTTTTATATTGGAATTAGGAAAATCTTTAATTTTAAATATTTAATATTAATAATCTAAATTAATATTTATTGAAAATAGATTTAAATTATTGGAATTTAAATCAAGATATCTTAATCTATTTTAGGTTGATAATAAAAAATCATGTTATAACATATTTCATAATTTCTAAATTTCCAAATCAAAAAATTATGATATCTTTATTTCCATATGTTCAAATTTTTACATTAGTAAAATGTGATGCAAATAGGAATCTCCCTAACATATAGTTTAACTTTAAGTGTATAGGTGGACGTTCCAAAATATGAATTACTAGATTTAATCAACTAAAAAAATAAGTTTGAAGAAAACCCAAGACTCCAAGTGAACAACCAGAGGACAACATATTCGGGGCCAAATTCGCCCTTGTATTCGATATATTAAAAACGCAGGTTTTTCATATATCATATACTGGGAATGAACAAGTTCCAGAGGTTTAAACATCTGTTCCCATTTACATTAACCTGACTTAGGCCGAATGTCCTTGATTCAAGCTTTAAAACCTATACATTTGATTCTAGAAAAAACAATATACTTACATGAATGAAGACAATGTCATGGGCATATGGGCCTGTATACCTAAACTTAAACGTAGACGGACTGTGGTATGACTTGTTCTTCTTTGACATCGGGTTCAAGTGGGCTTGAAAAACTATAATATCTCTCTTTATATCATATATGGCTCATGAAACAATCATAGAAGGGACTGGTTTTGGCAATACAGTCACTTTCTATCTCTCTCTCTCATTATCACGTTGATTCAATCCACTCAAGCTCAAGCTCAAGTCCAAGCCCAAGCCCGATTCCTATCAAAAAAACAATGTTTCTAAACAATTACTCAAGCCTGAATTAAAAATCAAACTCCTAAATCGAATATAGTGAGAGCTCCTAATTAAAATTGGACTCTAACTTGACATTTCTTCCCCTTGACAAAATGAATCAAGGCAATCTCATCCTAAAAGTAACCCTGAAGGGATAACTTTTTGCTCTGATATCAGAATCGCTATCACAACCCCTTCAAAAATAGGAGAAGGTTCCAGTCTAGAGCATGCATTAACATATTGTGGGAAGGAAAGACATTTAATTTGAAAGGCAAGGGAGTTCACCCCAAGATCTTTCACTAGTCGAAGTCTTTCTTTATTCTCAACATCTTTTCACAAAATCAAATTATTTCTTTATTATCCAATCACTCATAAAATCAAACTATTTCTTTATTCTCCAATCACTCTCTAAAAAAAAGGGACATATTCCCTTTAAATACAAAATTATAAAGAAATAAAAATAAAATAAGAATAACAAAGTAAACTATATCTCTCCCATATCTCTTAAAAACAAGTCTAACATATCCAAAACCAATTTAACCATGTTAATTTATATCCATATCCGTCTTTAAATAAATAAATAAATAAACTAAACTTCCAATTCCACTCCTTCAATCTTTACACACGTTAAAAAAAGAATAACCCTATAAAAACTAAATACCCAACCTGAATCTAAAAATCTAAAAGCAGTAAAATAAAAATTAAAAACCCCACTGCATGACTTAGTTTTTTTTGGTTTTCAGTAAATATATTGAGGAGTTTGGGCTTGATGGGCTAAGTTGATGATGTTTGGGATACATTCTTCAGGAAAAAGAAAAGTTGTGCCAATAGGCGTACCTTTTTTCACTTGAGAATTATGTTCTCTGATTGATTGATAGATCCAAATACTAGGATCATTAAAATTAAGTAATAATTAGTGAGAATGAGTATTAGTATTAAAAGAAATGATTCTCTTTTTCTTTTTTTTTTGAATCCGGAGCATCGCTCATTCTATATGATGATAGAACCCTTTTTTTTCAATAAAAATGATATTTTCCCATGCCGTGGACAAATCCTCATCCAAAAGAGAAAGATGTGTTCCCTCCTCTGTAGAGTTTATTTTCTTGGAATAAGTCTGGGTTCCAACACGAAACAAAGAGGACCATATACAGGGTGGGTAGAAGGAATTATGACCCTTGGTTTCATCTATGATTCGAAACAACACGATATAAAATGATCTACGAATCCCAAAGATCCATAGGATTTATTATGAATCCAACAATTGCTACAGGGTAAGCATTGCATAAAAGAACAGAAATTTTCACTGAATTCATGGTATGGGGGGCAAATTTTGTTTATAGGATTTGAAAGTTTCGTTGAATTCATATTTTGGAGATATTCTACAATAAACATTCCCTATGGGTATGGAAGTTGCATACAGAGAAAAAGAGAGGGGAAGGGGGTTGGCACGGTGGCACGAAAAAAATAGCCCGAAAAAGAGAGGGGGAGGGTCCCGGGGGCACGAAAACTTAGCCCAAACAAAGAAGTTCCACTGAATTAATATGAATGATTTAGAGTCCCAATATGTGCACCGCTTTAGACTTAGTTCTGAGTGAGCGACTCGGCCAGTTTCGAGTCAAACTGATGATTTTTTAAACACAGGAGTTCCAAGGCCCAAGGGTGCAAAGCTGCCTGAAATCCATCAAATTTCTTCACATCGATGAAGAAAAACAAATGATTCAAATTACAAACATCAGAATTAGAACTAGGTGCCAATACTACTAGCTAAAGATATACATTAATAATTACATAGTGCTTTTATGACGAAGCAACAGTTATCTCAAACTTGCTCATGATAGGGGTAGTCTCAGAATATGGTTCCTTTTCAAATGTCCCACCAAATTGTTGTGAATCCACAATGGTTTCTTCTTCAGTTCTCTCCAAATTGCTACCAATCCATGACAGATGGCCTAGCAACCAAATGAGCAAAAGGGTTCGGTGGAAGAATGTTCTCAATTCCTCCTTCCAACATCTTTACCACACTACTCATACATGGCCTCAATTCAGGCTTGTATTGAACACACCAAACAGCAACCATAATCATTCTCTCGAGAATTTCGCTATCCTCCTCCTCAATCTCACAGCTCTTCACAATTTCTTCCATCTCACCTCTCTCCAAATTGTTCCAAACCCATCTAAGAAACCATTCTTGGCTCTCAGGAAGGCTCACCTCCAATTCCTCTTCCTCCCTGCAATCTCAAACAGTAACATCCCATAACTATAAACATCGCACTTATGAGTAACAGGACATGGCATCCCTAGCTCAGGGGCCGCATAGCCAGGAGTGCCCCTTCCTATTGTCATGGTAACATGGGTGGCATCCCTATTGCAGAGCTTTGCCAAACCAAAATCTGCAACTTTAGGGGAGAAATTTTGATCGAGCAAAATATAGCCAGGTTTTATATCATAATGAATCATTCGATCCTGGCAATCCTCGTGAAGGTATGCTATGCCCTTTGCCATTCCGATCGCTATCTTACTGAGCTTATCAAACCCCAGTTTTCCTTTCTTACCCGAACAAGAAGCCATCCAGTGAGCCTCTCTCCACATACTCCTAAACCAATGCCCTGATGGTATTTCCAACGCAAAAGCCAATGAGCCTGACTAAATTAACATGGTTGGTTCTTCCAATGGTGCTCACCTCCGCTATGAATTGAGCTTCAATTTGTTCGTCAGAGCTGCCCTTTAGGACTTTTACAGCCACACTATTCCCATTTGGGAGACTGCCCTTATAGACCTCACCAAAACCACCTGCACCTAGCTTATGGGTGAAGTTTGAGGTCGCAACATTGAGATGGTGAGAGGTGAACCTTGTGGGCTTGAGCTTCTCCATATTGTTGAGGAGTTCAACAATTAGGGGAGGTTCATTGCCCACTTCTTCGATTTGTGAGTACGATATCTTTGCCTTCTTCTCAATGCAGCGAAAAATTCTATAAAGCATTGAAAGCCCCATAATTGAAGCTGAAAGATGAAAAACTCGCGTATGAGAATTATAAGCATAGAGATTTGATTATTTTCTGAAGACTGTGAACCTGGAAATCCCTCAATAAAAACTAGAACTAAAGTCTCTCTCTCTGTCAAACATATACATACACACACCCTCTCTGAGACACCCCCCATCTCTCTCTCTCTCACGTATAAACAATATAAGAGAAGGGATGCAATATGTGAGCACGATTTGCAGACCAGATCAGGCCTTACAGGACATGGTCGGTTCAATCCACACCGAAGTCAAATCATGCCATGTTATATACCCAAACCTGAAAGGAAATGTAACTTGATGGACGCTATCAGGTTCTAACCAAACCCAACCGGGTCCATCGAGTTTTAGCCAAGATCGATTGCTTGTATCAAGTTTCATTCTAGTCACGCTTGCTTTCTAATTTATCGCAAGGCGCAGTCGAGTTAATCCCAAAGGTTCACAGGTAACATGACCAGGGAGCCTTTGGGATCTTGTCGAGTTTTCAGGTTGGCAAACACTGCCTAACAGAGATCAAAAGCTTACCTATGGCGATGTCAAAGACTTTAACAAAAGGTTGCATGCCTCCCCAAAACTCCTGGAAAGTTATATTTGGTGCATCCATTGCATCCCATCCTTTGCTAGGAGAGTTCTTAAGAGAAAACAGAAAACTGTGGATTGATATGGGGATTTGTACTTAAAGCCGGTTAGTCTTGCTCTTATTCTCTAGCCCGCTGTTATCAAGCTTCACTAATCACTGGGGTCAATGCATGTTTTTCTCTACCCTTTCTCCAACTTTGACATTGCAGAATTGAAAAGATTATATTTCATTTCTGTGTATATTACAGGACACCAACTTTGAAATTACATAATTGAAAAGATAATATTTCCCTTTGGAGTATTTTTCAGGACCCTAAATTTTAAGAATGTGAGTGCCAAACTAAAGAGACAGAACTAATATAATATCAGAAGTGAATTGAGTACATACTATCCAATTTTTGGATGAACATTGGACAGGTCAACTCAAAATCCTTTTTTTTTTTTCTTGTTAAGTTACTCAAATAGTAATTTTAAAGTGAAACAAAATTTAGGACTGTAATTTTAAAGCGGAAAAAAAATTAAGATCAAAAGGAACAAATGTACAACTTACTACCACAGGCTCACACTATATGGGCTAATGACAAAATGCCTCCATGTGGCCCACGGTTTCCAATTTCCAATCTTCACATATGTCTGGGGTTGTAACATGCAAGAGGTTTGCGTATTTATTTAGAGATAAGACAAGGAAAGATTATTTATTATGAAAAATATACAATGAGACCATTTATATTTACCTTTTTATACAAGGTGGTCGCAATAATCTTGACCATTGGATGTAAAGTTCGGTGGCTGCAATTATTCTATCGACCAAGCTCAAACTTCAAAAGAAATTTCTCCAAACTTTATGACACATCCAAGCTATCAAATTTCAAATCAAATAGTTATAAAAAATTGTGAGCACTTTGTATAAAAAATAGACGGTCATAATGTATACAATCCCTATTTATTATTCTGCCTACAAGCCAGACATAAACAATTATTTTTTACATAGAAAATCTCTCTGTCTCACGTGGAAAATCTCTCTCCAAAAGATCGTCCAAGAAGGGTAAATCCAAAGCGATCTCTCTCTCTCTCTCAAAAAGCGGTCTCTTACAACCTGGGAATGCATGAAAAAGATTGTATACAGAGAGGTCACAATTATTTATAATCATCTAATGTGAAATTTTATAGTTTGAGTGTCACAAAGTTTGAAAAAAAAATTAAACCTTTGAACTTGATCAATGAAATAAATACAGCCACCCAATTTCACATCGAATAATTAACATTAACTGCAACCACCTTGTATTGGTCTCATTATATACTTTCCCTTTCAAAAATGTACACAAGCAAGAGACGGTAACTCTAGAAGATTAGCAAAGATATATCATGAAACCATAGATGATAAGCTCATCCACTTCCACTTATTTCTTAGAGCTTAATTAAGTCTCATCAAAATTCCATAGCACAGAAGAGAGAGAGAGAGAGAGATTTATTGCCCTTCTACTGCGCCAATTTTTATGATGGAAATATGTCCCCCTTGCCCCTACTACAAGTTTTCAGCATTCCTGATTCCAGAACTACAAACCCATAGAAGCTCCCACCTGATTTTATGTATTCTTGTTGATGATCTCTTAAGCTGCTCCCCCCTCCAAATCAAGATTCTGCAAGATCTCGATGGCTACCGAAACTCCGATCTTAATTAAAAATCTCATCATATTTGCGAAACTTAAGCACGAACTAGAGGTTTTATACCTTGGTTAAAGTTGCACCCAGAGTAAGAGGATCATTACGTAATGTCAATGGGAGGATATTATTATCCGAATATTGTAGTAGTTTCTGTACTAGTGGACAAGAGAATCAATAGTAACTGGAGGTCGTTACACAAGTCCATACGACAACAAAAAATCAAGCAGTTAAAGTTAGACCAGGCGAATCTTGCCATTAGTGGGGAAAACTGCAAACATGAATGCTAGTGTTTCTCCAGGTTGATTAGAAATACAATATTTGTGCCCCGAATACCGATAATACTATTAGTACTAGGGGACAAGACATCAATTGTGAATTAGAGATCATTATGCAAGTCATTATCACCAAAAAACGGAGTGCTCAAGTTCAATTTAGGTATATTGTCTTTGGTTCAACCCAGGATGGGCCAGCTGCACCATGGAATAGAAGAAACATCTGACTCGTTTATGCATGCTCCATTTGGCTCGGGGGATATAGCTCAGTTGATAGAGCTCAGGTCGCTGCGATTACGAGTTGGATGTCTAATTGTCGAGGCGGTAATGATAGTCTCACCATTAGCAAGATAAGCTGCAAACATGAATGCTAGTGTTTTTCTTGTTTGACAACAAATACACTACTAGAGGTGGCCATCCTCTATCAACACAATAATGGAGAACGAGAAAGATTTCCGAAACGAAAGGCTCAAATTACACCATAGATTTACAATGAAAGTGATAGCTAGAGAATATCTCCAATACACAAACTATCAATAATAATTCTTACAATCACTTTTGCTACCAGCGAACGTCACTAAGATATATGATGATTCCCTCATATCAACTTGGTTGAATGACTTGAGTGAACAAGATCCAGATGTTCAGCATCATGAAGGACGGTGATGTCGATGCAACATGTTAGAAAGGATGCAAAGACTAATGACAGGACAGGACATCCCCATTTTAAGCCACTTCTCACAAATCCCATTTAAAGAGAAAATCATTTTGGTCATCAGCTTTTCAGCTAGTTCAAATAGACAATAATAGTCAAGTCCTCGATTACCCGAATTTCTGCAAATCCATTACAGCAAAATTTTGAGAATTATATATTCGGCAAAATAAATAAACTTACTATGACGATAAAAAGATGATACTGAGCAGAACATTTAATAACACTCACCTGGCCATGGCTCTGTTGTACATTCTGCCCTTTGTTTGCCAGCTCCTTGGGTTTCACAACATCAATGTCCTACAAGAAATTAATTTCAGCATTTCAAAAGAACTGAAATGTGGCGAACATGACGCGGTATCAAATTAGTGCAGTGTGCACAGTAAAAATGCAAAAGCATGTGATCCAATGTGCAAAGATTAAACTAGCATAGTTAACATACGATCGACTGGGGACTAGCAGAAAACCGTAGAGAAAGACGATGGAAAGAGAGCAGAAGCCTCACTAGACGACGAAATGAGAGCAAAAGCTTCACTTTCAAAGAGCACTAAGGACTTTCACATTATCCTCCATATACCAGTTGGGTGACTTTTACAACATCAACACAAAGGACTTCAGATAAGAAATGAAAGACAATTCCTAAATATAATCCTAGGCTCCATGTAAAAAGTCATTTTGGAGAAGGAACCACAATAACAACTGTAAAATGAACTAAATTTACTCGGAAGTTAAGAAGCATATTACAACAAATTACACAAGACTACCCAATAATAGAATGTGGGGGTTCAGGCATTCAATACTGTGAAAAATATTTCATTAAGGGCAACTTACATCATACACCCTCCCCCAAGCCAAGGTGTCAAAAAAACACCTCAGCTCTAGAACACATACATACAGCCACACGTCACATTTATCTCCACGCAACACCATCCACACCTTTCAACCAAAGCCATTATTTTTTCTCATATTTTCTCATAAACTAACCTGAGTTTGTCTCTAATTCTGCCAGGTCCCCACACTCCCTCTCCTGCTCCCTCCCTCACTCCCTTCCTCCATACATATGAAGAAACAGTCAAATAGTCGAACCCATAGTTGAAGCATTTAGTTGCAGGAATTATACATCTTCAGCCCTTCCACTACATTTAGAGACTTAACTCCAAGAAACGAAGCATTACTGATGCTATTGAGGTATTCAAGGTTGTGAAGATTCATAGTTTATGGTTTAGGGTCTAATGTGCTTCTTAATTGACTTTGTGAATTGGGACAAATTAAATTAGCTTGGGAAATTTTTTGGAATTATGGTTCGGAATGGAATTGAAATTAACGTGGGGACCTTTGGCATGGTTTCCCACCTACCTCACAAGGAAGCCATGACAGCAAAAGTCTGTCTTGGACCAGACATCGTGATCTATAACATGATTCTAGATGGTTACACAAGGAATCGGGATTGTCAATGCCTTAAGGTTATGGAGTGGATGTCTGGTAAACACTTAACCCCTGATTTTGCATCACGTGGAAAAAATTTTTATGGATCTTGCAAATTTGGCAACACACTCATTGCTGTTTGGGTTCTTGAGCCAGTATATGGATCATGACGCAGTATGATCTCAAATCATGGCTAAATCTTTGTTCATTCTTGGCCCAATTGAAGAAATGAAGGAAAACTTTGGGTTAATTCAGGGTTTTTCTCAGAACTTGGATCACAAGGTCATGGGCGAGTTTACTAGAGAACTGTGTTGCATGGACAAAGGTTCGTGAGTTAGTAGTGAACACAGAGTGTCAAATTCCTCTTGCCATGAAGAAGACGATTCAGTGAAAAAGAAATTTTATGAAGAGAACCAAATCCCACAATGTTTTATCCATATGTCTTTTCTTGATGAGTAGCAAGAAAAAGTCCATCATATCATGGTTAGCCAAATCCATAGATATTTTTTAACTTCACATGTGCCTACTCAAAATAAAAACCAAAAAAAAAAAAAAAAGATTGTTTCTAAAATGTTGTTATTAATGGTTAATAAAGAAGAAGAGGAAGAATCTGCGTCAGTGTTTGTCTCATACATACCAGACATGGTATGACAAGCAAATAGAAGAATCCATGTAACATAGGAAGAGAGGTTGATTTGGTTGCAATGGAGACTCAAGAATGTCTCTGAAACAAAATGGAGAATATTGTACTGTAAAAAGTTCTCGTGTTTGAGTTGTTCCCTTCATTTGATGGAGGTTGATATGCACTTCAGGAATGGGTTAAGAAACACAGTTAGTTCTGAAGTGAGAGAAATTTTCTGAAGTTTTGAGGACATATTGTTTGTATTTTAACAAGTCATTTACTCCTGATTATGGAGGTTGACGTGCAGGGATGAGTGAAAAAAATTAGACGAGATTTCTTGAGAGAGAAGATGTTAATTGAACTCCGAACATCAGAGGACAGAATGTTTTGAGTGAGTGAGTGAGTGAGAAGAGAAGGAATTGGGGGAAATTAGAGAAAAACTTTAGGTTAGTTTATGAGAGCAAATAATTCACTTTGGTTGACAAGGCACAGAGGGGATTGGAAGGAGGGTAAGTGGGAAATTTTGGAGGTGCATGCAGGTGTTAGAGATAGAGGTGTTTTTTGACACCTTGATTTAGGGAGGAGTGTATGATGTAAACATCTTTTTCTTAAATAGTAAAATAAGGAAGAGTCCTTATATCAAGCACATTGGGCAAGGGACCCAAATTCACCCATAGGAGTTACAAACAAAAGAAGAAAAGAGTGTGTGAAATGCCATTAAGGTCGTATATATGATGCCACACCTCCTCTCAACCTCACCATGCCAATATGGATCAAGTACGGAGAGTTTGTCTAAGAAAGAACTGATGCGATTTTCCATGTATTCTTCATGAAATTTTCCTATAGCTACTAGATATTACTATTTGCCAAACCCCTCAATAACCAAGTTCTTATTCTACTAATTACAATGGTACTTCAATCCATAAGTCCATTGCAAAAACCCAGCTCAAGATAATGCAGAATGATCAACATTATCACAATTAAAGAGGAAAAAAAGAACAACCATACCATTCATTAGTCAAAATGCTCTATAATATAGATATCAAATCTTAAGTAGCCAATGGAACAGTTTTTATCAGAGAACCCAGAATACATGAGCCTCAAATTAGTCCACAAATTGTATAGATCAAGACAGAAACTTGATTATAGTCTCACATGGAGCAGCTCATTGTTGGATTGGCTCATAAAATACATGGAATCTAAAACCTATCAAAACAGACATGTAGTGTTGTTAGCTAAACCAGAGAAAGTAAAATAAAAGGGGAATTGGTTCACCTGTCCTTTGCTCTCATAGTACTCATTCAGAGCCCATTGATACTTGGACTGGTTCAAGCCAAACCAGTCAGCCAGGCATTCATCAATGCTAGAATGTACTGCAAAATGCCATAAAACCAATAAAAATACAGAGGAACATTTTTTTTGGAAATATAAAATACAGAGGAAAATTGAAAATATAAAAAATAAAAGTGAACAAATATGCCAAATTGGGTAAAAGATGAAAACATTAAAACTCAGAAAATAATCACACAGTAAAGAACTAAAGAACCTCCGGCATCAGACCACCAATCATGGAAACTTCAAAAATAATAAGATATAAGAAATTCTCAAAGAACAGGATAAAACCCACCAAAATGCCAAAATAAAAAGAGAAAACCAATAAATAAATAAAAACCTGAGAAAAGGCCAAAAACTGCATCAAAATCCTGACAGACAAACACTAGACCAAAAATAAAATAAAATAAAATAGAGTAAAATTTATCATACTACCCATAAGAGATGAACTCTTTAACCGGTTACCCTTTTGGAACTATCCCATATCATGATCATGAATCATTTTATGTGTATTTTAAAATTAAATCAACATGAAAGGGTAAAATGTGAAACAATTCATATATTACGGTTATTGTGATAATTTTCCCTAAAATAAAACAAACAGCCACTAATAAAACCATCTTCAGGAACCACATCATTAGACTTGAAAAATCAATAACAACAATGGCCATTCATCATACCCAACTAGAAAAATCAGAAACAAAAATGTCCATACACCATACTCGATACTGTTTCGAAAAAAATAAATAGAAATAAGGACCAAAATAACCAAACAATGAGAGAGAGATCATCAGAGAAATTACCAGTTTGGATCTTGGAAACAGTGTTCCAAACAAAAGAAAATGGGGAGCTTGAAGATTGCAATGGTTGTTTCTTATCAAACTGCTGAGGAGGAGGCTGAACTGGGGGCACCTTCGGATATTCTTCAGCATTCTGGGGTTGTTTTGGAGGGGTGATAAACACTGTGTATCTACCTGCCTTTCCTATCATAGGAGGTGGGTTTTTCCTAGCTTCCATGGCTAAAAAAATCTGAATTTGCAAAAGAAAAACCAAGACAGAAAATTTGCAGTAAATAGAAAAAGAAAAACCAAAACCAGAACAACTGGTTTTGAAGAAAAACAGTGGCCTTTGAACAGAACAGAAGAGTTAGGGTTCCATTTGAGATGCGTATAGAATTAGGGTTACAATTGAGATAATTTAGAGAGAGAAAATGGGTTGAGTGGGTTGGGAGCAAGGAATTTGTGCGCGTGAACATGGCATGTCACAGTGACCGCACTGTGAGGTCAACTTGTTCACGAGTGGAAGCTAGCGTGTGCTATTTATAGAGGGTGTGGTTTGTAAAAGGCCGAGGTCCTAAATAATCAAAGAAGGCGTCCCCTTCAAATATAGTACCGAAATAAGTCGTTTTAATATTAAAAAATTTTATGTCACCTAAAAATTTATTTTTATCTCTAGTTATAAGATTTAAATATTAAATAATAGTATAGATCGAGAAGATATATGAACACTCGAAAATCTTCAAAATTAACGATCTACGTAATACATTTGTATTATTTTCAAGATTTAAAAAAGAGTAATAATCCTATAGGATCTTCTCCACCCATGTGTGTAGGACCCTAAAAAATCACCGTTAAAATTGATATGGATCTATAGAAAAGTCAAGTCTGACACCCATATGATAACTTTTCTAGAGATCCATGCTAACTTTATATAACATTTACATAACATGTAAAGGAAAAATTTATATAACATTTACACCTTAAATCGTAGAATTATAGTGCGCCTCAAAAATCCATCTTTAAAAACTGTTTTGATGTTGGAAAACCATCTAATTAATCATCTCAAAGTCGAGATTATGAATATGGGAAAATAAAAAGATTTCAAGTCTTAAAAATAGTACATCTTGTATAATATTATTTGGACCATCTACTTTCAATATTTTCATGTGTTTATAGATCGACTTGATTTGAATTACTTTTGAAATTTAAAATTTTATAATTAGGCTGCAACCTTATACAAACTACACCAAAATGTAAAATTAACGATTTAAAATTTTTCTTCAAAAGTTCGCCTTTTTAGTTTTTAAAAATTATATTTATCTTTTTACAAATTCATATTCTACATGTTAGATATTATATATACCTAAAAAATTAACTCCAAAATCTATCTCAAAAATAGATCGTGAAACATAGGACGCATTTCTACCTATAAGTCCTAGAACTCATGAAAATCGTGTCCTTCTTAGAAACACTTTAAAATACCCTATATTCTATTCTATTATCAAATGCACCCATGTTTTAAAATTTGTTTAGAGATGTAGTTCAAGTACAGAAATTTTATTATAGTTTGAAAATATGTTTTTATCTAAGTTTATAAAATTTAAAATTTCAAAAATCGTAAAGAACGAATAGATCTCTAAATTAAAATCTTAAAAAATAGATTGTCCAAATAACTCTTTACAATATGCATTATTTTTAAGACTTAATCCATACAAGATACATTATTTATAGGACTATCCAATACCCTCATATACTCCCCTTTGATATATATATATATATCTTTTGTAACGTTAGATTAGGTATCTTATTAGATCATAACTTACAAACTCTTTTTTGAAATTTTTTTTATTTTATTTTTTTCAAATCTCAAATTCAAACCCATCCAAATCGATTATCATACTAGGAATTGGTGAGTGGATGATCCAGCCCATTAATCCATTTTACAAACATTGAATTATAGTTTATAGTGCATATATCATACGCACGTCTTGGCTCATTGACAACTTTAGTGTCAATAAGTACAACAGTATTATTAAGATCGGATTGGACGTATGTGGTCCATTCAAAACTGATTTGACTACTAGTTAAACTTGTTAGATTAGATTTTATAAAAAAATAAAAATAAAACAAATATCATAATTTTAAAATATAAAATATATTTAAAAATTCACCCAATCTTTTGACGGTTGAACTAGTTAAAACTTGCTAGCGTGACCGACCAAAACTAATTAATATTAATTTTGACTGATTTTCAACCAAACATGATTTTTATTTTGGATCAGACCTGCTATAGCATCGATCAACAATCCAACTGGTCTATTAGTCTCAGTAATTATGATATCTAGTTTTGCAAGGTATGTTCATATTTGTTATCGATACCTTTTCAATTCTTCGAAAGATGATTTAGACCAATATATTGAAAGAAACCATGTGATAGATTGAGTTTAATATTATAAACTAAGACAATCTTGATACGGTTTCCTAATATCCAAACCACCTTTTGTGATGGATTTTTTAGATGTATTTTAATTCTACATTTTAAAGTTACAACTTTGTATAAGCTTTTTCCATCCTAGTGATTGGATCATTTACATTTCCATCTAACTAGCATGACTTAACCGTTATATATAAGTATTATTACGATTTATACAATGCATTTTATCATGGTTTGTATAAGGATGAGGCCCTAAACAATTAAAGTAAGTGGCACGTTCAGAATAGTGCCAAAATATGTTGTCTTAATATCAAAAATCCTTATGATGGCCTTAAAATTTATTTTTATAAATTTAAAGATTAAAAAATAGTATAGATCGGGTAGATCTATGAACACTTAAAAATCATGAAAATTGATGGTCTAGATAATACATTACATGCTGCACTATTTCAAAGCTTGAAATCTATTTTTTCTCATGTAGATAGATATAGAGGTCGAGACATCGAAGTGAGGGTTTTCAGCTTCAAAATAACTTAGTGAATTTTTCTATGGGCACCTCAATTTTATTATTTAGGAGGGCCTTACCCTTGTATAAAAATTTTCCTTTTATCATTTAGGTTGCACTTTTTTTTCTTTTTTTTAATAATAACCAGATGATGATGCCATGGTGTTCAATTTACTCCGGGCAAAAACGCACAGCCCAGAAAAATTTTACAAATTTTGAGATCCACTTTAAAATCATAAGAGGAATGCTACAAAAAAAAATAAAAAATAAAAAAAAATTAGAATTTTGAGTTATCAAACATTGTGATCTAGTCGTCCAAAAATTGGATGACCATTTTTTAACCTTAAGACAATATTCTTTTGGGAAAGGTTTTTATACTTCTCCTACGGCATAGAAGATCTATGGTTCCCTTACCAGGCAGCTGTTCAATTTTGATCAAGAGAGTCACTCATATTTATTTTATTTTTTTATACAAATTGTATGAATGTGAAATTTGGTACGTTGCATCTTCTCATTGGGACGTACCTATAAAAAATATTAAAAATAATTTTTCGATAAAATATGATGATCAAAATACCCCTTAAATCTTTCAAAGGTATTTTGGTCATTTTATTTTATTGAAAATATTTTTTTAATATTTTTTGCTAATGCGAGTTTAATTGAAGATTGGACGTCCAAAATTTGGTATCAAAATAGTTTATAAAAAAATAATTAAAAATAAAATAGTGTAGAGATGTGACATTGTGATTGGAGCAATCTTAGCCCTCCATTCAAAATGGATGGTTGGATTAGCGGAAGTATATGAGTTTTATGTCGTAGGAGAAGCAGAAAGCTTGCCCTATTCTTTTAACTACGTATAGAATTTTTTTCTATTTTTTGATATTGGCTACTAGTGTGGTAAGTTCTATCTCCAAAATTTGAGATTTTTGGGTCTCACACAAGCATATAGTTAGTGGTCACCACATTCTATGCCGAGATTGAGGCTCTAAACAATCAAATTAGAGGGCACCTACAAACCGGACCCTATACCATTCTATTCTCTTTCTCCCCTTCCTCTTGTATTATTTTCAGTTTAATGGAAAGTAAATGACTATTCTCCGAAAAAAGAAAAAGCCTCTCTTTCCTACTGCACTTTTTGGAAATGAGTGCCGCACACATCAGGTATTTGAAGATATTTTCATACTTTTTTCATATGGGTGAGGTCCTCTTGACTGTTTATAATGAAGAAAAAGCCGAAAGTGCCTAGAGATAAGCTTTTAGTTCAACGAGGCTATAAAAGTTCATTTTTCAAAGAAGGAAAAAAGTTCATATAAGGGTGCAAAAGGTAGAATTAAGGTACATTTCGAAAATCTATTATAAAATGTTGTTTTAATGTTAGAAAGCCCTTTAATTGATCATCTCAACGTCGAGATGTATGAATATGAAAAGAAACAAGATTTTGATTCCTAAAAAGAGTGTATCTTGCAACACATTATCTAGACCGTCTATTTTCATGATTTTCAAGTATTTATAGATCTACTTAATTTGACCCATTTTGAAGATTAAATTTTTATAATTAGCGATGAAAATAGATTCTCAAACCATACTAAGAATTTTTTACACCAAAATTATAATTATAATAAAATTTGGAAGCGTGCCCTAATTTAATTGTTTAAGATTACAACCTTCAATGAATGACATAGAGTTGCAGACCACACCCTTCAATGAATGATATAGAGTTGCTAATAAAAAATTTCTTCAAAAGAATTCAGTCTAATGACATTAAATACAATTAGATGTTGGATTTAAAAACAAGAAATTAGGAAAACCAACATTTTTTCTCTCTATCATCTTTAAAGGAAACCTAAGACATCTCCCTCAAAACATTGTCTTTTTTAGAACTGAAGATACTCACAGTGGACAATTTGAAACCATGTTTCAGAACTTGACAGGATCGGTGGATGTCTAGCCCACCTATCTGTGTTAGATCATCCATATGGGTTGGTCTGAATCGACAATTTTAAAAATAAAAAAATAAAAAAAAATCGGATCTGTAGGTGTAGGCTTGTGTTTGTTTATGTGTGTGTTATTGGAAACTTGGCGGAGACTAATTCGATCTAGACCAATTCTCAGTACAGATAAGTGATTCCCGATCTAGATTAGTAAGTTTTAAAGCACTGGTTTTTAAAAGCTACTAGAATCTCATTTGAAATTGAAATGCTATATAGCATACTTTGTCTTAAACAGTTCCCCCATTGGATTAATCTGGATCCTCCATCTGATCGATTCTTCGTTGCACAAATTGGTGCCAAAAATGTCAAATAATAATTTCGAATTTAAAAAGTTTAAAATTTGAAAAAAAGATTTTAACAATAAAAAGGGTAAGAATATTCCCTAACAGACCTCTGACATAGCAATTTAAGCCTATCAACTTGTACAGATTCCCAATTCTAACTACGAACTACGTCAGTCCTAACCATTTCCAATGCAGGTCCCCAATTCCTTGTCGAGATCCGCAGTTTCTAAAAACACTTCTCCCTAAGTTAAAGTGAAATGCCCAATGATATTTCGCCTTTCAACTTAATGACTTATTCTAAAGCACTTTTTCTTTTCTTTTTCTTTTCTTTTTTTTTTTTTCTCTAGTAAACTAGGAATTATCTTTTTGAAAATATTAGTAAGAATGGAAAGAATTATCTTTTTGAAAATAGTAGTAAGAATGGAAATCAGGTGACTAGGGTCGCGGGAGCTACTTGACTTCTAAAATAAGTGAAGCTAGCCAATGACGTTGTGCCTTTCACCTTAATCAATCTTACCCATGTTAAAAGCATTTACCAAATGACAATTATTCATTCTAAAGGCAGTGAGATTGAAACTTAGAAATGCAGCCAAAGTCATGGCTGTTGATTTAAAGAATATTCAATCAACCAAATATAACTTTTAACAAGATTCTCAGTTTTTTTTTATTAGAGAATATTATCTACCTGCAGTAAAAATGCAACTAAAATCGTCTGATACTCACCGCCACCTTATCTATTTCTTCAAAACCTTTTTTATTTTTATTTTTATTTAATAAAATATCAATTAGTAAATGTCAATTAAAATGGTGGAACTAACTTAAAAAATTATTAATGTGAATAAAATAAAAGAAGGTAGACCATTTACTTTTAGTTCAAAAGCTCACAATCATATCTCCTATCTATTTGATTTGAATTTTAGACGCTAAGAACAATGCACAAAGTTTGAGAAAATATCATTGATCATTGTGTACGATCAATTACACGCCCTTACACTTTCATCACTATAGGCGGCCTTGAAAGCACTCTAGCTGCGGTCTTATATTATAGGTCAATTTCCTGAAATACCATTTGTATGTTCAAGACTCCGAACCCAAAACAAGGCCATTTTTTGACCGAACCAATGAAGAAGTTGAGGGACCACTTCGCTGATAAATTAGATGATTTGATTACCTTTGAATTTTTGAAATGGTTTCAACATACAATGATATTTTCCCTTATCCTTTTTTTTCCGGAGGTGGGAAGGTGAAAAGAAATTTGCTCTCAAAACAAAGCTCCGCTTAGTAGTTTCCACCGTCTATCTAGGGTTGAGCCCTAGGAGGAGAGCATCATTAAAATAACCAGGCCATCCAATCTGAAAACTGAGAAGTAAACTAGTAACCCACTTGTACATGGAAACAAGTGCCACACATACAGGCTTTCACATTTACCTACAAATCAGCTCAGTTACCATCTTGCTCAAAATTTAAAGTTTAGGCAACAATATCAGTCAGAGAAAGTAACAGAAATGGGTTAGTTTAAAGCACACGAAACAAACAAACTCCCATGAGACACATGAGAACCATTTCATTTAATCCATAAACAACAGATAGAACACACAACGCAAACAAATAAGCGAGCAATGTACGGTGTAGTACTCGAGTAATATACACACGCTCAACTTTAAACAGAACACCAAAATAAAAAGAGAGAAAATTGGAGAGAGAGCGAGAGAGAGAGAGAAACCTGACCATAAATCTACGAACCATCGCTACCTGCAGCACTAACCGATGAGCATCGAAGCCTCATAACACATTCATTCCAAACCTTCATCATGAAAGACCGAGCATTTCATCCCACTAGAATGCATTGAGAAACATGATGAAAGTATGACACTCTCCATATTGACTACTCACTTCATGATCAAGAAAATAATGAAATGAAAACACATCCATAAACCCCATGAACGCACTCTATAAATTTTCAAATCCTCATTTCTTATCTCTCTAAATGACCAAGAAGCATGATCATCTGATCATATCTTGAACCAAGGCCAAGATGGCCATCTTAACTCTCATATACTCAACTCTACCAATATATCTATCATACAACCGAGTTAGTAAATGACAATTCATGTAACTCACTTAACATCCACTCTTCTCCAGTCTGTCCACCAAGAACTATAGCCTTCGTGCCCCCAACTACACATGTACTATGACCCCAAGCGAATCGTGGGGGTCGACCAGGCACATTCAAAATCCTCCATGTTGGTTTCTCCTCAGTTGGGTCCAATAGATAGAGCTGAGAAGCTGAGTGTAAACCAGCAACCGAACCCCCAAAAATCAAAATCCTCCCACCAGGTAAGCTCACAGCAACATGATCTAACCTAGGAGGAGGGGCTGAACCAGCAGGGTTACCAGCACCAGGCATTCCACTACCTGTTATGCATCTCCAACAAGGCTCTTCTTCGCTCAGGTCGATAGTAAACACATCACTAGATCGCAATCGAAGAGGACCACTCTTAGCCAACCCACCAAACATCAAGATCTTCCGACCGTCATAGACAGAGAGAGAGTGGCCTAGCCGAGAGGGTGGTGTCCAAGTTACCGGTATCTCTCTCCAAGTGGGTTTCTCCATAGTGAGATCCAATAAGAAAGTGTCACTTAAGAGAACACCAGAATCAGCACATCCACCTGAAACTACAAGTTTTGTGCCATCAAGAGTGCAAGAACTATGCCATGACCTAGGAATAGGGGGGCCAGACCCTGAGACCTCACGCCAAGCTGGGTGTTGAGCATCAAGGTCGAGTATGAAGACATCATTGAGCAAGCCTTGCCTTCCACACCCACCAAAGACCACAAGCCATGACCCATTGAAGCATGAAAGGGTGTGACCCCATCGACCAGGAGGTGGTGAACTTACCTTTACATGTCTCCACTCTGGTTTGCTAGCATTGAGATCCAATACAAAGGTATCATTCATTGGTTGCATATTAACTCCTTCACCTCCAAAGAGAACAAGTCGGTTGCCCACTGCACAAGCACTGAAGTTGCAACGAGAGGGCTCGACTGCACCACCAACTGTTAGCTTCCTCCATGCTGCTGCCTCAAGAGTAGTTAGCTCTCTAGCCAAGCGTCCCCACCCCAACCTCTTAGCACCAGGAACTGTTTCTATGACACTGGTTGTTTCTCTTCCCCATGCGTTTTGGCAGACCATCCTCCATAAGTCCTCATTTTTTGTTAACAAATAAAGTCGCTTACACACTAAGCCCACTGATGCTATGTCTCTTGGGGTTAGCCTTGAAAGGATCTTTTGACATAAGACCTCATCGCTTAGTTGAAAAATGCCACAAATCTCACGGCCAGCGTTTCCATGCCCTAATGAAGTGGGTCTATAAAAGGAAAGGTCAGAAAGGAAGCGATCTGTTGGTCTTTTCGATTCTTTTGCAAGAGAGGAGAAGGGTAAGGGTCCCAAATCCACGTTTGCTTCTGTGAAGAATTGGATGCCAATTACATGGGTTATGATACCATCATCTCCATATATGGGAGTGAGACGTAGCCTGTTCATTAGAGGGGATCCATCTTTCCTAAAGTTTAACAAGTCACCTTGGAATGCAACACCCTCGTCAAGGCATCTCCTGATTTCGGAAACAACCACAGGGTCCACAAGCGGGTGCCTCCTTTGAGCAAATGGCCCTCTGCATTGCAAAAAGCGACTGCAGGAACAAAATAATGTAGAGTTTTATTAACCACATTGCCTTTGCTTTAACTAGTTCTAAATCTCTGGCAAGCTGCAGAGGATTCCCATTATCAAAAGTAATTATAACAAGTATGAGAGTGGGCTCAACTTTCAAGTAACCACATAAAAGGACATTTTTCAACAAATGGTGTCGTAGCTCCAAACTTCCAAAGTGAGCTTCAGAGGATTTCCCAAGCTACAATATAATTGAGAAGAAAGAGGAATGGAAAGCAAATAAACAGAAGGTGTCATAGGAGTTTCACATGCAATATTTATAAAACAGTAAGATCATGTATCATAGATCCAAAAAAAAAAAAAAAGGTCAAGTTCACAGGTACACTCTTAAAGATAACTAAAACCTGAAATGGCTCATGTGGGGGGTCACAGGGTGTGTCAATGGTGAGATCACGTGGCCACAACTAGCCACAGGGAAATTAGAAAAGCGGCCATATTTCGGAAACAATGATTCATGAAGGGCACTACTGGAGTGAGGAATGCTGACCACAGAAGGTGAAGACGGGATGTTGATCTCATACGGGCTGCTGGTCTCATACAGAGGGGGTGGAGGACACTTCTTTAATCTTTTACCCTCCTTTTTTGGGTACATGTGTGTGTTTGTGTCTGTGGTGGGTGAGGTGGGGTTAAGGAGGGGACGGGGAAGTGGGCTTGTCAGCCAGCAAGTTTAAATGATAACGGCTGAAGTCCATGAGGGGTAAGAAACTAGAATGCAGAAAGGCCAAGGAAATGCATGGCTGGGGAACTAGATAATTTAGAGGGGCTTTGCAGGTGCAGCTTGAAAATTTTGTGCACCATCTGGTTTGAGAACTATGGCCATCTATTCTCCTTAAATTTCTGCTACATTGAAATTTCATTACTCTTATTAATTGACTTACCAAAATCTTATTGCTAACTCAATTTACCATCCATTCAACCAACAAACACTTCCAAGGGACCGGTCATAGTATAGCAAGTGGTTAGTTTAATAAAATTCTTTGAACATTTTATTGGAAAAAAACTAATCCATTAAGTATCTTATAAAAATAACCATTAAACAAATTAATTATCAGTTTTTGCATAAGACATAAATTTTCTAATAATTCACAGCCCAGGATACCAGAATAAATTATCATCCAACAATAATTCGTTGAACATGCACAATTAAGCATATTTTCTTATATATGGACATGCCACAGGCCAACAGCATAACAAATGTGAACCGTCTTCAATACCAAAGGTATGTTAAATCCAATGACAAACCCACAATATGCAGGCATGCATGCTTAACACCAGAGCGAGATAAGCCTCCCAATAACGATGACTAATCCGAAGAACCTCAAACACCACCTGCCTAACGCGTAAAAAATTTTCAATGTGACTCAAACAGCATCAAATTCACTTTCCTCAACCACATAAAGACTTTCTGACACGGCAAACATCCATAATCGAAGTCCCAGTTACACAGAGATCTAAAGTAATGGACAGTTTTAAATTTCCTCAGAGAGTAACTCCACCTATGAGATCAGCCTAGCAGGTTCTACAACATTCCAACTTAGACTTATTCGACCAACTTGAAAGAAACAGGAGCAGGAGATAGTCCCAAGAAAACAGAGATACAAACACCTCCATGCATGGCACATCTTTTTTTTCTTTTTCTTTTTTCTTTTTCTTTTTTCTTTTTCTTTTTTCTTTTTTTTTATCGCTAAAAATGCATGCCTCCAAAAATATAACACGCATCAAAAAGAGACAAAATATCAGCACAAAGATCACAGGAGTTCTCCATTCAATGCCTCAAAGGATGCAGTTGCCCTACATATCCAAAAGAAAATTACCAGTAACTCAAAAAAATGAATATTTAAAACATGCTTCCCAGAAATGAAAAGGACGAAGCCTACCACTCTTTAGAATGGCCTCAAAAAGAGCACCCTAAAAGCTTAAACGACATTGATATCCTAGAAAACAACCAGCCTTCAACTAGAAACCCATGACCATCTGAAAATGAAAAGTTGTTCCAGCATCCTTCCTGGAAAAACAAAAACCCAGCAGCCATATCACCATTTTACTAATGGTCAGACAAAATCCCCACATAGAACAACCAATGCACTAGATATTCCTCGTACAACACTATCGTAAGACTGGAACCCAAACATCGACACATCAGCTCACCAACAAAGACACCACTCACAACCACCCCCACAGTCCCCCCCCTTCCCAAAAAACCCCCATTCTACATTCCACATCCCGAGTTGCGCATCCCTCAAATTAAAAGCTTGCAGTACATTTTGGCTAGTAACACTAAACCCATCAAACTCGATTATCTTCCTGAGCCCTCTATTGCAACATATGCAAATATCCTCCAAAGCCACTAAACAGTGCTAACAACCTCCGTTACAAGCAAAAACTGACCAAGAAACCAGCCAAATATGACTTTTCCAGGGTAACGTACCCACAAACAATCGAGTATCAAATCTATTTTCATCCCATTTTACAATAATCCTTCAGTCAACACAATTCAATGGTGGCTCTTTTTTATGGTGGTTACTTTGGGAAACCTAGTGTCCTAGTGTCATATAGACAGCAAGAAAAGGGTAGTGAGAGTCACTCGGCCCTAAAAGTTGACAAGGGATAACGGGAAATACATCCATGAAATTATCGTTATAAATGTAACAAAACAAGAAGAACACCTAAAACCTATTAAAAATAAGGCATTCAATTAATCGCTAAAACTCCTTAAAATGAGACTGTTTTATAGTGGCACCTGACACATGGGTTGTCTCTCACTAGATTGACACTTCACGAGGTCGTGTAACTAGTCAATTACTAATTATTACTATATCAATACAAGTCAAACTTCTCTCAACAAAAGAAACCCTTAAAATATGAATTGTTTTAGGCAAGTCAGTGGTGGGATTCAAACAACATCCAGTAATACTCCCCCAAAATAATAAATAAAATAATGTCGCAATTATCAACATTGTAACCAATCAAACCTAGTCTGGAATTCTACCCATAAAAACAATTTGCGTGTACAACCTGCTAATATGTGTGTGGCCTATATGCCTCTTAACCTTCCTTAGAAAAATCAGCTTTCTTCATTTGAATTGCGTGTCCTGACTCCGTAACAGATAGCAGGGATTAAGAAAAAAAATTCTACAAAAAAAAAAAGGATAATTAAAAGAAAGCAATGGTAAATGTCTAAACAAATGGAATTCTTCGCATTAGTTTCTCTAACATATAAGAAGGAAGCTACTTTATATGTCATCTGGCTTCAATGACTCTTCCACAATCTTATCTCCAGATGGAATTTATATTCCTACATTACCATGTTAAACAAGTCATCTTCCATAATCAAGGAACCAAGGAAAATAAAAGAACCACCCTGCATCTTGAAGACCTCTATCTTTAGCATTCACATAGTCTCGGATAACCAAAGGCCTATGAAGGTCAGCAAGTTTTTGTCATGGATGTCTCGAAAATAATCCATTACAGGTTTCCCCTGAGGCCACAATCATAACTGACTGATTGACTGGCCTCAGGGGATAAGATTGGTAGTTTGGCTCAAAAGGGCCTAAGTCTTATCTCGTTATGCGGTATGGTCACCAGCATCCAAGTTTTATCTCCTTTTTCTTTTTCTTTTTTCTTTTTTCTCCTTTTTTGTTTCAATGGTTATCCTAAGTTTATCTGTAATAGTGACAATGTTGCCTCCAGGCTTCCAACCCTCGAAAGGTTATTTGGTTTTAGAAACTAAATGGTTCTTCTCGGCTAAGAGCCTGCAAAAACACAAAATCCCTAGTGTATTCCCGATCACTCAAGCAATCAAGCTCTATCCTCAATCATGTTGATCCATCAATTATATCTACCCCAATGGCCCAATGTATGGCCAGATAGTACACCTTCCAAACAATGAGGCTTCTCTTGGGAAAAACAGTACAAGAGGAGTGGAATGACGCAATATCAGTGAGAAGTGGAATGACCCAATATCAGTGTTACAAGGGTACCTATGCGAATGCCACAGGTGTCGAACATATCTAGTTTCTTCATTCAAAAATTCAGATATTGCAAGACACGTCCATGCACATTATGTTCTATTGATTACTGGTTTTCTGTAATACAATCTACGTAAATTTTAGCACCGCATGCTGATGTTTGGAGCAGTAGTGCTTGCTGCTTTCTATGAAGAAGGGCCAGTTCAAAACCCAAGAATTAAGTTTTGTATTACATTATGTTACTTAATACTTATTAAATAACTCATTACAATATTCTATAATAAATAATGGGATTGTCTACAAAGAGACCATTTACCTTTTGTACAAGGAGCTCACAATCATTCTTGTCCCTTAGATTTCAAAATGGGTGGTCGCAAGTGTCATTGATTAGACACAGTTTCAATCAAAAATTTCTTGGATTTCGTGACTCATCCCAAGCCATCCAACTTGACATGTAATAAGTGGGAATAGTTGAGAGTGATTGTGACCAACTTATACAAAAGGTAAATGGTCTCTTTGTAGTCAATCTCATAAATAATATGCATAATTTGTCTATGCACGTATAACTCTAAAGGTGGTAGACTTTACTTCCTCTTCACTAGAGATCATGAGTTCGAAATTCATGCTTGGGGCTCTATAATAAAAAAGCCTTTGAATATACATGTCTTCAAATATCAACACGAGTCAACACACGATAAACGGGAGGGACTACATCTCTAGGCAACACTGCCCAGCAGGCAGCACTGCCCAACAGGCAGGCTTGAGACAAAGCAATAAATTGAATTTGAAGCATGAAAAGGATGCTAAAAACAGGTGGTTCATTTTTTATTTTTTATTTTGGCACACTCGTGTGAATGAGGTTATGTCATAAAACTAAATCTAGTTAAAAATTCTAAATTTCTTGGTTGAAATACAGTTCAAAAAAGCATAGAAAGAGCAGATGAGGTGCATAATCATGCAAATAATATAAATCAGTCAAATGATTAAAAAGGAAAGTCCATTAGTCATCTAATGGAACCTAAAACACATTGAAAACAAATTAAGAGAAAATCAGGCACAACATTAAAATTACTAGATGAGTTCTCACAAAACGACGTATCATGCCCCTTGATGGTACAATTGTCATCAGTACTAAACCCACAAGAAATGGTTTATACGTGCAAAGAAACAACAAATAGCGAGTAAATGTGAAAGAGATATTTTGCATTTTCAGAATGCAAGACAAAAATTACCAAATATTTTTTGAGATAGTAAACCACCAAATACTGAACTACAATATTTTAAGTCGAAGTAATCATTATAAACAACATAACACTCACCAATTCCTTCCGAGAATCTCCTCCGCCTTGTAACCAGTAACCAGCTCAAACACGGTATTCACATAAATTATAGGTTGATCTGGTTCAAAAGCATCAGTGACCACAAATCCACAGGGAGAGGAATGGAGTAAACTCCCAATAGTGAATGAAAGAGGCCCACCATCATTCAACAAAAACCCCTCTTCCTCTCCACTCGGCTCTGAATCACTATCCCACTCCATAGTTCCTCTTCTTTCTTCTTATCAAAAACTCCAATTGATTTATCCCATCACAACTTACAGCGTAAATGACCACCATAAACCCCAGAAAACCCAAAAACCAGTCCACACCAGCAAAGAAATCAACAATAGATGAAGATTTTCACTTGAAGGTACCCATAACGAAGGAAAATTCCCTTGAAAACTCGACGCGCGTGAGCTAAAATCCTCGATTTCAAACCGAGTTCACCTGGAAAAAAAAAAAAACTACGAATTCACAAAAAATTCGCAGAAGAATGACGGATTTAGTTTGCAGGTGTTCTATGGCGTGAAAAGTAGGAACCCTAGAAAGCTGTGGTTCGAGCAGAAAGAAGACGATACTGGTGCGCTAGAAAACCCCAGTTTCTAGAGAGAAAAAAACCCTGGATTCTAGGGAGATGGAACTGGTTCGATATGTAACGAGTGGATCAAAAAGCGTTTGGGATTAGACGAGGTGGTGCAATTTACGCAGGCCCCACTTACGAACCGACCTATAAAATGCTCATTTTTTTAACCTCTTAAAATATCCGCTTTCCGTGCCCGTCCGCTTCACGTGTATAGGAAGTGTCTTTGTGGGTATGCATACACACGTGTATAGTTCGGGCTTTGTTGATAAAACCCCAGGCCTCAAAATTTATTGAGGGGAAATATTATTAAAGGGAATGAAACCCCTTAAAATATTATTAAAGGGGCATTTGAGGGTTTTCTTTATCCCATTTCACTCGGACACCTTTTTAAAAATTTCTTCTAAAAATACCAAATTATTATTATATAATATTTGGAATGAGGGACATTTCAATAATTTGAGCCATGAGGCCTCATCTCATTATGTATTATAAATAAGGAACATTGTATATTAGTAATACATAACAATTAGAGTTATTTTTTGGCATTTTATATCTCAAAGGCATTTAAGGTATAAGGTTTGGATGACGATGATTGTCTATGCAAAGTATTTAAGTGTAAAATCATAAAAATATCTCTGATTGTTCTGTATCACAAATGCTAAACAAAACCTTCTTTATTTGTAATATAGAACAACTAAGGGTATTTTCATTATTCAGGTGAGGCTTCATAGGTCAAATCATTGAAATACCTTTCATTATTCCTCTTTCTAAATACTAAATAATGGTAATTTTGTTATTCTAAAGATATCTTTTTGTGGAGATATCTGAGTTAAATGAAAAAAAAAACCACCTCCTCGAATGCTAATAGGGATGATTTGAAACCATGCCCTAAAATTTTAGTAAGGATAATTTGATTTTTTTAATAATATTTTGAGGGGTTTTATCTCCTTTAGTGATATTTCTCATTTATTTATGGGTTGAGGTTTACGTAAGGTTGCCTCTTTCTATAGTGGAATTAAGGTGCACCACTAAATTTTGACCAGATATCAATTCAAATGTCAAAAACCTTGTGATTATTGAAAATCTATATTTGAACTTAGTTATAAAATTTAATATTCCATAAATGCTACATATCGAGCAAATCTATCCGTGACTTAAAATCCAATGGTCTAGATAGAGAATCGTAGATCTGGATTGAGAATTAGCTAGGACCAAACTAGTTCCATCAAGGTACTGGTTCTGGGTTGGTTCTCTATAAAATCCCTTCATTTTTTTTATTTTTATTTTTTTTAGATATTTTAAAACCCATTGGTCTAGATCAGGAATTACCGATCCACATTGGGGATTTACTAGGACCGTCCCTCATAATTTTATTTTTTTTGTTTGAAGCTTACGTAATATTTTCATAGGTCCCCTCAAAATCCCGACCCATGAGCCCCTATTTTAAACTACTTATTTTCTATTATTTTTAATATTTTCCGGATTCATGCATACTAGATTGGCAATTAAACGATTCAAAACAATTTTCTGTGGTGGACGATCCACCCCATCGATACCGGTATCAAAAACATTGCCTCTTATTATGAAATTTAAAGTTCAATAAATTGATGCATATCAAACAAATCTATAAATTATTTAAAATCGTGAAAATAGATGATCTAGATAATATATTACAATATGCAGTATTTTTAATACTTTATTTTGTTTGTTTTTCCATATCTATAAATCTCAAAGCTTATAAAATAAGTTTGAAGAATTTCCACATCAAAAACCACCACTTCATGTGGGTTCCTGAGGTTCATCTAACTTCATGTGTAGGGTTCCCACCCTGAATATTTATATATATATAGAAAACATTAGACTAGGCATGGTGCTCGAGCTAGAGTGGTTGGGTGGGGCTCGGCTTATGGGGCAAGTTTTTTAGCCTGGGCCTACATTTTTCATAACCAGTCCTACATAGCTGAGTATATATACTTTGGGTAAATTGTACATTGGAGTAGTGGATCATGCGACTTGTATTATGTAAATATGTTTGAGCGATCTCGACTGTATTTTGATACCAAGGGACGGTGGAGATGGACAGTTGTTTTGCTCGAGTTTGTCAATGGCAAAATATTTCGTGACATGCAAAGCAAAACGTATCAAAGCAGTCCACAACAAGTACAGTTGAGATGGGATGTACCTTATTGTTAAGGAGTGAACACGTATGGCGAAAATAAGAAGTGCCCTAGTTCTATAGATATTGTAGGATACATTCTCATTTTTGAGAGACGAATTGCATATCTATTTAGGAGGGAGAGAGAGAGTAAAATAAGAAGGGTCCTAAGTTCTATAAATATTGTAGGATACATTTTCATCTTTGAGAGACAAATTACATATGGAAGGTAGGCCCCTACCCATTTTTTTAATAGATTGGGGAGTTACATTTTGAAGGTATTGGGGGTTTCAACAGTATGAATGGATACCATGATGTAGTAACTGGGTGTGGGTATACTACTACCATAACCCCAACCCCTTTTCTAGTATGCACCTTTTTTTATATAAGAAAATAATATTTAAGACAGAAAAAAATGCTTACCATATTTAGGGGAGAAAGAGAAGTCGTGGGGATAAATCTTTTTACTTTTAGAGGGTGGGGGAGAAAGAGAAAGCCAGGGTGCCTAATCCGGGTGAGAGAGAACGTGCAGAGGACAATGACAGAGAAAGTATATGGGCAAAGAAAGAAAAATGGAAAAAAATAAAGAAAATAAATAGATTTATGGGAGAGAAATACGTGTGAGAAGGAGATGGAGAGAAAATTAAGGAGCGAGATCATTGAAGATTTTGCTTCATGTGTATAAGGTTTTATCTAATTTTAGATAAATATGACATTCATTTATCGTATGTATATAATTGAATACAGTAAATTGCTCCGAAATAATACAGGTGCTGACAGAGAATAATAGCCACATAGAAAGCAAATTAAAGGATTTTTTTTTTAAAAAAAATTCCAATTGTACCATCCAAGGGAATAAAATAAAATTTTTTATACAATATTAAACTTATGGGCCAAGTAGCTTTGCCTTTCATTATATGTGAATAGCAAAGCATCAATGGGGATAGTAATCCAAGAATTCCAAAGAGAAAGCATCTCCAATCACTCATATATGTAGAGTAGACTTACACAATGTTTAAATATTAGCTTTAACTTCCTTTGTTGATATTTTATACTTATTTTGTTAATGGGTCACTTTATATTACTTTAATTTAGTTTTCTATAATTTTTTCTATTAATATTTTATTTTTATTTTTATTTAACTTTTATTGTTCTCTATGTTCATATTTTTGTAATTGCGTTCTTTTTATATAGTTAATATCACCGGTCTATGAAGCTCAATTCACATATTCATCTTTTGAGGTAAGTTGTTATATTTTTTCATTAAATTTTCAAATGGTACTACTTAAAGATGCCGTCTAGAGGTATAAAGTATCCATCTTAAAGATGGATGCATATAGGTAGTCCATATAAAAACAAGTGTAACTAATTGTCCAAATGTTTTTTTAATATAATTATATTTTCTAGTTTTGAATTTTATTTTATTTTGATGTTCATGGTCTCCATGTTAAATATTATATATTCTCTAAAAATTAGGATTAAATTATATTTAAAATATATATTTATTGTGAAGCCCGCATATCTACAATGAGACCATTTGCCTTTGATACAAGTAAATCACAATTAACCTTAATCAATAGATGTGAATTTAGATGACTACATTTATTCTATTGACAAAGGTCAAACTTCATAATAAATTGTGAAATACGAAATCTAAAATACTACATCCTTGCTTTTGCAAGTTACCCCGTTATATAGGCTTTCCCCGGGTTTATATTATTCATGGTAGGTAAATGGTGTAATTTCAAAGGCAGATTATTCTAGGCATATTGCATACTATTCTTTGACTCCACATTGCCGGTCCCAACAGTTTCAAGCTGGTCATGCCCATGTTGAGCCTATAGAAAGGTGGGTCGTGTTATATTAGTAATTAGAGTAAAACTTTTGCCACATCTATGATTGGTGCCCAATAAGTACCTAAGAGATATTATTTTTTATATATTGGATCGATAATCCATTAGAATGGAGAGAATGAGAAATTGAAGGTATGGCCCTTAGTAGAGCGGAGTGGCACAATATGATCATTGTAACCGAGCCCAAATAGTTGGGATATGGCTCAGATGATGACGACGATTGTATATTATTATTTTATTAGTATAAGATAACAATTTATATAAATAGGAATCTCATTTTCCTCGTAAATATAGTAAATTAAGAGCATAAATGCTACGAATATAATTTTTCTCTATATTATTGCAAATGAATAACATAAATAAGAAAGCATTCACTCTTATGTTTATACAACTATATTCGTATATTTTTATATTGTTGTACATCACTTGGTGTACATTGGAGCTCTTTTGAACTCAAAATGGGAAATAACTAACATTTGGAAATGTTCAATAACTTAGTATAATAAATTGTATTGCTGGTGATGTGATACATTTGGCCAAAAACTTTAGCTTGCATGATGCATTTGATTAGTTGCTCATGAAATTTTTTCTCATAAATTTTGAAAATCATTGTAATTACACACTAGAATTAGCATTTTCTAAATACATATTTGAAGTTTCTAGATCTGAATGTCTACTGATTTGAATGCTCTCTATTCAATCTTGAAACATTATATTTTAAGAAAATATACAAAAGTGACCATTTACTTTTAGTACAAGGAAGTCACAGTCAATAATGTCCATCAAATTTTAAATTCGGTGTATATCATTGACCAAACTCAAAATTTTAAAAAAATTTCTCAACCCAATGCTATCAAATTTGACATCTAATAGCTATAAATAATTGTGACCTACTTATAATAAAGACAAATAGTTTCAGTATATAATCCTTATAATCTACACAATGGGTTTTTATGAAAAGTGCAAGGTTGGTCACATGCAAGTCCTCATAGCACTGCTATATAGTGTTTCAGCATAGGGAGCAAATGGATAATTTGCTCACGCGAGACCATATAAACTGTGTTGCACTCGAAGAAGCTAGATAATGGATAAAAGGAGAAAAGGGCATAGACAGGTGGCAATAGAATATGCATATTTGATGTTTGGGCAGTAATAAGTCAAACTCATGGATGTGAACTTTATATTAAATTTCAAAGACCTACTTAATACTTAACATAAGAGTAAAATTGATGCCATGTAGTTCTGAGTATATAGCATCAATTTTTGGTGGAATATTCTCTTGATGGACCCATTATGTCTTGTATAAGAGTTTCATGTATTTGGATGAGGGAGTATACTATGTTCTTGTAGGAACATAGTGTATATTCTCCCTAGGTCAAAAGACCTACTTGTGAGTTTTTTTTTTTTTAACATATTTGGTTTAAAAAAGGTGAGGGTTTTTTTTTTCTTTTACATCTTCCCAAGCCATGGTAAAGAATGTGAGTTGTGTTGAGTGTGCAACCAACATAAAACTTTGTCAAAACATTTTATGAATCCAAATACTTAATAATCATTATATGCTTATTTTCAAAAGAAAAAAAAATTGAATTTTGAGTTATCCGAAACTTGGATCTCATGCTTTAAAAATTGGATGGTTTCTATTCAATTTTGAAAATTTATTTTTTCAAGTGCATAGAAAGTAAAATTAGATTTTTTTTAATTAAATTTTTCTATGGGGTTAAAGGGGTTACATTCTCAAAATTTAAGATCCTAAAATTAATCCTAGAGAGGGTTTTATCTCATGGAATAAATTGATATTATACTCTCATTGGAGCCTAACATCTTTTGGCTTACTGGATTATCCAAACCTGTATTATTTTCTTCGGTGATATGAAATTGGGCAGCTGTAAGTATATTATTTTTTGCATCAAAATTCGGGAAAAATTTGTAGTGTGTCAAATCTCCCTGTTTTTCATCCCACGGTTAAGTGTGGTTATGAAATTTTTATCTCACTATTTCGTTTTAGGAAAGGGATTGACTCTCAATAAGAATTATCAATTGATTATTGAAGTCCAAAAATATGCCTCGGAATTTTGAAAAACATAAAAAAAAAATATCCCTCTAATTTTGTTTTAGGTAGCATTAGATAATATTTTTATGATTTTTATGAGATTTCTAATAAAATCATTTTTTTGCTTGGTTTTGTATTAAAAAAAACGCAAGATTTTTATATTTCCCCTATAACATAGAAGATATATACTTTCCCTTCATCCAGCCGTTCAATTTAGATCAAGTGAGTCATTGACCATTTAATCTAGATCCGAGCCTCATAGTAGTTTATTGTTTTTTTTTACAAATTGTATGACTATAAAATTTGGTACATGACATCTTCTAAATGAAAAGAATCTAAACAAATATTAAAAATATTTTTTTGGTAAAATATAATGATAAAAATATCCTTTAAAATTTTTATAGGTATTTTGGTCAATTTTATTGAGAATATTATTTTTATATTTTTTATAAGCGCAAGCTTAAGAGAGGAGTGGATTCTCAAATTTTGGTGTCAAAATATTTTGTGATAAAAATTAAAAATAAAATAGTGTGGAGACATGATATGGTGATTGGCATCATCTCAGCCGTCCATTCAGAATGAACGGTTGGACAGGGGGAAGTATATAAATTTTATGTTGTTGGAGAAGCATAGAAAGCTTGTCCTTGAAAAAAAATGCTCGTTTTTTGTTAACCAATAGATGTTTAGGGCTGCGACCTCCATGGTTTCAATGAGCCACCCCATCATTTTGTCTTGATTTGCATTGTATATTTTGACTTTTTTAAATGAAATATCAATTTCATCTATGTCACTATTAAGATTTATTACATTTTAGAATTTAGACTGTGAAATAACTATGTAGCACTTATATGGGAACCAAACTTCATTATTCGTACGTTTTCAATATTTTCGTCAACATATGTAACATGTTTACTTTTTTTTTTAGAACTTGCATTATTTTGATTTTAATATATTTTTCCCCTCTTTCATGACAAAATTGCCCTTGCTCAAATATTTTATGATAAATATCGATCATATTTAAAAATTTTAACTGGTGGTTTGAATTATGTCACCCGCCAGTGAGTTACTCTGCATACTAGGGTATTTTATTCAAAATATAAACATATTTTTAAAAGTTTAAACAAAGTTTCGGAACCTCTAATCATCTAAAAAATAATATGTTTTATATTTATTTTTAACATGAGTTTTTCGTGAATAAGTCCTAAAGTGAAAAAACAACTCACCCAATGGTTTAGAGGGAACAGGGAAATTTGGTTTTTTTTAAAAAAACCAATAATTGTGTGATTACGAGAAATTTATCCGCGTGCCCCATTAAAATTACCGCTATCATAAAAATATTATCCATTATTGTTGTTGTTGCTATTATTATTATTATTATTTATTATTTTTTTCATTCATACATTTTTTTTTCCAAAATACCAACGGACCTCGAGTGACACCTTCATGGTTTGAAGTGACAACGACTTCGGATTAAAGATTTATTTATTTATTTATTTTCTTTTTTTTTGTGATTCCAGACATTTAAGGCTCAAAGTCTCGTCATTTCAAACATTCACAAGCTCTATTTAAAAATCATTTTATACCTTCAAAGTTTGAAATCAAGATCCGACTCCATCACTAAAACCCTTGAAGTTCCGAAATGATTAGACTTTGACCTTGAAAGGTTCAAAATCAATAATTTTGGTAACATGGACTTTTAAGGTCTGAAGCTGAAGCATTTTAAAAAAAATTAAATAAATAAGAATATATCAATATAAAATGAAAAAAAGTTTCATCTAAAAAATCATCGGAAATAGTTGTTTTAATGTTGAAAAACCCTCTAATTATTGATCATCTCGACATCTAAATGTATGAATATAAAAAGAAAGCGAAAAGATTTTGAGTCCCATAAACAATGCATCTTGCAACACATTATTTAAACCATCAAGTTTCAAGATTTTCATATATTTATATATCTACTTCATTTTGACCAATTTTAGAGTTTTAGATTTTATAATTAGATATGAAATAGATTTTCAAATAATCCTAGGAATTTTTTACGTCAAAATTACATATTGTGATAAAATTTGGAGCTACGCCTTATTTGAATTGTTTAAAGTTGTAACACTATAGAAACTACACCCATATAAAATTTAATACATATAAATATTTTGTAATAAATAATATACATCATGGATGTAGGCTTACATTGGTCAACCACCAATCTCAAGCTAAACCAAAAAATCTGCCGAACCCAATTTTAAAATCCAGTGTACGTTAAATCTTTAACAAGGGTGAGCAACCCACCGATATAAAACTATAATTATTAAGACCATATTGAGTGATCTGATCGGTGTTATGGTTGGTTTAATCCAAAATAAAATAAAATTTAATCGAATCAAAATCAATATTTGATCGGTTCAGATGAGACATTTTTTATTTTCCACGAGGTAAAATGAAGTTTGACAAAATTTTCAATATATTTTATATTCCATGATATGGACTTTTTTAAACGAGTACATTTAAATTTTGTTCCTTTAACCTAAAGTTCAGTCCAACTAGTTTGACTTTGTTAGACAAATTTCAGTTGGACCAAACGCGGTGGCCGGTGCGATCCTCGCAACTGAAACTTCAAACCAACGGCACTAAAGTTGCAAATACCCAAAAAGCCAAAAGATTTTGTGCCCCTGAGAGAGTATGTTGTCTATTTACTCAAACGAGCTCAATCTAAGTGTTTTTAGGACAATATGACATCTACAAACATATGCAAAACCCAAAAAAAAAAATCCTAATTATATTATCTGTAGGTTCGGAAAAATAATGCCTTAAGATTAATAAAAACTATTTACTTTTTGAAGAGTGAAATCTAGAGAATTTGAAATCCAATTTTTTTCTTTACATATAATCCTATGCCGATTTTTTGGTGGTTCTCAAAATTTCGGATAAAAGGCACTCCCCATGTTGGTCTTCTGCCCGCAAGAGTAAATGTACATTATATATACCCGCGGGAGCATAACATATGCGCCAGCCGAAATATTTACCCGATCCCTTTGCATTTCCGTCTCCAGTTTTCAGCGCGAAGGCTTGCTCTACATATAACCAGGGTAATTCATGGCGCTCCCTCTCTCTCTCACACTAATTTCTTAGGGTTTTCTCGGTTTCTCTCTCAAGGGAAGCTTTTATTATCCAAAAAACGCAGCACATTCCTCTCTAAGCCAGACTTTAATGGCCACCCATCTATTGAAACAAGGCGGCTGGGGCCTCTTCTTCCAAAGGCTCATACAGTGAAGGGTTTTCTCCAATTCCATTATAGACCAAGCTTCTGCTTTAGAAATATATTTTATTTTTTTTAGGTGTGCAACATTCAGTAAATTGTTTAGAGAACCAGAGATCAATGGTGACTGATATCTTGTAACAACGCAAAGAGCTCTCATTTCTCTTGTCTCTTATTCCTGAAAAGCTCATATAGGGACGGGTCTTCTCTATTCCCTTTTAAAAAGCGAGATTTTATGCTCACAGCAAATTATTCTCAGAGTCAGAGATTAATGGCGACTAGTTTGTTGAATCAAGGCAAAGAGCTCCCCAATCTCTCGCCTCTCTTCTTTAAAAAATTCACAAAGTAAGTTCATATCCCTTAATTTCAGTGTTTCATATAAAAAACCTCGAATTACATATGCGCTAATTATTTGCTTTTATTTAGGTTTTTGAATTTGATCAGAGAAATGCTATCACAAACTCCATACATGCAGCCCGAAAGCTCGAATATGTCTGTAAAATCCATATTGGAATCTCTTTTACCAAAAGACGGTATGCTAAACCCTAACTGTAACATGGAGGAGGCATGGCTTTTGACTCTGGATTTTTGCTTGTGTTGTGCCGCTCTGGCCTCTGCAAGTGACGACAGGGGTACCACAATGTCATGGGTTCCAATGAAGCTTTCAGAAGAGGCAGCCATGGCTATAAAGGAACTTTCAGGGTCAATTTTAGGAGAACCGTGGGAAAATGGATCAATGGAAATGGATTTTGGAGCTATTGATAAAGGGGAGAGGTTGATGGTGGCTTTGATGCCAAGAATTATGCCAATTTTAAAGGGTTCAATAAAGGAGACGTCCATTGATACCAACGAAGATATGGTTGAGGCTGCTTGTGCTAGGGCTCCAAAGGAATATGCCATTGTAGCTGCCCATCAGCTAAGATGGTGGGTAAAACAGGTATTTCCCATTCAATGCATAGATTATTAATCCCATTAATGAGCTCCCTTTTTGGCAATTAGTCTTCAAATGCAGATTTTAATTAAAATGATGGTATGTTGCTTTGTGAAGTTACATATGTAATTGCAGTTTATGCAGTAATTGAAGGTGCCCACTACTTCTAAATTTCATCTTCCAAACATATGCTACGAGATCTAGTTACCAAGAAGTCATTATCCAGAATTCACTGTTGAATTCGTTTTTCTATTGCATTGTTTATTGCAAAGTAAATAAGCACTTTGTTTTTAACATTTTTGGTGAACTATTCTTATGTTATGAAGAGTTAAGCTCTGATAATTTAAGTAAATCTGCATTTTTCTCATTGTAGGTCAACCAACCCCATCTTGGAAAGCTATGTGCTTGGGTGATTCCGTGTGCATTGACTGCCTTAGATCATTGGTCACCAGAAGTTAAGGTACGTTTGACATATTATTTACTTATTTTTTGTGTATAACAGTAAAAAAATCTTTAACCCTTTTTATTGAATTTTCACCAGAGCATTATTTGTATTAGTGTGTGCATTTTAATGATAAACACATTTGTTTTGTGCCTCATCGTGCATAATTACTATTATGATTCTTTTGTATGAAAGAGGATTTTAAGTCACAGAAGTGATTATCATGCTAGATTGTTTCTAAAAACATTGATGAACTTACGAACTTATGAACATGCATGATATATATTTTTTGTCAACAAACTCCTATTTTTGATGATATAGCTCTTTTCTAAAGGTTAGTGGGTTTTGTATTTGCGTAAAAGTTATATAAAAGATTGATTTTCATGTGCTGCTTGTTTAATCAACAAATTGATATTTTAGAGATTTGTGGATTTTGGCTGGCAGTCATGCTGTAAGCTCTATAGCAATATACATCCTGATGGCTTGAACTATTTTTCTGTTGCAATTTATGTTATAGAACATGCGCTTCTTTCATATAAGAACTGCGAGGTGTTACCATTGCGACAATCCTGACATGATCAGGGTTATCTGAAATTCTTGATTTAACTTTTATCGTATATAAATTCCGGGACAGGCTATAATTAGGATAATGTGGATTTTATGATTACTACTCTTATCATACATAATTTTCAGGGACAGGCAATAATTATGATTATTTTGATATTTATGTACAATTTTCTCATATATGATTTCCAGGGACAGGCTATGATCAGTTTTATGCATCTGTCAATAAACATGAGTGCAACTGAATTTGGTTCTTATGGAGATGTAGTTCTCGATGCTTCATATCGAAATATTGCTGCTGCTGATGAGATTTGGCAATATGCCGTTGAAATGTCAGTGCTTTTGCTGACTTGCATTGAATGCAGGAACCCTCGTAGCTACTGGTACGTGGATTTTTAATCTTGATATTGGACTATACATGCATGTCATGCTTTATATTTGATATTGAAAAGCATATCAACAATCATTGTGACATTATAATCATCATTATTGTCCTCATAAAGGGATGTCTTAACTATTGATGTCGATATAACAATAAGAATACACTACTCTTCATTGCATAAGCATTACTTGTTGCATAAACATTATATGAGTAAGTTATTACATCAGTGATTTATTTTCATTTTGTAAGTCTTGATGAGTATTCGGCTCTTAGTAGATTGAAGGTGAACGTAAATAGTACATTCAATAATTTGAGATAGTGCTGATTCGAGTCGCAGTGGCTATTTCTCTGCATTGAACCTCTAGATAAACCTTGTCAACTATTTATTGTTTGTGGTTATCTTTGAGTGTGTGATTTCTAATGGAGGGTTATGGAAACTATTTCATGAATGATGAAGCTACTATTTACATAAATGTTTTAATGTTTTATTCATAGTGACATACTTCATCATCTTTTATGTGATAAAGGAGTCTTCCTTTTTCTAACTTCCTATCTATAGAAGCATGGATTGCCATTATACGTTGATTTATTTGAAAGAATCTATGTAAAAAAAATTCCTAATTTCCTTTATGTGGTATTTGTTACTTAAATTTTAGTCAATATTCTATCTTTATTTGCTATATAGGTATGAGCGCATATTGGGCGACATGCTAGGACATTTGGAACGTCAACCTAATTGTAAAGAGCGACGTATTCCATGGCTTCAGCAAATTGAGCCAATTTTCAATGCCATGGGGCTTGTCTTATTAGCCCATTTAAAGCGTGTCATGACCCTTTTCTTCGACTGGATGCATGCTGACGATGATAGATCTGTTCTTCTGGTAAGAGTTTACATTCTTCCCCATCAAAAAAACTTGTGCATCCATTTCCTTGAATTGGAATCTTAGTTGCTTATTGATTGATGATCTTCTGTTCCTTTCAGGTTTAATAAATTTGAAAAAGAAGGAACTGAGAGTTTCTGGGGATTGCATAGTGAAAATTTTAGAAATGGAATTTCTGGGGATTGCATAGTGAAAAATTTAAAACCTCTGTAACACTAATGCCAGAGGACATGCCTTTTTTGTCTTTTTCAAAATTTGTGAAAGTAATGTATCTGGGACATGCATCATCATCATCTGAGCCTTATTCCAACTATTTGGGGTCGGCTTATCTGAGACATGCACAATAGATTAAGATCTAATCAACCTGGTCACATACCAAACACTTGATACATTCCTCATTTCAATCAAATCCCTAATGCCTGCTTAGGGATCTCTCCCTAATGAGGGAAAGCCTGAAACTATTGGCCGCCCATTAAGGGAGGGACAAATTCCCACCTTCTGTTGCCTGTTTTGTGGCAGGGGTACTAGGTTAGGCTTTGTCCTTACTATTAGAGCTGGAGATTTTTAAAAGAAATGGACAATTTTGTCTTTTTGAAAGCAGTTGCGAGGTTTAAGAGAATTCAATGGCCATGGAACCACTAGGAAGTCGGAACTGGTGGTGTATTGGTTAATGTTACCAGAATTGGTGTATTGGTTAATGTATTAGTAAGCCTCTAGACTCACAACGTGCTTTTTCTTTTATTGCAATTTGTGATCTTCATTAAACATTGTCCGAAGTAGATGAACCAGTCTGTTGTGCCATGGGGATTTATTATGCCCCCATAATCTTTTTTTGAATGTTTATTGTGTTCCCATAAATTGACAGAAAGAAATTGGAAAAGACATATGGGCAATCTCATGAGTGATACTAATCCCTGGATTCAAAATGTGCTTTTTGTTTTAGATTACAATTATGATCTTCATTAAGCATTTTCATAAGTAGATGAACCAATTCATTACTTTACAGGTTCTCGAACGTATCTACACAATTATGAAGTTAATATGGGTCCGGAATACTCCATACTTGGAAAGGTGTGGATGCTATCTTCTTTTATCTCTTGTTGTAATGATTGTGTTACTCCACTTGTGGGGTCAATTTTGTCTAAAATCATCAAGGTTTTGTACCTGTTCTTTCTTCTGTCGTCAAGTTTCATTTAGTTAATGATCTCTATACATGTGTATGATTTCAGATTAGTAGATGAGCTTACTGTAACTTATAGAGAGGCATCCTTGAGAAAAGAACGTTTTGCGATTCGTGAACACGTTCTTAAAATAATGTTCTTGCTCCAAAGGTGAGGATACTTATGAGATGCATTTGAAAGTATCATGCTTTATCACCAAAAAGAAAATGGTTCTCTTTTGCATCCTTGGTTTTATATTTGACTTGTGAAAGGCCATGTCTTTTATTTGTGTCCGCCTTCATTTTTTATTCGTTTGTCTGGGCTGATTAGACGTCATTTTCCATCTTCAAGATGCAAGGGCTTAGAATTTGAATCTGCTTGGAGCAAGCACAAGGATGATCCAAATTTGGTTTCACTTACGTCATCCTTAAGCACAGTGAACTAGGGTGATACTCTAATCCAAGAATGATTTGAGTTTACCGTGAGTCAACTCTAACATCCTGATTATTGAATGTGATTGGGTTATCTATATATTTAAGTGCCAGTGAGAATAGTATTTGCTTCAGTTTACCATTTGATTTGTGCTGGTTTTTTAGCGTCAAATCATCACTTGAGAGCTGGATCTAATGCATCAATTTGCACACTCCTATTACCATGTATGTATCATCACTTACAGTGTGTATCAGGTGGTTTGGATGGGCACCTAGGTGGAAGTTTTGTAGTTCCAATTGAATTGTAGCTTTTCTAGGAAAATAGAAACAAAGGAAAAGGGGATGTAATTTGAATGTGGTAGAAATTTCTAAAAGTCGTGCATTTTAATATGATGACATTTAATTGACTCCTGAGTTCATTTATATTTCCTTTACTATTTTACTTTTAAGGTCCTAATTCTATCTAATAAATGTTTCGATTTTTCAATTGGTATTTCTTTCAGGTGCATACTCTTTGTACATTTAAAAGAGCTGGCTTTGATTGTACTTCTAGCTCGTCCATGATGGATCAAAGTGGGGAACCTAGATATAGACCCAGAACGTGGGTATAGCTCACTTTTTTGTTGGGTGATGTAAGTTTGAATTATGTGCAAGTGATTTCTTTCCCCAATTTGTTTTGTGTTATTCTAGAACTTTCGGCAGATCATTGTTACTCTGATTTTTGTCATGTACATAGAGCATAATGAAGAACCAGGATTCATGTAGCCGACCCCAATTAATTGGGAAAAGGCTAAAATGATGACGATGATGATGACATATTTCTGAAACATCTTATTTATTTATTGGTACTTACTATTATTTGGAGTATCTAGGAAATTCATTATGGAGTGCATGGTTGTGGGACTTTGACATGTAATTTCAGAAGATGGGGAGAGCTAACTACTCGTAAATTTTCTAGAATGCCATCCTTTTATTTTTGGTTAGTGTTTTGTTTAAAGATAAATTAATATTCTATCCATTGCAACTTGTATATATCTACAACCTTTTTCAGGTGGTTACCTCAATCATCATCATCATCCGAGCCTTTTCCCAACTATTTGGGGTGGCTACACAATTCATGTTTTGCCATTCCGCTCTATCAAGTGCCATACCTTCAGTCGGACCAGAAGTCGCCATACCTTCAGTCAGACTAGAAGTCACCATATCTCTTCTCACTACCTCCATTATGAAAAACTAAGGGTAGTTATTTTGTTCCCTAAATCTTGTTATGGTATCTTAATATATTTTTAGATTTTTTATCCTTTTATAGTGAGAGATTCCATGTAAAAATCTATGGTCTTTGGTATGAAATTTTTATAGGTGGGTTTCTTGGATTTGTTTCCTGCTCTAGTGAGTGAAAAGCAGGTAACAGTGGTTGTGGGGGTATTTGTGTACCGTGGCTAATTTCTTACAGTTTTTCTTTTTTAGCTAGAGAACAGCAAAGTAAGTAGGTTTTATGTGTAGTGATTTAGGAGGATTGAATTTGGAACAATGTGAAATGCTATGTAAGTAGGCATGAATAAGACCAAATATTTTCTCCTTATATTTATTCAATTACTGGTAGTATATTTATATTTATGAAAATAAAATTCAGTCTTGTAATTTATATAAATTTCTTTTCTCTGTGACGTATTAATTCTTAAATTGCAAAGAAACAGAAACATTCCCCCCCACTCAATCAGAAATCTTAGGTGTATTTCTATAGAACAGTTATGGCAGGTGTATTTCTATAGAACAGATATGGTTATTCACCTTTTTAATAGTTGCCCTAACAAAATGAGTGGCCCAAGCAGCTCGCCCAACCATTTTAGCACCCATTACTGGGTGGCAGAATAAAAAGAATGGGCGGCTCAGTCTGCCGCCTATATTTATTTGCACAAATACTTGATGTTATTGAATATGGCCCAAGTGCCCCTTTGGCGAACCATGAGTATCCCTTTTTTCATAGTGTAAAATAGGGTGAGATCTTTTCTCCTGAAAAAACTGAGTTTGTCTCTTGAAAAGCCCTTTGTAAGAGAGGGGTGTGATAGTCTGCTGTATTCTTAGGTTATTAGGCCATTATTTCTTGTTTTGCTTTATATCTCTTTTTCCTATTCTCATGCAATGGTGAAGGTCTATGACCAGTTTTCCCTAATAATATTGCTTTTTAGTGTTTTCACCAGGTATACAAATTACTTTTGGCAAGTATTTGCTGACAAAATTTCTGCAGTATAAATTGATCAAAAGAAAAGAATCATTCTTCTAATACTTGGGTAATCATTCAGCAACTATTCTTGTTTTGAATTAATCTCAACTAATTCAAACTAATTTAAGAGCTCAAAGAACCTACCAACCAAAAAGAAATAACTCAGCCATTTATTAGAGGGTCTTTCATTCTTGTTTTGAATATAAAGTCTCATTAATTCTTACTTATGGCATTACTTTTGATAAGGTTTGAGTTCTTTTTGCACTAAAATCCAGTCAATGTCCCTTGTGGAATGGTATGGAGGGCACTTTAATTTCAAACAAGAATGGAATATTCAAGTAAGTTAACATCACCATTCTTAGTTACATAGGCATGTGTCTACGAAACTTCATTTTTTTCATACACTGTAGTGGTATGAATGTCTCTTCAACCATTTTTACATCACCACACCTTTGGTCATTTGGTACTTCTATTTCCTAATATTGAACAACTAAGGATATTTTGTAATTTAGCTTGAGGCATTTAAATATATTAAATTGTTAAAATGTCCCTAATTGTTTTGGATTTCCAGCCCTAAATAGAGTAATTTAGGAGTTTTTGATAATTCTTTTGAGAAGGTACATTTATAAAAGGAAATTTATTTGAGACCTTTTGAGCCTTTTAATGATGAACAATTGTTTCATGCGGGCTGGATCGCATTTCTACAATATGTGGTCCGGAGGTATAAAGCATCCCTTTTAAAGATGGATGCAAATAGGCGGTCCATTTAAAAACAATTGTAACTAACAGTCCAATTGTTTTCTTAATATAATAATTATTTTTAATTTTTAAATTTTTTTTTTCTCATATACATCATCTCCATGTTATTTAGAGAATGTTTAAGGAAAAGCATCTCACTAGGCACGAGTATTAATCAATGAATAAATAAGCCCTCTTTTATTCGGATTGGTGAGGGCAAGATGCAGATTTATGAAGAAAGAAAAAGATTGAAATATCAATTTAGTCTTCGTGGAACCTCCGGGTTTTGAAGTTAAAAGTATTGACAACATTTTGCTTATGCTGGACATAAATGAAGCGGGTCACTTCAGTGGCTTATGATATTTCGAGTCCTTTATTGATCATGTGACACGTGTATCTGAACTGGGAAAAAGGATTTGCCCATATGTGAAGTGCTCAAAAACAACTTGGAGATGGGTTTGAGGACCTGAAATACTTTTTGATCTACCCATTGACTATGGAATTTGGAGTTTAAAAAATTAGTGCAAATTTGATAGTTCTATAAAAACTTTAAATATCCAGAAAAATGCTATAAGATAGATCAATTATAGAGCTTCATATTTAACGACTTTTTTTTGTAACATCATGAATAAGTGATGGATTTGGAGAGTTAGGGGCTAGAACGTGCTCATCAAAATCTCCACCTACATGTAATGAAAAAAGAACGGAGTATATATTCACAAAGGTAAAGTATATAAAAAAAAGATCATTAACCTTTGATCCAAGGTGGTCACAATTAATCTTGACCATTGGATGTGAAATTGGGTGGTTATATTTATTTTATGGACCAAGTTTAAAGTTTAAAAGAAATTTTTTCAAACTTTGTGATACATCGGAGCTATCAGATTTTACATCGGATGATTGTAAGTAATTATGACCTTTTTGTATCAAATATAAACAACCTCCTTTTATACAATCTGAGTTTTAGATCTAGTTTGTCAAAAGTTGATAATCTCAACTATCGATGAATCTGCAAAAGAAAATGAATTTTGAACCTTAAAATTAATTCACGGATGAGATATGTACCATCTTTCGAATGGCAAGTTCATGAATATAATGCGGAGTGCATATGAAGTGATTTAGAGTAGACTTTAGATTAATCAAGATGGGTTCACCAGTTGGGTATCAGGCGTGTAAATGGTTCACTTGGTCCAAGGACAACCTTTATCCTAATAGGTGTAGGGTCACCCTACTTAAGGAGCCTAGGTTCTCTCTTTTTCCAAAAAAACAAAATGAAATGACCCTTGATTTTAAGAAAAAACAAGGCCAAATAACATTAAAATCTTAAAAAAAATAAAAATATATAGTATGTGCTTGCATAAAATATTGGGTTCGACTTGGCTCATTTGGGTATAGATTGAACCTAGACCAACTTGATTGAGGTCAGACCTGACCTGCTTGGGTCTAAAATCTGGACCAAGACGGCAGCTGCGGCCCTATCGACAATCGGGGGGCACACACAATGGGCTTTTCCTACAAAAACTAGGTTCCTTACTCGCAAATTCCAGGTTACAACTGCCGACTGGTAGGATAACTACCTGAACCCTAGGTCCCTGACCAGCACTGCGAATTCAAATCTGAGGGGCCATAATAGAAATTTCACAAAATCCCCAGGGCTCTTTACTAAAACGCATACACACCCTCTCTCAAACCGAACGTTTGGGCCCTTCGAAATCGGAGCGTACCAAAAATTATCCACTTTCTCTCGGATCATCGCGCCCTCGACTACTTTGTCTCCCTGCAAAAGGAAAAAAAAAGCATTCTCTTTCTCTCTCTCTCTCAAAATTCCATTTTCGCGTGCGTTTTGTTGCAGAGATGTCCGCCATTTTCGAGCCTCGCTCTCCTTCTAACGGAGAACGCGGATCTGGTGGAAAGATTAGACGAAAAAGAGGAAACGGTGTTCATGGCGCCTCCCCTTATAGGCGCCCTGAAGCGTCATGTGACGTCCATGAAAAAAAACCTAGCTGGTTATCAAGGTTCGCTAATGGCGCGGGGAAGTTTCTCTCCTCTGCGTTTTTAGGGCGTGAGACTGGTTCTCCTTCTTCTTCTTCTTCTTCTGATAGTGAAGAGAAATATGGTAAGTTATGAATGTCGCTGTTCTGTTGATTTCGTTTTTATATAAGTTTTACGAATGTTTTGAGTGGATTTTGATGTGTTTTGTGGTTTTTGGTTGGGGTTATTGTTGGTTTTGTTGGATTCAGGGTTTGGAGTGAGTAGAGTTTGGATTTGACCTTAGGGTTCGGTTTCTAGTTGTGTTTCGTGGGTTTCTGGTGGATTTGGGGGTTTTCAGGAAATTTTTTTCTTTGTGGGTTTAGAATTATTTTAGTGTTTGTTTGACATTTTTTACTGCTATGTTATGCCTTTGTGAAAAAGCATGATTGGGAACTAATGGAGTATGCTTTTTTTGTTGTTTAATTCTTGGTTTTTGGTTGAATGATCAAACAAAACTCGTTGGTCTATGGCCGAATAAATTGTCAGAAATGATGGTCTAAACTTAGGACGGACTTTACGAATTGAATTCTTTCTAGTGTTGGGTTTTTCTTATGCTCTTGAGTATTATAGCGGGTTTGTGTGTTTACTACTTCAGTTTCTTGTGAAGCTGTTTCGGTTTTTGGTTGTCTAACGGATGAAGTTATGGTTTATAGAAAATCCCTTTATAGAAACGGTGAGGAATTGTTGTTATGAATTTGTTTGGTGGTTTATGAGTTTTCTTTGAGCTTTTACGGTGTATTCACTGATTTTCTTCCTACTAGCTCTCTCTGCTCGCATGGCATTATGCCTTATGGATACTCCAAGTGACAAGTCGAAGTTGGAACCACGTTAAAGAAAGATTAACGTGATATTGGAGGGGAATATATTTTTCTATTTTTTTTCCTTTCACCCATTTTCTTTTCTTTTTCTTTTTGGCAAAGATCACTTACAAGTAGTCTTCTTACAATAACTTTTGCTTCAAATAAAATAAACCTAACAAATCCAAGATCTTAAAAATCTTGATGCTTTTAAACAAATTTTCTTTAAATAAAGAAAATATCTACAATTCTTATGCTTGGAAATATAAAAACAATATAGTTAAATATGGAAAGAAACAAAAAAAGAGTGTCGGAGATTACCTCAACCGGGCTTATTACACCCCACACCAAGTCACCACCATCCGATGACACGGGATCAACGATCAACCTTCAATCTCAACCGAGAAAGCAAGTTTAGGCCAAGCCCTCTAATGGAATTATGAACTCTTTTATCACAAATCTCAAACCCCCTGGTGAATCCCCTTGACAACCTAGTTTGAGAGAGATAGATTATCTTTTTGCTACACCCTAAAACCCTTAGCCATAAATTCATAGTTGAAAGATGGGAGAGAGAAGAACTCAATAGGTTCCTTAAACCCATAGGTTCTTTCACAATGTGGGAGAGAGAGAGATCTCAAATATAGGAGAGTGGGACGTGCCCCCTTTTTGGTTTTAATGAGAGAAACTTTTTTTAAAGGAGAGAGATTCTAAGTGGGGCACAGCCCTTTGTGGGATATGAGAGAGAAATATGAGAATTAGGTATAAAAGATAAGGTATAGAGATTTTGGGTAGAGACAATCTTTTTTTATAGGCTTTGAACGAGATTAGGGTTTTTTAGGGTTTTTTTTGGCTTGTATCTTCTTGTGAGATTGAATATGAAACATTGATCTTGGGTGACGTGTGGAGTAAGAGATTTGAGCAATCTATTCCATAAATGGGCCATTAACATTATGGAACGTGTTAAAACTTTATCCCCTTTTCCTAAACCATTTTTTCATTAATAGAAATTAAATAAAATAATTTCAAATATAATATTTTACATATCAAAATAATGCACAAGCCTTCTCATGCTTTCTAAAAAATCATTTAAAGCTTCCTCAAGCCAATACCTTTTCAAAGCACGTAGCAACTTGGCCTACAAGCCAAAGTCACGTATCATAAAACAATAGAAAGCTTCTAAATGGGTGGGGCGTGCCACCCATGAGAGGATCTCATGGGCCCCACCATCTAAGCCATGGTGGGCCCATGTGCACAATGGGCCTCCATGCAATTTTAAATATTTTTAAAACTCAATAAAATAATTTTAGAATTTATTTGAATATTTAAATCAATGTAAAATCAATATCTCTGATTTTATAAATCCAAATTTGACAAATAAAATATCCAGAGGTCTAGAAAAATTCAAATAATAATTTTAAAAATCATATATCATAAAAGAAAGATAATTAAATTCATAAGATGGGAAAATGATCCATATGGTATAGGAGTCAATGAAGCACGGGGGCACTCCACCTTCGATTGTGGACTACGGACCACACTTGTTTTATCAAACCGACCCAGTGTTTCCCATGACCGATAGTCCAAATAGGGGCTCATTAGTGGGTTACCAAAGTCTTGCCGATGAGCCAAAAGGTCACAATCCTAGTATGTGGATTTCAGGTTCTCCTCTAGAGACGTGCCAAGGTCATATAGACTTGATGCGACCACAACTTCTATGACGCATAGGGGTATCTCTCGCACATGCATAACTCGCTTTCTCGAAACAGCTATTATTATGCATGCCGTGTGATGGTACATGGATGAGGCTTTGGTTCTCGTCTCTGAAGGCCGCCATCACACACAAGGGTCACACAATCCCTTGGCTTACTTATTCGGGCATACTCCAACCTCATCAAGGGATGACCCATTAAAATCCTTATCGGTTAATTTTCTATGCTCAGATAACATAGGTTTTTCTCAACCGATTGGCCAAACTGTAAAGCACAGTTCAGTATCAACAAATATCGTTTGCTTAGTATGGTCCACGAGGGACCACACTCCCATTGAGTTCATGTTCCACTATATCATTTCATCGTACAAGCACTCATAAGGCCTTTAATGGCCACATTCAACCAACACCACGCAATTTTATTGTTTGTCTTTTATATTTAATACCTGGATGTAGTAATATGATGCTTTTCTGTGTCTAACTGCTTCATATTGTGAATGAATGAAGTATCCCCACATTTTATTTGTGGTTTTTAATTTTGCTTGATTTGTGGTGTTCATTGTGAGGATTATTATGTTCTTATTTTCCTGTTAGGTGATGCTGAGGGTTATGAGGCTTTCTAGGATTATCATGTTTTCCTATTTAACGTTCATTGTTGTTATTATGGCTGAGATGTTTTAGAGACTAACCTGCCAGGTCTTCATGCAGAGGAGGAGAATGAAGCTGCTGACTCTGGTGACTTTGTTGAGTCGAAGCCGGTACTTTTCTAACTTTTGTTCACTCTCGGTGTTTTTCCTGTGTACTTATGGTTTATGCTTAAAGAGATAATTTTGTAAGTTTCTTTAGGGAGTTTGTATTCTCTTATTTTTTATGATAAAACATGGAATAAACTTGCTGACCTTTTGTTTGCAATAGTATTTGGAATACTGGATTTTTCTGTTTGAAAGGTATCTATATTAAAGAGACTTGTTTACAATCGACATTTAGCAGTACCTTGAAAATTGATTTTTAGAAATCTTATAGTTCTAAGAAAATTAGTATATGCGTAGTTGACATTTTCCAAATTTAGCCGGTTTCAAATAGTTGGGATAAGGTTCAGATGATAATGAATTGACATTTTGCAAATTCCTTATTTAAATTGGCATAATATATATATTTTTAAAAAATGCATTAGAATAAATAAAATAGTTTAAGTTTCATGTGCTTCACTTTTTCTTGAAAATAGAGAATTGAGGAATATTAAATTCCAATATAGTTCTGTTGTGTAATGATGACCTTTATTTAAAATTGGTACCATTTAAAATAAAAAAACTTAATATGCCTATAATTTTACTTGAATATAGGAAATTAAAGAAATCTAATTCCTATCATTTTGTGTTATATATTGGCATCATATTCCTATCTCAATCACTTGATTTTGGCTTTTATATTTCTTGAGGCTCAGACTGTCACATCTTGATCTCCTGTATCGCCTTTTCTTGTTTATATTTATGCAGGATGAAATTTTCTCAGAAGCAATGGAGAACCTGGATACTGCTTCCTTAGTTGTTCCCTTTATGGGCGAAGCAAAAACCACGATTGTGAAATTAATCCAGCAAGAAACTTTTTCAAGGTTCCATTTTTCTCATATTTCTATGGGTTTCGGATTTAATTTTAACTTTTTTAAAATTTAGTTGGCTGACTGGATGACTGCTGGTTCCTCATGTACTGCATTTCTTTATGGTTTCCTTCTGCTGATGTTTTTAAAGTCGGAACTTTTTGCACTTAGTTTCAGATTCATGTTACTCTCTCTTGTGAGGCGTTATCCTAGATTTTTCTAGATATATTACTCTGTTGTTCTTTTGAATTTCTTTTGGTTATATGGACTCATATTCAAATTCCTGAATGGATGTGCAAATCTTATATATAACTCAAATATTTGTATGGTGTTTTCCTAAGTCCGAAACCTTCAGGGTTGGTTTAATGAATTTGTCGGACATATCAGGTTTCTGTGAGATCTGGGATAAATGACGGGACTGTGTTGGGAATCAACAATAAATATTTCCTTTTTGGGTGCAGTGGATGGGGTATATGAGCAGTGGGATTTGATCCTGGACTGTGCTGCTGCAGTTGTCCACACCCTAGATGTTAAGCCAGATGCCCAAAACCCAACAGCAACAAAGCTTTTTTCTTTAGTGTTACCTCACTTTTTTTTTTTATCAGTTGCTTGACATATTTAATAACAGTCCGAAAGTCAGACACCCTCAAGTCAATAAGACTTCATACAAGTGCTAGAGTTGCTCAGTTATGCATGCTTGGCTGAGTATATCAGTTCTGAGTCTTATATGAGCTGCTTTGCTCAACTTTAGTATTTATAGACATTTGAAACTCTATTCATTGGGCTACTATGCTTTCAGAATTTAATCTTTCTTAGGAAACTAGTAATAAATCAATTTTATGAATTAGAAATAACAAGAACCTTTTTATCTATTTTCAAAAAAATAAAAAGTAAAAAAGGAACGTTTTATTAAATTATGATGTAATTAACATTAATGTTGGGGACTTCCTCTTTCCTATTGTCATTGCTTGATCATGAAATTTTCATTAAGGCGACAGCTGATCGTTTGCTATTTCTCTTTAATTCTGGGCATTATATGTCATTTGTTCGTACGTAGGGCAACTTAAAAGAATGTTTATTGTTGTATGCATATCTCTTTTACTTGTGGTATTTTAATCTCATGAACATGCTATAAGCAGTGGGGGATCAATTTTCTACTGTTGCATGTAACACTTCCAAGTTGCATACCCAATCTCTTTTTTGTTTCCTGAGATTTTTCTTTGAGAAAACATTGCAAATCTGGGATTCTTTAGTTATTGTGCTATAGAGTCAACTGAATCCAACTGTGCTTTTCTGGAGTTGCCTGTTGGCTCCTTGTCAGATGCGTGATTGGTTATAGTCTTTGTAGATTGGTTGGATTACAACCTACTCTTTTGACAGGGTTTGAGGTTTTGTTTCACCAGGTCCGAATATATTAATCTTACCAGGATACTTAAATCACGAGTTGTAGACAGCTCCCATGTGTTGCATGAGGGTGAGGATGCTACCCATCAAGAGTTTCATGATGCTTCAGGTTTGAAAAGTCTTTTCTTCTCTGGAACAAACCACTTGCCATATCACATGAGAAATTCATCCGTAGTATCTCCTAGAAGGGTGAATGATTTCGGTAGTGGAACCCCCAAATCTTTAGCACGAGATCTTGAAAATACAGCTGTTATGGAGGCAAAGAAATGGGTGGAGGAGAAAAAGTTGGAATCCAGTCCTGGACAGAACCTTGGGCCTTGCACTCTGAACACTACTCCGCTGCCTATTGTTAGTACTTCTTGTCCTTTAAGTCCTTTGAGCTTTAGTTTTTCTGTTAATGAAATGAACATCAACTATTGCTTCTTTTTTTTTTGACATGGTTTCCTTTTTTTTTTCAAAGGCTAATTTAGTGCTGATAGGGGTTACTAATGGATCAAAGAGTCTATGATTTTTTGTGGTTGTATTATTTTGCCTTCTGAATGACTATTTCTTAGGAAATTTGCATAAATATCCCTTATAAATTTGCTGTATTTTTCTGACTGACATATTGGTTTGGAACTTGAAGTGCCGAGCCAGGTTGGTATTTTTCTTTTAGTGAAATGCCGGTTCAGAACTTGAACTTCAAGTTCTGATTGGGGGTCACTTGTCTTTTTTCAGTAGACCAGTTTGGAATTCTAGTTCGTGTTCGGGTCACTTGTAAATTTTTTTTAAGTGATGGACCAGAAGCTTCAAACGGTATCACCTCACTAAAACATAAACACCTTTGGAAAGGGGTATAGCATGGTGCTGTGGGAGCAGATTGTAAACTTTGTCCTTTGAATAAATGACTTATTTAGATCAAGAATCCAAACTTTTATTTTTGAAAATAATCATCCGGTGATTTTAAAGTGGATCCCAAAATTTCCCCTCAAAAGAATATATTTTCCCTTAGGTAGCAAGTGTATATATGCACTTGTAGGAGAACAATATAATAAGAAGTTCACACATACAAAGGAAAGAAAAAGGGTGCACTTGTGTGCATTTAATAGGTGATGTCAGCTCTTTGAATACATATGCTCACCCTCGTCCTTATCCTTCCTATGTGTTAACTTTTTAATTATATTGTGCTCTTAAAGGTTCACATTGTATGTATACTTGCTCCCTAAGGTAAAATATTTATATATGTTTTTTTTCTGTTTTTAAGTTTGGGATCCACTTTAGAATCTTCAAATGTTTATTTTCAAATGGAAAAAGTTTGAATTTTCAATCTAAATGAGTCTTTTATTCGAGGAACTAAGTTTACAATATGCTCCTACATAAGAACTTATACTCTGGCTTTTCTAAGATGTTAATTTTTTTAGTGAGAATGAAGTTTTGAAGTGACGCTTCCCTCAGCAAAAGACAAGTGATCTGGTTCAGAACTTGATTGCGATTTGATCTATGGTCTATCACTTGAAAATAAAAATTCTACTAGTGTCTTGGCTCAAAATTGAAGTTCAAAATCAGTCTTTCACTAAAAAAAGACGAGTGACCCTGTTCGGAACTTGAAGTTCCTAACCGGTATTTCACTCAAAAGACACATTTAGGAACTTGAAGTTTCACTCCCAAATTAGTAATGTCATTCAGAAAAAAAGAACCCGGTATGGAACTTCAAGTTCGAACTGGGGGTATATTAAAGAAACTAAAGAAAATATAATTGGGAAATTTTTCCTATTTTCCCTATTATGTCTGAAGAAGAAAGGAAGTCTATAGAACGTACTGAGGGTGATAGGCTATAATATTTGTGGTCATCATATTTTTCTACCAGTTAGTCTACAAATCTTAAATTTTAGCACTAAAATTTTGGCAAAAAAAAAAAATCATAAAAAATTCGTCATAGCGAAAAAAAAACCCTTAAATTTTAGCTCTAATACTTAGAGCTGTACCTTCTGTGAAAGCTATCAGTTGGTTGTCATCTCTGATATTTTCTCACTAAGTGCACTACATGTAATGTTTGAAGGTTTCTATATGGCCATTAATTCCATTGGAGTTTAATGAGATGAGTTGTGACACTTTCTGTTTTGATGATTATTACATCCTTTTAGTCCCATGTGGAGCTCTGCCTTTGCATTTGTTTAGTCATGTTTAATTTTTCAGATTTCCTTACACTAAATGTTTTTTTCACGGTATCCTATTGGCTAGAGATCCTAAAAGTGATCTTTAATATGTAGCCATGATAATTTCCTTTACTCATGCGTGATGACTTTTTGAATGCATGTTGGTCTTGTGATGTTGTTGCATGTTCTTATTGATGGACCTATTAGTGCACATCTTTTTCTTTTAATATATGTTATTGATTTACTGGTGTGGTGGCTGTAAGTTTGCTTGTGACACCCTGCAGTTTGCACGTACTCATATTGTGTGGCTAAACTAAAGATAATGTATTATAAAAATATGTTCATAATTTTACATGTTTGTGTTGCTTGTCTAAAGATTGTGCGGTTTCCCATAAAGAAGTGAAAATGTGCCCTACTCAAGGGAAAGATGTGTCCCGTGCCAATTCTCATACGTGTTTACAATTTCTGAACTTCAAGAGGTGTGATATGGTTGCTTGGTGAGATATTTGGTTTTAGTATAACACATGGTGTAACATTTGCAAGATTGAGAAGTCTGTCACTCATTTCATAGTATTTTGGTATAGTTGGCTAAGTAATTGGTGACTAGTGCAGGTTACTGAAGTTGGCCAATGTTCACCTGTTGATGTAGCAAAATCTTATATGAAATTCCGTCCAGCATGGGCATCACCATCTGCCAGTGATATTGGATACGGAACTCCATCCCCTATTGGATCACATCAGTTTGTGGGTCATACGCCATATCCCATTGGTGATAGCCCTTTACTCTCTTCAAAGGTATGGGCCTGTGATTCTACCTTTCATCAGGATTTCCTTTAAAGTAGCCGAACCATTCAATTGTTTGTTGTGACATATCTCTCGGTTTTTGTGTGTGTGTGTGTGCGTGTGCTTTCTTTTTTTCTTTTCTTTTTGGGGGGATGGGGGCGGGGTAGTAGCTTTGCCGTGTTGTTCTGAAGTCATTATGCTATGAAGTTTATATTACAAATGATATTCAAATTGTTAGGATACTATTTTTCTCGTGTGTTAAGGATTTGTATGGAGACTCTTGGTAAGTTTTTATTTAGCATCTGACCTCTATCTGAATTCCAAAGGGCCATATGCCACCAACCCTAGCAACTGCAAAAAGAAGAGGCAATATCCCATGTTTTGATAAATTCTTTATAGGATTGTCTACAAAGAGACCATTTATCTTTTGTACATGGAGGTCACAATCAGTCCCACTCATTAGAGGTTAAATTGGATGGCTCGAGGTGAGTCACGAAGTCCGAGAATTTTTTTTGGGAACTTTGTGTCTATTCAATGACACTCTTACAATCACCCATTTTGAAATTTAAGGGGCAATTATGATTGTGAACTCCATGTACAAAAGGATAAATGGTCTCTTTGTAGACAATCCTTTTTTTTATACACTCTAATATATATTCTAGGATATGCAGGTTATTGAGTTGTTGTTACCTGATTGTCGATGGCTTTGCTACTAATGTTTTGCTTACTGCTTTCACATATATTAGTTCATTTGTTTATTTCCACTAATTGTGGGTATATTTAATCCACGCACAGCAGGCATCTAAAAGGTATTCTCTAGCTATTGATGCATCCCTTAATGAAATTCGAAGAGTACGTCTTAAGTCCAAAGAAATTGCAGCACTACCATCAGCTAATCAGCTTGTTTCAAGAACATTGGGATCAGAAGCTATCTCATCAACAGCAGATAAGGAAGTTGGTGAAGCAGGTTTAAGTCATGATTCAGCATCATTGCAGGCTGAGAAGCCCACCATTCAGTCCAATGACCAGGCCAATGAGTTGGCTGTGAATAATAGTAACCTAGGTCCAGTTGTAGGCTTGTCCAATGAGAATATAATTGAAGGAAACTTTAACTCAATGGATGTTATTCATGACCAGAAGATGGATCAGGATACAGCTGAAAATTGTTCAGACCTTGAACATCGTATGGAGGGAGAAAGTCATATGCCTCTGTGTACAACTGTTGGCTATCAAGATTCTGCCATTCCTGAAATGGAAACTGAAGTAAGTGCACATCGTAATTCCTGCTGAATCTATTATATTAGATAACATCTATGTTGAATTTTTGAATTTTGTGATGGATCTGAATCAAGTTCAGATGGTGCTCACCTTTTTTTTACTATGCTAGTACTTGAAAATACCATATAAGTGATTGGTAAGACTGATTGGACATCAATACTCTTTCCTTGTATTTTCCACCGTTTATTGTCCAGTGCCCACTGAGTGCTAACGTGAGGCTTATTAGAGTTACTTCCAAATCTTCTAGTTATGTAGCCATTGGCTAATGAATTATGGGTTTTATTTTTGTTATGCATTTTAAGGACCCTGATAAGGCTCATCATACCAAGGAACAAGAACTCAAATATGCCTCGAGCTTTGACAAATCTATCACACAGAATTCCACTTCATTGCAGCATGATGGTAACTATCTTGACATATGCGCCTTTTAATCTATGCATTTTACATTTATGATGACTAATGCCTGTTCTTCATTCCAATGCAAAAATTGTTTTACAGAGGCAGTCACCCAGAGCGGGAAGGAGCAACTAAAAGAAACGAATATTGCTGCTTCAAATGGCTTCAACTCTTCTCCTTCAAGGTATAAATTGTTTTCCCCCTTCTCCCCTCTGTCTCTATCTGTCTCTCTCGTTCGTATTTATCCACATGTCAAATCTAATTGTAGCCCCAAATTTCCTCTTATTAACAGTTCCTCTGCTCCATCACTATCCCGTGAGGGACATGATCCTTTGCTTGTTTCAAATGATGGTGTGTCCCCTTTGAGTAGCACTGCCCAGGTTTGCCAACTTTCCAGTGAGACCACTCTTGAAGTCCCACTTGATGATCAAAATAGTTCACTACTTTCCAAAACAGACAAAGCTTCTCAACTTGCTGTTGGGGTTGAGTTACCCCAGGCTCAACAACAAAATCTTACAGAGCACACAGGAATTGGGGCTGGGAACGCTTCTCAACTTGCTGTTGAGGCTGAGTTACCTCAGGCTCAAGAACAAAATCTTACAGAGCGCACAGGATTTGAGGCTGGGAAAAGGGTGAGAGGAGGAAAAAAGGCACCATCAAGATACCGGAGGGGTGGGGTTAAGAGATGGAGAGGTTAGAAAATGGTTCTCTCATATTTGTTGTACTAATTATTTGTACACTAGCTGTGGGGAGGAAGTGGTGGGTCAGATGTAGGTTTGTTTTGGATTTTATTTGGTTCTGGTACGAGTGAGCTCCTGCAATACGTGGAAGAGCAGGATTTTGTCATTCAACTCCCTTCTGACTTGTTCAAGGGTTGTATTGTGGGATGATCGAGGGACCGGTTATCGGGAAACTTGTACAATAAATTTTCAGTTCTTGGTTTTTGCGTTTGAACATTCAGTTTTATGAGCCTGAGCTCTCTTCCCCACTTCTTCGCTTTTGGAATATGAAATTCTCTTCCCCCCTCCCCCGTACCACTTTTTTGCTTTTGTAGTATATATGAGGCGGCAATCTTGTAGGCTCAAGAATGTTACATTGTGTCAGAGAACGTAAAATCTATGCCATACCAATCTCAGATAGATGATGTAGAATCTAAGTACACCTTGTTTAAACATTTTCCTTGAATGGATGAGAATAGGAATCACTTTTTAACATTTTTTTCCTATAGTAGGCTTACAAGAATCCAGCACAAGCCACTGCAATTGATGCTGTCTTACAAGCTTCATTCTTTTTCTAGGTTCATCCACTGGTTTCCAAATTTCTATAACACAGATTAACAGTCTAATGCACGAGAGAGAGAGAGTACAGAGAGGGTGTTCTTTTTTCATTACAGTGCTGGCCGATGAAAGATAATTATAAGACCCCTCAAAGACGGACAACTCTCAGATAACTTTTTGTCAAAGCTCAAAATGCACTGCAAAAAAAACAGTAGCGCTTAGGGCTCCATCGCCCCCCAAAATGAAACCAGGAAAAAGGATTTCAGCTCTACCAGGTCCCAAAAACCCTCTACAGTCTAAGTTGAACGCCATAAAGAGTATGTAACATGAGTACAGGATGATACTCCTTGTCACTCCTTTTCCTCTGACATCATGTCTCAACCATGGGCTCGGGATCCGACAGATCAGTCAGGATTGGTAGCATCCTAGAAGCCTGATGAACTGAATTGAAGAGTGTGTCCTTGATAACCTTGAAACCACACAAACACATCGTATAAGCTTAGCTGAACAGACCAAACAAGTACATTTGACAACCAAAATTCAAATAAGAATGATATCCAAGAAGTGTGTTACCTGTGACATGAGCCCATGAACCTGCTCGACTGTTATTTTCGAGCTGTCACGGGTTATCTTTGCAAGTTGAGAATCATCCTGCAAGACCAACAAATTACAAAGGAAATGTGAAATACGGACAAACTACGAAGACAATCACCCTTGTACAGGAAAGGAAAACACTGCATCTTAAAATTTTTTGCAGGTCCTGATAGTGCATGAGTGATACGATGCCACAGCTCTGAAGTTGTTAAAAGTGAAGCAGTAAGTCAAGAAATTAAATTTTTGTGATGCTTGATAAACATTATTTCTTAAACTTCTATAAGATAGCTCATGATTGAAAAAACATTAGGGAAATTTATCAAAATACCTATGAGAGGTTAACCATCTAACATTTTACCCATATGGCGTGTTTTAATTTCAAAATGCCCATCAAAAGACAAATGATTATAAGTTGGAACAACAGTTGCAAATGTGTAAAATGATAAATGGTTTACCTTTCACGGGTAGTTTGATAAATTGCCCAAACATTATTTACACATGTTCATCAGAGATTTTAAAAGATAAATCCATTAATCACATGTTTCTAAGAAATCCAGTGGATCTAATCTCTTTATGTGAAGTGATATCAAAGGTCTTGCATCAAATTGAAAAGGGCACCCGTCCTTGAAACAGAATTACATGGGCTGACTAACCTCTTTCTTTCGTAGTGGAGGCACAAGGAAAGAACCCATGCGTGAATGGGAAAGGTGATTCTCGGCTTGTTCTAGCTTTTCCGCTGTAAAAAAGAGAAGATGTCCTGTTAATCTGAAGTAGTGTCATTAGTTTTTAAAATTAAGTTAAATGACTTCGTTAATGGTAACTTATGGCAATGCCTAAATACCATATGGTAAATATCAGTGTAACAATAATATTGAAAGAACAAACAAAATTATTTATATAGTTTTTCTGATCAGAAAAACTGAGTTTTCACAAGCATATAGAGACCATATTTCGGGGGGATGGATTTGGTCGAACTGGCATGAAACTGAAAAGTGAAAAACTCACAAATAAACATTTCCATACTTCTGTCTTGGAGCTCTAATTGACAATGCATCAAACACAGCAATATTAATAACCCCCAATGGTTCAAAATAAATTAAAAAAAATGAAAACCATAGTTCCACTCCCAATAGATCTGGTAAAGTTTAATTTGAGGGATGAGTTCAATAGGAAGAAACTGCCAATACTGCATTCATTATTAAATGGAATACTCCATAAGAGCGCTACGGATACACCAAAATTATCCTGTGGAACTAAAACAACTGAAGGTTCTAGAGTGAAATTAATTGGAACACAAATGTGTAAGTAGACCAACTTCCAAGTGTAGCCTTTAACATAATGGATTGAACCCAATTTACTATCTACTCTAATGCTTCCACCTTAACTAAGATGCAACAAACATCCCATGAAATTTCAACAATTATCCATATTCGTTACTTGATGATTGGATCTAACAATATACAAAACTTTTTGAAATACTATTCAAAAATAAAATAAAAATAGTGCAAAAGAATGGCATAACTTGTAAATCTCAAGACTACAAGAAAATTTCTCAAAGCATTAAACACAACAAACAAATAAATAGTGTGATACAATAAAGAAAAATATAACACACCAAGATCTGAAATTTGGCCAGCAACATAATCTCTATTTGCCAGAAGGGGTGAAGACGATAGGGTATTCACCCAATACTTGTTCCATAGAAGATCCAAAAGGTGGGAATCGAGTGAGGACTTGAAGTAGGTGATATCCAATGCATAATACTGCAGAAATCAATAAAATATTTATCAAGATTAAGAATTGATGATGGTACATGCCTATCAAGAAATTCCATCGATCTTTGGACAAACTTTCAGTTATCTCTAATAACTAACACTGCAAAATTTTAAAGAGCAGCATACATCAATGAAGTACTAAAAATACTCACTTTATGAAGAAATGTACCAATCAACAAACAGAATGATAATTAACATACCTGTTTGCAGTGAACACCAAAATCTTCAATCTTATTGAGAGGTATAGTTTGATACTCTGAGACAGGCTCATCACGGGGTTTGTATCCTTCAGGATATGTGCGAAAAGCACCAATCTCAACCTTTCCAGCAGAAACAGTCCTTGTTGGATCTATAACAACTGCCAAAAATGGTTCTTGAAATTGCTGGTTTGTCAGCTGAGTTGACACATCAATGCCAGAAAGCCAGCATCCATAACCTGGATGTGAGTGGTACCATCCAACTGCATTCTCCAAACGTCCAGCCTGTACAAATTGGAATCCCCAAGGAAACCAAATGTTATTGTTCTCGTCCTACAGCGATAAGTGTGGCCTTCGAACCCCAAAAAAAGACGACCATAAAGAAATCTGTGTCACTTTTATAGGGCACAGACGCCTACTTGAGTTATTGCATGCAAAAAACATCTTACACATTGAAAATTCCAATTTCATTCACTATAGGCCAATAGATAAAACTTAACATGTCAACAATACGGAAGTCGCAAAGTTATGGGTAAGATCTTCAATCTGTAAAATATAGACAATTGTAACACAATACAAATGTTTTGTCTTCAAATATCTATGCTTAGGTATTTTGAAGTTAATAGACATTCACACCTACAACAAACAGTTTGTACACAATCATGGAAGATTTATTAGTTTCTCAAACATTTAGGGAGTTCTTTAAACCAAATATGAGGATCGTAAATTTCCCCATGGTATTGTTATGTACAACTGTGATAGTCAATATATTGAACGCAAATGATACTCAAAATGAACGAGTAAATGGCATCAATCAACCTTCAATAAATTCAAGAAAAAATCATGAGGTAAATTGTCCTACTTACATGTTAGCCTGTTCAAAGACTCATCCTATAGTATAGAAAAAAATCACCAGTAATCTAAATTATTATCCATTCCTTTCGTTTATACGAATCTCAGTCACCTATCTTTTCTGCAGTTAGTATTGCTTATAGTACTAGAGAATCTAAAACTCTTAAGCCCACTTATCAATTGACAATTTAATAATCAATATAACTAATAAACGCACACAATGGACTTGACAAATTGCAACATGTGATTCTCGGATTTCAATTAACAGTCTAGTTTTCCATGCATTCTGATGTCAATGTAACAGTAAATTTATTGTTAAAAATCAACACAAATTATCAATTTACTAAATTCCTAGTTTCACATTCAATGAATCGTTCAACAACGTGGTTACCATCACAATAAATTTAACACCATATCAAGTAATTTCCACATCTGATACATTTGCAACTGAACTACTATTTTCACATTCATGGATTCATTTCTATTATGATTATTGAAGACATTCAACACTGTATTGAGCAATTTCCAGTTCTAACACGTTTTCAATTAATTACCAACTTTCACAATAAGTGGTTTGGTTCACCATTATGATTATTGTGTGAATAATTTAATGCCATATCGAGAAACCCCAAATCCTAATCTTCACAGCAACAAAACATAATTCATATAATCAAACATTGAAGCATACAATAACGTATATCTCACAGTGTCATAACACAAAATACCAAATAAAATACTATAAAAAATAAAAATAAAAACTCAAAAGCTTGAAATTTACTCAAATAGAATCACCTGCTTGTTTGTCTGAGAATACTCGACCATGTACTCATAAGCATCCGCCTGAGCATTAACCCTAGTTTCAGTCCCCTCAACTGGGAGAGCAAAGGCATCCATAACAATAATCGTATCACCCTCAATCTTCCCTTGCATCAACCCCATGACTTCAATCGTCCCTCCAGATCGGGCATGGACCACCATTTTCAGCAGAGCTAGCGCTGAAATCTTCACTTTCTTAAAGTAATGGGGATCGGATTGCCATGGCTTCTCTTGCTGAATCTTGGTCAGAGCCGCGTCGTCATAGAAATAGATAGAATCAGAGTCATTGGCGCCAGGAGACTCCATGTTCACAATGTTATTCTCGAGCTCCCATGTTTGTTGAGCCATTCTCGCTGAGTTTGAGGAAGAAGAAGGCTCCATTGCCGAAAATGGCTAAAGGCCAAGATTAGGGTTTAGAGATACAAAATTAGGGTTTTCACAGTGGTAAGATGATGGAGAAACAAGAATCGTTGCAGAAGAAACCCTAGCACTGGCTTACAGGGTTTAGGTGATCAAAATCAGGGCCAGGGTTTGTAATTTAGACTCGGATGGTTCTTTAACATCCCAATGTGGGGAAGGGGTGATCTGATATTGTGAATAGCGTAGTCGCGCTGGATCATATTGTGTAGTCACTCCCTCGGCCCCATTAATAGATGGTGGTTTGGGCTTGCATGGAATGATAAATAGGGATGGTAACGGGTCAGGTATGGGTCGGGTCTGGCTTGACCTGGATCCAGACCCAAATAGTATTCGAATCTAAATTTTGGATTTGGACCCGATTTGTCGGGTCTAAAAGTTGGACCCATACTCGTACCTATTGGGTCCCTCGGTCTTTGGTCGAGTTCATTGCCACCCTCAATGTGAGTTTTTTTTTTTTTAACTTTTATTTTTACTATTGTATTCCCATATTATTGGCAACAAGGTTACAATCACCCGTTATTAGATTTCGAGCCGTCTAATTTATTGTTTAATAGCTAAGATGACTCTGAGTACCTATTATATACAAATTATAATAGGGTTTGAAGTATTTTATCTTCAACAGTTTACAGGTACGGGTCGGATTCAACTGGATCTAGACCTGGACCTGACCCACGGGGTCCAAATGTTGGACCCATACCTAGACTCGTATCGGGTATACCCAGGTTGGGTCTAGGTACATTGCCATTCTTAATGAGAACCAAAAGCGGCCGTTTCCATTTGAAATTAAAAATAAGAGAAATTATCTATAATATTTTTTATAATTATTAATTACAAAAGTGTTTAAAGATTTCCTATTTTTTTCTTTAACTTTTATGCTAATTTTTCTCCAATTTTTCGTGTTATACCAAAATAAACCGCTGGCACACAACATTATGAATCTATTAGATATGTAATGCGTTTGGCACTTCCTAACCTAGAAGGAAGCACCAAAAGGCATTACGGTTTTATTAGATTTAGAGTGGCGCAAAAGGTTTGTTACTCACTCTATAATCCGTTGCAGTGCAAAAAATGCAAAGAGAAATGATGATCGTACCCTTCCAACTTTACCCTTGGGAACTTGGAACCAGAATTTTCAATGAAGAAAAAGTTTCAAGCTCCTAGTCCGAATGTAAGGGGGTAGAACCACTGTTACATCGGCGACTATGAGTGTGGCGGTTGTTTGGTACTTCACTTTAAAATGCTAAGGCTAGACAAGTCAGTGCAATCATTTTCATAAATAAAAGAAGAAAAAATTGCTAAAAACTCTATAGAATGTACTCTCTAGACACTTAACCCTAACCCCAAACTTTTTTCACTTTGTTTTATAAGAAACCAACTTTTATAACTAAAACCTCCCTTATTAAAAAAGTTGTAATTTTTTGACAAAACTACCCCTTCTTGTACCGTCACCGTATGAACGATGGACCCCAATAATACATTCGTTGGATCGCGGTACTTATTTGCTAAACTCATCACATATGCCGGTCTGATTTACTGTAATACCTGATTGCTTATTTAGACAATGATACGTCGGACCGTAGATAACTAACGCCGGACCATAGATTACAAAATGCCAGACCCAGACAACGAATTGCCGGACTTCCTACTCAAGTTAGCAAACCACCGGACCGAAGCTCTACAACGTCGGAATGATTGAGAAAACCACCTGATTGATGCTATAAAAAACCGTACTGATAATCTCGGTAAATAATCGTCAGAGAACAATACATAAAAGGCGGACTATTCGATGACATCGTCGGACTGCTCATAACTAAACCCAGACTAACCTATGCCAGAATGAACATCGTCGGACTACTATGTGATTGTGCCTGGGCGCCATGAATCTAGTAAGATAATCGCCGGACTCCATTGGTGCTTGTGCCGGAATGCCCAAGCATTGCCGGACTTCCCCGTGACTTTGTCGGACGGCCATGAATCCATCCACCAAATCGCCAGATTGCCACGGTTAGAATGCCGAAGGGGAGATGAATCCAGGAAAAATATCAGGTGTGCCATGAATCCAGGAAGCCAATCGTTGAACCCCTACGGCGTCTATGCCGAAGTGCCCACGCTTTGCCGGACTACCTCATGACTCTGCCGGAGTGTCATGACTCTAGGAAATGAACTGCAGGACTGCTGCGGTTACAGTGCTGGAGTGCCGGTGAAGCCAATAACGAGATTGCCGGACTGCCGCATGAATGTGCCGCGGTACCATGAAACTAGGAAGCAAATCGCCAGATTGCAATGGTCAGTGTGCCAGAGTGCCCATAAGCCTAGGAAGCAAATCGCCGGACCCCTGCGGTGACAGTGCCGGAGTGCCGACAAACTTTCGAACTGACGCGTGACTCTGTCAGAGTGCCATGAGTCCAGGAACCAAATCGCCAGATTGCCATGGTGCGTGTGCCGGAGTGCCCATAAGTCCAGGAACCAAATCGCCGGATTGCCATGGTGCGTGTGTCAAAGTGCTGATAATTCCAGGAACCAAATCGCTGGATTGCCATGGTCCGTGTGTCGGAGTGCCCATAAGTCTAGGAACCAAATCTCCGGACCGCTATGCATGAATTGCCGAAACGCTTTTCATGGAGTGTCGGTGCGTGCTATTCAAGTACCGGAGTGCCTTCAGGAAGTGCTGGAGTGCCTTCAGGAAGTGCCAAAGTGCATTTTATAAGTGCTAGCTTGCTATGAATGGTGGTCCAAACTCTTTGCGTTGGGCAATGGATGATCATCTTTATTAGCAAATCTATGGTCCAACATCTTTTTGTTGATCAAATTACTGCGATTAATTATTGAGACAATGAATGATTATCAACCATCAAATGAATATCAAATTGTTGATTATCAACCACCATAGTTTCCATCATCTTAAATTTATCAACCACCATATTTTCTCAATCTTTTCAACCTCATGGCGTATGCTTGGCCAAGTTTCAAAACAGGAACTACATTGATAAACAATACATTGAGCTATTTGCATATTTCATTTAAAAGAATTCTGATATTAGATTTTTCTTCTATTAACATAACGACATCAAAAAGAATGAACATTTCATTAACTTGCTACAATAATAGAGTAGCTTCAATTGTACAAAAATAAATTTAACATATGTCTCAAAAAAAGAAAAAAAATTAACATATGTCTCAAAAAAATGTTCATAACCTTTTTAATTTACATTTTTAGATATCATAAAAAAAGTACATGTCAAAATGAAAAATATATGATATTCACTTTCTTGGCCTCAACCATTTTTTGGGCCAACTTGCAATACCCTTGCCCTTGTCATTTTTGCTCTTTGTTCTCCTCTCATTTTCCTCATCACTGTCGCTCTCTCTTTCCTCATCTTTACCATTTGCATCCTTAGTCTCTCTTTCCTCATCTCCACCATCTTCCTCCTCGGTTTTACTTTCCTCATATCCACTCATCTCCACCATCTAAAGTCCCATCGACACTTGTTCGGAGTTCTCCACCGAAAATACAATAAATTAATTTGCAATCATCCATTTGTTTCTGTCCTGCACAATATTTGTAGTAACTTACATATACAACATATTAAATATTAGCCTTGAACTTGCCATATGCTTATTGTTTTTTAATAACAAATTATATTTTACCAAGAGCTTTGCAAATTTCCTTAAGAGATTTCCTAAGAAATTATACAATGAATAGATGTTGGGGAACTGAATCTAGCTATTATAGAGAATGTCACTTAGAGGGATTGGTCTACATAGAGTAGCCAACCAAAGAGCAAGGCTATTGGGTAGGCTGGGTTTCCCTAAATGATGGAAAGTTGGGGATCTGACACGTTTTGTGCAGTGAAGCATGCTATTATGGTAAACATTACAAAGTATAACAAGATAATAAGATATCAAGGGCAACATTGATTGTCAGCAATAGGGCACTTAATTTCATAAATTGGAAGAGAGCGAGTGATCTAAGATGGTAATGAACCAGAAGCTCTCCGAATCTTAATTGAAAACCATTAGTTATCTTCATTTAGACAGCTAGTCATCCCAAAAAATTACAAAGGAAATAACACTCATTTAACTCCACGAGAATTAGTGAATATAAACAATATTTTTTCCATTAGTTTTTTTAATGATGGCTAAAGCCACATTAGAAATTGAAAAAACAAACACCAAAATTACTAAAAATTCCACTATACCTTTGATAAAATCAGAAAACAGGAAATTGTATAGTGACCAATTTGGTTTGGATAAAATTAGACAGAAAACCAACCATTTTTGTGAGGTAAGTAGCAATAATCAAATACTACATCTTGAAACCCGAAATCAAATAATTGAATTCAAGTTCCAAGCGACTTACCCCAGCAAAAATACAAAAAGTGCACAATGATAAATGACAGACAAAATTCAGAGCAAAAAACAAATTACCTATCCATTCTTTTACTTCATACACCTGAGTTTTGTCTACCATTTATTATAACAAATTAAGAATAAGAAAAATCAATACATCTTTTGAATCACCTATCCATTCTTTCATTTGTCGATGACAAATTAAATACAGCCAATGTAGCTAAATAAAAACCCAACAACAAATTTCAAGGATACGTTTTCATCCACCTTTTGATAAAAAACAACATAAATTTAATTTTCCCTAAATTTAAAGACAATTAACAAGCTTTTGATTTACATTTTTACTTCATATGATTAAGTAAAAGGTTTCCATGCCAAGCCTTAACGACAAAGTTGAAGTTACAACATAAATAGCATTATAAAAATGTTTTAAAGATTTAATTGATCTATTCTTTCATACTTGGTCCTAAAAAATCGAGCTTGACCTGTGATGGGATCAGTGCTCTGTGGGACCTTCATAGAGAGTTGTGGGACCTTCGTGGGGGTGAGAAAAACCTTCATAGAGATTGTGACAAAGTTGTACGACCTTTGACAAAGTTGTATGACCTTTGATTGTAGAGAGAAAAAAAAACGTGATGCTTTGTGAGAGAGTGGGGCCTTCGTAAAAAGAGAGATTGAGAAAGAAGTAGAGTTTTGGCTTAAATAGAGAGAGAAAATAGGGCTAAAAGTAGAGAGAGGGAGAGCAAAAAAATAGGTCAAGAGAGAGAGATAGTGGACCTTGTAGAAAAAGTGGTAGACAAGAACTCACATTTAAAGAGTGAGAAATGAAATGAGGAAAAATCGTGGAATACAAAATGAGAATACCGTGACGAAAGAGAAAGAATGGAAAAAGGCGTAAGGGAAAATGGTGGAGAGAAAAAGGAGAAATACGCTATTGAAGGAAAAGGAAATGGGAAATTTCGTGAAGGTAGGAAAATGAATGGAGCGAAGGTAAAAAACGTAGGGGCGTAGGGTAAAGGTCAAAAAAAAAAAGAAGATAAAAAGTAAATTAAAAACGAGGGGTAATTTTATCATACATTTTATGTTTTTTTAGGTTTGGGGGGTTCCAGTTATAAAAGTTGGTTTTTTATAAAAAAAAGTGAGAAAAATATGAGGGTGGGGGTAGAGTGTCCATAGAGTACATTATAAGGGGTTTTAGAAATTTTCGCAAAAAAATGTTATATTTTTAAGGAAAAGTTTATGTAGAGCTTAGGCTCTAAACAATCAAAGCCTACCTCAAAATTTTCATTAGAAAATGTTGTTTTGATGCCCAAATATCTTCAAATTGATCATCTCGACATCAAGATACATGAACATGAGAAAAAAAAAGATTTCAAGTTTTGGAACTAATGTATACATTTTTGGACCATCAATTTTCAAGACTTCTAAGTTTCAATTGATCTGCTCGATCTACACTATCTTTGCAACATTAAACTTTATACCTAGATATGAAAATATATTTTAAGGATATCACAAAGAATGACCAAAATACCCCTGAAAGATTTAAGGGGTTATCGAAAAATTATTTTTAATATTTTTTATAGGTGCGCCTCAATGAGAAGATAGCACATACTAAATTTCATATTCATACAATTTGTATAAAAAAAGCAAAAAATAAAATACTTTGAGATGTCGGATCTAAGATCAAACGGTGAGTGGGTCTCTTGATCAAAATTGAACGGCTAGATGGTAAGGGAGGATAGAACTTCTATGCCGTACAGGAAGCATAGAAACCTTTCCCTAAATATAAAGGCAAACTAAAAGTTACCAAGAGAAAGATGCGTTATACTATAAATATAATGCAGAATGAACTAAACTAACTATACAAAAAAAGTTTATTAGACTAATTTTTGTGTGTGTGTGTGTGAGAGAGATTTCTACTAGAAATATGTCAACATGTTCAAAACATATTTTGAGCAGGGGTTAATTGAGAGGGGATGCCCTTGGGTTTCATAAGTGTAAATGAAAATGTATCATTGCTGAGAAATTTAAGCACAAATTTAGATAACAAACTTGCATCATCCTGTAAAAGAGGATGAATGCTTGATAAACACTCCACCCACTAATGCATCTTAAGATGTAATCAGCTCAGCAAAAAGAGTGTGACATCCTGATATTTCTTACTCAAAACAAAAAAAAATCGTGAAACCAATGTGCAAAATAGTAAATGACATAAGGCACATGAAAAAATGAATAGGATTATGAGGAAAAAACTACAAAAGGGGTTAAAATTTTCGCATTCTAGTGCGTATAGAGTCGCAACAAAGCCACCAGAATTCTCTTATGCCGATTGACATCCATGGAAGGGTCAAAGGCAACTTGGCGTGCAAAGCAGAAGGTATTCTGTAAAGAGGAATGACAACATATGAGAGAGAAAGAGACACCAAGATTATACAATTAAAAGATACCCAACTATCAAACGGGAATGTGAAATCACCTTCTACCGCTGAAAACTCCATAGGCAGATGAAACAACAGAAGACATAGAAACCCCACTGAAGACCTTTCTCGAATGAGGATGGAGAACTTGACCTACAATTTACACCTTTCATCATTAGCAAAAATGTTACTAAACTTCTTAGCCATCCATTGTCAATTAAAACAAATTCCTTCAAGTTCTTCCACAAAGAGATAATATGAGAAATCAGTAGAGTTCAAAGGAATAGCTCAAACTATAGTATAAAAAGGAAAATTTAGGGAGATATCAGTAAAATGTACCAATGGTCGCAGAATTGCTCCCAAGAATTGAGACTACCGTTGTCATTCTTCTTGATATTCCTAAGTCTTGAGAACTTTCAATAAAATCATTTCGACCATTCCCTTTGGGAGATTGCCTGCATGATTCAGAATGCTCAGAGAGAATTTTGAACCATATTCCTGAGGGAAACATTCTTGGCCATACAACCCATAGAAATATTTCAGCATAAGGGGCAGCATGTAGAAATGAAATGGCTAACTCCATGAGAAAATGAATGGAACTGACTGTCCTGTACAAAATGGTGAAGAAGATATAGAATACTGAGGTGGTGGGCAGGAGAAGCAAGAGGGGAGTAAAGAGAAGGGATCCAACAACATGTTGTTCCACGCTGTAGTTGTAACTGTCTAGTCTTTGCCGAAGAGGGTTCCACTTCCTGCCTCTGCTTGTTCAGAAAAAAAAGCGACTCTTTTAGATGTATGTTCAATTATAAGGTCTAAAACATAATATTTCTCCGTGTCAACATTATATTATTATGTCACTCTACTTCAAACCAGTTTTGATGTAGATGAGAGGCCCAAAAAAAATCTATATCAGTTTCCTTATCCCTAAAATCAATGGTCTAAAAATATTGATCTGAAGTTCCATGAATGCCCGAAAGTGATTGCTACAGGCAAATCAAATCTGGGCTGTCTATTTGAATGGACAGTGGATCGGAGCGGTAGCTCCAAATCGAATCATAAGAAGCCACTTAAAAAACTGTCTTCAAAAGAGAATTGACTTGGAACTCCAAAAATGCTGCAAATATATTGCCAACTCCAATTCACATCTGCACCCTCCATTTGAGTGGAAGGTGAATGTGTAAGGGATTTAGAGTCCTTCTGGAACTCCAAATCAAATATTAATTGCAGGATTATTATTTGGAGGTGATTTGGAATTGTTTGGGTGTCTCACCCACCTATAGTGTCATTTAATGTGGGGTACCAGGCAGGCTAAGCAGGCCATATAGAAACTTTCCCCAAGTTTAAATACAGCTAAACAACTAGAGGTTTCCTTTTAAAGGTTTTCTCTTCCTATCTTCCCTAATTTTATGTAGAGAAGTCACGACAAAGTGACCAAATTAGGACAAGGTTGAGTATACTAATCCGACGTCTTTGAGTCATTGCCATCGATTGAAATGACGTGGTGGCGTGGCAGCGGGACCCAGTAAAATGAGATATGCACCAGAGGTGGATACTCTAGACCACCACCTATAATTTCATTCAATGGTAATCAAAAAATAAACTACAATTGTTTCCAGAATCCATTTGGTTTAATTATATGTTGGGCTGCACGCATCTGAAATTCAGGAGGGGTATAAAATTCCTGAGGCATGACATCTTGGTCAACAAGATTTTCGGATGTTTACACTACCTCCATGTCGCAAGAAAGAAGTTCATTGTAAGTTTGTAACACAGTTATTCCCAAACACCAAACTTGCAAGTTTCAAGGAAAATCAACAACCTGAAGAAATTCAACTCTCACTTGTCCATAGCTATAGAGACCGAAGCCTCAAAAACGCATACCTGAACAGGCGCCATACAGATGCTAAAGCCTGGATTTGTAGAGAATATATGAGCGAAATTAACCAATGAAGAGCCCATATATGCAATGTTGACAGTGACAGCAAGTCAATGCATAATGAAGCAGGAACTGTAACCCCAAAAAGAATCCCAGAAATGGCAAGCACTTTAACAAAGTACGCAAAGAATGAATTCATAAAAAACCAGAGAGTTGACCAGATTTGTATGGCATTTAGAGCAATCATGCCAATCACTTCTGCAAGCTCGGTATTTAATTTAAAACCAGCTGGAACACCCATCAACCACACACAACCCGAGCGTAGCAAACCATTTGTAATATCTCGAACAAGATGGGAAACCCAGAAGCAGATTTCCTCAACATGACCTAGAAGAATGAAACCAACAACATTTCCAAGTAGAACATCAACAATGATGCTTGACCAAACAGAATGCCTGATCAATGAAGCTCGGTGCACATATTCTACACATGATTGAGCCCTGCAAATTTACCAAATCAGTTTGCAAAACGACAGGCAGTAAACAAGGAACCTCATACACTAAACAGAAAAACTATTGAAAATATCATCACAAAGAAAAGGATGTATGTGACACAATCAACTATGATCATGTTCATCATAGTCCAATTAATATGGCAGGGAAAAGTGGGATGCAAAATTAGGATAAAGTCCTGTTTTGAGGTTTCTGCCCCTTCCAATAATTTGCTAGGACCAGTCTTGTAAAAGTCACCGACCTGGAACAGAATTGAATCCGGATCTGGAATTGCCGATGACTGCACCAGTTCTTGGTTGGAATCAGATTTTCAATGTCATTATATATTTCTTATATCGTCAAAGTTGGCTGACCTAGTTGGCTAGCCCACATGGGTATTAAAGGATAGTCAGAGCGCCCTCTTTGTTTCTAAAATAGCTCCAAATTGTTTTTTTTCAACTTAGCTCAACCTTTATTACAAAAAAAAAAGGATGTCTAGAGGGAGAATTGAACCTCATTCCTTTTGGGAGAGGACCTAACATCCTAGCCACAAAGGAATTACTAGAATAGTATTATAAATGATGTATATTGTATATTCTATTCAATGTTTTTGTTTTTTCTCTGTGTCTCTTTCTTTCTGTCTTTGGCCGGATCTCCGATCCGAATCAGGACGTTGGGTGGATGATTCACCCAATCGATCTGATCTTTAAAACACTGGATAGGATAGTAACCATGGTTTCTCAGGGTCCCTTATTCCATAAGGGAATGAAACATAATGAAAATATAGAACTAAAAGGCCCAAGGGATTAACAGTATACCTGAAAGAACTGCCAAGAAGAACAATGGGCCAATAAAGAAGCTGACAACTACGAATATGAACAATTTTCCACGTATGATCAAGTAGCATATTGAGCATCCAATGAAGAAGAGATGGAAAGCAATGGTTAAGAAACCTATTACTACACTGAAGAAGGACGTAATATAAGGTAGAAGCCGATGCTATAGTCATGGCTACTATTTGCCATATAGAAGCAACCATCCTGCAAAGTAAAAAGTAATAGTAGAGTTTACAGCATGAACCTGATTTCCTAGATAAAGAAGAGGCCACAAAATTTAAAAGATACAAAGACATACATGGAGACGGCAATGACATGCACTGATCTAGTTTGGGGAATCACATTTCTCCAAAAGATTGTTTTTGCAGCATGTGAACAATTGAGCGCCGCAATAACAGTATTCTGTAATCAAGAAACAAAATGTAAGCAAAGCCCCGTAAAACACCTATCACCCTCATTGTACCATTGACACAACGTTCACTCAAAGAATCCCACATTTTCTGAAGAAGTATTATATTGACTTGGAACTATCAAAAACTAATATTTATTCATTTCCTTTCTCTCAAAAAAGATCAATTTAAAGCAGCCACACCTGGGGGATTTTAAATCCACAAATTAAGTACCAAGGTTCATAACACACTAACCCCAAACTTTAAAAAGCTAAAATAAATGAAAATAAAATATAACAAATCTCACCAAGTTACAGAATGGTTGCTTTTGATCAAGTTCATCAATCCACCGAGGCTTTTTATGGGAAATCTGACCACTCGGAGAAGCACACAGATGCTCATAGGAGGAAGCCCAAGAGTTCAATGAAAAATGATGGAGACCACAAACAGGTTGCTCATAAATAATTACCTATAACAACAAAGTCAAGGACAATTATTTTAATGAATGACATCCGTAAATAAAGCAAGTACCAAAATATTTGACACTTACATACATGAACATCAGAGACAGACAAGATCCCATTCTTATGCATGTGATGCAACTTAGGAACCCATTGGATCCCATTACAAGCGACTCCTTTGGAGTCATAAAATAGCTGGATCCAATTACCAGTTGTGATTGAAGATTGCCTGTATGGTTCCAAGGATGTATCTAGTATCTGGCAACCACAGTTCCAAGGCATGTTGCATTCAATTGATAACCCTGATTTCCTCGATACTCTTTTGTTGGTTTGTGAATAAAACCCTTCATTCTTTGGATTCCCATTCATATTTTTGAGCACCATGTTGTTGCGCAACTCATTATCTGCCATAAAATGGCCAAGGGTGGAAAATACAAAGTGATCCTGAAGGCATAAAGGCATTTCGCGATTTGTAGAATCAAGAGCCCCCTAAAGAAAGAATTGAAGGCAATCAGATCCGAGGTTAAAGAACTCAAGGTCAAGAAAAAAGTCAGTGAGCTTTTCATTTTATATACTTTTCCATGTGAAACAACCTAAAAAATAGAAAAACTCTGAAAATAAAAGGCATTAAAATGTTTCATAGTAAATTAAATGATTTATACATGATTTTTGTGCACTATAGGTATGTATAACTGAGGATTGCAGAGGAAATTACGCATACCAAAAATAGAGAAAAAATTACTGATAAGTTGCTGAGAAGTCAGAATTCTATTTTCAACCCATCTTGGTTTATATTGGACGACTCTGATTTTTTTAACATGGATGAGAACCATGCACACAATTTATGTTTTTGTCAGACATGAGCAATGTGCATTATAGTGGCTTTGCTAACTGGATATGTCCCTCAGAAATAAAATGCCCTAAAGATTTTATGAAGAAGTGCAGGTCAATACAATAAATGCTTAAGTGAATGACCAATGCGCACCACTCCCTTTCTATAATTAAACACTGAGTGTCTTTCACAATTAGCATAAGCAGTAATTCATTTGCCAAAATATAGCACTAGGATATATAACGATATCAAGTTGAACATCCTAGCAGAGAGATAGGAAATATCCAACTATATCATAGTTAGAAAGCAGAGCTTAAAACAACAGGCAACAAAATAGCGGTTTGTCATAAGGAATGTAAAGTTCTTGTGATCTTTTGTTTTCATTGCAGTACACTTACTCATATTATGGTCTTTCAAGGCGTTAAAGAAGTACTATTCTCACAAAAGATGATCTTCATGTTGGATTCTCTCATGATTTGAATTCCAAGAAAGAAAGGACACCTTCCTCATATCAGTGCCGAATTGAGATGTCAATTACTTCTCCAAAATAAAGGTAACACTCAATGCACTTTGCTTAAAATCCTTTTGCGTTTTAGCAATAGAATTGATTCACTGCTACTTTGCATGCATTTCTCTCTCAATGAGTTTCATTAGAATTCATCAATTGGGTCCATTTGAGCTTTTAACTTGAAAATCACATACACAGTCAATAGAAAAAGGACCAATACACCCTAACCTAACACAAGCACTGAGTTCCATAGGGCTAACCCTGCTTATACGTCAATCCATTCGATGGACTCTGGATTCAAGCCATTTAATGGACTCTGGATTCCACAGATAAAGACGCTAATATTATGAAACTAAAAGCCGCAATTCCACGCCATTCGAGAATCCTAGAATTCCAGGCTGTTTGAGTAACAATCTACGTAAAGGGTCTATATGAGATACAGAAGAAAAAAAAGGGGGCAGAGGGGGGGGGGGGGGGGGGGGGGTGAGAGAGAGAGAGTAAAAGCTCAAAATAGAATCATTTTCCTTTACCAAACGATCAATAGCAAACATGGAAAGTAGGAATATTTTTAATTCTATGAAAAAATTAAAATATGAAGAGAAACACTAGAAAATACAATCCCCTGCCCTATAAATAACACCAATGTGGGTTTGATGCCCTAGCCATTCATGTGATTATTCACTCAAAATCCGTGATTTTTTGCTATCAGCTACTACACATTTAAAGATAAAAAAACATGGAACTTTTTAGAGAGAGAGGATCCAAAAATTGGGTGTGATTAATTACCTGGAAGTAAGATTTAGAGAGAGAAAATGAGTGGGGAGGAACTCCGGTTGCGACCACAATGTCGAGGGAATTGGAAAAGGGGGAAGGAATGAACCATCCAAACAATAACATTGACTTGGGTTTTTTGCATGAAAGGCTTCTTGGCCACCACACCCTGCATTTCTCTCTCGCCATATCTTTCTTCTCTGCGATCATGTCTCAGTCCATGTCTCTCTGCGCTCTTGTCTCAGTCCATGTCACTGTAATTTTGTGACTCAATCTCCATTAAAAACCCTCATCTCTCTCTCTCCCTCGGATTGGAGAAAACAAGGCGGGAAGGCACGCGGAGGGAGAGGGAGAGGGAGAGAGGGTTTCTTTCTCTAATGAAGTGAAAAAGAACCTTCAAGTCGAGCAGTCCATAAACGGCTCATTTTTCAATTTGGTTACGAGCACGTATACTTTGTTCCCGCGGGAGCATGTACCCGGCAACGTATACAGGGGCTAGCGCACTCCGAAAATGGATGTGAGCTAACGCAACGGGGCTTTCGCGGTAGCTAGCGCACATTGGGACATCAGAACCAAAGTGGTGCTCTCCCACAAGCACCACGGGACCAGAGCAATGTCTACTCTCTCATTCAAACACCTAGTTGGGAGATTTTTCTTTTTTTTTTTTTAAAAAAAATCAGTGGGGGTTATAGCCCAGTCCATTTTTGGAAAGAGTGAATTTTTTTTGGAAGTATTAGTGAGAATGAATTTAAAGTTTTTTTATACTTAGATCTTGCCCTTCAAATTAGGATCGTCTTGTTCAATTTTGACACAATATTTTTTCTAGCACATTGAGAGTTTATTTCGGAATTATTTATTTATTTATTTGAAATTAGTCTATGGGTTGAACCCAAAATTTGAGTTCCTAAAATTATTCCTGTATTGAATTTAGTGGAAGGAGTAAATAAATAGTGTATTTCTATAAAGCATAAAATCTTTTGGCTTTGATCTGAGAGTCGCAAAGGACTCGTTAGAGTCCACGCGAGAATCGATCATCCCGTGTCGATTTTAGTAAAATAATTTAATTTGGCCGGCGGCGATTCTACAAATAACTACGCCATGAACCGACGATTATGACGTCATTAGTAGTGAGTCGGTGAGTTGGGCAGAGGGGTAACGTACCTCACAACACAACACGTGACAGATTTGAGCGAAGGAGACTCTCACGTGTGGTGATTTGGGTGGAGAAACTCTCACGTGGACCTTGGAGGACAAATGCGCATATGAAGTGAGGTACGTCACACGGATCCAATCCAACATTCAGTTAAAGAGAGAGAAAGAGACAAAAGTAGAGAGAGAAAAATGAAAGAGATGCAAAAAAAACCCTAATCAATTATTTCTTCGGTTTGACCTTATCTTAGAAGGAAGTAGTAATGACGGCATCCACAGGCGACATGAGAGGGCTGAGCTATTTTCCATGAAACTAACTCAGATCTGATCTCAAGGTTCTAATTTCTCTGTAAACTAACTCAAATCTGATCTCAAGGTGCTAATTTCTCTGTAAATTTCTCTTTTTTGGATAATTTTAGTATCGTTCTCTTTTGTATTTGACGTGCATTGTTTAGATGAATGCCTTCTCTGTCTCTAAGTTGGTACATTGCACTGAAAGTTAGGCTTTATATTTCGTTTTACTTGGTGACATTTTTGTTTAACTTTTCTTTTTCTTTATTCTGTCTTACAAGGGGTTTTAGGTTTCTTGAGTTGCTTTAGGAGTCAAGTTTTGTTGCTTCTTTAAAATTAAGTTTGCACCAGATTTTAGATCCATTTATGAGCACAATATATTTTTTTGCCATGTTGATTTTTGCATTTTTTTTTATGGATTTTTGGTTGAACTTGAATTTTTGCATGAAGTTAATGGTGTCAATTGTTGGTAGAATATGACATTATTATGTCATTCTTCTTAATGCTTACTCAATTTTTTTATTTTTTTAATTTTTTTTGGAATTCTTTTGCTTCTCCTTTGGTTTATTTTCCATTGCTCAACAGACGAAGTCCATTAATGTTTTTGGATATTCGTTATTTTGAGAGAGTTTTTGAGTCTCTCTCACTATCGTTCTGTGATTCACATGTACGTGTAAGTCCATTAATATTTTTGGATATTCATCATTTTGTGAGAGTTTTTGGGTCTCTCTCTCTCTCTTTCAGTGATTCACATGTAGGTGTAAGTGCAACACAAGAGTGTCCATAGTGTTCGTCAGTCCTATAATGCTATGTGCTAAGGGAAACAATTGAAATTTACCAGGTATCAATTTTCTATCGTGTAGTATCTTTGATTTTCCATTTTATCTATTTGTTAAGTGAATCCAATTGTGTTGATCTTTTGTTGAAGTAACTCGAATATTTAAGTTGACGTTTCCCTCTTTTTTCTTTCCTTTTATCTCGTTTATTGAATGTGGTATATTTTGAATTTTTTTTTTTTTTTTTTATACAGGAAAAGAACATCTCAATATTCGCATGTTGATGAAAAAAATGAAAGTTAATAATGTAGTACCTCAATTTCTTATTGGATTCTTGAAACCCAACATTTATAATGAATTTTAATAATTTTTTTGGATTTTTTTTAAGGTTTAATCCGATCGATTCAGTTGATTCTCGATCCAGATCGCTGATTCACCGATTTGGATGGGTTTTTGGGATGCCTGATCCGGGGCATCGATCCATTTTTTAAACCACTGCTTTAAACCAAGCAAAACCTGTTCAAAAAAAGAAAAGAAAAAAAACAGAAGTAGGGCCGACAATGGGTTCAGGACGCATTCTAGACCTGATAAGTCGACCCGACCGAAGTTCGATTTTGGACCTAGACATACATAGTCCAACTTTAGAAACATAAACTTGAGAGTTCCGTTAGGCCTAGTTCCGAGTCATAGGATCTTTTTCATGATTCGTTTCGTACAGATCTAAATGCTCTTGCATTTTATATTATAATTTGCATTTTTGAATTTTTTTTAGTTTTTTTATCGATGTTAGAATTCGTGGGAGCATACATGCACATACATTGAATGGAGAATGGAGAGAGAAGAAGATAAAACACAACATTTATGTGGTTCAGGCCGAAACCTTGTGCTTGCGGATCCAAAATCCAATTGACTACATCTTCACTATTTTTGGATGAATGTTTACATCCAGAAGTATCCCTATTTATAAAAGATAATCACACAATTAGAGAAGATAAATATGGTTTAATAACTTGATGACTATGTAACTTTGACTTGATCTCTTATTATCTTCTAGATACCTAATCTTACCAAGAGATATATACACAGACTTCTATAATGATGTATATCAATATGAACTCGAAATATCAATATTTTAACACTCCCCCTCAAACTCAAGATGCTTTGACACAAAACAGCTGGCGTTTGAATAATAAGATGCATAAAAGAACTGAGTTTGATTTTCAGGTCTTCAAAATTTCTAGGATCGAGTAACGAAAAACTAGATCAGTAGACATGATCAAATAACATAAAGAAATTCGATCATCTCACATGATTGAGCAACGCAAAACTCAATCATTCAATAAGATTGAGTAACGGTAAACTCAATTATTGAAACATAGGCATCTGGAACAAACATGATCGAGTAAGCTCGATCATCACACATGATGGAGTAACGGAAAACTCCATCATCAAACATGATCAAGTAACAAAAAACTTGATCATAAACCAGGATCGAGAAATTCGATTGTCACATAGGATGGAGTAAACAAAAACTCCATCATCAAACAGGATCAAGTAACAGAAAGCTTGATTATCAACCAGAATCGAAAAATTTGATCATCAAACATGAGGCACTTGGAAGAACCAATAGTTCATATAGAACTCAAGCAACAACTCCAGGGTCGTCATCGGTGTCGGTGCTGCTCCGGTTTTGAGCATAAGGTCCACTCTCATCAATCACAACCTGCACAATGTTGGTCACAACTTGCTTACTCTAGAAAACAGAAACATCAGCACCAGCACCAACAAACAATATAATTGTCTCTTTTTGTTTCATCAAACACACTTTCCCTCTCTCTCTCTCTCTCTCTCTAACTTTTCTTCTTGTTACTGCAACGAAAAGCTCTTTAACGGCAACCAGAGGCAGAGGAGCAACAAGACCTCTTGGAAACTCTCTTTCTCTCTCTATCTTGATGTTTGCTTTCTGATATTCTTTGCGTAGCTAAGGAACACACTCGAAATTCGTGACTTCTATTACAAAAGTCTTAAAGTTACTGACAATGAGATTCAAACGACACCCTGGGCAGTGATTTTAGATAAAGTTGTTGAACTTCAAAGCTCACAATAACTCTGTGTGGTGAAGGATCTCTGAGCACACGATATGGTCATGAGGATTATGCGCACGGAGAAGGGCGTGCTAGCTGTGCCAATCAAACTCTTTTTCCTTCTCACTTTAACCTTCTGAGATTTTCTTTTACCCTATTCAAATTTCCCCTTCTCACACCTCCATGAAAAGATGGGGTAACCTCCTCGGCCACATCAATTGCACCTTTATCTGAGGCGGCAACTACAGGCCCTGCTCCAGTCCTCTTCTGACCTTGCTTTCTGAGCAAGAGCACGTAACTCTTGCTCCTTCATATTCTTCTTGTTGAGCAAGAGCTCCCTTTGTAACTTAGACCTCATCTCTACAGTCCTCTCTGTGTCGTATTTGCTATTTCTTCTTCTTCCTCATCCTTCTTTTCCTCATCATTCATCAACTTTGAGAGCAAGTCTTTGTGTTGCGAATAGACAATCTTGGATGCATTCTCATTTTGTTTGACTATGGCATCGAACGCGACATTACCATGTGCATCTTCAGTGAGGGAAAGGATTTTTTAGTCTCTCTTCTCTTCTCTTCTTTCGACCCATACCAAGTGGATACTGGGCGATGTGGATCTCAAGAAAGGCCCCACCATCTCCAAAATCATCAGGTTTCGAGGAACAAAACCAGCTCGTTTTGTTTTGCTTTGGAAGCTGAATTAATACTCTATGTTACAGGGTCAATGAAGCGATCTTTGAACCATGGGTCTGATGAGAAGTCATAGACACCAGTGGTTGCCAACTTTGGATGGGGAAGAAGTTCCTTCAAGGTTGCCATACCAGGCAATGAAACTTACCAACCAAGAAGAATAACAAAGAGGATCAAGTACAATCGATGGGATTTGAGGTGCTTCAATGGCGGCAGGCCTTCGGTCTTAGGCTAAGAGTACGTTGCCAAAAAGGCTCAAGACGAAATACCAAATCGTGAATCTTGCTCTGATACCATGTTAGAATTCGTGGGTGCATACATGCACAGACATTAAATGGAGAATGGAGAGAAAAGAAGAGAGAACACAGCATTTACGTAGTTCAGACCGAAGCCTTACGTCCACGGATCCAAAGCCCAACTGGCTATATCTTCACTATTTTTGGATGAATGTTTACATCAAGAAGTACCTCTATATATAGAGGGCAATCACACAATTAGAAGAGATACATATAGTATGATAACTTGATGACCAATTAACTTTGACTTAGTCTATTCTTATCTTCTAGATACCTAATCTTATAAAAAGATATATACCCATACATCCATAATGATGTATATCAATATGAACTCGAGATATTCATATCCTAACAATCAAGACCCGATACTAGCTATTAGGTTGGATCGAGTTCGATCAACCTGGACCTAAACAAAATAGATCTTAAAATGAAGTAGGCCTACGGTATGGAGAGAGAGCCTTTGATGAAATGAAGTTGGTCCACAAGTCTTCTATTCAACAACCAAAGCCAGTGATGAACTAGCATGCGGTTTGTATAGAGCATCTACAGTGAACAATCAAAGTAAGACGCACCTCCAAACTTGCTTACAGGTGTAGATTTAATGATGGAAATCTCTATAATTGTTTACGATGAAAATCTGACAGATCTTTCGATGAAGATCTCTCAAATTTTAATACCTTGCACTAATTAAAAAGATGTAAATAAAGTGGTAGAGAAAGTGAGACAGAACGAATTCAGATCTGAGGCTAGATTTGCCCAGAAATGAGCAGATCTACTTTCAGATCTATGGCAGAGCCAGCATGATCTAGAACATTAAAATACGATTTTTAAGACAAGTTAACAGATCAAAAATAAATAAAAGAAGCACAACAGTAAAAAGAAGAAGAAAGATAGAGGAATAAATAATACCAAATCGGGCCATCTCGAGCCTTCAAAGGCTCGCTCGTATCAGAACTGGTCCTCTTTGCCTCTCTGATTTGGATGTTGACCAGCATATCTCTGTTGTAAAGGGTTAGATCTAGGGTTGTTGTGCCCTAATTATAGTATTGATCCAGGTTTTTGTACCTTAGGTCTAGGTTTTCTTAGTCTTTGACGTTAGGACTTCAGGAGGTTGGGGTTTTTATCTTTTAGGTTTTCAATCTAGAGATTTTTCTAAAGCTGTTCGTTTTTTTGGGGTATGGAGGAGAATTTCTTTGGTTTTCTAAGGGTTTTGTGATCTCTAGAGGTTGAATATGAATTATGAGATTTTCTCTAATTTTTTGGGATTTTTTCAAAAATTTTAGAAATTTTCTAAGGGTTTTTCTATTTTTGGGTAAATATGCTAATTTTGAAAATTTCTAAGGTTTTTTTGGTCTCTTTTTCTCTCTTCTTTTCTCTTTTTCTCTCTTCTTTTGGATTTTGGTCTCTTTTTCTCTCTTCTTTTGGATTAGGGAGGGGGGGGGGAGGGGGGGGGGTGTATTTATAAGATTCAATTGGTGATTTTTTTGAAATTTTTTAGAGTTTTTTCGGATTTGTTTGGATTTATCTTGAAGTTTTAGTCGTATCTAATTAAATAAAACATATTTACTACATCATTAGATGCGTTGACAGCATCATCAGCCCGTGTTCGGCCCTATCGGGCCCGTTACAGCCCGCCTCGTAGCTCAACAGTTGGGTCTTACAGGGACTAAATTATCATTTGTTATATCTTTTTATCCGTAGGTTCGATTCAGGCGATTCTTAGACCGTTGGAAAGCTCCTGGCCTCTACTTCAAATTGGGATAGGATTTGAGTAGTTTTAGGGTAATTAAATTAGATCTACTAGGATAATATGGTCCTAAGGGTTTAGAAAACTATAGAATTTGCCAGATTTAAAATAGGGAGTTTACAGTTACCCCTCTTTGGCACTCCATGTCCTTCGAGGGACAAGTGAACGGTAAAGAAGTATACACTTTGACGTTCCTTGTCTTTTGAGGAGCAGGTGAACGTCAAAGATAAAGCAGACATTTTAAATTTCTTCATGAGGTCACGTGGTCAGGGGGCACACCAATTATCCCTCTAAGTCATTGCGCTCATCGAGCTCACCCACCTAAGGGATTTTTTCTCCTAGCGTTTTCGGCATGAGATGTCGGTGAGTTACATAAGCTTGAAAGTCGAGTTGAATTTTCTAACCATGCCACTTAACTTCAAGGGTTTTTGTAGTTTGAATTTTTAACCCTGGCATTTTCTTTTACCTCCATAGGGTTTCCTAAGGTTGTCTATAGAAAAAGGCTTTCTATAGGAAGACACTTGTTTGGGTGAATCTGAAGTGAGAGATGAGGCAGCAACGTGGCAATCGCGACAATGTAGTAATCATCATATATGGGTGTCCAAGCTTCTTTGTTTTTTTAAGACTTTTTTAGAATTGTTTTGAAAGTAGGGGGAGATTTGAAATAAAACCCGGAGCAAAGACAAGTTCCAATTTTGACAAAGAAATTAAAGCAGTTTTGGAAAACACAAGACATATAGTAAAAATTTTGAAAAGAGAAAGATATTTCGAAAAACAAGATTGGTTAGTAGTTTTAACTCCTGCAACCATAGAGCCCTCTAAGCAGTTTAGCGTCATGCAGTGATGGACTATACACCCAACCTTTTTACGTCAATACGGGGATAGACGAAATCCATCGAACAGGGTGATTGTGCCTTGGACACACCTGACCTTTTTGCGTCATACGCGGCTAGACGATACTTGCCTTGGCTCTTTTACGTCACACGAGTTTTATGTTTTTCCATCAAACATGGTGGTTGTGCCATGGATACCCGATCTTTCACGTCATACTGGGATAGACGATACCTGCCTCGACTCTTTTACGTCGCACGAGTTTGACATTTTTCCATCGAATAAGGTGGTTTTGCCCTGGATACACACGATTTTTCACGTCATATGGGGATAGACGGTACATGCCTCTGCTTTTTTACGTCGCACGAGTTTGACATTTTTCCATTGAAACAGGGTGGTTGTGTCTTGGATACACCCGACCATTCACACCATACGAGAATAGACGGTACCTGTCTCGGCTCTTTTACATCGTACGAGTTTGACATCTTTTCATTAAACATGATGGTTGTGCCCTGAATACACCTGACCTTTCACGTTATACGGGGATAGACGGTACCTACCTTGGCTCTTTTACGTCGCACGAGTTTGACGTCTTTCCATTGAAACAGGGTGGTTGTGCCCTGAATACACCCGACCTTGCACATCATACGAGGGTAGATGATATCTGCCTCGGCTCTTTTATGTCGCACGCGTTTGATGTTTTTCCTGTCTCGACTCTTTAACATCGCATGAGTTTGACATTTTTTATGTCTCGGTTCTTTAACGTCGCATGAGTTTGACATTTTTCCTGTCTCGTCTCTTTAATGTCACATGAGTTTGATGTTTTTTCCTATCTCGGCTCTTTTAACATCGTACAAGTTTGACATTTTCTTCCTGTCTCAGCTATTTAACATCGCATGAGTTCGACGTTTATCCTGTCTCGGCTCTTTTACATTGTGCTAGTTTGACTTTTATCCTGTTTAGGCTCTTTTAAGTCACATGAGTTTGACATTTTTTTGCATTGAACTTTGGGACATCATACGCACACACGGGGATGAGCCTCATTTCACCTTAGGGGATCTAGTCGAGAGAAAAACACTCCCAGACTAACCAATATCATCATTGACGAGGTTCACTCATCTCCGATATGTGGCAGTTGGTAGTTATACTGATACAACCATGGAGTGCCTGGCTAGTTTCAAGCCTTCATAACAGGTGTATGAAGTTGGCTTCGAGAACGATGCCAGATCGACTAACAGTTTAACCTCTTGTAGTGATGGAGGAAGTCATTTCTAAAAGGGTTTTGGAAATTGAGGGTTTTAACAATCATATTGAAAAAAACGCTTTTAAAAGGGACAAGCCTTACATTTTGCCACTTGTGGCCCATTTAGTGGTCATTTTCTTTATTATATTTTACCCAAAGATGATGAAGGGATTTTCTTGTGGGATCGTGAGAACTCAAAAGTCTCGAAGTTGTCGTTTTACCTTTGAAGCTTTCATCCTATGCTTCGCGGGTCCACAAAGAGTTCTTTGGATTCTTGCTGAGCTTCCATCTTGGAGAGGTCCTGATGTTCTTCCAAGATTTGTCGAAATCACTTCGGTTTTTCATTCATATCACGCTTCTGCATCTTTCTAAGTTGGTTATGTTGGGAACCTGCAGGGTTTCGGAGGAGTCTTCGTCTTCAGGGTCAACTTGTGCCGTATTGTTGGAACTTGTAAGTACTTGAGTGTTTTTTAATCAGAAGCTCTTTCTTGGAGTTTTTTTTTTTACCCATGATGCCCTTTCAGGTTTTCACCAAGTCCAAATATTTTTTTCTTTTTTTTTCTGATGCATTTTCAGGTTTTCACTACTCTTTTCAGCCCGCTACGGGTAGTATTTTTGAAATACATCTCATTGATAGGGTCGTTGAGCTCACACCCCTCCTGATTCTTGATCTTGTAAGAATTGCATGCATGCACTCGGGTGACCACGAATGACCCCTCCCAATTAGGTCTGAACTTGCTTAAAAGGTGTGGGTTTGCAGGAGTGTGGAAGATTTTCTTGAGTACCATGTCCCCTTCCCTGAACTGTCGAGGAACAACTTTACTTTGGTATGCCCTCTCGATTCTATTATGGTAAGCAATAATATTTTGTGTTAGTCGTAGCCGTCTTTCATCCAAATTGACGAGGGCAACGATTCGTGCTTCGATATTTTGTTCCTCCTCTGAATGTTTATGAATAAGCATTCGGAGAGACGGTATCTCAACTTTAATGGGTGACACTGCTTCCATACCATGCACTAATTAGTACGGGGTCATGCTAGTAGAAGTCTTCTCAGTTGTCCGGTAGGCCCATAGCGCATCATTTAGCTTTTCGTGCCAATCTTTGTCACCTTTTATTAATCTATCTATAATTCTGAGAAGTTCTTTGTTTGTAGCCTCGGCTTGTCCATTTCATTGAGGGTAGTAAGGTGTGGAGAATTCTGCGTTATCCCAAACTTTTTGCACATCTTAGAGACCTTTTCATTTTTGAGATTGGATCCATTGTCAGTAATGAATGACTCAGGAACACTGAACCTGAATACAATATTGTTCTTTATGAAACGGGCAACATGTTGTCCCTCATTTTTGATAAAAATGATGCGGCCTCTACCCATTTGGTGAAGAACTTTCTAGTCATTAATATAAAATGGTGGCCGTTTGAGGCTTTCGGTGAGATTATTCCGATGATATCACGACCCAACATGACAAATGGCCATATAGGTGGTATTGAGTTGAGTGGTACAGATGGTGTATGGTTGAGGTCTTCATAAAGCTTACATTTGGGACACCTCTTTACAAACTTCCAATAATTTTCAGCCATGGTGGTTTAGTAATAGCCTTGGCGCCTGATTGTTTAAGCTAAGGTGACTGCGTCAGAATGAGCTCCTTCATTGTGTAACTATTTCAGTACTTGGTTGATTTTTTGCTGATAAAGACATCGCAGAATGATGCCATCGAAAGATTTTTTGAACAGGATATCACCTCTTACTAAGAATCCCATAGAAAACCTTCGAAGGGTTTTTTTATCCTTTTTGGTGGCTCCTTCAATGTATAACTCATCTTTTAGCAAGGACAAAACATCCTGGAGCCATAGTTTTGCCTTAACTGATGCATCTGAAGCCACGAGAGATACTTTCCCATCGTTCTCATTTTTTTACTGTATTTCTTCTTCGATCCTTGGTGGGGAAGGATCATGTTTGTTCCTGATATAGAATGGTAGCGTGGTGATTTCTAGAGGAATATCAACTATTGAAGCAAGGGTCGCAAGGGCGTCAGCGAACCAATTATTTTCCCTAGTTACATGCTGAAAGGTGACTTTTTTGAAATATGGGATCATCTTTTCCACATTTTCTTGATAGGGCTTGAGCTTTTCTTCTTTCACCTTCCAAATCCCTTGAACTTAGTTTATGACGAGTAAGAAGTCGCCAACCACTCGTATTTGTTGGATTTTCATTCCCATGATGTTCTCGAGCCTGGTTATCAAGGCTTCATATTCAAGAATGTTATTGGCACATGGGAAATTCAATCTGATGGCTTTTGGCATTAAAAACTTCTCGGGTGAGCATAGTAATGCTATACCTGACCTTTATTCATTCCTTGCACCATCGAAGTATAGCTCCCAAATTGATTCTTTAATTGTAAAGAGCTTTTCATCAGGGAGATCCGTGTTGACGGGAGTGTTATCTGGCAGTGCGTGTTCAACTAAGTGGTCAGCAATGACTTGTCATTTGATCGATTTTTTAGTAACATATTCGAGCTCGAACTCGCTCAATAGCATTCTCCACTTCGTCAAACGTCCGTTCACGACTGGTCTCTCTAATAGGTACTTGAGTGGATATATTTTTGAGATGAGCTTGACTGAATGAGATAAGACATAGCGTCTTAACTTCTGCATGGCCCATACAAGCGTCAAGCAATGCTTCTCCACATCCATGTATATTGTCTCATAGTCCACCATAGTCTTGCTGATGTAGTATATCGTTTGTTCTTTTTCATGGTCATCGTAATTTTTCATGGTCATCGTATTATCCTAACATTGCCCCCATGGTCTTGTCTCCCACTGACATGTATAAGAACATGGGTTTATCTGAACTTGGAGGGCTAAGGACGGGAGGTTTGGTGAGGTACTCATTGATTTGATCAAACGCTTCTTGTCACTCATTATTCTATATGAATGGGGTATCTTTCTTGAGTAGTCTATTAAACGACATGCACTTGTCTGCTAGTTGTGAGATGAAAAGCTTTATGGTTTGTATCGACCTTCCAGCTCACGAATTTCTCTGGTGTTCTGAGGGGAGGGCATTTGTCATGCCCCAAGAATTTACAATACTGATATTCCTGAGATGTGACAATCAAAACATATATACATCTTATTGATAGGACAAATTTACAATGGCGAATTCTTACAAAGTAACAAAAGAAAGTTTAAGCACAACTACAGTATCTTCCAAAGTTGATCCTGACGAGCTCTCAAAATGAAACCGCAGTTATCCTGAAAAACTGTTTACCATAATTTGATGAGTTTGGCTACTCAGTAAGTGATCATCATAATCCTAAAAAAAATCATGATTGAAAGATATCAATATTTTCAAAAAGGAGATCTATTAACAGAAATACATTAACAGGTTCACTTTAAAAAAAAATGCATAATTAAGTACAATTCGAATAATTGAAATGTGTATAACATTTTAACGGCAGTGCATAATTCAAAAGATTTCACAAAATACCCTACTGGCGTCCCAAGTAGGTCACCTATATACCCCATCAGCATCCTAATGGGTCAACGTAACCCCTATCGACGTCCCAGATAGGTCAACTTAGTCCCTGCAGGTCCACTTATACCTCACTGACGTACCGGATGAGTCCACTTAATCCCTACCGGCGTACCGGATAGGTCCACTTATACCTCACCGGCGAACTGGATGAGTCCACTTGCATACTTCAAGTATTTTTAAATCTCATTAAACATTCGAAAGCAGCAATATCATGTACTCAACATATCACTTAAATTATTAATATGAATTTCACTGAAACTATTAATAACAGTCACGTTCAATAACATTTCAAAATAACCAATCAAATATTTTGGGCTCAAATTTAGAAAGGTAGCAGTTCGTAAAGACATTTTAGCATAATTGTCAATCTAATATGTATAGAAAAACTCTTATAGAAATTCAAGAATACGGAATTATCACAATTTATGGGATGTCAATTCGTAAATAAACATTTCACAGACGATGCTATAATCAATTGCAAAAATATCAGTTTTCAAACAATAAGGCAGTCATTTGCATATAAAATTTACAATGTCTAAATATTCAAAAACAGTAGAAGGAAATCTCATAATTTTACTAAGAGCGGAAATATCACATTTATTCCTAATAATTTACAGCACTTAGAATATTTTACAATAGATAAAATATCACAATTTTTACTAAAAAAAATTGTTCTTCAAGATAATGAGATCGCTTACTTTTGATGACTATGCATCTTCAAAGGTAGTGTGCTCCATGGGACACCACAGGGTAATCCTACTAAGCTCATTATGGGGCCGTTCCTCCCATTCTCTCTCTCTCTTAATCTTATTTAGACTCTCCTCAATGCTCAACTTGTGGGTTAACTGAATGCGTAGATAGGAGAAGGAGATATAGAGAGAAATAAAGGGAGAGGTGGTGTATGAAAGGAGAGGGAAGAAAAAGGCGTTCGTGAAGTGTCACGCCCCATGGTTGTCGACTTGCCACCTAAGCGGCCAAAACCAACTTTCCATCTAAAACCTTAAAATAATTGATGGTGGACCTAAGGTCCACCCAAATACAATTGCACCATCCAAAATTTTTGTTATTATTGAAACATTTTTATAAAAAGCTAATGCTCTTATTATTTGGCATCCTCAAGAAAAAAAAATGTGAAGTTACTGGCCAATGAATATTGGGCATAATACTAATCATTATGAGAGAATACTAATTATTTTCGACATAATGAACTATCACTTTAAAATTATTTATTTCCTGTAATTATTTTATTTATTTATTTTATTTTATTTTATTTATTTCTATTAACACCACTAATATATATATATATATATATATATATATATTTATTTATTTATTTTTTTGAAAGTTTAGAATTGTTACAGCATTTCAGTGATGGCTCGTGTTTTGGACGGGTCTACCTCAATGCCTCTTTGACTTACTATAAAGCCTAGTAATTTACCGGATTCAACCCCAAAGACACATTTTTGAGGATTGAGTTTGAGTTGATATTTCCGGAGTCTTTCGAAAATGGTTCTCAGGTTGGTGAGATGATCAGGCCTGGTCTTTGACTTGACCAGAATGTCTTCGACATAGTCTTCCATGATGGTGTGCATTAAGTCGTGGAAGATGCTAGTCATTGCCCGCTGATAAGTTGCCCTTACATTTTTGAGGCCAAAGGGCATAACTTTGTAGCAGTAAGTTCCCCATGGCGTTATGAATGAAGTCTTGGTCTCATCTTCTTCTACCATGAAGATCTGGTTGTAACCTAAGAAGCCGTCCATGAATGACAACATCTCGTGCCCCGCAGTGTTGTCGCCCAAGGCATCTATGTTTGATAATGGAAAATTGTCCTTTGAGCATGCCTTGTTGAGCACTTTGTAGTCAACACACACTTGGATCCTATCGTCTTTCTTAGGTACGACCACTATGTTGGCCAACCATTCTGAGTAATCGACAGGGGTAATGAACTTCACCTTGAGCAGTTTATCGACTTCTTCCCTAATTTTGAGCTCAAAGTGGATCTTCTAACGTCGGAGTTTCTGCCTTACAAGCTTTGCCGCTTCGTTGAATATGAGGTGATGTTGCACCAATGTGGGATCTAGTCCTAAGATATCATCGTATGACCAAGCGAAGACATCACGATATTCCTTGAGAAAGAAAATCATATATTCTCGCTCCTTAAGAGACAGGGAGGTTCCAATCTTGGTTAATAATGGGTCCTTCTCAGTTCCTAAGTTTATATCGATCGTCTCTTCGATAATAGTCGTTGGGTCACCATCGAACATCTTCTTGAACTGCTCAACATGGGAAGTGAGTTCCTTAGGTTGAGGGATTTCTTCAGACTATTAGCTCTCTTGATCTTTATCTTGGTCATCCAATTCGTCATCTTGGGTATTGTGCACCGTTATCGGGCTATATTGAGTGTTCACTGTTTTTGAAAATTCTTTTTCATTATTATCAATTTTATCATGTTTTGATTTTTCAACGGTTTTTGAAATAACACAAGAGGTGTCCCTTATGGGATTCGCGAGAGAAATGTTGGGGACTGGACGTGCAGCGTGGTTAGATGGGCACCTTGTGCCTATCCGTTTTTTAGCACCGAGACTTTAAGGTATCGCTGGTATGCTTTCAGCGATTCTCAAGATAGGGGAGTGATCGACCTATTCCATTCTTAGGTTTGAATCAGTGGATGAGCACGTTTGGCTGTGTTAGAGTCGATTGTGCATACCTTTAAATCCAGGTCAGCAAAAAGGTCTTCAATTCCCAGTTCTTGTGTGTACTAAGATCTAGAAAAAGAGTTATTACTTGTTAGGGATTCAAGGATCACCTTAAGCCATTTTGAAGGATGGGCATCGAGAAGATCGAGGCTTTGAATGCCTCCAGATACAAAGCCCGGATAACTTGAAGGCTTCATCCGGCTTTGCAATAAGATGAGAGCACCTGATACCTCTTCGATCTCCTTTTCCAGTTTTGGCTTCGAATGATTCAGAAATTACCTCTGTTACGCCTTGCCCTTGACTACCCAAGCTTTGGCCTGGTTGGAAGCCTTGAGAGAAGAGCATATGCTAAGCTTCGAGGGACCCAAAATCGTATCGATGTTGACATTAGATAATGTCATCCATCGATGCAGAAGTTTGCAAAATTTGAAGAATAGGGTCGTCGGCCTCTAGGCGTAAAGCGACACAATCGGCTTGCTCGAAGGAAGAGAGAGGGATTTCTCCGAGCTTGATTCCTACAGCTAGCTTCCAGTTATGTATACTAGGATTGAGAAAAGCAGGGAGTTCAACACGTAACTTTGTGATGCCATTTTTAGTTGGAAATTTGAGGCATTGATGGAGTGTAGAGGAGACCACAAGGTTTTCATGTAGCCACGATCTTCTTAACAGCATATTGAAAGAAGGTTTTATATCCAAGACATAAAACTTTTCACTTGGACGGTAGGGCCGATCTTGAGTGTGAAAGGCAGTATGCCTTCAGCTTGTCTTTTGATTCCGTTGTATGCAGCAATAGTTAGTTGACATGTCTCGAAGTCATTTGGGGTTTTGCCTATTTGCTTCACTGTTTTCGTAGGGCATTTAAGGATGCCCCATTATCAACAAGCAATATTTGTATCTCATATCCTTGCATGAGGAAGGTGACGTGTAGAGGTTGGACGTGAAATCAATTGAAGCTGGTTGGGATGTCATTGTCTGTGAACATGATTGGTGTTGGTGCTATCAGCTGGTTGATCATTCCGCACAACTCATCTGACTGTGTGTTGCTCGAGACGTGTGTTTTGGCAAGGACCTTCTCGATCTGGGCTCTATGTGCTGGTGAATTGGCGAGTAGCTCCAAGGTTGAGATTTGAGCCTAGATCTTCCCAAGATGAGCTTGTAGATTGTAGGTGGTTGCAGATCCTTGAATTTCCTTATTCGGCTCGTGATCTACGGTCCCCGCTGGTTGTTTGGCTTTTGAGGTATTTCTCGTTCTTTCATTGAGAGTATCGACCATCAATTGAATGAGTTTGAACATTCGGCCTCTTCGGGTTAAGGAGTCGACCTCGTCAGCTTGAAACTCGATAGGGTCTGCCCTAGCAATAGTAATGGGAGACTTTAGGATGTTGGCCCCTTGTTTGGAAGATGACGCCTTTTCATTGGTCCATACCAAACCAGACTAGATGACCCGAGATTCCTGAGCCTTCGAGGGCTTGCCCGTATCAGAATCAGTCATCTTTGCCTTTCTAATTCGGATGTGACCAGCAGATCTCTGGTGTAAAGGGTTAGATCTAGAGTTGTTGTGCCCTAATTCTAGTTTTAATCTAGAGTTTTTGTGCCCTAGGTTTAGGTTTTCTCAGTCTTAAGGGTTAGGACTTCAGGAGACTAGGGTTTCTATCTTCTCTAGGGTTGTCAATCTAGAGATTTTTCTAGTTGTTGGTCTTTCTGGGGTCTTGAGGAGAATTTCCTTGGTTTTCTAAGGGTATTGTGATCTCTAGAGGTTGAATATGAATTCTGAGATTTTCTCTAATTTTTGAGATTTTACCTAAATTTTTAAGAATTTTCTAAAGGTTTTTCCTAGTTTTGGGTAATTTTTCTAATTTCGAGAATTTCTAAGGTTTTTTTTTGTCTCTTTTTATCTATCTTTTTGGGTTAGGGAGAGAGCGTATTTATAAGATTCAATTGGTGATTTTTCCTAAATTTTTTGGATTTATCTTAAAGTTTTAGCTTTATCTAGTTAAAGAAAACACGTTTGCTGACATGCATTGACTGCATCATCAGCCCGCGTCTGGGCCTGTCGAGCTCGTCATAGCCCAGCCCGTGGCCCGACAGTTGGGTCTCACAGGGACTAAATTATCATTTATTATATCCTTTTATCCGTTGGTCTGATTTATGCGATTCTTGGACCGTTGGAAAGTTATTGGGCTCTACTTCAAATTGGGATATGATTTGGGTAGTTTTGGGGTAATTAAATTGGGTCTACTAGGATAATGTGGTCCTGAGGGTTCAAAAAACCATAGAATTTGTCAGATTTAAAATGGGGTGTCTACAATAATGACATGAAATTTATAATTACACAATTTAAATCTACAAAAATTCTCTATAAACACTTGGAAATTATGAAAATAGATGTTTTAAATAATATTTTTACAAGGAAAAAGTTTATATAAGGATGCTACCTTATAATGTAGAACTACATATGCCCCTCAAAAATCCATCGGAAAAGATAGTCTTAATATTGAAAAACCCTTTGATTAAAAATCTCCACATCGAGATGTATGACTATGAAAAATAAAAAGATTTTAAGTATAAGAAATAGTGCATTTTACAACATATTATCTACACCATCCATTTTCAAGATTTTCATACGTTTATAGATCTACTTGATTTTAACCATTTTTGAAATTTAAAATTTTATAATTAGATATAAAAATAGATTTTGAGATAATCCTAAGAACATTTTACATCAAAATTATATACCATGATAAAATTTGAAGGTGCACCTTACCTCTACACCTACGGATGCATCTGTATGCCAACTGCACCCTTTTTACAATATGCTCTCTTTTTAGGACTAAACTAAATAAATTTAGCGGACAATATTTCCGTAAAATTCTCCATACCCATAGAGAAGGATGTGGGTTCTATTTATAATAGTTATGTACGCATCTTTGATTGACTCAATCAAAGATGATATTACAACAAATCTGTACGGATATAAAAAGAGATTGCCATGCGAAGAAATTACAAGATATCATGTTAATCCTTATTGTGTTAATCCTTATTATGATCGTATCTTTCTAGATCATTACCATTCTCTATATCATTATCATTCTTATTACTCCCCCTCAGACTATTGTCAATGTGAAACGTAGAGAACTTGTTTGGTATCGAACGGTGTTGTGATGTAGGAAGACCTTTTGTAAAAATATCAGTAAGTTGTTCTATAGATGAAACATAATCAGGAGTAATCTCTCATCTCTCAACCTTTTCTTGAATAAAATGATAATCCATTTCAATATACTTGGTCCGTGCATGAAGAATTGGTTTAAAGGCAAGCTTTATTGCACTCTGATTATCACAACGAAGAATTGCATGTTGAATTTTTATAACCAATTTTGATAGAATGTGTCTACACCAAGTGATTTTAGTAGCCGTGGAAGACATTGCTTGATATTCTGCTTTTGAGCTTGAGCGTGAAATAATCGTTTGCTTTTTACTTCTCCAAGATGCTGGAGATCCTGTAAAGAAAGTACAAAATTCAGATACCGACATTCTTATATCGAGATCTCCAACCCAATCTGCATCAGAATAGGCGATAAGGTTAATTTGTCTTCCACCAATGGGAAAGAAAAGACCATCACCCAAGGTACCCTTCACATATCGGAGAATCCTTTTAGTTGCTATGAGGTGCATCTCATAAGGATCATGCATAAATTGACTTACTTGATTGACAACATAGGTAAGATCTGGTCGAGTGAATGCAAGGTACTGTAGACTACCAATAAGACTTCTATGCTTTTCTAAATCTTGAACATGATCACCATCTTTAACAGATATTTTTTTTGTTGTGACCATTGTCGTTGGTGATGGTTCACAATTACTCATTCCAAAATTTTATGACAAATCCAATGCATGCTTGTATTGTGTCAATTTTATAACTAGTCTCGTGCACTGAACTTCCACACCTAGGAAATACTTTAGATTTCCAAGATCCTTCATAACAAATTGTTCTCCAAGCATTATTTTTAGTTGCTTTATTTCATCCTCATCATTCTTTGTTAACATAGAGAAGCACCATCACCAGTTCGTGTTCTTTCCTTTTGGAGAAATAGGGAGTTATCCGCTTCAAGAATAAGCCATGTAAGAACAGCTCTGCAGAAGCTTTCAAACCAAGCCTGTGGGGCTTGTTTGGTATCATACATCACCTTCCTTAATCTACACATAAGATCAGACCCTTTGGATTCTCCATATCCCGGTGGTTGCTCCATGCAGACTTCTTCTTGGATATCACCACGCAAAAATGCATTTTTGATATCTAATTGATGTAATCTTCAACCACAGAGATTAGCCATTGCTAATGCTAGTCTGTCAGTTCCCACCTTTACAACTGGACTAAAGGTTTCTTCATAGGCCATTCCATGCTTTTAATTATAACATTTAGCCACCAATCTCGCTTTGTATCTTTCAATTGTCTCATCAACCTTGCACTTAATCTTATAAGCCCACTTACATTCAACAACATTCTTTTTTTTTTAGTATAGGTACAAGATTCCAAGTGTGGTTTCGATGAAGAGCAATCGTATCCTCATTAATGGTCTCAATCCACTTGGGTTTTTTTTTGTGGCTTTTCTATAGGTCTTTGGTTCTGTATGTTTAACGAAGATCTCAAGTGTGGTTTTGATGAAGAACAAGCAATTCCTCATTCATGGCCTCAATCCACTTGGCGTTTTTTGTGACTTTTTTGTAAGTCATTGGTTCTGTATATTTAACGAGTACAATGAGAAATGAATAATGTTTAGGAGAGTGTTTACCATATGATGCCCAATCCTCTATATGAAAGAACTTTCGTGGATTAACATGATATATTGTAATTTCTTCACATGGTAATATCTTTCTATATCGTATCTTTCTAGATCATTATCATTCTTATTATAAGCCATGATTTTTTTTTTATCTGATTCTCATATCTGCACGTCTCAAGATTGAAGAGGATCAATTGGATTGTTCCTTAACATCGAAAGCAATCTTTTATACTTTTCCCGGTGAGTTTCTAAAGTATACCTCACTTTTTTAATATAAAGTCAATGCCTTATAAATTTCTTTGTTTTCCATGAGCATGTTATGTACAGAATATTTTAGGAAAAATTATACAAAGAGACCATTTATTTTTGGTATAAAGATGTTATAATAACTCTTGCCATCAGATTTTAAATCAAGTTGTTATAAGACTACCATTGACCACTCATAGCCCTCTTTTTTTTTTATTCAAACTTTATGACACACTCGAAGCCACTTAATTTGACATATAATGACAATGAGTAATTATAACCGTCTCTAATTTGACATATAATGACAATGAGTAATTATAACGGTCTTGTACCTAAAGACTGACGGTCTTGTAGTATGCAATCTCATATTTTATCGGGTGAGAAAACCTAAATTGCACACCCAAAACCACAAAAAGAGAGATTAAAAACTTCAAGATTTATGCTTCCCAAGCGGGTATCTATAGTGAATAAGCATAACTCACAAGCTAAGTTGAGCATATGAGTTGGATTTCAATTAAAATGTAGTAATATACCTTTTGTCATAAATTTGGTATAATATATATAATGGAAAGGCAATTGGTGAGGCCCCTGTCTCAGCTGAAATCTGCGGCAGCCTCCATAATTCTATATTCTAGATGATTGAGGACTAAAAAACTATGTAGATTTGTCCCCTTGACTCCATTAAGCCTAACATCAAGATCCTGAAAGAAAGAATAGATCTGCTTAATCTTAAATATCATCTCAATATGCAATACGAAATGCCCTACTATAGGGTTTATTTGGCACAACTGCCATACTATAGGGTTGTAAAGATATCATATGTATTTCCCCATTACCCAAAAATAAAAACCAAATTCACATCATATTAAGAGCGCCGTAAATATTACGTGCTTTTGGTGGAGGCTAATGGGTCCTTAGTCCATCAAAAATGAGTTTTGAGGGTCTGTCCATGGACCCAAACCTTAAAAACCTAAACTCTTATTTTCACAAGAAAGGCACTTTTCATAAACCCCAACTCACTTAATACAACCTAAACCCTAGAACCCTACTCACCAACCCTAACAAAACTGGTTGGAATCAGCATATGCACCTTAACTATCAAGAGCCCAACCCCAATAGGAGGATATCATTTTTTTTCCTTCTGAAACAGGCATTAATATTCCTTACCCCTCTCATAGTTATATGATTCTACTTCTTTGAACCTTTTTTTACTTTTGAAAATAGTATTTCTAAACAAAATATTTTTTGAGATTTACTATCGTTGAACTTTTTTCCCCTACACCATCATTAATGTATGGGTGCGGTTATGTATAGAGCCGAGGCTCTAAACAATAAAAGTAAAGCGCACCTCCAAATAGTGTCGAGAAATGTGGTTTCAATATTAGAAATCTTTGTGAAAATCTTTGTGATAGCCTTAAAATATATTTTTATCTTTGATTAGAAAATTTAAAGCTTAAAAAATATGGTAGATCGAGCAGCTCTATAAAAAATTGAAAATTGACAGTCCAAAAATACGTTAAGATGCAATACTTCCGAAACTTGAAATCTATTTTTGTTTGCTCATGTCCATGCATCTTGAGGTCGAAATGATCAATTTGAGGATCATGGGCATCAAAACAACCTCTTCTAGTGAAATTTTTGAGGTGGGCTCTAATTTAATTGTTTAGAGCCTCGGCTCTATATAAACTTTTTCCTATATGTATTATTATTATTTTTTACTTGCGAAAAATGTATTTAAGGCAGAGTTGTACTTTCGGATGTGTGTTTTATATCCTAAATCTATGAGAAACCTAGGTGGACTCATGAGTTGGGGGATCACAATATAATTTTATTAGCAGTACAAATTCTTAAACCTAACACCAAATTGGGAGGTTTAGTTTCCTTTAAAATTGGTTCTAAAATAATACCCACATGATAATTTTGGAAAATTATTTTTAAAAACCAATAAATATGGTATACTCTTTGGGGTATTATAGCTGTACAAATTAGGGAGCATCATTCCTGTAATCAATTTTGGATAACCATGATTTGAAGTTGAAGATGGGGTATTGGTATGATACATCATGATACACTTAACATAAAAAAAAAATTCCCTGGCCAGTTCAATCTCCACTGTTCAACAAAGGTTGTAGGAAAGGAATCAGGCTTGGGCCAAGGCCGTAGCAGTTTTTTTAGCACCACGTTTCAAGTTCGATTCCTATTTAACCTTGTTAAAAAAAAAAAAAAAAAAAGTTGGCTGATGAAAAAAAACAGTAACTTCCCAAGATCGAATTGGAACAGTCCAATATTTTAGGGAGAAGACCTAGGTGTTCAGGAATTCAAAATATTTTTTTTGTTTTTTTGTTTTTAAAAGAATCATCTAAGTATCACTAGATGGTTCTTTTAAAAACAAAAAAACAAAAAATATCCGGTACAACTTTGGGATCCAAAGAATCCTCCCAAGTAGCTATATTGCCCGACGAAATGGTTCTGTAGTATTCTACTGCAAGAACATGCTATATGCTCAATATGTAATACTTCTCCAATTTTTTGTGGCAATGTAGATTCCATTCTCATTTTTTAGTTGCAAACGTTTTTTGAAAAACCAGTGAGCCCTGTCAGAATGGTGGGGTACTAGTCCAAGCCCAAAACGCCTTCACTTTATCTGGTTTCCTTTTGTTCTTCTTCAGTTTTCCTAATTTTTCTTTTTTTATGGAAAGAAATTATGGAGAACTGTCAAAGAGGCTCAAGCGGTTCCGACTCTGAGCCGGCTCCAAATTGGTTGGTGACCAAGTCAAGCCATCGATCTGATTTTCAAGCATTGATTACAAATATTAGTTATAGATTGTATTACATCCCATATTTATCATCGTCAAAAGCTTTTTCGCAACTAATTAAGATCGGCTAGATTGTATTACATCCCACACAAGAAACAAATCCATCTTTTTATTAGTTAGTTACACACAAAAGTTATATATGGTATTAAACATAGCAAAGTTAGCTTCCAAGTGAAGACTTTAAGCTAGGTTTTGGGGTCCCTTTTATGGCATTAAAATGCAATATCACCAAGGTCTTCAGATCAATCGATGGGAAAGTATTGGCAGGTGCTTACCAACACCAATTTCAATGCAGTAGCTCTGCAAAATGCTCTCCATTGCCCCTTAACACAATGGAAGGCTCTTTCTATCAGTATTATACTTTTTTTACGACGACATGTATAAGGAGGTCAAATCACTATTAACCTAAAGTTTAAGAATTTTTTTTTGGAACTTAAAGCCGAGTTATTGTCACATCCTTAACCATGCAATTTTAAATCCAAGGCTGATTGTGACCCCCTTATATCTAAGATAGATGGTGTTATTAACTTGCTGTATATAACTTCTGTATATTTTGTCTAACAAACTAGTACCCATCGTGTTGGATTGTCCTAAAGAAGCTTAAAAAATAAGGGAAAGTGTACAAAGAGCTTTTAAAACAAGGAGGTCACAAACACTTTTGTTCATCATCAGATTTTAAATCGGATGGTTGTGAGTGTATCATTAACTAGATTCTAAATTGAAAAAAAATCTCAAACTCTGCGGCACACCTAAGCCATGCAATTTGACGCTAGTACCAATTGTCACCTCCTTGTAAAAAAAAAAAAAACCAATCTCATGGTATATAATCCCAAAAAACAAAGCATTTTGGCATCTTCCATGTATGTCAGCGCATAAAACAATTTCATTTGATTTCAAGCATTAAAATTCTATGAAATACAAGTATATACTATACTAGCACTGGGGTCTTAAATAGCTTGCTAGCACAACCCCAAACAAGAGACAGCTGAGGTTTGCCATTTCTATGCTCAAACCCCTTCTTGAAAGGGCAAAAAAAAAAACAAAAAAGGATACGGTTTCCATGAGTCTATTTTTGAGATAGATTTTTTGACCTAATTTTTAAGGACATGTAATCTCTAACACGGAGGTCATGAATATGAAAAAATAAATAAATTTTAAAAATAAAAAATTATTATATTAAAAAAACATTTGGACTGTTGGTTTCAATTATTTTCGATGGATCGGACAAACCTTGTGGAAATGCCTGAGTCCGCATCATACTATAATTTGATTTTTTATTTCTTTTCTTTTTTCATTATCATTACTATTACATGCATTACCAAGAATAAGAATTCATTCTATCATTCATTAATGAATTATATTCATTCTAATCTAATTATTATTTCTATTTAATTAAATGGATGCTTTATAACTTGGGGACAACAAAAGTAGAAATGCGGTCACCGCTGTATGAAACAATTTTCCAAAAAAAAAAATCACAAAATTTGGGCTGAAGAGCCCCACCTGAGCTGTGTGATGCATGCCATGTCCAAGGGGCATAACTTTGCACCTAGGTTATTCGAGTTCCAAGAGGCATGACTTTGCACCTAGGTATATATATTAAGTCATCTTTCAAGAGGCATAACTTTGCGGCCAAGTATTTATGTTCAAGTTGTAAGATTCTTATCTCTACATGGGATTTGGCCATTTTGGCCCTAAATCACATCCCAATATTCAGAATAATCGAGAAGAAAATGGATTTCCAAAAATTCTTCAAGTTTTTCAAATTTATTTATTTATTTATAAATAGGCTATAATGAAGCCATAGCAAGGGATGTTAAATTAGGGATTGTATACTACGAGAGTTTATATTTTTGGCACAAAGATGTTACAATCACTTTTAGCTTTGAAAGTGAAATCTATTAGATAAAAGCATGTCACAACATTGAAGACATTTTGTTTGGAACTTTATGGCTAAACAATGACACATCCTTAGCTACCCGATTTTAAATTTAATGGTAACTAGTGATTGTGACCTCCTTGTATTAAAAACAAACAGTATGATTGTATACATTTTCATTAAATTGTTGACAAAACTTCAAATTATTTGAGTTGTTGAGCTCGTTCAATGGATGTTAGTCATGGTAATCGGATAGGGTCAACCCGACAACCCGACCAGAACTAGGTTCAGGACCTGGTCTAGGAGTTGGACAAAGTCGATCGGGGTCCGGGTCAACCTAACCGAACCCGATCGATACACACACACATATATAAGAAATCTTTCATTTTTTATTATTTCTAGACCCAGAGTTGACGCAACCAGTTGGGTCAAGACTGGGTCTAAATGATGTCCATGTTAGACCTAGTCGTATGAGGTCCAGGTTAGACCTAGTCGTGTGAGGTCCAGATTAGACCTAGTCGTGTGAGGTCCAGGTTATGGTCGACCTAGACCCCACCCAAAGTCAGGAAACTTGGGCAATTCCAGGGTTTTTTGTGTCCTTGAATCGCCAGGCTCTGGATCCATGCTGGCTCGTTCTTGAGTTTTAATCACTGGTCCAGCCAATTGATGAAGTGTTGATGACCCCTTGCGCTCAACCCCTAGAGAAGACGAATATAGATTAAAAGAAAAAAAAAATGCTATTTACTTTTTTTGTCACTTGTGTTGAATTTTACCATAAGTGAAAAAGAATGCCACTCTAGTATCATTGTACCTATTTGGTATATGGAGGTGACGATTTGGATTGTAATCCAAATTTTGTTGAAAACATATATTGTGTTATATAAATTAGTTTGTAACGGGTTTTAAGAACTATCTTAGATACGAAAACAGGAACCTAAGAGTTGGATCCCACCATAATCATGTATTTAACTGGCTAGAAATAAAATTAGCAAGAATATGAATTTTAACACAAGAAATAAAGCGCGCACACTATAGGAACACATTCATCCCAAAATAGCTACATCCATAAGCATGACAAACTGAAACTCCCTATATCAGTGAGAGTTATATCATAGATTTTGGGATACAGAGTTACATCTTTAACACTCCACAAAACCTAGTCCGCAACCTTTTTAGACCCACTTTCTCGAACAACCTCACCAACTAATCTCTCATCTCTATTCCACTAATCAAACTATTGTCCAAGAAAAAAACCTTGAAATAAGAATTTCTCTCACTAAGAGAAAATATGTCATAATCTCCATGGGAATGGCTTCTCTACAATAAACCAATCTCTCATTGTGTAAGAGCACCATGGCAGTATTTCTCGACGCTTCTCTTTATATGAAGGCCTTGCCTCTCATACACAAGGACCCCTTACCTTTCTCTTTTAGAGGATGCCACATTTCCTATATGGTGACCGAAATCATCATCATCATCCGAGCTTTATCCCACCTTTCTTATATAATAACCTAAATATATCACAAATATTCTTTCCTCTGTCATTTCATATAAGGTTAATAGTCCCATACAAGGTTTTAAAAATCAGCGGGTCGCAACGGACTCTCCCGAGTTCACACGCGAATTGGGCACCACATGTCGATTCTTCTGCAAAACCAGGAATCACCCGATCTTAAAGGAGAATTGGCGATTTTGAATAGTGAATCGCCCCTATGTTGCGACTCGCCCCAGTCGACACGGGAATCGGGCACCCTGTGTCGATTTTTCTGTAAAACCAGGAATCGCCCGATCTTAAAAGAGAATTGTCGTTTTTGAACAGTGAATCGCCCCTTTGTTCCGACTCGCCCTAGTCGACATGGGAATCTTTCCCGTGCCGATTCTTCTGCAAAACCGGGAATCGCCCGATCTTATAAGAGAATCGGCGTTTTGAACAGTGAATCGCCCTTATGTTCCGACTCGCCCGAGTCGACATGGGAATCTTTCCCGTGCCGATTCTTTTGTAAATTCGGGAATCACCCGATCTTAGAGGAGAATCGACGTTTTTGAACAATGAATCGCCCCGTATGTTGCGACTCGCCCGAGTCGGACGAGTTGATATGGGAATCTTTCCCGTGTCGATTCTTCTGCAAAACCAGGAATCGCCCGATCTTAGAGGAGAATCGACGATTTTGAACAGTGAATCGCCCCTATTATATCATAAATCGTGATTCTGCGATTCCAACCACTTAGCGATGTCACAATGTCATAAATCGTGATTCCAGCCGCTTAGTGACGTCACAGGGGGAGTCCTTACCTGAGGACATTTTGGTAATTTTTTCAAAATATCATTTCAGGTTACCCTTTCTCTCCATCGCGCTGGCATTAAGGCTTTTGTAAAGGTATTTATATCTTATAAACTTTCTCCAATTCTTCGATGTGGGACTTGCCCTAAGCGATATTATATTGAAAATTCACACAATATAGGTAAATATTATACAAAACTCTTTAGCAGCGCGGGAAGGGCTACCATGGTTAGCAGCAAATGTTTTAAACGTGACACCCTAAGTTCGAAAAATAATATCATAAAAAAAGTTCGAATCCCAGTTGGGACGCTATAGTGCAAAATTCACTTTTTGTCTTCATAAATTTTTTTTAAAAAAATAATATCATAAAAAAGAAAGAAGATTGGTTTTTACTATTGTCTTAAAAAAAAAACCAAAATTTGTCTTCATAAAAAAAAAAAAAAAAAAAAGGAAAAAAAAAAAAAAAGAAAGATAGGTTTTTACTTTTGTCTTAAAAAAAAAACTAAAATGAAGAAAATAATATGATAGAAGAAATAAAAAAACTAAAAAGTAATACAACAAGCCAAAAAAAAAAAAATGTAAAATAACATCTTCTTTTTTTTCTTGTCAAAAAAAAAAAAAAGAGTAATACAACAAATATCATATTTTCTCATAAAAAAAAATTCAACAAGTATTTCTTTTCAAAAAAAAGAAAATATATTTCTTAATACAATAAATATTTTTTAATACATACTAGGAATAACTGATCTTATAATTTTTATTTTTATAATATGGTAAGCTTTAACATAAAATAAGAATATTAATTTTAAGATCTGATTCATACACATTTGAAATATTTATCTGTCTCTAACAATCTCTTCCATTAAATTTATTCTAGAATTCTAAAAAGTTATATTTTTAAAAATTTGAAGTGTTATTTCCAAAATTGATGCGCATTTGAATAATTTATATATTGATAATCAAATATTTTATTTATTTATTTGCATTATAAATCTTGTAATGTATTATTTTTCTTACAGTTGTCAATAATACATTTTAAATTAAATGATATTAAAAATATTTTAAATTTTCTATTATTTATATAATAAAATATAAACCAACAATTTTTGTTGCAATATATAATATTATAGTTAGATAGGTTGTAATAATTTTGGATTATAGTTAGTTAGGTTGTAATAATTTTGGATTATAGTTAGTTAGGTTGTAATAATTTGGTTTTTCTTTTTTTTTAGTGGATTAAGTTTTTCCCCCAATTTGAGATTTTAGTGGCCATTTTTTATCGATTTAATCCATTATTTATTGTAGTCTATGTATGATTATATACTTTATCCATGGTAATTCTATGTTTTTTGTTTTATGTGATACAAATTTAATGGTTAACATAAGTTCATACAGGAAACAAACATCTTAATTATTCACAAATTGATTAAAAGTGAAAGTTAATAATGTAATACTTGTATTTCTTATTGGATTCTTAAAAAATAACATTTATAATGAATTTTCATATTTTTTGGATTTTTTTTAAGGCTTAATAGGATCGATTCGGTCGATTCCCGATCCGCATCGCTGATTCACCATCCGGATGGGTTTTTGAGGTGTCCGATCCGGAGCACCGATCCGATTTTTAAACCACTGATCCCATACCAATTAGGAATCATATATGTCGAACATATATCTCAAACTTAAGATATAATTGAGAGTCCTCAGGTGGGCTTCAATGGGAATCCCAACTAGCTTGGGAAACTTATCAATATCAATATCATACAACATAGGATTTCTTTAAGGGGTTGATTTTGGATATAACATACCCAACAACATCAGCATAAATGTTTTTGATTTGGGGTAAGTTTGGAGGGAATACCTATTTGAAGTATTTCAGTTTCTAAGCCCCTCTTACTTGACATAGTAAATGGTGAATTCTGGCCTGCTCTAGCTAGCCAGGATCAACTATCGATCCTCTATCTTGCTTACTTGAAAACTATGTGTCCACCCTAATTTTCAAAGGATTTGAAGCCTGAAACAAATCCCAAGTAATTGTAAAACCATTTCTGCCTCAAGTCCATATACTTGGAGCTTTAAAAACAATGTCAATCAGACTATCTTTAAAGAATTAAAATAAATTATTTTTAAGGCTAAAATTTCATTGTTTTGTGAAAGGAAAGTAAATATTATCTACCAGCTTAATACGAAAGGTGTATATTGTAATCAGGATATATGAGAAAGATAGATACAATATCTTGCATTTTATGAGAAGTCCGAGTACAGTTTAAGCATGTTTGGTTCGCGTGAAATTATTTTCCAAAAGACATTTTGATATGAAAATTTTTCTCATGTAGTTACGTGTGAGAATATTTACATCAATTAGTTGCCAATTGGTGTGAAAATATGCACTAAAGACCAATTGGTATGAAAATATTCTTACACTTTTTATAGAAAACAAATTCATGCGAACCAAACGTGGGTGTCTTATGCTTTATTTCTATTTTTTTTCATTTATAATTTGTCTATAAAAGATAGGTCTGTACATTTATATAATGAATTGACACTGAGTCTCTCAAAAAAAACCTGAGACTCTTCATGCTCCATATTCATAATCATGGTCGTCTAGATGATAGACCTGCACAATGACAGGTCCAAAATCCATCTAGGAGATCGATATCAGGAAGGCTGACTAATTTGTAATCCCCCCCCCCCCCCCCCCCCCCCCGAACCTTGCGGCCCACGCTAACCTACCTGCTAAATGACCCTACCGACCGATAAAGTCCACTAAATGACCCTACCGATCGATAAAGTCGTAGGAGCACCCAAACTGGGCCTTGCCTGGTGAAAATAAAATTCAAGAAAAGTAAACATGTTGTCGATTATTTTACCTGTGGAAAAACTCGTTAAAAAATAACAAGCAATCAGAAATTCAGAACATTGAATCCCTAGTTGACCGTTAGGAAATCAAAACATCCTAGGACTTTCTAAAGATGTGCAAATAATTAATTAGGAATACTCGCAAATTTTGAGGATTTCCATTCCCATCACCATTTTTTGTTATTATTGCCCCCCAACAATTACAGTGTACAAGAGACAAGCACTGGTAATTACCACAGTGAGTTCAATCAAGGAGAAAGTAGTAAAAAGTGGGATTGGACATCAATCTCCTTCCTTTTTCTTTTCTGTCCTTTTGTTTTCCTCTTTTGCTATTTTGCTTCAATAATCATCATTTGAATTTTTATGTTAACTCAATGCTCATACAATTTTACTTAAAAAACTTTTCTTTTACTTCGTTCTGTCCAATGATTAACATTGAGTATTGTTAGATTTCTTTGAAGTTTGAAGTAAATCAATTAAGAATTTGTTTCAATTAAATTCCATGATTTGTGAAAATGAAGACCTAGGCTTTGACTATGCCGAGACAATCATCATGGCTAATATGGCAAAATGGCCACCTTTATAGAAGGTGTCAGTCACATTCATCATCATCATCTGAACCTTATCCCAACTATTTGGAGTTCTCTCACACTTAAAAATAAATATCGTAAATAATTTTTCTGAAGTTGCAAGGTTAAAGATAAAAAAACATGAAGGTTAATCCTGAGGGATCGACTGGATACCTGAAATTATATTTTGACAGGAGCGGGAGCGGGAACCCTGAAGGGCTAGTGGAGAAGGCATTGCTAGGGACTACAATGACACAATAGCATTTATGTATTTGGGGCCAGTTGGGACAAGTGCACAGTTAGGGCTGGTTGGGAGGGATGGCGATTTTTTGAACTAATAATGATAAGTTCCTAGGTTCCAACAACACCCATAAAGAGAGGGGAACATATAGCATCTCGTGTTGTGGCACATTGTACACCTAGGGCTGAGAATTTATCCGGTTTGGATTCGAAACCCAAAATTTGGATCTGATACAAGATTTGGATCTAAAATTTAGATTCGAATAGTATTTAGGTCGGATCTAGTTATAGGTGGACTCGATCCAGATCCGACTCGATTTTTCAAAAAAAAATATATTAATATATATATAATTTACATATTTATTAATTTATATATAGAATATAAACTTTTATCATTATATTTTAACTATGATATAGAAAATTGGAATCAATCCGGTTCCAAGTTGGGATATGGATCCTACATATAGTTCAGGATTCGGATCAGAATATTTTGGATCCAATCGGATCCAAATCTAAATCCAAATCCGATGTATACTTTTGGATTTGGATCAAGATCAGGGTGGATCCAACCCGATCCAAAAAAACTCTCAACCTTATGTACACCTGCTCCCTTAAACAATAGAGCTATTTTGGAACATATTTTTTAATTGATATGTATGATCGATTCTAAAATCACTATATGCGCATCTTAAAACGACCGAATTGCAGACATTTAGATAAGACCATCCAAAATTGTAAATGGTCTCTGCTCAATTCTAGGATGTTCATATTTCGAGAGGAGGATCAAACTTGTTATTTGGAGGTTTGTGTTTAGGTTGAGGAAATTAGAATACTAAATATTCCTAAGAGACTGAATAGACATTATAGCTTGAGAGAGAACATAGATTATGCTGCTATATAATCTTCGGGAGAGAGAGAGAGCAACAATCCTGGCACTCCCTTATAATGTTTCAATCAAGTTCCCTCATTGTTAAGCATAATCATGAGCCCTCTTGCATGCCTAGAGAGCACAATCACAGAAGCTTGAATACAAAAAGGAAATGGGAAAATTTTGAGACCATCATTTGTTAGTTCCCATGGAAAGGGCCACATGCACTCAATAAGCAACATTGAATTTTCATGTCCCATGACAAAGGCAATAGATAGAGACATGGTTTTGCAATAATATGGAGACTAATGAGTGGCTCTCTTCATTTATCATTATGTCTAGATTTCCCTCTGTGAATTTCTTTGATGTCATTATTGGTATTTCTTTAATGTCATTATTGGTTTTGACTGCTTTTGGGGCTGGCATTTCCTTCTTATTACATGGGAACTTTGGGAGTGTTAGACTTAGGATCACCAAATCTGGATTTCCCATCATTTGTGATCTTCACCATCTACATTCTTAGTTTATCTAAAGTATATGAATCTACATTTTGAGTGGATGGTCCATATTTGGTTAGCGTGCTTTCTCACATTTGAGCAATACATTTACATTTGTTTTGATGGGTCCAAAATAGTGTTTAAAATGGTAGGCACGGGCTCCGACTTGCCAGCTTAAGTCATCTGATCCAGATTGGGTAGTCCGTATCGGTCCAATAAAGATTTAACAACATAATTATTTCATGAGAAGGAAAACAAAAATGGGACACGGGACATATTCTGCGGTTTTTTCAGCTCTCAATTTGGCTCCCAATTTCATCCGACTTGGCTCCATCCAAAGTCGGACTGATCATTCTTTATTCACCAGACTAAAATGTAGATGATCGCTTGAATCGTATGGAATTTTCGTTTTTAGAGAAAGTAGCTAATAACATTTTTTAGAAAATACTATTATGACTCAAATAGGTTGATAGAGGGTTTAGAAGTTGGATTGCAGTCTAATCACAAAATCAATATACTAACGAAAAGAAATGGAAGACAAATATTTTATGCAACATCGCTATAGAAGATTAAAGCATATTTGAAGCTATACTTATTATCAACAGTAGTTGTAGCTTTAAAATTGTGAAAAATACCAAAATTATTATCAGATCGGATGTGCCGGTCCAAATTTTCAGATTAGCAACTAGTACCTTAGAGAGTCTGGTCTAGAGTCAAATGTTGATTTCGTTGAGATCTGATTAAAACCAATGTTTGACTGTTTTGACCGATTATTCATGACCAATTCAACTTGCTAAATAGTATTGGCAAACAATTTTAGATTGCATTTCATATTCTTAAGCAAGTATTCCTATTTCTCACTGGTTTCTAAAAATTTCAATCCAATTAGTTTGACATAGTCATATGGCTTTAATTGGATTAGACCCCTAATTGGTTTAGTGGGGGTCTAATTCACCTGACTGAAGCCAAAGGTTTTGAGGTATGTTAAGGGGCTACGAGCTTATCGTTAAATAGGTACTATAGTATGTGCATCTAGACAAATTTCCCTAATCAATATGATAACAGTCTCATGATAATTGAATTTAGATTCCCTTATAAATTCATAGGATTAGGCATATTGCTTCCTATTTCAAAGAAATACAGAAGAATGCTTACCCAAAAAACAAAAAAAAAAAAGAAGGAAATTTTATTAAAACGAAAAGTTTATATAGAGCTGAGGCTTTAAACAATCAAATTAGAGCCCAACTCAAAAACTTCACTAGAAGAGGTTGTTTTGATGCCTAAATATCTTCAAGTTGATCATCTTGACATCAAGATGCATGGACATAAGAAAAAAATGGATTTCAAGTTTTGAAAATAGTGCATCTTGTAATGTATTTTTGGACCCTCAATTTTCAAGATTTTCAAGTTTTCACGTACCTGCTCGGTTTACACTAGTTTTTAAGCTAAGATTTTATAATTAAAGATAAAGATATATTTTTAAGGCTATCACAAAGATTTCCAGTATTGAAACCACACTTCTCGACACTATTTGAAGCTGCGCTTTACTTTGATTGTTTAGAGCCTCGGCTTTACACAAACTGCACCCTTATTATAATAATTTAATTTATCAAATATTAATTTATTTTGGTGGGAATTTTTAAATTAAATTATAATAGTGTAAAATGTTAAAGATTTCTCCTCTTAGATGTATGTGATAAATTTCCTAAAAAATAAAGAGGAAGGAACACATCAATCACAAAAATGACGTCACGATATATAGTTTTATGTTTTCTATGATAGTTTTCTCAAATCTTTCATTTGAAAAATAAGTCAAAGAAATGCCCCATATTATCTTGAAATGATAGAAACATATTGTATGAGCTTATGAAAAAAATTAATGATAAAGTCGATGGACCCTTTTCATCAATAAACAAAACATAAATATTCATCATGTATCATGATTGCTCAGGATTTCCCATTATTATCATCTTCAAACTTTCCTCGTGTTACTCCCCTTTGTGCCTCTGCCTTCTCCACAGTTTTGCACTTTTGTCTAAACCTAATGCCGTCCAATATGAGAGAGAGAGAGAGAGAGAGAGAGAGAATTCCAATATGTTAGTACGTGTGTGTTGTGTGAGAAAGAGATGTCCAATGTGTGTTTTTTGTCCATGCCAACATTTTGTGTGTGTGAGAGAGGTCTAATGTATGTTTTTTGTGTGAGAGAGATAAAGAGAGAGGTCTAATGTGTTTGTATGGTTGTGTGTGTATAAGAGAGAGATGTCCAATATTTCTGTGTGCACGTGTGCGAGATAGATATCCAGTGTGTTTGTGTGTACGAGCGAGAGAGATGTTCAATGTGTTGGTGTGTGCGTAGGGGGGAGGGGGGGAGGAGAGAGAGAGAAAGAGAGAGATGTCCCATATGTTTGTGTGTGTGTGAGAGATGGATATCTCTAGTGTCTTTTTTTTGTGTGCCTGTGAGAGGAAGGGAGAGATCCAACATGTTTATATGTGTTGATGTATGTGTATGAGAGAGATGTCGAATGTTTTTTGTGGGTGTGAGTGTGAATGAGAGAGAGAGAGAGAGATGTCCAATGTGTTAAGTCTATGTAAATTAGAGAGAGATATCCAGTGAATTTGTGTGTGCATAAGAGAGAGAGATGCCCCATGTGTGTGTGCGCATGAGAGAGAGATGTCCAATATGTTGGGCCTTGGTAATCATATATTTTGTGGCATTGCAATCATTTTTGTACTGTATGAGTTGTTGAAGGATTAAAAAGTTTTGAAAATTTGGGCTTTTGACCCCACAAATTAGCCCAATTTTAAAAGTATTTAACAAATTGGCATTGGGGTTATGCGATGATGATTGGGAATCACCAATAACCATATCAATTTTATCATTGTTCTTTTACCACATTTTTTACCCAAGAAAACTCTGTCTTTTAGTATTCAAATTTCAACCCTCCCTCTCTCTAAATAATTAAGTCTTCAAATTTCAACCCTCTCTGTACCTCCCAAAGCATGACTCTTATTTCAACCCCCAGGAGAAATTTTGCCTTCCAAGGTAGGGGAGAGCACATGGAAAATAAACCTAAACAAATTGTATAGCGGGTCTATCTCCACTCAATCCTTGCTTCTTTTTATATAAGGTGTCAAGTTTATACTGTACAGATAAGGTGCACCTAAAAACCCACTAGAGAAGGTTGTTCTTATGCTGGAAAATCTTCAAAATTGATCATCTCGACTTCGAGATTTATAGCTATAAAAAAAAAGTGATTTCTAGTCCCAAAAATAATTCATATTTTAACACATTATCTGGACCGTCCATTTTAATATTTTTAAGTTTGTATAGATTTGCTTGATCATTGCCATTTCTGAAATTTTAAATTTCATAATTGGAGGCAACAATAGATTATCATATCATTGCAAGGCTTTTCGGCACCGAAACTGCATTTTCAGCATAGTTTTGAGGCACACCTTATTTCAATTGTATAAGGTTGGCACCTTATACAAACCTCATCCTTCTTTATTGTTACAATGGTTTCCTTGCAAGTTTATACATAGTTACAATATTTTTCTTGGAAGTTTATATATGTAAAAATTAATATTTGATCATGTCTAAAAAGATGTGTCTAATCTGTCATGTCCAATTGAAGCAGACAGTGCATAACTTCAATAAAGTTGTTGCCCTATATAAACTGCCACATTTATCGAATGAAAAAGCACTAAATAATCCGTTTTCATTAATTATAATCATAGTTAGCGATTTTCCATTTAAAACGCATTGAGAAAATACTCCAGGTATTATTTTCAAAATAACTTCAAAAGAATCATTTTTAAAGGAAATGAAATATTATCCTCTTTATGATTTTTTTACCTTATTTTATTGTCTTGTTATATTTGCCAAACTAGTAGCAGCACATTGGGCTATAAGGTATTAAATTAGTAGCAGCACATTGAGTGAACAGCGATCACTCAATCAGCAACTAAGATTATCCAAATGTAATTTTGATTTTGTTTTGCTCCCATTTTCTTTAATCTATAAAATACTCTAAATGAAGTAGCTATGCAATGTATTAATATTTGTACTATGGGGATGAGTGTATAGTACGTTACATGATATAATGAGATAAAGGCCCATAAGAACAAAAGAAAAGAAAAATGAAAGATGCCTTTTATGGTTGAATCATGCCAAATTCCTCTTTTATGGACCATCATTTTATATTTGCACTCTCAGGCTTTCATGTGCACAGGTCAAAAATGTCAAGCTTCATGTCCAACTCCATTTAAAAACTATATCATTGTTTCACCCCAATTCTTGTGATATAGCCTCTTGCCATGCTCTATTTACTGTGGAAAGATTCTCTGCTCTTGTGGGAGCTTTTTGTTCATTTGCTCCCTTGAGTAAAGCTAAATATTAATTTAAGATCCTAAATTTTACAATTAAAAAAAAAAAAGTATAGAATGAGACCATTTACCTTTGTTACAAAGTCAGTACACTTAATCTTGACCATTAGATGGGAAATTGGGTTGCTACATTTATTCCAATGACCAAGCTCAAACTTCAATAAAAAATTTTTCGAACTTTGTGACTCATCAGATGGTTGTAAATAATTGTGACTACCTTGTATCAAAGGTAAATAGTCTCATTATATATAATCCCTTAAAAAACAACTCAATTCACATGTTCTATATACTTTTAAAAAATAGCATCCATAGATTGAGTATAAATTGTCCACTTTTTTGAATAGCAAGATCAAGGATTTGTAGAACTCGAACCTAATTTTAAAAAATAAAAAATTAGTCATATAGTAAACTTGGGGATCAAAAAATATAAGATGAGGAACAATCATCCCAAGTACCTATTTTCCCAAGGAAGTTACAGTATATTCCGGCTAGAGCATGTTAATGAATGGATTTAACCTGTTAAATTTGCTTTCTTTATGCCCTTCCACTTTTAGACTTGTATGTTCTTGTTTTGTCACACGTGTTCCACAAATTGTGGTCATGTGAAGCCACATGCCTTCCCCTTTCCCGGAAATAAGTGTTTACTATTATGTTATGTATTATAAAACTTCCCATACTTCTTTATCTTGTTTTCTCCTTTTTATTTTTGTCCTTTTTCTTTGCTGAGAAAATTTTAAAGCCCCTTTTATTTCTATAAAACTTGTTATACCCTCTTACTACATTGTTTAGTTACCTGCATCAGCCACAGGAATGTATCCATATTAAATTCTCTATCTCCAAGTATTATTTTATTGCAAAGCAAGATTCATCTATCCGATCCGAAACAGTTGAGATAAGGCTCTGGTGATGATAGTAATGATGATGATTTTGTAGGATAGAATAAAAAATTTGAATGAAAGGAATCAAAGAGTTGAAAAATTTTAAAGAATATAAAATTTATAACTTTTTTTTTTAAGGTTAGTCACTAGGTCGAGGAGGTTATTTCCCCAAACTTTGAGGATGTAAAAAATTAATGGTGGGAGAATGCTATATTATGCATAGAGTCCTTTAACAAAAAATTAATATAAGAAATTGTGGGAGAATGCTATAGGCCCTGTTTGATAACTGAAAAAGATATTGCAGTCACTCCTCACCCAAAATTTGTAGGGATGGTCCAAATTTTAAGGCATAAACTGCAAGAGTGACTACTTAATATGAGAGAGAGAGAGAGAGAGAGAGAGAGAGAGAGAGAGATAACTGCTTAATATGAGAGAAAGAGAGAGGTGAGAGAGAGAAATCAACTGTCATTTATTGGAATTCAAAGGAAATAGACATAAAAACAAGGGTAGTTCACTATAGAGTAGATATTGCACTGCCCTTTTGAGAGTCTAGTTTCACCAAAACAAATGACCTCAAACAATCAATTCACCAATCAAAGTACTCAACAATGAGAGACCAATCACTGGCATTTATTTCAAATTTCTCCTGATTTATTAAAATCCCTCTCTGAGACCTCCCCAACAAAGAAATAAAACTTGAAAAAAGAAAAAGGAAAATAAAAAGATAAAAGAGCAACAAAAAGAGCTCTAAATTTCTATGCTCCTCCCCATTCTTTTTTTATGTACACCACATCTACATAAGTCCTTAAACAGTGTACTACACAGACAACAGCACTTTTAAACCCTAAACTTACAAACCCCAGTTCAATGGTTACAGTAAAAAGAGATTATATACTATGAGAAAATTCACCTTTGTTACAAGGGGTCATAATCACTTTTGGTCGTCACACATGAAATTTGACAGTTTGAGGTATATTAAAAGTTTAAAAATTTATCTCTCAAGCTCTGAACCCAATCAATGGCACACTTTCATCCTGTCCGATCTCGTATCCACCAATGAAGGTGATTGTGACTGTGACCTCCTTATTTCAATGGTAAATAGTCTTATTGTATACTTTTCCCACTAAAAATCTGAAGACGAAGAAGATGACAGAGACCCAATCTCCATGGACCCATAATAGAGAAGCTCTTGAATCATTTGTTCAATGGATTCGTCGTCTGAATTTTGACAATTCTGCCCCTTTTCATGATCACCATTGCTGCCACTGCTCTCTCCTCCGTTTTCGATCCTTTTCGAAGTGCCGGGTTTGTCCCTGCAGGGGTTTGAGGGCTTGTGTTCTTGCAGAGAGGCAAGGCAGCAGCGCTGAAGCTTAGCGGTGAGGTTCGGCGAGAGGACCCGAGGGGAATTTTGAGAGTTGTTGGGGTCAAAAGGGAAGTTGGTTCTGGCCCTTGGGCCACACATGAGCCTTGCTGCTTCATCATAGGCTTTTGCTGCGTCCTCTGCCGTTTCAAAGGTGCCGAGCCATATTCTGGTTTTGCTGAACAAAAGAAGAGAGAGAGAGAGGTTAATTTATCAGAGGAGAGAGAAAGTAAATCTATCAAAAAGAGGAGGGAAAGAGTAAATTCATAAAAAAGAGCAGAAACACTGAATTCTGAAGATGAACAGTGGGTACATTGTTGAGATATAGAAGCTCTCTCTCTCTCTCTCTCTCTCTCTGTCTCTCTCTGCACACAAGAACCAAGAGAAATGCAAAACACCAAAACCATAATAGAAATACATATTATAGCTCTCTCAAACCAAAACCATAGGGAAGTACAAATTCTCTCTCTCTCTGATAATTTCATCCATCATGAAAAAAAAAAAGCAGTCCCCCCCCCCCCCTCCCTCCCCCCACTCCCCCTCTCACTCAGAATGAAGTAAACCCGATAATAACAATTACCCCCTCCCCTCCCCTCTCCTCCCCTTCTAACCAAAAAACAGAGCAATGCATCTCTCTCTCTCTCTCTCTCTCTGGGGTGATTGAGGTGCTTACAGTAATGGGTGCCTGATTTCAGAGACCCAAGAGCCCCAGTGCCTCTGTCTCACTCCCCTGAATCTCTGTGTCCTGGGCATGGAAGTATTTGGCATAGCTGAACTTAATGCTTTGTAGCTTCTTCACAGTAGAGAGAGAGAGAGAAAGAAAGAGAGATAGAGAGGGGGGGGGGGATGGATTTTGAATTGAGAATTGAGAGAGACATGGGGCTTTTGTAGTGGTGGTGGGGTTCTTTAATTAGGAGGGACCCCACCCATGTCTCAATACACTTCTATAAATTTTCTCTCTCTAATTTATTGGAATTTGGGGATGCTCTGATTTGTTGGAGGATGAACAAACATGGACCTTATTCAAAATCTTGGCAGAGTCAGACATCATAGGCTCTTGTTTTCTCTCTCAAAAGAGATGTTTTCTCTCTCATCAGCAAAACTACCTAGCTTTGCTTTTCTACGGATGTTACTTTGTTAACTGATTCTCACAATTTATTTACTTTGTAATTCAATGCTTTCAACTCCACCATGAGTTTTCCCAAGATACACACTAGGTTCTTACCTTTGTTCTTTTACTCATCATTTTTTTAACAGTTTCTATCTCTAAAGTTAGAGAGAGAAACAAAAAATCCTAAAAAATGAGCTGTAGGACCAAGCCTTTCCTAAGGTCTTATAGATAACCAAAACCTTCAACTATGAGTAAATTTCACCAAATTTGCACTTAAAATTACTTATAGTGCATGGCCCTTTATTTGTACCTACATTTCCATTTAAAAGGAATAGCTAACTCGTGTTAAATAGTGCAGGTTGGCTCTACCACCTGTTTGATCATATTCTTATTGAAAATGAGCATTTGGATCATATGGAAAACCAGCAACTGTGCCTTTTGAATAATGGTAATCCGGCTCTTTGGAGACATCCGATAAAATTGGAATGATACATAGTAGATTAGCATGGCCCTGAGCAAGGACGACAGCCACAAATCGAGAAATATACATAATTGAGAGATAATTTCAAAATTATCTATTCAAATTCGCGACCTTTTTCAGTACTTAATCTCGACATCGAACATTTGCGCATTGCATTGTGCCTCGACATTCAGTTGCCGGAGGCATTAAATGTCGAGCCCACGGTATTCTTTATTAGTAAAACTGTTAAGGTTCTAAAGTTTTGTGAAGTTGTCACAGAATTTTGTACAGCCGAATACACTTGTACATTGTTTCTGTCGGTCAATTAAGTTTAACATTAAAAAAACCGCGTAAACAGCTTGCATTGTACTCGTTAAGCAGTCGAATACTTAATTAAGGATTTAATTCGACATTTTTTTGGGGAAATTACCTTCAATTTTGTGGGATTTTAGGCAAATCAAAGTAGCACCTTGACTCCTCACAGTTGTTCCTTTCAAATGTACTATATGATCGATTAACAGTCTCCTTGTGTACTGATTTTAATCGCATTTTGTTGGAGACAGGAAAAACCTAGTTTTAGAGTGACAAGAGAGGATAGTGCATTGTCCTTGGCTTTCTATAAAGAGGAGCCTACTTTAGAGGAAAGTTAAAAATGTGTCAAGAGAAAATGAACAGACATTGTTTATAGAAATAAAAGGAGGGATTGGTAGTTGCCTCAGTGTGACAAACAAAGCCACTAGTTTTAAGGCAAATGAGTATATAAGCTCCAGTTTTAGTGTTCAAAAAAGTGCAGGCCAGACGCGGTATTTGCACGAGTCAAACCAGATCGGGAACCGGGTGACTCAGGACCGGAGAATTCCCAAAAATAACTTGAGTCTCCTGTCTTTTCATAGTACTTAAAACCTTATAATTAGGGGGCTGGCAGCAGACCTGGCCACCCTGGCCCTAGTCTCCATAGAGTTGGCTTAGGCCGGGCCTGGCCTGGCCCAGCCTTGATTGGGCCAAAGACGGACTTGCCTAGGACCGGCCATGGTCCTATAAAGGCTGGGCCAGTCCGAGATAAATGGAATCAACTAAATCGGGCATGTAATAGCCCTGACCTAGCCCCGGTTCAGTCCGAACCTTCCCTTGGACTGTGATGGCCTGGTCCTCGGTCCACATTTTGTTGCCCACATCATGGTTTTTTTAAGGCCAGGCCGACCATCCCATTGGCACCCCTAGCGTAAAAATTCCCTTGTTGGGGTTTAGGGCCCAGATTAGAGCCCGAGTTCAGCAGTTGAGTCCAACTTTTTAAACATTGAATCTAAGCAATGTGTAACCGACAATTTTTCACTGCAATAGTAAAGGGACCAAACAACCTTGTTTTTACGCACCATTTGCCCATGATTAACCCTAAAGGAATCTAAAGATGGTAAAAGTAAACCCAAGCAAAAGAACAAATAAACCTACACTGTATTAAAACCATTACCGTTATTCTTAACTATAATTAGAAATGTATGAGTCGAGAGAGAAAATCCAATACGTCACTCCTCAACGCGGGTCTTGCTCCTCAGTCCATGCTCACGTGCAACCCTAGGCAGAGGAAACCCTAATTTTTGACTCACTCTAAACAAGGACAAAGAAAACAAAGGGATAAATTCATTATAAAAAGTTTTCCTCATTTTTGTAACATGGAAAAATGGGCTATTAAAACCACAACAAAATCCTTATGATCTTAGCAAACCACATGCACCCATCTTCTCCCCACATGAAGTGCCCCCCCCCCCCCCCCCCCCCCCCCCCCCCCCCCCCCCCTTCTCTCTCCCTTAAATTTTTCTACAAAGGGAAGATAATGCAAAAGCATGCATCTCTCTCTTGTCTCATTCTTCACCTAGAGAGAGATGATCCAAAGGTCTCTCTCCAATTGATATCATTCTAGTAGTGAGAGAATCCAAAAACATGGCTTCCTCCCTCTCTCTCTCTATCTTTCTTCAACTATTGAGAAGCCTTATGATTTAAATCTCGGACACTATTCTCACCAAAGGGTAGGAGGGGGGCCAAATCCCCTCTTACTTACCCTTCTTTTTTGGAAAAGAGGTTGAGGACGCAGCGGTAGCATCCCTACAACCTAATCATCATGTTTCCTACTGGCACTACGCCATTAAGACCTTCAAAAAACTAACTCCTAAATTATTTAAAAAAGCAAGTAGGGGATGGTCTTCCCCAAAAGTATCAAAAAAGAAAAAAGAACTGTTAAGACAAGATCCATAGTCATCTTTCACCTCATTTGAAAAACTATTAAGACAAGATCCATAGTCATCTTTCACCTCATTTGAAATTCTTCTTGCAGTGAGAGAGACTCTCTTGTTCTTTAACGATTGCAAGTCCGATTTGAAAGGGATTAAGGTCGTGGTGGTAACACCTCCACATTCTAGTCACCACACTATGGTTTTCATTCCCACTACTAACACCACTTAACTTCTAATCTACTTGAAAAAACAACCAACTTGCCCACTGAATTGCCCAAAAAAAAAAACAATTGAGAGAGGTCCAAAGTCATATTTCACCTCATTTGAAAATCTACAAGTAGTGAGAGAATGCAAAAGCATGGCCTACGGATCTCTCCGTTTCAAATTTTGAACTTGTGAAAGAACCCAAAGACATCTCTCTTGAACTCTTTCAGTAGTGAGATAGAATTAAAAAACATGGCCTATGTCTCCCTTTTTCTCTCTAACTTTTTCTACAAGTGTTAGGAAAAGAGCTGGGGTTAATTGGTTAGTGCCTGACAATTTACAAGGCTATGTCTTAGGCTCAATTCCTATCGAGGGTGGGGGCCATTTGCTGCTACTTGACTCACCCAAAATAAAAGAACTTTTCACTACAAGTGAGAGAACCCAAAAGGATCTCTCTCTTTTAAGATCTAACAGTGAGAGAGAGTCCAAAACCATGGGCTATGGCCTAAAGGAATACCTATCCGTCTTTTCCTCTAAAATTCCTGTACTACTGAGAAAGAATCCAAAAAGTATAGCCTGCCTATACCATATGCCTCTCTCTCTCTCTCTAAAATTATTCTATTAGTGAGAGATTTCAAGAGCATGGCCTACCTAGAGCATCTCTCTCTTTCTCATTCTTGCACTAGTGAAAAAGAATTCAAGAGCATGGCCTGCCCTATAGCATGTGACTGTCTCTCTCTCTCTTAAATTTTGTAGTGAGAGAAAGAGAGAGTCCACAAGCAAGAGCATATGGGCTCCATCTCTTTGTTTAATTGTCCACATTCACTATGTGAAAGAGGGGCACCCCCCTCTTCCTCGTACCCCAACATATAACGTGGGTGATGATAGGCATGGGGTTAGACCGACAGGCCACGAGAATCGATGGCCGGATTTTGGTCTTGGAATTTCATCTGACCGTTGGATTATGGTTTTGTCGGTGGGATGTTCGGATCAAGATCTTAGTCAGGTCTCTATCTAGGGAGCAAGGGATACAATCGATAATAATATGTTAACAATGTGCTTGAAAGTCCTTGGTTAAGAGAAAAGAAAAAATAAATAAATAATAAAGAGGTTTATCTTAATGTTATTCAGAATGTCATTTTACTCGTGTAGGGTCTTGTAAAGTCAAAAACCAATTAGTTGTTGGTCTAATTTGTTATATCAGATTTTCAAGAAATAAAAAAATATAAGTAATAATAGTTTAAAATTATAAATAATAAAACTAAACAAGTGCCCAACTTGATTTTACTAACAAAACCAATATGTCCGACTGGCCTAAACTGATCAAACGCTGATTTTGACTTGATTTCAATCAAATTCCATTATCGTATTAGACCAGATCAACCAAGACCCATGTCAATTGTCGGACCAGGTGGTTTTGTTTGGTCTTGATAATTATGGTTTATCATCTTCGTAAATTATAGATAATATATTGCAAGATACATTTCTTTTAATATATATATATATATATATATATATATATATATATATATATATATATGATTAAATTGAAGCTTTTTTAGAATTCGAAAAACTATTGATAGTAGATTTTTGGGGTGCACCTTACCTTAATTATACAGTTTCAAATTAGGGTTCCCTTTGAAGAAAGGAAAGATCCCAAAGCACTGATTTGTCTTTTAGTTGCTCAATTTGTATTTGATGTAGATATTCCAAATCCTCATTATTAATGGAATAAAATGATCTATGGATTTAATAAGAAGATCCTTTCACTTGGCTAGAATACGTTGCTTTAACAAATTAGATCATTTGGAATCGTGTCAAACATTTGACGATACATTACATAACTCGTAAAAAATCCAATACATTACATAACTCGTAAAAAATCAAATCCTTGTTTGCAACCATATGCTGCCTAACCAAATCAAATTCTCTCTCGATGCATTTCCCAAAAAATCTGATTTTTGCCAATCCTTCCCCCAACTAATGAAGAGATCTTAGTGGAATAGGTATACAAAATTCTTCATATGTGTTATCCTCTCTCAATCGTCTTATCTAAATAGACGACTAAAATGGCTTCAGTCATTTGTCACAAGTGAGCCTCTTATGACTTATGGTATTTTATTTTTTATGTTTATTTTTCATATGAATATGAAATTTGAGTCGTATCATCCTCTCATAGGAGCATATTTAAAAAATAAAAATAAAAAATCAAATAAAATAAAATGACGAAACTACCTTTTAAAATTTTCAGGGGGTCATCTGGTCATTTTATTTTGTCAGGAATTTCTTTTTATAAGTTTTTCATGTGTGCTCTTGTGAGAGGATTGGACTCCCCAAATTTGATATCAATATGATTTGTAAAAACATTTAAAATATAAAATAGTGTTTAGGCGCAACACTGTGATTAGTTCCATCTCGGCCACCCAATCAAATCGAACAGTTGAGAATAGGCGACGTATATAATTTCCCTACACCTAATGGTATATAGAAAAGTTCCCCTTCAAATTAAGGGGAATTGATCAAGCGGCTTGCAACTCCAACTATTAATTATGTATCTTTTGTTGGGCACTTTTTAATTAAATCAACCTACATGATTGAAACAGTATAGGAAAAATCCAACTGGAAAGGTTAATCGGACATGGATCGGAACTGGTTCAACTCGTCGGTTCAACCAGCGAAACCGAACAAGTCCCGGGTGGTAAAAAAGATGTTAAAAATTTTAAAAATACAAAAAATTTAATAAAATATGAAAATTATTTTAAAGCATTATTAAACTACGCACATTCAAATTAAGCTGAAAATTAATGAAAAATATATTTTAAAGAACAATTTATGCCCAGTGATATTTTTTATTTTTTAAAAAAGATGAAAAAATGTAAAAATAAGTATTAATGGCCAAAATAATTTCCAAGCTTTGCTAAATGATGAAAAATATTAAAAAATACATTGTAAATAAAATACATTATATATATATATATATATATATATACACACACCTAACCAATTCACCAAAACCAGTCAATACCGGAACCAACCGGTATCGATCTAATCGGGCGGTTACGATATAAACCACCTGATTTTTCTTACACTTGACTAAAATGTCAAATAGGTAATCTTTCATAAATATTTTGATAAATTTATCTTAAATCAATACCTTATATAAAATTCAGTGAGGTTTGTATAAGATGCCCATTTTATACTATGTAATTAAGGCGCACCCCTAAATTTTATTGGACGACGTAGTTTTGGTGTCAAAAATTTTACAATGGCTCGAAAATCCAGGTTCAACCCTAATTTTGAACTGTAAAATTTCAAAAATAATGCAGATCAAGTAGATCTATAAACGCTTGAAAATCTTAAAAATAGATGGACCAAATAACTTGTTACAAATACATTATTTTAAAAAATTATTATTATTTCTTTATATCCATAAAATACATTATTTTTAGAAATTATTATTATTTCTTTATATCCATAAAACGCAACAAATTAGAAGGTTTTCCAACTTTGGTCAAGATAGGCCTCTACCCATTTTTCAATAGATTGGGCTTTATCGTTTGAAGGTGTTATCGTTACAAATTATTATTATTTTTTTATGGACAAAAATTTTAAAAATAGATGGACCAAATAACTTGCTACAAATACATTATTTTTAAAAATTATTATTATTTCCATAAAATACATTATTTTTAGAAATTATTATTATTTCTTTATATCCATAAAATGCAACAAATTAGAAGGTTTTCCAACTTTGGTCAAGACAGGCCCCTACCCATTTTTTTAATAGATTGGCGCATTATTGTTTGAAGGTGTTAATTAGGGGTCAACGGTAGGAATAGATACCATGATGTGATAACCAGGTGTGGGGATGCTACCACCATGACCTCAGCCCCTTTCCTGGTGCACCTTGTTTTGATAGTGTAAGATTGCAACCTTATATTAACTTTTCCTACAAATGCTGGAAATTGTTATATAAGGTATCAACCTGATACTACCGAAGTAAGGTGCACCTAGAAAAATGTTAGAAGACAATGGTCCCATGTTGTAAAATCCTCCGATAGATCATCTCAATTTCAGCCCGAGATATATGGATATGGAGAAAAAAAAGTCCATGAAGTTATTTGGATCATCTATTTTCAATATTTTTAGAGAAAATGATGTATATATCCATTATATTTATCATTATTATAGAATTAACGTGATGTAGTCATTATTATATGTATACCGTTTTTTCAACTTCATAACATTTTTTTAAAAAAGACAGAACTGCCCTTTTCGGTTTTTGAAAAACGAAATGTTTAAACGGTTCGATTTTTCAAAAACTAAAACATAAGCCTTTTTGGTGTTTAAAAAACCAAAAAGTAACCCAATTCAGTTTTTCAACAACCGCCGGAATTGGGTTTCATCCCTCAACAACCGAAAAGTAACCCAATTCCAATTTTTGGTTTAACACGACATTTTCGGTTTTTTAGAAACCGAAAATCCATCTCTTTCTAGTAAATTTTCTAATAAGTTACTGAAAAATGAAAGATAGATTTCGGTTTTTGAAAAATGGAAAATATCCAATCTTCGATTTTTGAAAAACCAAAAACACGACATTTTAGGTTTTTTAAAAACTGAAAATCTATCTCGATCCAATAAATTTTCCAGTAAGTTAGTGAAAAACCAAAAACACAACAATTTTGGTTTTTCAAAAGCCAAAAATTTGTAGTTTTTCAGTAAACTTTCCAATAAGTTATTGGAAAATAAAAGATAATTTTCGGTTTTTGAAAAACTAAAGAGGGTTACTTTTCGGTTTTTAAAAAATGAAAAATAAGCTTTTTCGACTTTTCAAAAACAAAAAAATAACTTTTTTCAGTTTTTGAAAAACAAAACGGAACATTTCGGTTTTTCAAAAACTAAAAAAGGGCAATTCTATCAATTTTTTTTTTTAAATGTTATGAAATTGAAAATAAGGTTTACTATTAACGAAAACTTTCTAGTAATACCATGATAACACTAAATATATCATATATATATATATATATAATTTTATTATATTTTTAAGTGTTTATATATCCGTTAAATCTGTACTATTTTAAATCTTTAAATTTCTTAACAAAAGATTAAAATATATTTTTACACCGTTATAAAATTTCCGACGCCAAAACTATATTGCGACGTAAAATGTAGATTTGTGAAGAAAATCGCCTTATATAATCGTCAGCCATATTTTTTTAAATTATTCACCCCAAAAGAATTTCTAATTTAATAAGAGAAATATGGCAATGTCATGAATTTTAATTTTTTAAGACTTCCACGGGACTAATTGGCCTTTAGAAACTACAAGAGAGCACATAATATTATCGATTGAAAATGTGAATGAATTGCAAAATATATTATCAACAAGTTTTGGGTTGGGTTAAATGGAAAATGCCTTCATGCAAGATCAAACTACAGACGGTTGAATGAAAATGCCTCCATGCAGGATCGAACTACAAGACTGACACCTCTTCTCTCTCTCTCTCCCCTTTGTCTCCTCTCTCTCTTTTCTTTCTCTCTTCTCTCTTTTTTGTCTCTCTTCTCTCTTTTCTCTCATGTCAAAAACACATATTTGGATGACTGATTCTCAATTTCGATCAATAGTTATTTGGGATCTAAAAGATAAAAACGAAGAAGTAATTACTAAAATATACATAAAATAAGAACTGTTTATTTTTCGATCGATTCCAAAGAATTGTTCGGATCACTAACCAAATTGAACATTTTGCACCGAATCTAAATCACCGACCTGGATTAGTGACTTCTAAAACACTTTGTCAAAACAAGCTTCTTGCATTTTACTATCTATGATTCTGTATTATGATTTTATGATATTTTAATTTATATGAAATGGGGCCCATGCCTCGAATCTTTGAACATACCATGAATTTTATCATAAACCCATTGCATATGATATGATACTTTTTGTTGCAGCTAGAGTATGCATAAGCTAATTTACGTGAAGGAAAGTATGCTATCTACTGGCATACAAGATTCCTATAAGTTTGGTGGCACTCCCAACCATCCATGGGCCTCATCGGATGGCAGAGGATGTGCTAGCAAAGTGTAGGAAAAGCCACATGTTAGCATGCTATACAAACCATAAGGATATTATTGCATTTTTTTTTTTTTTTTTGTGATTAAGTGGAGTAAGTATCTCCTACCTATTTTTTGGTAAAGATAAGGAAGTTACATTTTTTTGAAGGTATCAATAGGTGGTATCAGCAAGATTGGAAACTACAACGTGGTAACCGGGTATAGAGGTGCGATGTGTATGGGGGTACTACCACCACGATTCAGCTCTATGTCAAATTTGAATCTAAATTTTGGCAGTCTATCATCTGGACCACAACGATCGTATTTATGGGTCTACCATTTAGACCACTATGACCATGAATATGGAGAAATAAATGAATTTTGAGCCTTAAGATGGTCTATCTTGTTTTTGTTTTTCTGGAGAACTCATTTTAATTTGGAAATGTATATAATGAGATTATTTACTTTTGATACAAGGAAGTCACAATTATTATTGGCTATTATAGATGTGTCATTGATTGGGCACAAAATCCAAAATAAAATTTCTCAAATATTGTAACACACCACAATCTATTAGATTTTACATCAATTGGCTAAAAATGCTTGTGATCTCTTTATTCTAAAAAGAAATGGTCTCATAGTATATAATCCCTTTTAATTATTCAAATATTAGCTTCATGTCTGCACCGCTTTTAGAGATCCATGAATATGAGGCATAAGTGAACTTCCAGTGATTTGGAATATGCTTCATATCCTAAATACCTAGAAAAACAAGTGCAGATTTATGAGTCAGTAGAATCATCATATATTTTCTCAAACAGAGACTGATTTTTAAAGAAAAAACATCTTTCCTTCAAAACGTTAAGTGAATTAAATATTGCTTAGTTCTTGTATAATGATTGCAACAATTATTCTAATCATTTTAACGATTACTTTTCTAATATGAATGAATCTACAAAATCATCATTTGTTATGATAGTAGATCAATAGGAGGAATCTCTAATTGGAACATAATTATTATACTCGCAAAATAACTAGGTGAAAGAAACTATTAAGTGTTAATTTATGCTCATAGTATGATTCCAAAATCTTTAAAGTGGTGGGTACTTATTCAAGAGGGTTATTATGAAAAAGCTGAGTTTATATATGGTGACCATCTTAACCGGTCAAAGTACGGTGTATCTCCAAAGGACACGGTTTCGATTAGTCCACGGACTCACGTGTAGAAATATGGGCTCCTTAATAATTTATTTTTGAAATAGAGTATGATCATAATTTTTAGGGAACATGTAAATTTTAATATGGAGTGTATTACTCTGTAAAAATAAATAAATTTTAAAAACTAGAAATGATATTTTTTGAAGAAAATATTTGAACGGTTGATTTTACTTTTTCTTTGGAGGACTATTATTTATGGGACCCAGTTGTGGTGGATGGTGTAGATCTTCGAGCCTGCATAGTAATAGGTACAAGCTTAGATACACCAAACAATTTTCCATCTCTATATCCAAACTGCATCTCTTTGTGCGTGAGATTCTTATTATAGTGGAAAATTTGTTTTCACCCTAATTATGAAATTTAAGCCTCCAATATGGCATGTATTGTGTAAATTTATAAACACTCTAAAATATTGAAAATAGATGGTCCACATAATGTGTTACAAGATGCACTGTTTTCAAAACTTGAAATCTGTTTTCTAGATATTCATACACTTTGAGGTTGAGATAATCAATTGAGGAATTTTCCACTATCAAAATAGTATTTTTTTACTAATCTAAGAGGTTTGTCTCACTCCTATAATACAAGGTATACCTTATATATTTTCCCTTTCAAAACCTTGTGTATTTTCCTTTCAAAAAAAATTGAATGAATCATTCATGATAAAAGGAGTAAAAAGGTGGTTGCATACTTTCAAATGCCTGGAAATAGAGTTTTTCCTTCCTTTCATCTCACAGAAGATGTGTGCATTATCTCAAAATCAGATGGAAGATATGCTGGGTTTAGGTGGCCTTATGAGAGCTTGTATGAGCATTTTATATAGTGGAACATAAACTCAGTATGGAATGTGATCATTTTGTGAACTATACTAGGTAAATATTATTTGCTGATGCTCGAACTAGGTTCGATGAGCTAGGCCAGCCAAAGTTTGGAAAAATCTAAGATACCTGGACGTAAGGATCTACCGAGAAGGCTTAAGTGGGTTATCCCTTGATGAGGTCGGAGTTTGCCCAGATGAGAGTCAAGGGACTGTGTGGCCCTTACGTGTGATGAATAGCCTTTAAAGACAGTGCTAAAACCTCATCGTTATATCATCACACGGCATGTACATAAATAGCCGTTTTGAAATTCATCAATGAGGGTGAAGTGTGTACATGTGCGAGAGATTACTCCTATGCACCATAGAGTCATGGTTGCATCATAGTATGGAAGACCATAATTTTTGTCTCTAAGGAAGAACCTGAAATCCATAAATTGATATTGTGTTTCCTAGTCTATTAGTTAACTTTGGTGGTCCAATTATGAACCCCTACAGTGGACTGTGGGTCATGGGACTTGTTGGGTCAGTTTGAGAAAGCTAGGCGGATCGTGATTCGCATTTAAAGGTGAAGTGCTCCCATGTATTGATAATTTTCTAGATTTAATGGATCTAATTCCCATCAAAATTAATTAATTTTAATGAATTTTACGTTATGTGATTTTTAGAATGTCTATTTGAATTTTTGTGAATCTTCTGATATTTTATTTTTATCATTTAAATTTATAACTTAAGAGAAATTAATTTTTCAATGTTTTAAATAAAAATATAATATTAAAAAATTCTAAATATTAAATAAAATATTTTCTAAAAATATTTAGGACCTCCATAAAATATGGGGTCTAAATTTAAAAAAATGTGGATTAGGTGGGCCCACACATGACCACCAAATGGGTGGTACGCGCCACCCATTCAAATAACATTATTGGGAATAATGTTTATCCTTTTGGTTGGCTTATCTTTTCAGATATAACCAATGTATGTGATAAAGTTGAATATTTGAGATATTTACTAAATCTTTGAATCAAGATTGGTTGCTTTAATAATTAATGATTTGATATATTAAGATATAAATTTTCCTTATTTGATAGAAATATATTTTGGTTGATTTAATAATTAATTATTTGATATATTAAAATATATATTTTCCTTATTTGATGGAAATATATTTAAGAAATGGAGGATAAGGCTCTTGCTCATCTCTTTGAATCTTGATGGTAGATCAAATAGATGGATGGCTCAAATCTCTTACCCCACATGTCCTCCTTAGATCGACGGTTGAGATTTGACCTTACGAATTGAGGCAAAATCTATGGCATAAAAAATTTATAAAAGGAGACATGCCCCAATTTTATATCTCTTTCTCTCCAAGTTTCACTATGTTTTGGTGGCACGCATCACCTATGTTCTTTATGGCTGGCAAAGGGGTGGAACCCCTTGCTAGTAGATCTCTTCCTCTCTATTCATATTCTCTCTAAAATCAAATTAAGAGGCTTGATCAAGATTAAGTCATTGAATGGATTTTTGCTATAGTAGGGAAATCAACATACCGATTATAGATCCCGAGCACCATCGGAAGGAGGAGACTCGGCGTGGGGCATATTAAACCCAGTTGAGGTACTCTCCACAATTTTACCTTTTTAAATATTTACTTCTCTTCCCATAAAACATTAAACTCTACTTTTGTTTTTTGAATAAATAATTGTATTTGAAGAGGCAGTAATTGATAACCAATTTTATTTTTATTTTATTTATTTCAAGAGTGGTTGAATTATAATTGGACATTGTAAGTGATCTTGTTGGTGTAAGGATAAAGAATTATTTTTAAATATATACACCGTGCTTTATCATAAAGTCCTTTTATTGGTATCAGAGCAAGATTAATAATTGAAGCCATTAGATGCCTTTTCCCTTTATTGAGTCGAGATTAAGCTTGGAAATGGGATATAAGAAAGCTACTAATCTTTGTGGTTAGGTAATACACCCCAGTTAAGAATTATTGAAAAATATTCAAAACACAGAGAAATGCATTTTAAAGAATTGGTATTCTATGCTATTTTGGAGCAGTTATATGAAAAATATAATGATGTATTTTTATATTGCATACTTTAGTGATTTTGTGTGTCTTTGAGAGTTGGATCTATCTACAAAATTTCAGTGGGAGATCTTAAGGGAATTGAAAGTTATGGACACATCAATAAAGGATATCAGTTCTGACCCTACAAAATCCAAGAACTGTCCATTGAGTTCCGTGATTTTTCTCACCAACCATATGATTTTATTTTTAGCTGAAATTGGATTGTGACACATAAAATTGAGTTTACTTTTAAAAAAAAAAAGTTTTATCAAAAAATTCTTTATGGTTTGAAAGATATGATCAATTTATTGAGGGGAGCGCAAGTGTTGTTTTCTGCAACGAAATTATTTCCATGACTTGGAAGTTATGATTTTATTTCTATTATTAACAAAATATTTTATGGCTCATACTAAGTTTTTAGACTTCCATTCTGAGTCTAGTTTCTAATAAAATTTACTTGAGAGAGAAATATCTATTTGAAGAGAGGAATACAAAGTTTGGATTGAAGAGAGATCATTCTAAATTTTTTACAATTATGATGTTCTCTTCATTGAGACGTAAATAACTATAACCATGAAGCCTACTTAACAGAGAGATATGATGCTTGTGGAAATACATGTGCTTCCACGATGTATCTACTTTGATACAAAAGTAGTTTGAATGTAAAACGCCACAAGGGTAGAGAGAAAATACATTTTTACTAGACAATGTTCATCTTGGAATTATGTAGTATGAGTTATTTTGTGATGTGTATGTCACTTTATTTATCTATCCAAATGAAGGTATTGTTTGGGATTCAAACCATGAAATTATGATTTAGTTTGGAGTACAGTTTTCAACACAAGAGATTTCAGGAAGAAATTATTTGAGGTTTGAGAGAAACAATTTTTTTATTGGGAGATGCTTAGCTTAATTTTCTGCTGAGAAAATTGCATTGTGATATAAAAATTCACTAAAATGTAGACTCACTAAATTGTGTGATTTAAGGATGGAACTGAGCACTATTTTATAAATTTTGAGTCTATTTCAGTACTCCAAAAGATTAGGAGATAAACTTTTTAAAGTTGAGATTTATCATTATCATGGGATGCTCACGTTCTATTCTGCCATAAATTGAAGGATGTGTATGTTAAGGCACATCTTTGGATTCCCAGTAATGAAGACTTTTTTAGGGCTTATTAAAGGGGGTTTTATAGTGCGTCATACGTATGGTTTATTATAATAAAACTTCAGAAAGAGATAATACAGAGCTGGTAAGGTACGACACACTATATGAAGAGTGTTCAATCTAGGAACAAAAAAAACACAATACTTATAACAACATATTCCTTTCTTCGAAATGAAGGGATACATAAAGAGGCTTGGAGGTAGTAAAGAAAAATAAAGGATCAGTGGAAGAATCGAATTTGTGATATTTAAAATGATGGCCTGAAGAAGATTTTTCTTCATGGTGTGAGAAAGGGATAATCTAAGTGCCGAAGAGATACACACTCCGTGACATGTGAAACCGATGACCAATATATTATCAATCAATTACATGCTCTTCCAATATCACAAAAGTTTGTCAAACAAGTGAAAACAATGAATCAAGAAAGCCCAGGTACCACGCTATATGATTTTGAGGTATGAAATATATCTCACATTATATTGTAAGATTATATAGGGAAATATGATTCAATTATTTTTTTATATGCTTTGCTTATATTTTGGCTAATTATTTTATGAATATGTATGTAGTATATGAATATTGAGTGATATGTGCTAACAAATTTGAAAGAGTCTATTTATGAATATCATGTGTTATGGTGCCTCATTGTGTTAAGAGTATGAACTACTTAAGATAATGATGCACATGGAGATGTGATTTGATCAAGGGCTTTGAGTCCTAAGTATGAAACACGAGAGATGGTATGACTCATTCAAATATATAAGCACGGAGAGAGTGTTTTGATGAAACTCGGTCTTAGTGACCATCCTCCCGATCATGTCCAGTAATATGATATGTTGTATGTGATGATGATCTCTTCATAAAGTATCCATATTTACCAAAAAAAAAATTTTGTCAAGATTTTGATAACCATTCTTTAGCCATGTTTTATTTTAGATAAAATTGTAATATGGATTTTATGGCTTGTTTTTGTAGCTGTAAACATGACTTCGTAGGTGAATGTGGTAAAATGATTTTTGAAGACTAAACATATATTTTAATATTAAATTAGATGTTTTGAGAAAACCCTATAGTCATGTTAAATCCACTAATTCTTTATAAAAAATCATTTTATACCGTCATACTATTATCTAATCATTGCTTGTATATACCAAGTCAATTTTTTAAAAGGAAGAAAACCATTATACCTTCAAGGTATTTATAAAATTATGAGAAAAACTGTCATGGATAAGTTTTTAAATACCCATATGTCTTGACTCATGTTTGTAGTTATTTAGAATCCTTAATTACCTAAGACCTTAAACCATATAGAATGTTGTATGAAGGCTATCTTGCTAGGCTTCCTTGACACATGTTAAATTGATTAGATAACTTGGTTTGTATGGATTTATTACCAAGATGACTAGTGTAGTTGAACCTTTGTAATTTATAAATGTTTTGCATATTGTGAAACCAATAGGCATTTAATTACTTATTGCATGAGACTTGCTATGCTACCTCATGATATAGACATAAGAATATTAATAATGTATATATTGTATGTGTAATAATTGAGCGGGACCTGCTACAGTCCTACGTATTTTTTTTAGCTGCTTGGATATTCAGATATATAGATGTAAGCTATCTTAAGGATTCAGATGATGTGAAGTCTACATCTGGATACGTGTTCATGCTTAGAGGGATAACTATTTTTTGGAAATCAAATAAATAGGATGTGGTGACATTGTCCATCCTAGAGGCAGAATACGTGGCGTGCTATTTGGTGGCCAAGGAGGCTGTATGGATTAATAAATTTCTTAATCGACTTGACTTTCAACCCGTGCATTGTGAGGCAATGAGGATTTTCTGTGACAACATGGCAGCGATATGCATGTAAAAGGGAGCCACAATTCCATAATAACTCCAAGCGTAAATAACTAAATATTCTAGTGGGAGTTCCTAGTGTTTGACATGCCAGCTGAAACAAAAGACTATAGCATTGTTCACCCATGAAACCCAGATGTGTGGCGCTGGTTGTATAGCTACAGAAAGAAGCGGCTTGTTTGAAGAACTCTTTTGAGCCCATGAGGACTACATGTGCGAGAGATTACCCCTATGCACTATAGAGTCATGGTTGCATCATGGTTTGGAAGACCATAATTTTTGTCTTTAAGGGAGAACCTGAAATCCATAAACTGAGATTGCATTCCCTAGTCTATTAACTGACTTGAGTGGTCCAATTATGAACCCTTACAATGGACTGTGGGTCATGGGAACTGCTGGATCAGTTTAAGAAAGGTAGGCGGATCGTGATTCACAGTTGAAGGTGAAATGCTCCCATGTATTGATAATTTTCTAGATCTAACGGATCCAATTCCTATCAAAATTAATTAATTTTATATTATGTGATTTTTATAATGTTTATTTGAATTTTTGTGAATCTTTTGATATTTATTTTTATCATTTAAATTTTTAAGTTAAGAGAAATTAATTTTTCAATGTTTTAAATAAAATATAAGATTTTAAAATTCTAAATATAAAATAAAATATTTCTAAAAATATTTAGGATATCCATTAAACATGGGGCCCAAATTTTAAAAGATGTGGATTAGGTGGGGCCCACACGTGGCCACCAAAAGGGTGGCACACCCCCACCCATTCACACAACATTCTTGGGAATAATGTTTATCCTCTTGGTTGGCTTATCTTTTTACGCATAGCCAACTTATGTGATAATGTTGTATAACATAATATTGTACTTTTATTTTATATATATATATATATATACAATTTATATCAGCGGGGGGGGGGGGGGGGGATTCCAAGTTTAAGTTGCAACCCTTGAGTTGGCACATTTTTTTTAAAGCAAGATTGGAACTTTAACAGTTCCTTGAAGTTTTGTTTGAAGTTTAATTTTTTTATCCAACACGAAACTTGAATAGTATTAAAAAGTTATAAACTTCCAAGAAGACACTTCCTGTTATCAAACACGCCCACTAGGTCGGCATGGAGTTCTTTAGAAGTTCAGGTTTTGATTTACAGACTTGAGCTTGTGTGTATGTTTTTTTTTCTTTTCCATTGTTATGGATATTTACATAAATCTCCCCTATATTTTTCAGATTTTTAAATTTTTTTACTAATATCATAAATTTTATGTTTATGTCTCACTTTTTAAGAGCGTGTCTAGTATTTTAATTTTATTTTGTAATTTTTGCATTAGATTGAGTCCCATAGTTCCTCACCACACACAATAATAAATATAAAAAATAATGAAATAAACAGAAAATAAATGTACAAATGTTAATTTGGTCATTTTATTTATTCATAGTACTATTTTATTTATTTTTATACAGGTGTATGGACACTCATTTTGAGCTTAATCTGATTTATAAAAAAGTAAAAACGAAATTATGGTACATGTTTTTAAAAATGGGACATAAATATAAAATATAAAATATTGAGAACAAGTTTTAAGTGCTCACCAGTTGCCCATCTTTATTTATTTATTTATTTTCTTTTTTAACTGTTAATGTGGGAATGGAGCCTACGACGTTATGCTGACGACCTTGCACCCTTAATCACCAATGCTCGTTGACAATGCCACATCTCAAGTTCATTTTTACCACTAGCCTGCCCAAAAAACAACAAGAAATGGAGAACAATCTTTAAATTCTATAAAAATCACATATACTATGCTAAGGAAGGAACAATATTGTTTGTCTACTCCCTTACTCAAAAGCCCTACTTGGGAAGATTTTTTTGTATGTCAAATTTTGGGAACCACTTAAGAATCAGAAGATGATTATTTTAAAAGAAAAAAAATTGAATTTTGGGTTTGCTAGCCTTTAGATCTGGCCCTCCTAAAAATTGGATGGTTTCTATGAAATCTTGTGATATTATTTATTTATTTTTAGTATATAGGTAATTTAAGTTTTTGTTTTTTTTGGTTTGCTGATAGAGGCTGAGCAATTTAGGGTCATGCAGTATGGACCAAGCTTGAGCAGTTTAGGGTCATGCAGTATGGATCGAGGCTGAGAAGTTTAGGGGCATGTAATTTGGACCAAGGCGGGAGCAGTTTAGGGTCATGCAGTATGGACCGAGGCTGAGCAATTTAGGATCTCGCAGTCTTGGCCGAGGCTGAGAAGTTTATGGTCGAACAGTATGGACCGAGGCGGAGTAGTTTAGGGTCACACAGTATGGACCGAGACTGAGCTGTTTAGGGTCGTGTAGTATGGACTGAGGCAGAGCAGTTTAGGGTCATGAAATATGGATCGAGCCTGAGCTGTTTAGGGTCATGCAATATGGACCGAGGCTGAGCTGTTTAAGGTCATGTAATATGGACCGAGGCTGAGCAGTTTAGGGTCATGAAGTATGGACCGAGGCTGAGCAGTTTAGGGTCAACAGTCTTGACAGAGGCTAAGCAGTTTTGGGTTATGGAGTGTTAACCGAGGCTGCGTTGTTTAGGGTTATGAAGTATGGACCGTGGGTGAACAGTATAGGGTCATGTTGTATGGACTGAGGCTGAGCAGTTTATGATCATGCTGTGTGGACTGAGGCTGAGCAGGTTAGGGTCATGCATTATGGATAGAGGCTGACGAGTTTCAGATCATGCAGTATGTTCGGTGGCTGAGTAGTTTAGGGCCACACAGTATGGACCGAGGCTGAGCAGTTTAGGGTCACGCAGTCTGGACTGAGGCTTAACAGTTTAGGGTCATGCAATATGGATCGAGACTAAGTTTAGTCTACGGGTTGAAGAGATTATATATCCAAAATGTAGGGTCCTAAAATTAAAGGGAGTAACTGGGCAATACATATTCATGCGGGAGTATAACATCTTTTGGCTTCTACATATTGTAAGAAATATCTACGTTAAATTTCCGTTGTTATATGTTTAGCAATATTGAAGTTGCAAGGGCTTGTATATCCTAACAATACAGTCCCATAAATGAATAAACAACTTGTGTAAAACCTTTGTATTATAACTGAAGATCCCACAATCCTACAAGTACATGAATACATCTAGATGAAAGAAAGGGCGAACACCCACACACACATATTGATGCAAGCACGTGCGCCAACAACCCTCACATAACTACGTTTTAAAACATTGATCACTCAATACAACCTTCTAAAGAGGAAATAAGATTAGTAATTAGGCAAGAGCCACTGTGGTTAGCAGGAACAGACCACTCACAAACCCCATGAGGGATCTGGTTTAATTAAAATCAATTTGAGTATCGATCGAACTGGTTGAATTCGATTGTTATAAAAATTATTTAGCTAGAACTACTCAAACTAATATTATTAAGATTAGGCCGACCACCGAAATGGTGAGGGTTTGGTCTGACAGATTTGATTGCATGTCCAACTGGTTGGATCAATTTTTCAAAAATAATGAACAAATATAAATTATAGTTCAGAAAATATAAAATAGTTTATTAAAAAATATTTGCCCAATATTGTTCAACTGGTCCAAACCGATCAAAACTGTTTGGTCCGATCGGCCAAGACTAGTTAAACATTAATTATAACAAGTTTTCGATTAAATTTAATTTTTGATTTGAATGAGATCAGCTAAGGGACCAGAACTGGATGGTTGAATTCGATATTTATAACTATAAATCAAATATTTATTTTGACTAGTTTTCAACCAAACCAAAAAATTTTTTAGAACACATTAATCTAAGATTATGATCCGCAGCCCAATTGAATGGGGTGATTCAATCTCGTCTAAATAACATACGCCCTCTCCAACCTTCTTGTCGTCGGTGACGGACCACTTAAACAAATCCCTTGGCGATGTGTTTTTTATTGAGAGACCAAGTATTATGGTTGTGGTGCGAGACCACTATAGCAGTGTCACCTTCTGGTTGTTTGGGTTAAAGTGGACTCTGACTAGTTTATGGATAGTTCCGATTCCCTCAAAATTTCAAACATCAGTTTCCCTCTCTATCTCCACTGGATTCTCTCTCTCTCACTCTTTCTCTCTCTACAGTTGGATTTTCATCCCATCTTGAGCCATTTATTGCCCTAAAATCTTGCTTGCACTGGCAATGGTTCGATTTACTCAGTCACTCGATCCATTGGTCACTGATGCATTTTAAAGGTACACGGCTATGATTCTCAATCTACTCATTCATTCACAATACAATGTTTTACTGAAAGTTCTTGATAATTCATAGAATTTGTTATGTCTATCTGTTTTTGAGAGTCGGATGATCCAGTCTTTTCTCTATTAATTACTGATATATTGTGCATTTTCTTTTATCTTGATGGATATGTTAGAACTGAATATTATTGTGTATATAGATTATCAACAGTCGCATTTTTCTCTAGCGATCGCATATTTTTTTGTTCTGGTTTGATTTTTCTTTTTTTTCTAAATTTTTGGTTATGAGTAGTAATAGCTTGACAAGTGGGTTTTCCTATGCTTACATTTTTCTTCCGCTATTTTTTTCTTTTTATTTTTTAAAAAGCTAATGGATTTATTATCTGTGTCACCTTTAATCGGCTTGGTAGCTCAAATGTTCTTTATAATTAATCTTGACTTTTTATCTTTTGTTTTGACTTTTGATCCAGAACTGGGTTTTCCTATGCTTGAATTTTTCTTCTGCTGTTTTTCATTATATTTATAAAATTTAATGGATTAATTACTTATGTCACCTTTAAACAGCTTGGTCACTCAATTGTTCTTTACCTTTAAACGGCTTTGTCACATTACATTTATAATGTTGTTTTGATCCACAATTCCTTATGATTTTACTTTCCTGCCATTGATTTTTGAGAACTCTTGCAGTTGTTCATTGTAATATATGAGTGAATAGCTTGTATGTTATTGGCTAATTCACTCGCATTATTTTATTGTTATGCAGAGAGAGTAGAGGTTTTCTTCTTTTGGATTGGTAATAGAGTAGAGGAATTTTATGTGGGAGTGTGGGATTTGAGGCATCTTGGTTGATATGGCGGAAGTGGTTGTCCATGATTTCACCTCCTCAATTTCATCATCAATCGGACACTGTGCTTCCAAACACCAATTCGAGCCCACCATGAAGAGAAAGACACCTTCAGAACTGAGAGTAAACCACTGAGCCTTTTATTTTGTATTGCCCGAGTTTTCATTTGGTATTCATGAAAGATTTACTTCGTTTTTTTTCGTTTTTTGCTTTTCATCATTCAAAGATTCAAATAGTTATGGATATCTCTTGGAATTGTGTGAGAGATATCTCTTGGAATTGTGTGAGAGAAGTTTACATTTCCAAAATTGTAGATGGTTAAAGGCAGTGATTGAAAAAAATTTCATCTAGACAAGGAATCATTCAGGGCTGTGGCGGTTCTTTGACGGAATTGGTGATTCATCTTTACGCAATATACAATACATAAGTACTATATCAAGTAGTTGGAATAGCTAGTTGGCCAGCGTGTATTGGATTGCTTATTTTGTGTACATACTTTGAGCTGGGTTTGTTTGAAATACTTATTCTTGATTTGTCAGTTAGTATATATTGTTTTGGCTTATTTTAAAATAACTTTTGGTTTGGTGATTTTCCTCTGTGTTAGTTCCCATGATTATTCTACATGTTAAATTACATGTACTTGATGCATTTTTTTTATAATGAAATATTTGTAAATAAAATGTTTTCTGCATATGCAATTATGGTAGTAATACCTATATTTCCTCATTGATCCATCGCCTCTTTTATAGGGGGAGCAGCTGAAGCGAAGGCAATTTGGAAATCCTGTTGAGGGAGCCTCCACTTTTCTTTCGGGTGGTGACTGGTAAATACAAATATTTGTTCTTCATGCATTCTGGAATCTAGATATTTGAACCTGTAAAGAGAAAGGTACTGAGACTTGTTTTTTCTGGCAATAGCAGTGAAATAACCCATGGGAATAAGAAATCAGAGTCATCAAAGACACCAAGATACATTGATACTCGTGTTGATGATGTCTACCCTGTTAAGAAGTCCAATGGCTTGTTGGGGACTCATAATGAAAAGCGGAAGGTCAGATTCTTGTTGTAATAGAAGGTTTTATGTGTTGTAAAGTCTCATTCTTTTTGACTTGACACATTATCAATAGGTATCAAACTGTAAAAAGATATTCATAGATACCCTTTAATTTTCATAAATAAAAGTAATCTGATGGGGAAAACCTTTGTTCATCTCAATCAGGAAAATGCTCTTTCCTCTGCACAAGGGGATTTTATGAAAAGCCCATCCAAGGCTTGTCATTTGACCATGAAGAAGGAAGGACCTCCATGGTATGTTTTCCTTATGATGGCATATTATTCTTTCTAAACTGATAGTTTAATTTTGTTTAGATGCTTCTGCAGCACAAAGTTGTTAGAGATCTCATTTATTTTGCGGTCAGGTTGTTGGGGGGCTTTATTGAGTGCCTTAAGCTACTTTATTTGTTGGCAGTACAAGCACTTCTGCAGATGTCATTAAGGGGCACAACTCTCACACTGGGCTTGCAAAATGTTCTCAAAGCACATTTCGTAGCGTTGCTGAGCTTTCTTGGGGCAGTTCAGCATTAGCAAATCCAGTTGACGTTGATATGGTAAACATTGCAACGAGTAGCTTCATTTTGTAGTTGAAACTGCTATTCTTTTTGTTCTTTAGGCAGTAACATTTATCTTTTTAAGATTAGGATAAAGCACTTAAAGGACTGGCATCTTCAAAGCTTTCCACGGTTCTCCCCAAGGTTGCCAATTCTACTGGAAGTTTGGAGGGTTCCTCATCATCATGCTCTTTGAGAACTTCTTGTAACGAGATCTGTATTCCCACCAATAAAGTACTTCTGGATTTTACTTTGAAAGTGTGTTTGCGATTGGTTTCCTCCTCATCGCTTAGTTGGTGAGTGTTGTATTTATGTCAATAGTTGAGTTTGCATCTATTTCGAAGTGGTTTGGTCACGTGCCTGGAATCATTATATTGCTTGTATCCCGTTTATTAAATTTTATATTGGTCATGCTCGCATGCAGGCATGCATCCATATGTTTGTATTGTGTATATGTGCATATGTGTATATCATTTACTAGTTATCTTTACAAGTAATGGTTTCGGTATGTTAGGTTGTCTTGAGTTTTGGGATTCAATTTGTGCAATAATTCTACATGTCATATTTACAATAGTGATATGGATTCCACAGTGACATTGCACATTATCTTGACAAATTTTCTAGTATGTTGGTGACTTTTGAGCAATATTTCTATTATATGTTGGAAGTGGCTTCTGATAAATATTGGTACAGTTTTCGGAATATTTTTATTTGTGTTTCTAGTATATATATTATTATATTCAAATACGATTCATGTGCATGGTTTATCCATACCCAAAAAAGGTGTCTGGGTAATTCTGATCTGCATTATTGAAATGACAAAACAACAGTTGATGCTTAGTTTTATTACACTTGGTTCATGTTATGAGGGATGCCGCTGTAGGAATCAATTCTCTAGCCGATGAGGGATAGTTAAGAGGGGCTTCCATCTTGGGGTATTTTTTCCTTCTTCCTTTCTTTTTTGATAGTAGATTTTCTCCTGCAATGGCTTCCTTAGACACTTATTTTCAGTACACGCCTCTGATTGGCTGCATTTCTGATCTGGCTTGATGTATACTCTTATCTTTTGACCTTTAGTGATAATTGACCATAAAGGCTTTACAATAGGCACATCTGAACAAACAACACTGGCAAGAGTTAAAGAATTAATTGGATGGCAAAAGTTCCTTCAAGGCAAAATCAGCCACAAATAAACATTGTTTTCTTCAGTATCTGTCATTTGCTTCAGTTTGATCGCTCATTACTTTGAAGCAACTGATTATTTTTGTATTAGGGATCATATGCAGCAACTTGTTCAATTTACATGTAGTAAATTGCAGATCACATCAACCATTCATAGTTAATAGTGAATGGTTGGAGTGAAGATTTCCTCTGCCATATTAGACATCGAGCATTGGAACGTTTCTCGTCCTCTGTCAACCATGTGTGGTTGACTTGACTTGCAGTTTACTATTGTAATCTGCAGTGACTCTTTGCATATTTTCCTTCCTAGTAAATCTTCTACTGGTTTTTTCTTTTTGTACCTTATAGGTGCCACAAGTTGAGTCCTACAAGTTCTTATCAAGGCATGGCTATGTTTGTATCTCAATATGGTCTTCATCAAGGCCTGAATTGTGGAGAATCTAGCTCCCTGCTGGGATGCTCTGAAAATCTTGGGATTTCTTATTCTAGAGCATTGCATTCATGGATGTATCCGCAATGTTCTCTGCCTCCTTCTGTCATAAATTCCATAGAATTGTCTGCTGCTCGTGGAAATTTGGCAGGTACATAACTAAATGAACAGATGTCGGACAATACTCCAATTTCTTTTGCACCTTGAAATGATGTTAGAAGCTTGATTCACTTTTTGTTGCAGAAAGTGATTTCTTATTGAAGCGGCACGTGGCTTGGCAGGACTCATTTCGATGTCTTTACTACATGCTTAGAAGGAAGATATGTAACATTTTCTATTGTATGTATCGAAATCAAGTTTTCCTATTTTTGTTATGATGTAAGCATTAGGTTGTGTTTGCTAGTAAGCCAAAATAGTGACAAATCTGTTCTTTAGATATTATTTTCCCTATATTGGTAGATCAATGGAACAACTCTTCTCTAGTGGTAGGCTATTTCCTTCAATAAGATTTCACACTTTTCTATCATATTGTAATTAATCTTTTAATTGTGTGTTATGTATTTGAATCTTGGGCGACTGTAAGACCAGTCATGCTTTATGGGATGGTATATTGGGTGGTCAAGAAACAACATATCCATAGAATGAGCGTAACTAATATGAGGATGTTGAGATGGATGAATGACAAGGCAAGAAAGGATAGAATTCAGAATGAATACATCTGATGAACTTAGGGATGGCTCTAATAGGCAATAAGATGAGGGAAAGTAGACTTAGGTGGTTTGGTCATATGCAACATTGACCTAGGATAGCACCCATTAGTAGCGGGGATTTGATTCAAGTGGAAGGCTCTAAAAGGGCAAGGGGAAGGCCCAAAAAGACATAGATAGAAGTAGGGAGAATAAATATGGTTATCATCAGACTAAGGGTATGACCCTTGATAGAGTGAAATAACGGAACGTGATTCGTGTAGCTGATCTCAAATAATTGATATGAGGCTCGGATGATGATGATAGAATAATCTTTTTGTATAATGTATATGCAGTTTGGTATGATATTAGTCTAGGTATTACTAAAATACAGCTTCTTAGTACTCAAATATAATTTCTTACTAATATATGGAATCTGAGGTTACTTCTTGATTGTGAACTTACTCTGAATCATATTTTTCTTTTTCATTTTTTATTTATCAGTTCTTCTCTGTTAGAGTGCCTTGTGCAATTTGCAACTATCTTGTCGTAAGCTATCCTTTATTTTGATAATTAATTTTGTTACTTGTGTCTTTTTTCTAATGTCTAAAAGTTATTTGGAATATTTTGTCACTCCTTTGTGCTCTCTTATGCCTACTATTTTTATTTTCTTTTGTTTGTGGTATTCTATTTAATTTAATGGGCTGGCTAATGAAACTTTTTATATCATGGAATTCTTTGACTATTTTGTAATTTGCAGTTTATACTTCCCAATTTGTGGTGCTATTCATCAGAGGTGATTATCCTGATACGAAAAAGCACTCCTGTAATGCTTATCTTTCTAGGTCAACTCGTGGATTGAGAGCCTTGCTTAAGGAGAATGTGAGTTATATGCTGTCTTTATATTGCACTTTTGAGGATTCTTATTGTTATGTGTATGAAAATTTCCTCTATGGTTTTTTGGTTTTTATGGTTATTTACTGGAATTAGCACTTAACTTTGAAAGAGGCTGGGCTATATCCACGAAACTGGTTCCCTTTCTTCCAATTTTGGAAAGAAGATGCATCAATATGTCAAATGAAGAAGCTGTATGCTAGACCCACAAAGATATTCTAAAAGGATGCAAGTGTTTCTACCCTCTGGCAGTTAAACTAACTTGTGTTGGTCCTAGCTTGGCTTGGCCCTAGGCGGGGGGCGCTCAAAACCTGGACGGCCCAGTAGCATTTTTTTTGTTTTTTGGGTTTTCTCTCTCTAAAATAGCCTCTAATTGGTTTTAGATTCCAAACCCACAATTTTACCTCTTTAGTATTACAAAAATGACCCAAAAATATCATCAGGGAGCCGTATTTCCACCCTTGGGTGGGACACAGGCCCTGGGCGGCTGCACGAATGGGTTTAGGCTGATGCCCAGGGATATCTGCCTAATTTGGCCGCCTAAGCTTGGGCGATGCACCCAGGCCTTCTAGACTGCTTAGGCGGCCGCCCAGACGTTGGGCGGTCCGCTTTTTAAAATACTGGCCCATTTCAAATATCATTATTTTTCCACAAATTAAAAAATTTAAGCTGAATATTCAATAAAGAATGGGTAATATCAAAATCCATCAGATAGGAAAGACGAATGAAGGTGGACACCAGGAAGCAGAAGTATTGGAAAGAAGGAAAACAATGAATCAGCAGTGATATCTTCTGAGGTGAAGGATGAGAATGCTAAATGGAGAGGGAATTAAGGACACCGAGCTGAAGTTTTTGCTGATTAGAAGCCCTACTTTGCTAGCCCATTTCTAGCCACTTGTATAACACCACCCCTTTTGAAATTCATATTTGAATTTTGAATTTCATTTAAGTCTGAATTGATGGACTTGGTAGTGTTACCATGACATGTGGTCCATGGCACCATGTCGTGTGTCAACACGTTTGACATGTGTCGACACTGAATATATTACAAAATATTCAAACACTTAACAGAATTACATGGGAAGGCTTGAGCTCAGCCTATCTTGAGGATATAATTCTCATGGTACTGCCTCTCCACCCACCTAGATGTAATTGAAAGAAAAGCTATATATATTGTATTACATAGAATATAATACTTTATTTATAACAAAGCAATGTACATTAGTGTCTTGCCATGCTGGCTTTTTTGGCTAATGTACTAGACAGCTACGACGCATCGACTCGAACACCTGTATTGGTGTCCATGTAAAATTGTGGACCGCAAGTGTTAAATTGCAGATTTCTCCTCATTCGGTCCAACTTGACGACATTTCCTTGCTAGGCTGGCAGTCTTTTCTCACCCATATCCTCTTAATCTTTGGCACATATCTATTGAATGCCGATCCTGCCACTGAAAGAAATGACGGTCCATATCTTCGCTCTAGAGATTCATCTGCTGCTGATGGTGGGGATAGTGCCACAGCAGGTGGGACCATGATTCAGCCATGGTTAAATACATGGTCCACGATGGACCAGGCCCAGATTGCAACATGATCAATGTCATGTAACAGAAGGTCAAACAGTCAGCTTGATCAAATGGCTGGGAACAATGCTCAACATGAGCTTGTGGTAAGGACACATGCCTAAAACCTGATGCACGTGTATAGCGTGCAAATCTTGCCGTTCCTGAACAGTAGATGTGAAAGTATCCTTCCAGTAGAGGGGAAAGGGAAGAACATAAATGCAAGGCCTGATGGGAAGAGGAATGAATTGACATCAACAAACTAAAACAAGAATCGCAGAAGCTATCTATGGCATGCACTCAGCAAGAGAGTTCCTTAAAACCTATTTGCAGAGATTGACATTAGTTTCATAATACAAGCAAAAGGCGATTTACCTTTACGATCAAAAGATAGGTGGAAAGAAGAACTTCAATGTCAAAGGTCAGCTGAAACAATGTCTGGAGATCAACACGGGGTGAGGCCATGTGGCTTAGATTACACTGGTTTCTGGCTCTGGCTCAGCCACACTGGGAGTGGAACTATAGTGCTATCTTGGAGAAGGAAGGAATGTCTCTGTTTAGATGCTTATGTCCAGATTATAGAAACCTAAAAGAGGAGGCTACGGCAGAGCCAAACAAATATCATGTCTATGGTTCTTACAATAGAGGCACAACTTACAATAAAACAAATTGATGTGTCTAGAGATCTTGATGCGCATAAACAACACGCCACCATGATGTCACCCCAGTAGAAACGAGGAAGTAGTTAAGATTGATGATCAAGAAATACCTAAAAGAGTTTGTTTCCGATTATCTAGGGTTGATAATCCATGAGAATGGAGAGATTGAGAACAATGTCGCACATAGAATTAGATCTGAATGAGTGAAGTGGAGATGTGCATTATTTTTGAAGTGCCAACATCAAATGAAGAGAAAATCCCCATATCCAATAGTTGTATGTGATGGAAATAAGACAATGGTGCATACACAATCTCCTTTTTTGATCCTGATATAGTTAAAAAATATTTCCATCTCGAAGCTGTATTAAAATTGGAATAGTTTGAAACTTTGAGTGGGCCATCAAGCAAAGCTAAATATATACTGATATACACAGACTTCTCTTTACTTATGGACACACATTTCAATAGTTAATAAGTATGTGCGTGCAATTGTTATCTTATCTGCATCATTAGAAGTCTATAACATAGTTGTTGGGTCTGGGAGCGGATAAGAATTAATTTAGGGATTGGAATTTGGGGATCGTGAAAGGCTAGAAGATACCTATGGGAGGGAGCGATCCTAGGGATCTTGATCCGACCTTTTGAGGATCTTGATCCTAATCTTATTGCCAACTTTTGAGATTGCGAAAGTAATTAAGGTTACACTGTTTAATTTTACAATTTTCACTGACTAGTATCGAATTGTGTAATATTAAGAAATAAAACTATTTTAAGATTACACTGGTCAATTTTTATAAAAGTTAAATGGTGTAACCTTCAAGAGGTTGGGATCACTCCCAACCTTTTGCGATCGTCATCTGGAGCAGTGGTGATCCAGATCCCTCTCCTGGGATGCCAAAGCTAGATTCCAGAGCAGAATTATAACTGTGATATATAAGCAAGCAGACACATTCATGCAGTCATATACATATTTCCTTTGTCAACACCTTGCCATTTAAACTATAGTTACAAGAATAGGGATAATTCTGAATTGAAGACTACTCTTGTATTAGTCTCGGTTTGATGTTGCTCAATCCATTTGATTTCACAATTGATTATGAGACTGAACATAGTGATTTCACAATTCTGATTGTGATTATGATTTCACAATTCTGATTGTGATTATGATTTCACAATTCTGATTGTGATTATGAGACTGAACATAGTGATTTCACAATTCTGATTGTGATTATGATTTCACAATTCTGATTATGAGACTGAACATAGTGATTTCACAATTGATGCTTTATAGGAAAGGGCAATTTTGTTGCTTTTGTTTTGGGTTCAATTTTAATTCATGCTATCAGTTTACCACCAAATTCTTATCTTTGATTACTTTTCCTGTTCCAACAAAACAGGATGTGGAATTCTCCATGCCTTTTTGCCATTTTGAAGTTGAGCAAGCTAGAACTGAAGATATACTTGAACTCTCCGAATTTGAGAAGAAAAATCCTGGGCAGGTATATTATTAACACCTATTCCTTCTACCACCGCCGGACATGCATGTGGCTCACAAACAAGATTTCCAGCACATGGGTGTATATGCATGTGTAATATAAATACTTATGGTTGTATGTATGCCACTTTATTTGTTCAGTACGAATAGAACTTGAAAAGAAAAAAAGAAGAAAATGTTCAATATAAATATTGGCCTTCTGCTTCTGTAAAGGGAACCACTAAGTTGTTTCTCTGTATGTGGTCTTCATTTTCAGCAACTAGAAATAACTGAATTCTGACTACAAGTTACTGGAAACCAAACTTGGCAGTTTGATTTCTCTCAGTCAAATGGTTTCATTCCATTTGATGAAAATCTGGTTAACAATATATATTGTTGCTATTATCGATGCATAATTTTCTTCTTGTTTACTTATGCAGACACGCCGTCTGGATTTTGTTAAAGATGTGGACAACAGTTCTCAGTCCTTATTGGCTTTTGTTGGCAATGAAAGAGTCCATAAGTTATATGATTTTTTACTTAATTACAGGTACTTATTAGTCTTCTCCTGCGCTATATTTCTCTTCCATTTATCTGTTATGTTGTCATAATATTGGTAATTTTGCATGTGCTTGTTTGACAGATACAGTTCTGAAGTTTACGTTTTTATTCATCAGGTTGTTCTTGAACTCTTTGGCTTGCAATGATGTTCCTACACTTTATTCACCTAAGCCATTCAAGAATGCGTCTCTTTTTGTTCCAGAGGTGGGTGATGCTCTACTAAATTGTATTTTTCCAGGTTTTTGGAATGGTCCATGTACTTGTCTATGTGTTTAACTTATTCTATCCAATAGTGAGCTGAAAAAAAGTTCATGGAAATACAATTGTGACAAGTAGGCCCCAATTGCGTACATCCCAAGCTAATCCATTCATGGATCAACAGAAAATGGAACTTTCCCAATCCTTTTGTTTGTTGCCATAATGAAACATCATAATTGTTTGGTTGAGTTGTATTTACAACCATGTTTATAGGTCAGATGCAAACAGATCAAGAGAGCTGCTGCTATTCTTGAACCTTCAAAAGGCAAATCCTCGGTGGGGAATGTCGATGAATTGTCATCAGGGGTCTGCTACAGTATAGAAATAAATGACACTGTTATACCACCATGGGTTGTCCATCATATTTTTGAGGCCATGAGCTCTGAAGGGAGGACTTTTGAGGCAAGGTAAGCAAGCTGTTATTTTATTTGATACATAATGTTTGTTACTTAAGAAAAATGACACCATGGTCACAATTTATGGATATGATTCTAAGGGGTATATAAATCCCAGGCACCCATGTCCGTGTCATTTACTTGGATGAAAATATTTGAGAAGTATGTATTCTGCTAGCAATCTCAAAAGCACTTCTAAATCATCTGTACCCTTTAAAGGGCCATGAACAAATCTACTTGCCCATCTAATCACATATGTGAGTCTCCTACGATTAGTTAGGTCCAAAAGAAAAACCCAATCCTGAGGCCACTAGGAGTAGATGCATCCTTTGTAGTATCCGCCACTCTCATCAAGCTCATTGGGGCCTTCAATTCTTGATAGTCATCCTCATATCCCTGGTTTCAAGTCGACCTCTTTGTATACTGAGATGCCATCACAATCTTGATTTTCAAGGTAATTGGAAACTTTTTGTTCATTTCAATCTAGTACCTATTATCACTCAAGTCTAAGAGTATGTTCTAATTTTTGTATATTACAGAAGCAAAGGGACCTATATTGGTCTTTCTTATTTATTTTCAGTAAATTTCGGCTATATAATTGGCAGTCTTATAGCACTGCTATATTTCTCGTATAGCAAAGAATGGAAGGAATTCTCACAGTATATTTCATTCATTAACTGGATATCTGATTGAAGTATGAATATACAATAGTTGATATTGATTGATCTATTGGATTATTGGACAATGTTTTTTCATGCCTTCGTTTTAATCTTGATTTAAGATCTTTATTACAGGGAAAAATAGGAAGCTATGGTCTGTTTGACCCTCTCTCTTTTTTGGTGTATTTGCAGCTTCACAACTGACCCTTTGTCACATGGCTTGAATGCTTCTCTTGATGTGATTTATGACAGCTCAGTCATTAGAACCCTGCTGAAAAATGATGGGTTCTTTGGTTCCATGGAAGCCATTGTTGAGCCACGTTTGCGTTCTGCATCCGTGACAGGTTTAAAATACTCTGATAATGGTTACATTGCATCCCTCTCTTCAGGGTAATTGGGGGGGGGGGGGGGGGGGGGGGGGGGGGGTGTCATGAAATTGTAGATTTAATTTTTTCACTTATATGTTCATGTCAATGGAAATATATAGTTTTTTATTATGATTTATGGGCTTGTTCTATTTGTGAGTTTCTAGAAGACCATTTCTTTAACATACGCGCCACTAGCCTCTTTGGAATTTTATTCCCTTGGTTAATGGAAATATATAGTTTTTTATTATGATTTATGGGCTTGTTCTATTTGTGAGTTTCTAGAAGACCATTTCTTTAACATACGCGCCACTAGCCTCTTTGGAATTTTATTCCCTTGGTTATGGTTCTTGAAACAATTATCAAAGGCACATTGGTTTGATACGACCATTTTCGTTTGGCGATGTGAGGAATTGATGATGGTTAATAGAAGTTGTACTTTATTTGCCAATTGGATACCAATTTTTGATCATTTAAATGAAATAAGGAAACGAGGTCTGAATTTGATATTGTTAAGAACATATTTTCAGTTTAGTTCTTTTGTTTATGTGCCATACGGCAGTCTTGTCCTTTTCCTATAGTTAAGGATATTTTTATATTTTTCAGCATTAAGCATTATAATTAGAATGAGAGGGGCAAGTGTGTGGCTGATATGATCGGAAGCCTGTTGAAGTCCGTGGAATGATTCAGGTGTAGAGATCTACATTCATATACATCTAAGTGATAGGTGTTTTTTCTTCTACTCTGTGTGTTTGCTTATCTTTGGTGAGTAATAAGGCTTTTTATGTCATTTGGTGCTTCCAAAACTGCTTAGCTTTCTGTAGTATCATATATTTCACTTTCCTCTTCTTTTATGTGTGTGTGCACGTGCGCGTGCATCTCGCGGCCAGTGAAAGGAAGCCCAAAATTTCCAGCATTAGTGACATTAATGGAATGCCAATCGCTTATGTGAAGTTAAATGGGTCTGATTGTCTCCTATGGGCTGTTTGTGAAGGTGTTTATTGGTGCCAAGATTTAGATTGAGATCTTGACTAGAGATAGGAGAAATGAATAAGATAATAGGTAAGAAAAATGGCTTCAGGAGAACTACCAAATCATGACTTGGGTATGGAAACCCCAAGTGAGTGCTATCCTGATGTTTCTTGCGTTGCATTCTTTTGATAAAAATAACTGCCAAGCTTATCAACTTTATAAGAATATTTTCCGTTATGGCAGGTAACAAAAATCTTAATGAGTATTACAGCAATCTCCAGGGTATTGTAGGAAGAGTTGATTGTCTATTAGGCTTTGTCAAATGATGCGGATTAACCGAAGAAACAAGAAGACTTTTGGGGCATAGTTTTTTCTGGCCTCAGTCTGAAGGTCTGTCTGTCTAGTCGTGGAGAGTTCTTAGCCCATAATAAACTTCCATCTCTTAATAATGTGTACTCCTTCCTGTCCTCAAAGTGTTACTATGTCCACACCTTCATCTACGTCTACTGTTGATGATGGTTGTACCTTAACTACATTTGTGGGTGGGTGGAGGTGACGGACGCAGAGGTCGTGGTAGCAGCAGTACAGAATGTGGTCGTGGTAACAAAAAACGTACTCATTGCAAACATCCAATCACAGGTTATTTGTAAAGCACTCTTGTACTCAACATTCAAATAGCTCATTTTGTTACATCTCTTTCCTTATCATCATAATTTTTCTTCTTCACTTTCCTACATTTCTATACTTTAAATCCTGAAAACTCAGCACTAACCTACCCCCACCTACCCCTTTTCCCTTTGTCAAAAATCGGAAGCCATCGAAAGTGGAAAAATGATGGAGAGAGAGTTGAAAATAGTGGTGCACTTGTGAGATGAGATGAGAGTGTGTGGGTGAAGGGGGAGAAAAGATGTATGACGAGAGTGGAGAAAGAGGAAGTGCGTGTGTGTGTGGGAGTGAGTAGAGAAATAGTGAGTAGGTGTGGTGTGGAAGAGGGAGTGAGGAGTAGAGAGAGAAAGCGTGAGTTAATTGTGTGTGTAGGGCTTGGTGTGAAGCCCTCCACACACTGAGGGGAGAAGCGCGAGAGGGCCTGAAGCGTGGTGAGATGTAGTGACAACTCGCCTTGGCACAAGGCCTTGTTGCGAGGTACCTCTAGAGAGAGAAAATGAGCCTGTGAGAGAAAGAAAGGCCGAAAGAATATGGGCGAGAGTATGGTGAGTGGTGTGTGGCATGTACGTGAGTTGTGCAGAGGAAAAGAGAGAAATTTAAAGAGAAGTGTTTATGTATACGAGTGATCATGTATTTTGTATTTACAGAATCCAAAGTAATGAAAGAGTTTATCTCTCTACGCCAATTTGTTGTGCCCAGAAAAACCCTACAAGTGGTCTTTGAAAATCTTTACAAGTGGCATCTGAGCTTTTGAAAATTCTAACAAATCCTACTAGGAAGCTCTTTTTCATATTAGGTGAAAGATAGCAATGGATGAAAAAATGGTAGCTCTTCAATCTAAGGGCACATTGGTTCTCCTTGATTGCCATTAAGAAAGCGGATTGATTGTTGGATGCCGTTTGGGTTTACGCAGTCAAATATAAGTTAGATGAACCTGTTGAGATGTTAAAGGCATGGTTGCTAGCAAAAAGGTATAAATAAAGTTTGGTATTGGTTATTCTGGGTCTCTTGTCCCTAATGTTCAACTTAATTACATTTGAATGCTTATATCTATAGCAAGAAGCAAAATTGTAGGCAGGCATTGTGGCAGCTAGATGTTAAAAATGCTTATTTTTGTGGTGATTTAAGAAGAGGTGTACATGGAACAACCATCAGGTTTGTTCCTTAGAAGTCTAGTAAGGTATGTAGGTTGAAGGAAGCCCTTTATGCGTAGAAACAATCCCTATGTGAAGAAATGTGGATTATACTCCATTTATTTGGAGACGATCCTCAGATAAAATTGTGTTGGCAGTTTGAGGTATTTCTATTACGGGTGGTGATCAAGAAGGAATTATCAACTTAAAGAGGTATTTACAACAATATTTGCAAACAAAGGAATTTGACTAGCTAAGGTTTCCTTGGAATCATAGCTTGGTCTAAGTATGGTATTAGTTTCTCTCAAAACTATAACAAATTTGTTGTTAAAAATAGGGATATTAGGTGCTTAACTAATTGACACACCAATGAATCCAAGTACTAAATTATTGAGGGATTTGGGAGAGTTGTTTGAAGATGCAGGCAGGTAGAAAGGACTTGTAGGCAAGCTTATCTACCTAAAAATAATTGGCTAGATATAGCCTTTGTATTGAGAGTAATGAGTCAATTCATGCATTTTCCTAGGACACCACACTGAGAGGTTGTGCGTCAAGGTATGGAATATCTTAATGGGCCTTTAGTTCAATGGCTCACCTATAGGGAAAATGTCTATTTCAGCATTGAGAGTAATTTTGATGCTTATTCAACAAGATCTCCATTAGGCAAATCTAATATAGGTAAGGCTAGCAATGGGCCACGCGGTTTGGCCCGACCCCAAAACAGTAGGGCATGTGCCATAAAATGTGGCCCGGGGTGCGGGCTAGGGCCAAGGATGGCCCGGTTCGGCCCAGCCCACTAAGTGTGAGTTAATAAGGCTAGAGACCTTGATTTTGGAGATAATCAAGCTGCCACCTATATAGCCAACAAACCAGTGTTCCACGAGAGAACGAAGCATATTGAAGTGGACTGTCATTTTATTTTAGCAGATATCTACTCCATGTGTAAAGTCATAAGATCAATTGGCACATGTACTCACCAAAGTTCTTGGTCACAATTAAATTAAGATGATTTGTTCCAAACTAGACATGAGTAAAATTTATGCGCCTATACAGTATGCATGTAGTGTAGTTCATTTGTTTATATTCCTATAGGGAATTATTATCCTTTCCCCATATTTAGTGACATTTTTGTACTTTTCTATGTCTATCTCTAGATTTTATCTCTCCTCTTCCTATCTTCTTTTTCTTTCATTCGGCACTCTTAACAAATGCTATAATGCTGATGCGTTACAATTGGTTTTGGACATGAGGGGCAATTCCAAAAAAATCTGATGCGTATTAAAGAAGAGCACATGGGTATTACGCATCCATCATGCCGGTGGATATTGTGGAAACCCCATGCACATTATTTAACTTATCTCTTGCTAAATGCCACACGTCACTAGATCTTCCAAAAGAACTCTCTTTTGCCTTTGAAATTGAACTCGAATCAGTCGGACTCATCGTCATCATCATCCTCCGATCTTTATCCTAATTTATTTTCAAAAAGATTCTTGCCCTAATTTATCTATTAAAAAAGTGAGGAGTCGATGGCACGATAAACGATTAAAAAAAGTATACATTGAGACTATTATCTTTGGTGTAAGATGACAACAAGTATGTAGACCATTGGTTATGAAAATGGGTGGTTATATTTAAAAGAGATTTTTTCGAACTTGGTGACATCCAAGCTATTAAATTTCACATCGAATACTTGTAAATATCTGTGATCTCTTTATATTAAAGATAAATGAAAAGGTTTGTATAGAGTTGAGGCTCTAAATAGTCAAATTAGAAGGCACCTCAAAAAAATTTCATTAGAAGAGGTTGTTTTGATACTCAAATATCTTCAAATTGATCATCTCAACATCAAAATGCATGGAAATGAGAAAAAAATGGAGTTCAAGTTTTGGAAATAGTGCATCTTGTAATGCATTTTTGGACTGTCAATTTTGAAGTTTTTCAAGTATTCATAGATCTGCTCGATCTACACTGTTTTTGAAGCTTTACATTTTATAATTAGAGATGAAACTATATTTTAAAGCTATCACAAAGATTTTCAGTTTGGAAACCACATTTCTTGATACTATTTGAAGGTACGCTCTACTTTGATTGTTTAGAGCCTCAACTCTATACAAACCGCAACCAAAGATATATGGTCTCATTGTATACAATCCCTAAACAATATTAGGGCAAACTTTTTCAATATGGGGTGGGATTTGGGGCACATGTTAGGAAAATGTAATTTTGTCAATATTTATATGCTATACACTATATAATGATTGAATCGTCAATTATGATTCGGAATCAGCAGAAACCTGAGCGAATTCCGATCTTAATCGATGATTGTCAATCTAGATCTGCAATTTTTTAATCACATTGTCTGAGATGTTAGTATTTACAAATACCAATATCTATAAAAAATGCTTAAAATGAGATATTGACTCCCCAATCACCGATTCATCCCATGTATAATTTAAGCACTAAACCCATTGGTGACAAATTCCTTGGTTATTTTCCAAGGAAAGGACTAAAAGAGAATATTCTGCAGCACATGATCGTTTCTCCATGATAAAAGGACAGAGAAACTCATGCATGGACCCATAAAACTTACGGAATTAAAAGAGTCCACAAAATTGGAGGATACGGAATAAAAAATGTCCACAAATTTGGGATGGTTAGGAATTTTTTGGGGTTGGTAAGGAATTGATTCAAATTGAAATTATTGTTTTTGACTTCTAATCTAATTATTGACCCAATAATTTTTAATAATTCTTAATAAGGATAGCTTAAAATTTTTTACTATTTTTCATTGTAATTTTACCTGTAGTTTGTAGGTCTGTGCTTTGAAGTGTTGTGACCCATTCAAAAAAAAAAACTATCAGGTTGGCATGAGTGATACGATGATTCCATAATATTGGCGACCCATGCACAATAAAATTTTCCATAATATTGGCGTAGAGTTTAGGTGCATGAGTGATACGATTCTTACATTGTGCCTACCTTCTAAAATCTATTTTCGAATATGGATTTTGAACCCAAAACTATGTAGATCTGGCATATCTACCACCATGAAAAGCAAAACAAGAAAAAGAAAGAAGAAGATAGCGTTAGCCATTGAAAATGACCTATATTTTACTTTTTCTTGTATGTGCATTTCAATCCTTTCAAGATCATTTAGGGAGTGGGGTTGGGGTATCGGTAGTTAGGGGGCAGATGCCTCAATGTAACATCTAGGCACAGTTACAATTTTACTGGCAACCAATACCAAGCAAATATAGCTGCGTTTTAGAGAGAGAAAAATAAAAATTTGAGAAAAAATCAACAATAAGAAGTTACAAACGTGGGGATTTGAGATCTTCGCCACACCCCACAAGAGTTAAAAGAAGAAGAGAAAACACCCAAAGGCTCTTTTTCTCTCTTAACACATTAACTGTATATTTTCATTCAACAAAAGACATCCTCTAATACATTGTACTAGCATCTATTTTTATACACTAAATAAAAACCAACTTCATTAATCAATTTTTCTTTCAGTCCTTCATTTTTTTTTTCGTCAAATATCTTCATAGGCTCGAACTCTGGGTTCAAGTTAATATCTTGCTTTTCCATGCTTGAAGGTCAACTTCTTTCTCCACCGCGCCCCACAAGAGTTAAGAGAAGAAAAAAGAAAAAAAATACCCAACGGTTTTTTCTCTCTCTAACATGTTAATCATTGAAACCTATCCCTTAATACATTGTATGTGTTTCCTGTTTTATATATATACCAAACATCTTGCTTTATAAAACTCCTACCAAAAAAACTGTCCACTAGAACATTATTGCTAATAGGTGATTTATATATCAGGTAAATCATGTCATTTTCTAAAAGATAAGTAAATGACTTATTCAAATAAAGTAAGTACCAACTCAACTAACACTTATTAAAAGGAAACATACTTGCTTCATATTCCTAAAACAACTCAACAGAAACGGACTATAACCTTAAAATGTAGAATTAGAGATGCACATAAAAAATCTATTGAAAAATATTGTTTTAATGTTGAAAAACTTTTTTAATTGATGATTTGGACATCGAGATGTAGGAATATAAGAAAAAAAAAAGAAAAAGATTTTGAGTCCCAAAAATAGTGCATCTCACCGTTTATTTTCAAGATTTTCATATGCTTATAGATCTACTTGATTTTAACCGTTTTTAGAGTTTAAAATTTTATAAATAGATAAAAAAATAGATTTTCAGATAATCCTAAGAATTTTTTACATCAAAATTATATGTTATGATAAAATTTGGAGGTGTACCATATTTTGGATTGTTTAAAGTTGCAACCTTATAGAAACCACACCCTAAAAAGAAATAGACTTATCAAACTAACCCAAAGAATTTTGGACTAATAATATTTTTAACAATTAATCCTAATAAAAATAAAGATAAAAACCTATATCCATAATAAATAAATAACTAAGTCCCCTAAAAATTAAGAAAAATAAAAATATGAAATCCATCCATCACTCGTTCTACATCACGTTCCACCCTCCATTTCTATTATTAAGATATTAAAAATAAGGTGCGGTTTGTATAGAGCCTAGGCTCTAAAGATTTAAATTAGGGCCTACCTTCAAATAGGGTCGAGAAATGTGGTTTCAATTCTAGAAGTCTTGTGATAGCCTTAAAATATATTTTTATCTTTATTTATAAAGTTTAAAGCTTCAAAAATAGTGTAAATTGACAGATCTATGAAAACTTGACTAGCTTGAAAATTGAAGGTCCAAAAAAGCATTACAAAATATATTATTTCCAAACCTTGAAATCCATTTTTTCCTCAAGTCAATGCATCTTGATGTCGAGCTGATCAATTTGAGGATACTTGGGCATTAAAACAACCCCTTCTAGTGAAATTTTTGAGGTAGGCTCTGATTTGATTGTTTAGAGCCTCGGCTCTATATACACTTTTCCCTTAAAAATATATATATAAAAATATATATTCCAAGTTCATCAAGTTGGCACCATTTTATTAGAAGGTGTTATTTTGATGCCCAAATATCCTCAAGTTGATCATCTCGACATCAAGATGCATACATAAAAAAAAATAGATTTTTGGAAATAGTGCATCTTGTAACATATTTTTGGACAGTCAATTTTCAAGATTTTCATAGATCTGCTCAATCTACACTATTTTTGAAGCTCTAAATTTTATAATTAGAGATGAAAATATATTTGAAGGCTACCATAAAGATTTGTAGTATTAAAATCCCATTTCTCGACACTGAAGGTGGGCTCTACTTTGATTGTTTAGAGTCTCGGTTCTATACAAACGACACACCCTTTTTTTACATTCAAATTCATGGACATGAGGCAAAAATTAAATTGCAATAATCTAAGATGTGTTTTGATCTGAAAACCCAAGATCCAAATTCATGGATCTAAAGCAAAAATGAAATTGCAATAATCTAGGATTTGTTTTGAGTAACCTCAAACCATTGAAAATCAGGGGCTGACACATGCAACTCACTACAAACTTTTCAGATTATTGGGGAAGTATGGTACATGAGCATGTGAAATCTATGGTCATACGAGTCATCACCATCCGATTAATGGTTGGACACTCAAATACGGAGACGAAAACACTGGAATTCCAGTCGCGCTGTAATATCCATTTATTACCGTCAACATTTTGATTGGGCAGTGATACCCACATATTTCACTTACATGCTCATGTGAATCCTTTTGTTGCTTTCATAACAGCTCAACGGTCCATTTAGAGTGTGAGAGAGAGAGAGAGAAAGAGGGGGAAAGCGAGCTTGTTTTTAGTGAGAGAGAGAGAGAGTCAGGGGGCTTGTTTGTAGAGAGGGAGAGAGCCCCCTTTATCAGAGAGAGAACTTTGTCGTTCATGAAAGAAGCGTGCAGCCGTATAACTTCTCTGTGTACAGTGATTTCAATGGGTATTCTCTGATTTCATGACAATAAATGGTGTGATTTCTTCTATGTAGTGAAATTCTGACATGTGTTCGTCTGTTTCTCTCTCTAGTTAGTTCATGGCTATGAATTCTTTCTTTCCAATGCCCATTAATGCAATGGGAACTGCGGTGTTTCAGAAACCCATTTCTGCTTCTCCATATTCGGCCACAGTTTCAAGAGGTGTGTTATTTTTTAGTCCGTGCTTACCCATTTCTCTAGCTCTTTCCACCTTTCTCTCTATATCTATCTATATATCTTGGGTTAATTTTTGTGGTATTTTTTAGTGAGGTTTTTGAATTTCATTTGGATTTTTTTTCTATATGATTTTAGCTTCACATGGGGAAGAAGTGGACTTCAATACATTGATATAAATGGTTTTTTTTGCCAACTAAGATTCTGATGTTTCCCTGGTTTACGAAATATTATGTGCCTGATTTTTTTTTTATGATATTTACCTGATAGTGATATTTTTTCAAGAACTTGTTATATTTCTTTCTTCAGCTTTAACCTGTTTTAATTTTAAATAATGACACATGGGTAATCATCCGGAATTTTATATAGTGATTTTACTTCCTCTTAAATTCGAATTATAGTATTCATCCCTTGCCTAGGTAAAGGGGCATGATGGTGGTTGTGTTAGGTAGGCAACCAACCTAAAATTTTGTCAAAACTCATCATGAATCCGGATAAATATAGAATACTATAATTGGCCTTCAGGAGAGCATCACGGACAACCACGATTCATGTAGCCGACCCCAATTGATTGGGAAAAGAAATGATGATGTTTGATTATTATTATTTTTTAGTTTCCAAAGAATTTTAATTATTGGAGTTCCTTCAATTATTGATTTCTTCGGCTTTGTAGGTCATATGCTTATTTTATTGGAAAATTATGCCCCTAAGTAATTCATTTATACACCTATCAGCTTCGTTACATGATTTATTCATATAGGTAGATATAGGATCTATGGAGCAATTACTTAGAAGTATATATATATATATATATATATATATATATATATAGCCCTCTCGATGGGATCCCCCCCCCCGACGGCTCGTCTTCCTCTTCCTGAGATTCTACCCGATTCGCTTGACTCCCTAGGAGAGCGGATCGATCTATAGGCTCCTTAAAATATTGTTCTATGTGTGATTTATTGGCTACTATATATATATATATATATATATATATATATATATATATATATATATATATATATAAAGTACTTGCAACTTTAAGGGAACTTAAACTTCTACTTATCAGAAAGAGAGACTATTCATTAGTCTGCTAAAACTCAAAGGTGGCTTAATGACCATATGAAATTTTATTTTAAGCTCAATGGATGGCTGTAAGCGCAAGCTCTAAGGGAAAGTTAGAATGAACAAAGTGCTTTGGCTGACAAGCAAAGAAAACATTTGTAGAGTTGGTCATCATCATCCTTAGAGTATTTTCCCAAACTATCTGGGGTTGGCCACATCAATCCTGGTTCGTCATTCTGCTCTATCAAGACTATACCCTCAGTGAGGTCATAAGTCCCAATATCTTTTCGTAATACTTCCAACCATGTCCTTTTGCGTCTACCCCTTGCCCTTTTTTAGCCTTCCACTTGAGTTGGTATAATTCGTCAATTAACTGATTAGATAATATGCTTGAATGCATGCACTATTGAGTCTTAAGAATGTAGATGTAGTTGTTGAATATTAGCTTCTTTGTAATTATCAAGAACAATGTTTGAAAACAAGGATGTGGGCTTGGACATGCCAGGGCCCCAAACCCAAGTCAGACAACAACTCAGCTGAGTCAGAGGTTCTACATGGCTGAGTCTTTGGATAAAAGACATAAGGGGTCCAGGAATCGGTGGGACCTGCCCAAGTTTCAGTCTTTTCATCCAGAGCAGGAACACGGCCAGGTCCAAGTGTTTCGGATGAGTCCGAGAGGAGTCACTGGTTATGTTACCACTGATTAAGAAAGAAGGTTGCCTCTGGTTCAAAAATACAAATGCATTGTGGAGTGGAGGAAGCCAGTGAGATGATCATTGATGGTCTAACATCTATGTTATGAAATGTCCATTAGCGAAGGTTGAACTAATCATAGAGTGGTTTATTGCAAAAAATTCGAAGTCATTAAATATAGCATTGGAAAATAAAATCTTCCAATTCTTTACTTTTACATTTGTAAATCGGTGTGAATTATGGTTGCCTCTCCTTTCAACTGTTGATGCTTTCTGATTATTGGGTTTCTTTTATACAAAATTCCTCTACTATACATGTCCTAAATATTGTTATACCTTGGATAACTGCTGTTTGGATTGTATTTTTCACCTTTGCCTGTTCGAAGATTGCTTTAATATCATCTTGAATCTTACAGGATGCTCTACACCAGTTCAATCAAGAAAGCAAACCATGGGTATATTTTGTCGGAAGCACATCATATGGTCAACAAGATGTCAATTAGGTCATAACGGGAGAAGCATTGCGAATACTGCTATGCATGGGAAACACTGCCAACATGAGCGTTGGAATGCCACTTCAGGACATGCATTTGGGTCAGAGCCAGAAATTATTCATTCTAGAAGTGCTTGGGAGTGCATACAAAATGTTTATGATGTTTTTTACCGCTTTACTCGTCCCCACACTATGATGGGCACCGTAAGTTTTGAGACTTGATTTTATGTTCTTGATCAACCATGAAGCTTCACTATCCTCACCAAGTTGGTCTGATTGTTGAATTCCTCTTCCAATTAGCTAAAGAAAAGTATGCTATAACCCAATGGGCTATGGAAAAGTAGAACTATTATCTGTAAGGGTCTTCGCCATCCAATAAAATGGATAGTGAGCGAGTGGGATCCACCACAACATGGCAAGACCATGTGTGGTTTACACTGCCCATCCCATCTGGTGATTATCCTCAGGGATTCGACAGTCCATTTGGGCATAAATTACAATAGTTTCTCGAGCTTGCAGATTATTAGAGTGTTTTTATATGAAGGATCAATAATGGCTTGTCTAAAATGATTTGTTTGGAGCAGGCGATAGGGATAATATCAGTATCTCTTCTAGCAGTTGAAAGCAGGTCTGATTTGTCGTTACCTTTTTTATCTGGACTCTTGAAGGTAATGCATTAACTAAAATTCTCTAACTGAAATTTGTCTATACCATGAACCAAATATTTCTTCCAGAAATGCAACTTCGTGGATAAATTATGAGGATTTCTTTGCAGGCTCTAGTGCCTGCCCTTTTCATGAATGTTTATATTGTGGGGCTAAATCAACTGTACGATGTAGAAATTGACAAGGTAATCCATGCACTGTACCTCTGCACTATGTGTTGCCTTCATATTTATTTCTTGTTTGCAATTTGTTCTGCCTCTAATTTGTTTGACAGCAACTACTACTAGCTGCTAATTTTTTTCATAGCTGTTCGCTTTGAGAAATCATAATAAAGAAGTAACTTTTTTTTTTTTTTCAGGTTAACAAGCCAAATCTTCCTCTTGCCTCAGGGGAATATTCTGTGGAGATGAGCATTTTGATTATTGGAGCCTGTGCTTTTATGGTACTAGATTAAGAGACACATTTAGTGATACTATATATGGTCTTGACTCAATTATGTTGATGTCTTAGTGGATTTTGTTTCAATTAATGAAAATTGCTTGAAGTGGCATCCTTTCAAGCATTTGTGTGAATTTTCTGTGGAAAAAGGAACTTTGGACTGGCCATACCAATCTTAGTAATGTTAGCGTACATCATGAATATGAATTAAGAAACAAGTCGGAGACTGGATTAGGATAAATTAACCATATACTCATGGAAAGAAAAAAATCTATCCAAATCAAATTGGCAAGAGATTGCCTTCTCTTTGGGGAAACCATTTAAGTCATATTTTCTTTTTCCATCTCACTCTTAGTAGTGGTGTTATTCTAATACTCGTAAGTAGTCAAAGGCATTAGGTGAGCCTGAGATTCGGAGGAGGCTAGGCATTTGGCATCTTGCATTTTTAATTTTATTATTTTTCAAAAATTGTTTGGGAATTTTGAAAGGTTTTCTCAATTAGCATGGACCACTAAAGCAATTTAATTCCTCAGATCAATAGAATATTGATGCAGATCAGTTTGGTACTTGCTTTGATAGGTAAGAATTACTCACAGATTGAACCAACCAATTTGCCGAAACAGTTGCCTTCCTTTGACAGATTGACTTGCTGTCCAAACAAATCTAATGATCAATTGGGCTTACATGAGGAAATGAGACAAATAAAATATTTATACAAAGTAATGGTGCCACGGATATAACTTTTGAATTAGATGATTTAATGATTTGTTCTGAGTCTATTATATAATGGATGAATTGAGTCTATTGTATGGCAGCAGGTATATGTTATGTCTTTCAGGTCTACAATTTCTCGATATATGCTATTCATATTGTACAATGTCTTTCTCATTATTGACATTATTCACTTTATCTCAACGGATAGTATTTATTCCTAAATAAGTGGAAAATTTTCTTGTGGCCCTTATGCAGAGTTTTGCAATGGGATGGATGGTTGGTTCCTGGCCATTATTTTTGGCCCTTTTCATCAGCTTTCTGCTTGGAACTGCGTATTCAATTGATGTAAGCTTCACCTCTGGCTCATAAATCATGTGTAATATGACAGTTCTCAGAAACATAGCCATTGATATTTTGGTCATATGGTGAGGCAATACACTACTAGTTGCAATTAGTGTTTTTCTTCTTCAATGTTAAGATATCATTGTATGCTGGTCTTAGTAATTATCTTTTAGTACAATTAAGCCCAAGATGAATAAAGACCAAAGTAGCTCTCATAAGCCAAATGAATGAAATATCCCGGCACTCGGAGATATATTTCATATAGACATAGTAATGCAGCCTGTCATTGTGACATTTGAAAACATGATTTTAAATCATGCGAATGTTAGTATGCTATAATGACATGGACTATGGATGCTAGAGTTCATTGGGGTCATTGCCATTTGACAAAATAATGGTTGGTGATATAGATAGCAAGACCCACCATTCAAGTCATGTTGTGTTCTGGTGGTTCCACTCTCTCTTAGAGGTGTCCATCATTTGATTGGATGATTATGGCCCACATGGACTGTGGTTTTCTGGAGTCCATCATTAATAATAAATTTCCATATTGATGTATAATCCCCCGCCACCCCCCCCCCCCCCCCCCTCTTCCCTTTTACTCTGTCAGGTACCATTTCTGAGATGGAAGAGATTTGCTATGGTTGCGGCCATGTGTATCCTGGCAGTGAGAGCAGTCATTGTGCAGCTTGCATTTTTTCTTCACATGCAGGTTTTTTTTTCATGAGCATATCTTCTTATTTATCTTCTTGTTGTGACGTTATAGAAATTCGTAGCCTTTTTTGGAGATGTTAGCTTTTTGTTACATAATAATTTGGTGTCATAAGTCTCTTATAGCAAATTTCATCTTTATAAGTATCTGAAGTTCTAACCTAATGAATTTCCAGACTTTTGTTTTCGGAAGACCGGCAGTTTTTTCGAGGTCTTTAATATTTGCAACAGCATTCATGAGCTTCTTTTCAGTTGTCATAGCACTGTTTAAGGTAAACTTATTAAACATGCCTTGCCTAATGAGTCTGCAATCTGATATTTTGATGCTTGATCTCTGGTATATGAGGTTGGATGTATATTGATGATGACATAGACAACTATGGAAAATAAAGAATAAGCAAAGGAATGTAAAATATCTATTAATTGAATGGGCTTGGATCAAGATGGTAGAGGCTGGGTTTTCGTAGCACAACATCTCAAGTTCCATTCCTATGTAACCTTGTCAAAAGAAAGAGTAAAAATAACATAGTTGACAAGGAATCAAAAGAAAAAGCAAAATTCATGAACTTAAAAGACTTTTAAAGAAGGAAAAGAAACTAAAGATCCATGAACAAACAAAAACTGTTGAAATGAAAGTGAAAACTGAAAATAAAGTAAAAGATAGGAAATATTGAACTCTACTTAAGGAGGTAATATAAATAGATTAAGAAGCAAAAACTGGCAAAGGAGAAAATTAATGAAAATCGACCATAAAAAATGAATATCGAATGGCCCATTTAACCATTTGTTTCATTGAATCAATCTGATCAGGATATACCTGATATTGATGGGGATCGGATATTTGGCATTAAATCCTTCAGTGTACGTCTAGGTCAAAAACGGGTAAGTGCATAGTACATGCATTCTTATCACTTTGTGAGATATATATTTTACCATTCTCTTGACCTATACTAAGATTTATTGGCTGTAATTTCCATGGAGCAGGTTTTTTGGATGTGTATATATCTATTGCTGATGGCATATGGTACTGCCATAGTGCTAGGAGCCACGTCTTCTTGCACTTGGAGCAAACTTGTGACCGTACGTCTTTACAACTTGCCTTTATTAGTAATTGAATTTATCTAACGAACGGAGGCTTGCATTTTTTACTTGAGCCTAAGGAGCACAATTTTCTATTTATTTAGTTGTTTTCTATCATTTCTTTCCTTTTTTTGGATGCCTTTATTTTTTTTGGAATTTGTGAACATGGGTGGACATTGAATATGTTGTTTACCGGCACCAGTCTTCTTATCTTATTTATTGGTGACTTTAACCATTTTTCTCCTTTTTCAGACATGGAATATGTTGCTTGGTTACACTATATTCTACCTGTCTTATTTATTGGTGTGAACCATTTTTCTCTTTTTGTTGGACATCCATGTTGTTCATGCTTATACTTTGTCACAGGTGTTGGGTCATGGTGCCCTAGCATCAACTCTTTGGCATCGGGCCCAATCTATCGATTTCAACACTAAAGTCTCCATTGCATCATTTTACATGTTCATTTGGAAGGTAAAACTTTAATGTATTTGCAATTTGTTTTGTATTGGTTTTTAGACATCTTAAATGAAAACATGCGTGTTTTTTTCATCATTGCAGCTCTTTTATGCGGAATACTTGTTAATCCCACTTGTGAGATGATTGTGGAGGATGCTGGTTGAAAAATGAATTCCAACATTGTTTGTAGTTTTTGTACATATAATATTGTTTGTAGTTTGTTAATATGGAACTCTTTGTGGAGCTTGAATCAGTAGCTTTGAACATGGCATTCTAGGTCATGTTGGCCCTAGCATTATTGAGTTTTGAGTTAGTAGTGTCTAACCAGTATCTTGATGCCCATTAATGGAGATTTTTTTTCTGGAGTGTTTTGTATCACAAGGGAGTAAAAAGCCTGGCCTTGCCCCTAAGCACTACGTTACACTTGTCATCTCTTCCTTATTATGGATTCCAATTACCATAAGACAATCACTTTAATAATCTAAATGGAAAGATTAGATAGATATTTTTTTATTTTAAAACCTTAAATTTGAATTCACAAGAGAACATCAATAAAAAGGACAAAGCATATATAAGGTTGATACCTTAAAGTGTAGAGCATATATAAGGTTGATACCTTAGTGTAGAATTAAGGTGCACCTCTAAAATCCTACGAAAGAAGTTATTTTGATGTTGAAGAAACATCAAATTGATCATCTCGACATTGTGAGGTATCTATATGCAAAAAAAAACTGGAGATTTTAAGTCCAAAAAATAGTACATCATGCAACACATTATCTAGATCGTCTATTTTCAAAATTTCCATGCATTTATATATCTGTTTGATTTGAACCATTTTTTGAGTTTAAAAATTTTATAATTAGAGATAAATATAGATTCTCGCACCATCCTAAGAATTTTCAATACAAAAATTGTTTCTCATCACAAAGTTTGGAGGTGCAACTTATTGTGATCAAGTTTGCAACCTTATGCAAAGTACATCATTGTAAAAACTATAAAATATGAAAATCAAAATGCAGTACTCCAAAATATTCAATATTTCCCTTCGTTCCTTCTTGTGAATCCTCTTTTTCTACTTATTTCCTCAATAAAACCACCATTTGATCTCTTGTTTTCTACTTAGTTTTCCTCTATATATTCATTCAAATGCTACACCGCTTACTACTTGTCATCTAACTCTAACGTGACAGGAACAATGAGTAATGACATACAGTGATGGGTGATGGCCAAAATGAGTGAGTGAATTTATAATTCATGATGATCCCTCTAAACAAAGCACATTTTTATCACCAAACATCTATGGTATTAGGAAGACTTCAGTCGCGAAGCTTATTCCGAATCTCTCTTGCATTAAGAACTCATTGGTCACGAAGCTTATTCCGAAGATGTTTTTTATTTGCATTCCTGACTTTTTGAAAGAGTTATGTTTCTACCGGTGCTCAAAAAATCGAACCGGCTTCGGAAACCGGCCAAGGGCTGCTCTCGAGTAACTAGTAAATGGGCATGTTATACTGGCTTAATTGGGCAAGTTCTTGCCGGTCAAAAAAGTGTTCAATTTTTTTAAAAAAAATATGAAAAAAATATTTAAAATATGATTAAACAAAGCACATCCAAATGAAATTGAAAATTAGTAAAAAAAATAGAATTTTGAAAATCAATTTGTGCCCAGGGGTGTTTTTGAATTTTTTCAAAAATATGGGAAAAATGTAAAAATAAATATTCATGGCCAAACACTTTCCAACCATCATCAAAATGGAAAAAAAAAAAAAACATTTCAAAACACATTACAAACGAATCTTTTATTTTATAAGGAGTTTATATAAATTTTTTTGATGTTTTTTTTAAATATCTGGTCGGATACACCCAATCACAGAACCGATCTAACCGACCAGTTCGCAGTTGAACCGCGCGATATTGCAATCACTGTTTTCTAGCAGAAGCATGACTGTTTTGCTAATAGTTGAGGCACACCGAATCTTCTTATTTGTCTAGTTACTCAGCGTTGGAATCCAGCCTCTAAATTTTAGAAAAAAATATTGCGGCCTGCTATTAGTCATGTATTTTTCCGTTTCCAAGGGTAGGATCGGCATCTCAAATTCATGCTTGTCTAGGGTGAACTTCCCAACAGCTACTTCACCAAAAAAAAAAAAAAAATCCTAATATCATTATAATTGTGTAATGCCCTGCGGCATAGAAGATCTATGCTTCTCTTACCATCCAGCCATCCAATTTTGTTCAAGCGAGCCACTCACCATTTGATTTTAGATCTGACGCTTCGTGGTATTTTATTTTTAATTTTTTATACAAATTGTATGAATATGAAATTTGTTACGTGCCATCTGCTCATTGGGGTGCACATACAAAAACTTATTTTTTGATAAAATATAATGATCAAAATACCCTTTCAAATTTTCAAGAGTATTTTGGTCATTTTATTTTATTGAGATTTTTTTATATTTTTTACATATACGTGTTTAATAGAGGATCGGACACCCAAGATTTGGTATCAAAATATTTTATAGAAAAAATTTAAAAATAAAATAGTGTAGAGACGTGACATTGTGATTAGGGTCATCTGAGCTCCTCCATTTGGAATGGACAAATATAGAGAAGTATATAAGTTTTATGTTGTAGGAAAAGCATAAAAAGCTTGCTCTTTCTATAAAATAGAAATCTATCGAATTCCATCTAATATTTGAAATATTTAACCACACTTCTTTATATAATTTCAGTAGCTCAACATTTATTTGATCAAATTTCAAATAACCCATCAAATGATATATCAAAATGAGTTTTGAAATTTATTAAATTACCCCTTGTTAAATTGCTAAACTTTCATGCATATTTTGACATACTTTTTTTTTTGACAAATGTTCAAACTTTTATTGATCTCTAGAAACCAATTACAATATCAAAAATAACCAAAGCCACCCCCGTGTCCCCCTTTGCTAATACATCAGCTAAAGAATTAGCTTCACGATAAACATGAGAAAAAGAAACCATGAGAGAGAGAGAGATATCCATAACCCCATGCCAAAGTGAACGCAGCTCCCAAGGCACCCGCAGCTCCCTATTGCACCACTTTACTACATTCAAGGTGTCGCCTTCGATCTAACAGAATATCCACAATTCATCTCCTTGAAAATCTTCAACCCATGGTACACTGCATTAGTTCAGTCTTATTAGCAGTAGCACAACCAATGGGACCAGTAAAAGAAAAAATAATATTACCTCCTCTATTTCTGAGCACCCCACCAATTACCATCAAAGTTAAGCTTCAAAGTACCTGCAAGCGGTGGTGCCCAAAATGATTTGGGATGACAACTCCTACCTCTAAGCAAAAAGAGATTGCTGAGATTTGAAAAAACATCAATCTTAGTCACTCCTCCCTTCCTTAATGGCTAAAAACCATGACCAAATCATCGATTTAATTACATAAATTAAGCCATTCAAAGAAAGGGAGACATCCTCAAATATTCTTCTATTTCTTTCCTTCCAAACTTCCCATAGAATAATTCCATAAAGTTATAGCGCCTTTTAGCAAAAGAGGGACCGACAGTTGAGATACGATCCCGTCCACCTCCGATGGAAGAGTCAAACACATGTTTACCAACCCAAAAAACCAATACTAAATTTGACTAGTAAAAGGACAATGGATCAGCAAATTACCAACTGACTCACCATCTGCTTTGCATAGAAGGCATACATTGGGGAGAATCTTACTTCTTTTGATTAGATTATCGGTTGTTAAGATTTTGTTCATTGAGGCTAACCAAATAAAAACCTGAACCTAGCCCATTTCCATATTTTGGTTATTTGGGGACACGACCACGGCCATCGATCATTAAAAAGGAGGTCGTAATACGACTTTACAGTGAAGAGACCATCACTTTCCAACACCCAGACCATCTCATCTACAGCCTCTGGAGAGACATAGACCTCATTAAGCAATTTCATCAAAGTACACCACTTCTCAAACCGCAAATCATTAACTCTGTTATAAATCAAAGGAATAATCCAAAACTAAGTAGCTCCTCTTCTCTCGATCACACACAGACCTTAACGTCTTGCATTATAACCACGTCAAATAACTCCGAGCAGATAGATTTAAGAGGGTATCCCGCAGCCCAAATCTGATGCCAAAAAGAAATTGAGGCTCCACTTCCGAACGACCATCTACAGAAACTGGCAACAATTAGTCTACAACTAGCAATGTTCCTCCAGAGATGCGAAGTTTTTCCATGTTCCCTTTTCCCTAGCTAAAGACCCAACCAATCAATACCATATTTCGGAATGAGAACCTGATACCAGAGTTGATCTCTAAAGTGAATACTGCGCCACCACCATTTGCACAACAGTTCTTGATTGACCAAATTGATTTTCCTAATGCCCAAACCTCCATCATTTTTTGGTGTGCACACCCTATCCCACCTTAGCAAATGAAACTTATGCTGCTCATTGCTAGATCCCCACAAAAAGTCTCTCATCATCTTCGCAATCTTTTGAACTATTACTGCCGGCATTTGGATAAGAGACATCTGATAAATAGGGAGGTTGGCAAGACAAGCTTTTAAAATAGTCATCCTACCACCCAACGAGAGATACTTTGGTTTCCATAAATCCAACTTAGCTTGCACTCTCTCCAATACCCTATCCCAGACTACAATTGGAAACCTAAAGTCAGAAATCGGTATGCCCAAATATAGAATGGGGAGAGAATCCACGTTGCAATCTAACACCCTTGCCAAATCATCCACCACTGAACCACTACAATTAATCCCTACAATCGATGACATATGAAAATTCACTTTAAACCCGATAGAGACCTCACAGATATCCAAAAACAACGTCACCTTCTCCACTTGTAAATGATCTGCATCGTAGAAAATAAGGTGTAATAATCCTAAAATTTCAAAAAAAAAAAAAAAATAAACTTTTAAATAAGTGATGGTTCGTATGAGCATGATGGTCCTTAGGGACCATCACTACTTTCAAAAGCTTTTACCTGGTTTAAGCTTTTGCTTGCTGCCTTGCCACGTCCTTTAGTGGACGTGGTTTTCATATGATAAAAGCGGACTTTTAACACGATACCTCATACTTTTGCTTGCTGCCTTGCCACGTCCTTTAGTGGACGTGGTTTTCATATGATAAAAGCAGACTTTTAACGCGATACCTCATACATGAGGAGGTGTTTAAAAGAAATTAAATAAGACGATAGGTAAGACGTCGCCTAAAAACTTCTTTCTCGCTCTTCCTCTTACAAACACAGTGAGCTCCTCTCTCTAGTCGAATTTTTATCGGAAGCTCCCTCTCAAATATTTTAGGTAAGTGACTTCATTATCTTGAAAAATAATCTGTTCTTTTTAAAAATGAAATGAAATAATTATTTCTGCTTATTATTATGAATTTTAGGCGCGATAAATTTTATGCGCAAGCGACCTCATTATTTTGAAAATAATCTTTTTAATAAAATTATGATATTAGAAATTTTAAATGCTGTAAATTCTTAGAAATAAATTTATTTATTTATTTTTCTTGTCTATTGTTAGAAAAATTTAGAAATAAAATTGTTAGAAATAAATGTGATAGTTCTGCTTTTACTAAAATTGTGAGATTTCTTTCTACTGTTTTTTAATATTTAAACATTGTAAAATTCATGTGCAAATGATTGCCTTATTATCTGAAAACTGATATTTTTGCAATTGATTATAGCATTGTCTGTGAAATGTTTATTTGCGAGTTGACATCCTATAAATTGTGATAATTCCGTATTCTTGAATTTCTATAAGAGTTTTTCTATACATTGGCAATTATGCTAGAATGTCTTTACGAACTGCTACCTTTCTAAATTTGAACCCAAAATATTTGATTGGTTATTTTTGAAATGTTATTGAAAGTGACTGTTATTAATGGTTTCAGTGAAATTCATATTAATGATTTCAGTGATATGTTGAGTACATGATATTGCTACTTTCGAATGTTTAAAGAGATTTAGAAATACTTTAAGTATGCAAGAGGACTCATCTGGTTCGTCGGTGAGGTATAAGTGGACCTATCTGGGACGCCGGTAGGGATTAAGTGGACTCATCCGGTACGCCGGTGAGGTATAAGTGGACCTATCTGGGACGTCGATAGGGATTAAGTGGACCCATCAGGACGATGATGGGGTATATAGGTGACCTACTTGAGACGCCAGTAGGGTATTTTGTGAAATCCTTTGAATTATGCACTGCCGTTAAAATGTATATGCATGTCAATTATTCGGATTATACTTGATTATGCATTTTTGAAAGTGAAACTGTTAATGCATTTCTGTTAATAGATCTCCTTTTTGAAAATATGGATATCTTTCAATTATGATTCTTTTTAGGATTATGATGATTACTTACTGAGTAGCCAAACTCATCAAATTATGGTAAACATTTTTTCAAGATAACTGCGGTTTCATTTTGAGTGCTCGTCAGGATCAACTTTGGAAGATACTGTAGTTGCGCTTAAACTTTCTTTTGTTACTTTGTAAGAATTCGCCACTGTAAATTTGTCCTATCAATGAGATGTATATATGTTTTGATTGTCACATCTTAAGAATATCAGTATTGTAAATTCTTGGGGCGTGACATAAGGGTATCATCTGCATATTGAAGATGGGAAATAATAAGATCAAAATTAGCCACAGCAAACCCATAAAAATGGTCAGCCCTTTCAACGTTATTTTAACATCAAGCTAAAACACTCCGCGTAAATAGTAAAAAAGAACCGGGATAGAGGGTCCCCTTGACGAAGACCTCTAGATGCCTAGAAGAAATCAATAGGGCTACCTTTAAACAACATGAAAAAATGAGCAGAGGACAGACATCAAAAAATCCAACTACACCACCTGTCTCCAAACCCCATACATTTCAAATCTCGAATAAAATCCGTCATTCCACACGATCATAGGCCTTCTCCATATCTAACTTCAACAAAATACCAGGCTTCCGATTGAGCACTCTAGAATGGATGCATTCTTGAGCAATAAGAATACTATATGTAATCTGTCTGTCTTTGATAAAGGCCGATTGGTTTGCCGATATCACCAAAGATAAGACAGTTTTGAGTCGCTTAGCTAAAACCTTCGCCAAAATCTTATAGAGACTGGTAAGAAGACAAATAGGGCGAATATCAGAAAGACACGAAATGACAGCCTTCTTTGGGATTAGCGTCAAAAAAATGGATTTCACCCCTTTGAAAATGTCACTCTTAATCATAAAGCCCCGAACAAACTCCAGAAGCTCCAACTTTACCAGATCCCAAAACTTATGAAAAAATGAGAGAAGGAAGCCATATGGACCAAGGGCTTTATCTCCCGGTATAGAAAAAACCATCTTCTTTAACTATTCCAACGAAATGTCACGTTCCAAATAAATTCTTAAACGTCTGGAAGAGTTTTAAAAGGCACTCTATTAAAGGAGGGGATAAAGTTAACTTCTTTGGAAAAGGCTCGCTTAAAATGGCTGCGGACAGCTCCTTTCATAGCATTATCATCATCCACATCTATCCTCAAGGATAGATAAACTCGAGATATCATTCTGCCTTTTCCTGACACTTGCAATAACATGGAAATACTTCGTGTTAAGATCCCCTTCTTTCAACCACTTTGAACGTGACCTTTGGTGCCTATAGATCTCATCTGACCTTAGAAGTTCCTCTAGTTCTTTTACCTTTTGACACCTAAGAACCACAATCTGCTCAGACAACACTCCATTGTCTTGAACGTTAAGATCAAATATCTCTAAATTAGCGAGAGCAAAATCGATCTTTCTCCTAATGTCCACCCTATTTTCCTTCTTCCAAACCAACAATTTGTGTTTGACATTTAAGAGTTTTTTGTGCAATTGGTAATCGACAGTACCTTCCTCAATAGTATTAATCCATGTACCCTTTATCAACTCCACTACCTCTTTTTCAAGCAACCAACAAGCCTCCATACGGAAAGGCTTCAGACCACTTTCTAACCGACTAAAGGTCAACAAAATTGGGCAATGGTCTGAAGGTACCCTAGGCAGAGCTTTGACATAGGTCAAAGGGTAGACTTCCGCCCACTCCGGTGAAACCAAAAACTTGTCTAATTTGGACATGGCCAAATTAGAGAGACTGTTATTTGACCAAGTAAATTTGGCACCTAAAATAGGCAGATCCATCAAAGAGTTATCAACAATGTAACCATTAAACATTCTCATAGTGGAATTGATAGGAGGGGCTGATAAGCTTTCGTCTGGCCAACGAATAAGGTTGAAATCTCCTCTAATAACCACAAGAAAAGAAAAAGAACGAATTACAACATTCAATTCGTTAATAAAAGGTTCTTTCAAAGCAGCCAAGCAATGACCATAAACATTTAACAACCCCCAAGAAAACCTCGCTAAATATCCCTGAAAATCCAACAAAATAAAGTGATCCCTTGCAATGATACCAAATTAACCAAAACAAGAGGGTCCTACAGAACCCACAACCCACCTGATGCTCCCACCACATTTATACCACAAAAACCAACAGCAGAATGACCCCAAACCTATCTGGCCCCGATAACACTAGGACTAGGGAGCTTAGTCCCTTGCAAAACAAGAACTACTGGATTGTATTTGAAAACCAAAAATTTGACATCCCTCTTCCTATTTAGATGTCCTAAACCCCTAACATTCCATGACAAGAAATTCATTAAAAATGGGGGTTAAAAGAAAAGGAGGCAGAACCTGGTCCATGAAGGCCTCCCTGAGCACCAACCTTGTTGGGGAAGACCACACCTGAGTCATCAACCGACAAGCTAAGGGAGGTGGAATCCTCCGAGGGTTTAGATGGGTCACGAAATGCCAACGACCTGGAACTAAGATCCTGCGCCGATCACGAGCTCTAATTCTCACTGAAGAATGTGTACCTGTCCTCGGCTCCATCATCTTCTTCCCTGTTTTCTCTTTCAGGGACCTTGAGGAAACTGAATTCCTATTCACCGTTGTATCGAACACATTTGGAGTCACCCAAAAATCTATTGGCAACTTCCCACTAATCATATCTCTTTGAACTGCAAGACATGATCTTCTGCGAGCCTTAACCTCCTCCATAACCACTGATAAAGGAACGCCTTCCATCCCCATGTCTTCCACCAATTTAGCAATCATGGAATCTTCCACCTGCAAAGAGGCATCCTCCGCCAACTGGGGAACCGTCTTTGACAGTGAAAATTTTAAAGACTCATCGACCTTCGAAGATCCACCATCTGCCGTCACCAAGTTTGTGGCAACCAACAACCGTGGTGCGCATAGGATTATCATTGAAAGTGGTTGAGGCTCCATGACATTCTCATCTTCAACAGAATTTTCACATGTGACCAAGGCTCCCACAGACGAATCAGCCACAACAGGGGGAAAGGCTGTGGCGCTATCTCTCCCACAAACGAATCAACAACAACAGGGAGAATAGGTAGAGATGCCAACTCTCCCACAACTTCATCATCTTCAATCACTACTAAAGCCAGCAGATCAATCTGTAACGGGTCAAACCTCGTTCTCGAGTCACACAAACCTCTAAGCACTGCAACACGAGTAGGAAGGGGATACATCTTGAACTGAAGAACCACCACCAGAAGGAAAATATGGACCAAGGACCCACCCCCACGACAATGCTTTGTACTAGAAAGAACTAGAAGCAGGAAAGCCACCATCGCAAAAACCTTGGGCAAGGATTTCTCAGAAGGCAGATCAGCAAGAAACGACATGTTGCTTCTTTCGCCTGACATACTTCCCTATTAAATATAGCGCATATACATATGAATGCTATGTGAACTTCCTTACAACATAAATGTGTAAGGACTTCTTTTAACATTTAATTTTGGGAAATTTGTACAAATGCCAATCAGAGTTTAACTATTTAAAATTATGATGTAATTTCAAAATGGGATTGTCTACAAAGAGACCATTTATTTTTTGTATATGGAGGTCATAATTATTCACACTCATTAGATGTCACATTGGATGGTTTGGGGTGAGTCATGAAGTTTGAAAAAATATTTTTTTATTGGAACTTTGTATATATTCAATGACACTCTTACAACCACCAATTTTCAAATTTAAGAGACAAAAATGATTGTACAAAAGATAAAGGGTGCAGTTGGCATACAGATGCATATGTAGCTGTAGAGGTAAGGTGCACCTTCAAATTTTATGATGGTATCAAATTTTGATGTACAATGTTCTTAGGATTATCTCAAAATCTATTTTTATATCTAATTATAAAATTTTAAGTTTAAAGAATAGTTAAAATTAAGTAGATCTATAATCATATAAAAATCTTGAAAATGGACGATGTAAATAATATGTTGTAAAATGCACTATTTTTTAGACTTAAAAATATTTTTATTTTTCGTGGTCATACATATAGATATCGAGACGATCAATCAAAGGGTTTTTCAACATTAAAACTACCTTGTTCGATAGATTTTTGACGTGCATCCGTAGTTTTACATATAAAGTTGCAACCTTATATAAACTTTTTTCAACGATAAAAGGCATTGTTATAGACAATCCCATTTAGTAATTATTAAGTAACTCCCAAAATTTTAAATTGAAAAAATCCTCCTAGGTTTTCTTGGCCTTGGGAGTAAAAACAAACTATGCTACTGAGCGAACATCATATGCATGCTTTTCGAGTTATTCTTAAAAGTGAACAAGGGCATACTCGGAATTATTTATCTTCGCACGCTCGAAAATGCTATACGTGCAAAGAGGGGGTTTCCGCATGGTATATGAAATTAGGGTTTTGGGATTCACCACTTCAGTTTCACCAGCAGCCGCGTGGGAAGCAGAAGGCCAGAAGCTCAACCCAAAATGGTACTCCTCTCTCTCTCTCTCTCTCTCTCTCTCTCTCTCTCTCTCTCTCTCTCTCTCTAAAATATCTCTCTCTGAAAACGGAGCCATGTGACCATCTCATACCTCTTCTCTCTCTCTCTAGAACGGAGCTATGGAAATATCCTATGCTTCTCTCTCTCTAAAATGGGGCTATGTACCATTTGTCTCTCTCTCTCTCTAAAATGGGGCTATGGTACTTTCGATGCCTCTCTATCTATCTATCTAAAACAGTGTGTTGAACATCTTATGCCTCTCTCTCGCTCTAAAATAAGGCTCTATGGACTTCCTATGCCTCTCTGCATCGATCTGAAAATGGAGCTATATGATTTTCTCTAGGTTTCAGCAGTTCTGCTTTGATACTCACCCCTGTAATTTTTGGGATTTAAGCTTCTGATTCCAGTATTTTTGAAGTTTTATATGACTTTTTATTTGGGGACTGGGGTTTTTATTTTTTTCCATATAGGGTTAAGGTTTAGCTCGTAATTATTTATTGTAACTGTGGTTTATAAATATAGACTTGTATTTAAAATCTCTTGCATGCTCTGTTTTGTTTTCAGCATAGACATTGGTATTCTTTTAATCTGTTTCTCTACTTCTACGCCTGGCTTATGACTTGTTTTTATCAATTTTTCTCTATATTGTAGCCTTCCCATAAGACTTTCATGATCAAGAAGAAGCTTGCCAAGAAGATGAGGCAAAACAGGCCCATTCCGCATTGGATCAGGATGAGGACTGACAATACGATAAGGCAAGCTTATGTTTCCCCTCACCTCCAGCTGTTTTATTGTATTTTATTAGCTTTAGTCGCTTTCAGTGAAATATATTTTTTTGGTTATAACTAAGTAAGTTAATGACAAAGATGATTAAAGCTTTGTGATCCATGTTATCGAGTAGTTGGAATGTTGCAGACAAGAAAGTTGTCTAGTTTGGACTTTGATTCTACTCTTCTAAAAGTAACATCAGTTCTCACAATTCGTCTCCATCTTCCAAAACTACTGGAAATGTTTCAAAAAAAGTATCCAATGCATGTGCCATTTCGTGTATTGCCTGATAATAGGCATTTATAGTCTCCTTTTCCTTGTGTTGGAGACCTAGCCCATCTAGAGTATTTTTGGATTGGATTATATCACCCCTTCTTATTTTATTCTTGCGGCATTATATCCTTGCTCTTTTTTTTTTCTCTTGTACTTTATTTTCTGTTATGAATCAAAGTGAGCTCTACCTATAGAAAAACTAGATGTTTCAATCGTGTATTGGAAAACTAAAAAATAAATATCAAACATATTAACATATATCATGAACCCATGATCTGTTCCCATACAGCTGACAGTGGGTGAGATGTCATTTATTTATTTGTATTTTATATTGATAATAGATAGCATTTTTAGTGCATTTGTCCTGCAAACCTTGTTCAATATACATACATGCATGCATGCATGCATATACACACACATACGTGTGTGTAAGCACATGACGTTTGATTTTGGTGGTTAGTTAACATAGTTTTCTTTGTTTTTCATTATGCATTAGTGGAGTGGATGTGGAGAACTCAAGTTATAAAATTAGTAAGTAAATATTAAAATGGAGGAATGCTTGGGTAGGAGAACTGTCGACCAACTAAAAAGCAACTTTGTAAATTAATTTTGAATTATTACCAACACTTGCAATTGTTGGATTCTATCCAACTTACAGATAAGGAGGAGGTTCAGTGAGGTCTGCAAAAAAGCAGCTGTCTCTGAGGCCCCTTAAACCGTCTATTACCTTAATAATGAACTATGTTTTCCTTCAACACTTCTCAAATAAAATGTATCTTTCTTAAGCAAGCTGTCCACTAGGACATGTTATTGATGGTGTTAATGATGTGGATACTGTCCATTGGAACCTGGGATGCAAAGAGATCTCCCCCTTTCGTTACCTTGTGTCTACAACATGGTTTGATTCGACCATGATTTGCTTGATAATATTCAAAGAGTGAAGGCCCAATTTTGTGTTGAAACCATCAAATGTTTCAAGTTTTAATGAAGTATACAAGTAACTTACCCAGCCAGATCGTAGTTGAGGAGGGCATACTAGTTGTTGGGAAGACAATTTGAAACTTGAGGCATGTGAATGAGGCTTAGGGAAAGAAATCGAAATTGGACTTTGATATTTGGGATATACAGTAGACTCCAATGAAAAAAATCAATGAAAAAGGCTGCAAGTGTTTCCGATATATTATATTGAAGTTGGGATGCAAATAAACGGTCCTTTAAATTTTGAATCTTTTTTTGATAAAGTTATTACATCAGTTCACTTTTGCAGTGCTTCAAAAATTGCCTGTCCAACTCGGGCCTGAGTTGGAATATATTGGTAGGCTGGTGATTCTAGGACAAAAAACTTCGGAATTGTTGAGTCTCCAATTTTTTAGTATCCGTAATGTTTTGTTAAATATAGCCTTGCCTGACTTTGGAGTCGCCCATGTTGGGCCGTGCAAATTGGAATAGGACTCTTCACATTTAAAGCTTGATGCACTATTTTTTAAACATTGGATTGTACTTTTGCTTATTAGGCAACATGCCAATTAATTTACATGTTAGTGGAGCACTGGTTTGTGAAATAATTCTTTTAGTTAAAATTAAATGGATGGCTACAATCTGCCTTCTTTATGTGGAAACCTATCTCCGTCCTTGCCCACTTGGGTGGGATTTATGTTATTGCCATCCTAGCCCATTGGTACGACAGGATTGTACACTTCCGTGCCGTCTGTTATGCAATCTATAGTGAATAAAACCGTGTTGCAAGCCAAAGATTTGCATTTATAAAAGAAATTTATTAAAAGAACAAATAGGATATTGTTTTAAACTTTGGAGGGGCATTTGAAAGCTTTCTTGTTATGTAGCCAGCCCCAAATAATTGGGAAAAGGCTTTGATGATGATGATGATGATGATGATACTTGAAGTTCGGGTGAGGTTTGTAAAAGGCGCCCCCCTTATACTGTAAATGTAAGGCACGTGTCTAAAATTTGCTTGGAGGTGTAGTTTTGGTGTTGGAATCCTTAGGGGCCGGAAAATCTATTTTTATCCCTAGCTATTAAATTTAAAAATTAGAAAAATTTAACGGATCAACCAGATCAATAAATACTTGAAAATCTTGAAAATAGATGGTGTAGATAATTTGTTGTATGATGCATTATTTTTTAGGAATTGACAATTTGTTTTTTCTATATATCCTTACATCTCGACGCTGAGATGATTGATTGGAGGGTTCACCTGAGATGATTGGAGGGTTCACCTTGAATGGTATAAGGTTGCAACCCTGTAAAAACTGAGGCTGAATCTATTTTTTATTGGTTTTTTTTATTTTTTCCTTTTTACTTCAATTCATTTAATTGGTATCAAAAGATTGTGCATTGAATGGCTCCATCTCTGAGTCAACAGTGGTGTGCTCATCTCAATGGCACGCTGTCTGCCGCTTGGAGCCTAAAGAAGACCCTAGCCAGTCCGAAGATTGCTTGAAATCTTCTTTTTTGATTTTGGGCCACAATAGCTGGCAACACTTGACCTTTTTTTCACTTTCAATAACAAACATTTGGTACAACAGGATTGTACACTTCCGCGCCTTCTATTATGCAATCTATAGTGAATAAAACCATGTTGCAAGCCAAAGATTTGCATTTATAAAAGAAATTTATTAAAAGAACAAATAGGATATTGTTTTAAACTTTGGAGTGGCATTAGAAAGCGTTCTTGTTATGCAGCCAGCCCCAAATAATTGGGAAAAGGCTTTGATGATGATACTTGAAGTTCGCGTGAGGTTTGTAAAAGGTGCCCCCCTTATACTGTAAATGTAAGGCGCACCTCTAAAATTTGGTTGGAGGTGTAGTTTTGGAGTTGGAATCCTTATGGGCTGGAAAATCTATTTTTATCCCTAGTTATTAAATTTTAAAATTAAAAAAATTTAATGGATCAAGCAGATCAATAAATACTTGAAAATCTTGAAAATAGATGGTGCAAATAATTTGTTATATGACGCATTATTTTTAGGAATTGAAATTTTGTTTTTTCTATATATCCTTACATCTCGAGGCTGAGATGATTGATTGGAGGGTTCACCAATGTCAGAATATTCTCCTCTAGAGGATTTTTGAGGTGCACCTTAAAAAAGAAAGTATTCTCTTCTAGAGTATTTTGAGGTACACCTTACTTGAATGGTATAAGGTGGCAACCCTGTAAAAACTTTGAGGCTGAATCCATTTTTTATTGGTTTTTTGGATTTTTCCCCTTTTACTTCAATTCATTTAATTGGTATCAAGAGATTGTGCATTGAATGTCTCCATCTCTGAGTCAACAGTGGTGTGCTCATCTCAATGGCACACTGTCGGCCGCTTGGAGCCTAAAGAAGACCCTAGCCAGTCCGAAGATTGCTTGAAATCTTCTTTTTTGATTTTGGGCCACAATAGCTGCCAACACTTGGCCTTTTTTCACTTTCAATAACAAACATTTGGTACGACAGGATTGTACACTTCCGCGCCTTCCGTTACCCATTCTATAGTGAATAAAACCATGTTGCAAGCCAAAGATTTGCATTTATAAAAGAAATTTATTAAAAGAACAAATAAGATATTGTTTTAAACTTTGGAGTGGCATTAGAAAGCGTTCTTGTTATACAGCCAGCCCCGAATAATTGGGAAAAGGCTTTAATGATGATACTTGAAGTTCGGGTGAGGTTTGTAAAAGGTGCCCCCCCTTATACGGTAAATGTAAGGCGCACCTCTAAAATTTGCTTGGAGGTGTAGTTTTGGTGTTGGAATCCTTATGAGCCGGAAAATCTATTTTTATCCCTAGTTATTAAATTTAAAAATTAAAAAGTTTAACGGATCAAGCAAATCAATAAATACTTGAAAATCTTGAGAATAGATGGTGCCAGCCCCAAATAATTGGAAAAAAGCTTTGATGATGATGATGATGATACTTGAAGTTCGGGTGAGGTTTGTAAAAGGTGTCCCCCCTTATACTGTAAATGCGCACCTCTAAAATTTGCTTGGAGGTGTAGTTTTGGTGTTGGAATCCATATGAGCCGGAAAATCTATTTTTATCCCTAGTTATTAAATTTAAAAATTAAATAGTTTAACGGATCAAGCAAATCAATAAATACTTGAAAATCTTGAGAATAGATGGTGCAGATAATTTGTTATATGATGCATTATTTTTAGGAATTGAAAATTTGTTTTTTCTATATATTCTTACATCTCGATGCTGAAATGATTGATCGGAGGGTTCACCAATGTCAGAATATTCTCCTCTAGGGGATTTTTGAGGTGCACCTTTAAAAAAAAAGTACTCTCATCTAAAGGATTTTGAGGTATACCTTACTTGAATGGTATAAGGTTGCAACCCTGTAAAAACTTTGAGGCTAAATTTATTTTTTATTGGTTTTTTGGATTTTTTCCTTTTAACTTCAATTCATTTAATTGGGTATCAAGAGATTGTGTATCGAATGGCTCCATCTCTGAGTCAACAGTGGTGTGCTCATCTCAATGGCACGCTGTCTGCCGCTTGGAGCCTAAAGAAGACCCTAGCCAGTCCGAAGATTGCTTGAAATCTTCTTTTTTGATTTTGGGCCACAATAGCTGGCAACACTTGACCTTTTTTTTCACTTTCAATAACAAAAAAAATTACGCTTGGCATTGCTCTAGTGCAAGGTCAGTATTGGATGAAAGTGTCCGTTTTTGGTTTATTCATGTTCTAACTAATGAATTCTGTTTTGCTTATTATATATCTAAATCAACATGACTGCATATAGCTCTTCGTTGACTGAATAAAAGAGAACAGATATCCCAAAAGGACATGACTGATGAAAGAATAGATTGCCCAAAGATTTTCAAGTGGAAGACTCAAAAAGGGCAAAGGGAAGGCCCAAAAGCATATGATTGGATGTAGTGAGAAAAGATATGGGGACTTGTGGCCTCACGTATGGTATAGCCCTTGATAGAGGAGAATGGTGGATCAAGATTCATGTAGCCGACTCCAAATAGTTGAAAAAAAGCTTTCGTGATGATGATGATGATACTTGAAGTTCGGGTGAGGTTTGTAGAAGGCGGCCGCCTTATACTGTAGAAGTAAGGCGCACCTCTAAAAATATATTTTTATACATAGTTATGAAATTTAAAATTTCAAAAATGTTACGGATGATTCAGATATATAAACACTTGAAAATCATGAAAATAGATGGTGCAGATAACTTGTTACAAGACGCATTATATTTAGGAATTGAAATTTTGTTTATTCTATATATTCTTACTTCTTGAGGCTGAGATGATCAATTGGAGGGTTCACAAATGTCAGCGTATTCTCCTCAAGAGGATTTTTTAGGTGCACCTAAAAAAAAAATAATACTCTCTTCTAGAGGATTTTGAGGTGCGCCTTACTTGAATAGTACAAGGTTGCAACCCTATATAAACTTTGAGGCTTAATCTATTTTTTATTGGTTTTTTGGATTTTTCCCTTTTACTTCGATTCATTTAATTGGTATCATGAGATTGTGTATTGATGACTCCATCTCTGAGTCAACAGTGGTGTGCTCATCTCAATGGTGCGCTGTCTGGTGCTTGGAGTCTAAAGAAAATCCTAGCCAGTCCGAAGATTGCTTGAAATCTTCTTTTTTGATTTTGGGCCACAATAACTGGCAACACTTTGAGGATTTTGAGGTGCGACTTAAAAAAAATATTTACTCTCTTCTAGAGGATTTTGAAGTGCACCTTACTTGAAGTAAGGTTGCAACCCTATATAAACTTTGAGGCTTAATCTATTTTTTATTGGTGTTTTGGATTTTTCCCTTTATTTTGATTTATTTAATTGGTATCAGGAGATTGTGTATTGATGGCTCCATCTATGAGTCAACGGTGGTGTGCTCATCTCAATGGCACCCTATCTGTTGCTTGGAGCCTAAAGAAAGCCCTAGCCAGTCCGAAGATTGCTTGAAATCTTCTATTTTGATTTTGGGCCACAATAGCTGGCAACACTTGACCTTTTTTTACACTTTCCATAAAATATTTTTTGTGCGTGGCATTGTTCAAGGTCAGTATTAGATGAAAATGTGCATTTTGGTTTATTCATGTTCTAACTAATGAATTCATTTTTGCTTTTTGTTTATCTAAATTTTCATGATTGCATATAACTCTGCATTGACTGAATAAAAGAGAACAGGTTTCCGTGGATCGAGTTTGTATGTGCTTTGAAGTTTTGTTTGTCTTGACTTGAATTTCCTACGGCTTTGGACCTTATGGCCAAGCCTGTGAATGGATTTACTTGGGGGATTTACTTGGGTGACTTCCAACAACAGTAGTAGAACAATTTCTGTCATTGCATACTAATCCTATTAGTTTCTACTGTTGCTACAATCTTCGTCAGTTTTTGTAGTTGATTTTTGCCTTTACCTTATATTCTAGAACCCAATTGAGGACAAAAGCTGAATTTGGAGTTCGCATTTGAGGCCTTTTGTGCTTATGTTTCCTTTATATGAGTTGGTGGTGTCATTCCATGATATCTCAGATGTAATTTGGAAGTTCAACCTTGGTTTCTGAATCCAACATTTACCTTCTTGTTTGATGTTAGTGAATTTGTTGGCTCTTGTAACAGGTACAATGCTAAACGCAGGCACTGGCGCAGAACAAAGCTTGGATTTTGAGAGTGAATTTGGGTTTCATTGTTGATGCTTGTGTCCAATATTTTCACTCATGAGACACCATTATGTATCTTTTTATTTGGTTGAGGATTTCATGATGCAACTGCAATATTATGGCAGCTTTGGATTCTGGTCATTTTCTGTTGGGAATTGTCAAGAACCATATCAGGATTTTTGTTAGAAAAATTCTCGAGTAATTGCAGAAATTTCCATGCTAGTTACAACTTACAAGTAAATAGACTTTCGGAGCTTTGGGCCATATTTGACACAGATCAAGACTAGAAAGTTTTGAATGAATGTTAAGCTTCAATTGTGTTCTCTATTCTTTCTGATTGTTTTGATACCCAGGATTAAATTAATATATATTTTAGAGCACGGTTACTATGGGTTTCCCTGAAAATTGGAGTCACAAAACTAGTTCTAGGTCTAGGTTGGAGTTTTACCCCAGAAAGTAAATAAACATTTTGCTCCCAGGCAAGTAGAATATCTTTTAGCTATATTTTTATGGAGAACCAAAAAATAATATATTTTATAGGTTTAACAAAAAAACGAGCTTCAATATATAGTATATACCAATGGTTTAAAAAGCGAACCGGTGACTCGGATTGGGCACCTTCAAAATCGATTTGGATCAGTGAATTGGCGATCTAGATCGGGACTAGGGTGAATCGGTCAGAATAAAGCTTTAAAAAAATTTGAAAAAATTATTAAAATTTATTATAAATATTGTTTTTTAAGAATTCAATAAAAAATGGGGGTATTTCATTAAAAATTTTCATTTCTTTGCATGAATATGCGAATATTGATATGTTCTTTCTCTGCATGAATTACTATTTATCATTTAATTTACATCACACAGAAAGATAAACATAGAATTATCATGGAATAAGTATATCAACATATATGGATTATAATAAAGCATACAATTAGTAACATACGATCTAAAAATAAAATGACAGATGATGTTCTTTTTCTTCTTGGTCAAGCTGGTGTCATTGAATGAATTCGTTTGACAATTCATTGATTCGATTTAAAAACGAATCATCGATATTAGTAGGAGTCTGACTATATCCAAATCCCTGAGTATTAGTGTTCTGTTGTCCCAATCCAAAGTCCTTGAAGCTTGTTCATCTTTCATGCTCATCTACACTGTCAAGTTCATTCCTACCCTGTTGCTGTTGGGACTCGATATGTGAATAATATGGTTGGGATAGGGTGGTCTCGGAATCATCTATCTCATTTTCCCTTAGATCTTTTTCCCACTCTCCTTCATTAGGTGCAATATCACCGACATCTTCGACGAATTGTGGATACGTTGGTTGACTGCTTCCTCTTTTATGCTGCTAATCACCTTTTTCAAGATCTTCTTCACCGATAGCCTCAATGAACGCTCTTTTGTGCAATACTGGCTCCTCCTCTTCTACTACCCATTGCTCTGCTGTGTCTGTGACAAATATTGTGTCTAAGTCTATCGACTCATAGTCTTCAAGTTTCCTTTTTATTTGTCGCTCTCGGAGGTTTAAGTTGTAATGAATGTAGACTAGTTTATGAAGCTTCTCCGAAGTGAGTCGATTTCTTCTAATAGTGTGCAATCATTGGAACGTACTCCAGTTGCTCTCACAGTCAGTAGCAGAACATGTATAGGAGAGCACCGTGATTGCTATCCTCTTTAGGTGAGGTGCATCAGTACCATATATCTCCCACCAGTCAGCTGCATTAAAATGCAAAAAGCATTGTAAGGGCAAGAACAATTCATAAGATTAAATATATGAATGAACAAAGTATTAGCTAGGGGATAACTTGGATCCATATTAGTTCGAGAATTCCTGTCAAGTCTAGCTCCGAAGGATCTTATAGCATCCCTATACATAGCAAGCTAAAACAAATATATTTCATTTTAGTACATTATTCCTCACAAATATAACAACTCAATGAAGTTCTTACCCAGATATTAAATAATATCTCTTGTATTGCTGCTACTTGGTTTCGATGGCTTCTCTTCAACCTTGCAATAATGTATTTGACCCCCTCTATAATCTTGTGGGGATGTTCAAGTGTCAAATAGAAAAATTTTGGGTTGAAGTAGTAACCTAAAAAATATATATATAGAAAAATGTCATTTACAATTTAATAAAAAAATGATTTAAAATGAAACATTCTAATGATATAAATATATATTTACCAGCATAATGAATTAGACGTTCAAATTTGGTGTTCCACCTCCTTTCTATAATCTCGATCACTTTGTTAGCAAAACTACACTTCTCCCCAATAGTTGATTTCGCCCTCTTGATACCTTCATAAATGATGCCCATGGTAGCTTTCTTATCAACATCCATCATTCTTAACACCGTGACCAAAGGGGCAGTGGCTTCTACGACACTGGAACATTGAGACCAGAACCTTCTATTTGAGACTATGCCGTCCACTTTTATACCGGTACTGGACTTCGAGAGGCAGTCATTTAACTACTCTTCACAGGTAAACAATATCTTTAAGGCACCTTCAGATTCCCAAATGGAGTCCACAACTAAGTAATCGGTCGAAAAGCGGGTTATGGCAGGCCTGATTATCTCTTTTTTCTTAGAGTGTTCTCTAAACAGAAATAATATTTTAGAGTGGTTGTATATAAATCTCGACACCAACCTTGCCTCCTCTAAAGTCGCCTTCACAATTTTGATCTCACCGATCTCCTCTAACATAAGATCGATTCTGTGTGCAGCATATGGGGTCCACACCAGATGCTTACTCTTCTCCATCAACTTGCTGTCCATAGAAACACGTGCACGCGCATTGTCCGTAATAAACTGGACTACATATTTATCTCCTACCTCCTCCACTATCTGATCATATAGTCGTACGTGGAAGTTTGCATCCTTCTTCGTTCTTAATACATCTTTGCTAAACAAAAAAACTGTACCTTTTGAGGAATAGGCTAAGAAGTTTAAAAACACCTTTTTGCTAACTTTATTCAACCAACCATCACTCATAAGATTAATGCCTGTCCTTGGCCAACTCTGTTTATATTCTTCAATCCACTTTGTAACTTCCTCCATCTCTCATCTAATATTGGCCCACTGAGCTCATATGCCGTCGGGGGTTTTACCTCGGGCGCGGCTCTCTAGATTGCACTGACCATAGGTGAAAAATATGGGCTATTGACTGCATCAAAGGGAATCTTTTTATCGTAGAACTGTTTACCTACATATCTCCCCATCTTTCTTGTACCTTTAACCATGCTTTTTAGAGTCATCTGTTGTGAATTAGGCTTTGAGAGAAATGAGTCTATACGACCATGACCTACAATACTGTCACTCCTAGATAAATTAAGAACTATTTCTTCAACGTTTGATTCATGTTGATACATACTGCCACCAACCCCTCCATATATATTTGAGCTGGGTTTGCCATACATGCTGGACCTGGGCTCGCCATGCATGTCTAAGCTGGGCCCGCCATTCATGTCTGAGCTAGACCCATCATGCATGTCTGAGCTAGACCCACCGGGCATTCTAAACCCACGTTCCCTCTGATATTGTTCATGGAAACTCATTCTTGTGGCCATGTCCAGGTCATTATTATATTGCTCTTCTAGGTCATTATTATCTTGCACTTCTGTATCATTCCTGCTTGATAACGTATATAAATTAGCTATCTCCTCATTCATTCTATGTTTGACAATTTTTTTACCTTTGTTAGCATTAAGAAATGCCGCCATCTGTTTTTTTACATTACTAGAAACACTACTGCATGCAAAAATATCTCCCTTAACCCCTGCCAAGTGTTGCTTGAACTTATGTACCCCACTACTTATCACTCTTTGGCAGTAATTACAAATAAGTTTGTCTTTCTTGTTGGGATCAAGTCTGACCCCATGTTGTCATGCAGGGTCTTCTGCAAATCTTGATATGATTCAACTGTTTTAATATGTAAAAAGTTAAAAATTAACCTGACAGGTCAACAAGAAAAATAATCACCATGTATAGTGATAATATGTCGGGATAGTTTATGTAGTTATATTTGTTGTTATTTGTTATTTCAAAATACTTCTATTGAGAATAATACTTTCGTACATATCAATTACAAACATACATGATAATATAATACAAAATGCAAGCTCCAAACATGGCTACAACTCAATTATCAAGAACATACATTTTTTGTATTAGGAAGTTAATAATAATATAGAAAAAATACAGGATAATACAATTGTCATATATGGCACAATTTTTTTACAATGATATTCACTTTAATTCCTCACGATAATACAATTTAACAACATGTATTTTTTGCATTCAAAATTTTAAAAATTGAAAATACATTTTTAATGCAAAACTACATTAAAAATATAATACAGTTTTGCATTAGAATTTGGAAATACAATAACATGTATGTTTTTTGCATAAATAATCTATCAACATGCAATTTTTTCAACAAAAACTTTAACAATACAAATTAAAAATATGGTTTAATACCTCATGATAATCAAAACTTGGTCACTATTTTCACATCCTTTCGAAAAATCACGATTTTTTAAAAAAATCGATCATGTACTAAAGAAAAAACAATTCTTCACAAAGCCACCTAACATCAGTCATTCCAACTCAAAAATGCATTAACAAATTAAAAAAAAAATACAATTTTGCATTAAAAATATAATAACATGCATTTTTGTTGCATAAATAATCTATCAACATAACATTTTTTCAACATAAACTTTAACAATAAAAATTAAAAATATGGTTTAATACCTCATGATAATCAAAACCTTGTCACGATTTTCACAACTTTTCGAAAAATCATCATTTTTCAAAAAGTTTGATCATGGATAAAAAAAAAAAAAAAAAAGTACAGCAAATTTTAAAAAAATTCTATCATGGATTACAAAAAAAAATTCGATCATGGATTACAAAAAAAAAAACCACAAATTTTCAAAAAATTCGATCATGGATTACAAAAAATTCGATAATGGATAACAAAAAATTCGATCATGGATTGCAAAAAATTCAATCATGGATTACAAAAAATTCGATTATGGTTACAAAAAATTCGATCATGGATTACAAAAAATTAGATCATGGATTACAAAAAATTCAATCATAGATTACAAATAATTCGATCATGGATTATGGATTACAAAAAATTCGATTATGGATTACAAAAAATTTGATCATGGATTACAAAAAATTCGATCATGGATTACAAAAAATTCGATCATGGATTACCAAAAAACAAAAAAACAAATTTTCAAAAAATTCGATCATGGATTACAAAAACAAAAAAAAAAAAACAATAAATTTGATCATGGATTACAAAAAAAAAAAAATTTAAAAAAATTCGATCATGGATTACAAAAAAAAAAAAAAAAAAAGAACAAAAAATTCGATCATGGATCACAAAAAAAAAAAAAAACAATTCGATCATGGATTACAAAAAATTCGATCATGGATTACAAAAACAATCCGATCTTGGATTACAAAAAAAATAAAAAAAAGAAAGTATGTTCTTCACAGAGGCACCTTATATCAGCCATTTTAACTCAAAAATCCACCTCCAAGCGAATAAATTACATCCAATTGAGCACAGTTTTTGATAAACAGCAATATAAGGAATCAAAACCCTAAATTATGAACACATTATCATCAATAAATCAAATCAAATCGATTAAATTGAGCAAAAAAAAAAAAAAACGCAGTTCTTCACTGACAACAGTCGTTGAATCTAAAAAGTGAAGCTCAAATTGAATAAATCAGATCAAATTGAATACATCTGATTATAAACAAGACTATAACGATTAAAAACCTTAGAAATCTAACACATTATTTGTAATACATCGTGAACAAAAAATCGAAAGGAGGAAAAAAAAAAAAAAAACAGCAGAAATTTTTTTTCACAGACATCACTGTGTTCATCTAAAAAATCAAGATGTAATTGAGCAATTAAATAAAATTGAATATGTTAAATGATAAAGAAACAATAAAGATTAAAAACCCTACATATGTAACTCATTATTTTCAAAATATGTAGTGAAATTGATCATATGGCGGAAAAAAAAAAAAAACCCAAAGTTCTTATCTGGTTTCGTGAAGCCGAGCCTTCAATCTCCAAATTACTTTGTTTTTCTCAATGATTATCACAAATTTGTAACAGAATTTTTTGATGAATAACTTTACGATCAAAATGCCTACAAATTTTCACAAATTCATGCCCTATTTGGCATAAAACATAAGGAAAGGCGGAAACCCTAAAAACGTAACTTTCATGATAAAAAAACACGAAATTTTTCCACCATTTAATCCATGAAAAGGCTGAAAAAAGCTGCATAAAGTTTGCATATTCGATCACATGGCCAAAAAAAACAAAAAAAATGATCAAAAAATGACAAATTTTGAAGAATCATGTGAAGAACACTGTGCAGCCCGTGTTCTTCACGGTACTCGCCGATTCCGTACAGTGAATCGACGAGTCACTGTACAGAATCGCCCGGTTCTCTCTGGAACCGGGCGATTATGTGTAATTTGCTCGAATCGGCACGTCCAGTGCCGATTCTCGAGTCGAACCGGCAAGTCCAATTGGACTCGACGTTTTTTAAATCACTGGTATATACAAAATAAAATAGACCCATGATATTTCTTGTGATGATGTGGATGCTAATTGGTTTTCAATGATTGCCATTTGACCTAGCACTCTTCTGAACCAGGGCCTTTTGAGATTAGTTTGCATGCTTTTTAAATTTAGGGCTGGGAACTTATATGTGTGCCACTTGCATATAACTTGGTAGTGGATTATTTTATTAAGTGGATTGATAAAATGGATAAAATATACATGGAAAAAACTTATATGAGGTTGAAACCTCATAATGGGGGAGGTAAGGTGCATATCAAAAATCTAGTCGAAAAGAGTATCCTATAATGTGGGATATCAAAAATCTAGTTGAAAAGACTTCTAACATTGGAGAACTTTTTAATTGATCATTTTGATTTTAAGGATGTAAAAAAAGAAATTGTTAAATTTAAAAAATATCGCATCTTGTAATTTATTTAGATAGTCTATTTTTTAAAATTTTAAAATGTTTATTGATTTGCATTGATTTTAGAATTACAATTTTTATAATTTTCAAGCAATTCTAATATTTATGACACTAAAACTACATCTTTTTTTTGATAAATGTTGTGGTTTGTATAGAGCCGTGGCTCTAAACAATAAAAATACAGTGTACCTTCAAATAGTACCGAGAAATATGGTTTCAATACTGAAAATATTTGGGATAACCTTAACATATATTTTCATATGTAATTATAAAATTTAAGGCTTTAAAAATAGTGTACATTGAGCACATCTATGAAAACTTGAAAATCTTGAAAATTGATGGTTCAAAAATGCGTTACAAATTATACTATTTTTAAAATTTGAAATCGATTTTTTTTTCATGTTTATGCATCTTGATGTGAGATGATCAATTTGAGGATATATGAGGGTGTGCCATTGACCGAGCTTGATTTGCAGAGTTCAAAATTTTTTCTCTTGTACAGGGAGCCTAGTCAATTCAAACGCAACAATGACCTCATTGTATTAAAGTTAAATGTTCTTACTATATTGTTTTCCTTACAATACGATAAAATTCTATATTCTCCAGATTTTGTTTTGTTTCTCGTACTGTATTGTTTTCCTTGCAAATATCTATATTCTCAAGATTTGGTCATTGTTTCTAAGGAAATTTGCTAGGAGTCTTTTTTTTTTTTTTTTTTTCTTTTCTTTCATATTTAAAAATAATTTGATGTATTTCATATTTTAAAATAAAATCCCATTTTTTGAGAATATAAAATGTAATTTAATTATCTTTTCTATGAATTAGAGTAAACTCAAATTTGGTACATTAATACATTTACCACTATAAATTTATAAAAATAAGGAAAAATATCCTATTATCCCTTATTTTTAATTTATACTCAAGAATTGAAAATATTACTTGTAAGCAAAAGGACTCCATCTTTTCTATCTTCCAACTTCCTAAACCCTTTTGACCATGTATTATTGACCTCAACAACTTATGAAATGACTCTATACCTCTTTCTCTAAAACTTCATATCTCTCTCACATCATTGTCTCTCTCTCAAAATTTCATCTCTCTAAAACCCAAATTCCATCTCTCTCTCTCTTTCGCATCATTCTCTCTCTCTCTCTCTCAACACTCCATCTCTCTCCCTAAAACTCAAACTTCATCTCTCTCTAAAACTCTATCTCTCTCTAAAACCCAAACTCCATCTCTCTTTCTCTCGAAAAGTCCATCGCCCCTCTTTCATACATAAGAAGGTGTGCTTGTGTTCGAGCTCAAGCTACACCCCTTGGCTGATAAACTCACTGAGAAGCGAAGAGAGAGATGGAGTTTTAGTGGGAGAGAGATGTAGTTTGAATAGGGTGTCATTTTAGTGTTTGTTTAGGTAAAAAACTTATGATCAAAGGGGTCCAATGGATTGTAAGATAGAAAAGATGGAGACCTTTTGTTTAAAATTAATCTTTTCAATTATTAAGTCTCATGAGATATGAAAGTTAAAAATAAGGGATAAAGAGATATTTTCCCTAAAAATAATTCGAAAAACTAAAATCACCAAACTACCCTTGTGTTATATAGAAGCAGTTCGATATTTTTATTTATTTTAAATTTTTATAGTTTCATTATGGTGAGAAATGTGAAATACCAATTTTTAGATTAATTCAATTGATATAGAAATACATAAAATTAAAATACACTTATATTCTAAAAAATAGGACTTGATTGTAACGTATGAAATATAGGAGACTATTTTTCGTTATCAAATACAAAACGGACTTATCTATAATTTCCCTTGTTTATGTATAACATACAATAAATTTCTACATTCCTGAGGTTTGGTTTTTGTTTCTATATAGTCTTTTTTAAGTTGATCTTGCATATGAAACACTAGTTCGAGCATCGAAAGAACCAAAACTTAAATTTAAAAGATTAGTGGTCACCTCGTATCCCTTTATTCTATGAAGATTTTAAGTGAATCTTAACAAGAGGTATAATACTACATGGATATTTCAAAATGCAATGGCTTTAAATCTGAAATAAAGTAGCTACCCTTTAACAACTTCTTGTTCTATCTTATCAAAATGAAGGCTTTTGCTTCTTGGGCTAGCTACGGATGTTAAATTTTAACCCCTTGAGTTTTGTATTTCCGTCTTTTGATTTGTAAAAAAAATCACAATCATCACTGGCTGTTAGATGTAAAACCGAATTGGTAGATGTGTTCTGTTACCATTCAAAAAAAAAAAAAAAGTAGAGGTGTTCTATCTTTTTGGTTAAGTTCGATGAATTTCTTCATGCAGTGTAGTTAGTGATACAAGTATACCCCCCAATTTCATTCTTGATGGCTTGGGATGATTTATCCTTTTTCATACGAAAAATAAATAGTCTGAGCATACTTTCGTTAAAATATCAGAAAGAGGGTGTGCATAGCCCTCTGTCTTCCTACATACCTTTACAAACTCATAACAGATTTTAAAGAGGATTTGTGAAAAAAGTGAAAAATCACAGGTTAGCATATTTATTTGCAATTTGGGCAACTGCATTGGGACTTCAAAGGGATATGGTTCGGGGGCCGATAGATTTGTATCAAACCTTTTAGACTTTGAAGTAAGAAGAAATAGAAAATAACGAAAGCAAAAACCAGTGAAGAAAACAAACCAATAAATGAAAAATAATTAATAAAGGGAACAATATGCAATAGAAAACAAAGCAACAATAAAGTAAAGATTGTATGGCTTATACCTCCCAAATTGCATGTTAAAAACACTGTTGCATGGACACCAACATAACTGTCGGTGTCTAAAATATCTTAAGGTGTCTTATATTTTGGCACAATATGTAAATATATCAACACCCCAATGCATATCATCATCATCAATATCTTTTTTCAACTAATTGGGATTGGTTACCGTAATGCATTTTCTATTATTTTAAACATAGGGCAACATGTATGTAAATGATTATGAGTCACAATAGTTTCTAAAAATGTCGGCTCCCTACACCAGTCCAATGTGGAGTGTTTGGATAACACGGGCTAGAAATCATGCATGAACTTATGGGATTGTATACAATGAAAACTTTTACCTTCGTTATATGGAGGCCACAATTGCTATTAAGTATTAGATGTCAAATTGGATGGTTTAGGTGTCTTACAAAGTTTGAAAAATTTTTAGCCCAAAAAATTGATTCAAGGCATCCTTCTTTGGTTTTTAGCGAAAATTATGGTACTGCAAAATTATAGGGTAAAATGGTCATTATATATATATATATATATCCAAGTTGCTAATCTAAGGCCTTGCAACAGGCTTCGGCCTGGGCCCGGCTAGCCCCGGTCTTCCTTTATATGAGGGTAGGCTTGGGCCACATATGTTGTCCCTAGGCCTGATTTAGTTGGTCTGGGCTGCTCTACCCCGCCCATTGCCAGCCCCAATCTGTTATTTTTTGTCACCCTTTATATTTCTTTTTTGGTGTTACACAGTTTCTAAGAGTTTGGGAGTGGACTCAAGTCATCACATTCATTATCAAAGTCCTAAAGATGTTGCCCAAGTCAATCATTAAGTATAAATTTTTCACTACACGCTAGGTTTGATAAATCAGGCAATATTAAAACTTTAGATAAGGTTAGAACCTTAATCGTAGTAAGATGTAGTAATCTACAATGTCATTTTTTTTAGGAGATGTAGATTTGATGCAATCTTAAAAGACATAATATTTTTTGGCACTGGCTCACATCACAGGTTGCCACTAAATCTACACCGTCTAACTAAAATATACAGTGTAAATTGCTATAGCTTTATTTCTATCGGTAACATGGCAACCTTAATCAAGGTTTGATAAATCAAAGTACACCAATAAATTCGTGTACTCTTTTAAAAGAAAGTAGTTATTTGTTGGTAATCCAAACTTTAGATAATTCATGCCCAAAACACTCTTAAACGTCCATAGAAAGAAGTGGTTTGACATTGATAATGATTTATTTAACATGAATGCGCATCTTTATGGATTTTTGTGTTTTTTTTGACGAACCAGGGATCCAATATCCATCTCATACCCATTAGAAACTTGTACAGTTTCTAACCTTTTTAATTGCAATTTCGTTGTAAAAAATACATTAGAGCACATTTGGTATTTGTCATTTACTAATGAAAATATTTACATACGTAAATAGATAGGAGGAAATTTTTTTTGCAAACTTTCTTTTCCCTATATTTAGTAAACATGTTTAAAGGCACTGTGCAATCAAATCTCATATGTTTGGTAGTTTGATCGGTAAATTATATCCTGGAAACCTTGAACAGAACTTATTTTAAAAATCCATCTGTGAGTGTTTTAGAGACAGATTGAGGAGGGTCAGGGTGGTTTTAACCTTCTGCAAGGGTGAGAGAGAGAGAGAGAGAGAGAGAGAGAGAGAGAGAGGTTTTTTTAAATTTATAGAGTTTGATTCCAATTTTCTACGTTCCATGAAAAACAAGGGTTAAAAACTGTCTTTTAAACGGAGATTTGCTGACTATGGCTTCACATAGACCGCAAGGTCTTACATAAGCCATCATTATTCATAATTAACGGTTCACTCTTCCGTTAAATTTAAGCATAACGATGGCACATCGACCATAAAAACGACTAATCGTGTACATGGCCTGCTTTTGTGTGGAGCTGTTCACACGGAGAGAGAGAGAGAGAGAAGAGGCACATGCGTGTGGAGCAAATAAATTGTATTCTATAATTTCGGCGGGTCCAGTGTGAACACAATCCCCCAAAAAATCACTTCCCCATGGGTTGAGATGCGGTTTTATTATCGAAGGCATTTTGACAATAAATTTTTTTGCTATAGGAGATGTTTGCATATGCATTTTTCTGTTACCAAATATATGTAATGCATTTTACACATAAAAGTATTTTTCAAAAAATATTTACTCACTTATCAAATGTGCCCTTAATATCCCTTAAAATCCACATCCCACTTTACCCTATATAGGCTTATATGTTTGGAATGTCAATTTTATGATTAATATTTATAACAATCGTATCTATGTCATATGGCAATACATGTTTCGATGTCCGTGTAACACCGATAACAATATTTAACTTTAGGCCATTTTAATGACATTCAAATCAATTTATAAAGAAATAATTATTTTTTAAAAAAATTGAATGAATTTTAAAGAAGGTTTTCATCCAATTATAAATTGAAGTAGACTTCATATTGCATTAATTGGTGGACTAACATTCGAAAGGCAAGTTTTTGGAAGTGAAAAGGAATTGGAAATTTAGAGCACATTCCAAAGAGAAAAGCAATTGTACGACCACACATTTCTTTGTGGGATGTACTTCTATGCACGGCAACGGTACATTTTTTTTAGGCAACGACGGCACCAAGAATTTGTGTTTGTAATATTCATTTCTCTAATCTAGTGATGTGATATTATGCAGTATACAATGTAGCGGTCAGGGGTGGCAATGGACCAGGTTTCCAACCCGACTTGATTCCGATGGTAGAGCCGACTTGGGTTCGGATATGTGTCTAAAAGTTAGACCAGTGAATCAAGTCCGGGTTCACATCTTGAACCTGTACATTATTCAGGTTTGGGTCTAGGTCCCATATGTTTCTATTACCATTCAGGTTTGGGTCATGTCCATTCGGGTTCGGGTGGGTCCCAAATGATATTTTTGGATATGTACCTGGACCCGACTTGACCCATTGCCACCTTTAAGTACGATTAAGGTGCACCTAGAGTGTGCAGTGAGTCCGCCCTTCCAAAATCCATCTTAAAAGACCACAAAATCACGACTCCACAGAAAAACATGAGTTTTATCCGTGAAACTGATCCATCTTACTGCCTTTTTTTAGACCATCTATTTTAATTCTTCAAGGATCATCAGATTTGCATTGTTTCTGGGTTTCGAAATTCACCATAATTAAATATGTAGTAATTTGAGATGTATTTCATGTCCTAAACACCTAGAAAATAAAATAGATACATAAATCAACATCTAAACATTATTCTAACTATTTGAGGTCAGCTGGACAAAATTAAACGGACGTATTTGCGCAAACATTCCCTACAAAAAATTTCGTTTTTTTCTTCATCAACACCGTCCATGGACATGTACCAATATTGAATACTTTTCACTTGGACCCTAATCCAACTGACCCACAAAATAAAGCAACAGGTGTGGCTAAAGAATTGGTCAATGGTCATTATCGCCATGGTCCAAAAGTACCGCTTGTGGTACGGAACATTGACTTGGTTCCATTTCATATTATTTATCCCTTTATTATTGAACTAAAAAATAACTCCTTAAAGCATACGATGCTCTAGAGTCATGATGTCCCCTTTATTAAATTAGAAGCAAACCCTTTACCTATGCTTGGCATTAGAGGTAGTTTTTCTCATAGTTATCAAGACCGGACTGAACTCGTGAGACCACATACTAATGCCTTAACGGGTCTGATTCTTATGAAATTTTGGGATCCTCGTAAGATGAAATTTTGGGATCCTCGTAAGAATCACAAGATGATTATTTTCAGAAAACAATAAGATCATGATTTCTTCAATACTTAGACCTTACCCGTCAAAGATTAAAATCTTTGGATAGTCTCTGTTCAATCTTAAGATATATTGCAATTTGATCTTTTTTTCCCCTTTTTTTATAGGGTTATCCACTAGGCTAAAGAGGTTACATCCCCAAAATTAAGAGTCCTAAAATACTATTAGATTGGGTTTTGCACAATGGAGCAATGTAGAACATGTTCATGAGAGGGGATGAAATCTTTTAGCAAATGATGTTTGAGAATGTTTGCCTTGGGAATATAAATTTTTTTGAGCAATTGTAAGAAACACCCAACTCCCTTCCCATTTAGTATGTGTCTTGTTATAAAAATTTGAAAATTTTTTGCTGTATTTTGAATATGATCAATGGCACAATGTCTAAAGCTGAATTTCACATCTGATGGCTAGTCGTGTGTATGACCTTTTTGTATTCCATGCTACACGTGCTATACTCAAAATAACAATTCATTGTGGGAAGTTGTCCAAGTGGATGCATGTCATTGACATAGATAATTTTTAAAGGAAAAAGTTGATGTAAGGTTGATACCTTAAATTACATAATTACGGTGTACCTCAAAAGTTATGTTGACAAAAAACCATCTAATTGATCAACCCGACATCGAGAGTTATGGATATAAGAAAAAAAACAAAGATTTCAAGTCCCAAAACTAGTAGATCTTGTAACACATAATTTGGACAATCTATTTTCAATATTTTTCACACGTTTATAGATCTGCTTGAATTGAACTATTTTTTAAGTTTAAATTTTTATTATTAAAGATAAAAATAGATTCTCAGGTCATCCTAAACTTTTTTTACACCAAAACTACGTGTTATGAGAAAGTTTGGGTATGCGCCTTACTTTGATTGTTTAATATTATAACTTTTTACAAACTTTACCCTTTGAACATGTAGAATTATGGTGTACCTCAAAAATCCATTGGGTATGGTTGTTTTGTTGTTGAAAAATCCTCTAATTGATCACCTTGGTATCAATATGCATGAATATGAACAAAAAAAAGATTTTGAGTCACAAAAATAGAGCATCTTGCAACGCATTATCTGGACCGTCTATTTAAAAAAATATAATATGTTTATAAATCTACTTGATTCGAATCATTTTTGGAGTTTATTTAAAAAATGAAAATAGATTCTCAAGTCATCTTAATAATTTTTTACGCCAAACTTGCATCTTATAATAAAATTTGGAGGTTGCAACCTTATACAATCATACCCTTTCTAAAACTCCATTAAAAATATTTTTGAAATCTCCAAAGTACCCTTGCACAAAAATCCCACTTGCTTGACTGGAAAAGTGGTCGGTTCCTCATTGGTCACACAAAGCAACGGCCATAGCACGGAGTGTCCTCTAAAATGCACTTTCTGTGGTCCCTCATGCTACACAAGGGATGTTGGGTGAGTGAAAATGTATAAGAATAGAGAGAAGGACAGAGAAAATGTTGGCATTCAATGGTGGTTTTAGAGAGAGAAGGAGAGGGGAAAAATATATTTAGAGAGAGAAAGGACAGGGGAAGCTGTTTTGCGCGTGGTCTCAATAGTTTTGCATTGTGAGACACCCAAGTTGCGCAAGTGGGTCCACAAAAGCCTATTCATGAACCACCGCCCCATTTACAAAAGCCTCACACATTTGATTCTTTCTCCCATGCCATGCATTTCATTTTTTCTAAAGATAAGAGGCTATGCACCATACATGTGACTTGGTTTTTTTTAGAGAGAGAGAGATAAAAGCATTTCATTTATTCTAAATCTACGGAGTGGGACTTATAGTTTGTTTTTTTTAGTAATTCAACAGAGATTACAGGCCTCTACCTATCTTTTCAAATGGTTTAAGAGTTGGTTTTTTTTTAAAATATTAGTGGGATTGTGTCAATAAAAATAACAACCATAATATGATGACTAAAGTGTGGGGTGCTACCACCACGATCCATCCCCCACCTCTCTCTTTTTCTTTGTTATGCATTACATTCATTCTTGGGACTGTCTTACATGCGACTTAAGCTTCCCAAGGAGAAAGAGAGAGCCAGCTCTCTGTCTCTCTCTTCGCAGCTTCCTTTTGACAAAGAGAGCGACAAGTATGTCTTTCCCCCTATGAGAAATTTACCTAGGGACCGAGAAAAAGATGTGGTTTATTGAATGTTTTATATTTTGGATTATATCATGTTGAAGTCTTTTTTTTTTTTTTTATGAGTTTTTTATTCTTGTTGACTTTCATTTTAAAAGTGTAACCTTCAAACTGTCTAAAATACAAAAAAACCAATGTATTTTGGAAGTTTGCAAGTCTAACTTTTGAATAACTCAAAACACAACAAGAAAAAAACACAAAAAAGAAAAAAAAAAGTTTTAGATAGTTCAAAATCCAATTTTCAAACGACATTAATTTTTTTGTGTTTTAGGTGTTTTAAACATTGGACTTTCAAACTACCCAAATATATAAATATTTTTGTTGTTTGAGCAATTAAAAAATTAAAATAAAATGAGACTTCAAAAAAATCTTTCCCTTCTCTCTGAATGTTATGCATTTGAGAGAGGGATGTCAAATTCGAAGATAGCCGCCTACTCAATGCTCCACTTGGATGCTGCAGCAAAGGCTGTCTGGTCTATTTTCAATTTCAAATCTTACAATTGGGTTGTATATGGCCTAGACCCATGAGGGGAATGGGTGACAATATACCCTTACAAAAATAAAGAGCTTAATAAAATTAGGCCATGGTCCCTTTCAACCCTTGTGTCCATGTGCGTGTGTATAGGTGGTGTTGGGTGTAGACCAGGCCTATGAGCCAACACGCACAATATAGCTACCAAAAAAAACAAAACAGTTATTGCCCCATACTACTACTCTCTCTCTCTCTCTTTCTCTTTATGATACAATTTATTTATGGGTTATGTTAGGGTATTAATTCATATGAGTATTTCATTAATATGTTCAATATTTTTAGACACTTACGCCTTCACTTCAAAATGTAGTAACCTTTGTGTTCAAGGATTTTTAAAAATATTATTCAAGGGTAAAGTAGTAATTTATAATAATAAAAAACATTTATTAATTATAGTGGAAAATGACATCATCTACTTGGGTTGTGACATCGCCCATATAAAATATTAAATACAGTTAGTTTCGTATAGAAATATCTATTTTACCTTTTTTAATGACAAAAAATCTCCTCATTAAGAAAAATAGGATCATACACCAAGGGACCATGTATCTTTTATACAAGAAGGTTACAACTTTTCCCACTCATTAGATGTCAAATTCGATGACTTTGAGAAAGCCACAAGTCTCAGAATTTGTTTTTGAAAATCTATGTCTAATCAATAACACTCTTACAACCACTCATTTTGAAATCTAAAGGACATGAATAATCGTGATCCCCTTATACAAAAAGAAAATGATCTCTTTGTAGACAATCCCAATAAAATATCGTATTACAAAACATAAGTATATAAATGTTTAAAATTTGTTGAGTAAAATTATAAAAATGCTTTGTAAGCCCCCCCCCCTTTCTATTTATTCCGAACTTACTTATTGTATCTTACATGTGACATGTTTACTTTTGCGAAAGAGAATGAACTCACTCTCTTTTTATTTATATATATATATATATATATATATATATATATATATATATATATATTTTGGCGTTAGGAGCATTTTCACATGAAGGAGTCCCTTCATTTATTGGCCATGTCCCATGGTAGGTGGCCCCTCCTGCATTATGTTGCATGAATTACTTAAAAGAAGGCAATAATTTGTGGTGAAGTGGGAAGGTAAGAGCAGTTAGGCAGCAAGATAAGAAATTCTCTTTTGGAGCCCATGGTGGGGTGCCTTTGCCCTTTTCCATGAGAAGTCAGCAATTTTCATGTTTCTTGCGTTTCTCCACATATCACCAAATAGCAAAGCAAACTAAAGCTCTCTCTAAAGGTGACAAGATAACAAACAGAACAGAAGGTTGAGTTCCTCTCTCTCTCTCTCTATCTTTCTTTCTGTCATAATAGGTACTTACTTTTTATATTATGGATTATGAGATATTGAATTTTCAATAGTTTTTTATATTAAGTTTCTTATTTTGTGGGATTACAGTTGTAACGAGATTTTTTTTTTAAAATATAACAAATATAAGAATTATAAGAGTAATCTCTATGAATGAAATATTTATTTACTCTTTGTAGAAATAAGCATCATTGCGGAACCATGTAAATCTCTTGTTGATCTTTTTCTCTCTTACTCGTCACGATTTCTCTTATTATAAATTCTACAGTAGAGATTAAAAAAATATTAATCTAAAGAAAGGGATAGGGTCAGGTTAAAGAGTGGTTTTGAGTAATTGGATGTATGTAGGGTGTTAAGGGCCATAGAACAACTTCCAAAAGAGAGAGACCGGATCAAATGAGGGATTGTATGAGAGTTTTCACGTGACCATATCTTCTCTCTCCTCTCTTTTGGGGTAGTATCTTTCATTGTGACCGTCCATGAGAGGGAGAGAAAGAAAGGCACAGAGCTAAAGCCGAATGCAATATGCAGACAGAGGGAGAGAGATTGATGAGAGCATGGAGAGTTTCCACATGACCGTATCTCCTCTTTTGGACAGCACCTTTCATAGTGACCTTCTCATTTTAGAGAGAGAGAGGCCAAATGCAACGTGCCAGGACTGGAACTGGGGACCCTAAGCTATATCAACAGAAAGGCCTAACCACTTGCATTGCCTAGTGGACCTCCATTACTGCACTTTTGTGGTCTGTGCCCCATCGAATGATCCTCATGTAAGAGAGAGAGAGAGAGAGAGTTTCTAGTCAATGAATTAATCAAACAAAAAGAGATAAAATACGGAAAAAAAAATAGAGTTTCTAGTGAAATTTAGTCCACACACTGAGAAAAGTGGGGGCTTCTAGGACAAAAAAGCACAAGAAAATAACCAAGAACTTGCTCTTTCATGTGATATCCATAGCTCAATAAATGTATACTACTAATGGAAAACAAAAGATGCCTAAATAAAGTACTTTTTTCTTTCTTTTTTTCCTTTTTTGAGTATTAAAACTGCCTAAAGTAGGTTAAAAAATTCTAAGATACCTAAAGTAAGGGTTTCTTGAGAATAAAAAAGGCCTAAAAATAACTGTTTTTTTTTTGGGGTGAGAAAATGAGATGCCTAAAGTGAGTTGTGTAGGTCCAATATGGATGGTTGATATGAAGTCTTTATTGCATTATCACGCGTGGAGAAAACTTTTTGGGAGGGTTTGGAGTGGGCTGAAAAGCTGCACCTTTCTTTCTCCTTTACAATCGAAAGCCTTACTTCCCCAAATATGGTGAAAAGTTGAAAGCTACAGGTTCAAATTTCGACCCGAAATTTTGGTGTCAGTTTGTGGCCGACATCCAAATCAAAGGGAATATTTCGGATTTGGGTGAAAATTTCGGGTATCACCCAATTTGGAAAATCTAAAATATTTTTGGATTATTTGTTTTCGGCTAGGTTTTAAAAATTAGTGATCTCGATTGGAACAGTCGATCTGGATCAAGAATCAGTAAAGCCGTTACAGATCCCCTTACGTATTGGGAACCAATCAATTCCCAATTTATTTTTAAGTATTTCCATTTTTTTATTCCGTAATCCCTTTATTTTTTATTCACTGCTTAATTTAGCCAGATTGTCGATCCACCAATCTAGATTGGATTTTGGGAGGGGCCTTAAACCTTGATTTTCGAAAGTATTTGAGGACTCCATCGAGTCGAATCGGACTTGGCCGAGTAACTCGGCCACAACGAGGTGTCGGGGTGAGTATCTTCACCAATGTTGGTGAACATTGCACATATATAGCACTCGAACAAATACTGCAAAGATTGTGTTGAGTGCTACAGAACTCAGAGGCGACTCAGGCAGACTTGCCTTGAGTTCTACAGCACTCAAAAAAAGTTACTAAGTACTTTTTCAAGTACTCTTCGTTGTTGCAGAAAATAAAAAAGGGGTAGAAAGCCATACCCTTAAATGGTCTCATTGTATACAATCTTTTTTTTTAAAACCCCAGATGATTTCAACTCATACAATATTTTTTTTTAAAACCCCAGATGATTTCAACTTAAGCAAGAAGGTTTCACATATTTATAGATCAAAGATTTGGGCAAGATTTTTGCTGATTTCGCATTTTACTTTATTTTTTTAAATTGATAGTCTATCTTTGATGAAATTGCACCATAGGCCTAATTTTTTCTTTATTCTGATAATTTTCATATTTATATTATTTTTTTACTTTTTCCATATTTTTCCCCAGCCCTTGCTATACTTGGGCAGTACTTACCCATGGTCACTTAGACTCACGCTAGTAACTCCACAAGGTCAGTGCCGAGTTTCAAGGCCCGATCCGAGTTGAACATTAGTTTTGGTCGAAATATAAAATCTGGATTGTAACGTGGATGGGACCTTGGTTTGATTCACGTCCAAAAGAATTTGATCCATTCTAAGATCAATTTTCAAAGGAAAATTGTTTCATGCGGGCTGGACCGCATGATTGCATACGCGGTCCAAAAAGTGTAAAGCATCAATTTTAAAGATGGATGCAAGTAGGTGTTTCATCTAAAAACAATGAAAACATACGGTCCAAATATTTTTTTACTAGAATTATTATTTTTAGTTTTTAAAATTTATTTATTTATTCATATTCATGATCTCTATGTTAGAGATTACATGTCCTTAAAAATTAAGTCAAAAAATCTATCTCAAAAATAGATTTATTAATGGGTCTGCATTTGTACATATACAGGCTTGGCCACATAGAAACCGGGTCCATTTCCAAATATATTTTTATAAATTGTACTAAAAAAACTAAAAATAAAAAAGAGAAAAGAAAGTACCGATGTCATCTAGATTTAGTCTTGGAGGAGATCTGATTTGAAGCATTTTTTGAGCTCTAAATAATTTTGAATGAAATTAATCATTGAGTGGAGCACTTGATGATTAGAAATTTTTGAGGTCGCACAGGCACTCTTGCATACAGTGGCTGCTGATACATGAGGATTTAAAATAGGAAAAGAAATTGGGTGTGGATTGTACAAGGCTGAAGCCCTAAATAATCCAAGTGAGGAGCACTTTCAAATAGTGTCAAAAAAAATGTTTAAGTATTGGAAATATTTATAATGGTCTGAAAATTTATTTTTATATCTAATTATAAAAGTTAACGCTTCAAAAATAGTGTAGATCGAACACTCCGATGAACACTTGAAAATCTTGGAAATTGACAGCCTAGATAATAAATTATATGATGCATTATTTCCATGACTTGCAATCCTTTTTTCTCATTTTCATACATCTTGAGGTCAAGATGATCGATTTGAGGATTTTTGGGCATTGAAACAACTTCTTCTAGTGAATTTCTGAGGTGCACTTTAATTTGATTGTTTAGGGCCTCAACCTTATATAAACTTTTCCCAAGGAAATTTTTATTTTATTTTCTTAAACATAGTGGTTGATAGTATTATTTGAAAAGGTCAAAAGATTTCATTCTCCGAGCAGTAGTATATTTTTTATTTCCTCCCTCAAGCAAATCCACTCTAGGAATAATTTTAGGATTCCAAATTTTGAGATGTAATCTCTTCAACCTATAGATTAACGTCAATAAAAAAATATTTTCAAATTTCACTCTCTATAGACTTGAAAAAAAACAACATTAAGAAATAGTGCAATTTTTATGAGATGAGATACTAAGTGTTTGAAAACTCAAAATTCAATTTTTTTATTTTGAAAGCAATTATCAAGTAATGCTTAGGCGGTTCCCAAAATTTTAGATTGACATGTCTCCCAAGTAAATCTCCTGACCGAGGTAGTATGTGCACAATACATGCTCCCATGGAAGCATACTATGCATGCCCTTTGGAAGATACCAAATATAACAAAATTTAGAACCGCTCGGTGCCACTTTTTATTTCTTATATTTCTGCATTTTTCATTTTTTTTTTTACCATATTCCTATATACAAGTTTTTCCCGGGCTCCAAATGAATAATTTGGTCTCAGTCACCACTTATTGTTTTCTTTAAGGAGATATGATTCTCTTTTTGAAGGAAAAGTTAATTAACAGAAATGTGCCAAAAGAAGTAGTGTCCTCTCTTTTTCCTAATTTCCTTCCCTCTTCAAAACCTTTAGTTGCCCTTGTCTATAGGGTGAAATTGCAACAAGGTGACGTTTTATACATGTAGTTTTCATGTCGAAAACATGCTTATAGCTTTAAAATCCATGTTCAACTCTAATTATGAAATTAAAATTTCAAAAACGATGTAAATCGAATAGATCTATAAGCACTTGAAAAATCTTGAAAATAGATGGTCCAAATAACTTGTTACAAGATGCATTATGTCTATGATTTGAATTTCTTTTCTTTTTTTTTATATTCATACATCTTGAGAATCTAGATGATCAATTGAAAGGTTTTCTAATTTTAGAGCACTCATTCCTACTAATTTTTGAGGTGTACCTTACTTTTATAATATGAGGCTGCAATCTTAGATAAACTACTCCTTATATAAGAGAAAGAGAGAGAGGCTTGTGTAAGGAAGATGAAGAGACTGGGGACCATATATTTCTTCATTGCTCAGTTAGTCATGGGTTATAAATGTGGGCCATGCAATGAGTTGAATGGTTTTTGTCTTTGCCTCTTAGACACACATAAATTATTGATCAGCTCACTCTTATGTCGTTGCCCAAAATAGGGTTAACTTTGTCCGAGATTATTTGCATGGCTCTTCTTTGGGAGCTTTAATTGGAGAGAAATAAGCCGAACTTTGAAGGGGTGAGCCCAGTTTTAGTTCAATTAAAGGATAAGATCCTTCACAATGTATAGTTTTGTTTTTTCAATATAAAGGTAGTTTTGGTTTTTCAATATAAAGGAAGGTTATGGCGTGTGTAAGATGGATATCATTTTTAATTTGTCATTTGGTTCAACAATCTTTGGTGAAGGTTAGACCTGCCAGTATATAGATGTGTTAAGCTTAACTTCAATGGAAGTTCTCTTGAGAATCCAGAACCTATCGGAATTGGAAGAGCGGTTAGGTATTCCTTGGGAGTGGAGATTTTCACATATTTTGGGTTGTGTGGTGTAGCGACAGCCAAAAATGCAAAGATCGGTGTGCTAATTATGGTTGAATGGTAGATGATGATTCCTTAAATATGATTAATTAGAGCACTGGGAAGCGTAGGACTCTATGGAGTTTAAAAAAGTTTTGGATGGAAGCTTTGGATATTTGTTACCATCAAGTAGTGGTCTTTACCCAAATTTATAAGGAGGCAAATGATAAGGCAAATTTTTTGACTAAAAATAGGGCGTTATCCGACCAATTGCTTGTTTTTTCTTCTTCCCCTTTGTAACATAGTTGTTTTCAGTTATTAATAAAATTTTGTGCTCTTGTCAAAAGAGAAAAGGAGAGACGGATCAACACAGGAGACAAAGCTACAATGAGTAATAGCAACTCAACTACTTTGGCTGATGCACGCATGCTGGTCATTAATATTCACTTTTCTTTCTTTCACATTGAGGAGGCAAGCCTCTCTCTCTCGAATTGCTGGGGTTTCAAACCTTCCCTTTTCAATTTCAACATTCTAGATGAGAGTTTTTCTATTTGTTTTTTTGCTGACATACTTATTATGTGAAAATTTGTTTCTTTTTTTTATATTTTATTTTGATTTTTTAAAATCTTTAGACCATATATACTGAGATCGTTATTTTTGGTACAAACAAGTATAAACAATCTTTAGCTATCAAATGTAAAATTTGATGAGTTGAATATGCATAAAGTTTGTTTTTTGGATAAATAATGATTTACTTTCCTCTGTTGAATTTCACATTTAACGGCTCGGAGTGTGTTTTACCTTTATAAACCTAGGTAAATAATCTCATGGAATACACTCAAGCCCAAGCCCGATTCCCAAAAGTGTACCCAAAGAGTAGAATTTGCATCATGTTCTTTTAAGGCCAAAAATTGAAGAAGAAAATGGAACAAAATTTTTAGAATTAGCCACTCAGTTTTTAGTCATGATAATGACACTTCTTTCTCACAAGCCACAAAGTTGTTTTTTTCATAAGCTCATGCATTACAATTCGCCTTTTGCAAGAGTTCTTAAATGTAATGGGGAATTACAATTCGCCTTTTGCAAGAGTTCTTAAATGTAATGGGCAAAAACAGAAGCTTGGTGTACAAGTTCCTAAAATCAAAATGAAGGATCCATGTCACCACATTACGCAATTAAAAAACAAGATGGATAATATTTAGAAGTTTTAAAATTAAAATAAAAAATTAGATTCGAATTCGGACAACTGAACGTATGCCAATGACCACACTCAAGTAAAAAAAATAAAAAATTTCTCACACACCAAGTTGTCGGATTTGGCATTTAACGACTGAGTGATTGCGACCGCTTAACATTAAAGGTAAATGGACTTAGTCTGCAATCTCAATTAATGAGATGTTATACAATGTAATCCCAATTTAAAAAATTTTAAAATTGTTTTTTTTTTTTTTTTAATTATTTAGTGAGAAAGACAGGTCCCTACCTATTTTTTAAAATAGTTCGGGAGTTAGTTCTTTTAAAGATGTTGTGTAAATGGGAAAAAAAAAAAACCAAAAAAGTTATACCGATAACTTTCTCACTTTCCAAATTGAAAAGGAGGGTGCTCCCTCGTAGGATTACTTTCCTTAATAGGAAAATGACTCTATTTTAATGTGCATGCGCATGGGGGAGAATCTTGCCTAAGCACGCTATCTCCTTAAATATAACGTGTACAATAACAATATCCTTTGAGTGTGCATAGCTTACTCCCGCCGGAGCACACTATGCAATTACTTTGATTGGCAAAGGCCTATATAGAAAACTTTTTTCTGGTGTAAAATTTTGTGATCTATTTAAGACCACATGAGTATCGTTGAAAAAAAAAGAATTTTGAGTTCCTAAATACTTATATCTAACAGTCAAGAAATTGGACAATATTCATTTAGGATATTATTATTTTTAGTCACTGTGTGTATGTGGAAAAGTTACTCGTGAAAGTTGGTCGTTTGAGGAGGTTACATGCCCAAAATTTGTGGTCATGAGAATACTCCTAAGTAGGGTTTTACTTGAGGGTTTGAATGACCAATGCACTCCTGCGGGAGCATACAACCTTTTGGCAAATCTTTTTAGGAGATAGATCAAGACAAAATTAGGCATGTTAATCAAAGTAGTTCCTAGTGCTAAATAAGGAAAACGTTTATATAAGGGTGAGGCCCTAGGCCATCAAATTAAGGTGTACGGCATAATTTCATTGGAAGATATTGTTTTGATGCTTAAAAACCCTCAATTTGTTCATCTCCACCTCAAGATATATGGACATGAAAAAAAATAGATTTCAGGACTCGGAAATAATGCATCTTATAATATATTATCTAGATCGTCAATTTTCAATATTTTCAAGTGTTCATAGATATGTTCGATCTACACTGTTTTTTGAATATTTACAATTAAAGATAAAAATGAATTTTCAGGCCATCAAAAAGATTTCTGATATTGAAATAACATATTTTAACATTAAACAAGGGTGCGCCTTTACTTTGATTGTTTAGGGCTTCAGCCTTATACAAACTACACCCAAAAAGAAGATTGTTTGAGCATTTACTTTTTGGGTTAGGTGAGATGGATTCAAATCTTGGATGTTAGTGTGATATAAGTTAATCCAACAAGCCAAGAGGACTGGGATTATTAGTTTTTTACTTTCAAATTTCCCAGGAAAAAAAATATGCTTCAAGTGTTTGTACAATTAGTGATATGCTTTATTTAAGGAGACTATGATTTGAATCCATCTCACCTAATCCAAAAAGTAATTGTTCAAACAATCTCCTTTTTTTCTTTAAATAATCTTAAATTATGATTACCCAAACAAGCACAACCACATTGCACAAACTTGAAGGCAAAATTTGACTAAACTACTTTTTTATAATCCTATACCAGCAAAAAATTGGCTACCATACCTGTAATTTATCTAAAGACATCCTCTATCTTCCAATGAAACTTTGACATTGCCAAAGGTCTCCATGTTATAAAAAACCTTGACCCAGTTAATTGTTGTGCTCAATGGTTTGAGAGCAATAGGTTTGATTTAGGCTTCATAACACAGTTTCAAGACGATAGCTTTTGAGGGTCCAAAATCATAGATTGGCTCTTTTATTAGCAAGATAGAGTTAATGGTGACATGAGCTTTAGGGCTAGGATTTGAGAGGTTTGAGCAATGGTGAGCCTAAGGGATTCATTTGAAGTGATGGGGTTGACCTTTTCTTTTTCCCTTCTTTTCTTGCTTTTGTTCACAAGTGAGAAAAGAAATGGCTGGAGCTTGGGGCTTTGGCTTTAAATAGAGAAGGTGAATTGACCACTAAAAGCCTCTTCTACTGTTTGCCTTTTCTTTGCTCTTTCACATGGGTAAGTGGGGACTGAATGGTTGGACCCTAGTGTTGTGAATTGACCCCCCAAAAGGCTTGGACACTGAGCCAAGAGGCCCCTGTTTCAATTTCAATGCTACATGCATTCACTGTTGTGTTGAAAATTCCTCATTTTTCTAAAAGCAAGACAAATCTCCAAACCGGCTAGGACATGGTTCCTAGCTAAAGAAAGGTGAACTTTCTAAAAGATTGAGAACTCAAAAAGAAGAGGTTGCAAGCAAAATGGGACAAACATGCAGTTGTATGAACCTACTTGTGGAGACATGGCCACAAACTATCCGGAATGTCAACTCGAATTACTTCAAGAAGTGTTTCAAAAATTAGGAGCAAGTTTCCACTCAGTAAGGTCCAAGTCCAATTTCATGTGCCCACGCCGACTTGGGCGATTCGGAGTCAGACCAGACTATATTTCACAAATGAAATTTAATGGATAACGAGGGGATTAGGGTGATTACAAAATTTTTCGACCAGGAATAACCAACACCCAGATCTGATCCAATTCAGTGATTCCCAAGTCGGACGAGTGATTTCTGAAATACCCTGATTTCAAGGAGAGTGGCTCTGGAAAAGAAGGGCCAAATTGAACCAACAAAATGTTTTTAGAGGCAAATCCAAATTCTCGATTGAAACCTTGTACACAAACTTAGGGCCATCAATTTGATGAAAGGACCCCCACAAACCTGAACGAAAAGTGAACCTTAGCTTGTCTCCATAAGGCAGCCCTAATAGGCCTCAAAGGGTCAACCCTACATTCCAAATAGTGGTGCCTCTTCTTTTTTTGTCCTTTTTTTTTAGGTAAGTAAACAATTTGCAACTTATTGACCCCCCTACACAAGTGACGCTCATTTCAAATAGCGGTGCCTTGTCAACTTATGCCTCTCATTTCCAAAATAATATCCACTACAAAATTGCACACTTAGTGGCCAACTTTTCTTCTCATTTCTTCTTATACATGTAAGTTGGCCAATGCTTATTATATGAGAGAGAGATGAGGTTTTAGTCAACTATGAATGAGGTCTTGAAAGCCTTGTGACAAGGGCGGCATGAACTTTCAATGCCCAAAAAATCTTTATTTCAACAAAATTATTTAGAAAAACTCTAAATAAACAAAATTAAAAAATTTGGGCTCTTAGTAGAGCCAAAAGATGAGTCAAAACCCTATTACATTATTCCACACTTCGGGTCGTTTACCTTATGTAAAATAAACCAAGAAAAGAAAAAGAAAATTGAAAATATAAATAATTAAGGCATGAACCCGTGATGTGTAAAGGGACTAAAATTTCAAAACCCTAAAATATTGTTTAATGAACATGAATCACTCCGTTTCTAGCGGGTAACGTGACTTCTTCTCCAAAAATAAAAAATAAAAAATAAAAAAAATGCATGCACTCGTGTGACTTATTGAATGTATGGCTCGGTTAGTAGGTGGGTGTATCATTTGGATGGAGATGGACGGTCGAGATTAGACTTATTGGAAATGAACTGATGAAATACTTGGTCTAAGTTTCATGTGAATTTACGTGGAATTCAATCAATTTTATAGGCACCATGTTGGGGTTGGAGAAGGAATCAAGTTTAACTTTTGCCAGTTAAATTTAATATAATTATATAAAAGGATACAAACTATGGATAAGTTTCCAATAATGTTCGGAATTCATAATTCAAAATTCGATGGTAAACTTGAGGTTTCCATTAATTCAGGCTTTGTGTAATTAGGTCTATTCTTTCATAAATATTACCAATTGCAATTTACCCATAATTTCACCAAAATATTAGTTTATGATATTTTTTTTAGATAAAATATTATTTTTATGAAACATAGATTATGAATACAATAAAAATATTTTTTTTGTATAAGATAATCACAATCACTATTAGCCATTACTTGTAAGATTCAATCGCCATGCAATTTACGCTTGTTGAAGTACCAATTTGTGACATCCCTGGCCGCTTGATTTTAATGTGAGTGATCTTATAGTCATAGTTCTTAAGAGTATCAGACCGACCAGTTCTTAAGAGTATCAAACCGACCAGTCGAACTGCCAATTGGTGCTTTGATATATTTGGTCCAAAGGTAAAACTAAATTTGGTTGAAAATTTACCATAATAATGTTTGATTAATTTTTTACTGGTTAGACCAGCTGGTTTTTTAACTAATTCAATTTAATTTTTATGCATTTCATATTTTAAAATCCTATTTTTATTTTTTTAAATTTGATCTAGCCAGTTCGACTAGTGATCGGATTGGTTTTTACATGACTAAAACCCTCAACGGTTCAGTAGCCGGTCTGTATACATAACATTCTTTATAGCATACAATAATTAAAGGATATGGTTTTTATGAGTCCTCAGCCTCATATGTAGAAATGCGGCCCCCTTAATAATCTATTTTTGAAATAGATTTTGACCCTAATTTATAGGAAATGTATAATCCCTAAAATGAAGATTATTAATGTGTAAAAGGAAAATTTGAAATTTAAAATCATATTTTTTGAGGAAATATTGGAACCATAGGTATTACTTTCTATTTGGGGGGACCATCATTTACATCCATCTTTGGATGGATGATTTCTGCCTATCCCTGTGCATATAACACTTTTTTATAATTAAGAGGTATTTTTTGTCCACTAAATGTGAAATCCAACATATTTAAAGTATGTTATAATATTCAAAAAATTTTATTTTGAATTTTATATAAAGTTAATAATACCTCTCCAACCTCCCAAATTCATGTCTAATAATGATTGTAATCTCTTTATACCAAAAACAAAAAACAAAAAATTTATGTCTAATAATGATTGTAACCTTTTTATACCAAAAAAAAAAAATAGTCTTGTATGGATTTCTATTTAAAAAAAAAATTAAAGATTAAAATGACTTTATTTAGCCTAAAATATTGTGACTTAGTAGGAATCAAATTAATCATTGGCATCACGATATTTAGGGACAAAATACTAGCCGAAATTCACTGAAACACAATCCATAATTTCGTTGAATCCTAACGGTCGATTCTGATGGGAATCTCTCTTTGTTAATCTTATGAGTGAGGCGTATCAATACCTGGGGGCTTTCCTCATATAGCATGCCAATCCTTAAAATAACAAAAATAATAAATTATTAATAATTGCTACAATTTTTTTTGGAAAAAACAATTTAAAATACCAATAAATTAATAATATAAATTGTCAATAATTTTTTTAATAAGATGACGGCGATGATTGAGAACCGTTAGGCAGTAGAGACGGCGAATAGAAGTTTCCCTGTAGAATGGACCAACCTGACGGCATTATTTAACGGAGACAAACTGACCGTTAGGCACTTTGCTGGGGTTGTAAGGGGCACATGGCCCAAAAATAGTCTTCATTTACCCTTCTGTAAAGGGGTATAAATAAGGGGGCTTATTTCTACACCCACATTTTAATAATCCACCTAAAAGTTTTTTTTTTTCCCCTTGGGCATTTACTAAAAAAATAAAATGTGAGACTACTCAAAATTGCTCGAGTTGGCTTGACCAATGTCGAATGAAGGATCCCTCAATACCAAATAGCCCTGAACCTCTTTGGTTGGCTAGAACCAAGCAATTAAGTCCCTCCATAGTCGTAGATATATTCTTTCATGAATTTTTATTGTTTTGTTAGGTAGTTTTTTAAAGTTCAAAGCAGTGATCTGACTCGGGAACCGATGGTCCTAATTCAGATCTCTGAATATCTAATTTATATCCAAATTCTTGTTGTTAAACCAAAATCAAAACGTATAAGAAGCATGTTCCTTCTTTTTTTCGCTTTTTTTTTTCTTTCCTCTTTTTACTTTTTGTTCTTGATGTTCAATCTTTTTTGGTGGATTATTAAAAATATAGGTGGCCAACTAGGCCCTTATAAATGAATAATCGCCATGAAGTAATTAAATTAATGCCCAATTATTTTAGTCAAAAGCGGGCATCATGGCACGCTCTTCAACACCTTTTTTTTTGGAGTTCTTTTTCTTCAATTATATGACATTTTTAATAAAACATATATTATTAAATGGTGATAATTAAAAATGATGCAATTTTTATGAGGTCTAGGCTTTATGAAAACAATGTAAAGCCGCACTTCAAATCCTCGTTTGGAAAGCAATTTGGGCATCATAAATCCCCATACTCTAAAATCAATTTTCAACATCAATTATGAAATTTGAAGCTTAAAAAGAAAGGCAAATCTTGCGGATCCATAAATACTTATTTTTAAGGTGAAATAGACCGTCTATAAATGTGTTGCAATACACATTATTTTTAAAACTTGGAGTCTTTTTTTATTTTATTTTTTCCATTATCATAAGAGTCAAGAGATGAGTCGAAGGCTTTCTAACGTCATAACTATAAATTTTTGTGCCGTAGCCGTATCAAAACATTTTCCAATTAAAAATGAGAAGTCAATAATATTGGTTATCAAAGTTACATCACCTTAATCTAACTTGTGAGTTGCCTATTGATAGGGCCTGATTAAGATTTGGGTTAGTTACTTGATTTTATAGTTTTAGGGATTCCACATGCTTAGCCTTTTGTTTTCACAAGAATTATCCTTGGATTGAAAGGTCGGTGTCAAAACTAACTGCTAGAAATTGACCAATGGAAAAGGTCGAGAGATTTTCTTCCCACATTTGGAGGAAACTTGTTAAAAAAAAAAAGAGATTTTCTTCCCACATTTGGAAGAAACTTGTAAAAAAAAAGACTTTTGAAACTTGGGAAGAAACTTGTAAAAAAAAAAGACTTTTGAAACTTGGGAAGAAACTTGTAAAAAAAAAAGACTTCTGAAATGTTAAGCAAAGATTTCTAATATCCAAACGGCCTACCAAATTTGGCTTGAGAGAGAGAGGTGCTTTAGATTGGGATGAGAGAGAGCGGGATATAAGAGGGGGGTATTTTTCTTGAGATCCTATGCTTTTGTTAAAGGGTGTGGTTTTTATAGGCTATGCCCTAAACAATCAAAGTAAGGTACAACTTCAAATAGTATTGAAAGATGCTGTTTTAGTACCGAAAATTTTTATGATGGCTTGAAAATGTATTTTCATATCTAATTATAAAATTTCAAGTTTAAAAAATTGTGTGTATCAAGCAGATCTATGAACACTTGAAAATCTTGAAAATTAATGGTATAAATAATGCATTACAAGATGAAATATTTTCAAAACTTGAAGTCCATTTTTTTTTATGTTCATGTATCTCAAGGTTGAGTTGAATGGATTTGACGGTATTTTTTGTATCAAAACAACTTCTTGTACTGAACGTTTTAGGTACGCCTTAATTCTATTGCTTATGGCTTCACCCTTAGATAAACATTTTCTTTGGTTAAATCATTTGTTTTCTTTTCTTTGGGTAGGTAAAATGAAATTGTATGATATTTATTTAAAATAAATGACGAGAGTGGGATTTGAACCCACTCTTGTTTATTTGGTTATCAATTATAAATAAATCAACTCCTGAGTTTGCATATAAGAGGGGAGACATGTGAGCAATTGCGATTGACAAGTTTTCGGCTTACAAGGGGGAGGAGGCATGTGGGGGTGCTGGTTGGCAAAAATTCTATCTTTTCTCTAGAAAAACATATATTATTAATATAAATTTTAAATCATTTATGTCTAAATACTAATTGGACACATATACCATGCTCGGACGGCGGCGTACTGCCCTGTATTTGGGAGGAATTTTTTGTTTTTTTGGTTTGAAATTTTGGAAACTACCTAAGAATCAATAGATTACAATTGTCTTTTTTAAAAAGGTAAATTTTTGTGTTTTTGGGTACTTTGATCTCACCCTTAAAAAATTGGACGGTATTTGTTTGATTTTGATACAATATTTTGTTCTAGTATATAGAGAGTTAAATTAGGGATTTTTTTTTGCTTTTCAATTGAGGTTGTCTGTGGGTTGAAGAGGCTACATCATGGGATCCTAAAATTACCCATCTATTGAATTTACTCGATGGACTAAATGGATGGTATACTCATGTCGGAGTATAAAATTCAAATTTACTTCTTTTTTTTTTTTAAGGTATAAGATCCTCATAAACCAAAATTTATCAAGATTCCACATTTTCCAAATACCAAATTTGTTTATTTGAAAACAATACCTTTGAAACAGTGATTCAAAAATCACCTAGGATACATTTCGTACACATGAAAATATTTGCGTGAAAAAACTCTTTCATCTTATTAGATGTGGGAGCTTTTTTCACGCTAACTTATCCAAGCACTTTTTTCTACACCAATTGGTACACTTATCCGAGCACTTAACTATATGAGGGAGCTTTATGCGTAAAATTTATTTCGCAGAAGTATTTTCACGGATAGCAAATGTGCCCAAGTCCGACTTGAAATAATCCAAGTGATCTCGGCAAACAAATATTGGTTCTAGCGAAACATATTCTATTTTTCAAACACTATCCAAAATTCTAAAGAGCACATCTACCATGCTCCAACTGGAGCATACTATACTTACTCCCTTATGCAGAAGACTAACTTTGGGAGATTTTTTTTATCCATAATTGTGGAAAACACTTAAAAGCCACCAGGTGATTATCTTCAAAAGAAAAACAAATTGAATTTTTGAGTTTTCTAATACTTAAATCTCACGCTCTAAAAATTGAATGGTTGCAATTTACAAGGTTACATTTCTAAAATTTGGGATCCTAAAACTACTCTAAATTAGGTTTTGCCTGAGGAAGTCAATGGAGAGTATGCTCCTAGGGGGAATGAAATGTTCAGGAACCCTAAACATATTAACCGCTCAAATATTTTTAGAAAAATAAAAAGATAAAAATTAACTTTTATTTCCTTTTTCATTTTATTTAGGTCCATTGCGGTATCATTTAACCGAAATTTGGACGACATTTTGGAGGCTTTTCGGATGTGCATCACCTTACCGGTGACACCGGCAATAACCGGTCGCAAAGGCCCCGAAATCGAACGGTTGTATGATGGTGGCTTAAACGTTGAACAAGTCTTAAAGAATTAAACGGCCGATGCTTTCCAATCGTTGTCTAAGGGGAGGACTGCCGCTCCATTATTGTGGAAGCCGCTCGTGCTTTAAATCTAAGACTTTGTACTTTCTGGGTCCGACCTTTCCCGTGTGAAATACGGTTAGCAAGCGGTTAAGTAAGGACAAATTACTGATATAACCCCCAAAAATTCACAATTGCAGTTCTACTCATGGGATATCATTTGCACAATTAATTAATAAAACGCCATTTTGTTCACTATAGCCTCTTTATTGTTTTGTTCTTTTTTTTTAAAAAAGAAAATTTGTGTTGGGTTATTTTTCTCATGGATATTTTTATGAGGTTGAGAATGTTTTTCACCAGGAAAAACCTTAACAAATCTTTGAAATATTGAGTTAAATCACATAAATAGGCAAAATTAATTTTTGGTATTTTTCATTACTTTTGGCAATTGTCCTTTATTGCCATATTTAAGGGGTGTTCATTTTTTATTTTTTTTTGGTAAATAAGGGGTGCTCATTAACGCATATAATTTTTAGACTATATTTAATTAAATTCTCGATTTTTAAGGGTTAGTGGTAAAGTGCCTTAATTAACCATCATTGTTTTATTTGTTATTTTGGATGGTTAATTGCTTCCAACAATACCCCAAAGTGAATGTCAAGTTTTTTTTCTTTGATGAGGTTTGACTTTTTTTCCTCTATTGTATTTTCCTAAATTACCTATTAATTAAGAGAAACTATGACACCTAACATTTGGAATTTTGAACTAGTTAACATCGATGCTCTTGATCTAATTTATAATATCACGTCATGTTTAATCAAATGTAAATAACAACAAATGATACATCAAATAAGGTTTTGAAATTTATCGGATTTTTTGGTAAAATATTAAATGGTTCTACTTATAGAGATTATTTCGACAATTTTTTCCAACATCTAGTTAGTCGATTGCAACATAGAATGCAGATGAATGAGTTTTTTCCCACTAAATTCAAACCAAATTTAAAATTCCTATATCTTATTATTTAATAATAGTGAATTTTATCATGAAAAAAGTATCAAAATGCATGTAACACATTAAGTGTCCAACATTTACCTATTTATTTTGATTTAATTCAAAAAATTTAATAGGTAAAAATAAGTAAAAGAGTTAAGTAGTAATAACTTAGGATAAATTTCTCATGTGAACTAGGATAGGAATCAAGATTCTTAGTTTATTGAGGGTAGAATAGGAATCACACATAAATATGTCCTCCATTCGTAGAAGCCTTTTCTTGGAAACCTGACCACCGGCGGTTGACTGTTGCAAAAGGTCGGCGTGGGTCCCACAATGGAACATCGTCCTCGCTACGTTACAGTGGGCGGAGAAACGATTCCCTAGGCCAACCGACACGTGGCGGTCATCTAGGGCTGGAGGCGGGCCCTCGCTAATGCGCAATATTTAGGAGGTGCTTAACTCCGGGTATAAAAACCGCGCCTCTGGGGCAAACTCCATAAGAAAAGGGACCAAAACTCAGCCCTGGTTTTTCTCTATCTCTCTAAACTCTTCATCTCCCCAAACTCTATCCCTAATATCTCTCTCTAAAACTAGGGTTTCGTTCTGGTGGAAACTAGGGTTTCGGGGTTTTGCTGAGGATATAGGTTTTTTTTTTCCGTCGGTCGGCTCTGGTTTGTGGGTCCAGTAGTTGTTCACTGGAAAATGACGGGAATTTGGGTTTTCCTGCTTTGATATGGAGGTTTTGGAGTTCTGTGGTGTTCGATTGTTCTAGGTTTTGAGTTTGAGGAAGAGTGCTCAGGTTTTCCTATTGTTTTGGTGCGGCATGGGGATCAGTCTTGAGCAGATTAAGAATGAAGCCGTTGATCTGGTAAGAAACTTGACGAACTAGAAGTGGACTTACTTATCTGTTGATTTTTTTTTATTCGGGAAGAATCTGTTGCTTTTGATGATTATTGTTTGTTTTCAGTGAAATTTGAGTTTATTTTGGTTGATTTTGAGAAAAAATAAGGGTGGCTTGGGTTTCATTGAATTTTTTGATCGGGTAAATGTTTTATTAGATGTTTTCTTTCGTTTCATTTGATCGGGTAAATGATCTTAGAAAGGAAAGTTGATGTTGAAGCTCTTGACTTTCCGAAGATTTCAGTTCATTTTTGGTAGCCTTTCAATTATTTCCTTTTTTTAAAAAAAAAAAAATATTTGAGTTCATTTTAGGTAGATTTTTAATTATTTAGGGATGAATTTCGAATTATTTTAGGTGGATTTTGAATTATTTACGGATGAATTTTGAATGCTTTTGGGTGGATTCTGAATTATTCTGGGATGAATTTCTTTAGTGATCAAGAGAACCACTGGTTCTCAAGTATTCCTCATACGATTGTGTTTCCTTTCATCATTTTATTTTTATTTTTATTTTTGGACCTTGTAGTGCTCAAGGTTACCTGGCCATATTGAGATATTTTATTTTTTTTCTGGATATTTAATAATTTTTTGCTCTTTTTAATGCACGGTAGCGCCATGGCTTTCTTAAACAATCAGTTTCCTGTTAATTGGGTTGAAAAAGAGAAGAACTTTGCCCCAAAAAGTGAAGGAATTATGGTTTCTGTGCTTTACCTGTTTATTATCTTTTTCGAAGAACTGCAATAGAGATCAAATAGGATCGAAACAAACTTCGCAAAAAAAGGCAGAGAAAGCTCGATCTGTGGACTCTCTCCGTTTCTCTCTCTATTCCTCTATTTATTATTGTCTGTCTCTATTTTCTCTCTCATTCTAGTTTCTCTTTCTAGTCCATCTCTATTTTCTCTCTCATTCTAGTTTCTCTCTTTCTAGTCCATCTCTATTTTCTCTCTCATTCTAGTTTCTCTCTTTCTAGTCCATCTCTATTTTCTCTCTTTCTAGTCCATCTCTATTTTCTCGCTCTAGTTTCTCTATTTTTTTTTCTCTCTCTAGTGTCTCTTCATTCAAGACATTTCTCGTTCTGTACACTCTAGAAAATAAGTTCTTCCGTATTTTTTCTGTCCTATTTTCCCGAATTTGATTTGATTTCCTTTCCATTTCAGAGGATTGATATTTTGTTGTTTTTTCCTTTTTATGGTTAATATTCTTATATTCATTGAACAGTTCTTCGCAATAGATGGTCACTGCTATTTGCTTTTTCGGTTGAAAGTGCGGCATGCGCAATTTTGTGCGGTTTGGACTTTGGACCTTGGACTTTGGAGGAATCTGATTCGTTTTTTATTATTAAAGCACAGGTTCCGGGTGCGTCGGATTGTGCAGAAATAAGTAATGAGGTCTTGTTTGTTCAGACTCGAGAGAGACCTTCTGTGGTTTCTCTCTCTTCTTTTTCATCTCCACAAAAGAGAATATAACCCTAACCCTATAAATTTTCCAAATGACGGAAACTTTGAAGTCTTTTTATATAGTCAGTGCCACTTCAGGATTGTTCACCTTATAAAATGATGTGCTAGAAAGACTTTCGAAGTGTCAATTTTTTTTTTCTTCATATTTTTCAAAGTGTCAATTCTATGTGAATATCAAAGTTTTCGTCTCTTATTTAACCAAGTTGCACTTTTTAAATTGGGTCATCGCCTTTAAAGCTTTTTTTTCGATTAATAAACTGTCTTTTTGCATCATCATTGTTAAAGCTTTTTTTGAATTAATTGGGATGGGTCAGCCCATCCCAATTGTTAATTTAATATTGACATTTTTATCATGCACGAGGATCAAATCTAATATATACTATTCAGATACACTGGAAAGGTCTATAGAGTTGCTGTGAGACAAATTTTTATGAATTTATTGTCCTGATTATTTTTAAGATCCCCAATTACAATATTTTTTTATGCAAGTCAAAATCCCCAACAGTAGTGTCATTTACCAAAAAGATAGGGCTACTCCTAAATACAGGGTTTAATTTGGCCGATTCGTTAAAAGTTGGGAGTCCTTTTCCATGAGAAATATGTCCTATTGATTTCTTTTTGTTCTTTAATATTTGATTCTTTTATATATAATCAATAGTGGAGGTGGGTCCTCTAATTCGAAATTTTCTTTACAACACCCAACATGTTCTTTGTATGTACTCTTAACAAAGTAACAAGCATTTTCCTTTAGTTTATGCTTTGTACTCGGATGTACATATTCGTACACCAGAGAGCGCCACTCCTTTCTCCTTCCGGTCTATCGTCCTGAAGTTACCTCCAGTAAAGCTCATCTAAGCAAAAAGATGCTTCTCTTTTGTCCACTTGGGAAATTTAATATTTTTGTCCGACCCGAATCGCCAACCAATGGGTAACCGGACCAGTTATCCGATTTCTTAGACACAAGGCGTCACTCTGTTTTTACCTCGCAATAAACCCAGTGACCCAGTTGTAAAACCGTCGAAAGTTTTTGGTTTTTGGGTTTGGGGTTTTCACCCAGCTACTGGGATGGGGTTTCCACCAACCTACTGAGATGGAATAGAGAAGCTTGCGCTGCCATGGTTTTGGGTTTTGGTGGGTTTAGTAGTGGGGTGTTTGCTGTGATATTCCTTCACTGATCTGGGGCTTTGGTACCAGGAACACATACCCATCGAGGAAGTCTTCGAGCAGCTGAAATGCTCAAAAGAGGGTCTCACTTCAGACGAAGGAGCCAACCGGCTCCAGATCTTCGGACCCAACAAGCTAGAAGAGAAGAAGGTGGGTTCTTTTATTTAATGTCGTGTTTTGTGTTTTAGATTGTTTTGTTTTCTTTAGAAAAATTTTTATACCCTTTGATATGGATTAATTTGAGGGTTCCTGATAATCAATTGCAGGAGAGCAAAATCCTCAAATTCCTTGGTTTTATGTGGAATCCTTTGTCATGGGTCATGGAGATGGCTGCTTTGATGGCTATCGTCTTAGCAAATGGACAGGTGGGTAGGGAAACAATTTGTAATCGGCGAATTCGTAGAACAGGTTTAAGCAAACTGAGAAATTTCGCCTTTTTCTGTATAATAGGGGAAGCCTCCAGATTGGCAGGACTTTGTGGGTATTGTAGCGTTGCTTGTTATCAATTCAACCATCAGTTTCATTGAAGAAAACAACGCTGGCAATGCTGCAGCTGCTCTCATGGCTGGCCTTGCGCCAAAAACAAAGGTAAGAGTAGCAGGTTTCTAAATATTTCGATTTATTTGAAGGTGGGCTTCTTTGTAATTTTTTGTGTGACATAATCAACAATTCATGCATTGAGGGATGGGGTTAAGTTTGTAGTTGGTTGGATTATAAACTCTCAATGACTTGCTTTTCCCCTTTTTTTGAGGGGTTTTGTATGATATAAGTAAGTATATGCTATCTCGTCTTCTTCCCAAATGCTGCCATTTATCTAAAATCTAAGATCACCCCCTGCCTTAAATAGATTACATGTTCTGCATGAAATCATTAATTGTGGGGGCTGCCGCTCTTTATATGGGGAAGTCCTCAATCTCAATATCCGCTTCATCATAGCATTATCCCAATTATTTGGGGTCAGCTAGGCCTCAATCTCAATCTCAATGACTGTTCTGATTGAGTTAATTTCAATATGACTGTCATTATTGATCCTCTCTTTCTCTATCTCATATCTTCATCTTTAATATGTTCATCCAGTATTGTGTTAACTGGTGCTATTTGGGTTTGTTGCATAGGTCCTTAGAGATGGGAGGTGGAGTGAGCAAGATGCTGCCATTCTCGTTCCTGGTGATATTATTAGCATCAAACTTGGAGACATTGTCCCTGCTGATGCTAGGCTTCTCGAGGGTGATCCATTAAAGATCGATCAATCTGCTCTCACTGGTGAATCTCTTCCTGTTACCAAGAGTCCTGGAGATGAGGTTTTCTCTGGTTCCACCTGCAAGCAAGGGGAGATTGAAGCTGTGGTCATTGCCACTGGTGTTCACACCTTCTTTGGAAAAGCTGCTCATTTGGTGGATAGCACCAACCAAGTTGGTCATTTCCAAAAGGTTTGCTTGTGAAATCCTCTTGTTGTGTTAGCTTGGTCTTTTGCTATATATGGACCTTCTTTGGAAAAGCTGCTCATTTGGTGGATAGCACCAACCAAGTTGGTCATTTCCAAAAGGTTTGCTTGTGAAATCCTCTTGTTGTGTTAGCTTGGTCTTTTGCTATATATGGTTTATCAGTGTTCTAAGACTTGGGCAAGTCCACTAGGATTCAACCAAGTTGCTCGGACTCGACAGGGTGCTGAGTTTGTAAGGAAGCAGCCAAACCTGCCTGCTTCCTATATTTTACTAATATTACTTGTACAGACTCAGCCAAATCTCTGACAAACTTGGCTTCTGTGCAGATGACTCGGGACTCAGGACCCTACTGAGTCTTGAGTCCCAGCCTTCTTTTTGAACATTGATGGTGTGTTATGTCAAGAAGAGATTTGAAAGTTATTATGAGGATATACTCTGCATGGTATTATTTTTGAAATTTTCTTTTGGTGTTTTATCTCCAGGTTCTTACAGCCATTGGCAACTTCTGTATCTGCTCGATTGCGATTGGAATGATTGTTGAGATCATTGTTATGTATCCCATTCAACGCCGAAGGTACAGAGATGGAATTGACAATCTTTTGGTTCTCTTGATTGGAGGCATCCCAATTGCCATGCCCACTGTTTTATCTGTGACCATGGCCATTGGTTCACATAGACTGTCTCAGCAGGTAAAGTAGTTAATCTTTAGTGGGTGTTGATCTCAAATGGTTACTCCTTTACAAATCTCTCAAACTATTTTTTATCGCACTGAGCAGGGAGCTATCACAAAAAGAATGACGGCCATAGAAGAGATGGCTGGCATGGATGTCCTCTGCAGTGACAAAACGGGAACTCTAACTCTTAACAAACTGAGTGTTGACAAAACTCTCATTGAGGTAATTTGGTTTTGGGTGGATTCAACTTTGGAATTTAAATTATTCTCTCTCAAGATTGTGATGCATACGGGAATGGTGCTGAAATTTCAGGTCTTTATTAAGGGTGTGGACAAAGAGCATGTGATCTTGCTTGCAGCTAGAGCATCTAGAACTGAGAATCAGGATGCAATTGATACTGCCATAGTTGGGATGCTTGCTGATCCTAAAGAGGTAATACCAAAGAATCTCAAGTCTTGTCATATGATTTTATTGATTTTATTTAAAGTGATCAGCAGTTTCATTGAAATTTTTGAGGTCCACAGGCTAGGGCTGGTATTAGAGAGATTCATTTTCTACCATTTAATCCAGTGGACAAGAGAACTGCTCTCACCTACATTGATTCCAATGGCAATTGGCATCGTGCCAGCAAAGGTGCCCCTGAGCAGGTAAAATTGATGCTTTCTATTCTGGTGTTTCATTCAAAACTGTTCTTCTAAAGAAATTGTTTCTTATAAAGGAACTATAATATTTGACCATTAGATTATGGTTTATAATGGTTCTTGTCATTCTTATTGTCCGTTCTTGTCATGGGAAACAGATATTGAGCCTCTGCAACTGCAAGGAAGACGTTAGGAACAAGGTGCACTCTGTGATTGATAAATTTGCAGAGCGTGGGCTTCGTTCTTTGGCTGTTGCTCGACAGGTTATTAATTGGAACTTTCATTCTTCCTGATTGATTAAAATTTGATATTGGACTATCAGTTCGATCTCAACGTCTAAACAAAATAAATTCTTCTATGTACTTCAAGGAGCTTGTAAGCTCTCAATTTGTAGCTTGCACTTTCCGGATTTGTTCTATTTTTCATATAGCTATGACTACATATGGAACATTGCTAATATAATTTAGTTCAAAAACTGATGCAGGAAGTGCCTGAGCAAACAAAGGAGAGTCCAGGGGCACCATGGCAGTTTGTTGGTTTATTGCCGCTGTTTGATCCTCCTAGACACGACAGTGCGGAAACCATTCGAAGGGCTCTCAACCTTGGTGTAAATGTGAAAATGATTACTGGTATTTTGGTTTTTCTCTACCCTTTTTGGATCTCAGTTTGGACTTATGTTTTCTTCCTTGTTCTCACATTTTGAGGCGGCCGTATGTTCAGGGGATCAGCTTGCTATTGCTAAAGAGACGGGCCGTCGGCTTGGAATGGGTACCAATATGTACCCCTCCTCCTCATTGCTTGGCCAAGACAAGGATGCCTCAATTGCCGCTCTTCCTATTGATGAATTGATTGAGAAGGCTGATGGATTCGCTGGAGTTTTCCCTGGTGGGGTCGCATAGACAATCAATTGGGCTTATTTGTTTTTCACAATTATTTGAATTTTGATAAAATTTTAATTAACTTCACTACTCATAGCAGCTTGATCTTTTAACTAACCTTTCAAACTCCCAATTATTTACACATTTTATAGCATTTCGATCCTGCTGACCCCAAATAATTGGGATAAGCCTCGGATGATGATGATAGCATTTTGATCCTAAGTTCCTAACTCATGTGAACTGTGGAACAGAACATAAGTATGAGATTGTTAGGAGGCTCCAAGAGAGGAAACACATTTGTGGAATGACTGGTGATGGAGTGAATGATGCACCTGCTTTGAAGAAGGCAGATATTGGAATTGCTGTTGCTGATGCTACTGATGCAGCCAGAGGTGCATCCGACATAGTTCTCACAGAACCTGGGCTTAGTGTCATTATCAGTGCAGTCTTAACCAGCAGAGCTATTTTCCAGAGGATGAAGAACTACACCGTAAGCACAAACCATCCGAATTTTCAACCATCTCTTTTGCATCATTACTTCACTAGTAATTACATCAGAAACTTATTGATTCGGTGTTCATTTTGGCCCCTTATCTTTGCAGATCTATGCAGTCTCCATTACAATTCGAATTGTGGTAAGTACATATTCTTCATCGCATTTTATTGGATACTGGTATTCACAAAATATGACATTTCAATATTTGAATTTCAGTGGTTATTTAATTATCAATGGTTTTAAAAATAGTCTGCCCGGCGCCTAGGCGCCTACCTAGGCGGCCTGGACTAAAATACCGCACGCCCAAACCTAGGCGGCCCTACATGGGCGCCCAGGCTGGCCATGTGGGTGCCTAGGCAGGTGCCCAAGGACGTGGTTTTTCTTTTTTTTTAAAAAAAAATGCCCAAAAGGGAAAATGGGGTAATTTTGAAGTTTAAATAGGTTATGGGGGTTATTTTCATCCCTCGAAGTTGAAAAGAAAATTTCTTAAACCCTCAATCTCTTAGTTATCTCTTAGCTATACATGTTTCTGTTAATCAAAAGTATTTTTTGTTGTTTGAAGAACTTTCGTAAAGTTTTTCATTTATTATGAAATATGGAGAGTTGGAGACTATTACTAATACATATCCTATTAGACTTTTAAATTTTGTATGGTTTGAGTTTTGAAATTTTGAACAAATTTATTCTCAACATGCGACGTCATATTTTTGTACATAAAAAAAATATGTTACAATAGTTTCAAATGTAATAAATTCTAAAGTTGACACAAATATATGTATATATGCTACATATCTACATTACTTGTACAACAGGGCGCCTAGGGGCCGCCTAGCGTTTTTTGAAACCTTGTCAATTATCGAAGAAAATAATTTTACATCCGTCCTGATTGTTCTATTTCCTTGAATATTACAGTTGGGTTTCATGCTAATTGCATTGATATGGAAATTCGACTTCTCACCCTTCATGGTTCTAATCATTGCCATACTTAATGACGGTGAGTACTTTTCACATGGCTGAACTTTTTGAACCAGTTTGGGACCACCTTTTATTGTTACCTTTGCATTTGGATTACCCTTCCTTGCCATCTTCATTGATTTTGTTTTCATGTGACCACTTTTGACTTTAGGAACAATCATGACAATCTCAAAGGATCGCGTGAAGGCATCCCCCCTGCCTGACAGTTGGAAATTGAAAGAGATATTTGCAACTGGTGTTGTCCTTGGGAGTTATCTTGCATTGATGACTGTTGTTTTCTTCTGGGCTGTGCATGACACTGATTTCTTTTCGGTAGGTTAAACTTTACCCAACTTGTTTAAAAAGGAGATTCTATTGCGCATTTCAAACACGGTGACAAGTGAAACATTTGAATAGATTTTGAGCATATCACAGAAATTTAATTAAATTCTGATTGTAAGTGTTTTTCTTTCAAAACTTAGTGGCTTATATTTGTGGAATTTGTTGAATTTCAGCAAATAATTATCCATATATTCCATAGCAAAAATATAGAAACATAGATCACATGAAGAGGCATGCTACCTTTTTGCTATGTGAAAACTGGGTCTCATATTTTAAGTTGTTAATTTTTGCAAAGAAGAGGAATACTTTTATGCATCTTTGTAGAATAACTTGAAGACATTATGTGAAGAATGCTTAATTGATTTTCCTTTTTCTTTGGATAAGAATAAGAACCGCCCATTATCACGATTTCCATGGTCCGGGAGTATCATCTTCATCATCATTAGAGCCTTTTCCCGACTAATTGGGGTTGGATACACAACTCCCGGTCCGCTATTCTGTTCTATTAAGGGTCATACTTTCAGTTAGGCCATAAGTCCCTATATCTTTTCTCGCTATTTCTAACCATGTCCTTTTGGGTCTCACCCCTTGCCTTTTTTGAGCCTTACATTTAAACTAACTCACATCTCTTAACAGGCGCTATACTTAAAAATTCAGTTCTACTCTTGAGAGGGGAAATGAAAAGGGTTTAGAAATAGAGCACTTACTTTATTGTGGTGCAAAAGGTGCGCCATTTTTTTTGGGTTGCTGAATTTTAACCTTGTTGCTCTGTGTTGGCACTTGCAGGAAAAGTTTCATGTGAGACGAATAAGGGACAGTGAACATGAAATGATGGCTGCTCTGTACTTACAAGTGAGTATTGTGAGCCAGGCTCTCATTTTCGTCACCCGCTCTCGAAGCTGGTCCTTCGTCGAACGACCTGGACTCCTCTTGGTCAGTGCTTTCTTCGTGGCTCAGTTGGTAAGTTTCCGCCCCTCTGACAATAATTCTTTTATGGAAAGTAACCTTTTACCTCCAATTTCAGAAGTTGACTTTTTATTATTCAAACTTAATTATTGGAAAAGAAAAAAAAACCTAGAATTTTGAATACACTGGTTCACTTTTTGGGACTTAGGACGAGTCTCAATAGCTTGACATGTAATATGAGCAGATCAATTTTGGCTTTGTAGACTCATGATCACTTTTTTGTATTCTTGTTTTACATTCGTCTAGACTTTACTTATTCCAAGCCTACAAAACCTCTCCCTTCCTCCCTCTCTCTCACTCTTGACAAGTCTGGAAACTGATTAATGGGTTTCTTCAGGTGGCTACCCTTTTGGCAGTTTATGCAAACTGGGGTTTCGCAAGAGTCAAAGGCATTGGGTGGGGTTGGGCTGGAGTTATTTGGATCTACAGTATTGTCTTCTACGTGCCACTTGACTTGATCAAGTTTGCCGTCAAGTACATTCTAAGTGGAAAAGCTTGGGATACTCTGCTAGAGAAGAAGGTGCTCTTTCTCACTCTTCCATCTCTCTCTATATCTCTCCCACCTCCCTATATATATGCCCAAGAGTTGATGCATTAGTATTACGACCAACGGCCCATATTTGATCCAATCTGGTCAGACGGTTAAGATTGAGTTTCATATTTGAATTTCAATATGTTTTATTCAAATAACTTGAAATTTTGAGAGTCCACTGTTCTCAATAAGGCACACCAAATAAGTAAATAAATAAAATTACAATTAAATTAAACAAAATACCCCTGAATGTTTTGGGGGTATTTTGGTATAATTATTTTTTATAAAATATATTTTGTTTTTTTATTATTAGCAACTATTTTCAAGAGTGGACACTTCAAATTTCAAGTAATTTGTATTTATAGACAAAAACTAAAATTTAATAATAAAACCTGACCATGACTGTCTATTGAATCTAAGCCATTGGGTGTGGTACTATATTGTCATTGTTTAGGCTAAAAAACCATTCTTTGTAATTAGTTATATATAGAGATTGTATACTATAAGGCCATCTACATTTGGTGCAAGAAGGTGACAATGACCCCCTAGTCATCAGATGTGAAATCCCTACTGCTGTTACAAATATCTAAAAGAGCTTTTGGGAGTTGGAGCCCATTCAAAAGCGAGCCCTTATATTTCATTAAAGTTGGTTCTTGGGTTTTCTTTAGAACTATTTTAGTGAGATTGAAACTTTAGGAATGCATCTTAGCTTTTTAGAACTCAGAGGAGATCAATTGCGTCATCATTGTACATCAATTGGTTTTGTTTTGTTTTGGCAGACTGCTTTCACTAGTAAGAAAGATTATGGAAGAGAGGAGAGAGAAGCTCAGTGGGCTCTTGCTCAACGTACACTGCACGGCCTCCAGCCCCCTGAAGCTTCAAATCTTTTCAATGAAAAGAGCAGTTACAGGGAGCTCTCAGAGATAGCAGAGCAGGCCAAGAGGCGGGCTGAGGTTGCGAGGTATATTCTCCTTTTACTCTCATTTAAAAAGAACTCACACCCTCTCTAAAGTCTAAACTGAGCACACACTCTCTCTCTAGACTACATAAAAGTTGATGAACAAAAAAGTTAATCTCTCTTCTCTCTCTTAATATGCATGGAAGTAGATGAGCCCTATAGAATGAAGTATCTTTCCTAAACTATTAAGTGAAAATCTCTCTCGCTCTCTCTCTCTCCCCCGTGCTAAAGTTGATTGATGAGCATCTTAAAGTAAATCACTCTCTCTCTAAGCTACATGAGAACTTATGAATATAGTGTGAATACTCTCTCCAATTTACTTTGAAGTAGTTCAACATTATAAGATGAATTCGCTCCCCTACATGCATGAAGATTGATGAACATCATAGATGAGTATTCCCTCTCTTTGCTTCTTTGCTGAACTGGAAACTTGATAAACACCAAAGAGCCATTCTCTCTGAATTGTTTGTATTGGGTCCAAACACTAACATTGGTGGCTTGTACTGTTTCATAGGCTTCGAGAGCTGCACACTCTCAAGGGGCACGTCGAGTCGGTTGTGAAGTTGAAGGGGTTGGATATTGAGACAATTCAGCAACATTACACCGTGTAAAACACTTTAGACAGGATTCACAATCGTGTTAGAGAGAGAGGGATGGATTGGAAAAGGGGGAAAAGTGAGATCCCATAGGCTAGAATTAGATCTTGTTTTGGGGGTGCACTATAATGCTTTTAGCTTTTGCTGTGTTAAAATTTGGCAGTGAGAAGGCGAGGCGCCTAAGGCTGCTGCTTCTATGTAAAACCAAATAATCTGAAGCTGAAATTTCTATCTATTTTTTTTTTCCTCTTTAAATTGGATGTATCTTTGTTTTGGGTTATTCTCCATGACTCTTTCTCACACTTTACTCTCTATCTTAAAACTTCATCAAAAGAGTAATGATGGGATTGTACTGTAAGGTCAAGTTCATAAACACCCATACCCATTAGATGAATGGCGTTGTGACAGAAAATATGAGGAAAACTCTTTTGGGACTTTTAGCTTAGCCAAATGCAAATTCTTAATAGCGGAATATCACATCCAATGGGTCAGGGTATTGGATCAGGGTGATTGTGACCTTGTACTAAAACCAAAAATAAATGATCCAATCATCACTTTCCTTTTTTGTATATGATGCGTGCCTTGGATGTAAACATTTCATATTCTTATTTTTAGCCTAAGGTATATAAATTATGATTTGTGTTTCTACTTTCAGTCTTAACATAGATATTTTCCTTGGTCAAGTAAATGTGAGGGAAAAGAGACAGACTATGAACTAGTGATGTGAAGTGAGTCATGTATATAGCAAAAAAAAAATGTTGACATGTAAAATGTCGTGCATGGAATTAGAGCTGGGTGGGTGAGATGGAGATTTGAAATATATGATCGCCGCGTACCAATGAAGCTGAAGGGGAAGTCCTATAAGACAGTTGTGAGATCAGCTTTGTTTTATGAAGCAGATGAATGTAGTTGAAGTAAAGATGTTGAGATAGATGAGTAGCAAAATTAGACAGGTCATTCAATCAGTTAGGGATTTAGTTAAGTTAAAACAGGTTTAACCATTGGTTGAACGAATTAGACTTTTCTTTTATTTAAATCAAGAAGATACAAAAATATTACCCATAAAATATAAAATATTTTACAAAAGTTGCTCAAGACCATATTGGTCAAGTTAATGATCAACTATTTGACAGGTTCGAATGTCCAACCTTGCTAACATTAGTGTACCATGTGACATTCGCCAGTAGATGCCTTTGTTATTTAAACTACGATTTCTGCCCCTAGTGAGTGTGACCTAGGTAATCCTTTTCAAACAGAAGCCCATTTCCATTTTATTAGGTGGGCTCAAAAACGGCCCTATTCGTGGGCTTGTAATTCAAGCTCTGTTGCCGTAAAATCCCATTACCTACCCAACAATTATACAGGCCCTATTAACTACACAAGTAGCAGACGTGTTTAGATATTTTTGTGGTCCTTTTCATGCCTCATTGTACAAATGATTGAGGTTTGTGTAAGGTGTCAAACGGCACACCTCAAAACTATGACGAAAGATTCAGTATTGGTGCCTGAAAGCTTTGTGATGGCATAAAAATATATTGCCATCCCTAAAGTTTTAAAAATATTGACGATCAAGTTGATATACAAACACTTGAAAATAATGAAAATGAATAGTCTAGGTAATATATTAGAAGATGAACTATTTTTAAGACTTAAAATCTTTTTTTTTTTCATATCTATGAATCTTGAAGTCGAGATGATCAATTTGAAGGATTTCCAGTATTGAAACAAATTTTTCTGGGGTTTTTTTTAAGGCTCACTTCTAAAATATAATATTGGCCCCTTACATAAATTTTTTCCATGCTGAAAAACCGAATTCCTCCATTTAAATGTCGATTCATCCATACTTCCATTTCTTATAGAGGAAGGCTAACTCCTTATAGAGGAAGGCTAAGTGCTTGCTGGCTAGGAGCTGTATGAGCTGTAATGTCTACGTACGGCTCCATAAGAAGGGCGGTGGACGGAAATGGCCTTCTTGTACCTCACTTCCGTCTTTAATGGGGTCTTGACATTCGTTGGGCTTCCCTCTATGGGAGCCTGCGTCCCGACGTTTTTACAAATTGTTCATATAATGTCATGTAAATGTATATCTCGGTTATTGACGAAACTCAAATATGGGATTACAGGAAATTATGTGATCTTTAGAGCAATGTTAGAAAAATCGTGCGATCTAACCGTTAATCGCCCAATTAGATCGGAAGTGGTCGGTTTCGATTTTCGGCAATTTTGGTGATCAACTGGTATCTACAAAAAAAAAAATTTAAAAATATATATATATAAATTCCCAAAAATAAAAAATTTGGTTTCTAATGTATTTTTTTTATATTCTTTACATTATGTTAAAGATTAAAAATTGTTTTGGTCATTAATACTCACTTTTATATTATTCAATCTTTTTCAAAAAATTTTAAAAATACTCCTAACCACAAATTGATTCGTTAAGTTCCTTTTTTTTCTATTAATTTTCAACTTCATTTGAATGTGTTTTGTTTTAATCATTCTTTATATGCTTTTATATTTAAGTGTTTACTTCTATTTTTTATCTTTTTTATATTTCAACACTTTTTTGACCACCCAGGACTTATCGGGTTAGAACGATTGAATCAGCTGATTTATTGGTTAGGCTAGTTAAACTACTTCCGGACCCATGTCCGATTAACCATTCCAGTTCGATTTTACGAACATCGGTCTAAAGGCTTGGGGTGCCTGATTTTTGGAAGACCATTGCTTGAGGGTAAAGAGTTCAATTTCTCCATGACTGCTCTTTGGTGCAATTAATACAAGTAGAGCATTGGCTCTGAGGGTGCCAAAACTAATTTTTATAGCCATCTAATAGAATTTATCAAGTATAATCCTAATTATTCGAGGTTAATAATCTAATTTAATTAATTAAAAAAATTATATAATTAAATATGCTTATACTATAAGCCACTTTAGAAAGCATAGAATAGTTGGACCTTGGTTTACACATAGTTCAGTCATAAATAGTTGATTAAATTCAAAAAACAAGGAAAAAAAAAAAAAAATTGAAATTGTTAGGAAAGGAAAAAAAAAAAAAAAAGGACGGGATGGGAGGTGGGGTGGTTGTTCGTGACTGCGTGCCACCCCGCGTCAAACGATAATCTAAGCATTCAAGTACTCAAAATTGATTTTTTTTTAAATTTATTTCTTTTTCTATCAAAACCATTTCACTAAAAGTCATCCCAAATAAATTCTTCTAGCCATGCCTTTTGGAGCTTTGGAGGATACATCTCTCTTTTTTCTTGTTCTTATTTTTTTTAAATAAAAGACAAAATCATTTTGATGTAAAATTTGGAACGTATACACTTCTCACAGAGATACACCTAATTAAATAATTTTTTTTTAATAAAAATAAATACCCAAATTTTTATTTATAAAAATAAAATAAAATATATTTATTCACAATTACGAATGAAGCTATTCCAACTATCCATTTAAATCAAAAAATTGAGAATTGGAGTTGTACAAGTTCTAAATGTGCATAGTGCCACATAAAAATATTTCTCTTTTTTAATTTCAACTCTCTTATTTACATGTTTTTTTTGACATGACTCCCTTACCTTTCTACTTTTTTGTCATAACTAAGATTTTGTTATCATAAACCTTAACCCTATCCCCCAACATGGAGACATGAATAAAAAGAGGAGTGTATGTCTCTAATCTCACGAGTCACAACCATTGAAGGGGGTTGCAGTTGGAGGGAGATGGCCTTGAAAAAGCTAAGAGTATTATTGCCCTTGTCTTCCCTTTTGCCCCCCATTTCACACATACCACATCAAGCACTAATGTTGCAAGGACTTTCAACTCTTGTTATGGCATCCACAGAGAGAGAGAGAGAGAGAGAGAGAGAGAAATGACTTTCAATTATTGTTATGGCATCTAGAGAGAGAGTCTTCCCTCTTTCCTCCATTTCACACTTACCACATCAAGCACTAATGTGCAAAACACTTCCAATTCTTACTATGGCAGAGAGAGAGAGAGAGAGAGAGTCTTCACTCTTTGCCCCCATTTCACACTTACCATATCAAGAACTTATGAGCATGTACTTTCAATTCTTGTTATGGCATCTAGAGAGAGAGAGAGAGAGAGAGAGAGAGAGGAATTTGAGGCCAACTAAGTGACCATGTGGGTTTCAATGAGGGGGCCTGAGATTTGCACTCTTTTAGCCATGGACAGCACTAGGAACTTGTGGTGGCCTGGTACTCTTAGATGCTGGATGTGAGAGAAATGTCAATTATTCATCTATCATTGAAAAGAGAGGGCAGGCTCTGGTTTGGCTTCTTGTGTGACATCCTTCCTACATTGCTAGGCCCTCCTTGGTACACCCTCAAATTTTTTTGGAAAATGATTTGATAGGGCTGCAGCCTGCAATTCTATTAAAATAAGTTAAGCTTCACCTCGTGCCTCATCAAAAATTGTAATTCAAGTGTTGAAAAATCTTTAAATCGATCATCTTAGCCTGAACATTGTGGTCGTACAAAAAAAATTATGATTTCAAATTATAAAAATAATGTCTATTACAATAAATCATCTAAACAATGCATTTCACTATAACAAAAAGAGTTTACAAATCCGCAAAAATATTTTTTGAGTTTCAAATTTTATTTTAGGTGTTAAATATTAATTTTAGTGCCATCATTAAGATTTCGATTCCCAAAATGCGTTGAAGATGAGGATTTGAGGTGAGGCTTTATTTTGTTTTCATAAATCTTAGGCCCTCTGTAAACGTCATCAAAAAATTTAAAACTTTTCTAGGTCTATTGTCCCTTTCATTGAGTTTTTACTAAAGCGGCCTATATGAGGGATTTTTTTGTTATTTAGAGAGCGTATAGCATGCTCAGAGAGCGTATTGTATATTAATTCCCTTGGGTATGAAAACTACTTGTGAGGATTTTTTATTAAATCTATCGAAGTATCGCAATATTACTTTTAAAAAAGAAAAAGTTCTATTTGACTTCTTCAACGCCTTGCTCTCCAGGAATTGAACAATCCCTGTTTGTTCTTGGTAGATTATCGATTTTTTATTTTATTTTTTATTTTTTTAGGTTAGTCATTAGGTTCCAGAGGTTACACATCAAATTTTGGGTCCTAAAAATGCCCTTGGGTTAAAAATAAAAAAAAAGGTGCATGTGGAAGTATCATGCCTTTTCACTTTTAATTTTTTAAAACCAAAATTAAGTATATTATCAAAATAACGGGAAAGGAGAAAACTCATTTTCTAATTACCAAAAAAGAGGTTAACCGAAATTTTAATTACCAAAAAAAAGTTAAACCCTAGTTTAAATTACCAAAATTATAAAACAAATAGCCCTAAGTTTTAGAATATACTCATTATATTCAAAATAATAGAAAAGGGGGAAAACTAATTTCTATGTCATCCTATTGAAAGGAAAAGTATGCAAGAGACCATTTACTTTTAGTATAAAGAGTTCCCAACCATTATTGTTCACCAAATTTCAAATCAAATGGTTATAAATGCATGACTGAACTTAAAGCCAAAAAAAAAGTTTCTTGAACTTCATGACATACCCAAGTCATCCAATTGGACATCTAATGGTTAGCACTAATTGTGACCACTTTCTACTATTGATAGATAGTTTCATTCTATACAACCCCTATTGAAAAACCCCAAGTTTTAATTCCAAAATTCAACTTTTTCATTTTTTCTTTTCATGTTTTTCATTTGAGTTGCTACATTCCCAAATTGTATAGTAAAAATTCTCGTTGGTGACCTATCGTTCTCTTCCTTAATTGGATTAGACAGAAAAGGAGTGAACAAAAAAAAAAAAAAAAAGGCGGCATCCTTGGCTTCCTATTGTGAGGAAGTAGTGGGGTCAAACAATACTGTAGGGCTTGGAATGGGCCGGGCTGCCTTGGCGATAGGCCGAACTCTGACAAGACCAAAGAGACCCTGGCCCAGGCCTGGCCTGGCCTTGACCCTCTGACAAACACAATAAGAGTGAGTAAATGTAAAAATAATAAGAAAAAAGGGTCATGGCCCTATGGTGGGCTCTTTCCTCGGATATGGTGGGCTAGGCCGTGGGCCACATGTTGTGGCTGGGCCTTGTTTTCAAGGGCTCGGCCGAACACACCGGGCCGGGCCAACTGAAAGGTGGAAGAGAGAGAGAATAGGTGTTGGGGGGGGGGGGGGGGGGGGAAGAGAGAGAGAGAGAGAGTAGGTGTAAGGGAGGGAGGAGGGGAAGAAGAAATGACAATTAGGGAAATGGAAGGGGAGGTACATGGGTTGGAAGGATGTGAAGGCATTTATAGTGGCGTTGGTGTCTTGTTCCCCTTTGCACATGGCCTTTGCAATCTTCTGGTAGGTGTGAGAAAGCGAGGCATGTGCAACCATGTGATCTTCCAAATGCCCAGCATTCCACCAAATTTGGATCAATTGACTCATTTTATTTTGATTCCAATTATTTGCACCATGCCTCACAGCTACGTCAACTAGCTTGGCAGCTTTTGTTGCTGTGGAGAAACTAACTTTGAGCCTTTGGGCTTTAATGTGCCATCACTATTCAAACATCAACCTTTGCCTTTCTACGTACACTACTTACCCAACCTGCTTAAATGGAGGCCCCCAACTTCCTTTGTCATGCAAATTATATACACAACCACATAAAACTCTCTCTCTCTCTCTCTCTCATGGAGCAGTTGCAGATAGGTAAGCGCAAGAGGGTTTGTGTCTCCAGTGAAAACATGAGGTTTTTCGTCACCTTTGCGAGAAACTATGTGAGTTATCTCCTTCCTGCTCTCATCAAAATTGGTAGCATTGCTGATCCTGACTTAGAAGTTGAGAAACTCGTGAGATTCCAAGTAGACATGGCTCTAGTCCTCTCAGCTGGCTCAGGCTTCACATGGTGCAAGGCCATGAAATGCAAGCTCGAGAAAGAGACACATGGTATCATTAACATGTTCATGAAGCAGACACCAAACTCCACGAGTCCTCCCTGTGAGAATTCCATTAAGTTTTCAACTTTTTCACCATTCTCTAGGACTTTCCATCATGTTGGTCTCCTTAGAAACCCTAACCCTAATTTTCTCAGCTTAAGTTACCCTAGCCCCCAGCCTAAGTCACTGGTTGAAAATCTCTCAGAAAACCCTAAACCAAAGTCTCTCATGTTACTTAACCCAAACCGACATCCTAAGTCATTGGTTGTTCTCCTAGAAAACCCTAACTCTGATTCTCCCTTCATGGCTAAACCAAACCATGGCCATAAATCTTTGGTTAGTTTTGGTCTCTTGTCTAACCCTAGTCCTGATTCTCACATCATCTCCAACCCAAACCATGACCCCATATCTTTGGTTGATGCTGGTCTAGAAAAACCTAGAACAAAGTTCCTTACAATTAACCCTGACCCTAAATCTAGGGTCTATCGGGCACATCGGAAAAAATGCGGAAGAAGAAGAACAAGAAATATGGGATATTCAATGAGGAGGAGAATAGGGCTTGGAAAGCTAAGAGGTGAAGAGAAGGAAATAAGGAAGCGTTTGAGGATTTTAAGAGAAGTTACACCTGGTGGAAATGAGATGAGGGTGGAGGCTTTGTTTGGGGAAGTGGAAAGCTATATGCATTGTTTAGAGCTTCAAGTCCAAATCCTTCAATCCTTGGTCAGTCACGGTGCAAAAAGCAATGGCAAGTTATAGCCATTTCGTATAATTCTATGTATTTAACCTTTGCATAAACCAAGATTATCATGAAATTCCATAGCCTTGAAGAAATATTAGGGTTTTTTATTACACGACTATGGGTGCATTTAGAGGCATGCCATACATTTATTTGGAATTATGTTGATGGAAAACTCCCTTAAAGTATCAAGGAATCCCACATGCATGCCTGAACAAAGTTCATGTAAGCAGTCCAAGCCTGAATTTCACAAGGACTAAAGGAATCACACAGTATTATTTGTTGCATAACACTGTATTATTTGTTTTTGTAAGAGCAAATTTTGCAGTAATTCTACATTGCTTGTAGTTCAAAGTAAGTCCATAGATGGGTACTTTCTTCTTTTCCTCCTTTTCTTTCCAATGTTTGATTCTCCCTCCTTTTTCTTTTTTTAGATGTTAATTTTTACTTCGTTTGTCCTTTCCAATGAGAAGGGGAGGAAGATTTTAAAGGAACTTCAAAACTTGTAAATTCAGAATGGAAATATTACATCTTGTATATCTGCTAGGAAAGATTTTGTGCTCTCCCTTTGAGAATTTTGAGTCTCTTGTACTCCATTTTTTTTACCAATCTTCTAAATATGATTTCTTCCTTTCCTATTTATGGTATGAGTAAAGTAGGCGACACCAACTGTGTACAGTATGAGTCGGTCATTTCCTTATAATTGTAATGCTATGTAGGGATTGTCGTGCACACAGTTACCAAACCATGTAAACTTTCAAGTGAGATGGCCATTTACTCTTTTTTGTTTCCCCTGAATTATGGCCATTCTGAGGGAGTATATGGCTGTTTGTTTACTCTATCATAATCATTTTTTCCGGGTTGTCAATTACTTTATACTTAGTGTATACATGATGTCTTTTTTTCCCTAACTTGATGTATAACTTTCAATACCTAACAAAATTGTTGTACAAGTGTATTGGCTTTACAAAATTGTCTTTTTGATGACTTCACAAAAACTTCGAACCTTGTAACTATGAGGGAGGTGTTAGAGACCCCCTCCTTCACTAAGGAGTCTGCTACTGTATTTTCCTCGCTATAAAAAGATGACTCAAAGAGACCAACAAAAATCTAAAAATAACTTTGATTTCATCAATAATGGGGAGAGATTCCATTGTTGATTTCATCACTTATGGTTCATGATGCCATTTCGGTTCCCCAACATCACTTACCAAGGTATACAACACAAAGAACAGGACAATTACTAATTAGACCTTAAAAAGTGATTTGCCTTCCTCTGTGATAATGTTACTTCATTCACCATGTCTTAGGCGAATGAAGTTCCTCTTTGTGATTCACTCTAATGTAAGATACCCATTCATATTTTATGCTTCCCAAGTTATCGGTTTCGGTCACATGGAAGTTCTACATAAATCAGCATTTTGAGAAACTCTTGTTTCCTCACTTAGTTATGGTCACCCTTTAACAATTTGGACACTCCAATTCCAAATGTGAGCTTTGAAGACTGAAAAATCAACCTGAACTATGAAAACTAAAAAGTCAAATCATGGCTCAATTATGCCAAATAGATTAACTCTAAACAATCTAAATTGTGTTTAAAACTTCATAACTCAGCAATGGATATCAAAATCATGTTAAAGAAAACTTCATAGCTCAACAACAAAATTATTTTCCTTAAAGAAATCTCTTGTTGCATAGAGGTGGCCATGCTAGTGTGAAGCTTAGGACACAGCCCAGAATGTCTTGGAAGTTTCAAAAAACCCAAACCCCTCTCCTCTCTATTTTCATTGGCAACCTATATCAGGTGAATGATCTTGGGACATGTTTGGATGCCTCCGTTTTTCGATTCAAGAAATGAGTTTCTTTTTTTTGGGTAAAGATTCAAGAAATGAGTTATTTGAAAATAAGTGCAAAACAGCTTTTTTCAGCTTGTAGTTGTGACAGTTTTGGCAAAAAAAATTTATATTCAGAAATAGAAATGGCCCATATCCTTGAATAGTAAAGTGGACCAGGCTACACCCATTTGCACTCCCGGATGGGGAGGGAGTAAATGGCTTTAATGTGGTGGTTGAAATATTTTAACAAACAAGAATAGGCTCGAAGTTGAATTTTACTCCAATCTGTCAAGCATATTGTTTATATTAAGGTATAGGAAATTCTAAGAAACTCTAATTGGAAACACCCCCAAAGTACCCCATATTTTAGCCTATTTTAGCAACAAAAAGTGCCACCAAGCAACTCACAAAAAAAGAAACTATCACAACTCACAAAATTCACATTGAAGGAATTTTGAGATGGAAGGATATCCTAACAAGCTATGGAAGTTTCTTTGTCATAGCTCTTACTGCAATGACCTAAACTTCTTGGTGAAATCTATCGGAATGCCATCGTTGAAGGAGACTCAATCAATGTTTTTAAATGGTGGTCTCCAATCATATCTTGAATGAAATCAGAGATCAAGGTGAGGAAAGAGTGATGACTTTTGTTCACACATATAGAAAAAACAATGCTTAGGCAGATAACTAGGCTAAACTAGGGTCACCATTTAGCTGTAAATAGATTTTGGAGATCTGTGTTTCTGGTGACTGCATTTCCATAGCAATCAGCCCATATGTAAATCTTTTAGCAATAAGCCCATCTCGTGATAGATATTTTGAGCAACTTTTTGTAGAAGCTCCTTTTATCTCCATAAAATGCTACATTTAAAAATATTCTATGAAAAAGTCAAGGTTAAGAGTACGAAGATTATTAGTTTAAAGCTGATATGTTTTGACTATCTAATCTGTAAGATCCCTTTTCCAAGCTCCATTGCTATATCCTTCTAGAGTTCATCTTACCCTATAGCTTTGAATAATTCTTGTACCATAAGCATCCACCATATGGCCAGTGATCCTCTCATAGTCTTTGTTCCTTCATACATATTTCATTTGTAAAAATATATCAGTTTTCATAAATTGTTGAGTCAATTCTTTCTTGTTTAATAATTGATGGCATTCAAAATAACTTCTTAGATGACAATCATGTTAGTTTAAACAGATTTAAAACTGGATTATTTGGTGTTTCAAACAAACTTAAATAAAGGTTTTGGGTGTTTAGGCTAGAACCACAATGAATCAATGATTATCCTATATCTGATCAAAAGAGCAAATTGTTTGATTCAATCATTCTATTTATTAATAAGTTCAATCATATTTGAATTGTTTAACTTCAAATTTCCTACCTAAAACTCATTAAGAACATTAGAATGGGTTCTGTAGTCTCCCGAAGGTTCTCGAGAGAGTCTCCCAGAGTTCTTTGATGAGTATTTCACTTGGGAGTATATTCACTCACGAATACAATGCATTACAGGCCTGGTTGATGATGTCCAACCATTTGTGGCTCTGGGTCCAATCAAATCACTTTTTAAGGATTTTGAAAGCCAAGTTATCCTACCATATGTGCTATTTTGTGAAGAAGGGATTGTGATGCGAGGGCTGAGAATTTACTGGGTTTGGATCTGAAACCCAAATTTCGAACCCTATCCGGATCTGGGTATGGATCCAAATCTTGGAATTGATGGATCTGGATCCAAATCTTAATCCGGATTGAATATGGGTACTAGGTGGATCGGACCCGGATCCGGATCCGGCACAGTTATTAAAATATTACAATATATATATACATATATGTTATATAGTATTTTGGGATTGTGTATAATGAGACCATTTAACTTTTATACAAAGAAGTCACAATTACTTGTAATCATTCGATGTGAAATTGCATAGCTTAGATGTGTCACAAAGTTTGACAAAATTTCTTTTGAACTTTGAACTTGGTCGATGCAATAAATGTAGCAACCCAATTTTACATCCAATGGTCAGATTAATTGTGACCACCTTGTTCCAAAGATAAATGGTCTCATTGTATATTTTTCTTAGTATTTTTTTCTTATGTATTATTTTATATCATTTTATAGATATAAAATAATGCATGAAATAATTTTTTTGGATCTGATTGGGTCTGGATCTAGATCCAGATCCCATATATGCTTTTTGGATCCAAATACAGATCACAGTGGATCCAGATCCGATCCGACCCATTCTCTGTCCTAGTGGTGTCACACATGTTATCGTTCTCTTGGTAACTTTGGTTACATGGAGAGTTCCCCCTATTTATTTTATTTTTTTTCACTTGATTGAGAGAGAATTTTATACACCTTTGAATTGGATGTATGCCATGGTTTTTTATTCTTAAACCTTAATTTAGGTATAAAACTAATCTATTAGATTGTAAAATGGCTTCTGAGGCTGCCAAAAGATCATTGAGCATCAATCCTGAAGTTGGCAGAAGTTTCTAAAACTCAAAATCCGAAGGCAACCTCTCTCCATAGACACAGAAATCTCAATTTTTGGCTGCTGTTTCAGAGAGTTTGCACATGTTCGGCCACAATTTAACTGGAATATCATTCCCATTCAAACTGTAGTTTCAAGATTAATGTGGTAATTTGTATGAAGGCCTTGAAGAACCCTAAAGCCAATAACCAGGGATTGGGCTCAAGGGGTACCACTCTATCCAAGTTCAAAGCTTGGCATTGAGATACCCAAAAGAAAAAGAAAACATTATCTATCTCAACTAATAGGTGTGGATGCATCAAGGGAGAAAGTAAAGTATTAACTTCATAGCAATGTTAGAAAAAATGCCGATTTAGTCGGACTCATCCTATCTAGGTCGGTTTTGGGGTGCCAGTCCTGTTCCCTCGGTATATCAAGAAAAAGGCAATTCCCCAGAGGAATGGACCGATTCTATTATGGAACCGGCTGATCCAGCCCCACTTTATTCTTTATTTATTTTTTTTTCAAAATTTTTAATTTTTTCTCAATTTTTTTTTTATTTTTTATTGGCCGATTCTCTCAACTAGATTGCTGATCCAATCACGGATCCACCAATTCGGATCGGTTTTCCTGATGGTCGATCCACTTCACCAATCCGTGTTTTCAAACCTTGCTTGATAGTAAATAGCATCTTGGGAATCCTAACAATAAACACCCCTTGTTATATCTTATCTTTATTGGCCATGCAAGAATTTAATCAATTCAATGAACTTATAATTCCACCAAATTTTCTCTTTATTTGAACATGCAAGTGTGTTATGAAATCAAGGAAACTTACAATTCTAAAAATTTTCTCTTTGTTTGAACATGCAAGTGTGTTATGAAATCAAGGAAACTTACAATTCTAAAAAGGCCCTTTTTTATAACTTTTTTTACTATTTCACTGAGAATCCCTAAGAATTCTTAGGATTCTATAAACATCAGGAAAGTTGGTGAAATCACTTTCTCCAATTTGATAACTTACTAGCTAGGAAATCAGAGCAATCAGTATTCCTTGTTTAAGAACCTGTTTGAAAATTTGTTGTAGTCAGTTTCATATAGGAAAAAAAAATGGATTTTTATAAAATAAACAGAAAAAGGGGAGAAAAAGAAAAAATGGGGTAAATATAGTAAAAAAGAAAAATAACAGGAAGAGTGGAGAAGAAAACATTGTTTTATTTCAAAAGTGTATCTACTTCCTTTTTTCTATGCACAAAAAGTGTAAATTTTCCTTTAACAATGCCACTATTCCTTTTACGATGGCTATTTCTATTCTGAAAATTTGAAATCCATTATGATGAGCACAAGACGTTATATAATAGTCTTTGTAAAAGGAAATAATGGGCGTTATTTGGTATCTGGACTGCGTTTTACATCCCTAACTTTTACCTTTGTAATGTCACAGGCAGGATGAGAATGGTTCCTTGTATAACGGCCATTACAACAGTTGTAACAGCCATTACAACAGTTGTAACAGCCACTTCTCTCGGTTCTCTCGGGAAAAAAAAAGGGACTCATTAAACTTTTACCCCTCTCTATTTAGGACTCGGTTTTTACGAGTCCATGTAAAAAGAATCACCTCTTACAAAATTATTTTTGAGATGGAGTTTTTGACCAAATTTTTAAGGACATGTAATCTCTATTATGAAGATCATGAATATGAAAAAATAAATAAATTATAAAAATTAAAAATAATAATTCTTTTAAAAAAGCATTTAGACCATTGGTTTCAATTATTTTTAAATAACGCATGATACATTTTTCCCTCTATTTATTGTAGCTGCCCAAGGGATTTGCTTCAAGATGTGTCAATTGTGAAGAGATGCCCCTACCCGGATTTTAATAGCAAATCAATTGTAGCTAACCAAAAATCTGGACATTTGATTATTGTTTTTGGTAATTCAATAGAGAAGACATGCTCGTACTTGATTTTTTTAGATAGATTAGGGAATTAACTTTTTTTTTTAAGGTGTCAATGGGTGGTGTCATGATAGAAAATCACAACGTGGTAACTAAGTATGGGGGTGCTGCTACTTCGACCCATCCCCTTTCCTATCTGGACACTTGAATGGTATACAAATACCCTCCCAACATTTCATACTAGATGGGAAGAAAATAGACATCCATTATCACATACAATATTTTAAGTTTGAAATTTTCAAATTAGATTCCTTGAAATTTTGGGCATTCACACTTTTCAATCATACGCATCTATAAAAATAATTTGGAAATTCCGTTCAAAAAAAATAAAATTTAAAACCATTCAAAAATAATAATTTGGAAATTTAAAAAGACCAAATATCTAAGAATATTTTAGAAAATTTATTTTTAAAATTTATTTTTAAAATTTATTTTTTTATTTATTTTTACTTTTTACTATTTAGGGGTACTCATAACCTTTAGAAATTGATGTACATTTAATATGTAAAAAAATTTAAAATTAAACTACTAAATATATCTGTGACTATTTATTTTCTTCTCTTCTAATCTAATCTGAAAGCCGAATGCTGTTTGTACATCTTCAGACGATCCAGATTATGTCGACACTATACTATCCCTTATACTAATCCAAAGCATTACCCAGTTAATTTTATTGATCATGTACATAGGTAGCATCCTTTCTCTCTCTCTTATTGGTAAATCATGAATGATTAAAACAATATTGTAAGTTCAACTCAATGAGACTAACATGAACGATGCAATTTTTTAAAAGGATGCAGTTTATACAGTATCTACGTTTTATAAAAATAAAGTAAAGCCTCACCTCAAATGGTCATCCAGGAAACACTTGACATTATAAATATTTGTGATGGCTCTAAAATCAATTTTCAATCTCTATAAATTTTAAAACTGAAAAAATTCTACTGATCTAGTGGATCCATAAACACTTTGTTTTAAGGCAAAATAAATGGCCTAGATAACAATGTACAATATTTTTGAGGTTTGAAATTTTTCACGAGCATATAGTCAAGGCCAAGATGGTTGATTTGAAGGATTTTTACACACTAGAATTACATTGTTGCGGTGAGTTTTGAGGTGCTTCAGCCTCATCAAACCATTTTCTTTTTAATAATCTTAACTTGATCAATCAAATTTAATGGTAGTTTTGAATATTTTATTTATAGGTGATCAATTTGTAAGAGAATATTTTAAGATATTCTGTACTTGTTTACATTTTTTTAATCAGGAATTCACGTGTCACTCTTCCATTGGCTCCTAAGTCAATGCGAGTTGAATATTTCAGCTTTTGTTTCACTGCCACGCGCACCTTATGCTCCAATATTTCAGAAATACTTATCTTACCCTGATATATTCCGAAATGACAAACATATCGTACCTTTAGCTCAAAAAAAAAGAAAAGAAAAAGGGGGTTGTAGTTTGCCTAAAATTGCAACCTTAAATAATGCAACTCCAAATATGAGATGCAATATTGGTGTTCGAAACTTTTGGGATGGTACGAGAATCTATTGTTATATCTAGTTATAACATTTTAAATTTAAAAAATAGCTCAAATCAACCAAATTTATAGATACATAAAAATTTCAAAAATTGAAGCTCTAGATAATATGTTGCAAGATGAATTATTTTTAATATTTTAATTTATATTTCTCTATATCTATACATATCGATATCGAGATCATCGATTAGATACTTTTCCACCATCAAAACAACTTTTTTCGAATGATTTTGGAGATGCACCTCAATTCTATATTTTAAGGAGTCCCCTTATATAAAAATTTTCCCAAAAAAAATTCAAATGGTTACCAAAACATCCCCAATTTGGTGTATCTCTAAAATTTGTTTGGAAGTGTACTTTTGGTGTCGGAAACTCTATGATGGTTAAAAATCTATTTTAAACCCTAGTTATGGAATTTAAAAAATTAAAACTTATACAGATCGAACATATCTATAGACTTTTAAAAATCTTGAAAATAAATGATACAGATAATTTGTTACAAGACACATTATTTTTATGACTTGAAATTGTTTTTTTTCTTCATAGGCATACATCTCAAACTCACAATGATCAATTTGAGGGTTCCAAAATCAAAACACTCTCTTCTAAAGGATTTTTTAGGTGCACCCTACTTCAATAATATAAGGTTCCAACCCTGTATAACTTTATAAGTACTACCAATATGTGCACCTTTGTCTATGTTGTGCTGCACTTGATTAAACCCATTTTCTCTATAGAAAATTTAGGGGGGGGAAATTTCACCGAAATTTCGGGATAATTTCGCTAAAGGGCAACACAAGTTTATTATGGTAGGGTACTAGGGGTATTTTAGATATTTTGGTTTTTTATTTGTGTACGTGTATGGCCAAATTGGAGAAGCGTGGTCTTTCTCTGTCCACAAATATCAAAATTTGATTCATCCTTAAAAAGGTCAAATTTATCCTTGCTATTTTAAATTATAAGTACCTTTGAAATTTGAATTTTTAAAATTTAAACACCTAATACCCAAATTTTGGTTTTGATTGTATATATATGCTCCATCGGAGCATATAGTGTATATTTACTCCCTCGGATAAAAGACTAACTTGTGAATATTCCGTTGATATAAAATTGTGGTAACCACCTGAAATCACAAGATGATTACTTGCGAGAGAAAAAAAATTGAATTTATTGGCTTTCTAACACTTAGATCTCCCTTTTAGAAATTGGATGGTTTTTATTCAATTTTAGGGCATTATTTTCTTCAATACAATGGAGAATGCAATTTAGGAAACTTTTTCATAGATTTTAGCATATGTGTTGGAGAGACTAAATGGACAACATGCTCATACGGGAGCATGAAATCTTTTGGCTTTGGTTTAAATCTTTTGGCTTTGGTTTATAGGGAAATGCAAAGTGCATCGTTTGGGAAGGTAGCATGTAATATGGAATTTTGTTCTCTTTGATGCAATTATGCACGTATAGTGGATGGTACACAAGCTAAGCATCCGCCGTCCATCCTCATCATCAAGAGATAGTGGAGATGACGCTCGGAAGAAGAATTGAGGCACATCTCCACCATCCTCTGAATCGTGATGTGAATGATGGTTCTTCATTTTCATACGGGTTTGTACATTAGAAATTAAATGTACATTCTTTTTTTTTGGAGAAGGACCAGGAGTAGTTTAATCGTAGGAATGGAACTTGAGATGTAGAGCTGCAAAACTATATATGGAGATGAATTCATGTTCAACGCAACGATCGTTGTTCGACTTAAAATAGGAAAATCAGTTTTTATCCACCATTGATGAAGAAAAATGGTGTAAGACCGCTCATTACATCATACATAGATAATGTGAAGATCATATTAAGGTTACTTATAAAATGAGATTATTATTTTTACTACACAAAGGTTACAAACACTACATGCCCCCAGGTATACAATCAGATGGCTAGGCCATGTAAATTTTCTTTACGCTATGGGAAAATTTTCTCAAATTATGAGTTTAATCGTTGGTATCAATGTTCGTAAAATCGAACCGGAACAGTTAATTAGACGTGAGGCTAGAAGCGGCTTAACCGATAAACTGATCGATTCAACTACTCTAACGGGGTAAGCCTGTTGATACGTATAGCCATGAGGTCTCACATGGTCTTGCCTACAATTGTGGACTTAGAGGAATCTCATGTTTCATTATATAAGTATCCCTTCACAAAAGTATAAATATTTATTTATACTATAAAACTTTTTTCTCCAACGTTCATATGGTCCAATGTTCACATGGATGAGTATCTCTGATATCAGCGAATACATTTTCTCAGATACCTATTGGAGAAAGATGGACATTGGTCCATCTTCTCCCCATAAATATGGAAAGCCATAGAGAAGGAGATACAGAAAACACACGGCATATTATATAGTCTCCAAAAGTTATTCTTCTCTCAATTGGGCCGTTCTTAAGTAAAATCTTGATGATCGCACCAAAAGTGATCCTTCTCTCAATTGGGCCGTTCTTAACTAAAATCCGGGCTCTACGATCATCAGCCTCACGGCATTCCTCTCTTTAATCTCGGGTTTGGTCTCATTTGTGCTCTATCAATTTTTTTTTACTAACACTAGTGTTAGAAAGATTTAGGCTTAATCTTACTCATATCCTAGAAAATAAATTTTTTTTTTTTGATATAACATTATGTTATTTACAATGTCTCTCTTCCATGCATTGGTATATATTTTCTTTCACAATCCGTGCATGAATTTATTTATTTTTTCTGTATATATTGATCATGCTTCGGCATAATTTACAGGAAAAGAAAAATAACCATAGAGGCAAAGTCTCATAATGATAAAGACATTGTTATTAAGTTGATAACTATAACTCATTTAAGAGCAATTTATCTGTTACATCTCATCCCCTTAAACCATGAAGGGGTGTACGTGATATCTTATATGAGGTTCTTTCACCTTTTCAGCCATACGACTCCCGTGTCTCTTTGATTTGTTTCATTATATTTCACGTTACATTTCTCTGTGTAACCCATTAGGATTTCACAATAAAAGGGAAGAAGATAATGACGATAAGAGAATAAGCGTTGGTAGTTTCCTGTTATTGTTTCCTTGTAATTATCCAAATTTTTTTTTTCTCCAATCGTCCGGGTTGCTTTCCTCTCTCTATTTTTTAACCATATCAAAACAGGGACATGCAAGGGCTGGTTTTTGGTGAGAGAACCCACTTCCTACTCAAGGGAAAAACCCATTGGTAACAAAATATTGGATCCATATATATTAATTTAAGAGATTGCTTATAATTACAGAAATATATTAAAATGATGGAAGGATAAAATATTTTAACTTTAAATATTTTTATGGTGGAATTTTTTGTTACAAAGATACAGTCACTTTGATACCGTTGTTAGTAAAATAAAAAATTGATGGAATGCGGATGAGACCAAATCCGAGATCAAAGAAGGGAATGTCGGGAGACTAGTGATCGCAGAGCCTGGATTTTGTTAAGAGCTGCCCAATTGAGAGAATGATCACTTTTAGAGACTCTATAATATAACCCTCTTAGAAATGACTAGATACTTTTCGGGGTATCCTATAAAATTGTAAACTCAGAGTTTTGTTTTCTAACTTATTTCTATGCTGATATGGAATTAGAATATGCACAATCGATCCCTACTTCTTTAAATTGGTTAGTTCAAGTTTTCTACCTGTCCACAGTTCATAAGGGGTATAATCTTTTGTCTTAGTTAGAACCCTATTAAGAATATACATGGATGTGCTTATTGCTTCTCCCAAAAAAGTCTAGGTCTTGGGTAGATTAGTACATTTTGGGGAGATTAGGGTGAGCCATTATGGATCTAATCATTTCTGCGATTATGGATCTAATCATTTCTAAGATGGTTCTATTATAAAGGCTCCAAAAGTATCATTCTCTCAATTGGACAGTTCTTAACTAAAATCCGGGTACTACGATTACCAGCCTCACAACATTCCTCTCTCTGATATCGGGTTTGGTCTCATCCGCACTCCATCAAATTTTTTTACTTTTGGGATTTTATATATTTTTTGAAATTATATTCTTTTAACTACTGGTCGATCACTAAAACTGTCCGAAACCGGAACTGGCCCCAATGGCGGATCTAATCTTTTGCATAATGTAAAAAATATTAAAAAATATATTACACATCAAATTCTTTATTTTTGGGATTTTCTATATTTTTTGAAATTATATTCTTTTAAGTACCGGTCGATCACCAAAACCGCCCGAAATCGGAACTAGCCCCAATGGCCGGTTGCGATCTAATTGGGCGGTTACCAATTAGATCGCCCGATTTTTCCAACATTGATTGGTATACACTAAACCTCCAATTTTACATGTAATAGCTCATGATGATTGGGACCATATGGTGCAAACTGATCTCACATCTTAATATTGCAAGTCAGTGTTCACAAAATCGAACTGGAACGGTTAACTGTACATGGGCTCGGAAGCGGTCAGACCAGCCTAATTGGTATACCAGCCGATTCAACCGTTCTAACCAGGTAAGTCCCAGGTGGTCAAAAATGTGTTCAAAAATTAAAAAAGATACAAAAAATACTACTAAAATATGTAAAGCATATAAATAATGATTAAAACAAAACACATTCAAATGAAGTTGAAAATTAATGAAATAAAATGGATTTTAACGAATCGATTTTTTAATTAAAGTGAGTATTAATGACTAAAACAATTTTTAATCTTTACCGCATGTAAAGAATATTAAAAAATACATTACAGACCAAATTCTTAATTTTTGAAAATTTATATATATTTTTTTAATTTTACTTTTTAAATACCGATCGAACACCAAAACCGCCCTAAACCAAAAATGGCCAATAGTCGGTTCTGATCAAATTGGGCGGTTAATGATTAGATGGCCCGGTTTTTCAACAATGCTCCAGGCACGTGTGATGTTTTTGTATAAAAAACAAACTTTGGGCAAGCAATTGAGTTTGTTGCGTGCGTAGTGTCCACATAAACTACAGAACATCAGCCCTTTTCTTTTGATCCATAAAACTACACTACACAACATCTCAACCGCCTGTTATCTACAATGGATGGCAGATGTGGTGTAGATCGCTATTCGGGAACTACAATGCATCTTAAATTATTTTTTCAACAATATATTTCCTCTTCTTATAGTAAGAGTAGTTTCTCAAAATTTGCGGATCCTTACAGGGAATTGGAGGAGACCGATCCACAATAGACTCATCCGGTTCTGTAGAAGAGCTCAACAAGACCATCAAGGTACGGGGTGATACAATTTCCACTCATTTTAATTTTAATTTTAATTTTTTTTATTTTTTAGCTATAATTTTTTAAGATTATTAATTATTTGTTTAAGGCCAATTCTCTGAATTGCTCCAACTTACTTATCCAGGCCTCCGGACCCATTTACCTTGCCAATCTAGATTTGAGACATTGGCTAACCAATGTGCAAGTCTCTTAGTAATACATATAGAAGATAATCCGGTGCTTACCTTAAAAAAAAAAAAAAAAAAAAATATTTGCTTGGTCTGTTTTCTGGTAAAACAAAATAGATTATGGTGACAGTGGTCCATCAGGGTGTAAGCACGCTGCTTACATAGACTTCTCTCTCTAAGCCCCTCCCTCTCTTTGAAAAAATGTATGTAAGGGTGAGGCCTCAAACAATCAAATTATGATGCACCTCAAAAATTCATTAGAGTAGCTTGTTTTGATGCTGAAAACCCTCAATTTGATCATCTCGGTCTCAAGATATATGGACATGAGTGAAAATATATTTCAATTCTTAAAAAATTTTTTAAGGTTTTTAAGTATTCATAGATCCGCTCGATTTACACTATTTTTAAAATTTTATAGTTAAAGATTGAAAATAAATTTTAAAATCGTTACAAAGATTTCTAATACTGAAACACGGCAGTATTTGAGGTGCGCCTTGATTAGTTAAGGCCTCAGCCTTATACAAACTTACGAATCAAAACCCTCTCTCTATCTAAAACTCAACAGTAACGCGCATTATTCTCCTCTCTCTCCCTCTCTCTCTCTCTCTAAAATTCAATAGTACCATGCATTATTCTCTAACTTTTACTCAGCATTCTTAATTACTATTCTACCCTTAGCACTTAAAGAAATGCCTGGCTGTAAGAGATATGTTCCCCGAAACTTTGAACACAGAGAGAAAATTTGTTTTCTCGGCCGAAATTTAGGACCGAAAATAGTAGAAAAAGACAATAATGCCTTTGGCGTGCTCCAAGGGTTTGCGGATGGGGCCCGCTTAGTTATGCCATGTGTCAGATTGCAATCTGTAGTTCAGAGCCTCGATCTGACAAGGATCTCCTTGCGCTCTTCAGTTAGGGGCAATTCCGTCATTTCCTACTTGTTTAAATGTTCAACGAAAAGGTCCAATTCTGTATGCATATTTTGTTTGTTTTTGCGTGCGCGCGCCCGCGTGGGGCTTGTATACAACCGAGCTCTAAACCATCTAAGTAAAAAGCTCACCTTCAAATAGTGGCGGGGAATGTGGTTTTAATATTGAAAATATTTGTGATAATCTTAAAATATATTTTCAGTTCTAATTATAAAATTTAAAGTATAAAAAATAGTGTAGATCGAGCATATCTATAGAAACTTGAAAATCTTGAAAATTGACAGTCCAAAAATGTATTACAAGATGCACTCTTTCCAAAATTTGAAATCCATTTATTTGTCATGTCTATACATCTTGAGGTCGAGATGATTAATTTGAGAATATTTAAGCATCAAAATAACATCTTCCAAAGATTTTTTTAAGTGCACTTTAATTTGATTGTTTAGAGCCTCACATCATTGTTATGTGATTTCAAACATGGATTGCTAATTTGGATGAGTCTTACTCAAGACCAGTTATGAGATGGTACCGGTGCCTACCTGATTTCCCCCAGAGCCCCCTCTTTTATATTATTTTTTTTAAAGCATATATAATGTGTTTTATTTGGTACCCTCTAAATCCCAACCTTATATATTAATTTTTATTTTATTTCATTTTTTTTAGTTTTTCTGTATCTCCGATCCATACCTGATCCCAATCACCTATTCAACAATTTGACACAAATATGTCGGCAAATATTTCGCCTCACAAATTCAAAAGTTAAAACACTGGAAAATATATAAATTGAATAATTTATCTCTAAAAAAGACGTTACAAATAAACTTAGCCATTTTACACAAAATCAACGAGTTATATTGACCAGTTTGAAGTTTAAAAGAAATTTTTTCAAACTGTGGTAGACCCCGTGATGGCTACAAGTGATTTTGACTTGTGGCCTTGGCAGTTGTATTGCTGAGTCCCTTTTTTTTTTTTAGAAATAATTTGGACCTCCTTATACGGAAGAAAAATACCTCCTTATACGGAAGAAAAATCTTCTTATAATATATAAGTCCTTTAAAATAAGTCCACCCTTCATCTAAACCCTATTGCCAAATCACTTGACTTAAGAGTTTTAAAGATTTTTCACATTTTAGCATGTAAATGACAAAAAAGAAAATAATTGCGAAAGAATTTCACTTGTTACAATAATTGAAGGATGTTTATTAAGTTATTGGCAATTTTTTGCATGACTAGATCAATAATGCTATCTTCTTGTCGTCAAACACCATCCAAAGGATATCGTAATCCATTTACTTGAGTTAGAAAACAAAAGAAAGAAAAAAAAAGAAGAATTCGTCGAGCCTATTTAGCAACGCTCGGGTCAACTTGCAACTTAGGTTCCCTATTCTAAATCAGGAAATCATCTCATTTTGTGAAGAACCGTGTAGTGTTTAGTGCATTCCTATGTTGACTCGAGTAATTTCAAGTTTGAAAAATTGTTTTTAGAAGTGGGTGTTCGAGCTGATTGGATTTCCATTGCCCCTACCTGGACAACACACTCGTATTATAGACCACTTGTCTCTTCCTTCCTTACCAAAGCTAGGTGTGCTAATTCGACAATTGATTAGAGTCTCAATTTTTTGGAAGGTTTAGCTGGAGGGTAAGTTTTTTATGCTTGTTCTACAACATAAAACTTATATACTTCCCCTTATCCAACTTTCATTTTGAATGGAGGGGAAGCATAGATCTTCTATGCTGTAGGGAAAGTGTAGAAACCTTTCCCTTGGCTGTAAAGGAATAAAAGGATTTTTTATAGTAAATGTTTGGAGGTCGCTCGTATTAAAGAGAGGATTATGCATAATGTTGGGCTATGGTTGTCGATTACCAAAGAAGGTTTGGGTATTGCTTGGATTAATTTACTTCGGAATCTTCGTGTACTGATGCTGCTTAAGGAACACAAACATGTTGTACGCAGAACTTGGTTACCTCCTTGCAATGGTTGTATTAAGTTAAATTTCGGTGGTAGTTCACTTGGGAACCCTTGGCCAGCAGGATTGGGGAGTGTACTCTCTAATTCTAATGGCATGATTATTTAATTTTACTGTGGACCATGTAGAGTGGATATAGCCAATACTGCTGAATTTTAGTAGTATTACAAGGAATTAAAATATTGAAAGAGTGATATCCGAATATGGGATGGGTGGTGGAAGGGGATTCGTTGAATGCCATGAACTAGTGTCCGAGGAAGGCTAGCCTCCATAGAATTTGAAGAAGTATTGGTTGCATGTCATTGATTGCAACAAATTTCATATGGTCAATTCAACCCATGTTTTTAGGGAGGCTAATGGGAGAGCTGATTTGTTGGCTAAAGGTGGGGTGCATGCTAGTTGTTTGGGTTGTTTCGTCCTTATCATTGTAACCGAATTGATGTTTTTTTAATAAAAAGTTACGTACCCTTGTCAAAAAAAGCTTGAAAAAATTGCTGAAAACCCCTTAAAATATATTTTCTAGACACTCTATCCCCATCCTAAACTTTTTTTACTTCTTTTTCTCACAAACCATCTTTTCTAAATAATACCCCCAACCTAAAAAAATAAAATAAAGATAAAATTACCCCCTCTTTTTAACTTCTATGTTAAAAAGGGCATTTGTGTAGGCAGTCCGACATTTACGTAGGCAGTCATGTATTTTGTGACTGTCGATCCGGCATTTACGTAGGCAAGTCCGGCATTTTGTGGGTGCGGTCTGGCATTTTGCGTACTGTAATAAAATTACTCCAGCGTTTTGATGCAGTTGTCGGACAGTGTATGTGTGCGGTCCGGCGATATGTTACTGTAATGTGGGAATTCCGGCGATTTGAAGTAGTGCTCTGGCAATTTACTTATTGGAATGGGGTCAGTCCGGTGTCTGCAATGTGGGGTCCGGCATGTGTTCTGGAATGATGTTAAGTCCGGCATTTCACAGCTTCGCTCCGGCGCTATGGTCTATCTATCTGGTACTAGGAGGATGCAGTCTAGCAATTTCTTACTCGTGGTCCGACGTTACAGAACTTTGCTTCGAGAATTTTACTTCTGGAGATGTAAGTCCGGCATTTCATGGTTTCGATCTGGCGTTAGTAGTCTACGGTCCGTTGTATCGCTGTCTAAATAAGCAGTCCAGTATTGTAGAAATGTACTCTGGCATATGTCGTAAGTCCAACAAATAACAACCGCGGTCCGACGAAGTATTATTGGGGTCCATCCAAATGATTTATTCGTAAGTTGAAGTCACGGGAAGGGGTATTTTCATCAAAAAATATATCACTTTTTGAGTTAGGGGGTTATTAGTTAGAAAATATGGTTTTTGAGAAAGAGAAGTGAGGAAAGCTAAGGGTGAAGGTAAAGTGTCGAGATAGTATATTTTAGAGGCAGCAATTTTCCCAAAAAACATTTCATGTTCAGAAAATTTTCTCTTTTTTTTTGGTAATTTTTTGTTGTAAGCCAAGTTTCCATTTTTTTATTGTTGAAACCGGGTATCTAACTCAAGAACCAGACATTGCTCAATGGATCCCTAAGTTGGCACTTGATTTGTATTTTAAATACTTGATTTCACATCCAACAATCAATAATGATTGTGACCTTGTATCAAAAGTGAAGTCTTATTCATATATTTTCAAAAAGTATTTGTATGCAAACGAGTAAAAAGCGTGCATCATCTTTGAAATCTTTTGAAATTTGAATGTAGATAACCGAAGACGCACTCGCACATTGTCACACCCCAAGTTTTTTTATTTTTTATACATTAAAACTCTTGAGATGTCCCAGTCAATTCTTAAATAACAAAACAAAATTTTCCATTTCTAAGAATATGTACAAAATCTACTCAAAATTGATATTAACATGCAGGTCTAGATATACACATCTGTTGACAGGGCAAAATTTACAACGGTGAATTTAAACAAAAGGTACAAAGGAAAATTTAATCATGACTACAATTTCTCCAAAGCTGGTCCCATTGTGCATTCACACTATGAGAGTGCAATTACCCTGAAAAGAATTTACCAAAGTTTGATGAGCTTGGCTACTCTGTAAGTGATCATCATAGTCATCAAAATAGTCACGGTTGGAAGATATAAACATTTTCTAAAAAGATGTCTATTGAAACAATATGATGAAGACCTGTCACACCTCAAGAATTTACAATACTGTTATTCCTGAGATGTGACAGACAAAACATATATACATCTATTGATAGGACAAATTTACAGTGGCGAGGTCTTACAAAGTAAATAAAGAAAGCTAGTACAACAACAGTATCTTCCAAGGTTGATCTTGACTAGCACTCAAAATGAATCCGCAGTTATCCTGAAAAAATGTTTACCAAAGTTTGATTAGTTTGGCTACTCAGTAAGTGATCATCATAATCCTAAAAATAATCATGATTGAAAGATATCAATATTTTCCAAAATGAGATCTATTAACAGAAATGCATCAACAGTTTCACTTTCAATAAATGCATAACTAAGTATAATCCGGGTAATTGAAATGCTAATAAAACTTTTAACGACAGTACATAATTCAAAGGATTTCACAAAATACCCTACTGGCGTCCCAAGTAGGTCACCTCTATACCCCATCAGCGTCCTGATGGGTCCACTTAATCCCTATCGACGTCCCAGATAGGTCCACTTAATCCCTGCAGGTCCACTTATACCTCACCGGCGTACCGGATGAGTCCACTTAATCGGCGTCCCAGATAGGTCCACTTATACCTTACCGGCGAACCGGATGAGTCCACTTGCATACTTAAATTATTTTTAAATCTCTTTAAACATTCGAAAGCAGCAATATCATGTACTCAACATATCACTGAAACCATTAATATGAATTTCACTTAAACCATTAATAACAGTCACTCTCTATAACATTTCAAAAATAACCAATCAAATATTTTGGGCTCAAATTTAGAAAGGTAGCAGTTTGTAAAAGCATTCTAGCATAATTGCCAATTTAATATGTATAGAAAAACTCTTATAAAATTCAAGAATACGGAATTATCACAATTTATGGGATATCAATCCACAAATAAACATTTCACAACAATACTATAATCAATTACAAAAATGTCAATTTTTAAATAATAAGGCAGTCATTTGCACATGAATTTTTCAATGTCTAAATATTCAAAACAGTAGAAAGAAATATCACAATTTTACTAAAAGCAGAAATATCACATTTATTTCTAACAATAGATAAGAAAAATAAATAATTTTATTTTTCTAATTTACAGCATTCAAAATTTCTAACATAGATAAAATATCACAATTTTTATTAAAAAGATTATTTTTCAAGATAATGAGGTCACGTGCGCATAAAATTTATCCCGTCTAAAATTCATGATAATAAGCATAAATAACTATTTCATTTTATTTTTAAAAAGAATGGATTATTTTTCGAGACAATGAGGTCACTTACACATAAAACTGATAAAATAAAGATCCTAGACGAAAATATCACTATTTATTAGAAATAGACTATTTTTCAGGAAGACGATGTCACTTACTCACAAATATTTGAGAGGGAACTTCGATAAAATTCGGCTAGAGAGAGAGAGAGATCTCAAAATTTTCTAGGGTAGGAGTGCTCACCTCCCCTATTTAAATTCTTAGAACGTATTATTATAATATTTTATTACGCTCTACCTCATACCTGAGGTGTCGCGTTAAGCGTCTGCTTTTAACATACGAAAACCACGTCCGCTAAAGGACGTGGCGAGCAGCAGGCAGCAAGAAGCAGGCAGCAAAAGCAAAAGCAAAGGCAGAGGCAAAGGCAAAAAATTTTGAAAATAGTGATGGTCCCCAAGGACCATCATACTCAAACAGACCATCACCTATTTAAAAGCATCATTTCTTTTTTTTTTTTTTTTTTTTTTTTTTTTTGAAATTTTAGGATTGTTACAAGACCATTTATAAAGAACAGTTTCACTTTCAATGATGCACAATTTAGCATAATCCAAAAGATTAAAATACATATAAATACTTTAACAGAGAGCCATAATTCAAAATATTTCACAAAGTACCCTACTGGCGTTCTGAGTAGGTCACCTATATAGCCCACCAGCGTTCTGAATGAGTCTACTTAATCCGTGCAGGTCCAATCATACCTCACTGTTATAATGGATGAGTCCATTTAATCTCTACCGGCATACCGGATAGGTCCACTTATACCTCATCGACATACCTGATGAGTCAACTTAATCCCTACCGACATATTGGATAGGTCGACTTATTCTCACTGGCGTATCAGATGAGTCCACTTGTATACTTAAAGTATTTCTGAAACTTTTTAAACATCAGAAAGTAACAATATCGCATATCCAAAACATTATGAAGTCATTACCATGAATTCACTTGAAATAATTTAAAACAACAACTTTCATTGAAATTCTTACAAGTAACCAAGAAATTCCTATAAGTAACCAATTAAACATTTTGAGCAATGATTTCACAAAGATAGCAGTTTTGAAAGGCATTCATGAAATGTAACACTATGAACAATCTATTATCAATAGATGAGCTTTCATGGAAATCCAAAGTTAAATACAAAAATATTACAATTTTATAGGAATGCAAATTCATAGATCATCATTTTTCAAGAATAAGTAAAACTTATAGCATCTAAAATTTATAGACAGATAAAAATACAATTAAATACAGAAATGAGTAAAGCTAACAGTATTGGTAATATTATAATTAAATGCAAAAAATATCAAATTTTTAAATAATTAATTTACAGAAAAATGAAATAATTTACACATAACAGTTTATAAATATAATGAATGGAATATCACAATTTTATTAAAAGCGGGCTAATTTTCTGGAGAATGATGTCACTTACACATAAAACTTACAATATGTAAAATTTAAAATAATAAACGAAAATATCACAATTTTGTCCAAAGAGAAAATAGAATAATTTACAATATTTAAATTTTATAACAATACACAAAATATCACAATTTTATTAAAAATAAAAATAACTATTTTATAGGATAATGAGATTATTTACCTATAAAGCTTAGAGAGAACTTTCGGTATCCTAAAATTGGGCTATAGACAGAAAGATCTCCCTGTGTTTTTAAGAGGGACAGAGTTTCAGCTTCTTTTTAAAACTGAGCCCATAAAGGACCTTGTACGAGAGAGAGAGAGAGCTCTACACTCTTTTTCTTCTTTTTTTAACGAGAGAGGGAAACAGAGAAAGGCCTACACATCACAAAAGGAGGTGCCCAAATCATAAAAGGGTGTTGCCAAGTAGGTGGTAAATGAAAAATAAAAAGAAGAGATGGTGGATTAAAGGTCCACCTTATAACAATGAACCATCATAATGAATTATTAATATTATTTAGTTTCAAAAAAATTTGGATCGTCGCATACATACATACACACACAAGCAAACACACGTTTTATACATAGACTCTTGGTGTGGGATTTGAATCTCATTGCTATCGTGATTCTTTGTCCCGAAAGAGAATTCGTGAATACATGTATGTAAAAGTGTGACTGTGTTAGTTTAAATTTTTGATTAATTAATCCACTACAAAAATATAAAATAATACAAGGAAGTTCATCAAAAAGAACCTATTAGATGAACTATTTAATATTTTCCACATTTTTTTATTTAATTTAAAAAAGCACATGAGAATAAGCATGATTGTAAGTGGGGAATTATTGAAAATGGGTGAAATATTACATAGTTGATAAATTAAGTGTATTATGATAAATTCCCTGAAATACTTAGGTACATATATAGCTTGGACTTTTCTTGTAAATGTAAAACCAAATCAACTACGTAATCCATTATTATTATTCTTCTTAGGTTCCGACATGAATATTAAGGAAAAACAAAACATTTGATACAATTTTGTTTCTTTTAAAAAAGCTAAGCATTTCTTGCCCTAAAAGGCTAAGTTTTAGTTGGTTTCAAATAAGAACTTTAATGAGAGAGAACAGCAGCCACAAATCCGTCTCTTTTGAGCTTTTTAAGGAAATTCTAAATGTGTGTCACATATGAAACATTCCTTCCACATCTACAAAAATGTGAATATGTAAACTGTCTTTTCATGCATTGTATTCCCTCATACTAAATAGGAAAAAGCTCCCCAAGCTGCAATAATATATTGGTTTTTGCCTCACCTAACAATATTGATAGGCGGTAAGAAAAACAAAATTTACCCAACTAATGCTTGGCTTATGTCATCAAAATTTACGCATGTACATTCTCCATTCATGGTATACTTGACCCACAACATGATTGGGGTGGCAATTTTGACGGGTCAACCCGTGCAACCTACATTCAGTCCGACATGAATCTGGGTCTAGAACCAAATCTCATACCATGTAATTGGGTTTGGGTCCAAACGACCTAAACTTGACTTGGATCGGGTCCGAGTTTGTGTCCATATTGGAAGCTTATCAGGTTCGGGTCAATGTCGATTTGACCCGAACTGACCACGATATTTATATGTTGTATATGCATATAACACATAACATAGTTAGAATGCTAAAAAAGAGCAAAAGGTAGGCTAAAAGAACATGGTTGGAAGTCGTGAAAAAATGTTTTGAGATTTATGGCCTCACGGAAGGTATAATCCTTAATAGAGTAAATGATGGACCATAACTCGTATAGCCGATTTTAATTAATTGAAAAAAAACATTGACAATGATGATGATATGTATCACTTTTCATATATTATGAAAGGGTGCGGTTTCTATAAGGTTGCAACCTTAAACAATCCAATTAATGTGCACTTCCAAATTTTATCATAACATGCGATTTTGGTGCAAATAAATCTTAAAATTATCTTAAAACCTATTTTTTGTATCTAATTATAAAATTTGAAACTCCAAATTAAAATCAAGTAGATCTATAAATATAGAAAAAATCTTGAAAATAAACGGTCTAGATAATGTGTTGCAATATGCATTATTTCCGATACTCAAAATCTTTATTTTTTTATATTCATATATCTTGATATTGAAATGGTCAATTAGAAAGTTTTTTCAACATTAAAACAACCTTTTTTTGATAGAGTCTTGTATATGTGATTCTACATTTTTAAGGTTCCAACCTTATACATAAACTTTTTCCATTATGAAATATTTGGAATAAGATTTATTTTTCCTTTATCTAGACATAGACCTAATGCGAACTAGCTGATCGGGTCCAACTCTAGCTCCAATGGCCTAGACCCTATCTAGGTCCTGTCTTTGTTTTGGCTACTATTGACATGAGGGATAGGTGTGATGTATAGATTTTATTAAACATCTTCCGGAAAATTCAATGTCAAGTAATTTGATGTTCGGCTCGGGCCTACATGAGAGCGACCGAGGGTCTGGGTCGGGTTAGGACTATCAAGTCACTACGGGGGACCCCACCCAACCCCTTAACACGCCGAAAATATGATCTTGGCAATCCAATCATACTTATTTCAAAGTTGGAATGATGATGGTTAGGGCATTGTATCATAGTAGGGTAATGCATGGATGAGCCATCGCATGCAAGATGTGTGAGATAGACGGCTATCACATCATGCTACAATGATGGTTATCATACACTGCCACATGCCTAACCTTTTATGGGAGGAAACATGGAATGTGAAAAACTGAATAGCCATATGCTTCAAGGGAGAAAGATACTATAATTTAAGCTACAAAATTCAAGTGATTGGTACTTTGATGCCAGTGAGCTTGAACCACTGGAGCCAATTGTGTAGAACGGTACTTTGGTGTGAAACCAAAAAATAATTAAGGGAAAATATTATTGAAATGGGCAGGTCAAATTTGTAATTTTATGACAGAATGACAAAATGAGCCACTTTTTAAGAAATTTCATTTAGGTTCATGGTGAATTTACTAAAAAATACCCAATATCCTCATAGTTCTAGCCCCAAACAAAATAATTGAAGTGGTACTTAAGGGAAATGATTTTTTAAAGTAATCATTTTGCTGGTGACCAATCACATCGAATAACTCGGATGATGAAATATATTGTAACCATTTATTTAAAATAAATCCCTCTTCTCTATTTTTTTACGAAATTCAAGTACAATGAACTTTTATCTTCTTGTACCAAGAAGCTGCATCTCCTTTTTTATCGATGGGTAATATGCCATATCTATATAGAACTGTAATTTGAGAATAAAAAAAGTGCAATTTTATTCACCATCTGGCTCGTGTCCCGAAGAGATTAGAGCGTATTTTGGATGCTTTGAAATTTTAAACACGTGATGTAAACTCCTGATAGATTGTGACAAGGAAGGTTTCCAACCTCAGAAAAAAAGGTTTTTTTTTTCCATTTCTCTTTTTTCTTTTCAATTTTTCTCACGTTTAATGGAATATCACCATTGTGCTACTCCTTTTAGTTGGAGATAAGCTTTCCACAATAATCTTCAATCCTTTTTTTTTTCGTCTTTAAGATTTACTTTTTGGTTGATAGGGTGAATAATATATTTTTTATATTTATAAGTTAGAAATAGAGCAGAGTGGTGAATCATAATTTATATAATCAATTTTAAATATTTAAAAATAATTTTATAAATTTATATAATCAACTCTAAATATTTAAAAATAATTTTATGAAAGTGAGAGATATATATTTTATTCTCCTTATTCCCTCTAAATTTATAAAAGTAAAAAAGATGGGTCTTTCTTCATTTCTTCTCTCATAATAGAAAAGGGGCTGGGATGTAATAGCACCTCCCACATGAGCTACGTTGTTGTTTCTACTCCCCTTAAAAAAAACCGGCTAGAAGCTATTTTTCTCACTAAATTATCAAAAAAAAAATTTAATTAATCCATTTCTCCCCTGATTTCATGAAAAAGAGAGAGGTCACTTTCCAATTAGAGAGAGAAAGAGAGGTCGCTCTCCAATCCTGCCTCTCATCTCATCCATTAATGGTATTTGTCTTATTAGATTTCTTTTAGTGATCATCATTTTTTTGTCACAAAAAGCCATCATCATAAGTCACAATGATCCATTTATTCAGGTTAGAAAGCTTTGCTCCATAACTTTCCGACTCAATTCATGGTACAACATTCCTGCCATTGTTGTTTAATGAACAATTTATTCGCACCCTCTCGTCTTTTTCAGGCTTCACTTCCAAAAATTTTCTTGAATTCTAACTTGCTTTCTCTAGATAACATGTAAATTGAACTCTCTCTCACTGGATAACATGCAAATTGAACTCTCTCTAGACAACATCCAAATTAGACACTCTCTCTCTAGTTAACAAGCAAGGAAAACACTTTTGCTTGTTTTTATGAGGGTCGGATATAAAGAGACTATTTATTTTTTATTTTTTATGCAAAGAGGTTAAAATTATTTACAACCATCCGATGTCAAATCTGATAATTTGGGTGTGTCATAAAGTTCGAAAAAATTTCACTTGAAGTTTAAGCTTGATGAATAGAATACATACACACATTTAATTTCACATCCAATGATCATGATTAATTGTGACTATCTCACGTCAAAGATAAATGGTCTCATCATGTACTTTTTCTTATTAAATTAAAGCTCATAAGCATATCCCATAGCAATAGATAAGACATTTTGATCCTTTTAGTAATTTAATGAGATCATAGTTACTATAACTAGATTGGATTGGTCGAACTATCAAAACGCATCATGGCCAATTTGATTTAAGAAAAAAAAAGTTTGATAAAAAACCGTTGTAACCAATGTTTGATCAATTTTATTGATTAAACCACCAAGTTTTGACTAATCAAACCAGTATAACAAAGTTGATAATTTTTCGGCATTATATTTTGTATTATAAGATTATTATTCCTATGTTTTTGCAAATTCGGTGTGGTGAGTTCTAGAGAAGGTGAGACCATTTTTTGACTGGACCAATACGCCATCGATTCGAAAGTCGATTCGATACTGATAACCAGTGTTTTAAAATTTGGATCAACCATTCAAAATTTTGGTATGGGAAATCGATCTTTATTTCCGAATCTACTATGTGATCGATTCTTTAAGGTCAGAATCAATCCTAAAAAATTGAAAAAAAAATAAAAGATAAAAGATGAAAAAATATAATATGATATGATATGTAAGAACCAGGTGACCAGGCCATCCTCAATCATTCCCTAATGCATCATAGGCTTGAATCGATTCCCAACACTCACTTGAAACCAATTCTTTTTAAGTTAGACTCTCAATTTAAGTGCCATAGCATAAAGTTTTGAGTTTCATTTCTACTATAGGGAAAAAACCGGACAATCTAAAAAAGAGAAAGTATGGAATGAGACCATTTACCTTGGTACAAGGTGGTCACATTAATCTTAACCATTGGATGTAAAATTGGATGGTTGCAATTATTCCATTGATCAAACTCAAGCTTAAAAAAAAAAAATTTATTCATATATTATGACACATCCAAACTATCAAACTTCACATCGAATAGTTGTCGATAATTGTGATAACTTTATATCAAAAATAAATTGTATGATTATAAGTAATTGTGAACATCTTGTATAAAAAACCAATAGTATCGTAATATACAATCTCCCAAAAAATAACTAAATAGCCTTTCTTTTTTTTTTTCTATTTTTTTATTTTTAAGGATCAATTTCTTGTAGGTAAGTACCAGCAAAATATCCGCTCGATCGTCGAAGACTCGTCTGTCTTTCTCTAAAAGACTGGAAGTTACTTTATAGCATTCGCGGATCGCAGATAGGCACACGCTGATAAATTACAGCCGTCCATTCAATTCTCGATACGATGCAAGTGCGTCCCACAAAACTTGCGTGCCACGTGCGGCCGACTGGGGAGAGATGGCGACCCTCCAATAGGTGAGATGTTAGAGAGAGAAAGAATAAGATAGAGATAGGTGTAGGGTGAAGGGTGGGTTTTTAGAGAGAGAAAGGCAGAGAGATTTTATAAGAGAGGGTTATGGGGTGACAAGATTAGAGACAGGTTTTTTCAGAGAGAGAGAAAGATTTTTAGAGAGAGAAAATATGAGAGAGAGAGAAAGAGTGTAGTGGCAGTGGAAAACGTCAACCCAAACAGCTGAAAGCGGGGAATGCTTTCAACTCTTCGTACGCATATCCCTATCTCACATCTGACACATTCATCACTCAACAACCATCAATCACCCTCCCCTCCCCTCCCCTCCCCTCCACAATAAAAACCCTAACCCTAGACCAAGTGACCTGCACCACGCTACGTATCTATATTAACTTTTAAATAACAAGCTTAAAAATCATAGTGGTCATATATACTCCTGCATCAATTCTTGAATGCCCAAGACGCCCTTTTTTATCACTGCGAGACCATTTACTTTTTGATATAAAACGAGCCCAATTATTGGTGGCCATGCGATGCGAAATCTAATTTATTGAAATATGTTACTTCGATAATTTTTATTGTAGACTTTTCATTTAATCAATAACACATCTCCAATCACTTTAAAAAACGAGAGCCCAACTGTAATCGGTTAACGCTTGACGATCCACAACACTCCGTCTTAGGTTCAATTCTTATCGAGGAAAGGGTCCTTCTCCCCCACTTACTCTCAAAAAAAAAAAACATCTCCATCTACCCAATTTTATATCCAACTCCCAATTTTATCACCCGATTGGACCCTAAACGGTTCAAGCCAAATTTGACTTGGATTTGGCCCAGGTCAGACCCATGCATCCGAATTGGCTCCAACTTGGGTCTAAAAGTTAAAATGATTATATTATATATTTTGACCGAGCTTGACCCGATAGGGTTCAAGCTGGATCTGAACCGGATCATATCCACGTCATTTGGACTCAAACGAAATGACGTTTTGAGGCGTCATGAGGTGCCGGCCCATTTGACGTTATGAGGTATTGGCCCATTTGGCTACTATTTCTTCAATATTAAATAACTTACATGTCATTGTGATCATCAGTTCAGCCTTTTCTCAATCACTAGATAAATTCTATTTGCATGCTTGTTCCTGTGGCTAAAAAGAGCCTCAAGCACTAATTCCTCCATCAATACGGAAGAAACATAAACTAAATTTGTATTAATCTGTCCCTTTCGTGATTGAATACTGCGTTGACAAAAGAAACCGATAAGCATGTGATCATTGATGCAGAAAAGTTAGTGTTGGCTGAGTTTGATGGAGAAGTTTTCATTTTTGTAATAAATTTGCTCTTTTGACTAGGAAGACGTGTTACACATTTGTGAATAGTAGTATCATATGAGTTCGTTGTCCAAGAAACAATAAGAATAATAATTTTGAAATATAGAACTAAAATTTTTATATTTTATTTAACCAATTTCAGAGGTCAAATTCAGCTTATCCCTACCCTGCAAATATCGATTTTATCAAACTCAATCTTTGTTTTAAACTACACGATCTATAACCAATTTGCTGTCCAACCAATCAAACTAGGCTATCTAATCCGGTCTAATAACTATTCATATGCATACCCACTGATGAAACGACTCACAATTTAGAAAGTAGGATATAATTGATAAAGCAATAGCACTCTTTTTAATTCCCTGTTTGGGTTTACAAAATACACTGTTTTCAAACACGTCAATTCGCTGATCGGAATCAGTCAGGACCGAAATGGTATGGGTCTTGGTGTAGTGCCCCCTAAAATCCCCTCATAATTATTATTATTTTATTTAAATTTATCTAATATTTTTTTGAATCATTTTAAATCCCTTATTTTATTTATTTATGTTTTTAGATCACTAATTTGGATCGCTCCAAACCCGATCTGGATCACCGATCGAAACAATCTGCCGTGGATTTGTGAATGAACAGTTTGCCCCATCAATCTAGGTTTTAAAATACTGCAAAAAACAAAAAAAAAAACAAAAAAAAAAAAGAAACAAAAAACTGAGCTCCGTTCACCACAAATATAGCCCCATGAAATGATATACAAAATATTTAACTGCTTAAAAATAAAATATTAGGAAAGTATTTTATTACCGAATTTTACTATAAAACTAGCTAATGGCACGTTGTTTGAAGCCCTAATTCATGGAATTTTTACCATACTTTCTTATATTTTGATTATAACCATTTTATATTACTAACTTATCCATGATGAAGCAAATTTTGTTTTTCAACTAGTTTTAAGAAAATGTCCTAGTTGTAAAATTTAATATATAACAAAATTCTTTTGACAGATATTATTTATTTAGATGTAACTATTTTACGGTTTAAAATAGAAAATTAGAAAATTTAAGAAAGAGATGAGATGGAGTCTTACTATACACCTTTTTTTTATATATTTCATTTTCACTATACAACGTTTTTTTATGCTCATGAGAAAGAGAATCAAGGAATTAGTTGGATTTAGATATAGCGACATATTTATAGAAGCCAAAAGATTTCATTTACTCCCTCAGGCAAGACTCATGCAAGGATTATTTTTTAGATCCCAAAATTTGGGATGTAATATCTAGAAACTTAATGACTAATACCAAAGAAAACGATTTTTTTTTTTTTTACGAATTATACAAAATTAATCTCATTCTACTTGATCCCAAAAAATTTATATCCAAGATTGACCACGGTCGTCCAATCTTTCGAGGGAAAGATCTAGATGTTCGAGAGCTCAAAATCCAACATTTTTCTTCGGGAATTATCATGTAGTCTTACTTACATGGATCACAAAATTTTGAATAAAAAAAAAATCCTCTTAATTTGCTATTGTGCCCGAGGTAGTTTTTGTACAGTATATGCTCTAGCAAGAGCATACCATACTCTATCTTTACTTTAATGCTTTTAAAGATGGGATGGTATCGCATGCATACTAGCTGTGGACGTGCACAAGCACCTTTGAATGGTTCGGATTGGACCAGCCACATCCAAGGGTAAAAAATGATTTTTTTTTAATTTTTAATTTTAAATTTTAAAATTTATTAATATTACAATTTTTTATTTTTTTTATAATTAAAAAGTAATAAAAATAAAAATATCTTAAATAGAAATATTGTGTAAAATAATTTATCGGTGTTTTAGCCATTTTTATTTAGTTATATTTATAAGAATGAACTTACAACCGATATTTTAAAAAATATCTCATTTAAATAAAAATACAATAAAATGCTAAAACTAATTTTTGTCCATTAGAGATGGCGTTGTGAAATCTCAACCACGGGATGTGGACGGTATACTCTGCCTTTAGGGATAGAATATGAGGAAAGGGTTCATATTAGGATTTTAAACTTTACTTGTTCCTTCTTGGTTGAGATTTGTATAAGATGCCTATCTTGCACTATACAATTAAGACATACCTCTACAGTTTATCAAAAGATGTAATTATGATGTTTAAAACCTTATTATGGTTTCAAAATTCATATTCAACTCTAATTAAAATTTTCAAAAGCGGTGAAGAATGAGTAGATGTGTAAATATATATAAATCTTGAAAATAAGTGGTCCAGATAAGTTGTTAGAAAATATATTATTTTTAAGATTTAAAATTATTTGTTACCTTTACATATATAGATTTTAAGGTCGAGATGATCAGTTTTCCAACTTTAAAACACTATTTTCTTTTGGATTTTTGATGGGCACCTTAATATAAGATTGCAAACCTAAAAAACTTTCTCCTTTTCTTAAATTTAGATTTAAAAAAATTTTGATAGAAAAATTAATTATGAACAAAAATTCAATATTGAAATTTCGATTCATTCTCTCTTTCTAATACCCGAAGAAAAATGGTTTGATAGGGCTGCAACCTTGTTAAAATAAGTACGGCCTCATATCATAACCCACTAAAATTACAATTCAAGCATTGAGAAACCTTTGAATGGATCATCTCGGTGTGAAAATTATAGCCCTCAAGAAAAATAAATTTATTTTCAGTGTTGAAAATTGAGTTTAGAGTGATCTTAAAGATTTTTGTTGCTCAAAATGCTTTCAGGACGATGATTTAGGATGAAACTTTATTTTGTTTTCATAATGTTTAGGTCTCATATGAACTTTATCTAAAAGCTCAAAAAAAAAAAAAAAATATTTCACATTTTCACATAAATCAAAGCTCATATGTCATTTCAAACATATTTAAGGGTACTTTAGGCACTCATAAAAACTTTTGGCTTTTTGAACCATTTCACCTTTACTGTCAGAAAGTCATTTAAGTGATCCATCAAATGAGACTTGCCAAACGCAGTACAAGTGTTGAGCAGTGAATGGCACATTGGGTTACTCTGGCTCTCTAACTTCATTTTTCTCTCTACCTTGGGATCTTAATCTTTTTGGGTACATATACCGCCCCTTGAAATGCCTTCACAGGTTGCTAAAATGGTAAAAAACTCAGTACCAGAAGAGAGGTGCATGCGTTTCTGAGTCGAGCATCATTCCAAGCTTTCACCAAATCATGGTTTTCTGATTGCAAGATTTTCCCCATTTTAGGAGTGAAGTTTCTTGGTCATTGTTTCTCTCTCTAGACCCTGCTCCAATGGCTCTTTTTCCTTCTTGGGGTAAAAGTTCTTACTATTGTTTCTCTCTCTAGACCCGGCACCCCTGCAAAACTGAGTGGTAATTGCACTCTGTATGGCCGTGGTCCTCTGAGTGCTCGTGTTCCCTACAGTAGTAAATCTCTCTCTCTCTCTCTCTCTCTCTCAATCCCCCTATAGTAGTAACTTCTCTCTCTGTCTAAAATAGCAGTAAAGCTCTCTCTTTCTTAATATTAGTAAAGCTCTTGATTCTCTCTCTACAACAGCGTTGAAGTTCGTTGCTCTCTGTCGCCCTCTATCTACAGTAACACTGCACTTGGTTCTCTCTCTAAGTTGCAGTGCTCTCGGCTTTCGTCTCTCTCAACAGTAGCATTGCGATTTCTCTCTCTAAAATAGCATAGCATTGCACGTTCTCTCTCTAAAATAGCAGTGAAATTCTCTCTCTACCGTAGCAGTGCACTCGTCTTTCTCTGTCTTCCATTGGGTTTGCAAACTTTCTCTCTCATGAATCACACAAGCGACCTCTACATGATGCCCCTCACTTGGCCCGAACCCGCCTCGCACTGGGAAAACACCAACCCTCTCCTCTCAACACAACCAGAAAACCACTTTCTTTCTCCGTTCTCCACATTTGGGGCCTCAGAAACCTCTATCTACAACACATTTTTGAAGAGAGAGAGTGGATTTGAGGGCGCAGGCATGAGGAGCAACGGCCTGGGCCTCAACTTGGGGCAGAGGACTTACTTCTCGTCGAGCGATGGGGGCGTTATTGTGAGGAGGAACTCGAGGGGCTTGTTTGGTGGTCCCGTGGTTCCACGGTGCCAGGCTGAGGGGTGTGGAAATGATTTAACAAATGCAAAGCATTATCACAGGAGGCACAAGGTTTGTGAGTTTCATTCGAAGGCGACGAGGGTGATTGCTAATGGGCTTGAGCAGAGGTTTTGTCAGCAGTGTAGCAGGTGAGAAATGGGGCTTTCTCATTGGTGGGGAACTGGGTTTTTTTTTGTAGAGAGAGAGAGAGAAAGAGAGATTTGGGTTTATTGGTTGTTATCACATGATTTGTTGTTCGAGAGTTGGTGTATGATTTGGTTGTGTGCGTGGGTGTTTGTGTTGGGGACCTCTCTCTCTCTCTCTGTAGGTTTTTGTGATGGGGCATCTCTCTCTCTCTCTAGACTTTACTCTCTCTCGGCACCTCTCTTTGCATGTCTTCTGGATTTCTCTCTCTCTTTCTCTATCTGTGGCAATACTCCTGCTCTCTCTCACTCTGTGTAGCTACAATCTCATTTCTCATGCCCCCAAGGCTCTTTTTTCTCTCCTCTCTCTAATGCCCTCTGTTCTCTTTTCTCTCACTTTAACTATATTCCTATTTCAGTTCTCTCTTTCTCTCTCTAATGCTCTCTTTTCTCTCTTTTCTCTCTTCTCTCTCTCCTATGCTCTCTCTTCTCTCTCTAATGTTCTCTGTTCTCTCTAATGCTCCTAATTCTCTTTCTCTTCTCTCTGTAATGCTCTCTTTTCCTTTACAAACTCTAATACTCTCCTTTTTCTCTCTGATGCTCCCATTGCTTTCTCTCTCCTCTCTCTAATACTCCCAATGCTCTCTCTCTAATACTCCCCAATGCTTTCTTTCCTCTCTCTAATGCTCCCCAATGCTCTCTCTCGTACACTTGGGCATTGGTGCATGAAATTCACTCTCCCAAGGGCTTATTTACTTCTTGTTCATTTGGCATTTGTAGGGTTCATTCTCTTCTTTGTGGTTTGGCATTTACCTTGTAGTTTTTCTTTGTTCGTTAAGATTGATTTTTATGTTGGATTAAATCAGAGTAAAAATAAGTACAAATCTTAGATGTCTAGTCGTCCCTTGCTAATGAGAATAGATTCATTGAAGGACGAAGGCATTTAATTCTTTTGTCAAAAAAAAGCGGCCATTTAATTCAATGGAATTTGGAACTTTTTTATTTTTTTGTTGGGCATTTGCTTGATTGAAACTTTGTTTCACCCCTCTTTTCGTTAATTTTTGTTTTTCTTTTTCAAGTTGTCCTAGTCTTAGTGTTTAAGTTAGTAATTGATATATTTCGTAGGGTTTAACCCCGAGGGAGTAAATGCATATTATGCCCCTGCAGGAGAATATAATTATTTGGTTCAGTTTTGTGATCCCCATCTCTTTTTGTTTTGGTTGCTCAAGTTTTATCTACTTGGAGCACGACTTTTCATTTTAAATTAAATTGAGAAATTTATCCAAATGCATCAAGAGATGAACTATTTAATATTACGATCTAGTAAGTACTTCATTTATTTAATTAAAGTCTTACCGAAATAAACATGATTATGAGTTGAAAGAGTTGGAAATGAGTAAATTGTTAAATAGTTAATTAATTAGGTGTATTTTGATAAATTTCTCTTATATATCTCATACATATAAGTCCGTAGTTATATGGGGCTGACCAAATTTGATGATTTTGTAGTTTAATTATCAAGTTTCCTCTTGCTTGGATTTTTCCTTGTTTTTCTTTTCAGTTCTTATCCCATTGATATATAAATGTATTGAGCTTTTCAGAATTTTTTATCCAACCTCAATTAGTTGGAAAAATACTTTGATGATGATGATAAGTTTTTTTTTATTTTATAAAGTGGTTCTGTGTTTTGGTTTTTTTAGGCTTTTAGTTGTATTGAATTAATATCTTTCTTCTTCTTAATTGGTTGGATGTTTTTTATAAACATGATAAACATGTGTTTACATACTTATAGAGGAGGGAGCAAATTTGATCATTTTGTGGGTTACTTATTGCGTTCTATTTGGGCCTTCCCTTTGTTTGTCTCATTGTATACATTTCTTATGAATAAATATATTGTGACATAGTATAATGCAACCACACCTCTTATAAACCATGTTTGTGGTAATTTTAAAATTTTACACACACTCTCTTCATCTCAATAATGAATCCAACGAAAAAAAATTCAATTTGAATCCTAGATATGGTCAAAATAAGTCTCCTTCCAACAACGGATCTAAACTATTCATTTGGTGAATTTTAAGATCTCAGCCTTTACATACTCAAAATCATTTTTTTCTTTTAACACTATTCATTATAATAAAGCCGTCTGAAAAACTGAGAAGAAAAAATCCTTCTAAGGCTTAGATCTAAGCATCTTCTCGAAACAGACGGCTTAAGTTAATTAGGCTAAAAAAATATTTTTTAGGTTGTGTTTTCAAAATTTACATTTTGTGATTATTCATTAGAATGAAAAGAGTGTATATTTTAAAATTTGGATCAAACAAATTATCTTAATATGGTTTTTGAATCTTGTTGCATTATACTATGATACAACAGTAGCATGAGATCACTACCCTTTTTTGATTTTATTTCAGGGCAATTCAGGGGGGAAGATGGCCCCTATTTTTTTTTTTTTTGTTATTGGGGTTTTAGATAGATTAGGGAGTTTGCTTTTTGGAAAGTGGTAGTGGGTTAAGTTAGCAGGATTGGAAACCACGACGTAGCTCCTTTCCTATATCCATTCACTACTTTTGGCAAAACCCATTGCAAGAGATTATTAGGAGCCCAAATTTGGGGATAAAATCTCTTCAAATGAGCTCCCAAATTTAAAAGAAAAGAATGAAAATAAAGTGCATTTTGTATTGCCGTTAAAGGTGTATACGTAAGTATGAACAGTCTCCCACTTTTTTATGGCCAGATCTAGCTCTAAGAACTTGGAATCTGTTTTTCTTTTTGAATAATTATCTGATGATTCTTAGATGAATTTGAAATTTCCAGTTCAAAAAAAAAGAAAAAAAGAAGAAGAAAAGAACTGGTGAGCCGATATTTAATCTGAAGGAGTGATGAACAATATGCTCCCTTGGGAGCATGATATATTCTCCAGATGATGTAATTACATGCGTTTTAATTTTGTACGCTTTTGTTTTGTTGTTATATGAAAAAATGATGATTTGTAATGTTTTTGTGATTTTTTGGGTGTTAGGTTCCATGTTTTGGCGGAATTTGACGAAGTAAAACGCAGTTGTAGGAGGCGCCTTGCGGACCACAATCGGCGAAGGAGAAAGAATGGATCAGATAAGCTTGGTGATGCCACCAAAAATTCAATTGGTGTGTCTCTTTCTCTCTCTAAACATCGAAAAACTCTCTCTAACATTTTTGCAAAGAGGGAGAGAGAGGAATGAACTCAGTCCAGCTTCATGTGTGAGTAGAGAGAGATGAATAAATTCATTTCGGTGCTTTATGGCGAGTGGGGATAGGTAGAGGGAAAGAGAGAGGTATGAACGCAGTTCGGCTTCATGAGAGACTTTTCAGCTTGATGTGTGAGTAGAGAGTTAAATAAAATCAGTTCAGGCTTCTATGGGACAGGGGGAGGGATAAGTTACTTGTGTATCAGAGGGAGAGATAATAAATTCAGTTTGCTTGAGAGAGATGATGAATACGTTCTGTTTTGGACGAGGTTCAAACCCGCAATAAATATATTTTTTAAATATAACTTGATCGTAATTTTTAAAGAATATATAATCTTAACGTGAAGATCATGAATATTAAATTTTTTTTAAAAAAAAATCATATTAAAAAAACATTTGGAATGATATATCTTAAAGACGGATGCTTTATACCCGGCATGAAACAATTGTTGTTCGGTTTTTATATCTGTGGATAGAGAAAAAGACATGGTACTTACGCGTGTGCAAGAGAGAGTGGGTAATGGGGATTTTAGAGGCAAGTTGGGGGGAGTGAACTGTACCTATTCCTAGAGAGAGAAAAGTGAACTGTACCAATTTCCTAGAGAGAGAGAGATTGTGTTGTGGGGATTCAGAGCCCAGGTAAGGGAACTGAACTTATTCCTTTCTCCTTTTTGCATCACCTCTCTCTCTCTCTCTCTCTTACATTGTTGTTATTTTCTCTCTCTTGCAGTTTCAAAAGCAATTGTGGGTTCAGTCTCCAAACTAGAAACTGAGAGCCCCCAAAAGGCTACTGCCTCTGCACCCCTGTCCCTTAGCCAAGAGTCAGCCACTTTTGCAGAAGAAGCTCATCACTTGTTCCAATTCCAATCCATTCTATTACCCAACAAAAACTCAAACCTTAAAACCACTAGACTTCCCTATGCTTCTTCTTCTCCGATTCAAAATCTCTTGTTCAATGAGAGCACAGGCTTTAGAGCTGATAATGGCCTTCTTAGCCACCATAGCTTCACAACCCAACAAGAAGATGACCAAAAGGGAGAGGTTCAAGGGCTCGCAAACCTCGGTCACTCGATATTCAAGGTGCAGCTATGATGAGAGAGAAGGGGGTATGAATGTGTCATGTAGAGAGAGAGATGGTCAAGTGAGAATACTTAGGACAGAGATATATAGAATTGGAGGGAGAGAGAGAGTGAGATGGGTCATGTCAGATCCTTGTAGAGAGAAAGGACCAACGAATTTTGAGAGAGAGAGAGAGAGACTTGGGGTCATGTCAGCACTGTGTGAATGGCCCACATCTTTTGTTTTTCTCTTTACTTTGCAAATTCCATTTTCTACTTTTCCCTGTATGGTTATTTATGCCTTAGATGCTACAAGAAGTGGAAGAGAGGGAGAGAGAGCCAAAACACCCTTTTTCCTGCAAGTCTTTATGGTAGCAAAACAAACGCCGAGCTTGGCCTTTGAGAAACCTAGAGAGAAAGAGAGAGAGAGAGAGCGAGCTTCTAGTGAAGTGTGCTAAAAACTCTGCACTTCTTTGTTGCACAAAAGCTTGTGCAATGGCGTTTTGATTTCTCCTAAGGTTTTTAGTTTTGGCCTGGTAACCTTTTTGTATGTACGTCAGCCTATTGCTCTTCTTCTGAAAAAAAATATAATAAAAAATTACGGCCTGTTTGGATCCTTGGATTTTTCAGTAAGAGTCGATTATGGAATTTAGATTTACTGGAATTGATATTTTTTAAATATGGTGTTTGCTGTTTGGATTGTATCTGGTAGGATTCAAGAAAATATAAATTCCCTAGTTGGATTTCTTAGATATCTTCTTTTTTGAAAATGTAAATCCTTGGTCTCTAAAAAATTTGAGATAGTTTTTCTCAAAAACTTAAAGTTGAAGGTCTATATCTCTACAAATTTTCAGATGGTTTTTCTCAAAAAAGAAATTTATATGCTATCTAAAGATTGATATAGTTTTAATCTAAAATTTTGATATATTTTCTCTCTTTAAAATTTATAATTTGAGATGGTACCTCTTTATAAGTTTTTTGAGATAGTTTTTTTTCTAACAATTTCAAGTCGTTTGTCTCTCTAAAATATGTACTTTCTCTCTCTAAAATATCATGGTGCTTTGTCTATCTAATACTTAAAATTCAAGAACGCATCTTTTTTCAAAATTTTAAGATTGTTTTTATCTCTAAGAAATTTTTTGTACATTCTCACTCTAAAATTTGATGTATTTACTTGTTTAAAAATTTTAAAATGCTTTTTTCCTTTCTAAAATTAAAATTTTGAGATAGTCTTTTTAAAAAAATTTCATGTAGTTTCTATCTAAAAGTTTAATATACTTTTTTTCTCTAAAACTTCAATTTTGAGATAGTTCCTCTATCTCAATTGTAATAGGTTTTTTCTAAAAATTTCAAGTACTTTTTATTTTTCTTAGGTTTTAAGAATTTTTATCTCTTTGAAGCTTAAAATTTGTGATAGTTTTTTTTCTAAAAATATTTTGAATAGTTTCTCTTTATAATTTTAATAATCATTCTCTCTAAAACTTAAATTTAAAGATAGTTTCGTTATCTAAAATTTTTGGAATAGTTTCTCTTTTTAATAGTTTTTGGTACTTTTTCCATCTAAAATTTGAAATAGTTTTTAATCTCAAAAATTTTAATATGGTCTTTCTTTAAAACTTAAAATTTGAGATAATCTCTCAATATGTCTTGAGATATTTCTCTTAAAAAATGTTAGATAGATCCTCTCTAAAATATTATGTAGTTTCTCTCATAGAAAAAATTTATATATTCCCTCTAAAAAATTATATGTACTTTTTCTCTGTAAAATACGATGTTTCTCTCTCTAAAATTTTATTATGTTTTTCTCTCGAAAATTCTAATATGTTCTCTCTAAATTTTGATATAGTTTTCTCTTTAGTATTTTGTTATTTTTTTTGTTCTTCAACAATGAAGTTTTCATTTCCCTAGAATGTCAATACCTTTTGGTTCGGTTAACTCACGGAAATCTCAATTCCAACGGAACTGTCAAATTCTAAGCCAAGCAAACATGATTAGCCCAGCTTAAAAACGATTCCTAAAAATCTGGGTTCATAGAACCAAACGGCTCGGGGTTTTCGCTTGCTTCAATTTAATAAAGGGGATCTGTCTCTCTCCCTCTCACCTTATCTCAATTGAATGTGTGGGTCTTTCTCCCTCTCTCTAAAATGACGGGCATTTTGAGAAGTTGAAATGTGAATCGGTGGATCACCCACTGGTTTGACTTGACTCAATCAACTCGTGAGGTCACTCTGTCAGACTCTGCCTGGAAGAAAAATATATAATAGTAAAGGTGCGGTTTTTGTAGAGCTTAGGCTCTAAACAATCAAATTTGATTGTTTAGAGCTTCAGCTCTATATAAAGTTTTTCCTAATAATCATAATACCAATAACAATATAATAATAATGATAATGAAAATGATATTAATAATGATAATGATAATGATGATGATGGAAGATCAATAGTAAATTGGAATATAGATGGATTGTTTGAACAACAAATATTAGACACTATGAAACATATGACCATGTATGCTTCTGTATGCAAAATAGTAGGCAATCATGATCAAGAAGTTGCGAAAGCCATTGTATGTGGCTTCACAGGATGGTTTCAAGGTTGGTGCGATTTTCAGTTACTTGAAACTACCAAACAACAATTTCTTAATAATATTCGTCAATGGATAGCTAAAAATGAAAATAAGCAAGATATTTTATATTCTAAAAGTGATGCTGTCAATACTCTCATTTATACCATCACACTTCATTTTGTGGGGAGTACAGCTTTACTTGAAGCTCGATATGAAGATTTGTTATCTAATTTTCGATATCTAACCCTATCCCATTATAAATGATACAAAGATGTTTTCTTTTTTAGATTATTAAGCCGAGAAGATAGCTAACAGGATCATTGGAAAGAAAAATTTATTGCTGGATTACTATATTTATTTGTTGAGAAAGTAAAAACTAGATTGAAAAATAAGAATGGAGGAATCATACCATATTCTTTTTATACAATAGGAGAATTATCTGCAGAAATATGTGCAAAAGGTTTAGCCTTATGCACTGATATGAAATTAAAAAAGCACTTAGATAAACAGAAAATGACTGGTAAAAAAGAACTAGGAGACTTTTGTGAACAATTCGGATATCATATAGAAAAATCTAAAAATAAATTTCATAAAAAGAAAAGATATAAGTCAGAAAGAAAGGACAAGAAATCTTATAAAAAATATAAAAAAAAAAATTTATAGAGAGATTCTCTCCCAAATACAAATATCATAAAGGTAGAAAAAAATTACCTGTATGCTATAAATGGGGAAAAATTGGCCATTATAAAAGCCATGTATAATAAGCCAATGCTTATTATACTTGGATTACTATTAATATTACTCATGTATCTCTTTTACGCATCTTAATTATGGGTTTATATTTTGGTTATTTACGCAAGATTTAGAACTATTCTAGGAAGGTAGATCTTGAGGCGAATTTGGTGTCAGAGCCAGACCACACCTTCTTCTTTAAATAGTATCCAACAGTGTAATACTACTAGGATTAATACTTTAAGAGATAGAAACCTAATTAAATTCCTCCATTAAATAAAGTTGGTCCGAGAGTTGAGGCCAGAAAGCATCCAGTCGAGAGACCGTTAAGGCCAGGGAGCCGCTGAGGTAAAAAAGACGTAAGAGATAGCTAAAAGAGCACTCATCCGCAACCTAATAATGGAGAATTTCATTAGGAATCTGTCAAATAAAGCATTACCCCAAACTAGTAATACTCTAAGGATAAAAAATAAAGAAGAAATAGTTATCGATAATATCGAAAACCAAATACAAAACTGGAATTTACCTAAAGTCCTTATAAGTGATATTTATAAAAAAGAAACGTTTGAACTCAAAATAGGTTATGCTATCAAAACAGTAGAACAAACTTTTTCTGTAACAAGTACCCAGGAAGACTTTCAGTTATTAACTAATAAAATAATACAATCTCATAAAGATAAGAGTAATAACTATCTTCATATAGGTTTAATACATGTAGCTATTAAACAGGTTGACTCAATAACTCAATACTAATATGTCTAAGGGATACTAGACATAATAAATTTAATGATTCTCTATTAGGTATGGTAGAATCTTGTCTATGTAGTGGTCCAGTAAATTTTAATTGTTTCCCTAATTATTCTATATCCTTAAAGGATCTAAATATTCTTAAGGTATTGACCCTAAACCTAAAAACCCAAGGTCTTGATATGATCGCAGGATCCCAAAATATAGCCATAGTATATAGAATATATTATAAAGTCATGACTACATTATGTCCTAATGTTTTACAATATGATACAAAGGGAAAAACAGTATCCTTCCAAACCAATATTGAGAAATCTAATACAATATATACCAAAAACCATAGAATAGTCAGAAATTGTCTTATCTGAATCTTGGTCAATCTATAATGAAAACCATCAACACCAAGCCCCAACAATAAACACTATTCCTGATAAGATTATAGAAAATCCTAATGGTAAAATACAAATCCAATTTACCAACAATAGAAGACATAATAGTAAAGATGATTTTGAAATAAAATCATCTACTAATCCTATAATAGAATTACCAAGGAGTTCTTCTTCGTTTATACATCCAAAATTAGAAAGCTTATATAGAACAAGCAAAAATATTGTCATCCGACAATATAAGTTAGCACAAAAAACTGAACCAAAATTAATTGATTCAGAAATGGATTTTCAAGTCTTAACTCTTCAAGAAGAAAAAAGGCTCAATAAACAATTTATTGAACAGGATTATCTGTCTGAAGAAAATAAGGCAATTAGAACTTGGTATAAACAAAATTTTTAACCTAGATTAGTAGAATTATTCCATATAAAATATAACAAGGCACGAAAAAGAGAACACTATAATAAAGGATTTTTTGTATGGTTAAGAGAAATATGTAAGGAAAATAAAATTCATATTCCTAATTTTGAAGTAAATACACTGCAAAGTCAATATAGTTCATATGATACTATAGATGGAAATACATTAACTAGTGTCCATCCTCCTGAAAAAAGTATTGTTATAAAAGGATCAAATCCAGACTTAAAATTAGAAACAAAATCTACACCATATAAAATGACTACAAGAGAAATAGTACAACATAAATATGAATTAATTCCACATGTGATTGAACAAAATAATTACACTAATCTATATATGCAATCATTAGGAAGGCAGACATCCAGAATTGAAAATATGTTAAGACCTGTACCTCTACAAGGAAAACAAAAAAATGTTTTATTCAAACCACCTCCATCACTTGACAAAGAAAGATTTAAACTTGGAGAAGATAATAAGACTTTAATGGATCAGTTAATATCAAAATTATCTCAATTAGAGATTCAGGATAAAAAACTAGAAATTCAGGATAAAAAACAAAAAGGTAAAGTTATCCTTGAATCATCTACGTTAACTCTACAAGCCGAGACACCCATAATAGCCGACACAATAGAAAATATGGAAGAAGCATTTACTGAAAGCAATCATAGTCAAGATAACAATAACATACAAAGGATAACATATGGAAAATCGTGGAAACCATTGACAGCTAGACTTTATCATCATAGACCTACTCATGTAGATATACAATTCGAAGAAGACTTAGTAGCTCAGAATATTTCTTACTCTGGACGATCAATAATAAATTGGAATATAGATGGATTGTCTGAACAACAGATATTAGACACTATGAAACATATGACCATGTATGCTTCTGCATGCAATATGGTAGGCAACCATGATCAAGAAGTTGCTAAAGCCATTGTCTGTGGCTTCACAGGATGGCTTCGAGGTTGGTGGGATTTTCACTTACTTGAAACTACCAAACGACAAATTCTTAATAATACTCGTCAATGAACGGCTAAAAATGAAAATAATCAAGATATTCTCTATTCTGAAAGTGATGCTATCAATACTCTCATTTATACCATCACACTTCATTTTGTGGGGAGTACAGCCCTACTTGAAGCTCGATCTGAAGATTTGTTATCTAATTTGCGATGTCCAACCCTATCCCATTATAAATGGTACAAAGATATTATCTTTTCTAGACTATTAAGTAGAGACGATAGCCAACAAGATCATTGGAAAGAAAAATTTGTTGCGGGATTACCATATTTATTTGCTAAGAAAGTAAAAACTAGATTAAAAATTAAGAATGGAGGAATCGTACCATATTCTGTCTATACATTAGGAGAATTATCTACAGAAATATGTGCAGAAGGATTAGCCTTATGCACTGATATGAAATTAAAAAAGCAATTAGATAAACAGAAAATGACTGGTAAAAAGGAACTAGGAGACTTTTGTGAACAATTCGGATATCATATAGAAAAATCTAAAGATAAATTTCATAAAAAGAAAAGATATAAGTCAAAAAGAAAGGACAAGAAATCTTATAAAAAATATAAAAAAGAAATATTTATAAAGAGATTCTCTCCCAAATACAAATATCATAAATGTAGGAATAAATTACCTGTATGCTATAAATGCGGAAAAATTGGCCATTATAAAAGCCAATGTAAATTGAAATAGAAAATTGACACAATAGTCTTAAAGGAATCAATTAGAAATAAGTTATATGATATCATACAAATTTATGATGATAACTCTTCTGAAACTTCCACTGATACCTCTTTATTAGGACAAATAGAAGATGAAGAATATTTAATGTCCTCCACAGAACAATCTGAATCTGAATAAAACATGGAAGAATGTTTTTGTAATATGTTATCAAAAGAAGATACATTAATTCTAGACCTCATAGAAAAAATAAATGATCGAGAGGAAACAAGAGAAATCATTACCCAATTTATTACCTTAACAAAAACAAAAAATAAACCAGCCCCTCTACTAAAACCCCCAGAAGATTATAATTTTGCTGAAAGACCCAAACGAATTAATAAAAAAGATATACTCCAAAGAGAACCCACAATATTTGAATTAAGAAAAGAAGTAAACGAAATAAAAACAGAAGTAGGACAACTAAAGACTAGAATCAAAATATTAGAATTACAAAATGACATATCAGGAACCATAACTGATACAGATGAAATTGAATTTGATCAACTAGTAGATATTAACCATATAGAACCAAAAACTTCAGGAACAAAAGAAGTTGAAGATAATATATCTGTAAATTTAGTAAACAAAATTATTTCACAAAAATGGTTTATATTAGTAAAAATTGTCATCAAAGAGGAATATAGTTTTCAAACATTAGCCTTGGTAGATTTTGGTGCAGATTTAAATTGCATTAATGAAGGTTTAGTCCCATCCAAATATTTCGATAAAACCACTCAAATACTTAATACTGCTGATGGTAGTAGATTATTTATTAAATATAAATTATCAAGTGCCATGGTATGCAATAATGGACACTGTTTCCCAACACCTTTATTATGGTAAAGAATCCAAGTCAGGCAGTAATACTTGGAATTCCATTTCTAACATTACTTTACCCCATAATAATTAATAATACAGGTCTCGAAACATCTAGAAAAGGACAAACAATCAAATTTGAATTTATAGAAAAACCAAAGCTCAAAGAAATCAATAGAGTCAAAGATAAAATAGATAATAAAAAAAAGTTTTTATGTTCCCTTAAAATAGAAATTAAATATAAACAAATAGAAACTGACTTGGAAAAACCTGAAATAATAACAAAAATCAATAACCTTAGAACCCAGATAGAAATAGAAATATGCAGTGACCTTCCAAATGCATTTTGGGAAAGAAAAAAACATATAGTAGGATTACCTTATGAAAAAGGATTTGAAGAAACTAAAATTCCTACAAAGGCTAGACCTGTACAAATGAATACAACCCTATTAGAATTTTGTAAAAAAGAAATTGATGAATTACAAAGAAAAAACCTAATCAGGCCAAGTGCATCTCTTTGGAGTTGTGCTGCTTTTTATGTAAATAAAAATGCTGAAAAAGAAAGAGGGGTACCAAGGTTAGTAATAAATTATAAACCTTTAAATAAAGTTTTACAATGGATTATATATCCAATACCTAATAAAAAAGACTTATTAAACAGACTTGCTACTGCTACAATCTTTTCTAAATTCGATTTAAAATCAGGATATTGGCAAATGCAAATTAAGGAAGAGGATAAATATAAAACTGCATTCAATGTTCCATTTGGACAATACAAATGTAATGTAATGCCATTTGGACTAAAAAATGCTCCATCAGAATTTCAAAAAATAATGAATGAAGTGTTTAATCCATATTATAAATTTATGTTTGGTTATCTTGATGATGTCTTAGTATTCTCTGATACTATAGACCAACATTTAAAACATATTCATACATTTATCCATGCAATAAAACATGCAGGCTAAGTAGTGTCTACTAAAAAGATAAATCTTTTTCAGACAAAAGCAAGATTCTTAGGTCATCATATTCATTATGGTACAATCATACCAATTGAAAGATCTATTCAGTTTGCTGATAAATTTCTTGATATTATTCTAAACAAAACAGAATTACAAAGATTTTTCGTATGTTTAAATTACATAGTAGACTTTTATGAGAATTTAGCAATAGATGCTAGACCTTTATATGAAAGACTAAAAAGAATCCTCCCAAATGGACGAATGGACATACCCAGGCTGTAAAGAAAATAAAACTCAGGGCTAAAGAATTACCTTGTTTAAATTTAGCCAATCCTAATGCTTTTAAAATCATAGAATGTGATGCTTCTGAATTAGGCCTAGGTGGTATCTTAAAACAACGTCTTCATTCTACAGAACAATTAGTACGTTACACCTCTAAAGCTTGGAATCTTACTCAACAAAATTATTCAACTGTTAAGAAAGAAATACTTTCGATTATTCATTGTGTTACTAAATTTCAAAGTGATATTTCGAATACTCATTTTCTTATTAGAACATATTGCAAAGCCGCCACTGATATTCTTACTAAGGATGTGCAAAACCTTGTTTCTAAGCAAATCTTTGCTCGATGGCAAGCAATCTTATCATCTTTTAACTTTTCCATTGAACACCTTTTATTTGCGCATGATTTAGAACTCTTCTAGGAAGGTAGATCTCGAGGCGAATTTGATATCAGAGCCAGACCACACCTTCTTCTTTAAATAGTATCCAACAGAGTAATACTACTAGGATTAATACTTTAAGAGATAGAAACCTAATTAAATTCCCCCATTAAAGAAAGTTGGTTCGAGAGTTGAGGCCAGAAAGCATCCAGTCGAGAGACTGTTAAGGCCAGGAGAGCCGATGAGGTCAAAAAGACATAAGAGATAGCTAAAAGAGCACTCATCCGCAACCTAATAATGGAGCATTTCATTAGGAATCTGTCAAATAAAGCATTACCCCAAACTAGTAATACTCTCAGAATAAAAAATAAAGAAGAAATAGTTATCGATAATATCGAAAACCAAATACAAAACTGGAATTTACCTAAAGTCCCTATAAGTGATATTTATAAAAAAGAAACGTTTGAATTCAAAATAGGTTATGCTATCAAAACAGTAGAACAAACATTTTCTGTAACAAGTACCTATTAACTAATAAAATAATACAATCTCATAAAGATAAGAGTAATAACTATCTTCATATAGGTTTAATACAGGTAGCTATTAAACCATTAACCAGGTTAGACTCAATAACTCAATACTAGTATGTCTAAGGGATACTAGACATAATAAATTTAATGATTCTCTATTAGGTATGGTAGAATCTTGTCTATGTAGTGGTCAAGTATATTTTAATTGTTTCCCTAATTATTCTTGTCATACCCCAAGAATTTACAGTACTGTTATTCCTGAGATGTGACAGACAAAACATATATACATCTATTGATAGGACAAATTTACAGTGGCGAGGTCTTACATAGTAAACAAAGAAAGCTAGCACAACAACAGTATCTTCCAAGGTTGATCTTGACTAGCACTCAAAATGAATCCGTAGTTATCCTGAAAAAAATGTTTACCGTAGTTTGATGAGTTTGGCTACTCAGTAAGTGATCATCATAATCCTAAAAATAATTATGATTGAAAGATATCAATATTTTCCAAAATGAGGTCTATTAACAGAAATGCATCAACAGTTTCACTTTCAATAAATGCATAATTAAGTATAATCCGTGTAATTGAAATGCTTATAACACTTTTAACGGCAGTACATAATTCAAAGGATTTCACAAAATACCCTACTGGCGTCCCAAGTAGGTCACCTATATACCCCATCAGCGTCCTGATGGGTCCACTTAATCCCTATCGGCGTCCTAGATAGGTCCACTTAATCCCTGCAGGTCCACTTATACCTCACCGGCGTACCGGATGAGTCCACTTAATCCCTACCGGCGTCCCAGATAGGTCCACTTATACCTCACCGGCGAACCGGATGAGTCCACTTACATACTTAAATTATTTTTAAATCTCTTTAAACATTCGAAAGCAGCAATATCATGTACTCAACATATCACTGAAACCATTAATAACAGTCACTTTCTATAATATTTCAAAAATAACCAATCAAATATTTTGGGCTCAAATTTAGAAAGGTAGCAGTTTGTAAAGGCATTCTAGCATAATTACCAATTTAATATGTATAGAAAAACTCTTATAAAAATTCAAGAATACGGAATTATCACAATTTATGGAATATCAATTCACAAATAAACATTTCACAACAATACTATAATCAATTGTAAAAATGTCAATTTTTAAATAATAAGGCAGTCATTTGCACATGAATTTTACAATGTCTAACTATTCAAAACAGTAGAAAGAAATATCACAATTTTACTAAAAGCAGAAATATCACATTTATTTCTACCAATAGACAAGAAAAATAAGTAAATTTATTTTTCTAATTTACAGCATTCAAAATTTCTAACATAGATAAAATATCACAATTTTTATTAAAAAGATTATTTTTCAAGATAATGGGGTCACGTGCGCATAAAATTTATCGCGCCTAAAATTCATGATAATAAGCAGAAATAATTATTTCATTTTATTTTTAAAAAGAATGGATTATTTTTTGAGACAATGAGGTCACTTACACACAAAACTGATAAAATAAAGATCCTAGACGGAAATATCACTATTTATTAAAAATAGACTATTTTTCAGAAAGACGATGTCACTTACCCATAATTATTTGAGGGGGAGCTTCCGATAAAAAAATTCGGTTCGAGAGAGAAGTTCACTGTGTTTCGACCAGAGAGAGAGATCTCAAAATTTTGTTTTAGGGTGGGAGTGCTCACATCCCCTATTTAAATTCTTATAACGTATTATTATATTATTTTATTACGCTCTACCTCATACCTGAGGTGTCGCGTTAAAAGTCTGTTTTATCGTACGAAAACCACGTCCGCTAAAGGACGTTGCCAGCTGCAAGCAGCAAGAGGCAAAAGCAGGCAAAGCAAAAGTTAAACCAAAGTAAAAGTTTTGAAATTAGTGATGGTCCCCAAGGACCATCATACTCAATCAGAATATCACCTATTTAAAAGCATATTTTCTCCCTTTTTTTTTTTTTGAAATTTTAGGATTGTTACAATTCTATATCCTTAAAGGATCCAAATATTCTTAAGGTATTGACCCGAAACCTAAAAACCTAAGGTCTTGATATGATTGCAGGATCCCAAAATATAGCCATAGTATATAGAATATATTATAAAGTTATGACTACATTATGTCCTAATGTTTTACAATATGATACAAAGGGAAAAACAGTATCCTTCCAAACCAATATTGAGAAATCTAATACAATATATACCAAAAACCATAGAATGGTCAGAAATTGTCTTACCTGAATCTTGGTCAATCTATAATGAAAACCATCAACACCAAGCCCCAACAATAAACACTATTTCTGATAAGATTATAGAAAATCCTAATGGTCAAATAGAAATCCAATTTACCAACAATAGAAGACATAATAGTAAAGATGATTTTGAAATAAAATCATCTACTAATCCTATAATAGAATTACCAAGGAGTTTTACTTCGTCTATACATCCAAAATTAGAAAGCTTATATAGAACAAGAGAAAATATTGTCATCCGACAATATAAGTCAGCACAAAAATCTGAACCAGAATTAATTGATTCAGAAATGGATTTTCAAGTCTTAACTCTTCAAGAAGAAAAAAGGCTTAAAAACAATTTATTGAACATGATTATCTGTCTGAAGAAAATAAGGCAATTAGAACTTGGTATAAACAAAATTTTCATCCTAGATTAGTAGAATTATTCCATATAAAATATAACAAGGCACGAAAAAGAGAACACTATAATAAAGGATTTTTTGTATGGTTAAGAGAAATATGTAAGGAAAAGAAAATTCATATTCCTAATTTTGAAGTAAATACAATACAAAGTCAATATAGTTCATATGATACTATAGATGGAAATACATTAACTAGTATCCATCCTCCTGAAAAAAGTATTGTTATAAAAGAATCAAATCTAGACTTAAAATTAGAAACAAAAACTACACCATATAAAATGATTACATTAGAAATAGTGCAACATAAATCTGAATTAATTCCACATGTGATAGAACAAAATAATAATAATACCAATAACAACAACATAATAATAATAATAATGATAATGATAATGATAATAATAATGATAATGATAATGATAATAATGATAATAATGATAATGATAATGATGATGATGATAATGATAATGATGATAATGATAATGATAATGATAATAATAATAATGATAATGTAAATAATAATAATAATAATAATAATAATAATAATAATAATAATAATAATAGTAATAATAATAATAATGATGATAATAATAATAATAATAATAATAGTAATAATAATAATAATAATAATAATAATAATAATAACAATAACAATAACAATAACAATAACAATAATAATAATAATAATAATAATAATAATAATAATAATAATAATAATAATAATAATAATAATAACAACAATAATAATATTGTGTCTAATATCTGTTGTTCAGACAATCCATCTATATTCCAATTTACTATCGATCTTCCGGAATAACAAATATTCAGAGCTACTAAGTCTTCTTCGAATTGTATATCTACAGGAGTAGGCCTATGATGATAAGGTCTAGCTGTTAATGGTTTCCATGATTTTCCATATGTTATTCTTTGGATGTTATTGTTGTCTTGACTATGACTATTTTCAGTAAAGGCTTCTTCCATATTTTCTATTGTGTCAGCTATTATGGGTGTCTCAGCTTGCAAGGTTAACGTAGACGATTCAAGGATATCTTTGCCTTTTCCTTTTTTATCTTGGATCTCTAATTGAGATAATTTTGATATTAATTGATCCATTAAAGTCTTATTATCTTCTTCAAGTTTAAATCTTTCTTTGTTAAGTGATGGAGGTGGTTTGAATAAGACATTTTTGGTTTATTGTATAAGTACAGGTCTTAACATATTTTCAATTATGGATGCCTGCTTTCCTAATGATTGTATATATAGATTGGTGTAATTATTTTGTTCTATCACATGTGGAATTAATTCAGCTTTATGTTGTACTATTTCTCTTGTAGTCATTTTATATGGTGTAGCTTTTGTTTCTAATTTTAAGTTTGGATTTTATCCTTTTACAACAATACTTTTTTCAGAAGGATGGATACTTGTTAATGTATTTCCATCTATTGTCTCATATGAATTATATTGACTTTGTATTGTATTTACTTCAAAATTAGGATTGTGAATTTTTCTCTCCTTACATATTTCTCTTAACCATACAAAAAATCCTTTATTATAGTGTTCTCTTTTTCGTGCCTTGTTATATTTTATATGGAATAATTCTACTAATCTAGGTTGAAAATTTTGTTTGTACCAAATTCTAATTACCTTATTTTCTTCAAATAGATAATCCTGTTCAATAAATTGTTTATTAAGCTGTTTTTCTTCTGGAAGAGTTAAGACTTGAAAATCCATTTCTGAATCAGTTAATTCTGGTTCAGATTTTTGTGCTGACTTACATTGTGGGATGAGAATATTTTCTCTTGTTCTATGTAAGCTTTCAAATTTGGGGATATAGATGAAGTAGAACTCCTTGGTAATTCTATTATAGGATTATTAGATGATTTTATTTCAGAGTCATCTTTACTATTATGTCCTCTTTGTTTGGTGAATTGGATTTTTATTTTTCCGTTAGGATTTTCTATATTCTATCTGGAATAATATTTGCTATTGGGGCCGGGTATTGATGGTTTTATTATAGATTAACCAAGATTCAGGTAGAGTAATTTCTGACCAGTTTATGGTTTTTGGTATGATAGTATTAGATTTCTAGATATTGGTTTGAAAGAATACCGTTTTTCCTCTTGTATCATGTTGTAAAACATTGGGACATAATGTAGTCATAACTTTATAATATATTCTATATACTAGGGCTATATTTTGGGATCCTGCGATCATATCAAAACCTTGGGTTTTTAGGTTTAGGGTCAATACCTTAAGAATATTTGGATCCTTTAAGGATATAGAATAATTAGGGAAACAATTAAAATATATTGGACCACTACATAGACTAGATTCTACCATCCCTAATAGAGAATCAATAAATTTATTATGTCTAGTATCCCTTAGACATACTAGTATTGAGTTATTGAGTCCTAACCTGGTTAATGGTTTAATAGCTACCTGTATTAAACCTATATGAAGATAGTTATAACTCTTATCTTTATAAGATTGTATTATTTTATTAGTTAATAACTGGAAGTCTTCCTGGGTACTTGTTACAGACAAAGTTTGTTCTACTGTTTTGATAGCATAACCTATTTTGGATTCAAACGTTCCTTTTTTATAAATATCACTTATAGGGAATTTAGGTAAATTTCAGTTTTGTATTTGATTTTCGATATTATCGATAACTATTTCTTCTTTATTTTTTATCCTTAGAGTATTACTAGTTTGGGGTAATGCTTTATTTGACAGATTCCTAATGAAATTCTCCATTATTAGGTTGCGGATGAATGCTCTGTTAGCTATCTCTTACGTCTTTTTGACCTCAGCGGCTCTCCTGGCCTTAACGGTCTCTCGTCTGGATGCTTTCTAGCCTCAACTCTCGGACCAACTTTCTTTAATGGGGAAATTTAATTAGGTTTCTATTTCTTAAAGTAATAATCCTAGTAGTATTACTCTGTTGGATACTATTTAAAGAAGAATGTGTGGTCTGGTTCTGATACCAAATGTGCCTTAAGATCTACCTTCCTGGAATAGTCCTAGCGTAGTTCTAAATTATGGGTAAATAACCAAAATATAAACCTACAATCAATATGAGTAAGAAGAACAACTGTTTATTACAATCTTCTGATAGTAACTGTTTATTACAAACTTCTAACAAGAGTAACCATAAGTACCAAACTTAAATTTAACAAACTGTCACAAACTTCAACAGGCTGCTACAGACTCAAGCTGCTACAAACTCAAACTAATACTGACTCATAACAACTGCACAACAACCACATAACAACTGTAAAAATACTTACAGGGTGCAGATACAGTAACTGCAAAATAGTTTCCACTCTTCTGGATAATAGTCTGTAAGGCTTTGACGTTACAATCACATATAATCACACATACATATAAAAGAAGAGAAGAAGGGAAAAGAAAATAAGGAGTAAGGAGTAAGAAGAGATGAGAAGAAAGACTGCTCTCTGAGTTTGCCCGATGCCTTGGACTGAGGAGGTTCCTTCTATTTATAAAGGATTGGGAGGTGTAAATGGGTGCCAAGTAAGTGACACGTGGTTGGCCAGGATTGCAGAGAATCATTCATGTTTATCTTCGGGAATCTTCTTGTTGTGAAAGACAGGTTGATGAGATGGTTGGAGCATCTTTTGGGTGATCGTGGAGGCAGGTGGAATCGTTTTGAAGACAGGTGGCCTTGTTGGTGGCTTATTTTACTGTAGAAGGGTCACATCGGCTTAGCTTTGGGTCACATCTGCTTTTGCTTTTAGTCACATCTGCTTTTGCTTTTAGTCACATCTGCTTTAAACTATTGAAGGAGATAAGGGAGAATCTTCAGTATGTACATTTGAAATTGGGTAGGTTAATACAGAGTATGCTTTTAGGACATTCCGTGTTCTGATGAAACTGGCGTATCCGGAGGTACTTTTATTTCAGGAGTGCTGGATGTGCCAGATGCATCATGTATTTGGGCAGTTTCTGTCTCTTCTTCAAATATTTTCATTAATTGTTTTTCTAATTCTTCCTTGGTGGTTTTAAGATTTTGTGTTTTCATCATGGTAATATATTCTGCCAAACTATTTGGGTTGGAGTATGAGTATGAGCCATAAGCTAAAGGGATTTGTTTCAGCTGTATATTATCTGGTTCAATATTCTGGTGGACAAAGACGCCCACCATTTGATGGCAATTTGTTTGCCTAAACATGGCATATATTCAATATTATTGATAATATTTGGGGATATCACAAAATTCCATTTTACAATCCATGGTATCTGATACATTGCAATAAAATATAAATGGTAATCTATGTTGGGATCACTTCTATTATATTTGCTGGAATAATATCCAACGAGGTTTCCATAGGGGCTTTTCCTCGTTGTTCAGAAGTAGAAGTATTACTATTCTTATTGGTATTCATATTTGCATAAAACAGAGTTAGTGGAAAAGACAGACCTGGTGGATCAAAATGATCAGTATTGCCCCCTACAAAAATTCACGAGTAAAAAAATCAGGGAGATGGTGAGTAGCACCTTTCAGGTGTTCAATGGAAAAATCAAAGGATACTAAGATCGCTTGCCATCGACCAAAGATTTGCTTAGAGACAAGGTTTTACACATCCTTAGTGAGAGTATCAGTGGTGGCTTTGCAATCTGTTCTAATAAAAAAATGAGTATTGAGAATATCACTTTGAAATTTAGTAACACAATGAACAATTGAAAGTATTTCTTTTTTGACAGTTGAATAATTTTGTTGAGTAGAATTCCAAGCTTTAGAGGTGTAACGTACTAATTGTTCTGTAGAATGAAGACGTTGTTTTAAGAAACTACATAGGCCTAATTCAGAAGCATCACATTCTATGATTTTAGAAGCATTAGGATTGGCTAAATTTAAATAAGGTAATTCTTTAGCCTTGAGTTTTATTTTCTTTACAGCCTGGGTATGTTCATCCGTCCATTTGGGAGGATTCTTTTTGAGTCTTTCATATAAATTTGTTTACTAAATTTACATATGTATTATTTTTAACTTCTTTTGTTCCTGAGGTTTCTGGTTCTATATGGTTAGTATCTACTAGTTGATCAAATTCAATTTCATCTGTATCAGTTATGGTTCCTGATATGTCATTTTGTAATTCTAATATTTTGATTCTAGTTTTAGTTGTCCTACTTCTGTTTTTATTTCATTCTTCTTTGTTTAATTCAGATATTGTGGGTTCTCTTTAGAGTATATCTTTTTTATTAATTCGTTTGAGTATTACAAAATTATAATCTTCTGGGGGTTTTAGTAAAGAGACTGGTTTATTTTTTGTTTTTGTTAAGGTAATAAATTTGGTAATGATTTCTCTTATTTCCTCTCGATCATTTATTTTTTCTATGAGGTCTAGAATTAATGTATCTTCTTTTGATAACATATTACAAGAACATTCTTCCATGTTTTGTTCAGATTCAGATTGTTCTGTGGAGGACATAAAATATTCTTCATCTTCTATTTGGCCTAATAAAGAGGTATCAATAGAAGTTTCAGAAGAGTTATCATCATATATTTGTATGATATCATATAGCTTATTTCTAATGGATTCTTCTAAGACTATTGTGTCAATTTTCTTTTTCAATTTACATTGGCTTTCATAATGACCAATTTTCTGCATTTATAGCATACATGTAATTTTTTCCTACATTTATGATATTTGTATTTGAGAGAGAATCTCTTTATAAATTTTTCTTTGTTATATTTTTTATAAGATTTCTTGTCCTTTCTTTCTGACTTATATCTTTTCTTTTTATGAAATTTATCTTTAGATTTTTCTATATGATATCCGAATTATTCACAAAAGTCTCCTAATTCTTTTTTACCGGTCATTTTCTGTTTATCTAATTGCTTTTTTAATTTCATATCGGTGCATAAGGCAAATCCTTCTGCACATATTTCAGCAGATAATTTTCCTAATGTATAGACAGAATATGGTATGATTCCTCCATTCCTATTTTTTAATCTAGTTTTTACTTTCTCAGCAAATAAATATGGTAATCCTGCAACACATTTTTCTTTCCAATGGTGCTGTTGGCTATCTTCTCTACTTAATAGTCTAGAAAAGGAAACATCTTTGTACCATTTATAATGAGATAGGGTTGGACATAGCAAATTAGATATCTACCATACGTAATATAGAATCATTAGATTTATTATGTCTAGTATCCCTTAGACATACTAGTATTGAGTTATTGAGTCCTAACTTAGTTAATGGTTTAATAGCTACCTGTATTAAACCTATATGAAGATAGTTATAACTCTTATCTTTATGAGATTGTATTATTTTATTAGTTAATAACTGGAAGTCTTCCTGGGTACGTGTTACAGACAAAGTTTGTTCTATTGTTTTGATAGTATAACCTATTTTGAATTCAAACGTTCCTTTTTTTATAAATATCACTTATAGGGACTTTAGGTTAACTCCAGTTTTGTATTTGATTTTCGATATTATCGATAACTATTTCTTCTTTATTTTTTATCCTTAGAGCATTACTAGTTTGGGGTAATGCTTTATTTGACAGATTCCTAATGAAATTCTCCATTATTAGGTTGCAGATGAGTACTCTTTTAGCTATCTCTTACGTCTTTTTGACCTCAGCGGCTCTCCTGGCCTTAACGGTCTCTCGACTGGATGCTTTCTAGCCTCAACTCTCGGACCAACTTTCTTTAATGGGGAAATTTAATTAGGTTTCTATTTCTTAAAGTTATAATCCTAGTAGTATTACTCTGTTGGATACTATTTAAAGAAGAATGTGTGGTCTGGTTCTGATACCAAATGTGCCTCAAGATCTACCTTCCTGGAATAGTCCTAGCGTAGTTCTAAATTATGGGTAAATAACCAAAATATAAACCTACAATCAATATGAGTAAGAAGAACAATTGTTTATTACAATCTTCTGATAGTAACTGTTTATTACAAACTTCTAACAAGAGTAACCATAAGTACCAAACTTAAATTTAACAAACTGTCACAAACTTCAACAGGCTGCTACAGACTCAAGCTGCTACAAACTCAAACTAATACTGACTCATAACAACTGCACAACAACTCACATAACAACTGTAAAAATAATTACAGGGTGCAGAAACAGTAACTGCAAAATAGTTTCCACTCTTCTGGATAATAGTCTGGTAAGACTTTGACGTTACAATCACACATAATCACACATAGATATTAAAGAAGAGAAGAAGGGAAGAGAAAATAAGGAGTAAGGCGTAAGAAGAGATGAGAAGAAAGGCCGCTCTCTGAGTTTGCCCGATGCCTTGGACTGAGGAGGTTCCTTCTATTTATAGAGGAGTGGGAGGTGTAGATGGGTGCCAAGTAGGTGACACATGGTTGGCCAGGATTGCAGAGAATCATTCATATTTATCTTCAAGAATCTTCTTGTTGTGAAAGACAAGTTGATGAGATGGTTGAAGCATCTTTTGGGTGGCGGTGGAGGCAGGTGGAATCTTTTTGAAGACAGGTGGCCTTGTTGGTGGCTTATTTTACTGTAGATGGGTCACATCGGCTTAGCTTTGGGTCACATCTGCTTTTGCTTTAGGTCGCATCTGCTTTTGCTTTTGGTCACATCTGCTTTTGCTTTTAGTCACATCTGCTTTTGCTTTTAGTCACATCTGCTTTAAGCTATTGAAGGAGATAAGGGAGAATCTTCAGTATGTACATTTGAAATTGGGTTGGTTAATACAGAGTATGCTTTTGGGACATTCCGTGTCTTGATTGATCTGGCGTATTATGAGGTACTTCTATTTCAGGAGTGCTGGATGTGCCGGATGCATCATGAATTTGGGCAGTTTCTGTCTCTTCTTCAAATATTTTCATTAATTGTTTTTCTAATTCTTCCTTGGTGGCTTTATGATTTTTTTTTTTTATCATGGTAATATATTCTGCCAAACTATTTTGGTTGGAGTATGAGTGTGAGCCATAAGCTAAAGGGATTTGTTTCAGCTGTATATTATCTGGTTTAATATTCTGGTAGACAAAGACGTCACACCATTTGATGGCAATTTGTTTGTCTAAACATGGCATATATTCAAAATTATTGGTAATATTTGGGGATATCACAAAATTCCATTTTACAATCTATGGTATCTGATACATTGCAATAAAATATAAATGGTAATCTATGTTAGGATCACTCTCATTATATTTGCTGGAATAATATCCAACGAGGTTTCCATAGGGGCTTTTCCCCGTTGTTCAGAAGTAGAAGTATTACTATTCTTATTGGTATTCATATTTGCATAAAACAGAGTTAGTGGAAAAGACAGACCTGGTGGATCAAAATGATCAGTATTGCCCCCCTTGCAAAAATTCACGAGTAAGAAAATCAGGGATATGGTTAGTAGCGCCTTTCAGGTGTTCAATGGAAAAATCAAAGGATGATAAGATCGCTTGCCATCGAGCAAAGATTTGCTAAGAGACAAGGTTTTGCACATCCTTAGTGAGAATATCAGTGGCGGCTTTGCAATCTGTTCTAATAAGAAAATGAGTATTGAGAATATCACTTTGAAATTCAGTAACACAATGAACAATTGAAAGTATTTCTTTTTTGACAGTTGAATAATTTTGTTGAGTAGAATTCCAAGCTTTAGAGGTGTAATGTACTAATTGTTCTGTAGAATGAAGACGTTGTTTTAAGATACCACCTAGGCCTAATTCAGAAGCATCACATTCTATGATTTTGAAAGCATTAGGATTGGCTAAATTTAAACAAGGTAATTCTTTAGCCTTGAGTTTTATTTTCTTTACATCCTGGGTATGTTCATCCGTCCATTTGGGAGGATTCTTTTTTAGTCTTTCATAAAAAGGTCTGGCATCTATTGCTAAATTCTCATAAAAGTCTACTATGTAATTTAAACATCCTAAAAATCTTTGTAATTATGTTTTGTTTAGAATAATATCAAGAAATTTATCAGCAAACTGAATAGATCTTTCAATTGGTATGATTGTACCATAATGAATAAGATGACCTAAAAATCTTACTTTTGTCTGAAAAAGATTTATCTTTTTAGCAGATACTACTAAGCCTGCATGTTTTATTGCATGGATAAATGTATGAATATGTTTAAAATGTTGGTCTATAGTATCGGAGAATACTAAGACATCATCAATATAAACAATCACAATTTTATAATATGGATTAAACACTTCATTCATGATTTTTTGAAATTCTGATGGAGCATTTTTTAGTCCAAATGGCATTACATTCCATTCGTATTGTCCAAATGGAACATTGAATGTAGTTTTATATTTATCATCTTCCTTGATTTGTATTTGCCAATATCCTGATTTTAAATCGAATTTAGAAAAGATTGTAGCAGTAGCAAGTCTGTCTAATAAGTCTTTTTTATTAAGTATTGGATATCTAATCCATTGTAAAACTTTATTTAAAGGTTTATAATTTATTACTAACCTTGGTACCCCTCTTTTTTTTTCCAGCATTTTTATTTACATAAAAAGCAGCATAGCTCCAAGGAGATGCACTTGACCTGATTAGGTTTTTTCGTTGTAATTCATCAAATTTTTTTTTACAAAATTTTAATAGGGTTGTATTCATTTGTACAGGTCTAGCCTTTGTAGGAATTTTAGTTTCTTCAAATCTTTTTTCGTAATGTAATCCTACTATATGTTTCTTTCTTGCCCAGAATGCATTTGGAAGGTCACTACATATTTCTGTTTCTATCTGGGTTCGAAGGTTATCGATTTTTGTTATTATTTCAGGTTTTTCCAAGTCTGTTTCTATTTGTTTATATTTAATTTCTATTTTAAGGGAACATAAAAACTTTTCTTTATTGTCTATTTTATCTTTGACTCTATTGATTTCTTTGAGCTTTGGTTTTTCTATAAATTCAAATTTGATTGCTTGTCCTTCTCTAGATGTTTCGAGACCTGTATTATTAATTATTATGGGGTAAAGTAATGTTAGAAATGGAATTAATAAGGAAACATAAATATACAACATGAAATACTAAACTCAAAGCTAATATGAATGTAATTACATGCTTCTCAAAATTCTTTTGGGCAGTCAAACGTTGTTGGTTCTCTAATAACTTGATCAATGACTCGAAGTTCGATGTCGTTGGCTCTAATATATTGCAGTCTTGGGAGTACCGGAGATCCATATCGACCAACTCATACCATAAATTACATGATTTGCACTTAAAGGTACTTCTTGTTTGGATTTTGTTGGCTTCTAGATATGCATATCTCACATTTGTATATAGATTAAATTTATATTAGTGTATTGAACATGTGGATTAAACCAAACCTTTTGTGTGCCTTTAACTCCTCATTAGAAATCACATGATTTTAATCTGATAAGACTTTGGAATAACATAACATACATAAATTATGACATGCTTTTATTTTTATTATTTTCTCTTTTTTATACTATAAAAACCATTCAAGTATCTCTCTAAAGATACTCTTTCTCTGTGCGTGTTCAAATAATTACAAACTCACAAATTAAATATAGTGTATAATAATTTCATAGTGTAGTAATGTTGTGCAAACGTTGCATACTTCGTATCTTTTTGTTTTGTTATGCAATAATATTGTTGCAGACTGCACAAGTTATGGGATGAGCTGTGTCAATAAATTATTATCGATTTCAAAATTAATGTTGGGGATTGCTAATCTTGACTATTATTTTTACTCTCCGCATCTATATTTTAATTTTACTAGTATATAGTATATAGTTTAAATTTATATTAGTGTATTGGATTTAACTCCTGATTAGAAATCATATGCTTTTAATATGATAAGACTTTAGAATAATATACATAAATTATGACATGCTTTTATTTTTATTATTTTCTCTTGTTTATACTATAAAAGCCATTTAAGTATCTCTCTATTGAACTTCTAGTTAATTTGTGAGGCTAAATTAAAAGTTTTTTCAATGAACTAAAAGAGATTACATTAGAAGATAAAATGTGTTGAGGTTGGAAGAGAGGCTAAAAGAAATAGAAGATAAGCTAGACATCTTGGCTAGTAAACATAGAAGGAGATTAATAGGAATAGAGACTAAAAGCCTAAAACATAAAATATGTTGACGAGAAGAAATAGATGATAAGCTACACATCCTTGCCTAGCGCCTAATAAAAAGAAGAGGAGACTAATAGGCATAGAGACTAAAAGCATAGAAGATAAAATGTGTTGAGGCAAGACTAAAATAAATAAAAGATAAGCTAGACATCTTGGCTAATAAAGATAGGAGACTAAAAGGCCTAGAGATCCTATCCAACAATTGGTTTCGAATGTAACAAACCATCCAAGGTAAAAACCAAATAGATAAAAAAGTAAAAAATTACAATGAACTAATCAAACCAAAAAATGGAAGAAACCAAACAGATAAAAACATTTTGGCTAATAAAGATAGGAGACTAAAAAGCCTAGAGATCATATCCAACAATGGGTTTCCAATGTAACAAACCATCTAAGGTAAAAACGAAAAAGATAAAGAGTAAAAAATTCAATGTAACAAATCAAACCAAAAAGAAGGAAGAAACCAAAAAGATAAAGAGTTGGATACAACACCATAAAAAGCCTATTTTTTAAGAAGCAAAAAACTTTATTTTCTATTTATTTCAAAGTTAAAACTTTATTTATTTTTTAAGAGTTGTATTTGACTTCAGGAATATATATATATATATATATATATATAAAATTTAAAGGGCCATAACTCTTCACAAAATTACATTCTATTTCTTTAAAAGTTTTTTTTTTTTTTTGAAGAATTGTATTTTGACTCTTAAGAAAAAAAAATATCATTTAAAGGGCCATAACTCTTCACAAAATTACAATCATTTGTGGGGCCATAACTCTTTACAAAATTACATTAAAGGGCCATAACTCTTTGTAAAATTACAATAATCAAAACATCATAATCAATCACTTCTTCAAAAAAGTTATCCTTAAATACCATATCCTTAAAACACCCTAATTGTATCTTTAGAGTTGGAATCCTATACAAGTTCGTTGCTAAATTCCATTATACTTGAATTTTTTAAGGGCTCAATTTCTATGCGGCCAAGCCCGCATATGTAGAAACCTGGGCCTCTTAATAAATCTATTTTTGAGATAGATTTTAAGACTTAATTTTTAAGGACATGTAATCTCTAATATGGAGATAATGAATACGAATAAATAAATAAATTTTAAAAACTAGAAATAATAATTTTAGTAAGAAACATTTGGTTTCCATTGTTTTTAGATGGAACGCCTACTTCAATCCATCTTTAAGATGGATGCGATTGATGCTTTACAATTTCTGGACCGCATACAGCCCACATGAAACAAGTTTAGGGTGCTCAACATTTTACAATGGAAAAAGTTTATATAAGGTTCCAACCTTAAAATGTAGAATTACATATGCACCTCAAAAATCTATCAGAAAGGTTGTTTAAATAATGAAAAACCCTCTGATTGATCGTCTCGATAACGAGATGTATGAATCTTAAAAAAAAAAAAAAAAAGAAGTTTTTAAGTCTCAGAAATAATGCATCTTGCTACACAATATCGAGACCGTCCATTTTCAAGATTTTCATATGTTTATAGATCTACTTAATTTTAACTATTTTTGAAGTTTAAAATTTTCTAATTAGATATGAAAGTAGATTTTAAGATAATCATAAGAATTTTTTACAACAAAATTACATGTTATGATAAAATTTGGAGGTGCGCTTTAATTGGATTGTTTAAGGTTGTAACCTTTTAGAAACCCCACCCTTTTATAATTGCATGGGTTATGTTAGGGGTATTCATATTATAAAGCATTTTATAATTGTTGTCAATAAATTTTGGATATTTATATACCTTGTTTTGTACCTAAATCATTTTTTCAGTAAGGATATTTTTAATTATTAGGAGGCGTGTGGCATCATTTATGTAGGTTGTGACATCATCGCGCTCATGTGGGTAATGTAACATCCTATTTACATGATGTCACACCCCTCATAATGAGGAAAACTATTTTTATTAAAAAAATATTATGTCAAAATAAGGGTATAAAAGTGTACGAAATTTATTAATATTATATTAAAAATAAGGTTATGTAAGTGTACAAAATTTGTTAAGTACAATTATAAAATGCTCTATAAACATCCTAACTTAACACATATATATTACCACTTCTCGATTCTCCCTAGATAGATCCGGCCCATGTCCGACTTAGCTACCTTATCTGGATTTAAAAGCTACCTTATCCGCATTTAAAAATACTATTCGAGATAGAAAGGCTGAAACCCCTCTAGATGTCAAACCCAACAAGGAAACCCCTTCAGATGTGACACACAAGAAGGAACAAACATATACAAATAAGTACCCTTTCATCAAGGAACCTCTTCACTTATCTTTCAAATAATTTTGAATAAGAAGTCAAGTCATCAAATCCATGTCTCTCTAATCTCCAAGTTCCCATCAAATCCATATCTCTCTAGTCTCTAAGATCCGAATAATAGTTAGCAAGTCGGAGAAAGCCAAAACATCGGTGAATTGGTTTTTGAAAATTGGTTTTGTTTTAGAAAATCGGTGGAAAAAATCGGGTAAAAATACGGATCGGCAAAAAAGAGGTAAGTTATAAAGTCGTGAATAATTCAGATTTAACTAAAAAAAAGAATGAAAAAATCAGATAGGTAAAGATGATGTAATATAGGATTATGATTTGTAGTTATTGTATAGATACATTAAAGCCATTGAACAATAATTTTATGACCTTTCGAGTGTCGTTAGAGTGACACTTGACAATTGTCTAAACTTTCAATAAGTCCAACAACAATGCCTACTCTGTTATGACAATATGAAACATATTATATATTTATTTAGAGCATAAAATGAAATATAAATAATATTTGAAAAAATATGGGATTAGCCCACTAGCTCATATGAACATATGAGCCCAACGGCTCAGATTGAATCTGGGCCGATCTGACAATCACGGATGTTCGGTAGTATTTGAATTTTAGTTTTATTTCTATAAATTTAAATACTTTAAATTTTAGGCATGTGTTCATAAAAAATAGGTGAATCTTCAAAAAAAATATCAAAAAAATATTTACATGAAATAAATTGACCAAAATACCCCCAAAAAATTTCAGGGGGTATTTTGGTAATTTTATTTTTCAAGAATAATTTTTTAAATTTTTTTATTAGGTGCGCCTTGATGAGACGAACATATACTTAAAATTTCAAGTAATTTGGATTAGTAAAAAATAAAATAAAATTCAAGCACTACCAGACATTCGTGATAGTCAGATCGACCCAGATTCAATCTGGACCGTTGGGCTCATATGTTCATATGAGCTAGTGGGCTAATCTCATCTTTTCCCATATTACTTAACACAAGAACTACATTAGTAGATAACAAGAACTGTAAACTAAGACAGGATTATTGTGTGAAGAAAAGAAAAACACAAAAAAGACCTTTAGTATAAGATTGCAATTAACTAAAATAAAATACATACCCAAATACATAAAATAGCATTCCATCCAAAATACTATGTTGTATACACCAGTAATATAAAAACATAAAAAATTAAAATTAATCAAACTTCTCTATACAAAAAGAAAACAACAAAATGTTTAAGAAAATTCGAATCTCACATTGAATTCTTAACTACTTAAATCTTTAGTATACAAAATCTTTGAGTAATTTTAAATCTTACACAAAATACTCTTTATAAAGATGCACTGGGCCTAAAGAAACAAAAAACAAAAATATTTTTCATGGGGTTAATCTTTGCCTAGATATAGGATTGTTCTGATATCTTACTTTTGGAGGAATATATTGTATCTAATTTTTTGTAAAAAATTTTTTAAGAGAAATTAGTGGTGAAACGTTTTATGAAATTTTATTTTAAATCAAGATTCTTAATTTACTCTTACTATTAATTTGTTTATCTTTAAATAAAAATTCAATAATATTAAATCAATGAAGAAATAAAGTTATAGGTAAGAAGTTTTTTTGAAAAGTATATTTTGAATAAAGATAAAATACAGGTTTACATTGGTTCCATAAAAAAACACAGTTTTTTGAAGATCTTTTGAAAAACTCGAAGCTCTAAACGGATTTCAAAAAATCAGATATTTTTTGAAAAAATCATGTTTTAAACGGAGACTTGCTAACTATAGTCCTAATTGGACTTTAACCACAAAAAATAAAAAATATTAAACTAAAATAAAAAATTTCTCAATTTTCGTCTGGAAAATTGTTTCATGCGAGTTGGACCTCACTCATGACTACATATGCATAGGTGTTCCATCTAAAAACAATGGAAACTAACGGTCCAAATGTTTTCTTACTAGAATTATTATTTTTAGAGATTACATGTCCTTAAAAATTAAGTCCAAAAATCTATCTCAAAATAAATTTATTAATAGGCACTCATTTTTACATATGCGAGCTTGGCAGCACAGAAACCGGGTCCTTTTGACTTTTCTTCTCCAAATCGCCCTCAAGTCGGTGCTTCCCAGGCACAATCAAGAGTTTCTTCGCATTCATAAGAAATGTTCCGCATTAAATAAAAAAACCTATAAACATGAACAACTATGCCATAAACCAATGGAGTATAATATTTCATGCTCCAAAAATGTATTAGTATGCCATAAACATATGGAGCATAGTATCCAAGAAAAAGTAGGGTTGGCAATTGGGTCAAGGGTTGGTGGATTGACCTGAACCTGGTTGGAATGCAGGTCCATGTGTTGGACTTGGAAAGTTGGATCCGTGTCCAAATGACTTAGACTTGAACCAGGTCCGGGTTGTAAGGGTTTCGGAAACCCCTTGCAAGACCAAGATTAGGACCCCACTTAAGATTGTGTGCACAATTGGCTAAATGTGAAATAGATAAATACAACTACAAATCAAATGTAAGAAATAGAGCAAAAACTAAAATTTCATAACTTCGACGAGTATAAAAAACCCACCGATCTTCCTTTTTAAACCTGCTCTCCCGAGCGAGTAATACCATCGATCAATATCATATTTCCTACCAAACAGCACCGCTAAACCGCTATAGAAAGATCCTCCAGCATTTCTCGTTCATCAATTGGTACACCCTTTTGTTTCTAATGAGGAACGGCGTGGATTGATCAGAATTGGATCAATGGGCCATCACAGTTGATCTCCACTGCCTCTTGCCAAGAATTCATGGTGGTTGGAGCACCATACAACATACTCCATTGAATTATATTAAATTTCCATTCATATTTCTCTAAATTCATATTCATATCATAGTTCCAAAGACTACTAAGTATAAAACCAATAAAAAAAAAAATCCCACCCATCAGTCTTACATGCCTTCATTCATGGGATATTAAAAGACTCAGTACAAAACAGTGTTTAAAAATCAAGAATTGGGTTCTTGCAAACCCGAGGTGGAGATTCATGTGAGTCAGTGTAAATTACGAAAGAAAAAATGAATTAATATTAAAAAAAAAAAGTCCCTATACTGAACAATCAAATCCTTGTCAACTCAGGCGACTATCTAGTCCAAGGACCATCTGCTGGGTCCAATCTCGAGTCGGCTCGCAGATTTTTCAATCCTTGGATATAAAAGACAAATATAAAATTAAAAATAAAATAAAATAGAAACAATGGAATTCAAATCCACAGCATGGAGAAAAAACTTTGCTTACCTCCAATCAACGTCCCCAACTTGCAACATGTCATTCTCATGGTGAACATAAGCTATGCGATGCTTTCGAATAGCATTGGCAAGGTCAAGTCCTCTCGAACTTAATCTTGGGATAAAATTTGTAATAAACATGTCTCAAGGACCCTGCCAAAGAAGTGTAGTCCCCATGGTCTCAGCTTATATTGATATGATGTTTCTTGATCACATTAAACTTCATGTTGTTTCCTTCCTCAAGGCCCAAAATTTCCACATCCAAATTCAAGTTGTCTAGTTTCTCAGGAAAGAAACATAAGAATTGAGGTGACTCCTCCACCTTCTCTTCATAAAACTCCTCTTTATTTCTCTCTCTTCTTCCCCCCATCTCTCTCTCCCTCTCCACATTATAGACCTCAGGTTCCTCTGGATTTTTCTCTCTTCCTTTCCCTATCTCTCTCCCTCTCCACATTAAAGATAAACCCTCAATCTTTCTTTTACCAACAAGAAAGAAGCTTAACGTGAATGAAAAGTACAATTCTCCTCTTTTTTCTTCTCTCTCTTTTGATCTTACACTGAAGAAACATGCCTAAATGGATTGTGGTGTAATGAATAATAAACCTTTGGTCGTTATGAAGCCTCTTCAGTTTGTTACCGTAATATTTAGGAGCATTTTAGGTAGGGTTAGATTTTAATTTAATGGAAAAAAAAGTTGTTATGCATTTATTTTTGGATATATTGGAATGATATTACTTAGGATTTAGAGTTGATATAAATTAATCTAATGTTTTTAGAACCCATCCAAGCTTGGATTTTTTGCTAAGAAATAATGTAGAGGTTGTTATGCATTTATTTTTGGATATATACTTATTTTTTGATATATCATGTATATTTTTGGATATATCATCTAGTGTTGGAATGATGTTCCTTAGGATTTAGAGTTAATCTAATGTTTTTACAACCAATCCAAGTTTGACATCCTTGGACCACATTAGCTCTTTTTTTTTTGTCCTAAAAAATAATGCTTTTTTATCTCTAAGAAAAAGCGTTTGGAGGATGCTAACAAGTGTACCGCCCTTCTAATGAAACAAACTAAAAATAATAATAAATTAAAAAGCACCATCCTCAAACCAATAGGAAATTTTGAAAAAAAATAAAAAAAAGAAATTGACCAACCTTCCGTATAAATTGTGTCCAAAATTAGCCATTCTATTTTTTTTTTTACGTACATAAATGACTCTATTTTATTTCATTTATCAATACTCTCTTCTATTTTTATTTCTTTTGTGTCTTTATTCTATCCATTGTGTTCTTTCTTACTTATTTTGAATGATAACTTCTCTACATCAGCCCATTGACCATTTGTGTTTTTATTCTATCCATTGTGCTCTTTCTTACTTGTTTTGAATGATAACTTCTCTACATCGGCCCATCGACCATTAGTTACGATTGGAGAGGATAGAGATTGTCAATATCTAATATTACATCTTTTATATATTTACATTTAAATTTTTAATATTTTGAAATTTCATTTAAGATTCTTTTTTTTGGAAAATTATCACAAATATATTTTAATTTTTATTACAAAAAAAACCCTCAACTTTTATAAACCTTAAAACTCTTAACTTTTATAAACGTTGTCAACACCTTCTTTTTCTTCTTTTCTTTTCTTTTATTTATTTTTATTTTTTTATTTACTAAAATATCTTTTACAGTAGTCGTATTACCGTGAAGCACCATTACAGTAATTTAACCACCGTAATATTTAGCATATTTTATAGGACACTTAGAATACTGTAAGTCTCTAACTTTTTATTAGAGTACTCGAATTACCGTAATCTCATGATCCATAGAGTTTTGACTTTCCGAGAGAACGAAAATGAATTAAGAAAGAGAGAGAGCGGGTGTTTTAGCTTTTTGCTTCAACAAATGGATAGAAAGAGAGGATGATAAATTCCACAGAACCCGAACACTGAAATTGTTGTATTTCGATAGTCTAGAGAGAGAGAGAGAGAGAGAGAGATTTGTAGACCTCCTAAATTCACGGATTCTATGAGCTGAAAAAATATGAAGTTTTGTGTGCTGGTCTAAAGTGAAACAGAGAAGAGAAAAGGTTGTAAATTTCAGAGAATCCTTGAACAAAAATCGGAATTGGTCTACATTGGTAGAGATTCATAGAAAGAAAGAACCGAACAAAGAGATATTTGCCCAAGACAGAGAGAGATACAAAAAAGAGTTGTAAAAATTCAGAAATTCAGATCCCACGAACTGAAAAATTAGAAATTCAATGCACATTGGTGGTTTTTAGAGAGAGAAGATGAGAGAGGAGAGAGAGAGGGGGGGAAAACCTTGATGGTGCGAGTTTAATCAGCATTGATGGAAGCCTGAGCAAATGCCTCTTCATCCAAATACATAGCTTTTGTGAGCAAAAGCTTCGGGAGAGAGTCAAGTGTAGCGCCCGTCTCTCCAATATTTACGAGTGCAGCTTTTCATCTCTCTTATCCTTTTCCCACCGCTTGCCCCTCTCTCCTCCATTCCTCTCTCTCAATTATTCATGGCTTCATAAGTTGTGTTCTTCTACCTCTTTCTAAATCCATGCTCCCAAAATGGGTTTCTCTCCTTCCCGTGTTCCAAGAGCATTATGGTAGTTAAATTAAGATATAATTGTGATAATTTTTTTTTAAAAAAAAAAACATTTAAAATATAAGCATTGATGTAATATTTTTTAACAAATTTTCCATGTTTTTGAAAATAGTTTATAGCCAATTTCCATATGTCAAAGCACGAATTTTTATAAACACTAACTGCTTTATGACTAATAATTTTATGGAATGTAAAATAGCGAAAGAGATATAGAGAGAAGGTTTAGATTCCAACGATGTGTTCTAAATAAAAAAAGCATGTGGGGTTAGGGTCTAAGTAGAAAAGCATGGACCCTCCCTTGTATATTACGCGATTTTTTACGTGATCACTTATTTTATTTTTACGTGCAATGCACATAATCCCACTAGTAGAAGTACAATACACCTCAAAAATCCAATAAAAACGAATTTCTAAAGTTGGAAAACCTTCCAATTGATAGAGTAGAAGTACAATACACCTCAAAAATCCAATAAAAACGAATTTTTAAAGTTGGTAAACCTTCCAATTGATAGATCAATATGTATGTATATAAAAAAAAAAAAAATTCCACTCCTAATAATAAATCATGCAACAAGCTATCTTGATAGTCAATTTTCAAGATTCTCCAGTGCTCCATAGATCTACTTGATTTGCAAGGTCTTTGAATTTTAAAATTTATAATTAGGATTGAACATAGATTTTCAATACATGGTAAGATTTCCAGCACTGCAACTGTATCTTCCAACAAAATTTAGAGGTGCACCAGGTATAGGTGGGGACCCCATACAAACCACACCTATATATCAACAAAGATGGGCCTGAGTCCAACCCAGCACAATCTATCCAATTTTTGTGTTGTCCATTTGTGAAGGTCATTTTCGGGCCTGGGCCTAGCTAAAAGACTTTGAGCTGGTCTCAAGCCAAGGCTGACCCAGCTCAAACCTTGCATGTTGGCAGCCCTAGTCTCATCCTAATATGCGTATTAGAGAGAGAGAGACATTACCAGCCGATCCGTGGGCTCAAACCTCATTGCTACAATTTTGAAGATAGACAGAGAGGCATCATACCAACCAAACCGTGGCCTCACATCTCATTGCTACATATTTGAAGAACCTCCAAATAGGGATTTCACTCCAAAAGAACATAGAAGAAACAATTGTAATCAATGGAACAAAATTTTAAAAAACCTATGCCTGCCACAATAAAATTTCCTAGAGCTAAAAATTCCAACTGTTACAATATTCTTCTTCCTTTTTGCTTCTCCAATAGAGATACTTATGACACTCCATTTAAGAAAGCTTCACTTGTTCACAGACCTCAAGAGCCAAACCAGAGAAAAACCTCACATCCACATCTGGATCTTCATACAAATCAACCAAACAGGGGTGCACTCTTTGCTCCACCACCTAAATCCCATTACAAAAAAAACACCAAAAAATCCAAAAGCAAAAGCAAAAAATTAGAAAATAAAATCACAGCCAAAAAGAGAGAATTACAAGGTTCTTGATAGCGTTTATCACTCACAGATTGGTCGAGAATTGGAATGAGAGACCGCAACACCTTCGCTGCATTAAACTTAACATTGGGTACCCTGCAGAAATATATTTCTTTCTCCAAATTACTTAGCAAGCACAAAAAATAAAGGGAAAGCATACCATATGCCATCGATCTATGGTCTATGTACACCTTATGGGTGCCCAATGACCGTTCCCAAGTTTGGGCAATGGAGATTTACTGTACTCCAATGAATATAAATAATTAGGCAATACAACTGATACCAACATTATAGGCAACACAGCTGATACCAACCCTCCATTGGGGAACAGACAGTGGGATGCAACATGGTGCACCATGTATCATGCATTAAAGTTCCCACCCAAATAAAACAACAAATAAATTCTAAGAGGCAAGCCATGAAAAGCACCTGTCTTTTGTGGTATTAACAACCACTGGTAAGAGACTTTGGGATGTGATCTCTGATCCCAAGACAGGTGCTAGAAGATAAATAGTGTGAAGAATGGTAATACGCTGCAAATAATGAGTGCTGTTTATCTTCTCCAAAACCTATAAGGAAAAAATTGCAACTGTTAAAAGGGTTGAGTGAGAATCCCATATAAGAAACCGGTGCTTTAAAACTAGCCGGAGTACTTGGACTTGGGTCAGGTCCGTGTGAAAATACTTGGGAACTAGCCAAGTCACTTCCTTCCCAAGTTTCTTTGGGAAACTTTTTAAGACAGCTGAGTCAACCTGCTTGACTAGGACCCATGACCCTAGAGCATCCCGACCCGAGTCCAGAGTTTAAAACACCATAAGAAACCATCAGCCATTGCCATGTTGAATGATGGAAACTACCATTACCCAAGCATGGTCTGCTATATAGGTCTACTTTATTTATGGCGATGAAAATTTCAGTAGGATATCAAAATCCAGCATACTGTCGGAAGGTAGCAAATACTAATATTATAATAAGATATAGAGATAATCAGCAATGAACAAGTACATCTTACTCGAGTGTTTCTAAGAGAAACTTGTACAATTCTCAATAAATTTAGTTTTGAGAGTTGCACTAGCATGCTGGACGAATATTTAGGACAGAAGAACAATTACTAGTCCACAGCCTGTGCAATGCAATTTTGCCATCAATCAAATTAAAAAATAATTTTTAAAATATTATAAAATTTTGTGTACTAATCATTTTCAAAAGAATGTAAGTTCTTAATCAAAATATGAAAAAGAAAGTATGATATAGCTATTCCATGAAAACAAAAATTTGAGAAATTCAAGACAATTTTATGAATTCATTAGGACTCCATTGCATAGGATAAATTATTTATCATATCAAATATTTTTTATTGGCAAAATAATTAAACAATAAAAGTTTCTATTTCTCATTTTACAAAAAATTAATAAAAGTTCCTATTTCTCACTTTACAAAAAATTAATAAAAGTTCCTATTTCTCACTTTACAAAAAATTAATAATATATATATATATATATATATATGGGAAAAGATCTTGTTAGCCCACTTGCTAACAGCTAGTGTGTAAACCCAATGGCCTAAATTGAAGTTGCGCCGATCCGATGTTCACGATTGCATTTCATATTTGAATTTTAATATTTTTTCTACAAATCCAAATCACTTGAAATTTTAAGTGTCTATTCTTTAAAAATTGTAGAATCAAATAAAAATATCAAAAAATAAATTGATCAAAATACCCTTGAAACTTTTCAGGGGGGTATTTTGGTCAATTTATTTTTACGAATTATTTTTTAAATATTTTTATTAGGTGAGCCTTAATGAAAAGAGTGGATGCTTAAAATTTCATGTGATTTGGATTCTTAAAAAAAAAAATACTAAAATTATATTACAAAATGAGGTCGTAACAGTTAAATCGACCCAGATTGTTGGGCTAACACTCTAGCTATTAGCTAGTGGGCTAACCTCAAATTCTCCATATATATATATATATATATATATGATAGAGCAGAATGGTCGAATAGGATTTGTGTAGTCTAGCCCGAATAGTTGGGATAGGCTTAGATGATGATGATGATATATATTAAGCCTCACTAAGGATCTGCATGCCTTTCAGATCCCTTGTCTTAAATCAGTAATTATTTAATAATAAAAAATATACTTAATGAAAAGGACGAAGTTTATATAAGGGTGAGGTCCTAAACAATCAAATTAAGGCACACCTAAAAAGTTCACTAGATGAGGTTGTTACGATGCCCAAAAATCCTCAAATTGATCATCTCAACCTCAAGACATATGGACATCGGAAAAAATGGATTTCAAATCTTGGAAATAATGCATCTTGTAGACCGTTAATTTTCAAGATTTTCAAGTGTTCATAGATCTGCTTGATCTACACTATTTTCGAAGCTTTAAATTTTATAATTAAATATGAAAATAAATTTCCAGGCCATTTCAAAGATTTCCAGTACTCAAACAACATCTGTTGACACTATTAAAGGCCTTACTTTGATTGTTTAGGACCTCAACCTTGTACAAACTACACCCTAAAAAAAACCATTCCTTTTTTAAAGCAAAGCTAAAAAGTTTGATGCTTAACACTAAATCAATTGTAATGGAAGGCTATGAATCCATGATGATGATAGACATCACAAGAAATTTAATATATTACGCAGTATTGATGAAATTCAGAATATCAGGGACATAGAGAGGAAGCCTATTATAACTGTATCGATATAGATTAAAAGCCGATGAGAATCAAAATGCACTATCCCATCATAAATGTGAATACAGCGACACTAACCATCAGAAATCTTTATTTTTATCTTATTTTTTTTGTGTGCGCTAAGTCTAAACATCAGACATCACAAGCACATTTTGGACATAATATTCATAAATATCAATGAGCTCTTTCATCTCAAATGAAGTACTCGATAATTTCACAGATCGGGGGCATATAGATCAGTCTCACCAATCAGAATAAGTTCATGACGAACCTGTGGGATGATATGCTGCATGGCCCATTCAGGGCCAAATTCTTCAGCAAGACGCTTTAAGTTAGTTGCAGCAGCATCACGTATAGAGAACACCTGCTATAACTTCCTCAGCTTACATAAAAGAAAACCAAAACCATACTCAAAGAAAGCATATTATAATACTAACACTGACGTGCAAACCAGTATAATCAATGACTAGTAAGAAATGAAATAAGCAATCCTCAAAGGATGCTTAGTGGATGCTTACCATTCAGATAGACAAAAAAATAAAGAACATCATAAGAAAAACTGCATGGGCAGTCTAATCATCCGCAGAAAGGCAAAGGTTGCTCCCTTAAATTAGAAATCTCTGAGAATCCGTACGTGCACATTTTTGTTGCAATAACATGAGTTCATGCATGTATTTATGTATCTTTATGCATGGAAAAGTGATACTCATTTTACTTGTGGATAATTGATACATGTGTACATATAGAAATGTAATGTAATTCAGCAGGTGATGGAAAACATAATGAAAACCTGATCTTCCAGCCATTGCATGCAAAGAGCACCAAGCTTATCATCAAAGAACCCTACACCCAACTGACTTGCCAAAAGAGGAATATATTCAATTATTGCAAGGCGAACCCTCCAATGCCGATCCTCTGCAAGTTCAACAATGGCTGGCAAGAGCGACTGGGAAAGAAGATCAATTCCAATCACCTGAAATGAGGAGAATCATAACAAAATAGATAATCAAAATATCTCCAAATTGACAAACTTAAACGCACAGCTCTTTGAAAATATATAATTGTGCCCTTTGAGTAAATAGGGGGCTTATGAACCATGACATCAAAACAGATAATTCATCAAGGTAACCGGATATTCAGACAGCCTATTAAAGTTCATACACTCCAAGTATTTTATTATTTGCTGGGTTTCAGCAAAACCCTACTATTATTGATTTTTAGAATATAAGAAAGCCCAACTAGAATTTCCCAGTTCTACTTCAAGCTGAATATTCACCAGGCAGATATGCAATCACGAGATTATACGTTACATTTACAAAGAGGTGAAGTCCCATGTCTAAGAAGCAAGTGCCTATGATAATGATGTAGTAGGACATTTTTGTCTAGACTTTATTATGACATCAAATTAGGTTTACAAAACATGCGAGCAAATCTCATTGTGGCCCTTACTGATTATCAGTGTTTAAAAACTCATGGTGCGCCCTCAGGACTTGGGGCCCTGGTGAGTCCCGGACCAGTAACCCAGGACTCACTGAGTCTCGCCTTCCTTCTTTTGTTATTTTTTATAAACTCCGCCGATTCCTTTTGAAACTCAGCTGAATAGAACCGGCAGACTCCATCTCGGGCCCCACACATGTCGGGACCCGGATCCTAGCCTGGTCCGAGTGTTTAAACACATTGCTAATTGCAGAACTACTTGCAGAATGAAAGTTGAAATATGAATTACCCTTTTGAAGGAATTAACTTTGCCTGCCCTCATTCAGCTTCCTTCTATACGATATAATATTCTCATTAATTACTCAAAACTAAAAAAAAAATTAGCCTTTGAAACTCAACTATGCCAAGCCTAAATAACCGAGATGGAAGCAAGAAATGTCTCTTCTTTGCGGAACATGCATTTTGGAACAAGTTGGAGCCTCAAAGGAGAGAGAAGCACATTTTTAAGGGAGAAAGCCAAACCCAAGAGAAAGTTGTTGAATAATCAGATGAGGTGAGTGACTAATAATCAACCTCAATCCAATGTAAGGCATCAAAAAAGAAGATTTACATCACTAAAAGAGTCACTTCTAAAGATACAAGGTCAATGCTAAAGATTTCCTGGGGACGCCATCCCAAGGAAAAGCCTTAGGCCCAGGGCTCACCTCTGGCACCCAGATAATTTAAGCTCAGCTTCGAAGATAGTTTGAGAGGAAATTCAAATTCAGTCATTTTTTGGAGGGTTAATCAACAAACTATGGAAATAATACCTAAAGCCCCAACTTCACTATTAAACTAATTAATCAAGGAATGCACCAATATACAAGAGAGTAGTAAAAGATGAAAAGCTACTCAATATTCAAAAAACTGTATAAAAATCTCTAAGGAGAGAAGTGGTTGTGTAAAATATAAACCAAGCAAAATCATTCAAATCGAACCTGATTAACTTGATCAAGCTTGCTAATGATATTCAAGCGAACATCAGGGAATTCATCTTTTAGAAGAGAAAGAAATATTGGAAGAAGTAGCTCAATGGTTGCATCCTGTTTAAAATCAGCACAGATGAGTTAGCTGGACATAACAAGAAATTCAAATGTCACGCACAAAGTAAGCGAAAAAAAATAAGTTTTTCAGAAGAATTAGAAATTATGAATGAAGATTTATCTTTCATTATGTTTTCTTTTTTCATACCAGAACTCACTGAAGACCAAATTTTCAGAATAATTACCCATTGCAGAACAAAACAGCATAGGCAACAATACATATGATAAGACAAATATTTAATATACATATGACTAGCTTCATAGAAACTACTCTGAGAGGCATAGCAAAAGATGGAATTGTTTTGTTTAGGATGAGAGAGAACCTAGAATGTTCAATTCCTTGCAGATATGCGATGAATGAAAAGTTCAATTATGGAAAGTGCCATTGCAGATATTCCATGCTAATAAACTAGACAATCGGATTGGCATATTACTTACATTTTGTTTAAAAATTTACATCCAGTTCTATTAAAACTGGGAATTAAAGGACAAAAAGAACGTCATTTTATTTATTTTATTCTGTTTTGTTTTGAATGTTAACTTGGGAACTGGTAGGAATGGAACCCAAGACATCACATTGCAGCATCCCACCACCCTGACCACTTATTCCCTGGGCAGATCCTTGTTATAGTTAACTTTGAACATCATTTTTTATGGTTAACTTGTAATTCTTCTTCTCTCATCGTTTTATTTTGAAGCAGTTGACCTACACTTTCTCAAGATAAAAGTATAAAACATCTTTTTCTCCATTGGCCAAGCAAAGGAGAAATAGAAATAGTTATACCCTGATAACCTTTGCATGGAGGGTGGGGTAAAAGTTCAACTCCAAAAGGACCACTCTTCAGGTTGCCAATAAAGGAGCAGGTTATATACTATCTAAACTCCAAGATAAACATTAGTTGATACTCACTCATATGATATCCAATTCAAAAATGTCAAAAGTTGGAAAAAATACTAGAGACCTCCCCATTGTGCAAGTTTGCAGCCAAGGAAATAATAACAACGTGTACATGTCTTCATTAATTTTGTTGCCCACATTGAATAAAACCTGGGGAAAATGCATCACTTTGGTACCAAATGCAACCCATTTTCCAGTTCTGTGTTGTCAATCCAAGTCAAGGTTTCTTTTGATTTAAATGTCTAACAACATCTGTCAAACACTTCCAAGAAAATACACGCACACTTCCAGCATGGTAGCATAAGAATACCATCCAAAGTACATACCGGTATAAATGAAAACAAATAAACAGAATCACAAAATGAACCACACCTTTCCTAAAATAGGTGCCATTCCCATTATAACAGAAGCTAAAGCAGAACGGACATGCTGTGAGGAATCCGATGATAGTTCCTGCATGAAAAGCAACTTTGTTGGTCACAAGTAAACAAAGAACAATTTGACCAAGATAGCTAAAGAGAACTGCATTGGACCATAGATGCAAGAAATAAGTGAATGAACTAGTAAGTCTGCTAAAGGTCAAGTAGGTAACAAACTAAAGGCCAGGGAATAACCATTGTCCATCCATCACATTGATGGACAATCATGAGGCAAGAATGGGACCCACCAGAAGAGTACAGGACATGACCTAAATGGTGAGCACCGCTCCCTTTTCATCACCATCCATCATTCGATGGATGGTAACGACACAATGGACTCTGGTTTATTATGTTCCATTGGATTATATTGTATTACATTTTCCATTGTTCAACATAAAGAAAGGTTCAACAAGAAATGGTACATTAAAACAATATTGGCTGATATATTGGATGGGAATTGGGAAAATAGAAGGGGTGTTACATTTTTACGTATTGAATATAAATGTCCCATATATCGGCCTAACACATACATATTGGCCGATAAGTTTTAGAGAATATTAGATATTTGATCATATCACCACCCTATCTTGACCAAGCCGATCCCAAATAGTTGGGATGAGGCTCGGATGATGATGATCAACTTATCTTTACCAAGTACCCATAATGGCCATCCCATTATGATGGGCTAGGCCAGGACTTGATATATCCATTATGATCACAGTTTTGATCCTTGAAACTGATAAGTAACCCCACGGTTGGGGGAACAATTATGGCAAAGCATTTAGTAAATCAAATGTGAAGCAAACCAACCTTCACACAAGGAAGAATGTGCTGAATAGCGAGCTGGGGATTCAAAATCCTACAAAATTTGGTTACTTTTCCTGCAGCTGCAATGCGAACTTCTGCCTCGTTGTCTCGAAGTAACCGAACATAGGCCGGCACTAATTCTACCCTTTAACAAGCAAAAGCTAATCAAAATTGGTTTAACTCATGCATTGTAGTGTACTGGATTTAATCAAACCACTATATATTAAAGCATAGTTCTCCCAGGTAAAAACTGAACCTACATAAAAGGTTCACATAAGTTTAGACTTAGGCTCTGACTCTTTCTCTTTATAGTGATAAGCATGCTCCTTACTATTATCTTCCCACATTCTATTATCTCTGATTCCCTATTTTCTCTCCTCAAAACCTCCCATTTTTCTACTTATATTAAGCCTTTCCTAATTATCTCTTCTTTCTGCTTTCCTTAATCTCCATTTACCTTCCTATGATGTCTAATTCACTTTCTCTTTTGAGTGAAATACACACTATTGCATTCACATAGAAATTACTGCTTACAAAAATTTGTGTTTTCGTACAAAATTGGCACTGAAGTCATCTGTTTACACGTGGCAATAAACGGTAAAGGTCCTAGGGTTGAGCACCGCCCACAGTCGATGGGGTTTCAAATAGAGGGACTGTGAATCACTTGTCTTTTAAGAAGCCATTCCAATACCAAATGAGACCTCACAGCATCAACCTTCAAAATTCAGAAATTCGACTGGCCACAACAAGGAGAAACAAGAAACCTTATCAGGAAACATTTGGAAGGGAAAGAGGAAGGTAGGTCCACCAGGACCTTAAGCTGCAATCCAAAGGAATATTTGGGATCCCTTTCTCTTCCTAGATTTTACTTCATCTATATATTTAGTAAGGTTTGTAGTAGTGTATAGTGTTAACACTATATTTTAGCTCATCATTTACCCATAAAGATACTTTCTACATCATGTTTAGTGTTTATACCCATAGGTGCATGATACTAGTTAGAAGTAACTAGTAGCACACATGATTCTTCTCAGAAAGCTAGTACATCAACGATCATTAAACCCACATCATTTCATATTTTCAAGGAAAGCAACCACATTCACAGTGTGATACCAAAAGATAAGGAAACTTGCAACTTGCTTCACAAGAACACAAACACTACTACCTCGTGGACTCTGGGCCAACTGCTTCACAGAGCTCATATAATTGATTGGCAACCATGTAACGAACACGCCAAGACTTATCCTGCTCAAGGAAATCACATACATTAATCAGCAGATATTCTGTCAAACTACACTAGACCGCATGCTACGCTATTTTCTAAATCTTTGTTAGTTGTACAGTTCTACTACCTGAATATAAATTATAAATAATTCTTCATCATGAAGTGCAGTAGTAACAAACAACAAACCCAACTCTCGCCACTTTATGGCCATGAAATAGCCCTTTGCATATGATATATCTCACACCCAATGAATATAAAAGCAAAACTAGCAGAATTCGCAAACTGAGATCAGAAATTTTCCAAAGATACCCATTCAAACAACAACTCTCACTGTCATTGACACAATATTGCATATTGGACTGTTTCCAACTGATTACAAAGTGCCACATAAAAGCTTAGTATTACTCTAGTGACCTTCTCAGAAGTTATACAGAGAGCTAGAAATAAATATCACTTCACCATAGTTATCAGATGAAGCTGCATAACACATTTTGCAGCAGCACCAAAGTGTGGCAGCCATAAGCCGCTTATGTGGGCCAGCTAGATGTGCTCGCATAGGCGGCGCATCATCCACACATACAGCCCCTCATCTTGGGAGGAGATAGTGCTCATGAGCAGAGCCAAAACTGTAATCCCCCTTGGGTCCCTTAGAATCAATATTTGTCGGTTCTAAAGGGATTAAGATCTCGAACATTCGACAAACTAGATTAGATTCCTTAGGCAAAACCTTGAAATGTTTTTGCGTTATGCCTAGAAGGATTTCAAGCGAAGACCTATCGAGTAATCCTAGAATCAAAAGTTCTTGGAATTTTGGATATTCGACATCGGAACCAGAAACTAGTCATCTTTTTTTGTTTTTATGCCATGAACTTTTGGTCTTTGGATATCATGCACTTGCAAAGTACTTTTGACTCTTTGGCATTTGGCATTTTGACTCTATGCTACAGTGTGTTTAGTTCCTATATGCTAATTTTTTTTTAAGTGCTTGGTTGGTACGCTGCATATTCTTTTGTGCTTTCTTTAATTTAATTAATGGGTTGGATCAATTTATTTTAAGATCTAATTGTATTAGAGAATAGAGACAGGAAATATATAAGTTACTCTCTACCGAAGACTCAAACAGGGTATATATTAGAGAAAAATACTAAATTAAAATGCCTACTATCACATAAATCACATATCCATGTTATTATTTGCATTCTTATATTTTATATTATCTTAAAAATTCTATCAGCACTCAGCAATGACGTGGGTGTGGGTTGCAAGTCCCATAGCACATAGACCCCCTAACACATCAAGTCTGTATCCGCATTTGACAACCTTGTATATAACTAATGGTAGAAGCTAAAGGAAAACATTGAGATAACAGCAACATATTCTGCTATTCAGGCAAGTATAAAGTTCAGCTTAATTACATAGAAGAAAGTGCTAAAAATAAATTACCAAAAGACAACAACAAAATGCATGATTCAAGAAAACTAAAACACAAACCTATTAGCATTTAAAAGATAGTGTGTGAAACAATAGTTATTAATATACCAATTTTTTAACTGTCTGATTTGTAACTGTTGTTGTCCTTCAAAGGCCAGAGAAAGAAATAATATAGCAGTGGAAAGGAAAAGAAAAAGAAAAACTTAGAAGCACACATTCTCTGAAATGCATAGGCTTACTGCTGGAAATATCACCAGCATGAACATAATCAGGACAATGTACCCTAGGCACATTCAGCATGATAAAAACTCCCCCAATATATGTCCTATAAATAAGCATGCAGAGAATTTATAGAGCATTAGCAGTTTAACATATTAACACATTAAAAAATGAGATAAAAGAGTGATGCATTTTAAACCAAATACATGCAAATAAGCTGCCTGATATCTGGAAGAAACAAATAGCAGAGGAAACATCAGCGAGAAATCCATCTTTTTCTAATCCATGAAATGTTAAACAAAAGGCTTTAACAGAGAGAAGCAATAAGGATTTTGACGAAGTCCAAAGAGGTAAATAAAAGAGATATACACTCTCAAAACTATCATACTTGAGAGAAATTAACAATGACAGGGAGGATGTGTGCTATGCAGTCCAGTGGTTCCAACAGCTTTCCAAGGGCAGCACAACCTTCAACCGCTAACAATCTTACAGAATCTTGATCTGAAATGTCAGTGTTTTAAGAAGTTAGTCTATAGAAATATACTGAGGTCATAATAACTGAAAGAAGCGTGAGGAAGACACAGTGCAGTGATAAGAATAACATAATAATTAATACGACAAGAATATCAATCTAAATTTGCCCACTTGATATGAAAGATCATAAAATTAACTCAAAGGCAACCTCATAAAACGCATTTATATAAAATTGTAATGACTTAGAATGCCAGATCCAAGGTATAATTCACACATAAATCAGTAGAGGACTCTAAAATTGTTGGAATAGAAGAAGTTGACTAGAATACAGATCACATGGAACAATGTCCTTTTCTATGTCCACCATGATGACCATGGTTTATCTTAGACAACTGATGGCATTTGAAACTGACAATCAGAGGCATTTACATTTCGAACATATGCTCCAGGTAATTGAAATGTATTCAATAGAACATCCTTAGTTGTCATATTGAAAGGAAAACAGTGATTGACAATAAACAATACAATTTTAATTCTAGCACTTGGTTGCTTACATCACATGAACTGAGCCATTTTTGTGGCATAACAAAGAAAAGCAGAACTTCATGAGATACCAGTCTAGATGTACAGTTGAGAGAAAATATTCCTCCCACTCACCCAGAACAATTTCAGTAATAAAATTCTAGTCTAGATAAAGCAAGATAAAATATTACTCACCTTCATATCCAAAATAACTCATAAGCTAGTATAAGCACAGTCTCAGTGGAGAACGTTACTCTGCTCAGGATATAGAGTATAGCAAAATTCAAAAACAAGAAACCAATGTTTGTTCTTTCCGCAAAAACAGAAGGATAAAAGGGTGAGTTAAATGTCACTATAAGAATTACCAAGTAAAGCACCAAGGGAAACACATCTAAAGTATAAAACTTGAGTTCCATTATGGAAACTATCATGGGGCATACATAACGGATCCATACCATCATGTGTGAGATCTTCAAAAATTGTCATGATGTCTGTCTTCAGATAACTTGGTTCAACTGTAGGAGCAAACTTTGACAAGTTTGTAGCAGCAGCCCTTCTAACCATAGGCATATCATCTTGACATAATTGGGTATATATTGATCTTAGCTCTGCCTTCAACTGCTCTGGGGCACTTGGGTAAGCAATATGGAATAAACCACAAGCTGAAACACGCGCTGTGAACCATTCACCAGCTGCAAGTCTCTAAAGATAGGGAAGGAAAGGAGGTGAGGGCTACGAAAAATATTACCCTGAAGTGCAGATTAGGTATTATGGAAAGCACATGAAAATTATGAATTTATGTAACATATGAAGAAACAAGAAAACAAATCTAATGAGAGAAAAAATGTATCACAATAAAGAAAATAAAAAATATTACCGTGAAGTACAGATTAGGTATTATGGAAAGCACATGAAAATTATGAATTTATGTAACATATGAAGAAACAAGAAAACAAATCTAATGAGAGAAAAAATGTATCACAATAAAGAAAATAAAAAATATTACCCTGAAGTACAGATTAGGTATTATGGAAAGCACATGAAAATTATGAATTTATGTAACATATGAAGAAACAAGAAAACAAATCTAATGAGAGAAAAATGTATCAAAATAAAGAAAATCATCAAGATATCACACCTGAATCCAGCTGAAAAAACAAGAATAGCCTATGATTACAAATGCCTTTTCTGGCAGTTTTCACGCACAATCTAAAACATTAAACAATTTCCACTCCCTCTATCTATCTAAAAAGGTAGTTTCCTTTCTTTAAACCTTTTGAAATTATATGCAAGATAGCACTTTTCTTTGTTTTCTTTTTTTGACAGGCGCAAGATTTTAGCTCTTTGAGTTCAGATATTGTCTTTGAAGACACCTTCCACAATCAGGGGTCCTATTGCAGTGCAAAAATAAGAAAAATCAATTTTAAATCTTAGTTTTGGTCATGGAAATAATATCAACTCTATGCTCAAGGGATATAACAATCTAGGAAACAATTACACAGGTTTCTTATTAACTTAAGTAGATAAATTCTAAATGATATTTCATATCAATGTCATGTTTCCAACAGGGTGGATTCTAACATATCTCATGTCAAATTCTGCTTATGACCTACCCAAAAAACCTATAGTGGATCCTAAAGACCCACAAAGAATCATAGCAAAATCATTAAAATAAAATGTATATCAATATAAAGGGTATACACAAATATATCTTACCTTAACTAGAGGAATAAACCAGTCAACCTGATCGCTTTCCTTCATTTGAACCCCAATTCGACATAATGATTCAACAGATTTCTCCCTCACAAAAGTTTCCTCTACAGTGCACAGTGTTTCCAAAGGGGGAAGCAAAACATGAGCATGCTCCACCCCACCCACATAAGGAATAAACACCCCCAACTCTTCTGCCATTGCAACCAGTACCTCATCATCGTCATCATTGTTCTCACTCAAAAATGGGATCAATTCCTTTCTGGTTCTCTCCTCTCCAAGAGCCCGTGCAATTGTTGAAAGCCTACGGATGGAGTTCAACCGTAGTTGAAGATCTTCATTTTTCAGTTCATCGATCAAGATAGCAATTGGATATAGTGGCTCGTCAACCATGGCCATAAAGTTTTCCAACCTCCTGAAAGCATCAAAAAATAAAATAACTAAGCAGCAATAAGCATAAAGTCATTCCACAATTTGAGCATACAGCATATGTTTATCAATATAAATGTCAACGAATTTCATTTGTGCATCAATACCGGCATCAAGCACACTAAACAAAAATGAGTTAAAATATACACATGCTTATGCCATGAAATTCTAAATTCTTCTTGAACTGAAAATACTCACAGATGCGATGGAAATCCCAAAAAAAGTTCTCGAACTCAAAAAAACTGACTTCATAGTTCATATTACATACTCTAGATTGGGGAGACCAGAAAACAACTCTTCAACCATAACTCATATGACCCCCTTTGATCTTACCCTTAACTAGAAACTACAGGCAAATATAGTGGCGCATTGGGAGGTAACTTACAAATTCAGGACTAAACACAAGTTAGTATCACCAGTGAAATATCCAAAAAGAAAAAACAAGTTCAATTTTGCATATAAATTGCATCAAACACATTCTGAGTCCAAAATCAACTAGAGATGACTCCAATCCGCCATAAAGACACTAGATCCCAGATCCCAATTCCGCAAATAAAAAATGGTGTTCTCGGATTGATGAATAAACAAAGACAAAGACCATATGAAATTAATTCTCTGAACCATTTTAAGGTTTAATTGAATAGAAAATTTTAGGGGTTTATGACTGTCACGTTGATCAAATGTGTGCCAACGTTTTATATATTCATGCCTCAATTGACATTTCTCAAAATCTTGGCAATGGGCCAACTGAGACAAGAAAGCTTCTTATACTAACTTTTCACCTAAATTTTCTCAGAAAAAGAAGAAACACCAGAAAAACTTTGGATCAGTTCAAAATCAGGTAAAATTATGGCTTATGAAGGCAAAAATGGATACTGGCTGATTATAATTTCAAAAAGAAACAAAGAAAACCAGCAAATCTACCAAAGAAACTCATTAATCCCTGTATGAAACCAGAAATTATGCAATTCCCTCTTGAGATTGAACCGTAATGCACCAAGATCCCTTAACAATAACCCCAACCTGAAAATTGTCACGTATTAAACCAGATCTCAAACCCTAATCAACAAACCCATTCCAGTTAGGTGAAAAAACCAGATCAATAAATTACCCAAAAAGAAAAAACCAGATCAATAATGCACTCATGGTAACACACTTACAAAATGGAGCTCAATCTGGGAGTTCAGAGATTTAGAGAGAGAAAATTTTTCAGAAAAAAATAGAGAGAGAGAGCAAAAAAAAAATTTAGAGGGATAAAAGTAAATCTATTGCAAAATGGCGAGTAACATCTATTGCAAAATGGCGAGTACCATACCTTGTGATAATGTCGAAGGTGAGGTATGAGACTTGAGATCCCCAGCAATTTTAGAGAGAGAATGCCGAGACAATTTTTAGAGAGAGAGAGATTAGAAATTAAGTTGGAGCTTTTTAGAAGTGCGGCAACCAACTTTGCTCTAAGGTATTTTAGCGGGAAATTCGTGCTGTGCGGCCTCACGTATACGATGGACAGATTTTATGCAAGCCTGAGCGTTAGCAAAACTCTCTCTCTCTCTAAAATAGCGTAGCAACTCTCTGTCTCAATGGAAGTGTTTTTCTCTCTCTAAAATGAAGTGTTTGTCTCCCACTATCTCTCTCAACAAAATCTCACTAAAGTATCTATTTTGGATCCACGTACTGTGATAAACTGTTTGAAACAAAACTTGGCAACTCGCTTTCTCTCTCTAATAAAATAGTGTTTCTCTCTCTAAAAAAGTTCAAAGGGTTTGTATCTGTATTTTGAAAAAAGTTTATACAAGGTTCTAACCTTAAAATGTAGAACTGCAGCTCAAAAATAGATTGAAAAATATTTTTTTAATGTTGAAAACTCTAATTTATCATCACAACATCGAGATGTCGGAATATGAAAAACAAAGATTTTAAGCCTAAAAAATAGTTTATCTTTCCACACGGTATCTAAACTGTCTAGTTTAAAGATTTTCGTATATTTATAGAGTAATGATCTTATGAAACCTTTTCACACCCATGTGTATCGGATCCCAAAAAATCACCATTAAATTTGGTACAGATCTCTAAATAAAGTTGTGTGGAACTTGACTTTTTTAAAGATCTGTGTCAAATTTAATGATGATCATTTAAAGTCCTACACACTTAAGTGTAGGAGGGTCTCACGAGGTCATTTCCCATATTTATATATCAACTTGATTTTAATTATTTTTGAAGTTTAAAATTTTATAATTAGATATAAATATAGATTTTGAAATAATCTTAAAAAAAAATTTATAACAAAATTACATGTTATGATAAATTTTGGAGATATGCCTTAATTGGATTGTTTAAGGTTGCAACCTTTTAAAAACCACACCTCTTTATTTTTGTATGAAATAAATATAGCAATTTTGTATTTTTTATCTCATGTGCGTTCTGTCCCACTTTCCTAGGTCTCTCTCTCGGATCGAAGACCCACTCTCCAAGCACAGGCAAGGTCTAAATTTTTTGCATTCGGTTCTTAAGGAATTAGAATAACAATTAAAGGATTATATACCATACGACCATTGTTTGTGTGAATGTCCCCTTATGCACGCAATGTTTGATTGTCATCATGACTACACCGGACAAGGTAGTTTGATAGGTATGATCGACGACCGGTCGATTGAGTTGAAATTGGTCAGCTAGACCGATTAAAACTAGTCAAATATTGATGATGATCGATTTTTTACTTAAGCTGATTTTACTCTAGACAATACTGGCTAAGATATTACTAGGCAGTCCGACCAGTTGGATCGCTAGTCCAAGATGGTGTTGATAATTATGATTGAAAATAATGTCTAATTGGACTTCACATATGGATAAATTGGTTTTAATTGGTTGGATGGACTAAATAAAGTTGTTTCTCAACTACATTTTTATTGTCTTTATTTTTTAATTTACTCGATGAACAATGATTAGAGAATATCTCTCAATCAATTCGGTGTCCGGTTCAATAATATTAAGATCAATTATGTAAGGAACTTGGGGCAAGGTTGTAAATCAATGGGCATTTATTTGGCCATCTAGAGTTGTTGCATTAATGCCCAGATATCCTCTGGGATTGATTACCCAAATATGAAAAATTAATGAAATATCATTATACAGATCTCAATAAAAAATTAGCAAATTTTAAAACTGAAATTCCAAACTTATAAGTAAATTTTCACAAGCAATTAAAAAGAGAAAAATTGTAGAGAAAATTCCAATTGATTCCTTAAAATGGTAAAGGGCAAATTCTGGAAAATCTACTTTGAGCAGATTTTTATTTTGGGTCTCTAGGAGCCACAATAAAGAGCACAAAATTAATTTTGAGAAAAAAATCTCAGCTTCTTGAATTTTCTTAAAACCCACTAGATCCGTGCCACGTGGCCACTTCCCCATCTCAGGATAAGCCCTGAATCAAAATTAAAGGCCAATTTCAAGAACAATATACTTGGCAGCCCTTTTGCAATTCATTCTCGCTCTTAAAGCTTGCACCCATTTCACAAGGAGTAGAGCTATGGCTTTGCTTTCTCCACAACAAAGCTTCCTCACAAATTCTCTTAGAAAACCCATTTCCACAAACAAGAGCCTTCCATATGCATCATCTTTCTTCAGATCAAGAGCTTCATTAGACCAAGATGAAGTCCAAAAAAGGTCAGTCCTAAATGTTATACATGACTAGGCCTTTAAAATACCATAATATTAAATCAATCTAAGTACTTGCTGTGAATTTGTATACTTTTAGGGTGGAAGAGAGAGGAGAAAGATTGGTGAAATTGGCTGTTGTTACATTTGCAGCAGGTGTGCTAACACTAGGGGCAGCCCAAGATGCTATGGCTGCGAAATCCGGCGGTCGAGTTGGCGGTCAGGCCTTTCGATCTGCTCCACCTCCGAGGTCCTCGGGCCCTAGAATAAACAATTCGAGGTAAAACTCTCTCTTTCTCAACAATTTGAGGCAAGAATCTCTACATGCTTCTGAGTTTTTAGTTTTTCAATTTTTACACCCCAGTAAATCATCGATATACTATGACAGCATGGTTTGAGGTAGGAATGGCAATCGGGTCAGGTCGATTCTGGGTCCAGGTATTGGATCCGGCTGGGGCAATCTAACCCGCTATACATAATTACATAATTAATTGGAAAAAAACTGAATGATGACGATGAAATTTCTTATCTTTTTATTTCTAGACCTAAACCTGATCGGACCAGGTGGGTTAGGTCGGTGTCCAAATGACTTGGAACCGACCCAGGTCGAGGTCGAGGTCGGGGTCAGGTTCATGTCCATGCTAGGCCAAGTCGTGTCGACCTAGGTCCATTATTGCCATCCCTAGTAGCTTGAGGCAGCCTCCAAGGAGTCCAGGGAAACTTTTTGAACCTATATTTGGGACATGTGATCCTATTTCCAAATTTGGATATTCACATCTATCATCCATGTAACCCTTCAAATATCCTTCCATTACCCAAAACTTCTCCCAATATCTCATGGGGCAACCATCCTTTAAATGACATATCATTTTTCTTTTGTTTTTTCTTTTTTGAAAAATCCTTTAAATTATTTAGCAACTTATTTGTTTGGCAAGTACTCCTGTAATAATTTGGGGGTTGGACCTGATCCCTTGCTTATTTATCAACATCAACTTGTAAAAGAAAGCAGAAATATCCTTTGAAGTTTGAGAATGAAGTGGGTGCCGTAATGTGATGTCTTGAGTTATCAAATTAATATTCAAAAAGAAAATAAGAATCAATCTCGACTTAAGTTGTAGATAGCAAAGTATCTATTTAATCTTAGGCTGTGAATCATTCAACCATCCCAACACATACACCTCCTTTGTGCACTACTAGTTTCTACATGTGATAAACTTGTCAGTGTTTTAATTAGTAGTGAATATTTACACACCATGTAGTATATATCTGCAATTTGATTGTGTGAGTGCGTGTGTGAAAGAGAGATGTTTGTGTGAGAAAGGGAGAGAGGTGTGTTTGTGTGTGTGTTGTGAATGTGCACGCGTGTGTGTACACACGTGAGTGAGTGAGAGAGAGATAGAGATTTCCATGTTGGGCCTAAGCTACTACATTGTTGCAGGACAAACATTTACATCAATCCTCCTGTTGCTCCTCCACTAGTAGGTGGATATGGTTTTGGAGGCTCATACTATGGGGGCTGGGGATGGTCCCCCTTCTCCTTCTTTGTACCAGGCCCTTCTGTTGCCATTGGGGTTGGAGGTGGGTTTGATTTCTTTCTGATATTTTTGGTTCTTGGAGCCATTGCAGCCGTTGTTCGGAGATTTACAGGACCAAGATACGATGATGATGACTATTGAAGTGATCATGAGCTTATTTGTAATATAATGCACCATAAATATTGTATACTATATTCTTGATTGAGAATTAAGTTGTTAAACACTTGAGTAATGTGGGGATTGAGGATTAAGTTGTTAAACACTCGAGTAATGTGGGGATTGAGGATAAAGTTGTTAAACACTCGAGTAATATGGGGAAGGGCTCTCAATGCATGTGGATGCTTTAGCATTGTATCTAGTTTAATCCAAGAAAAAATTTGGATGAGTGCTTATAGTGTACTCTTGCGGGAGCAAATTGTGTACTTACTTTCTTTTTTTAAAAACATTAAGTTTGTTTCATTAAGAGAAAAGAAAAAAAAAAAAAAGAAAAAGAAGAGAAGAAAGTAGAAAGGAACAAAGGGGAAGAGGAGGAAGCACCAAGGGCATAGTCACCTGTTTCGCCAAACAGTCGGCATCTCAATTGAAATTTCTAAAAACGTGGGCGAAGTGTACTTCTCTCCCTAGAAGGCAGAGATAATTTCATCCGTAATAGGGCTTAAAAACCATGGCGTACAATCTGGCTGCCTACAACATTTAATTATATTAGCTGATTTTCCCTTTTTACAAGGGGAATCTAACTGTTTAATTAAACAAAGCTTTGTGATGGTCTCACAATATGATTTTCGGCCCGTGCTCGGAATGTCAAAGTGAAGAAATTCAACCAAGTGCAAGTAAATGGCAAGAGCAACTATGACTCTCTTAAGGTAGCCAAATTGTGTACTTACTCTCTCAGATATAAAAGCTGTTAAGGAGGATTTTCTTTGACCTGATATTTTGGGAGTTAGCTCTTGATATTTTGGGAGTTGCTCTAGAACCAGTGGATGAGTCTCCTCACAAGGGAAAAAAGAGAATATTTGACTTTTGAGTTTAGAAGTATGTAGATACTCTACATTGGAGAATCTCTATTCAATTCTAAGGCGTTGTATTTTTTCAGGTATATACTGAATGGACATGATTTTTATTTTTGGAATTTAAAATCCTAATAAATGCGCCTTGGCATGATTTTACCTGAGGGAGCAATTGTATTATTTGCTCTTTCTTGTAGCATATATTATTTTGAGATTTTGTGTTGGTAGCCCAAATTAACCAGAGCGAAATTCATAAAATTAGTTTTTCCCTTTCACTTGAAACATTTTTAAAAAGAGATTATAAAAAATAGCAATGGACAGTTAAAGCTTAACCAAGATCTTGGGAGAGGGGTTAACGTAACATAACCCATATCTCAATTCCACGTAATGGCTTCTATTCCCTCCTTTAAAAAGCAACTAACTAATTAAAAAATGGGTAACGTAGTGGCTTCTATTCCCTCTTTTAAAAAGCGACTAACTAATTAAAAAATGGGTAAGGAAGATATAAAAAGGCCTATCTTCCCCATTCAATTGCTCAAGTAAAGAAAAAAAAAAAAAAAAAACCAAAATCACTATTATATGTTGTGTCATCACATGTTTTTTCTCACTCTACTGTCTGAAGCAAGTCACAAGGGAAATACCATCTCTCTTTCAAAACAATAGAAAATTTGTGGAAAAAGTCTTTTTTGGTTTAAAAAATAGTCATCTTTATTTTCTATTATATGATTAAATACCAATTTTTTTCAATTTCTAGTTGTCCGGGCTTTGGACATTTCATTTTTTAAGTGAAAGACGAGTTCTAACGTCAAATTTTCAAGTTTAATTTTTGGTAACCGGACCGGTTCGGAAATCCAAAGTTCGAAACCCCCACTTTCGAAAAAACAAAAGGTGGGTTTGGAGTTTGGACATCCATTCTCTTCACCCCGATTTTTAAAGAACAACCAAATATCAGGACCATCCAAAACAAAGCAGCTTACCATGCTTCCATTGGAGCAAATTATACACTCCCTCCCTCCCTCCCTCAAACAGAAGACCTATTTAAAGGTACTAAGCGTACAACACGCTCCTGTTTATTTTTTAAGTGGACCGATTCGAATATTAGTTGTCTAACTCAGTTCATTTATAAATAAAACTTGCGACATCCAATGTCCGAATCTAATGTCCGAATCTGCCTTTCATTCATAACAAAAGGTCCTTAATTCAAACATTGGATATCTGAATTGCAGCAATTTGGGAATAAAAAATAACCCTTAAAGGGTGAAAAAAAAATGTGAGGGGAATATCAAAAAGGAGATTATTCCAAAAATTTCCAGAAGGAACACCATTACCTACCAAAAAGAGAGACTTTTTCCAAAAAAAATTCATAAAAATAAATAAATAAATAAAAGTTACAACAAAAGAAAAAGAAAAGAGAGACTTTCAAGTCCAACTATCAAGACCTGCGGGAAAGAACTCTCTCTCTCTCTTCCTAAAGCTCTCTCCTCTCTCTGTGGCCAATCTAGCGAAAGGTAACCGTTGACATTTGAAATTTAGGCGATGCAACATGCATTGCAGAACCCAAATCCCACTCCAAATGATCACCAAACAACGACCCATCTTCTCCAAAACCTTCTCTTCTCCCTCCTTAACACCATCACCATCTGCAGACATAGAAAGCATCTGCACTTTAATCAATAACCACCCTTTTCCATTGCAACCTCTCCAACCGTCTCTCCAACTCTATCTTCCTTCTCTCTCGACAAATTTTGTCGAACAGGTGCTTGGCCGCCTTTTCTTGGGCCATTGCAATGGATTGAAAGCCTTTGAGTTCTTCGATTTCGCAACAAAACAACCCAATTTCCATATTTCCTCAGACTCTTTTGAGAAAATTGTTCACATTCTCTCAAGAATGAGAGATTTCGACAAAGTTTGGGATCTACTGGAAAGGACCCATCATAATTTTCCCTCGCTACTCACCACCAAATCGCTAAGCATACTGTTATCTCGATACGCAAAGCATACATCATTCGAAGAAACCATCGAAGCTTTTGAGAAAATGGGTAAATTTTTTGGTGGGTTTAACACTGAGGCCTTCAATGTCTTGCTCAGAGCCTTTTGTACACAAGGAGAAATGAAAGAAGCAAGAGCTGTGTTCAATAAGATGTTTTCGAGGTTTTCGCCCAATACACAGACCCTAAATATATTGCTTCTTGGTTTCAAAGAGAGTGGAAATATCACAGCCATGGAGCTCTTCTACCATGAAATAATTAGAAGGGGTTGCACTCCAAATAATGTTTCTTACAATATAAGAATTGATGCTTTGTGCAAGAAAGGGCGCTCTAGAGAAGCCATAAAACTTAGAGAAGAAATGGAAGAGAAAAACTGTTCTCCCACAGTCGAGACTTTCACAACTCTTATACATGGATTGGGTATTTCTCATAACCCTAAACTTGCACAAAAAGTGTTTGATGATATGGTTTCAAGGGGTTTAAATCCTGATACAGGGGCTTACAATGCTTTGATAAATGCTTATGTGAGAGTTGGGGATACTAAGACAGGCAGAAAACTGATGGGAGAGATGGAAGAGAAGGGAGTTGGATTTGATAATACAACTTACCATACCATGTTTTGGGGCATGAAAAATTTCGGTGATATGAAGGGGATTTATGGGCTTTATAAGAGAATGGTTGAGAATAGATGGGTACCCAAGATGTGCACAGTGGTTATGTTAATGAAGTGTTTTTGTTATAGTGATTGCTATAAGATGGGTTTGAAGCTTTGGAACTATTTGGTTGAGATGGGATGTTGTCCTCATGGCCATGCATTGGATTTGTTGGTGATGGAGTTGTGTAGAAAGGGGAAGTTAGAGGAGGCATATGAGTGTTGTCGACAAGTTCTAGACAGAGGTCGGCTCCCGAAAGGGCAGGCTTTTGGGGTTTTGCAGAGGCATCTATCTCAAGAAGGGGAAAAAGAAATATTGGGGGATCTTGTTGATACTATGAAGAGGTTGGAGAGTGCTTTGCCTACATCTCAGGAATATATACTTGGAAGTAATGATAGTTCGACCTAGAATCTTGTTCAAAATTTTAACTTTATTTGGTCAAGAAGATTATATGATGTGAATCTGGAGAAAGCAGGCTTAGCATGAAGTGTTACAGTCTCTAATGTCCTTATATGACAGGTACAATTTGTAGTGTATGTGCCTTAAAGAGCAACTCATTTATCAGATGCTTAGGATGAAATCATATTCAAATTCTACAATGGGAAAATCTGTATGCTCCAGATATTTATGTTTCTGTCTTAATCAAGACCACAAGAAGCATGATAATTAGGAAAATAGACTTGTAAATTTCTGAATTCACAAACTTCATTGACATCTTGGGCTTGATCCCTGCTCGACCTGCTCGGAATTAGTAAAAGATAGAACAAGGGTCTTTGTTGTTTATTCTTCTTGTTTGTCATTATTTTGGGTAACTTTCCATTGTTCAACTGGGAAAATATTCTACGGAGGGTCACTCGAAATGACTGTACACAGACCATGGTCCTTTATCTCTTTTACATCATATAACTACAGAAGAAATGGTATCACTGATCTAATAACTGGACTGCTGCAATTGCTGGTATTTTCTCTCTCAATTTTTGTGAAAGGGCTACCCGAACTGTCATCACCCCTGCTGCAGGTCCAGTAAGCCTGACCTGGACAATGGATCCATTAATTTGAACGAGCTCAAGCTCCCCACCACCTGTGCCTGCAAGATATGGTCGTATCTCTGAAAGAACCTGCAAAGGATTATTCTCTTCAGTCATCTGGATGACCATTCTGGATTCATTTCATTTCTTCTTATAGGTAAGCAGGGAACTTAGGTGCAAATTTAAGAGCTCCATGGACCATGATGACTAGGCTATGGCATAGGAGTCTGTGATGCAGTCATTTGTTTCCAACCTTACAATTTTACAAGTATCAAACAAAGATATAGGCGTGCATGTATGTATGTATGTGTATTACACACACGCACAAACATGTTTACCTTCATGTGTGCAAGTATGTGTGTATGCACATGCACATGAATGTGTATGGTTTTGGTTGTTTATGTATTATTCCGGCCTTTGGCAGAATAAATGCCACCTGATTTTGAAATTATTATTCGATTTGTGGATATCAATGCAAGTTAAGCTATCAACAGGGATTACTTCTATAGAACACTGCAACTTTTTCTATAATTGAAGGTGAAAGATGAAGTATATATGCAGGAAATGCACTATAGTCGGTAACCTGTGTAAGACCATTTTCAGACCCAATAAAAGCATCTCTGGGTTGTTGCTGCAAACTTCTATGCATTTAAGCAATCTCACTCTCTTTTGAACTTCTTTGCACCATAAAAAGGCAGGTGATTTCAGAAAATACAACATTTAGACTAGTGAAAGCTACAACTTTGGATATTTATAGCTAGCATAAAGTTGCAAAAAGATCCCCAAAAGAATGGCCCATAATAGATGGACAAACTTGTTTATTGAATTGAACAAAGCCTCTCCAATGAAAATACACTTTCCTTGAAAGCCTAGGTTGGTTCTTGGACATGGAAAAAAGGGTTTTTGCCAAATGAAAGATAGGGCCACCAGATAACAAACTCCCCATAGATTGCTCAAAGGCAATTCATAGCATAACCAAACTTATCTCATATCCAGTAATGGATCATCCCTAAGTTGGGCAGCATGAAAACCATAGTTCCTGTTGCAGACCTTTGTAGCCTAAACAGTAATCCAACCAGTTTGAGTTCTTCCTAATCAGAACCAATTGAATCCAGACAAGTTTATTCAAAAAGAGAAGATCAAACATGGCATGATAGAGAAATGACAGAACTTCTCCGGATAAAAGAAATTTCAAATGTAATAAAACTCAGTACATTATGTAGCACAATCTTCTTTAAGGTACATATCAATTATAACACGGTGAAACAGTTTGGAAAGCAGTGAAGTTGGTTTATATAGATAACAGTCTCCTACTGCCAAAAATTCAAAGAATAACAACCAACAAAGAATGGTTATGAGGTTTCTCACCTTCTCAACATTTTCATCGTTGAGCTCAAGGCCTGTTTCAGTATCAAGAATCTGCTCGACTGCTAGAATTTCAGGTATTTTGTCCATTAAACGAGTTTCTATCCCCATCTTCAAAGTCATTGTTGAGCTTGGACAAGACCCACAAGCTCCTTGTAGCTTTAGAACCACAACAAGTCCATCTATCTCATGCAAAACCACGTTACCCCCATCTGCCATTAAGCTCGGCCTTACCTCCTTGAGAACCATCTCTACACTTTCTTCGGTTAATGGAAGAACAGACCTTGGTGTAACTGCAATTCAAAGAATAATAAAAAAACAAAATATCAATTAATTCAAATATATTGTATCATTCAGTTCCTATATGAATTGTGATTGTACCCATTTTGCATTTGATTGGCTACACCAAATCCACTGAACTGATCTCTGGCTCAATATGGTTCAAGGCGCATAATGCGCTATTGGTAACTGATCTCTCTCTCTCTCTCTCTCTCTCTCTCTCTCTCTCTCACACACACACACACACACATTCAATTTAGTCGAAGGCGCACAATAGGTTTTTGGTAATTGATCTCTCTCCCTCTCTCTCTCTCTCTCTCTCTCTTACACACACAATTTCGTTCAAGGGGCATAATGGGTTTTTTGGAATCTCTCTCTCACGCACACACACAGATTCAATTTAGTTCAAGGTGCATAATAGGTTTTTGGAATCTCTCTCTCTCTCTCAATTGTCTAAAAGGTACAGAGCAAGCAAATACAGAGAACAATCATCCAAAACCTAAACTAAATACAACTCAGTGAAGGCAAGAAGCATTCATATACAAGCACATAAGCAAATAAACAAACAAAAAATAGAGAACGCATCACCAGATACTAATACAACTCCACTTCCAAGCACCTGTGACTTACCCTCTCGCCTTCTTCTCAGCAAACGACTCCATGGTCTGAAAAATCGGAGTTTTACATCAAATTGACCTATGAGAAAAGCTGCTCTACCAGAAGAAAGCAATGCACTTTTTGAGACCTTCTGTAAAAGAAAACAGTGAATCATGCTAAATAAGAGAAGCACTGTTGGACATGAATGAAGCTACTGTGTGTGTGTGTGTGTGTGAGAGAGAGAGAGAGAGAGAGAGAACCTTAAGAGGCAGATTTGCATTTGAGATTGGGTCAGAGGAAGAACGAAATGAGGTGATCCCTGCAACTACAGATGCTCCTCTCATTTGGGTTAGCACCATTTTCCCACTTTCTTATACTAAAACTCTATCTGAGAAGGTACCCATATGCATAAACCATAAAGTATCAGAAATTGCAGTGGCATAAACCAATGGTGATTGTGTTATTGGTTCTTGAAATTAACAGCTTCCTTGCATGTCCGAGAGAGATATTTGAAGGGAGATATGTATGTTTGTTTGGTCAGAGAGAGAGAGAGTTCTCAGGCTTTCTGGATGAAAAAGCATCGTTTGAAATGAAGCAGGATGGCGCCACGTCGGATAAAAAATCCAATCCATTGGTCATGGGTTGAGGGAAAAACCGCATCTCTAATCGGGAGCGTGATCAAAATCCGTAAAACCTATTAATATTAAAAAATTTGAAAATTTACAGACCAAATAATACGTAATAAAAAACGTTATTTTTAAGATTTGACGTTTATCTCGTATCTATAGATCATCCTAATGGTCGATCAGCTGTAGTATATAAAATCTTCTAGGGTCAAAACAATTATTTTCTAGTGGGTTTTCGAGCTTGGCGTTCCCTTTCTGGTATAAATGTTGATGACTCAAATGATTTTTTTCTTTTCAAAAATTCATTTTGGATACAGATTTAATACTAAGTTACTTTAGGTGCATTTCTGCTTTACGGCCATAATTTTGCCACTCAAAAGATAATGTCTAAAATTTAAATGAACAATGATGACCCAACTAAAGACAGAGCTAAAAAAAATTGACTTCTATGTTCAAACTAATTTTCTTGCACATGATTGAGTTTTCAAATTTAACGGATCCTGAATTTTTTTTTTAAAATACTAAATGCTTCTTTTATAGGCAAAAATTATAAAGAAACCAATCAACCCAACTTCTTTTTTTTTTTTTCAAAATCACCCCTCGGTCTAAGGATGGAATCTTCGGTTTGAAGTTTATTTTTTAATTTTTCTGTTAGTTGGGCAATGCTCTCGCTCTCAAACTGAGGGCATTGCACTACTAAAAAAAAAAAATCAGTCCCGAGTATTTTCTTGGGCCAAGGGGTAATCTTAAAAAGAATAAAAAAAAAACCTGTTGACTGTTTTTTTTTGTAATTTCTACATATAAAAGGAGCATTTTATATTTTAAAAAAAATAATTTAGGGTCCATATATAAATCGCTCTCAAATTTATCTAATTATGAAACTTTAGATCCACGAAAAACAAGAGAATAGAGGGAGTGCATAGTGAAACACTTCCTCAGCAAGTCTCAGCTTAAAACATGATCTTTTAAAAAGAATGGCCAATTTTTCAAAAATGTTAAAAATTCTAAGATTTTCAAAAAATATTAAAAATCATTATTATTTTTTGTATACAATCAACAACTTCTTAAAAAAAAAAAAAAAAAAAAAAGCTTTTTTGAAAAAATTCTTTCTATTGTCATTTCCTTCATCTTTCAAACTTCATTGAAACTTTCAAAATGAAAATTTGAATTTTGGTTTTGATATGAGCTTATTAAAAATACATTTAAATGAAGAGTTTTAATTTAACTAAAACATAGAAGTTCTATCCTCCCCCTACCATCCAGCCGTCTATTTTTTATCAAGAGAGCTACTAACTGTTTGATCTTAGATCCGATGTCTTAAAATTTTTATTTTTAGTTTTCTTTAATACAATTTTTTTGAATATGAAATTTGGTACATGCCATCTTCTCATTGGGGTGCACCTATAAAAAAATATTAACAATAATTTTTCGATAAAAAAAAGACCAAAATACCCATTGAAATTTATAGGGGTATTTTAGTCATTTTATTTTATTGAAAATATTTTTTTTATATTTTTCGTTAGTGCGAGTTTAATAGAGGAATGAACATCCAAAATTCGGTGTCAAAATAGTTAATAAAAAAATAATTAAAAATAAAATAGTATGGAGATGTGGTATTATGATTGGGGCAATCGTAGCCCTCCATTAAAAAATGGATGGTTGGACAAGAGGAGGATAGAACTTCTATATTGTAGGGAGAACATAAAAAGCTTTTCCATAGTATTTAACTAAAAATATCATCTAAACTTTACTTACATATTCACATATATACATATTCCCCCCAAAATACTATAATGCAGAAAAAGTTTACCAGAATAATCAAAAGAATTATTCCATAAAAAATTAGGGAATGTATACAGTGAGATCATTTACCTTTGTTATACGGATGTCACAATTACTTCTAGCTATCAGGTGTCAAATTGGATGGCTTGAAATATACCACAAAGTTCGAGAAATTCCATTCTAAACTTAGACTCTAATCAATGACATACACACACAATCATGTGATTTGAAATCTGACAGACAAGAATCATTGTGATCTCTTTGTACTAAAAACAAACGGTCTCTTTGCATACTTTTCTTAGAAACTATACCCCCTCAAAAATAGTAGAGGTAGAGGAAAAGACTCCTAATTAATTTTTATCTACACCAAGAGCACTATTGTAGATAAGAGAGAGTTAGTTAGTAATTGCTAAAGATTTAAGCTGTTAAGCATTATGGGAGGTTTTTAAATATTGATATTGTATATTATGAGATCATTTATTTTTAGTACAAAGAGTTCATAATTATTTTTAGCCATTGGACGTAAAATCCAATCGATAAAAATGTGTCACAACATTCAAAAATTTTTGTTTTGGACTCTGTGTCTAAACAATAACATATTCTCAGCCATTTTAACTTTAGTAAACAATGATTGTGACCTTCTTATATAAAAAATAAACGGTCTCATTGTACTCGTCTTTCATTGTACTTGTCTTTGCTGACATATTGCTCAAGTCATATGTTACTTTCTCTTTGTATACACAAGTTTAATGAATTTGACTTATTTCAGTTCTCTGTCATTCATTTGTGCACTACAATTTGGATGGATCTCTGTTTTTTATTTTTAAGTATCTATTTACCATACTAATATTTTTTTAATCAAAATCCAATAACTACGTCCATTGTTCTTATTATTTGTTAATGTGATTGTCGTGTTTAATATTGCTACTGTTGTATGCTCCTAGTAAAATAATTGAATATTTGGCGCCATTATTTGTGAGGAAACTTACCATGCATTCGTTTTAAATGAAAATTTATCCAAAAAATTATAAGTATGACCATATATGCTACCAAGCCCATGGCATAAAATTATTTTATTAACTTCATTAAATCCTCATGATAACTGCAAATTGTAACTTTTTACTTGATATCTATGCATAGCTAAAATTTTCAATCCAATATTTTACTCCAATTTTGAAGCAAATTTGAAATATATATAATTTTTTTCTCACCTACTCTTTTATGAGCTATATTTGCCACTACGTTTTAGAATGAAACCTATTTTAGTATCCATTTTTTACTTATCAATATTATATTATTATTTATTGATTTGCTTACTATCTCAAAACCACCCCTAAAAGCACAATTTAAACTTATGTTGTATGATTATTGGGAAATTTATCAATGAGATTCAAAGTATTCAACTTTTTAGCATCTCTCATCAATCAAAACACATCAAAAACATCTCTTAATATGTAGCTCATGAATCGAAGTCATGAATATGTAGCCTGAGATGGGCTTTTTGAAATTACATAAAAGAATAGGTGATGTGTCAAACTTGTTCTTTATGTGCTTTGATAAATTTGCCTTAAACAAGCACCAAATGCCCAAGTATGTTTCTCATTTAAACCAGCTCACACAGGCTCATTCTCTCCCTCTCATCCTCAGTTATTGCAACATTTAGAGTGTGTGACATAGGGTCCAATAGCATATTTCCTCATCACTTGGGCCTGCCTGCCCACTTTCTCATCATTGAAAGGCTACCAGCTTCGTTGCCAATAAATCTCTCACCAACAAGTCACCATGACCTTAAAATGCTTAGTTGCAATAGGCATGAACTTCAACAAAATTGGGAAAAAATAACCTGACCCAATAAAGACTTGAACATGCCACATTGGACCATGGTAGGCGCCTATACACAAAAAGAAGAGAAGAATAAATCACGAGTTAGAAGTGGCCTTTTGCAAGAAAAATTAAACAAGGGGAATTTATCAAAATACACCCAACTTATTTACTATTTAACATTTTACCCATTTTCAACTATGGCAACTCATTATAATATGTATTTTGATAGAATTTTTAAAATGACATCAAAACATTGGTAAAATATTAAATAGTTCATCTCTTGAGGTGTACTTGATAAATACCCTTTAAAACAAAGATGAGGTAGTCGTACTCACAAGCTTTATGAGAAGGATTTTAATAAGCTCACTTGATGAATGGCAAACCGGAACAAACCCTTTGTGCATATTCCTCATAATGATGGCCGAAGAATTCCCTTAAAAAGAACTCTTCATATCTATGCGCTCCCAAGATCAGGAAATTCAAAATAAAACATGAATAGAGTTTACCTTGTCCCTCAAAAAACAAAGAAAAAAAAGACATGAATAGTAGGTCAGATCTCTTGCGAGCAAGAGAGAGAGTTTTCAAATTGTAATCGACGATAAGTAGGATACGGGATTCGCTTTGCGAAGAAGTTCCAAGTAACAACTGTATAAGCCACCATACAAATGGGATTGCATAGCATTATCTGCGTACCCATGGCCCAGATGAAAAAGCCGGAGTATCCTGGGTGTCGGATGACACTGCAGTTTAATAACTACATAAAATTAAATAACTTAACATTTCTTAATTATCAAGAAATTGTATTTTATAAAAAGAGAACCATAGATTGCGATATAAACCACAGATCCAAACTCCAATTATTAGTAAAGAGGACAGGACAAGAAAATGTTGAATTGTGGATCATATTTCCAACAGTTTATCATAACAAGTGACCTCATGGCCACAAATGAAGAGAAGCATTAAAAAAAAGGCCAAAATTACCTGTAGATCCCATGAGATACCAACTCATGCTGATCTTCATGGTAAACTCTGATATTGTGGGTGAAGGCCTGACGAGCTGTAAGAATCCCACATTTACGTATGATCTCTCCTACAACAATCATTGCAAGGCCAATGTTGCTAATCCACCATTGTTCCTTTAATCCTGGAACTAGAATGAGTTCCACCACATATTCCAGTAATGCGCATGCCATTGCTATAAGATATTGCTTGCTAATAAGCAGAGCTGCAAAATATAAATAGAAACATTTTCATAAGCACAAAAAAATTGATGGACAATGGTGTTATTAATTCCAAGTAGCAGTAGATTGATGACCCATTAGCAGAAGTTAGAACTTTGGCATCATGTTCTAATTACTTCCATAAAAAATTTCTGACAAAGGAATAAATATCATGCATATCAACAATCATATCAACTCCGGCAAAGGAAGAGTTCAAGAAACCATTTGATGGACCTATATTTTGGGCATGAACATAGCACTCCATAGAAATAGAGCGTGGTAGGTAAATACGTTGTTTTGTACCTCTCTACACCAGTACATTTGATACCGACCTGAAATACTTAATATAGTTATTTATCATGCAATGCAGAATATTTTCTCATGAAGGACACACATAGACAGCAGTAAATATTAACAAAATATTGCCCTTAAAACAGTGTCAATATGGAATGGAGAAACCAAACGACTTTCTCAAAAAAAAAATGGAGAAACCAAACGACAAATTTCTTTTTTTTCTAATATGTCAGCTTTGCTGATCTACTCCACCTTCTAACCCAACATCATTTTTGATTGATGAGGACATCTTGAAAGAGTTTGATACCTTATATTCATCAAGGCCCCATAAGTAAAAGGAAAACCTCTACATGTGGCACCACCCTCAAATAAAACACATGCGATTACTATTTTCAGTTATCTAATCTAAATGGTCACCTAGGATAGCTTCAATCACAATGTCATGCTTAACACTGTTTTATTTTAAATATTTTATACAGATTATCTTGATGTAAAATTTGGGGTGTGCCCACTCCTTACAGGACCACACCTAACAAATATTTCTGATAAAATAAAATGGACCACAATACTCTTGATTGTTGAAGGGGCATTTTGGTCAATTTTTTTATTTAAAGCATTTTTTTCTTATTTTTATTCGGTGCACCCCTATGAGAAGTGAGCACATCCCAAATTTCATGTCAAATTAATAAATAAAATACTCTGTGCTGTTTGATCAAGATCAAGTGTTCAGAGGCTAACTTTTCATGAAATTTCTGTTGATGGGAGGATGTGTGAGCTTCCCAAGAAGAAGGTGGAAGTTCGATGTCAGGACTCTGCACTAGTGTCTCAAACAATCTCTGGTCAAAGCTAGAAGGATGGAGATGCTGCAAGTTCCAACTATGGTACCAGGATAAAGGAGATGCACATCTCTCGCCACAGATCTCGAGGGCAATTCAATCTTGACCGTCCATCCTTTCAAAAGGGAGATATTAAAGGAAAACGAATCATTCAGAAATGGGTGGTACGTTATGATGGCAATAAATCTAAAGCTTCAAATTCAAATTATCCCACCTCAAGATCTGTACCACTGCATCTCCATAATTCTTTTCAGCCCCTTGAAAATTAAAGTTGCTGACTCTTACACATGTGTGGGCGAACCATCACATTGCAACTCCCTCATGATGGGCAAGGCAGTGGCAGTTCACCTCCCCACGACCTCCATTCGCGATCAAGGGGAAATCAGGCCCTCTTCCACCTCTTCACCACCTCCATTCACAGAGCCGTCTATTGCCTATGAGCAACCTCAATCAATGCCGGAAAGGATGATTCTCACAATGAGGGCTGTCCAAAAAAAGACACAGCCCAATATCCCGCCCCGGATGGTATATGACCTCAATGAAGAGGAGGAAGTCGTTGATAATCAGCCATTCATCAGTACTCATAGTGAAAAACTTTGTTTAAAAAATGACCCAGCTATCCCCCTGGACCAAGACAATATGGCTGGTGCTCACTTACACGAACCCATCATTGTTGCACCACTCGCAATGAGATTTCCAGTGGCTGAGGAGGAGGATGTTTTTGAAGAGGATTTGGTAGATGATGATAATCTTTGTGATGGGGATGATTTGCCACTAGTTCTCCACCCCATGGCAGTTGGGAATGTGTTGGAAGCTATGAGCGTCACTTATGTTGAGTCTTTGGACATCATTACTGAAACTCTGAGGTCGGTCCATGAGAAAGATATGGTTGAACATAATGGAGGTAGCAAGGTGAAGAAATCAAAGCGGAAAAGAAGGGTTCAGAAAAAGCTTGATAACCTGGCATGCAGTATTAACTATGATAAGGATGAGGTACGTGGCTCTTCTCGTGCGCACTCTGAGCCGGTGCCCACTGTGTCTGCTGGTTCCTTTGGGATCACCAAGCACAGGATAGGTTATGTTTTGGAATGAAAATTTTCTGTTGGAACGTTTGGGGCCTCAACAGTTCTCTGCACAAAAAAAGATGTTCGGTCCTTCTCTCGTCAAGAAAGGCTAGACATTTTGGTTATCAAGAGACAAAAATGGGGGGCCCGAAAACAGCTTTAGAAGTTTGGGGGAGGAGGTCCTTGGATTTTGTAGGCTTTGATGCCGTTGGACTTTCTGGAGGTATATGGATTTTATGGGACCCCTCTTTTCTACAGGCTATTGATTTTGTCATCTCTTTTAGACATACATCTGTTTTGTTTAAAGGACCTTTGGATGATTTTATATGGTATTTGACTGCTGTTTACGGTCCTAATAGACCATATGAAATAACTTTATTTTTTGATGTGTTATTTAGTGTCTATCCCAAATTCAATGTGCCCTGGTATATTGCTGGTGATTTTAACATTATTTGATGCCCTTCTGAATCCTCTTCTATTCCACGAATGTCTTTTTGCATGTAAGTATTTGATGGTTTCATCCCAAGGTATGAACTGGTGGATATTCCATCTATTCAGGCAAAATTCACTTCGTCTAATCACAATTTTGATGAGCCTATTTTAACCAGATTGGATAGGTTTTAGGTTACCCAAAATTTTGTAAATCGTTTCCCCAATTTAAATGTCAAAGAATTACCAAAAGTCACTTCGGACCATGTCCCTCTGTTACTCAACACATATGGTTTTACTATACATATGCCCTTCAGATTTGAAATTTCCTGGTTGACTGACAGATCTTTAATTGAATAGTTGAGAATTTATGAAAAATACACAGGTTGATGGGCGGAAAGGCTTAGCCTTGAAGGAAACTTAAACTTTTGAAAGAGGAAATTCTTTGTTGAAAAGAGGCTCTTGGGGTAACCACTTGCATTGCCTCACTCCGAGATCTCCTTAGACTAGAAGAGATCCATTGGAGACTGAGATCAAGGGTCTGATGGCTTAAGGAGGTAGACAAGAACACTAAGTTCTTTCCGGCTATTGCAAATGCAAGGAGAAGAGGTAATTCTATTCAAAGTGGGTTGATTGTGAAAACTCTTTAGAAGTGGAAGTAGTGCTTACTCGTCACTTCAAGCAGTCCTTTACCTTTGAAAAGGCCTTGAATTGGTCCCTTGCTAATGTACCTTTTGTTAGACTCCCTTTAGAAAAGGCTGTTTGGTAGGAAAGAAATTGTGAATTGGAGGGAGATCAAGGAGGCAGTTTTTGGGTTACGTAGAGATAAAGCCCCGGGTTCAGATGGGCTCCCATTAGCCTTTTTCCAAACCTTTTGGGACCTCTTAAAGAGGATCTGTTTAGTTTGATGGAGGAGTTCTATTGGGGAGGAAGGACTAATATAGCCATGAACTCTACTTTCATTGCGCTAATTCCTAAAAAGTCAGTTATTCAAGAGGTGAAAGATATATGGCCAATTGGCTTGCTGGGCAGTTTGCATAAAATTATAGCCAAGGTTTTGGCTAATAGGCTTCGCCAGGTCTTACACTTGGTTGTTCAAGGGCCACAATCAGCCTTTTTGAAAGAGAGACAGATTATGGATAGTATTTTGGAGGATCAAGAATGTATTCACTCAAGGATCAAGGATAGAAAGCCAGGGTTGATTTGTAAGTTGGACTTTGAAAGAGCATATGATAAGGTGGATTGGGAGGTGTTTTAGAGCATAATGGGTGGTATGGGCTTTAGGTCTCGTTGGAGGTTGTGGACAGAAGGTTGCTTGAGTTCTGCTCATTTTTCGTTGTTGATAAATGGAAAGGCTACTGGTTTCTTTAAAGCTTCTCGAGGCCACAAGGGGACCCTCTCTCACCATTCCTATATACTTTGATGGTTGAATGTTTTAATGTCATGTTCAAGGGAGTTACTTCCAAGGGATATATTTCTGATGTAAAAATTGGAAATAGAGGTCTTATGGTATCCCATTTGCAATATGCAGATGATATCATTATATTTTGCGATCCGTGTGATAGAGAAGTTACTAATCTTTGGATTTTTCTTAAATGTGTAGAAATGGCAACAGAATTGAAACTCAATCTAAGCAAGTCTAAGCTTATTGGGATAGGATGTCAAGACAGTCTGGTGGGTAGTTGGCGAAGCTCTTGGTTGTGGTACAGAAAAGTTTCCTTGAAGGTATTTGGGCATTCCTTTAGTGGATACTAAACCTTCTAAAGCAATTTGGAACCCAATTATTGAAAGATGTCAGAACTAGTTGGACCTATGGAAGGCTAAGACCCTTTCTTTGGGAGGAAGATACACTTTAATCAAGCCCACCTTATCCAATCTTCCAGTATACTTTATGCTCCTATTTTGTATGCCTATGCAAATTGTCAAACTTTCTATGGGGGATGTGAACAAAGATAAGAAACTTCATCTAGTGAAATGGGGAACAATTTGCAATCCGGTTAGGGAAGGAGGTTTGCGTATCAGAAGATTGAATTTCATGAATTCCAATTTATTGACAAAGTGGTGGTGGAGGATACATTCTCAGCAAAAAGCCTATTGGGTGGGAAGTTTTAAGAGATAAATATGGAGAAGATACCCTCACAGGAATTATTAAGAGTCCAAGAAATAAATCTAATTTTTCCTTCTTATGGAGATGCATTGATCACTGTAGAGACACTTATTTGAACCACATCAGGAAGGCGGTTGGTGATGGAGATCAAACCCTCTTCTGGTTTTGATAAATGGTTGGGGGATGAGCCTTTGAGACTCCAATATCCAGAGGTCTTTACCAAAGTTTTGAACCCCTTGGCTATTGTAAAAGTGGCAAGTGGGAGTGTTTTTACTAACATTGTTTGGTTTTTACCTTGCAAGTACAGGGGGGTCTCTGAGGCTTTCATTGAGGCCTATCAAAACTTCTTGAATAGGCAGAAGGATGTATACATTCCACCCAATGAAGTAGACTCGATTGTTTGGGAATGCACGAAGTCTGAGATTTCACAATGAAATCAACCTACTATTTGTTGTTTCAAAATCATCACAGTGCATCAGATCCCTGGCTGCGAATGACTAGAAAGATCAATGTCCCCACAAAATTTCAGATGTTCTTATGGATCCTTTGTCAAGAACGTCTGGCAACAGTTGACAATCTAAGGAGAAAGAGCTTCAATATTGTCAATGGCTGTATTTTATGCAAAGCTGACAACGAAAGTGTTCCTCATCTTTTCTTGGAGTGCTCCTTTGCTTTGAACCTGTGGAGCCGGACCCATCAGTTGTTCAACCTTCAAGTACCCATACCAAGAAATACTAGATCTCTTCTTGAACAGTGGATAACACCAGGGATCTCTAAGATAGGTACTGCTCTATGGAGGTCAGTTTGGGTGAGCTGTGTTTAAGGGAATTTGGAAAGAGCGAAATACAAGAGTCTTCCAGGGACTTGTGTTAGAAGAATCTATCCTTAAAACAAATATCTTAGCATTGGCTACAGATTGGTTTCTACTAATAAGGATTGTGCAGGTATTCCCGAAAGCTTTATAATAATGCATCCTTTTGAAGTAGCTAATCTTCATAGCTATTAAGCAATCCGGCGTGTAGTATGGATCCCGCCTCCTTCAAACACCTATAAATCCACTTTGATGGCAGTTCCTTTAGAATCCAGGAACAAAGGGTTTTGGAGGGCTTATCAGAGATCATCTTGGGAAGATCCTATTGTCTTACTCTGGTCCTTGTGGTAATACAACAGTCAATGAGGCAGCACCTAGAGGTCTATGGGAGGGAATTGAATTGCTTTTAAAATTTGATGGAGGAAAGGTTATTGAAGGGGACTCAGCGAATATTATAGCATGGTGTAAAAGAAAAGCGCGAGTTCCTTGGAGACTTCTCCATTTTTCATGAAATTTGTGACATTCTTCAGTCACTTGACGTTGAAATACTCCATTATTATCGTGAAGCAAATATTGAAGTTCATTCTTTGGCCAAGGGACGTGACTTTCAATCCTCATTGGTGATTACCAATTTTGTGTGATGTACCTTTATGTATTTTGTTCCCCTTATAACTTCACTGGTTTATAGTTAATAAAATCGTCTGTTAATGTTAAAAAAAAAAAATGTTTTAGAGGGTAACTTGTGACATTACTACTATGCTTATTCCAGCCGTCCATTCATATCGGACGGCTGGAAATGGTAGTAATATTTGTTTTATATGTAGTGGTGCTATGTGCAAAGGTTTCCCTAAGTGGAAAGGGTAGAAAGAAACACATCAAGTATGGAGGTCGAAGCTACCTCTTACAAGGACAGACCAGACAGAAAGAGACATCCCAATTCCCAAAAGGCATGTAATAGCTACGAATTACGCATAGGAAAGGGCTGGAATGGAAAAACATAAGGCCTAAAAGCACAAGACAGCAAAATAAAAAAAACGATGTCATGAATCTAATCTCATGATTGTTTCCCCTTGAATTAAAGAGCTCTAAAAGAATAAAGAGACCAAAATCTGACTAAATATGCCACCAGTGGTAGATAATGAACAACAGGAAAATGCACAATTTAAGCGACATTGATAATCTAAGGTGGCACATCCATCTAATTTCAAATAGGTAAGTGAACACTTTATAAAGGTGAACGAGTAATTTGGAGACCAAGAAGTACTTCTACAATTTAGGCATTCTCGAATATTCCTGTAAGCTGGCACAACCTATTGAAAACACCATTGTTGAGTACATCGACGAGGCAAAAGACTGAAACTAGATTGAATTGCAGAGATGTCCATAGTCTACTTTTATAGCAGAATTAAATTATTGAACAGTAGGCTCTTTATATCAGGTATCTTACAAACCCATCAAGAGAATGCATTCTATGTACTTAGTGGAAGATCCCCAATAAGCAAACAATCTCTACAATATTCTTTGTAACATAAATGGTTCAGGTGACCCAACTGACAACTTCTCAGATTAAGAAACTCCCCTTCGAATATCAGGTAGCCAAGAACGATGCTACAATATCCAAATTTGATGTAAATTGTAGCCACCATCACCTAAGAGTCGACTATTCCAACTGAACCGGCATAAGCCTTCTTCACTCATAGTAAACCCAATCCTTATGCAAGCCCCAAAAATATAAGACCATGTCACTGAGAGAGCTGCAACCAAAAAAGTGAGTTTTGAGTACTCGAAGAAGGTGCATGACTGTTCATTTGCTCCCCAATGTTGAACTAATGTCTAAATTCACACTTTGGAGCTCCGGTTTCTTACAATTGTTATTTTTAACAACTCTGTTCTATTAGTACCCAGGAGGAAGTGCTCATTCTTATGCATTCATCCCCGTTTATATAGTTTATTATCAATCACCCTACGAACCATACAACCTCACTCCAAAAATGGGACCACTACCCAAAAAAAAAAAGGAAAAGAAAAAGGGACCACTGCAAAATCGAAAAGTAGGCCCACAAGAGTTTCAATTAACACCCAAACCCAAAGAGTCTGGCTGAGCTCCTCTAGCAACCTTGCAGCCAAATCCATCTATCGTGATTTTCTAGCACTTTTAGTAAGATTTTGAACTGATCAAGAAACACTTCTCTAAACCATATATGGATTATTTTTAGTAATCAGAATTCGAAGTGATGCATTTCTTCCATTTGTCCTTCATCTCCTTTTCTTTTGCAAGCCTTCCATTTCCCTTTAACTTTTTAAATTTGTTCTATTCATAACCAATAACAAAACCAGTGTTTAGAACCTCTCCTCAGCCAAGGGACTTAGCCCTTGACTGAGGCTAGTTACTTGACCGAGTTGGACTCAGTTGAGTCAAACTTGGGTCCAACTCGATTGAGTCCTGTACAAGGCCAAAAGCCCTTGATAAATTAAGAAATAAGAAAAATTTTAAAAAATAAATGAGATGTAGTAAAAGTAAAATAAAACCAAAAGCATAAAAAGTCCAAATAAGCTTAAAAAATATAGAAAAATGGCCTTAAAGAAAATTCATTTACAGTTGGGGACATTTTAAAATCCAAACCAGTATCTGCATCAAGCAATTCATAACCCAAACCAGTATCCAAGTTAACATTGTAACAAAAATAACTCTACACATTAATACATCTATCATTCTCCAAATTGTAATACGAAATCCAAATTCAAACACCAAAAAAGAAATATCCCCATTTTTACTTTAAACAACGATGATAGCACAACGAAAGAGAGAGAAAAAAAAAAAAACTATTTTTAATTCAATCAATAAGATAGCAGGGTATTCCATGGCATAAACAAATATGACATTGGACATCAACCAGATAAATCAGATAATAATCAGATAAAATCCCAGAATCACACAACAAGAGAAAGTTGGGTTTTCGCTAAGATATCAAACGAGAAAGAACCATCTCAAATTTGAGAGAGAGAGAGAGAGAATTACAGCTTACTGATACATTATGAAATCCATGAATGAAGATGGCCAACAAGAATTCAGAACTGTGGAAGAAGCAGACAGCTACAAGCATCTGAATCAATTGCTTGGTTCCAACATAACCTAAAAACTCCCCCATTGCTCCAATGGAAAGAACCCAAGATCCAGTTTTAGCAATAAATGAGATTCTATGGTTTTCTCTAACGTTAGCAGAGAACACACCCTCAAGATCATAGAGAAAGAACATTTGTAGACCGAGGTTCCTTTCTTCCAATTCTTTATATAGCTGTATTGAGAATTAGGGTTTTTGCCGAACCTCAGTGGAAAAGGGAAAGGCACAACACTGCGTATGCTTTCCGCACCTCTGCGACGGAGAGAGAGAGTTACAAAGGGAAAAAAACTTTCCTAGAGACGGGATATGCGGAAGCGTGAGTTTTTATGCTACAGGTAGCATTGTAGCGCCATTTGTTTATTTTACGCTGTTCAAATTTCCACATACAAAAAAATAATAGTAATAATAATAAGAAGATCGACTTTCTATAAAGCCTAGGTTTTGCCCTTAAATCTTCGTCCCACAAAGAACTTTCAGCAACATAAATGTTTATGATGCCTTTAAAATCAATTTCTAACATCAACAATAAAATTTAAAACTTAAAAACGGGTAGTGGATCTTTGTACACTTATTTTTAAAGTGAATTAGATTGATTAAATAATTTGTTACAATATATACTATTTTTAAAGTTTAAAATCTTAATTTTTTTCACAACCATAATATTCAAGCCGAGGTGATTAGTGTAAAAGTTTTTCAATACTTGAATTACAATTTTTTCAATGCTTAAATTATTTTGATAGAGTTGCAAAGTTATAAAACCATTTTCCCAAAAACAAAAAATCCAGAAAAAAAAAAAAAAAACAGTATTCGAATCTTAAACGGCCTGAAGGAACCATATGGTACCGGGTCAAGTCTCTACCGGAATCGGTCGAGTCATCCAGTACACTTACAAAGTTTGCCCCTAAAAAAAAAAAACGAAAAAGAAATTTTCTTAGCCTCATTATAGAACTTTTTGGCTTGATCATGAATCAGATATTATAATCATCCCAATTTCGATTGATTGTAGCACCAATTGACCTTTATTAGCCCGTATTGACTATGGCTTTTGAAGATAGATTTTTAAAAAAATATATATATTTTGAAACAAGAACCCCAATCCGCCATGAGACAAAGTTCTCTTTTGTTCAAAACCAAATGCTTTTTGAAATATATATCCATTTGATTGTATTTGAGCTCTCTATCAAACCCTATAGTGATTTATTGCATAAAGTTGCAAAGTAAAAAGAATTAAGAGACCAAAATCAGCAATTATTTGAATCCAAAATAAAAAATCTTCAAACTCTCTCCCCATTTTTTATCAAATTCAGTAAAAATTTGTCCCAAATTTTCCGAACACATCAGTCTAGGAAATCCCTAATAAAGTTTATTGAATTAAATACCGATTTTTTTATATTTTTCAGCTATTTTTTCTCCCATTTCTATTTCCAAATGTTATTTTGATTTAGATTTTCTGGCTTTAACTTTGATTTATACATCCTATGTGAAATCATCTTTCTTGTTTTGAATACTTGAATTTATGTCTTTTAATCCTTCAAAATTATCTTTTGAATAATATATTCTTGGTTATCTTATGTAGGGTTTAATAAATTTTGATAAAATGTACTGTATTTATTGTTTTGTTTTGATTTAGGTCAGAACTAAAAAATTTAAAGGAAATCAAAATTTCTCACAGATATCATTATTATTATTATTGGTTATATGTTGTCTTGTTGAACGGTTTAAATAATGGACGGGGGTTTCTATGAGTCGGCCTATTCATATGTAGATATGTGGCCCCCCACTAAAATTCATTTTAGATTACTTTTTTCTAATATTGTTTTTGTAGACTCATCATCTAGGCTAATACAATCATAAATATGAAAATAAAAATAAATTTTTAAAATTAAAAATATAAATTTTTAGTTTTTTATATGCACCATCTGTATTTTATTTATGGACAATATACTTTAGATAACGTCCATCTTTAGGATGGTCGTTTATAAGTCGGCATGCTCTTGCACCCACCCACTCATGAAACACTTTTCTTTAAAATAATATATGCATTCATTTAATTTCCTGAAAGTTAAAAAAAAAAAAAAGAATTAAAAAGTTGGTTTTTTTTATGTTGCAGGTTGATGGTGGATGGGCTTTTATCTAGTTTTTTATTAATATTTGTATCTATTAAAAATGTTTCCTCGACTTAGGGTTTCATTAAAGGTGTTTGTATCTCTTAGGGAGGGTATTGTTAAATATTTAAATAATATCCATATATTATATTCCCATGGCAGTAATATTATACAATTACTACAAGGGGCATAAGACTTACTATGGAGAAATTTTTTAATTTAAAATTTTGGGAACTATCTAAGAATTATCATATGATTATTATCATACAATTTTTATTTTTATTTTTATTTTATTTCTTGAAGACCTAGATCTTACCTTTCAAAAAATGGATAAAGGTTAAATTTTATAGGCACATAAAAGTGTTCTATATAAGAACAAAAATTTCCTTTGAAGTTCGTTATGATGATATAGAGGTTATATCCCCAAATTTTGTATGAAAAAAAACAAAAAAAACATGAGTTTTACCCTAACGGAGCAAATTCACGTAATGCTTTGCGGGAAAAGCAAATCTTTTAAAATTTAATAATTATCTCAATTTGTTTGGGCTCTATCTTAGGTTTTCCTAAATAATTTTAAGAAAAAAAATACGATAATTGTCATGTTAAGTTTAATGTTCAAAATTTAATGTAATTGTATTTTTTTTAGGTAGGGTTTAGATTTTATTGTTTTTGCTTTTTTGTTCTTGTGTCAATCCCAAGCCTAAATAAAAGAGGAAGATTATGTTAGGTTGGCAGTCAGTGAAATTTTATTTGTAACATGTTGGGCATACTTATAGTTTAACTAAATGTATGGCCCTTGACGTAGCTGAATCGCAGAATAAGATTTATATAGGGACCCCAACTAATTAGAATAAGACTATAATGGGTCTTTTTCCAGATGTGTTGCATTTGAGACTTTAAAATAAAATTTAGTACCCATCATCATTATTAGAATCATCGAAACCTTTTTTCATCCCTTTAAGTCGGTTACACGAGTCTTGGTTCGACATGTTCCTCTATCAAGGGCCATATCCTAAATAAAATCATAAGTCCCCATATTTTTCTTACCGCTTTCAACTATGTCATTTTTGGTCTACACTTTGCCCTTTTTTAGCCTTCCACTATAAAGAACTCGTGCATCTTCATAGGTGTTACACTAGATTTGTATTGCATATGGCAAGCCAGTCTACTTTTCATAAGCTGGCACTGTGTGGCTGGGCTAGCTAGCACAACAGGGGCACTCACATTACCCCACCCAGTTTTTGGCATGAATTGGCCCCTTAGACCACAACTAGGGCTCATGCTCTAATATTCTATGACTTGACTGACTCACTATTGCCAACCATGTTAGACACTAGGGGTGGTAAGTGTGTCAAATCGAGTTCGGTTTGATCGTAACCCGACACATGGATCCTGACCCAACCCAGATCCAGGATGTGCCCAAGCCATATGGACATGGACTTGACCAATTGTCAACCCATTTTTATACCAACAACCCCAATGGAGTGGTGAATCCATAAAATACTTTTCCTTAAGGAAAAAGTTCATATAAGATTGCAACTTTAAAATGTAGAATTAAAGATGCATCTCTAAAATCCATCGGAAAATGTTGTTTTAATATTGTAAAACCCTATTGATCATGTTGACATGGATATGTATGAATACGAAGAAAAAAAAGATTTAGAGTCTCATAAATAATGCATCTTGCAACACATTATCTAGACTTCATAATTTTATAATTAAATATAAAAATAGATTATCAGATAATCAAAATAATTTTTTACATTAAAATTACATATTATCATAAAAAATTGGAGGTGCACCTTAATTGGATGGTTTAAGGTTGCAACGTTATAAAAACCTCACCCTTTCTTTACATAAGAATCTTTTGGCAAGGAAGAAGGAGAAATGTTTCGAAAATCGACAGCTTTGTTAAAATTTCAGTGAATTTCGTTGTCAATGGAATTGGGACTGAAGCCAAATAACGGTGTGAATGTCTGGTGTCACGAATCAAATAATAAGACACGTTTCTCTCTCATATCAGATGCGATTTCCCTCAGAAAAAGAGAGGGGAGAGAGAGGGAAGGAGATGTAGAGATAGAAAGAGAGAGACGTGAAGAGAGAGAGAGAGAGAGAGAGAGTCCAAAGAATGCCAGCTTTTAAGAGGAAGAGATCCTCGGTCTAAAGACTGTAAACTAATCCCTTCAATATATTCCACACTCCAATGGGCCCTCCATGTCATCCGCCTGATTCATGTGCTCTCAGTTGCAGAAAATCCAAACCATACCCGCCCAGAAACTAGAGAGAGAAAGAGAGCATAAAATCCAAATCACAGACAAATAAAATCTAGAGAGAGAGAGAGTTTGGTTACATGGATCAAAAAACATAGACTGAAACAGAGAGAGAGCTGGGTTTTATCAAGAAAAATTCAGAGAGACTGATTTTCCTGATATTGGATTTTGTGGGTGGAGAGAGAGGAGAGAGAAGAGAGGTTTTGGGGCCACTAGAGAGAGAAGAGACAAACTGAAAATTGCTTTTTTGGGTTATGAGAGAGAGGGAGAGAAAGGTTTTTATGGCTTGCTACAGAGAGAGAGAGGGAGATCTCACAATGCATCTTGTTTTGTATCTTCAAATTGGAAGAAAAAAATTGTTTGAATTCTTGGAGAGAGAAAACAAATCTTACACAGAGAGAAGTTCATGTCCTGTTCAAGTTCAAAACTTGAAAAGGCCATGGTGGCTTCTTCAAGTTCTCGCTACATTCATCCCCTGATTCAACCATTCTTGAATCCTGGTTTCCTTTCATGGATCTCTCTGAACAGCTAGATTTATACGAATCCGAAGCCGAAGGCCGCCCGGCTTTGTGAGAGTACCCCAATTCCAATTTGGGTCCTAACCATTCTTTCTCATTTTTCTGATGATCTCGGTTATGATACCCTGTACACAATGTCAATTGCAAATCTCTCTCTGGTTCAAAAAACGTGCTTTCGTTCTTGAATTTCGACTTCTCGATTTTTCCAAGCAACGGATTTTGCTCGTTAGTGGCCAAAGCTTCAGCCGGGTCATAATCTTCGGCTGGTCGTTCCAAATCAATGCCTTTATCCCTCGAACAACTTCTAATTTCATGAAAATTCTTATAGTTTCGCTCTCTAGAACCCTGATAGTTGTAATCTACACTTGGTTCAGTGAGAGAAAGTCGGTTCAAAAACTCCGAATTTGATGATCTTGGGCTGATTCCAGAGCCCCAAAGCCTTGTCAACGGTGTTGAAGAGGAAGAGGGAGAGTGAATTTGATGAAATTCTTTCTTTTTGAGCTCAGACATCAGTGATTTCTGAACTCTGTAGAGTCGATGGAGTTCGCGAACCTGCATTCATAACCGCCAATTACCGAATTTTCAGTTATTTTTATGCAAAGATGTAATTTTTTAATTATTTCGGAGGATATTTGATGAAGCATATGATTTCTTACACTAAATATCCATAAAAAGAAAAAAAATCAAATTATAGTGTTGACGTTTTAAGTTTGGTACAGTGTTAATATCATAAATCTCATAAAAATTCCAGGAATGTTAAAAGAAGATATTTTCTGAGAAATCAGTGTAAATATATCTGCATTAATCGCATTAATTTTTTTAAAATACATGTGAAATTTTCTTTTTTCTCACAAAACTAATTTACTCTTTCATAAAAATTTCCCTCGTTATTATACCAATTATCAACTTGGTTCAGCATTTTATCCCAAATAATTATTTTAGCTAATATAAGTATTATTGTAGGTTAAAAAAATGTTAGAACTTTTCATCAAAGGAAATTCACATAAAAATTCCATTTTATTTTTAGAACTTAAAAATAATCCCCTATACTTCATATTTACACTCAAGTCCCAAAATTTTAAAATGTATCATGCATTTTGATTATGCTTTTTTTTTTTTTGTAAATTAGAGTAAGCTCAAATTTGTTACAGTTGAATGCCGAATGTCATGCTTCTCATCATCTCACACTCGTAAAAAAATATAAAACAATAATTTAATGATAGTAATGACTAAAATAACTATACAAATTCTAGGGTTATATTTGTTAAATTTATTTTAAAATATTATTATTTTACTCGTGGGTGACTGTAAGAAGTATAACACCCCCAATTTGAGATGAATCCGATGTATAGAAAAAAAAAAAAAAAAAAAAATTAAATTGTATTTTCTGATCTAAAAAAGTGGGACTCAGGCGTACAATGTGAAATAGATGGATTATATTTGAATTCCAAGAACCAAAATAGGAATTTTGGATAATTTTCCAAAAAAATTCCAGGACTAATGTTAGGAAAAGGGAAATCAATAAAATTTCTATGATCATTAAAACTTAAAGGAGTACATTTAATATTAAAAAAATACCTGCTCTTTGAATATCTCTTCATGCTTGAGCATAGTGTTCTTGACTGATTCTCTACTGTGCTGATCTTGAAACCTCTCCATTACTTGCTGAAGCTGAGGAAAACCAGTGTTTAGGAGGCCCTTATCTGCAAAAAGAGCCCAAGTGTGTCTTCCTCTAACCCTTGTTTCTCTCTCTTCATCAGTGTTGCCCTCACAAAGATTTGTGCCCAGATTCACCACATGCTGTACTTTAGTTCCCATGCCTGAGAGAACCACATGGAATTATCAGAGAAAGAGAGAGAGAGAAAGACCGAGAGAGTTTGCCTTTGCTTAATCTTAGTTGAGAGACTTGTATTAAATGGGCTTATGTTTCAGAGAACGGGAGGGAGGGAGATAAAGAGATGAAGCCAATTTGCAATTGGCCTGTGGGGAAAGAGAGAGAGGACAACATTACTAAAAAGCACAGGGAGGGGGGGTGAATTGAGAGACTTGTATTGGTGGGGTAATTTTTCATGGAGAGAGAGAGAGAGAGAGATAGAGAGAGAGAGAGATAGATAGAGAGAGAGTTGCATTTGCCTACACTGAATTGAGAGACTCGTACTGATTGGGTAGTTTTTCATGGAGAGAGACAGTTGCCTTTGCCCACACTGAATTGAGAGACTTGTACTGATGGGGTAATTTTTCATGGAGAGAGAGAGAGAGAGAGAGTTGCCTTTGCCCTCACTGAATTGAGAGACTTGTACTGATGGGGTAATTTTTCATTCATAGAGAGAGAGTGAGCCAATTTGCATGTCATATAGAGAGAGAGGGAGGGAGCCAATTTGCATGCCCTATAGAAAAAAAGAGAGCCAATTTTCATGTCCTATAGAGAGAGAGATTGCGTTTGTCTGGGAGAGAGAGAGAGAGAGAGAACGAAACTTTTTAGTGGGAGAAGCAGATCTATAAGCCATTTTCCTTTGAATGTGAATTTCATGTGAATTAAAGCGCTGTACATCAAGATGTGGATTCCTTTACCATAACTATGAAAGTTTGGTGAAGGAGTTTGATCCACCGGACATTTTAGACCAACGAAAAGGAGACTGCACCTCTCAAACCTTAGACTGATATTAATATGGAAACTCAGACTCTATGAATGATCAAGCTATAGCACATAGAGAGAGAGAGAGAGAACAAAATGGTTTGAATTTAATTATGCAAGAGAGACGCAAAACCAACCCACTCAATTTTCGATGTATTTTTTCATTTACAGAGAGAGAGAGAGAGAGAGAGGTACTGGTAATACCACTTGTTCAGCTATGAGGATCCAAACCAGTGAGAAGGGAGAACACCACCAAGACTAAACCTTATGATGATTATGTGGAAAAGAGAGAGAAAATCACTTCTCTCACCTGTGAAATGCGAACACGGCAGTCACTTTGGTGTTACTCATGGAGCTCAATTCCACCCCAACACCAATGTGCAAAGGCAAGCATCAACACATTCACAAATCTCCTTCTCTCACTAACCCAATATCACCGAACTCATCTTTCTCTCTCTAACCCATAAATTACCCACAGCGCCATGACCACTTCCTCGAGCCCATGGCATGGCTAAGCGGAGAAAACCAAGCAAAGTTTGATAGAATCAGAGCTTCTCCTCCTTTAACAACAAGTTTCCTCTAGAGAGAGAAAATCCTAAAAAAAGAGGCTCTAGAGAGAGAAAAAAAAATGTTGGGTTTGGTTTGACAGGCTGTGAATTGGCTGAGATGAGAAGAAACCTCTCGTTAATCAGCTGTACATTAATCATGTGTGTGTTTTTGTATTCATTCATGCATGCATGTAACATGGATGCATGCATGTATGATAGATACATGTAAGGGGACGCAAATCTTACTAATCCTACGTAAGCACATGTAAGCTTGTGATCGAGATATTCCAGACAGCTCCTCCACAAAATAAGATAGAAGACAAAAAAACACAGATAAGAGAGAGAGAGCCCCTAGAGAGAGAAAGTGAGAGGATGCTTGAGCTTGGAGAGAGAGAGAGGATGATTGAGCTTATAGAGAGAGATGCTTGATCTTAGAGAGAGAATGCTTGAGCTTAGAGAGAGAGGGAGGATGCTGGAGCTTATAGAGAGAGAGGGAGGATGCTTGAACTTAGAGAGAGAGAGAGGATGCTTGAGCTTATAGAGAGAGAGGGAGGATGCTTGAACTTAGAGAGAGAGAGAGAGGATGCTTGAGCTTATAGAGAGAGTGGGAGGATGCTTGAACTTAGAGAGAGAGAGAGGATGCTTGAGCTTATAGAGAAAGAGGGATGATGCTTGAACTTAGAGAGAGAGAGGGAGGATGCTTGAACTTAGAGAGAGAGAGAGGATGCTTGAGCTTAGAGAGAGAGAGGGAGGATGCTTGAACTTAGAGAGAGAGAGGATGCTTGAGCTTAGAGAGAGAGAGGGAGGATGCTTGAACTTAGAGAGAGAGAGGTGGCTTGAGCTTATAGAGAGAGGGAGAGGATGCTTGAGCTTATAGAGAGAGAGAAGATACTTCAAATTGGAGAGAGGGGAAGAGAGATGATGCTTTAGCTTAGAGAGAGACGATGCTTTAGCTTAGAGAGAGAGAGAGAGGATGATTGAGCTTGTAGAGAGAGAGTGAGGATGATTGAGCTTGTAGAGAGAGAGAGAGGGGGAGAATGATTGAGCTTATAGAGAGAGATGATGTGGATGCATTGTCGTTTAGAGAGAGAAAGAGTGCATTGGCTTTGACATGTCAGCTAGAAAAGATTAGACAAAGAGAACCCATAAACGTGACAGCATTAATACTCCCAAAAATTATTCTGTTTCTCTCTCTAAAGAGGTCAGGCCGGGCCATATCGGATATGGATGAAGCGAAGGGGGATGAATCTTGAAACACATGGCGGTACCCAGAGAGAAAATCACAGATTCTGGTAGGGGAAAAAGACTTTTTTGGTATTATTATATGTTGGGTTTCTCTCTCTATATATGATTTATGGCGATGCAGGGATAATCATCTGGGGATTAATTATTTTTAATTTATGTGGGGGTTAATTATTTTTAATTTATGTGGGGATTATTTAATTACTTATGTTTAGCTTTAAAAGGTGTTTGATCACATGCATCTAGGGTTTGTTTAATTTGAGCATGCTTGCTTTGTCTTATTCTTCTATATCCTCATCATGATGTTGGGGGGTAACATGGGTTGATCAGGCTGAGTAAATGCTTTGGATCAAAGAAAAAATGTCTTCCTTTTTTTTTGGTTTTTTAGTTATTTTTTTTTAATTTATATATTTTTTTAATTATTTATTTATTTTTAGGCTTCGATTCTTCCTTTACTCTGGGAGCCTATGTCAATTCCAATGCAAGTTTATAGACAGTTGTTTTGTTCCAATTATTTCTTTATTTTACAGACAGAAAAAGAGAGAGGAGAGAGAGTGGAATGATTCTGAGAGAGATGTAGATAAGAGAGAGAAGAGGACAGAGATGTAGAGAGAGAAGAAGGTGTAGAGAGAGAATCCAGACTTTTTCTGCGTGTCATTTCTTTGTGTACTTGCAAGCCACCTGCACATGTCCTAGATTCCCCATCAAACTCACACATGGACAACTACCTACTACCCTTATTTTTATGTTAAATAGCTAGAATACCCAAATTTGGAATAAGGGATGATTCTGTTGGAGCAATACGAAATTAGTGAACGTCTATGTATTGTTGCATTGTCTCTGGCTTTCATCTCCTACTCAGACTCGTCCGAGTTAGAAGAGATTTGAAGTTGGAAATTCGTGGACAATAGAACTCGAAATCATCCAAAACTCTAGCTTTTCAATCTTTAATATTTTTTTGTATTTTTTGTTTAAATATAAATCCGTCTGACTTGATGCACCTGAATCGAACTAAGGGACTTGACTTCATACCCCCGTTGAGCCACCACCCAATTTCTATATTTTAAGGGAGAAAAAGTTTTTGGATTTAAAATATTTTGCCCCAAAGGTATCTAACAAAGTCTCATTAACTTCATAAAAGAAAAATCACTTACAAATTATCATAACTCTTCTAAATCAAGGGGTCAGCATTTTTTGCCATAGAAATTGGGCAAATAAATGCACATCAGCCCTTTGAATGTTTTCCTTAATACTTAGATAAACAATGCCACTTGCTTTTTATGGAAAGATTCGAAAATCTTTTCTAATTTCTTGTAACATGGGGACGTTAAAGATGTTCTTCCATTATATTATTCATCTTTCATCTAAAGTAAGGTCTCCATTTTAATTTAGGGGCTTTTGGTGTGAGTTGGCGCTATAAACATAAGGAATAATACGAAAACAAAAAATGTGCAAAAAACAAAAATAATTAAAGAAATAAGATTAAATATCCATATTATTCCTCATAGATTTTTGTTGCAGAAAGTATTTTGCAAAATCTTGCCAAAACGGCCTCTCTATTGATTTGGATACCAGGCGAACAACATAGATGTGAAAATAAAATTTGATTTCGAGCCCTAAAAGCGGTCCGCTTTGCAATGTTTTTCCTAGACTATCTGTCTCAAATCCCAATTATTCCAGATCTGCACCATTTTTTAGAGCTCCAAATTTTATAACTAGTGAAAAAAATAGATTTGCAAACTATCATACTATTTCTTCACAACAAACATGAATCAAATCTAGTCTTGAGGCGCCATTGTATACATCTATGACCTTACATAAACCTCACCTTCTTCCCCTTTAGAGCTAGCAATGAGCCGCAATCAGTAGTACTAGCAATAACCCAACTCTAATCCCTGTAGACCGGTCTTATCCCAGCTCAGCCCTAACCGAGCCAAATTCGCCAAGGCAAGGCTTAATACACTAAAAGAAAAAATCGGCCTAAACAGAGCCCTCGCCCTGGCCTGGCCATCGGGGGCCACATTTTGTGGCCCAAACCCTAGTTTTTTAAACGAAACCGAAGCACATGGCCTATACCAACCCCGGCAGCTGGCTCTCGCAATTGGATCTAAAAAACTTAAGCTTGGGCCACAAAATGCAGCCCTAGAGCTAAGCTAGGGCTACGCCACCATTGCCTAAGGGTCAAACCATGCCTGACCTCAGAGCCATAGTCCCTTCATTGCCCAGCCCAAATCCGGACGGGAGGCTCGACCCATTGGCAGCCTTATTTCCCTTACCTTAAATGTTTTTGCACGGGTGGATAAGATAGGACCCATAGCAACTAAGGGTAATTTGGGAAAATAATTTTTTTTAAAAAAAATATAAATTAAAAAAAACAAAAAAAATAAAAAAATAGATGGCGACAATATCCAATAGTTGGAATGAATGGGAAATAAACGAGCACGCGTTGTTGCCCCACTAAGGCACAAACCCTAGGATAGTGGAGCCCCCCAAGAAATTAATAAACTAATAAATAATAAAATAAATGCTGATAAGCAATTATAAAATAATAAATAAATAAATACAATCACGTCATGATTATCATGTTCTTCTTCCTCGTAATCGGTATGGAAGATCAAGCCGAGGCGTGACTTTCTTAATAATCATTAACCTAACTAATTTCTCCAATTAATCCGACCCTAAGTTCTCATTAAAAAACACACTAATTAAAGCTCTTTTTAAAATTGTTGAAATTTGGGCACAATTTTCATCTCGCCAATTTTGTTTTTAAATTAGATATGTTTTACGCCGAGCTCTTGCAAGAGCAAACTGCACACTTATTCTCTAGTGTGAAAACACTTTGGAGTAATTTTTTTTCAATCGAAAATACTAGTATCTACTTTAGAATCACAATATTTTAGAAAAGAAATTAACTTTGAGCTATATCAATATTTTAGAGTTCACTATATAAATATTTTAGAAAATAAATTGACCATGAAACAATAAACAGTCAGTCTTATAGTATACAATCCCATTTTTTAAATGCACCTAACTTACCAACTATTTAACATTTTAGTCATTTTCAACTCGTGGTCACGTGTATTTTAATGAAAATTTTGAAATTAAATAAAAGTAAAAGTCCATCAAAATGCACCTAAAAGATGAACTATATAAATTTTTACCCATTTATTTTAATCTAATTTTATGAATCCCATAAAAAACACATGATTATAAGTTAAAATGGTTGAAAATTGGAAAAATATTAAATTGTTGATAAGTTAAATTTATTTTGGTAAATTCCCTAAATAAAAATATACAGGTAATAGTTCATCGCTTAACCCCGAACATAGAACCGCGGTAGCATGAGATCTTTGAAAGCATAATTTCAAAATCCTAATCCACTAATAGATTTATGGTCGAAGTATCATAACCCTCCAAATAATGGTTGAAGGTTAATGGAGATGAGTGGAGGGGGAGTACATGGCAGAATTTCCAAACTTCCTCTCCTTATCACCATCTACTATCGAATGGACTGTGACACTGTTACCGCAATTTTTATAGTCTTGTTCAAAGCATAATCTACTTTTCCACCCATATCAATTTTAATTGATGGTAATTTAAAATCTGGTAATTTCCGATCCCGAATCACCGATTTTGATGCCGCGAATTGACTGGGTCCGAACTGCTTCTAGGGTGGCATGGGTGCCACCCCAATTCACCCTCAAACCCCCTTTTACATAATTTAGTTTTCCTTTTTAGCTTTTTCTAAAATTTTATGTCCTTTTTAAATCCCCACGCCACAATCCTTTGTTTTAATTTTAATTTTTGTTTTTTAATATTATTTTGGATCACTGATTTGGACCGATTCAAATCAGATCTAAATCGTTAATCTAGCAATCCAACACAAATACGTGGGTAAACGATCTGAACCACTGTTCCGAGTTTTGAAACGCGGTTAATTAATAACATTGGACCCTAATTTTGCTATAGTCATGTAGATCATAAGATACAATTTCCTAGTAATATTTGTATATTATATTGAGATTCATGGGTCTGCAAATTTTAAAAAATGCATAAAAATCTACGCCCTTATTAAAGAAAAGAGAGGGGAAGGCTCTAAGGCCATTCTACCTTGTTGACACCACACGACATGCTTCACCATTGCCTCAATAAGCACCCCATGCGCATGCCCACCACCCCTACATGCCCTAAAAAGTTAGGGTTTTCCCAGTTTCATCATAAAAAGTTAGGGTTTCCCATTGCTCCAACCCCTCACCTATGGGCCCCCCATGGCCATTATGCACCAATTATCTGGATGGGTTTTCCCCATTTCCTCTTCCCCCTTTTTCTCTTTCTCACTCTCAGCTTAGGTTGACCCATCATATTCTCTTTTGGGGGTCTTTTCTTAAACTTTATCTTGCTTGTTGGGGGCTTAGTTTTTGGAAAAAGTTTATGTAAGGGCCAGACCTAATCAATTATATTAAGGCACGCATCATAAATCCACTAGAAAAGTTATTTCGATGCCCATAAATCTTCAAATCGATTATCTTGACCTCGACAAACATGGACATAAGAAAAAATAAGTTTCAAATCTTGAAAACAGTTCATCTTGTATTGTATTTTTGAATTGTCAATTTTCAATATTTTTCAAGTGTTCATAGATCTGCTCGATCTACACCATTTTTTAAACTTTAAATTTAATAATCAGATATAAAATAAACTTTCAAGCCATCACAAAGATTTTTGGTATTAAAAAACATATTCCGACACTATTTAAAGTTGCGCCTTATTTTGATCGTTTGGGGCCGCAGCCCTATACAAAGTTACAAACCACTCCCTTAGTTTTTTCTGCCTATTTTCTCTAACACTTTCTTGCTTTCCTTTTGGGTGTTAATTTGCTTGGGTTTTAAGCCTTTTTGGGCTTTGCAATCCACAGGCTTTATTTATTATTATTATTTATTTATTTTGCTTTCTTGAATGGTTTTAGTTCTTGTCTTCTTGGTTTTGGGGTTTTTCCAAAACATGAAAACGTCATATGCTTTGTCACTTACAGTTTTTGCCGGATTTTGCACCTTGGTTATCATTACCATCTTCTTCTTGGTTTTTTTTTAAAAGATTTTTATCTATTTATTTTTTATTTGTTTTTTGTTTTTGAAAATTATACATATGTAAGCTGAACTATTCAACGTTTCATCTTAAGTGCAAGTCGATAAATTTCAAAACATAATTTGATGCGTCATTTGACAGGCTTTTGAAAATTGATCACAATAATGATGGGCTATTTGAAACTATACGTAAAAATATGGATAAGATGTTACACAATTTAAATGTTAGGTGTGGTTTATACAAGGTTGAGGCCCTAAACAATTAAAATAAGGAACACTTTCAAATAGTATCGAAAGATCTTGTTTCAGTATGAAATCTTTGTGATGGTCTAAACACTTATTTTCATTTATAATCATATAACTTAAAGCTTCAAAAATAATGTAGATCAAGCAGATCTATTAACACTTTAAAATCTTGAAAATTGACGGTCCAAAAAATGCATTACAAGATGTACTATTTTCAAGACTGAAAATCTATTTTTTCTCATGTCCATACATCTTGAGGTTGAGATGATCGATTTGAGGATTTTTGATCATCAAAACAATATTTTCTAGTGAATTTTTAAGGTGCACCTTAATTTGATTGTTTAGGTCCTCACCCTCATATAAACTTTATCTTAAAATCTTAGATGTACTTTGTAAAATTTGCCTTATTTTTCTATTGTTAACCCTTGTGGTTGGTACTCGGTATTTAGACTTTTGGGCTAGTGGATGTCCGACACTATATAGAGCCCTAGACATTGGAACTGGGAAACATTGCTAAATGCAAGAGTGACTCATAATATTCATATTATTTCCCACTAAAAAAAAATTATGTCGGGGAACACCTTAAAAAACCACCATAAAATGTTGTTTGTCGTCGATAATCATTATGATGAATTGAAAATCTATTTATGCCCCTAATTACTAAATCTAAAGTTTTTAAACTAGTACAAATTTGAACACTTTGATAAGAGATAGTCGAGACAAATGCGTTACAAGATGCACCATTGTTTGGGCTTAGAAATTCTTTGCATGAGATTCATAATTGTCGATGTTGAAATTATCAATTTGAGAGTTTCCAACAAAATATATCTTTTCTGGCTGAGTTTGGATGCGTGACCTACTTTTCTTTGTAGGGCAGCGGCTTAAAATAATGTTTTTCTTTTATAAATATCTATTAATGTCCATGACCATTTCCATACGTAACTAGAAAACCAAAATACCAAACTATCAACAAAAAATAATGGAGCTTTCTCTACTTTGGATAATGCACATTTCTTAACTAGATCCTCGGGACTACCAAAATCACAAGAAACGTTTTCATGGATATTTTATGTTAAAGTATATTACACACAATGCAGGAATGGGGAAACATACGCTACCGGCATGTCAGCTATCCATTAGTTTTGGTCGAGATGCGAACGAAATGGTGCATGCTTTTTGATATGCGGGTTAGCATATGTGACTTTACCCTTTTTGTTCAAAAAAAACAAAAGAAATAAAATTTTGAGAAAGTATATAGAATATAAAATATAGTTTGCTCTTTTTTATAAAAACAATAATAACCACTTGAAAAAAATATATAAAGTGATCATTTATCTTTTATGCAAGGACGTCACTATTACTCTTTTTCTTTATATTTCAAAATGAGTGGTAATAAAAGTTGTAATGAATAGACACAAAGTTTACAAAAAAACTCACACTTCATGACTCATTAAAAGCCATCCAATTTCACATATAGTTAGTAAAAATAGTTGTAATATCCCAATTTGACATCTAATGAGTGAAAACAGTTGTAATCTCCTTGTAATAAAGATAAATAGTCTCTTTGAAAACAACCTCTCATCACTTAGCTAATAAATGCGAAATTGAGCAGCACGAATAATGACATCCTTCAAAATCCCACAAAAAAATTTCTTTGATTTTGTGCAATACTTTCTTAGAAAAACTTTTTCAGCCTTCATGCAAAAGATGACAAATGTATATGATTTTACATCTGATGACTTAAGATGCTTTGTGACCTGTGTATGTATAAAAGATGGTCTCATTACGGAGAGAGAGAGAGAGAGAGATGTAGATGAAAGGTGGCAATCTCCTTGTAAACAATTTTTGATATTCACATGCAAGCCTTCCAATAGAAAGAGAGGGTGGGTGGGGGAGGGGATTATCACTACTATGGAGTACTAGTATGGAGTGTTAGTCGTACACAACCACACACATACATATATATGAAAAACTTTATATAAAGTGTTTACTTTATACTATTAAGCGTAAGACACCTAAAAAATCACCTAGAAGAGAGTGTTCAAATGTTGGAAAACCCTCCAAGTTGATCATCTTGACATTCAGACGTATAGATAAAAGAAAAAGAAATTCAAGTTCTATAAGTAGTACATCTTGTAGTAAATCATTTGGATTTTCTATTTTTATGATTTTGAAAGTACTTTAGATCTATTTGATTTATGCCATTTTTTAAATTTTAAATTTCAAAACTAGCTATTAAAAATAGATTTTCAAGCTATCATATGCTTTCCATCACTGGAATTACACCTCTAGAGAAAATATACTGGTACACCTTACTTCTGCATTACAAGGAGGTTGCCTACATAGAGAGAGAAAGAGAGTGAGTGATCACTAGAAAGATTTTAGAGAGAGAGAGAGTGAGTGATCACTAGAAAGATTTTTTTTTCCTTGAAAAAGATTTTTTTTTCCTTGAAAAAGATCTTGAGTCCAATCTAAATGTCACATTTCACTCCACATGCTTTGTGTTTGTCCAGATTGTGAATCTACCTCTCATTTCTCAAACATGGGGCAGGCCTATTTTAACTATTCTTAGTGGTGTCCCCATCTTTTGATTCGTCAAACCTATCCTAATGTGTTACTTACATTGTCCTTGATGGGACCCACCAACAAATTGGTGATTAAAGGTCCCTCATTGGTCTAGTTTTGCCCACCATTAGGTCATTGGTTATCATCCATCTATACATGGACCCACCTCTGTTGTGGGACCCACATCTTCTTTATAGCTTAAAAAAAAAACGAGAAAAAAGAAAAAAAAAAAAATGGAGGTGGGTCCCACAATAGAAGTGGGTCCCACCTCCCCCATTAATCGATATCCCTACTTGGAAGAGTCCCATTGGGCAGGTTAGGGTTGACCTTTTGATAAATGAATTATTTTGGCTGGTTTGAGGCCTTATATATGAATCTTAGTGATATGTTTCACATTTAAGGAGGAAGACATAAATAGAAATAAAAATGTGCCAAAGGTTGGTGCACCATGCTTTTTCATATGTAAAAGGTGGATTTTCCCTTCATTGGATCCAACCTTGTTAAAAAAGGTATATTTGATTATATTGATGAGTATACCAATAAAGATTCTTCCTTTTGGATGTACCCAATCTCCAATTGTTTTCCCATGTTAGGCACATTCATTGCACTTAATGTGATAGACTTTGGCATTGAAAATATCCAAAAATCCCAACATATTAAAATATATATATTTTTTATATTATTAAAAAAAAAAGAGCCAAAACTTCAAAGGAGAATCTCTTGTCACTATTGTGAGAGTGGCTCCTAGGATATTTTTTGAGTTATAATGGGGGTGATTTGGCATCCCTTTCATGTTTTAGACTAAAGAAAAACATGGATGTGCATTTTGAGTTTTGCTTTCTTCTATGAGAGACACGTGGGTTTCAACTAGGAAGATTCCACCAAGAAATATATATGTGAAAAGAAAGAATTCATGCTCCCAAGGGGAGCATAATTTCCATTTGCTCCCTTAGGCAAACTCAAGCTCCTTGTATTATGTGGATCTCAAATTTTGGGATACGGATAGAACTAGGGAGAAGAGGCATGGTGACTTATAGTCTGAATAAGAGTATATCTCTTGATAAAGTAAAACGGCATAACATGATTCGTCAAACTAATCCCAAATAACCGAGATAAAGTTTAGATAATAAGGACAAACCTAACTCGAACTCTCTAGATGCCCAAAAATAATGACATCTCAAGCTTTAGCAAGAACCATCTAATTTACAAAGGAAAATCAAGGTATTCAAGAAACCACCTTTTATAGTGAAAACAATCCTCTAATGATACTTAAACGGATCCCAAAATTTCAGATCAAAAAAATCTTCCAAAGTAGCTATTTTGCACCAGGGAGTTGTTGTACAATATGCTCCCTCATACCATGCCATACGCTCTCCTCTCCTCCATATTTATTTGAGAAAGATGGCATGCCTACTTTCTAAAAGCTTATGTTCCTGTCCATCCCTTTTTTAAACCCCGTTTTAGGAGACCGTCCTTTGAGGATCTTCAATGCTAACCTTACACATTCTACCACTTTTCTTTCCTCTTCTTCTCCCTCTATCTTTCTCTCTCTTTCTCTACGTGTCGATTTCAGGTTTTTTTTTGGTTAGTTGGTGGAGGAAAAAGCCCCTACTCGTTTTTTATTAAATAAAGATGAAAAAATACATATCATATTTTAACAACCTTACCTTACTATATGGTAATGAGAAGTAAAATCCAGCAATCTAGAATGCCAAAATGTAGCATAAGAAAGAGATATTCCCTTCTTCACAAGTGTATCTAGTACCATGTAAGCTTCGTGTTAACTGTGGTAAATGATCCGCCTACGATATGAAATTTGAGACGACCTTATTTCATATTAGAAGATCCCCTCTCTTTCTCCCTCTCTTAGTGTGGGCTGAGATTTGAGACAACCTTATTTCATATTCCAAGATTCTTTCTCCCCCCCTCCCTTCTCTCTCTCTCTTAGTGTGGGCTGAGATTTGAGACGAACCTTATTTCATATGCCAAGATTCTCTCCCTACCTCTCTCTCTCTCTCTCTCTAAGATTTGAGACAAGCCTTTCATATTCTAAAACTCTCTCTCTCTCTCTCTAAAAAGTGGGGTAAGATTTAAGACAACCCTCTTTCATATTCTAAGGTTCAAGGGATTAGTACGACACAGGTAGTGTTGTAATTGGTGGGTTTCTTAAGATCATGTTTGGTAGGTCCATGTCGCCCTCATATAACCATCCACTCTGTCTTCACCTCTTTTTCTATCTTTGTTTGTGACATCAGGGCCTACTTTAATTACACGTAAGAGGCTGAGATGCCCAAACTACAATTGAATATGATTGTAGATTAAAAAATAGATTGTCCCCTCACATCTTGTCCTACTTGTAAACAATTAAATCAAAAGCTAGTTGAAGTCGATTTTTATATTTTTTCAAAGGGATAGGAGCCCCCCAGAGATTTGTTGTCAAAAAAAAAAAAATATCATCTGCTCCTACTGGTGCACATCGCACATTCATTCCATATATCAATATATAAATGTAAATATAAATAGAAATAGAAATAGAATTCCATATGGGTCTGAAGGAAAGAGCATTTTAAGATTGAAAAAAGACTATTTAATTTTTTAACTGTTTTTTTTTGGGTAATTATTTTTTTTAACTGTTAGATCTAAGTGTTTAAGACTTCAAATCAAATTTTGTTTTTTGATAATACTCATATAAAATATTTTAGTTAACCCATTCAAAAAAATAAATAAATACTCATCTAAATTTTGTTGTTAGGTCACCATATACTAATGAAACTAAAGAGAAATATCTTTAGGACAATTGTAAGATAAGCCATGCTTTATGAACATAATGTTGGGAAGTCGATAAAAATAACATGTTCATGGAATAAGTGCAGTTGAAATGAGGAAGTCTAGATGGACGAGTGGTATGAAAAGAAAAGATAGAATTCATAATGATTACATCCAAGAGAATTTAGGAATAACTCCAATAGACGATAAGAGAAAAAAAATTGGATTTAGGTGCACTGGTTATGTGCGACCAGAACAACATATGTTAGGACATTTGATTTTGGTCAAAGTGATAGGCTCTAAAATGGTAAAGAGAAGGCTCTAGAACACATAGCCAGCTCCAAATAGTTAAGATAAGGCTCGAATGTTGATGATGATACCCATCTCATGATTCTCAAGTAATCCTAATAAAAAAAATCTCATAAATAGCTCTTTTACCTTAAAAAACAAATATAGATCATGCTCCTGCGGGAGTACGCTACTGGCGCCAAAATTGTTTGCTGAAAATTGATGCAACGGTAGTGGTGGTTTCTCTACACGATATGTGTCAAATTTGGAAGATGAGAGGGAAGCCTCTCATGTAAATAATTCAAATGACCAAAAGGAAAGTGGTTTATCTTTTCCCAAAAGAAGAAAAAATTCAAGCTCTAATGATATTTTCACTTCTTTTTTTGGAATTCCCTTTGAGGTAACACTTTTTAGAGTTTTTCAAGAGTACCACATAGAAATATTTAGAGAAAAGGGGAAAAATATAAGAAACCAGTGTTTAAAAAAACGTCGAGTCAAACCAGACTCGCCCAGTTCGACTCGAGAATCGCCATGGACAGATCGAATCGGCCAAAAAAATGGAAATCGTCCGGTTCTAGAGAGAATCGGACGATTCTGTACAGGGACTCGCCGATTCACTATACGGAATCGGCGAGTCCGTACAGTGAATCGGCGAGTTCCGTATGGATTTTTTTTTTTTTTTTTTAACCCATAATAGATTTTTTTTGTAATACTTGATCGATTTTTTTGTAATCCATGATCGAATTGTTTTTTTTTTTTTGTAATCCATGATCGAATTTTTTGTTTTTTTTTTTTTTTGGTAACCCATGATAGAATTTTTTGTAATCCATGATCGAATTTTTTGTTTTTTTTATTTTTTTTGTAACCCATGATAGAATTTTTTGTAATCCATGATCGAATGTTTTGTAATACATGATCGAAATGTTTGTTTTTTTTTTGTAATCCATGATCGAAGTGTTTGTTTTTTTTTTGTAATCCATGATCGAATTTTTTGTTTTTTGCTTTTTTTGTAACCCATGATAGAGTTTTTTGTAATCCATGATTGAATTTTTTGTAATCCATGATCGAATTGTTTTTTTCTTTTTTTGTAATCCACGATTGAATTTTTTGTTTTTTTTTGTAATCCATGATCGAATTTTATGTAATCGATGATCGAATTTTTGGTAATCCATGATTGAATTTTTTGAAAATTTGTGATTTTTTTTTTTTAATCCATGATCGATTTTTTTGAAAATTTGTTTTTTTTTTTTTTAATGCATATTATTCAAAGAGAAAATGAGAGAGATGATGATTCAGAGGCCACCCTATCCCGGCCATATTATTCACATATCGAGTCCCAACAGCAACAATGTAAGGATGAGCACGACAGTGCAGGTGAGCATGAAGGATGGACAATCTTCGGAGATTTTAGATTGGAAACACAACAAAACATTAACACTCAGGGATTTGGGAATAGTCAGACGTTTGCTAATATCGATGATTCGTTTTTTGATCGAATCAATGAATTGTTAAACGAATTCAATCAATGGCACCAGCGTGACCAAGAAGAACAATAACGTCGTCTATCATTTTATTTGTAGATCATATGTTATTAATTTTATGCTTTATTGTAGTCCATGTATGTTGATATACTTATTCCATGATAATTATATGTTTATCCTTTTGTGTGATGTAAATTAAATGCTGAATGGCGGTTCATGCAGGGAAAGAACATATCAATATTCGCATATTCATTCAAAAACATGAAAATTTTTAATGGAGTACCCTCATTTCTTATTGAATTCCTAAAAAACAATATTTATAATGAATTTTAATAATTTTTTCGGATTTTTTTTAAGCTTTATTCTGACCGATTCACCCGATTCCCGATTCGGATGGCTGATTCGTCGATCCGGATCGGTTTTTGGAAACCCGATCCGCGTCATCGATCCGTTTTTTAAACCATTGTAAGAAACAAAGGGAAAATATGAAAGATTTGAACAATTTTAAACTAAAGAGGAGAAAAATGAAAAGTGGTTGTAGTGTTATATATATATATAAGCTTGTTATTTTCTTTTGTCTTTCTAATAACTTATAATAAGGTTGTGATTAAATATTTTCCTAGTTAATACTGAACAACATATTCATTGTATCAAAAGATGCATAAAAAAATTTAAAAGAAAAGTATAGAATAAGACCATTTATTTTTTATACATAAAATCACAATCACCCCTATTCGTTTTATAAAATCAAGCCAGCTGGAGGTGAATCTAAAACATGGAAATAAAATAAAGAAAGTAAATTAAACAAAATTACAAATCCAAAAAAGAAGGAAGAAATACATAAAATGTGAAATTTGGAAGAAAGAAAAAGATTTATAGCTAGAAATAATTCAGAAAAATCCAAAAAGGGGGAAAATAGAAAAGTATAGTGTACATTAGAAAAACTCACAAATCATCATAAAAGACATCACGATTATATAAAATATTTATATATTAATTTAGTCAAATATACAGGAGAATGACTCCATGTCATTGTGTCATTGTAATATAATGAAACTACACATATGGAAAGCCATATTTGTGGCATTTGTTTGACCCGAATTTTTGTTCACATACTCTCTTCATCCCAATAATCAAGCTTAAAAAAAATTAAAATTCAATTTGCACTTCAGATATGGTCAAAATGAATCCCCTCCAACAACGAGTCTAGATTGTTCATTTGGTAATTTTAAGATCTAAGCTTTTACGAATTCAAAATTAAATTTTTTTTTTTTAATATTGTTAATCTAATGATAATAAAGCTATCTAAAAAATTAAAAAAGGGCAAAAATCCTTATAAGGTCTAGATCTAAGCATCACACTAAAATTGACAGCCTATATTAATTGTGCTAAAAAAATGCTTTTTAAAATAAGTTTTTAAATTTTGCTTTTTTATGCTTGTTCATTAGAATAAAAAGAGTATATATTTAAAAATTAAAGTCAAACAAATAGCTTTAACGCCCTACAAGGTGCGAGTCTGAGTTGACTCAGCTGAGCTTTAAAACCTAGGCCAAAACGTCTAATTAGGGGGATATGCATTATCTAAACTTTCTCAAAACGCCTAATTAGGGGATATGCATGATCTAAAGTTTCTCAAACTAATACATCGAGATCAATTTTGCAACGTTTTACTATATTGAGCTTAAGATTCCTCAGAAATCCATCATAGTGAACATAATGGTCTAAACACAACCTTGCAGCAGGTTTTGACCACTTGATCTATTTTTTAAAAACTTGGGTAAAAAATCCCAAAGACAGCATAAAGGTCCGAAAAAGATAAAAAAATTATCTGAAAACTCCATGTTTTGGAAGGATTTAGAAGAAAAACCGCCTAAAAATCAATTTTTGCCATGAAACATGGTTTTGGAGCTCCTAGAAAGCTCCAAATGTGTTCAAAATGTCCACTAAGATGGATGGTCTAGATGAGAAGTTAAGATGGTAGTGAACATTCTGAGGATTCTAAATCTTTTTTTGCTTTTATTGCCTGAAATTTGTTCTTGAGAGAATAAATGAATTTGCAAAGTTTTGGGCATAGTTATGAAGACCAGACTTAACTGGTAGTTCGACCAGTCAAAGTGCCGACCACGGCTTTGACGGCTCTAAGTCCAAAATAAAAGCTACGTTTGGTCAAAACCGATCAAAATCAATGTTGATTAGTCGAACTAGAGATTTTTTACCAATTCGACAAGCTAAATGAAGTTTGGCAAATTCTTTTAATATGGGCAAGCTTTCTATGCTTCCCCTACAATATAGAAGTTCTAACATCCCCTTTATCCAACCATCCATTATGAATGGAGGGCTAAGATTATCCCAATCATAATGTCACGTCTCTACACTATTTATTTTTAAATTTTTAACTATAAATTATTTTGACATCAAATTTTGGACGTCCATGCCTCTATTAAACTTGCACTAGCGAAAAATGTAAAAAAAATATTTTCAATAAAATAAAATATCCAAAATACCCTTGAAAGTTTCAAGGGATATTTTGATCATTATATTTTATCAAAAAATTATTTTTAATATTTTTTATAGGTGCGCCCTAATGAGAAGATGGCATGTACCAAATTTTAAATTCATATAATTTGTATAAAAAAAATAAAAATAAAATACTTTGAGAAGTCAAATCTAAGATCAAACGATGAGTGGCTCTCTTTATCAAAATTGGATGGCTGGATGGTAGGGGGAGGATATAACTTCTATGGTGTAAAGAAAGCATAGAAGCCTCTCCCTTTTAATATATCTTATATTTTAAAACTATTCTATCGAATTTTTTTTTTCTTTTTCTTTTTTTTCTTGTATTTATTCAAACTAGTTTAATCAGTGATTGAATCGATTTTGACTTAACCCAATAATCTCATTTCAACATCCAGCACAATCCTAATAACACTAGTTTTGGGTCATCAACCGTCCAAAATGATGGAGAAATCAGGTGCGGAAGCTACCAAACATTTTTCCGCGAAACATTGTAAGTCTTAAAACTAAAGAAATTAAGGGCATATTTGTTTCATAGGATAGAAAGTTTTTCTAGCTCGAGTACCAAGTTCCCATGTTTCTTTTCGATGGAAGTTATAGTTGTTGTTGCAGCTGGGAAAGTGCTTCCCCAGCTTTTCACGAGCGCTCCATGTATTTTTATGAGAAAGCAACTTCAATAATACATATTTAGGTGTGAATGCAGTTTCTCAAGCTAACGAAAAAGCTCTTTTTTTTTCTTTTTTTTTTTTGGGTAATTAATTGAGAAAGATATGACCCTATCAATTTTTTTCAAATAGTTTAGGAGTTAGTTTTTTTAAACTGTTAGTGGGGTGGTGTCAGAATGAAAACCACAACATAGTGATTAGAGTGAGAGGATGCTACCACCAGAACAGGATGGAAAAGCTCTCTTGGTGGACAAACTTTATCGTGCCCCATAAAAAGTGTTTTTGTGAGAAACAAACATGCCTAGGTAGCAATGGACCCGGACTTGATCTGGGACCCACCAGGTATAGCCAACATGGGTCTGGTTATGGGTCCAACATTTGGACCCGGCCCTTACCTGTAAACTTTTGGAGATAAAATCCTTCAAGCCCTATTCGTTTGGGTGTATTAAGGATCATAGACCATAATAATTTGTAGTCATCTTTAGCTATTAAACGACAAATCAGACGGCTTAAATCTAAAGGCAAGTAATACCTTTTTGCCAATAATATGGGTATATAACGGTAAAAAAATGGCAAAAAATAAAATAAAAAAACGTATAGTGAGGGTGGCAATGGACCCGACTAGTATGGATATGGGTCCAACTTTTGAACCCGAGTCGGGCCCAGGGCCAAAACCTGGATTAGATTACTATTTGGGTCTGGATTCGAGTCCAAGCTGACCCAACCTTTTGCCGCCCCTATATGCGGACCACCGAACCCGAGATATATTATGGTATTCTAGTTATTATAACACGTCTAAGTCCGGCCCTATTTATTTGGGAAAAACTGCAAAACGCTCCAAAACCTCCTAAAGGTGAAGAATAAAAGCAATTGTTTTCCCGTGTTCTTGATTTTTCCCTAAACAGGTTGCACCTACTCGACATATCCAGAAATTGCCCACAGAGTGACCCCATAAAACAAAGTTGTATAGGTTTGAGGTTGAAGCTTCATTTTTTGTTGGGCTTGGCTAACCAACGATTGAAACTGTTGCCACTTCTATCTCCACAAGCCAACGGATAGGATGCTAATTAAGGGGAACTTGCTACCGTATGCTCCCCATGGGTAGGGCTATTAATGAACTTCGGCCAGACCGTGGATGTTTTGACGGGCTTGCCCCAGTTATCATGAATTTGGGCCTGGGTCAAGTCTAGGCGTACCACACATTGTTCTAGGCCAGGCTCGAGACATGGCTAGCCTGAACTGAACGTAACCCAATTTGGACACACGATTTAATCACGAGTACTGTTCTTTTTTTTTTTCCACTTTCATTGATGATAGTTGATATCGTCCACTCCGGCTAATCAAGTACCCACAACCAATAGTTAGGAAACCCATTGGACTAGATCAAGCCCATCCCATCCAAGACCACGTACACCATTTAGCTAAGGAAAAAGTTTATATAAGGATGCAACTTTATAATGTAGAACTACGGATGCCCCTCAAAAATCCATCGGAAAAGGTAGTTTTAATGTTGAAAGACCATTTGATAGATCATCTCGACATCAAGATATATGACTATGAAAAATAAAAAGATTTTTAAGTCTCAGAAATAGTGCATTTTACAACATATTATCTACACCGTCCATTTTTAATATTTTCATATGTTTATAGATCTACTTAATTTTAACCATTTTTAAAATTTAAAAATTTATAATTAGAAATAAAAATAAATTTTGAGATAATCCTAAGAATATTTTACATCAAAATTATATACCATGATAAAAATTTGAAGGCACACCTTACCTCTACACCTATGGATGCATTCGTATTCCAACTGCACCTTTTAGCTAAATAGGTCGGGTTAGGACCCGATCGATGCTTTAATTAAAGGGTGTGGTTTGTATAGAGCTCGAAAGTCTAAACAATCAAAGTAAAGTGCACCTTTAAATAGTGTCGAAAAATGTAGTTTCAATACTGGAAATCTTTGTGATACCCTTAAAATATATTTTCATATTTAATTATAAAATTTAAAGCTTCCAAAATAGTAGATTAAGCAGATCTATGAAATCTTGAAGATTGACAGTCCAAAAATGCATTACATGATGCACTATTTCCAAAACTTGAAATCTATTTTTTTCTCATGTGTATTCATCTTGATGCCGAGATGATCAATTTGAAGATATTTGAGCATCAAAGCAACATCTTCTAGTAAATTTTTTGAGGTGGGCTCTAATTTGATTGTTTAGAGCCTCAACTATATATAAACTTCTTCTTTAGTTAAATGGCTGAGGTTTGTGTCTAGGTCCACCAAATCTAGACTTAATCTATTCTCAGCCTTACTACGAATATATCTTCATTGCCTGGCTCTCTTGACCTTAATCAAACATTAGAAGATTACTTGCTAGACACATTGAGTTGGTAGCTTTTATGACATGATTCCATAATTCACTGTTATTCTCAATGTGAGTTAAAATAAAAGGGCTTCTATAAAACTTTTTTTTCCTTTTTTTGTTTTTAGTAGTTCAGTTAAGGGGGTTTTTTAATCTAATGAAACTCATGATGACACATTGTGGCGCTCCACTATCCTAATCAACTATCCTTGAGGCATTCCTAAACTCCTATAAAACTACCCGTGACATTCTCCTGTAAAACTACCCATGAAGAATGTCATGACCGATGTGAGCGGAAGCTTTAAACCCAACGGATTGCTTTTTGATAAATAAGACGGTTTGATATTTTGCAGATAAAATACATGAAATAAAACATGAAACAAGAACACAAATATTTACGTGGTTTACTTCAAAAGGCTACATCCACAGGCACGGTAAATTGAAATCCACTTTACCAATGAAAGTTTCATCAAATATTTTTGAACATAAAGTTACCTCTATAACCCTCGATAAAAACCGAGTCGAGCAAACCCTTTAAAACCAATATTCATTCTTTCTCTTTACTTCTAGAGATTATTACCGACAACACTAGATAGATACACGAGAGCAATGAAAAACTGGCTTTCTCTCTAACTAAAAAGGAAAACAACCCAAAATCTTCATCAGAACCGCTTCTTTACGAAAAAAAACCCTCTCAATCTTTATGAGGTACATGTATAATCACAATGTTTCTCTCCATATATAATTACAATGTTTCTCTCTATATGAAGCTCTTTTTCTTAAGAGGAAATTACATCTTATGCACAGAAAGACCTAACCCCCTTCTCTCTCTAAAAAAATCACCATTCCCATATGGTAACCCAACTAGAGCACACTAATTCTCTACACTTTCATCCTATATATAAGAATAGGAATCACACTAAATAAAAAACTTCATATTGATGTTACATATATCGCAAAAGACCAAAAGATATATCCAAGAATCCTATTGTTTTTTTTTTTTTTATTTCATTTAGGAAACTTATCAAATATCAACATCAATCTTACCTAATAAGAAAATATCTCAATCCCATGTAATATGAGAATATTTTAATCCCACATAATACGAGATTTTCTTATCTAGATAAGTTTGAATTGCACCAAATCCAACAATGGCTACCTCACACATAAGTACATTATTAATGGCGACCAAAAACATACATCAGCATGTAAACTAGGGGTTAAATGATACGACTTAATATGCGACTGGGGAGGAAGGGTGGAGAGGAGAGAGAGACCACCTTGGTGTTTTAGATTCATGTCGTTGCAGGTTATGGATTTAACATCGTCTTGGTCTTTTTCATGTGTATAGGGAGGCGAATGGGATTGCAGATGAATTAGCGAAGAAAGATGTCTCCTTGGATTCGTTGCTAGTTTCATCTGTTTTATTTTGATGAATGTATTGTAATTTCTTTTAGTGAATAAAAAGTAAGCAATCTTGTCACAAACAAAAGAGGGATCAAGTTTTATTCACCAAAATGCCCATTGCTCAACAACATAAACCACACCTTATTGTACATGATGAGTACATCAGAAACTCTCCTCATTCATCTTTCTCACTAAAAAAATCCAAAAATTTCTCCACAAAAGTGCACATTAAATTCAACACCCCCCACTCAATTAAATCTACTACAATCCCTCCTGATCTCACCTTGATTCCCAGTCTTGACCCCAACTCTCCCAAGTTTAGTAATGGCTGCCACAAAAGCTTGTTCAAAGGCTTGTTTATTAGCTGCAAATTGATTCACAGTTGCTCGTGATCGCGGATCAGTAAAGAGAACTTGATCTGAAGAGAAGAGACCCATTCCTTGTTGTAAATTCTTGAAATAGATGTTATCGAAGGTTCTCGGGGTGTTTGGATCCATGTTAATGGCGATCGTCGGGTCGACATTTCTCGGGCACATTTGTTGCAATTGCATCGCATAGTTCCTGTTTAGGGTTGGATCGAAGTTGAAAATGCGATTTGTGATTCGAGTACAGTGAGAGACGCCAATGGTGTGCGCACCTGTAATTGATTGCAACAATAAATTATATGTGATAACAGATGCCTTCAAACAGACCCTTAGGGCAGAAGCTTTAAGGAAATATTGCTATGGGAAGGGGTACGGTTTGTATAGAGCCGAGGTTCTAAACAATCAAAGTAAACCACAACTTTATATAGTGTCAAAAAATGTGGTTTCAATACTAAAAGTATTTGTGATGGCTTTAAAATATATTTTCATCTTCAATTATAAAATTTAAAACTTCAAAAATAGTGTAAATTGAGTAGATTTTATAAAAATCTTGAAAATTGACGGACCAAAAATGTGTTACAAGATGTACTATTTTCAAAACTTAAAATTCATTTTTTCCGGTGATAAATTATCAGTAATAACAGGTGCCTCCAAACAAAAATTTTTCGACCATCAATTTTCAAGATTTTCAAGTTTTTATAGATCTGCTCGATCTACACTATTTTTTAAACTTTAAATTTTATAGTTAAAGATGAAAATATATTTTAAAGCTATCACAAAGATTTCCATTATTGAAACCATATTTCTCGACACTATCTGAAGATGTGCTTTACTTTGATTGTTTAAAGCCTCGGCTCTATACAAACCGCACCCTTTATTAAAAGGAAAATGGTTTGATAGGGCTGTAGTCTTATCAAAATAATTAAAGCCGCACCTCATAACTCATCAAAAATTGCAATTCAAGTATTGAAAAATCTTTAAATCGATCATCTAAACTTGAACATTATGGTTGTGAAACAAAATTTAGGATTTTAAGTTCTAAAAATAGCATATATTGTAACAAATCATCTAAACTTTCCTTTTCACCATAAAATAAGTGTTAATTAGATGTACCTTTTTTTGAGTTTCAAATTTTATTGTTGGTGTTGGAAATTGATTTTGGAACCATTATAAATATTTCTGATGCACAAAGTACTTCCTAGGTGAGGATTTGAGGTGAGGTTTTATTTTATTTCATAGAGCTTAGGCCCTATAGAAACTTCATCCTCATTAAAATTGTATTAAAAAAAAAAAAAAAAGTTTTATTTTGTTGGTAATGCTGTAGGTATTTGGGCCCTGATGAGAATGAAGTTAGAGACCTCATCATAGGACTTGGCAATACTACCGCCAAGGCCCCACGCCATTTCCATGTAACCCATTGATGGGATGGAGATCATTAAGTTATTATGATCCATATGGATCATACTATACAAACCCAATTGATTGATTTAGAAATCTTTTTTCTTTTCGTTGTATTACAATATGATCCATCATCGTTCAAGATAGGATCATATCACTGTTCAAGATAAAGATCATGTCACCGTACATGTCGGCCACGTGTCACAATATTGTCACTATTCATGTCAGCCACTTTACATTGTATCCACATGGGTTCACGTGACCCTGTTTGCTTATTTTATTTTGAAATCCGGATTTGAAATCCGAGGCCTATAAAAGGCCCTTTAGGTTGTATCTTCAGGTCAGAGAGCTGCTTAGAGCCTCTCAGTTTAGATTTACTGCTTTGGTGTGGTGTGCTTCATATATGGATATGATAGAAAACAGACCATAAGGCTATCACCGTCCAATCAATCAATTGGTCAAATGGTGATGAGAAACTGGATCTTGCTCATTTGTACCTGACGGTCTCCGTATCACCATCCAACCCATCCAACATGACCATGTTGTCCATATGAATCATTATTATTAAAACCGAACTAGCCATTGAACCAGTTAACTTATGGTCCAGTCAAAGCCCAACTCACTACTAATTAAACTCAATAATGGACGATATTTTTTAAAGAAAAAAGAAAAATAAGAAAAGTAGTTTAAAATATAAAATATATTCTCATTTTGCTTAGTTAGTCCAATAAATCAAAACAGTTAGTTCATCAGGTCAAATGTTAAGTTTTTAACAAATTCTCATGTTTTCTTTAAATCAGACTTATGCACTGAACGGTGGCCTGATTAGGCAGTCCGGTCCAGCCGCGATAAGGATCATACTACATTTTGTCATTTTTTTATAGTATATACTAAAAAAAATAAAAGTCAATAACATTAAAAGTATTACATTAATAGAATGACTTAGAGGCACGATCACATGGTTGTATTTAAGAAGTCTTTGCGTGACCGTCGAATACGGAATTGGATTGAGAAGAGCAGTAACTCCGAAATCAAGTACAGTCCAATGATTTATTCATTTGTTTACACCAATATTTTAAAAGAAAAAGTTTATATATGGTTGCAACTTTTAAATGTAGAATTATTACAGATGCACCTCAAAAATCCATCGAAAAAAATTATTTTAATGTTGAACAACTATCTAATTGATCATCTCGATATCGAGATATATAAATTTATAAAAAAAAGATTTTGCGTCTCATAAATAGTACATCTTGCAACAGATTATCTAGACCGTCTATTTTGAAGATTTTCATATGTTTATAGATCTACTTGATTTTAACCATTTTTTTATTTTAAAATTTTATAGTAAGATATGAAAATAAATTTTGAGATGATCCTAATAATTTTGTACACCAAAATTACATGTTATGATAAAATTTGGAGGTGCGCCGTAATTAGATTGTTTAAGGTTGCAACATTATAGAAACCACACCCTATTTTAAAACCTGACAATTTTTTATCTCAATCACCTATCTGGATGGGAATTGATCGCGATCAAAGTAGTTATGAGATGGTATGGTCTCAACCCTCTTCCGCTCCTAGAAACCCCATTTATATTTTTTTACTTTATTTAATCATATCTGATATTTTTTAGGCCCTCTAGATTCCATTCCATAAATCTCCATTTCAATTTTTATTCTATTTTATAAATTTTTAATATTTTTTAGATTATCGAGTCAGATCGATTTGCATCGCCAATCCATCAATCCAACATTGATCTTGGGATGAATGATCCACCCCACAGTCTAGGCTTTAAAACACCAGTCTACACTATAAATAATGCCCTTTATTGTGCTAAACAGAAATTTAGATTCCATGTGCACTAAATTACAATTTAATCACTTCTGTAAATAAAATAAATTGAGAACTAAAGTCGCAATCTTTGTTTGAGAATTTCTGCATTAAGGAAATCAAGGAGTAAATCATAACAACTCCTTCCATATTTTAATGGTGGATTAACTTAAAACCAGTTGTAAAATGGCATGGAAAACCTTATTTTATTCTAAAATCGTAAAGTTATTTAATATTAAACCAAACCACTTGCAGCCCATGTAAACCCTCTTGCATGAAATTGGCCTCTCTCTTTCTCTTTCTCTTTCTCTTTCTCTCTCTCTCTCTAATTTTAAGGTGAAATGGGTCTCTCTCTCCATTGTATGGTGAACGGGTCTCTCTCTCTACATTTTAAAGTGAAATGGTATGGGTCTCTCTCTCCATTTTAAGGTGAAATGGGTCTCTTTCTACATTTGAAGGTGAAATGGGTCTCTCTCTCTGCATTTTAAGGTGAAATGGGATGTCTCTCTCTCTCTCTCTCAATTTGAGCAGCCAAACCGTCTAAAGAGTTGGCCAAACAAGACTAGAACCTAGAAAGAGAATGAAGAGGAAAAATTGAAGCAGGTGTTTGAAAGTTTACCTGAAAGTGCAATCATGTCAGTTTGATTAAGACCTTGAGAAGCAAACATGAAATTGAGCTGATTCAAATTGAAAGAGGGTTGAGGCAATTTCCCACCCACCCTGCTAGCTGAGGATATCCTCCCATCTCGCCTTCCTAATTCAACATTGTAGAAAGGCCCACCTGCCTGTGTAAAACCATTCAATTTAGGGCTAAAATTCTTTCATTTCTAGAGAGAGAGAGCAATTTGCTTTTTTTCATTTTTAGAGAGAGAATGCAATTGATGAATAAGCGAGGGTATATATATATATATATATATATATATATATATATATATATATATATATATATATATATATATATAGCTAATAATAGCTGGACTACTATAATGAATAGTAATATAGGTGGAATGGGAGCCATTAGATTTTTATCAGGTGATTCAGAATGCATATTACTATATGAATTTTAATATTTTTTTCTAGAAATCATATTATAATGAAATTTTAGACGTGTGCACCAAAAAATATCACTCACAATTAAAAAATATTCTTCCAAAATATAAAATGAGCAAAATACCCCTAAAAAATAATGGGGGTAATTTGGCCATTTTAAATGATTGAAAATAGTTTTTTTATATATTTATATGGTGCACAATAGTGTTAGGTATATATACCCGAAATTTCATCTTAAAATTCATATGGTAATATGCATTTGGAACCACATGATGAAGATTTGACAGTTAAGATTCTACCTATATTATTATTCATTATAGCTGCCCAACTATTGTAAGGTTCTCTCTCTCTTTGAAATGGGAAAGTACGGTCCGACACAAAATCATGCCGAACTGGTAGTGAGGCTTTTGGAATTTGAAGTCATAATCCGTTCCGACAAGAAATGTGCTGGACTGGAAGTACTTAGCAAAAAATGCGGTTCAGCAGAAAATGTGTCGGAGCGGTTTCTTCCTCCTAACTACAAGCAAGTCCAGTACATTTCTTGCTATGTTCTTTCGGTTCGGTATATTTCTTGTCAGGCCGTGGAAAAAGCAATAAAAAAAATTTGGTGTGTCGAACCGAATTCTGGCTTCAAATTCCAAAAGCCTCACTATCGGTCCTACACACTTTAGTGCCGGACCACACTTTTCCATTTCAGGTGGACAGAGATAGATTGACATCGTGCGGGGAAGAGAGAGATATATCGGGCAGAAAGAGATAGATTTCAGGCGGGAAGGGAGAGAGACAGGATTGAAAGGGTAGTTTAGTTTTTAACATAGTAATTTTTTGATTAGGGTAAAAACAAAAAAAAACAGAAATTGAGTTAATGGTGTGATATAAAAAATATTGAGGGTTGGATATCTATAAAATACATTCGAGGGGTATCTATAATTTTTCGTGATAAAAATGAGATAATAGAACCTTGCAATAAAGTTACCAACCTTATGAACCATAGAATCAAATTTTAGTCATTTTACACTGCAATAAAATTACCAAATTCATAACCCAAATAGTCAAATTTTAGTCATTTACCCGCTTCGTGCGTAAAATTCCCATTCTTTTTTGTTGGAGAATAAGAAGAGGAAACCTATTCGATTTCTTGTACATGAGGGTGTGAGGTGGTATTATTCTATGAAAAAGAAAGCCTGTACACCCCGAAAATAATGCCAAATCAGTGGTATCCACCCTAATCAAACAAAAACATTCATATTGAATTCTAGAGAGAGAGAGATAAGGCATCCTAGCTAAAAAAATAAGAAGTATGGTGCATAGTTGAGGAGAGAGAGAGAGACACATAAAAGGCATCCTACCTAAAAAATAAGAACCATGGTGCTTAGTTGAGGAGAGAGAGAGAGAAAGAGGAGAGAGATAGAGATTAAAGAGTGGGAGAGAGGATTACTGGACAAGTGCTCGGTTTATGATGGATTATTGCTTTGGTTAGAGAGAGAGAGAGAGAGCAAAATCGCCGGCATCCTTAGCTTATAAAAGCACGGTGATTAGTTGTGAAGATTACTTTTGAGTAGGTGTACATTATTTTAGAGGGAGAGTTTTTTAACAAAGGGAAGAGATAGAGAGAGAAAGCTGAATGAGAGGGAAAGGGGATGGTTATTCAAAGTTTGACAGAGAAGAGGGAATGGTTATTGAAAACTAGAGAAAGAAAGAGAGCTGCATGAGACGGAGGGTTGGTTATTCAAAGGTAGAGAGAGAAAGAGAGGTGCATGAGAAAGAATAAGAGAATGGTTATTCAAATTTAGAGAGAGAGAGTGTCTGTGTGTTTACCATATTGATGACATCTCTAGTGGCCATGGCCAAGATATCAGCACACGAGACCCGGTTCCTGCACCCTGGAACCGCATCAACAGCCGCCTTCGCTTGCATCACTGTGTCGAAGCCATCGCCTGCAAGTGATAGATTGTCGCTGCTATCCTTCTCCGCGTTATTGCGAGGTGACGCGATCATCACGGATGCATCGCACCCCTAAATTTCACAAGAAATGAAAACAGATTACAAGTGATTTGGGAGGGAATATGATTTCTCTCTTAAGACCTATAAGAGAAAAAACATGAAAATGGGGCTAAAGGAAAGAGAAATTCACTTGCCTCAACAAAGCAATCATGGAAGAAGAGACGAAGAGTTGCAGGCGCAGTGACAAATGTTTGCCTCAACTTTCTTGTAACTGCATTTCTCACTATGAACTCAACATTAGGGCAGGTTGCACTGTAAAAGTTCCTTCTCAGCTGAGCTGAAACAAGAGGGAGAAGAACCAGGAGAAACAAGAGGCAAAACTTAGCCATTGTTTCTCTCACTAAGAAGGTTTTTTTGTTGTTTCTCTCGCTAAAGCGTATTTTCCTGTTCCTCTGACTAATAGGAGGTTTAATGGGTTTTGTGGGGTGTGGGCTTTAATGGGTGTTTTGAGGGGATTATATAGAGTTGAAGGTGAGAGCAAATGGGTTGTTCCACCCTGTCAAGAATCTTGAAGTGTTCAAAATTGAAGCTGGAATTCAGATTGTATGAATTAATGGATTAAAATATGGAGCAAGGTGCAATATTATTTGAGAAAATGGCATGGTCTCAAGGGATTGGAGTTTGAGATTTTGAGGTGGTCACCGTTTAGTAGGAAATTCAATGAGAGAGAGAGCGGGAGGGAGAGTTGCTCTTAAGTAACCAACCTTGTTTTAACGCGGCCGCTTATTAACAATAACAAAATCCAGTTGGCCTTCTTGTAAAAGTTGATATTTAGGACAATTTGGAAATAAAATATGATATGTAGGACAAGTAGGAAGCGCTGTGTTAGGGTACTCTTGTACACGGAGGAGGTTGTGTATGTGTATATACAGAGACCGTTTATCTTTTGTACATAGAAGTAAGTACATGGAAGTAAGTGATAAAGTTTAATAATGATTTTTCCTATTTTGAAATTTAAATGCCAACAAATATAGTGACCTCTACATACAACAGATAGAGGTTGCGGCTCGTATAGAGCCAAGGATCTAAACAATCAAAGTAAAACGCACCTTCTAATAGTGTCGAAAAATGTGATTTTAATACTGCAAATCTTTATAGATAATCATTTTTCGTAATATACTCAATATTTTTAGAAGTAATGACATTTTTTGTCATTATGAGAGGTAACATTGATATTTTTATAAAAAATAGTAGCATTCTATTAATAGTTAAAAAAATAATTAATGTTTCTTATGTGTGTGATGGTACATGTGTGATGTCATGTACCATGTCATATATGTTATTGTCCACTATAGTTAATAAGTTTCTAATAAGAATTTTTACTTTATCTTTAACTAATCACTTAAAATAATATTAGGCAAAAAGTTACAGCATTGAGCAACAAGTGACTAAAAATATGACACCAACTTTGCTTCTGTAATTGTAATAATGGGCATAACAAGGACCATTGTGTTCTTGCTTTTTCTTTGAGAATCTTGCTCTCGTCCCCCCTCTCTCTCTCTCTCTCTCTCTAAATTGGAGTGGTGTCTCTGTCTCCCCCTAAATTGAAGAGGCATAGTTATTTTTGCTTTTTTCCTTTTTTTTCTCCTCAAATGGAAGTGGTAGGCTACCCACATTTTTCTAGTTGACCAGTGGGCTTAAATAACAATAATTATCAGGATATTATTTGTAGGGAACTTTATCGAGATATTTTCTGATTTTCATAGTTATCGGGATATTAGGGACTTATCTTAATAATCATAAGGACTTCAATACGTGAAGTTAATTTATTATTTATTACGGAATAAGTTCTATTAGAACAAGAAAATAATAATTCAAACTATTAAAGTTACATGAAACCATTACAAATTCTATGAATGATAAAGTTGATGACATTCTCTACTGTAGGGGTGGCAGCGGACCGAGCCAAGTTGGGCTAGCCCTAGTCCCTATTAGGCCAGCTCGAGTCCAGCGTCCCGATAGGGCCTGTCAAGGCCGGGCCACATGTTGGACGATTTCTAGAGCTTGGTGGCACGGTACGTGGATATACAAATGCGACTCAAGAAATACTTAAACACCCAACCCAACCCAACCCAACCCAACCTGGTGATTAGCCATGGATAGAACTACTCCCATCTGCCCGAGTGTATTTGATAGGATAGGGACTCGTATGTATTTGCCGGAGCGTAAGGATAGAATAAATGGGGTTTAATAGCATTCAACAGAATGATCCAAATGTTTAAGTAAAAGAGTGGATGCCATCAATTTGATAAAGAGTACTGAGGATTTGAAAGAGTGTGTTACCACTGGTGACTACTTTCAGTCAATACATGCAGTTACATTTTTTTGTTCAACACATTATCTTCATCACTCACAACTGCGTCTGATTAACCTTGTATGATTCTAGAATAAGGGGTCTCTAGTCTTTCTCGAGATATGCTACCGGTGCAGTTTCAACTAGTGTCAAAATTTTACTAAAATACCAAGTCAAATACAGTGAAAAGTATACAAAAGAAAAAAAAATAAGGATCAAAAAAGGGCCAGACCAGGCTGAACCACACGGGCCCTGTCTCAGACTTGGCCCAAGCCCTGCCTGGCCCTATCCTCAGGCAGTGGTGGCCCAAGCCCACGTTGCCCTGTCCTCAGGTAGTGGTGGCCCAAGCCCGAGTTTTTTAACCTACTCTATTGTACAACAAATATGAAGTATCAAAAATCGATACATGCCTACTAGCATTAACCTATGTATCCCACTTTCTATTTTTTGAAAACTGCTCCCCATTTGCCTTATCAATATTTTACAGTTGTTTTAAAGCAAGTAACATGTTTCTTGTCAATGCAAACTACTAATTTTCCCTTTCAAATTATATACATGTTATTATAGAAATAGTATTTTACGTTGATAATAATGAGAAGCTTTAAAATAGGAATATATATCAAATACCCACGAGAGTTGCACTGTTTACCATTTTATACATTTGGGACTATTCAAACTCATGGTCATTATGTTGTTATGGATATTTTGAAATTAAATCAAACAATATATACAAAGTGATAAATAATGTATCTATCACTATTTTGATAAATGAAAAGTATAAAAAGCGATCATTTACTTTTAGTACAAGCAGATCATAACCATTCTTGTTCATCAAATTTTAAATCAGATGGTTGTAAGTGTATTTGTGACTAAACTTAAAACTCAACAAAAAAAAATTTGAACTTCGTGACATACCCCAAGCCATCCAATTGAGCATCTAATGGTTTCGATTAATTGTGACCTCCTTGCACTAAAGATAAATGGTCTCCTAGTATGCACTCCTTTTGATAAATTCCCCTTTAAATTATCATATTTTATAGAGACGTTATTGGATTTAGTATCAGTAAAACTTACAATAATGAAACAAAACATAAAGTATTTCTTATAGATAAATGTTACTAAGGCCAATGTAGTTTCACAAGTAAAAAGCAAAAGATAGAGAAAAAAATAGATTGCAAAATTAAAATCGAAAAGGAGAGAAATTCTCACATTAATTTATGATACCTTGTTTCCTTATTAATGGAAACTGCTCGAAGAGATGTAATACTGTTATATTACCAACTATATCTTGCATGGCCAACTGCTTCCACTCTATTTTCTCTTTCTTATGAAAAATTGCTCCCACTCTGCTCTCTATGTCTCTTATGCTTTTTACTGGTATGAATATATGAGATTCGTATACAAAATATTATAGGAAAATTTATTAAAATAAACCTAAGAGTTCAATTCAACTATTTAACTCATTCAATTTAATTTCCAAATACTCATCAAAATCGCATGACCATAAGGTGGAATAATTGATAAAGGTTAAATTGTTAAATTATTGAAAAGCTAGGTGTATTTTGATAATTTTTTATATATTATATCACAAAAGGCCTATTTATAGTCTGATATTAAACTGGATGGCTTTCGCTGTGCCAATTATTTCGTACAAAATTAGAGAGAATTATTTTTTTGGACTGAATATCCTTAATAGTACAATCCCAACTGCCCAATTTTACATTTAATGGCTAAGAGTGATTGCGATATTTTTCAGCAAAAATAAACAATCTTATTATATACTTTCTTTATTTCCATTCTTTTGGTCTCATTTTACCATGATTTCTCCTCAGTTCTCCTTACAAAATACAACGGTAATTTCAAAAGAGATTTGTAGTGATTGACTTTTTACTTTGTGTCCTTTTGTCAAACAATTTTTTAAGGGTGCAGTTGGCATACGGATGCATATGTAATTGTAGAGGTAAGGTCCAACTTCAAATTTTATCATAGTAGATAATTTTGATGTAAAATATTATTAAGATTATTTCAAAATCTATTTTATATCTAATTATAAAATTTTAAATTTAAAAAATGGCTAAAATCAAGTAGATCTATAAACATATGATAATCTTGAAAAAGAACGATGTAGATAATATGTTGTAAAATGCACTATTTCTGAGACTTAAAATCTTTTTATTTTTTGTGGTCACACATCTCGATGTCGAGATGATCAATCAAAGGGCTTTTCAAAATTAAACTACCTTTTCCAATGGATTTTTAAGGTGCATCCGTAGCTATAGAGGTAAGGTTGCAACCTTATATAAACTTTTTCCATTTTTTAATTAACTTTTGGGTTTTAATAGAAAAGATAACCGGTTCAAAAAATACACAAGCTTGAGTGGCCCCACGTGTGGCACGTGAGGGATCAAATTTTTTAGATTTTTTTTTTTAAAAAATTTGAGATATGAGATGGTCAACTTCAGTGGAGAATTGACGGATTAAATTATATTTAAAAAAATGATGGCTTGAATTTTCTTAGTTCATCTTTATTTTATTTTTGTTTTTTTGGGTTTATGATTGGGTTTATGATTGGACTGGGGTCTAATTGAACCCAGACCCAACCATGGGTCAGGTCTAGGTCTAGATACTTATATATACTGAGTAGAGTCGGGTTAACCCCGACCTAACCCACTAGGATCCAAGCCGGACCTAGACTTGAACCAGGATGGGTCTAATCATTTGGATCCAGACTCGGCCCACAGAGTCTAACACGTAAACCCAGACCTGATTCTGATCAACCCGCGGTCGAGCCGACCTGATTGCCACCCCTGAAGACAACTTTACCTCCACACATTTTCAACAGGGTAGAAGCACCCACATTCAATGAAACCACGCTAAAAGATAGAATATGAAAGTGTAACCAATATAAGTTGTAGTTATGCTCTCTTTTATAATTTAACATGGGCACATATGGAATTAAGTGTCCTTGACCTAAAAAAGTCAGTGTTTAGTTGTGATCTCTTTCTCCCTTAAATTAGTAAATGAATTTTGCAGCTGCACATGGCGTCCCCTCAGCCTTGGGTACGGTTCTTTAGAGGCTTCCCAAGACTTTTTAATCTACTGATTAAAAATAAGAGTTTTTTAATCTATATTGATAGCTTTTCTCAACTACATTTAGAGCTTTCAATACGAATTTGCACGTCCAGACTAAAATATTGCCATTTCATGTGGGCTTCATTCTCTACATTTGATATCCAAGAAACAAAAGGATTTTTTTCTAATGAAGGACATCCTAACAACAACAAAGAGCCAATCATAGATTGGGGTCAAAAAATTTTGGGAATGTAAATACAATGTGTCTTTATGTTTTGAGAAGTGTGCATGCATGCAGGATATTTTAGCCCTAGCACTTGCAATTAAGTTTTAGCGGTGGAAACCTTCAAATCGAAAAAAAAAAAATTCAAATCTTAAAAATAGTATATATTATAAAACATCATCTAGACTGTCCATTTTAAGAGTTCATATATCAACGAGATCTGTACATTTTTAGCTACAAATTTTATAATTGGCGATAAAAATATATTTTAAAGTCATTATAAGAGTTTCCTACACAGTATTTTCTCGACGAGATTTTAAGGTGAGGCTATATTTTTTTCTTTATTAGGCATGGGCCTAAAGGATAATGAGTACTTTTTTCTTTAGGATGTAGGTGCGTCCAATGACACTTTTTTATAGTGCGTCCACCCTCTTAAAATCCGCCTAGGAGATGGATTTTAGATCCAAAATTTTGCCAGACAATCATCTAAACACTACAATCATGAGCCATTTTTATATTTAACTTCAAAAAGCCCTTCAAATTTCGCCTGATCATGAGGTGAGCTTGAATAGTTGAAAAAGGGTAAAATGCTAAGCAATTGATATATGTAAAACTTTCATAAATTTATCAAATTATAATTGACGATGACAACGGCAATGATAATATCCCTTGGTAAAACTAACATTCTTACTGATAACAAATCACTTTGGTCAAGCTTTTAGGAGCATAACAAGGCTCGATTTGATGACATAATTGTCATTTCAAATCAATAGCTTTGTTTATCTTTATGGGCCAACCTCGACGAAAAGAGTTTTTCTTTTGAAATTCTGGAAAATATATTTTTTCGTTTTATTAGTCTAAGAAGACTTTCTATGACATGTTGTAGATGGGTTAAGAAGAAATAGACTTTACCAAGATTAAGGGAACCAAGTTGAACTTATTAATCTTGAATGGATGAAAATATATCGCTATTCGAAAATATTAATCTGAGGGTGTTTGATGGAATTTCTAGTGTTAGAACTTAACAACACATCCTATGGCAAATTACATGCTTGATGCTTCTAAACTTTTGACCTGAAGTCTAATGCCCAACCTCCATCAATATCCTATATAGTGTGAAATAAGAGTGTGCATTTGTCATTTCAGCTATACATGTCAGATGTAATCAAAGTGGAAAATATCATTTAAGGGCTCATAACCGCCTAAAAATTATGTGCTGGGTCAAAACATCTCAACGTTTTCTTTTTTTTTCCTTTTATTTCATTAAAATACCTCCTCAAAATATATCACTAAAAATACCCAAATTTCCCTTATTTAGGATTGACCCTTAAAAAAAAAAAGGCATTTTAGTAAAATTTTATCTAGACTCCAACCAAATAGCAAACATATCCACCTATCGAGGGAGGGTGGGTCCAATTAGTAAAATGTCCCTACTTTGTTCAGAGCTCTCTAAACTTGAGGAATTAGGCTTAAAAATTAAAAAAATAAAGCATCTAATGTTAATTGGATCTTTGGCCTCTTTTTCGATGACTTTGCCTACGTTTTTACCCTTAATGATATTTTCCTTACAAAAATTAATGAAATACATTATTGGGAAATACTACAAAAGTGGCCCAACCCATGGGACTAGATGGAAGGCCATTATGCAGTTGCATGGACCATATTATAACATTCTATGCCCCATAAGTATCGGTCACGACAACCCTAAAAATCTATCTTGGTTTAGAGGCTTAAAATATTGAGGGAGAATTTTGTGTTTGCTTGATTTAAAGCCGAAAGGACATGCAAATGCTATTTTAATAGGGCACAGTCGTTTGGGTAACAAGCTTCTAAAGAATTTTTTTAAAGGCAATGTAAATATTAATCATATGACAATTTCAAGGTTTTGAATCGACAAAGCAATTGCAGAAATTTGAGTTTTAATGTCAATTCCCATGGTTAAATTGAAAAGAATGTTCCTTTTCTTTTGGAGGGGAAGTCTCATGACCCTCTCTCTCTCTCTCTCTCTCTCGGGGCTCAGCCTCACGGCCTTCTCCCTCTCTCTCTCTCTCTCTCTCTCTCTCTCTCTCTCGGAGCTCGGCCTCACGGCCTTCTCCCTCACTCTCCTCTTTTTTGGGTTCGGCCTCACAGCCTTCTCTCTCTCTCATACATTGAGCTGCAGCCCTTACACCTTAGCCACGCAACCAAGAGGTTGACTATGTTAATCAATATCTGCAAAGACATCAAAAATAATGCTAAGGACCATATGGGCTCCAGTCATTAAGAAAAGATGCAAATGACCCCATACGATCCAGTCATTTCGATGAGAGAGAAAGATGCCCCCAACTAGAAACTGTCTAGAGAGAGAGGGGGGGAGCAACTAGACCACGACTAGCTGTCTTCAGCAAAAGTTCAAGAACGAATATTTCTTGAATATTTCTCTTCCCACCCATTAACTTACAGTAGTTTCCTCAGCGTCTCACCACACTTTTCAAGGAGTTCTCCTTGAAGCTTGACTACTCGCAATTTCTTGAGTCACCATGTCCAAAAATCTGTTTTGAGTTTTCAAGCCAACTAGAAAACAGCCGACCCCAATTAATTAGGAAAAGGTTATGATGATGATGAAGCTAGCTAGAAAACCGAAAGGACCAGGAATCAGGTCATGAACCATTGAAGCTCATGGAACAAGCAAGCACAATTTCCCTCTCTACGTGTAAAATCTAAGCCACAAAGTATGACAAATTATGTAATATGGAAGATCAGATCTCATACAATGATATATACACACAAAAGGAAATGGAAGAGGTTAAATAGAACTCAACCAATTACCGAGCTGGTTGGCTAGCTTTCCATCATCAGACTTCATAAAACCATTTGCAAACCTCTTAAGACCCCTTCCTTTCATGGATGTGTCAAAGTCTTTGCCGCAAATTCAAAACCATCTCTGCATAAGCTGCACAAGAAAATGACATCGCACAAATCATAATGAAGGAAAAAGATAAGTATCACAAAATTTAGGCCTACAACAATAGATGAACAAACAAATGAGGGATGTCAACAAGCCAAGTGAGCTGAACTTTGACTGAAGCTTGGCTTGCATCGGTGGAGGGCTAGCTTGAACGTAGGTTCAGCAGCTTCAGCTTGACTCAAGCTTGAACCACCCAGCTTTGAGCTTCACTTGATTAAGTTCAAGTTATGCTTGAGATAGGCTTAAGCTTAATTCATTTAAAACAAGCATAAACGAGACGAGTCAAGCCACCATAAATGAGACAAGTCAACCACAAGCTATACTTTTAAGTATGTCTCACATTTATATATAAAGTATTATGTTTTTTTTTTTTTTGAGAAAGTTAACGATTATATAAAGTATTATGTTAATAAATTGATTATTAACTATATTGATATATTAAACAAGCTGCAGTTGAGCTCATGTCAGAATAGTTATGATTACAAAAACGAATTCAGTCTCAACTTGGCCTGTTGAACTGTAAAATCTTGGTCAAGCTCGGTCCATTACAAGCCAAGCCAAGTGGCTACTTGGCTTGTGGCCAGCCCTAAAACAAAGTATAAACATGTAAATGGTTCCACTAGCAAAGTGTATATTTTGCACCAAGTAAATCATCTAACTAAGAGAATTTTACGATCTGAAGTTCTTCAAATCATCTTCGGAAAATAAATTTCGATTTGAGCTCCTAAAAATCCCAGATGTGATTGTTCATCAATGGAAGCTCCAGAGTCAATCTTAGAATAGGAATTCATTTGGCGCATTCTCTAGCTTGAAATCAACTTGTTTTCTAAACAAAATGTTCTTCGAAATGAATAAAGATGATTTCTCAGTTGCAGGGTCAAATAAACCCCCCTAACATTATGTTTTTTCCATGGGACCAAACGTCTAATTTGGTCCACCAGGTCCACCAAATCTCTTTCCAACAAATAAAAAAAAAAATATTAAATAATAAAAGAGCGTAGTCCTAACCCAATGTACTGTGGAGAACAATACTCTATCGTGATCGTCACCATCCAATGCAACATGGGAGAGAGACAGGGAGTTAAAGCTGGGGTCATGCCCTGTTATGGTGGGGTCCTCTCTCCATTGCCAACCATCATTTCGTTTCACTGGATGGTTATGAACCCAAAAGACCATGGTTTTTCCCATGTCCCACCAAAATATAGAGCAATTTACTCGTCTATCCTCCCAAAATTCAGTTATTCAAGAAATTCCCAAATTTTTATGTTATTACATTTACACTCAACTTTTTTGGTTTTTTTTTTCCTTTAAATGATGACATGGCCCCTACTTCGGATCTTTAAGATTTTAAGTCTTAACATTTGTAATACAGCACTTAGACCTCTTCTTAAGTGGTTATAGGCTTAAAAATACTTCGGATCTTGAAAATCCAAAGTTGTCTAAACTTCGGATTGTAAAAATCCGAAGTTTCCTCTGCATCTTGCTAAGGCCAAAGAGAACTTCAGCTTTTGAAAATCTAAAGTCCTCTCAACTTCGGAATCTAAAAATCCGAAGTTATCTATGCATCTAGCAAGCTGGAGGCCAAAGAGAACTACCAGCTAGAAATGTGGATTTGACAATCCAAAGTAAGGGCAGTTTTAGACGAAAAACAAAAAAGTAAAAATGGATATGATAATAATATTCAATTTTTGAGAGGGGGGGGGGTGTTTAATAAAGGTAATGCATAAGGATATTTTCATAATTTCTCTAAAATATAATGCATTCATTCTTCTTATCTTTTCTAACTGATGGTTACAGTATAGTTTCCCATAATAGAAAAAACCAGTACCTTGAGGCAAGTTCATGGTTAATAGAGCTTGCTCTGCAAGTGGAAGATGACAAGGCATTGGTTGAAATGAAGTTAGTGAGTTTCTTCTTCTGTCTATAATTTCTCCGCCTTGCTTTGAGGGGAACACAGGCCATGCCATAACTTTACTTTGGGATGGTAACACAGAAACAATATCCCCATATTTTAGACTGACAGTCACCTTGCTGCACCACAAAAGAGATAATTATGCATATCACAAGTGACTATAGCTAGCAACAATAGCCAAGAAAGAATATCTAACCAGCAAAACAACTTGTGTAAGGCACGAAACACCATAGTCAATCTCTTAGAAAAACTTGACAGTTGGAAATGATAGGTAACGGGTAGATTGCAACTAGGAAAACACATAGCCGAACCATAGAACCCTATTTTTTGAGATCTTTAAATATTTTATATGAGAAGAAATTTGTTGGCATCAAACACTAGGATAGATTGAAAAGGGCAAAAGCATGAGAAGTTCTCGTGTAACTGCAAATGCTAGGAGAAGATATTGCGGCACCTACTAAATGTTAAAATTGACAGTAGTAAAAAACAGGACAACATTGTGAAATTGAATTAGGCAAAACAGTTACAAGTTGAATGTGATCGTTTCCCTAGTTTGCCAAATTACCAAGCAGTTGGACAGGGCGGTTGCAATGAATGGAAACCTATCACAGGGCCAAGGCTGGCTCTAAATGGTAAGCTCATGGACCATGAACTTTTTTATTCTTGAACTTTTTTATTCTTGATCTTTGACAAAGCTGATTTCTTTGACAAAGAAGAGATGGAGCATCCATAAGAGTACGATTGCCTTTTTTATCTACTAATATGCAGTAAATATTACGAGTCTTTATGCAACTTCGAAGACATGGCATACTAAAAAGTTCTATAAATTGCAAGATTAGACCCAAAACCACTTGACAAATGCTAGAAGAAAATCAACAAAAAGAGAATGGGCTCCAGGCTGAGATGTTCAGGGTGGCAGGTGCACAAACATGATGTTTAGAGACGTAGCCAAAATGGCCGAAATTATACATGACAGTTAAGAGAAGATGAGAAAACTACCATTCAAACTCTTCCAAAACAAACTCAACCAAATTGTATGAGAGGCTATGATACAGCTCCCCAATCTGATGCCCATATAACTCTTTAAGAAGCTGTACCTGCAAGTCAACAACTTATATAGCTCATGAAGTATACTGATCAAAATCTTCATAGATGACTATGATGTTAATATTAGTAGTTCTGATTGATGTAAGACACAGACCGTCGTGGTGAAGCAATTAGCAATTTTAAGAAGAAGGTAATGCAAAGAGGAACATGTCATAGAAAAGGAAACTAGCGTAGTATTCCGAGAATATATCAATTTTCAGGCTCATAAGAAACAGTCTCCCAAGGCTATCCTTTCACATTTATGTGGAATGTATATCATGATCTTCCGTAAACATCTTAATGATGCTTGACAGATAAAATGATTACATTCCACTCTTCCTCCAGCAATATAACTCTTAAATATCTGCTAGCTCAAAGAATCAAACTAACAATTACTAGAACAATGGTAGGTGTTAATAAATTAAACCTCAACCAGATTCTACTAGAAGATGGCAGCAAAGATTCCAAGTCTGATTATGGTTACTAATGAAATTACAGAGAATAAATTAGCAAGAAAAAATGCTTGGTCACAGGCTTAAAAAAATCATAAAATCTATTATCAGCAATTAGCAGCAACTGTACATTTTAAGACTATGCTCGAAAAGAGTACAAATAAACAGAGTCAATAAAGAAGAACGAGGATCTTAGGGAAACAAATATACAGAAGCTGTCTAGGAATACCTGTTCTCGTCTATCCACATATGCCTGTAAAATTTCTCCAACATAGTCTATGAATCTCTGCAGACATGCCATTTTATAGTAGATGAACAGATCATAAACGTCAAACACAAGAAAAGACGACTAAAAAAAGGAAGCATAAACTAACCTTTGCATTTGAGGACAGAAGATCATTTTCTGCTTCACGTATAGGCAAAAAGAAAGGAACAGTGTGTTCTCTAACACTCATCTTCTCGAGAAATGATCTACTTCCAAGCACACAATAATAAAGTTCACAAGGATCACCTGGAAAAGCCACCAGCATACTTCATGCACAGCTCCAAGACAACCTTTTTAATGCACACATCAAAAACAAAATGCAACATATGCCATTGTCACTGACAAACCTTTTAGAATACGAAAGAAAACTGGTTGGAGACCAATCAGTCTTCTCTCACAAATATGAATCAAGGCTGATCATTATAAGTGAGAATCAAGAGGTGACAGATCAAGACTAATACTTAAGTCGAAGAAATAATGGTTTGAAATTCAAAGGTACAATTGTTCAATAGAGAAATGCCGTATCATGAAAACTGGGTTATATTAACAGCAAGATGAAGAAAACAAAAGAAAAGGATAAATATTAGATGAAGAACAATACAGTTGAAGGTTTCTTTTTTCAATAAGTAATACAGATGAATTTACAGGCTAAAGAGGTCAAGAATTCATAATTTTTTCCGCTTTCTTTAATATCTGACATGGTAGAGTAACACATTCAATTGCATTGAAAACATGTAGATGTGCAGTCAACAACTAGTGAAACTAGGTCAAAACTTTTAGCATTGTCAAAATAACTATTAAATAGAAAGATTAAAAAAGGTGAGATAAGATCAACATGTGCCGAAGAATAAGTGGAAGAAGAATAAGTGGAAGAGAAAAACAACAGCTCCAGAATCAGATATGCTTACTGCAAAATTACCAGCAAAAGATGTTTCATATTGTATACCAATTCTTGCCCCATCCAAACAGCAAATTACCTGCACAAGCGAAATGCAAGTTACAAACTGAAAGTCTATGAAATCAGGGCTCATGCGACCAAACTTTGAAAGTCAATATTCTCATAAATGTACTGAAAAAGCACCATGGCAACAAAGCGATGGGAAGCTTCTGGGCACCTATGTTACCCAGGCAATCACTTGGGAGTTCAATTAGACCGGAAAATGAAAATTATATAAAATGAAAAAAATGTTATTCTATAATTTTATTCCGCATGCAGTAGATGTATAGTCTGGTTTGGAGTTGGAATATGATGTTACGAGCATTATGCAACTCAAGTGTTACAGTGTTAGTTGACATTGCGAGTGAAATCAAAGATCCAAAAGTTTTGAGACACAAGATAACCTCTACGCTTCCCAAATATATCCTTATGTTTTCTTTGAATGACTGGAAAGGGATTTTTAGTAAGCCCTACAAACAAGATGCAAGAAGGATAAGATAAGAGGAGGAGAGAAAAAAGCCAAAAAACCAAGAGACAAAAAGGCAGCTATAGATCCATCATCCTGGTAGTAGTCAAGAGGCACTCCCTGTTTGGCTAGCTTGTCAACCATTTGGTTGGCCTCCCTCCAGATATGCGTCAATGAGATTGGAATACACCTACAGAAGTCGTGAATCTCGTCAAATAAAGCCCATAGTCTCCACAAAGGTGTGGAAGAACCAGATGCCCACAATATGGCATTTTGCGAGTCCCCTTCAACTAGAGGGGGATGACCCCATGTAGGATGAAGCATTTGAAACGTTCAAGACGGGCTCTAGATTCTGCCTCAGTGGAGTCGGTGACCCCAATAGGAAGAGAGTAGGTGTGTATGGTGATACCCTCGGAGTTTCTGAATATCCCTCCTATACCTGCCAAGCCGGGATTTTCCTAGAGAAGAACCACCGAAGTTGTGTTTGATGGTGCCCCTCTCGGGAGGTCCATAGGGCCGAGAGTGGGACTCTTTTAGGTTTGTGAAAGAGAATGTTTACCCAGTTGACTATGAAGTCAACCGTCGGTATGTGTCTGAAGTGTCTGTTATTTGTGGCCCAGAAAATGACTAGGCTCCGGATAGAGTCCTTAATCTTGTGTAAGGGGGAAGCGACACCCTGGAATATCCTGTTGTTTTGCTCCTTCCAGATGGTCCAAAGAGCTGCGGCTACTGTGGCTTTCCATAGTAGAGCTCCCCACCTAGGCGGAGGAAGGAAGAGAGGGTGAAGAGGTTAGTGACACTCACTGGGGTTACCCATTCCCACCGAAACCAATGTAGAATGTATTCCCAGATAGACGCAGCCAAGGGGCATTGGATGAACAGGTGGTCGATGTTCTCCTCTGCTTGTAGACACATCACGCATCGGTTCGATAGGGAGCCCGAATTTGGTCGATCATGAGTATCCTACCCCACAGGATTAACCAGTTGAAGAACTGAATTCTTGGGGGGAGCATGGTATTCCAGGCTTTGGGAATGGAGTGGTGACATACCCCCGTAGGAGAAGACCCCTGAGGGTGAAGGTGACCAGAGGGTGCAGTCCTCCCCTCTGGGTAGGGAAGGAGATGTGGAGATCAGCGATGAAAGCTCCAAGAAGGCCTACACCTCGGAGTCGCAGAGAGGGCGATGGAGGTCAGGATTCCAGACCCTTGGAGAGGAGTCCGGTGGGAGATTGAGTTTTCCCTTCCTCTGCAGTTTACAATTTTGTGGAAACAGGTTGTATCTGGTCCCTGCTACTGAGCCATTTGACCCTAGAATGTTGGGCCCAAAAGATTTCTTTTTTCTTAAGGACAGACTGGAGGACTGCCTTGAGTTGGAGGCAAGACGCGGATTCGGAGGGGGTAAGAGGACGGGAGTCCTCGATGAGGTCAAGGTTCAGGATAGAATCATGTGAGGATTTAAGTTCAAAAAAAATTCCTGGCAGGCTGCTTCACTAAGATTTGAGGGAGGTTTTAAAAAGGGAGAGTTTCTTTTGTAATCTAAACCCTGCCTATTCGAAAGTACGATGAGCATAAGAAAGCCACCATTGAGACGGGGTTTCTTTGAAGTTTTCTTCTTCTGTCCAACATAGTTCAAACTAAAAAGGTTTTGGGCCACGGGATTGATAACAGTATCTAGAAGAATGGGTTTGTGGTCCGCAGGGCTTTGGAGATTGAGCCTGGGAAGGAACTCTCTCAGTCCTAGGAGCAGAGGAATCGATCCAATTTTGATCGAGTGGAGCCATTGGACCAGGTGTACAGGAATCCCTGGTGGAGGATATCTCTTAGCCAATGAAGGTTGATGAAGTCGGTGAACTGGTACATGGCTGGCGTGATTCTTGTGGAAGAACTACACTCATGGAACCACCTAGTGACATTGAAGTCCCCTTCGATGCACCACCATGAAGGTGATTGTGTCGCCGCTGCATCCAGCTCTTGCCACAAAGTAGATTAGTAATGGTTGGGCCCATAGACCGCTGAAAATTTCAACGGAAAGCCATCTGAAACACGGGTCAAGGATATGGTAACCGAGTGAGCGGCGAACCATACTTGGGTGAGGTTGGCATAGTTGGGGTCCCAAACCAACCAGATACCTCCCGAGGCACCCGTTGCCTGCAGGACGATCCATTGACATGGCCTATGCCACCAGACGTTCCTGACTTGGTGTAGCGAAGGTGCTGGGAGTTTGGTCTCAATAAGAACCAAGATATTTGGGGAGAGTTTAAGACAAAAGTCCTTGACCTGGTTTTTACGAGGGGAACCAAGACCCTTAATATTCCAAACCAAACTAGGATTTTCATTTGTTAGGGAAGGAGCGGGACCTCCTTTGGCTTGCGTCAGGAGGAAGAGGGATCTATTTGCAGGACAAAGACAGAGGGGCCAGGTTGGTCCTAGTTGATGCTACAAGGTAGATTAGCAAGCTCTTGAGATCCCTAGGCATTTACTTTGAATCTAGACTGGGGGCTGCATTTGAAGAACGCCTCGACATCCTCTTGCAAACCGTCAAACTTGAAGCCTAATGACCTCGTCTGCGTTTCCTTGCACCTTTTTCCAGGGTGGAGAAAAAGCTAAATGTGGCTGAAGGTGCTGATGTGGAGGAAGCAGTCGAGCGAAGGTGAGGTTCCGAGGGAAAGGAGGCCCATATGTGATTGTTGTCCAAGGGGGTCGAAGGCCGCAATCTGGGGCTCCAATTCGAGCTAGGGGGGGGGAGGGGGAGTGAGGAAGCCCGAGGGGGTAAGGAGGAAGGCATGACCAGGGGGCCAGTATCGCGCAGGAGGGCACACGAACCAGGGGAGACGAAGAGGGAGCCGACCCTGCAGGTGGCACGGATGGGATATGGGCAAGGGGAGGAGGGTTGAAGAAGTTGGGGTGAAGGGGGATCGAAGGAAGGGGGCCGAACAGAGGGGAGCAAGGGAAAGAGACCGGGGGGGAGAAAGGCCACAGGGAGCAAAGGCAGCCAAGGGGAAAGGTGTGATGAGGTGGAAGACCAAAGTGGCCGAGGGGAAAGGAAAAGGAGAGGGATGAGAGGGAAAACCAGAGTAGGAGAGGAGGGGGGGGAGTTGGGGGGGCTGCGGGCCACTGGAGAATGGGAGCAGAATCTACGGCGAGATCAACCATGGCAAGAAAGGTGGCGGCGTGGCATAGTGGGTGGGGGAGGAGAGAGAGGAGGAAGCAGGGGAGGCGCCGGAAGAGGAGAAACAAGAGGAGGGGATAGGGGCGGGTAGCGAGCCATGGATGATAGGGGGGAAGGGGAAAAGGCAGAGGGGGGCCCTTGGGGGAAAGGGAAGATGATGGGGGGCAGATGCTGGGATGGATGAGAGCGACGGGGGAGGGGAAACTAGAGAGGCGGCGGCCAAGGGACAGGGAAGGGGGTGGGGAGGAGGGAAGAGATGGGACGGCTGAAGAGGGAGGAGGGAAAGAATGCAGCAAGATGAGGGAAGGAGGGGGAAGGGTTGGAGTGAAGGAGGAAGAGAGACAGGGGAACAGGGCTCGAGATAGAGGCACTCGAGAGCAAGGGAACGGGAGAGGAAAGTAAAGGGGGGAGGGGAGAGGCGGAGGTGACAGCTGGACGGGGGGTTAGGGTCGCCAGGTTTAGAGACCACCTGGCAAATCGGAGCAGAGGGGGTGACGTCGGCAACCGCCAACTCTGTGAGGAGGGAAATAAATGGGTTGCAAGGGTGGGCTGCAAGTCGTATGATGGAGCCGGAAGAACAGTCCTTGACATGAGAGAATGAGATCGGCGGTGGTGGTGACGTGGGAGCCTCCGCTACGACTCCAACAAAAGGATCAGCGGCCGGAAACGGCATCAAATCCAGAGGGGCGACCTGCTGAAAGGGTGAGTCTGTCACAGGGTGACAGGTGGCCGAGGAGCGGGCAAGGCGATTGGACCTTTCGGGTTCCTGAGGGCATTGCGAGCTCAACGAGAGGGGGCGCTTGCGACGCCCAATGGGTTTGACCGAGCTTCCCTGAGGGATTGAGATGAGGCCCAACGATTCGCAGGTGCGGCGCGTACGAGGCTTGGAAGGCAAGACTATGCTACGCTGAGGGGTGTAGGCGAAGCGACAAGTGGCGAGCGGCTTAGAGTGAGGAGGAGGTGAGATGGAGGATCGACGGTGAGGTTTAAGGCAGGAACCGGTAGTCCACTCGTTGTTGGAGCCCTGGGGAGCCGACTGAGGTAAAACTGCAATTGCCTGGGGGGGGTGGTCGAGACAAGCTTAAGGTTGGAGGTAGGGGCTAGGGTCAAAGGTTGGGGTCGGCTGTTGTTGCGGTTGTGTTGAACCAAAAGCCACGACGATGACAAGGGCGACAAAGGTGAGGCCGAACAGCGAAGAGAGAGGAGGGAAGCAAGTTTCCAAGATAGCGAGAGTTGGAAGAGGTGTCTTGCGATGCAGACCCACAAAGATGAGGGGAGCCGAAGAGGTTTAAGGACGTCGATCAAAAGAACGATGGAGCTGAGGGGAAGGAACTCGCATGACTTCCAGTTTAGGGCAATGAACTTGCCGCATCTGGAGCCGATCGAGCAGAAATTGTCGGGGTGCCAAGCATGGAGAGAGATGTCATTAATGCGGAGCCAATAACGAGGGGGGGGGGGCCAGAGTCAAGGGCGGGCGACCACGGTTGAAACGCCAATTTTGCTCCATGGAATAGGCAGTCCTGTCAGAAGAAGAGAAGGATAAAAGGATTCTGCCTTTGGAAATGGGTCTGCAAGAGAGGCCCGGATCCGACCAGCATCTTTGTCCCCATCGTTCAATGTCTCTGAGGTCATTTCTCCTGGGATGGAAAGAGCCAACTAAGGAAGAACCCGAGGTGGAGGGAAGAGTCAGCGGGGGGGATTTCACAAAGAGGCAAGAAGGCAGAGGTAAGGCCAAAGGGGGGGAGGGAGGGAGGAGGAGGAGGAGGAGGAGGGGAACGGGGAGGGGGAGCAACCGTTTTTCAACTTTTTTCTTTTTCTTTTTCATTCTTTCTTTCTTGATGAAAGACTACAAAACTTTAAAAAAATTAAAGGAAAAAACAAAAAAATCCAAAGAATCCTTCATTATAGCAACCGTTTTTCAACTTTTTTCTTTTTCTTTTTCATTCTTTCTTTCTTGATGGAAGACTACAGAAATTTAAAAAAATTAAAGGAAAAAACAAAAAAATCCAAAGAATCCTTCATTATATTCTAACTCATAGTTGTTGGAGACGGGATCGGGAGCGGGATCAGTTCGGGAATCACTGAACTGCCCTATTGCAGAAGTTCCCTGGCGTTGGGATCGACGTCTGTACAATGAACAAGAGAGGGAACGAGATCGTTACGTTTATGGAAGCGAGATCCCATATCAATAGATTCGAGGTTTTGACTGGCAAGAAACTAAGCTCCACATATTAACCGAGGTTTTCAATTAGAGCTAGTACGAGTTCCCTTGGTTAAGGGATCAAGGTTCCCATTTGTCATATAATGGGGTTCCTCTTGTTCTAATATCGAGATTCTTCAAGTATAGGAATCAAGGTCCTCAGTTGATTGGCCCCAAGGTCCGCAATTGCCATTTACAAGGGAGCCCTCTATTGGGCACTTTTCTATATAGTTTGTAGCCCACACTCCAAAGCCCAATATGTATGACATCCTCTAGTTAAACAAATCCATAGTGCCCGATTCCTATATATCACATGCTTACATGGTACTTGATAAATATTAAATACTTTTAGGCACTTTACTATATAGTCTGTGATCCATAGTCCAAAATCTAATATGTATGACATCCTATGTTAAATAAGAGCATTGAATCATATTTTTACTATGTAGTCTATAATCCACCCTCTAAAGTCCAATATGTATACTATCCTCTAGTTAAATAAATCTATAGTGGCCCATTTCTATACATCACATGCTTACATGCTACTAAATAAATGCTAAATACTACTGACCACTTTACTGTATATGTCCATAGTCCATGCTCCAAAATCCAATATGTACATGAGTGTATGACAACCTCTAATTAAATAAATCCATAGTGCCCTATTTTTAGGCATACATGCTACTTGATGAAATATCAAATACTTTTAGGCACATTACCATATAGTCTGTGGTCTATAGTCCAAAATGTAATATGTATGACATCCTATGTTTAAATGAGTGAATCGATCCATATTTTTATGCAACCATGCCTATATGCTTGATAAATCTAAAAAGTGTGGATTATTTTTCTACTTAGTCCATGGTCCTTAGTCCAAAATCTAATGTGTATGACATACCCTATTACATAGTCCCTCGGACCACCAAGATATTCCTTACATATAAATCCAAAAAATAATCTACAAGTACACAAATTGGATTTTTTCTATTATTTTAATGAACTACATACTTAGATCACCAACACGTAACCCCCCCCCCCCGCCCACCACCACCACCCACCACTTCCCCGCCCAATTCCCCTTTCCTCTACATTAACCCTTGGACCCAAAACCAGCCCACACAGCGCCTTCTTCATTAGCTTGCGGTGATTACTCTGGTGAATCTCGTCGCTCCTCCCAACTCTCCCATGCTAAAGGTATGTGCGTTTGTGCTCTTTCCCTGTGTATTTATGTTACTCTCGTGTGTGCATAAGAGAGAGAGAGTTTAGTGTGTGTGTGCGCATAAGAGAGAGAGAGAGAGAGAGTTGAGTGTGCACTTGGTGCTCTTTCCTAGTGTATTTCTGTGACTTTTGTATGTGCATAAGAGAGAGAGGGTTGAGTGTGCATGTGCAGTAGAGAGAGAGTTGAGCATGCGCTTGTGCTCTTTCCTTGTGTATTTATGTGACTCTTGAGTGCGTGTAAGCTGAGAGAGAGAGTTGTGTGTATGCATAAGAGAGAGAGAGATATGAGTGTGCGCTTGTTCTCTTTGCATATATATTTTTGTGACTCTTGTGTGCGCATGAGAGAGAGTTGAGTTTGTGTGTGCATAAGAGAGAGAGGGACAGAGTTGAGTGTGCGCTTGTGCTCTTTCCCTGTGTATTTTTGTGACTCTTGTGTGTGCATAAGAGAGAGTTGAGTGTGTATGTGTAGTAGAGAGAGAGAGGTGTATGTGTGTGTATAGTAGAGAGAGAGCCACGAACATGGAACCCAAGATTTTAATGTACCAAAACCTTGAACCATGGTAGATGGGAGCCAGGAACTATTTTCAAATGGAAATGGATTCATCTATTTTTGAAAGTAGATTCCACATATATGGAACCCAAGATTATAATATACCAAAACCTTGAACCATGGTTGATAGGAGCGGGGATCTATTTCAAAATAGTACTAGAATCCACTAATGGTTGCAACGTGATCCCCTTTATTTGGGAGCAGCGTTTGCAAAATTGAATCAGAATGGTTAACCGGACATGGGCCCATAAGTAGTTTAACCGGGCTAACCGGTAAACCGGCCGATTCAACCGCTCTAACCGAGCAAGTCTCGGGTGGTCAAAAAAGAGTTGAAATAAATCAAAAAGATAAAAAAAAAAAAAAAAATCTACTAAAATATGAAAAGCATATAAAGAATGATTAAAACAAAACATATTCAAATAAAGTTGAAAATTAATGAAAAAAATGGATTTTAACAAATCGATTTGTGCTTAGAGGTATTTTTAAAACTTTCTGAAAAAGATGGGAAAATCTAAAAGTGAGTATTAATGACCAAAACAATTTTTAATCGTCCCCACAATGTAAAGAATATTAAAAAATGCATTACAAATCAAATTCCTTATTTTTGGAAATTTATAGATATATTTTTTAATCTTTTTTTTAAATATTGGTTGATCACCATAACCGCCCAAAATCGGAACCGGCCAGTGGTTGGTTTCGATCTAACCAAACAGTTAGCAGTTAGATCGCCCGGTTTTTCCAATAGTATTTGGGAGCGAGATCCAAAATTGAAAAACTAGGGTCCCTATGAGATCCTTAGGAGGAACCGTGGGATCAAGGTTCCGAAGCGGGAACGCCACTCTACCCACACAGTTCCCTTAACTATGTTCTAACTAGAATTTAGGAACAAAATGTTCAATTTCTATCAAATGGAAAAAACTTAAATTCATGAAAAGATGTGGCAAAAGTTTTATGCCGACTGCCAACCAAATGGAGAAAACATATGTGATACTTAATTTTGTAGTGTGCACTTCTTCTGGTGCCTAAAAATTTTGATTTGCTTGAGAAAGAAAGAAGATAATGAGCAAAAAAACGGAAAAAAATTTTAAGAGTAAATGAGTTGAGAGATGGCTTTGAAACTTTCTATGATTCAAACAGCCCTCACATATTAGATGTCCTGGTTGCCATTTTCAGCCTCAAAGTCAATCTTTTTATTTGACATTATTAGGTTTCACTTTCTTTAATTGCCAATACAAGTTAAATTTTATAACATATTCTTGGCAAAACTAAAACCAAGTGGAGAATTCAGTAGGAAAAAATTCATATTGCATGGTTGGGATCTCGATAATTCTTGGATTCATCCATTAGCTAATGCTGGAGTCTAAACTATTCATCATCGGATAAATCATTTTAGTTTCCCTTCACTTACAATAGTATGTTTTCCAATCTTTACATCATAGGAAGTTGAACCATTCATGTATGTTATGTTTGTGTCCAAAATAATTTTCCTTCATTTCAATATTACTTCAGCTTGATGTTCACAGCATGAATTATCTAATTTGTAAATTTTTTGGATGGTTTTTCATAATTTTTAGTTTGAAAATTGTAAATTCATACAAGAGTTCTTTGTAAATTCTAATTACGTGTTTGAAAATTCATCCCTACAGTTCTTAAAATCCTAGGTCCTACAGATACCTGTTCCATGAAATGAAATTACAAATTTTGGCCAACTAGTGATGGTTTCTCATTTTATCTTTCTAACTAACTATGTTGTGGGAAGAGGGTCGATCTATAATTCAAATATGGATCTCCTGGCACTATTTTGTACAAATTCTATCAAAATTCATGAAAAACTGAATGGCCTCAAGTTGGGCAGTCAATTGTTATTTCAGCTGCTGGGCGAAAAGATTTTGTACGTTCATTTAAGTTCTAGAATTTTTTATTGGAAAACTGTCTTAGTAGTTGAGAAAGCACACTATGATGTACTTGGACTAGGAAGAAACCATAGTCCATGGGATCATAACCTTCCTGTAGATTTCGATGTACTTGAAATGGCTATTTGAGATGGCTATTGTAAATGAATGTGTGAGAGCGCTTCGAATTTTTTCCATCATGCACATTAAAGCTCACAAAGACATTTTAGATGTCCCCTTCTCCACACATCGACCTTTATATTACATAGATTAGAGTTGGAAACATTATATTATCTCCACAAATATGAGATGATAATGATAAAAAAAAAAAAAAAGACAAATGTGTCATGATAATGTAATCTACTTATTAGCTAATGAATCTAAATAGTAACTTTTGTCCACTAAGAAATAATCAAAAAGTCAGGCTATAAGACGTGCAATACAATCATACCCTAGTTCCTACAACTGAACTATCCAAAAATAAATAAATAAATAAAATTACCTTGGTTCCAACTTTATAAGTAGTTTTTCCACTGAAGGGGTGGTCCAATACCTTGCCTGTGTGATTGGGCAATGTCTTTATATCAGCTTCCATGTGCACCTAATTTATAGAATTCATAATTTCATATCCTTTGCAAGATAAGCATTGATGGAGTTACAGATATAGAGTAAAACCAAAGAATACATTCGCATAGCCACAAATAACATGGCAGTAAGGACGCCCAAGTAGTCATAGTTTCTGCATCCAGATCGATGAATTACATACCAAAACTCACAAGTTAAATAACTATTTGTAAACGCCAAACAATAGTTACATCATGGTAATGTGTTTAGAACTAAGAGCTTTTGAGTCCACCATAGACTAGAGGTGTTTGGTCGGTATTCAGAATAAAAAAATGAGGAGATAGGCAATTGGATTGCAAGTTTGGCTGGAATTTTCTTTTTTCATTTTCTTTTTCATTTTATTTTTTTTTTAAAAGCCAAGTACAACTGTAATTTCACAAACAAGAAGAAAGAGTAAGAGGCAAAAATGAATCCACATGTCAAGCATCTCAGAAAAAGATATTCTAAGTGATGAAAAGCGATACTAAAATACAAAACCAGTAAAAGTATTCACAGGACTGATTAGGATTTTCGTTTACAAGTTTACATACCTTCTAAACAAATAGAATGAATTCATGAAGCAGCCGAGGAAGAAAACGCAAACGGAGAATGAGACAGTCATCTTAGCTCAAGCCCATAAAAAGGAAGCTCTCTCCAGGTGGCCTACTTAGTTCATAAGTATACAAATAATTTCAAGTCCATACCTACAAAATGGGAAATTTATAAAAATACACCTAACAACTGTTTAGCATTTACCCATCTTCGACTATTCCAACTCATGATCATGTGTATTTTGATGGACTCTTTGAAATTAAATCAAAATAAATGGGTAAAATATTAAATCGTTCATCTCATAGGTGCATTTTCAAATTTCCCAATAACTATGCATCTACTGGTGACCTAGTTAGCATCCAGATATCTAATGCGACCTTCATCCCTACACCTTCCATGCTAAACATACCAGAAAATTTCCATAAATCTCCCAGGGGAACTAGCCCTTGCAAAAAGTAGATGTGAGAGGATGGAGCAGAGAACTCTATAACATCAGGTTGTGAGGTAAACCTCGTCTTTTCTGATCTACTGCTTGAGCTTGAGACAAAAACAAAAACTCGACAGCTGGCACAATGAGCTGGAGCTTGAGACTAGATCAGGGTTAAATTATACTCTGCTCTATAAAGTGCATAATCCTGTCAAACACTTTACTGTTTTATCAATTGCTCAAAAAATCAAATTTAAACTATTACCTAGTATATTGGGGTTGAGATAAGGAGCTCCATAAAACTAGGTTATGGAGTAGAATGCGGTACTAGACACCACTATTCACTTTAAATTGCATAATTTATCAGTGCATTACTAATATATTTGTTGCCCAAAAAATTCCAAGCTAAAGTATTTGTCAGTGTATTAACAAACTTGCATTGATAAATGATAATAGTTCGGATTTGGTCTTTTATAATTTATAAATGTTCAAATTCAAAAATGAAAGGTGCAATATGCATGTGGTGCAATATCCAGGGATGTGTAATCAGGAGCTAAGAAGCTGGGTAACTTGAGAGAGTAAATGTTCTCGTGAGGAAAGTGTCAGGAGAATAAGTGGAAAATTTTGCATACAGGCACTTGCATCATTTCAATTGTATCATTTCTCTATCAATGATTCATCAAGAAAGTTGTATGTCAAAACAACAAAAAAAAACAAAAAGAAAGAAAGAAAAGAGCCACAAACCACTGAAGTCTGGGGAACTTGTCACAAACTCTAATGCGAATCACTTACCCAGACATGCACTTAAGTCAGTTTAATAGGTGAATGTATCCAACAAAAAAAACAATATTAGTACATTAGAAGATTTAACCAAGTCTAATGACCATAATAAATCTCAGTTATTAATATGTTTTCTGTGACAAAACAAAACAATCTCAATCAAATATTTCAAAGAATGAAAAGAGCAATACCCGCTCTCTAATTGTAGCTAATAGGCCATCATTCCATTGTTCACCATCTATACACAACTCTGCAAATGATAATAATGTAATTCAATAATAGCTGGTAAACATGTTCAAAAACAAACATACGTAGCAAACAGGAGCATGTATCTTAAAGGCCTGCAATTCAACATAGAAAAGTAAAATAGAAAGCTCAAGTACACTTTAGTCATATGTGTTTTGCATGACAATGAGGCCAACCTCACCATCCACAAATAAAACAGAGGAGCTGAAAATGTCAATAATTGGACTTTAGTTTGAGCGCACAGATTTGGAAACATGCACCAAGCTCCAACAAAGAAAAGTGTAGCCAGACCAAATGACTATTGTATGGTGGATACTCAAAATATAATGTTTTTTTAAAGTGAACGCAAAATGTAATATTAAAGCATATGATGAAAAGCTGCATATGGTATGGGGTTTGCTATATCAATACTTATATGCGAAACATGGGCTCGGAGAATGGCCGTATCTCAGACTTTGTTCCTACATTCAAGTTTAGCAATCACTTTAAGGGCATTCCTTATTGTTGCAAACTGAACCAACAGAAAGTTGGGCAAGTTATCCTTTTTATGTTAAAATAAGACATATTCCTAAGTCATCTTATATTCCGGATTCATGAGAAGTTTTGGCAAAATTTTACGTTGGCTGCATACCTAACACAACCCACCCCTTTTACCCAGGCTTAGGACGGGTTAACGGAAAGTTTAAGGTCCTCACCCTTCTTAGATTCTATCACCCAACATATTTCTTGTCACTGATAGTTCCATAAATTGTCGTTCAAAATAATACAAAGGAAGCAAGTAGTCTTTTTGCTTTAATAATTGCAAATAAATCGAGTTTAGTCTAGCACTAGGAACAGGGGAAGAGAACAGAGGTAAATGGTACCCAAATGCCTCCTGCCTCTAGTCTGCTACTATAATTACCAACCTATGTACCAAAGAGTTTGCAACCCAGAGAAAATGACAATGCTCCATAATAGAAAAGTTTGAAAGTAAATTTTGCATTTCCAAAAAGATCCTTCAAACATAGAGGGACTAGTAAGTGGGCCCTCAAGTGTGCATTTCAAGTACCAACAAGTGTGCATTTGAGGCAGCCCAAATTGAGCCCTCTCTCCAAGACAGGCACTTCGAGATTCTATCACAACTGCAATGAATTAAGCCCAAAAAACTGATTGACCTAGGCCCCCAACAATGGTTTAAAGCTTCTGCAAAGTTGGTATATAGGCCCAATTGTATCATAAAACACTATAAAAGCTGGATACATAAAACCCAATAACTTCTTTCATGAGGTCTAACTATTTTCATACTCAATTGGCAGGAAGGCAAATATCAACAAAATACAAAACAACCTTCAACCTTCATACGAATCTGTGGTTACGCCAGGTAAATCATACCTTCAGTTTGAGCAGCCCGTGCAGCTTCAAATTCTTTGTGTAGACGCTCTGAGATCATCTTATCAGAATCCCTACAATATAAACATGACCACAAGAAAAAAAATGCATCAAAACACGCTTAATTCCAAGGTAAATATGAATATATTTCCGTTAGGAGTACTGGTTAGAATGATCACAAGGACCACCAAAAAAAAACAATTTAACAGAAATAACAGAAACATGATTCAATAGTCATTAAAAAATAAACAAATAAAATAAGGCACGGATTAAACAATTAGACAAAATCGAGCTTCCAGATATACCTCGTTAGCCGTTCCCTTAGCTGCTCGTGTCTTTTGATAACATTTGCCACTAAACAAGAAAAGAAAAAAGCTCAGATGACCAATTAAGTACCATATAATCCAAAACAAATAATATGGCAAACAAAGATTATCCAGAAAGTATTTTACATCTTGCTCTTGTAGTCCATAATCGCAAATCCTCCTCCTGTTTAAAACTCTGCACCAGAAAAAGAATATATATATATAGAGAGATATTATGATCGCAGTAATTGTATAAAAGCCTTTTTTTGTAATTTATCGTGCAATTCATGTCCAAACATTAACGAAGTCCTCTTAACATACCTAAACTCGTTTTATAACTACCAACATGTTCTCACTGAGGCACCTAATCCTACCTCAAGCAACACCAGAAATTGATGTTTGAATTTTGATAATAAACAGTAGCAACAGAATAGTAGATAAACTTAATTACTGAAAAACGAAATAGTAGGATGGGTTTAACAATCAAATGAGCCATTATGCCCAGAGAGAAGAATCTTTAGAAAAATTAAATATAACAAAAACATGAAAGGTAATACATAAAATTTATTATAATAGATAACTGACAAACTCAATTAAAATTAAAATAGAGATACCACTTCTCCAGTTAAAGTCCGTGCCCTTTTCTGCAAATGGTCCAATTGCTCCTGAATTACCCAAAAAAAAAAATTATAGAGTGAGGAAAATCACCATCATTTGAAATTTTGACCAAGTATTAACTACTATGACTAATAAATAATTTCTAAATACCCATTCTACATAATCCAGAATAATTTAAGCAAGTATGGATGGTTGACAATAATAACCATCGATGTCTTTTATATTCAATTATTTATCTAATAATTATTTGCATTCTCAGCTATAATCACGTACATTTTCATAAAATGATATCATTTGATAAAATTTCAATTATTTGTGCAATTCATGGTTACCGACACCACATAATCAACTAAAAATCACCATAAAAATGCACCAAAATAAACTGAATTTATCAAGTAAATCAAACTTATATTCAATTCTTTATCTTATGATTATTTATATCATCAGCTATAAATTCTAAATATTGATAATGGATCGAGTACATTTTTCATTAACTAATATCATTTAATAAAAGTTTGATTGTTCATGCAAAATGCTCTTGATTACGAAAACTAAATAATCGATTCAAATCACTATAAAAATGCATTAAACATAGAACAAATTTGCAATTAAATCAATCTGATTATCAACCATTTATCCACCGTATAAATGAAAACAAAAAAACTCGACCTAAATTCAGGGTATCACAAACCCACAGACGTTCACATTTATGAAAACCAACAAAAATAAACTATTTCGTGAAGTAATAGCATCGAATTGTGGGAAAAAAAATGAGCATAATGGAGTAAAAAATGTGTAAATAACCTCAATGATGTAAAAAAAACAGCACAAACGAAACCCTAGCTATGAATTATTCACTTGAACTGAGTAAAAAACGGAGTGAATGACGAGTAAAGAAAACCTTGAGAATAATGGAGTCATTATCGCCGGTTAATAGCTTCTTCATTTTCTTTCGCGCGTTTTCCTCTGCGTTTGCCTCCATTGAAAATGCTCTGGAATTTGGTTTGAGGAAGAGGCTAGGGATTTATAGATGCCGCTCTCGGTGATTAAAATAACTATATTACCCTTATACTTTATCGTAATTACAGAAAGGTTAGGTTTGAGTAAGGTGCCCAACTTATACTGTACAAATAAACGCATCTCTAAAATTTGTTAGAGGATGCGGTTCGATGGTCAAAAACTTTATGATATCTTGAAATTTTATATCTAATCTAAATTCAAAAATTTAAAAACTAAATAACATTGTAGGTTGAGTAGATCTATAAATACTTGAAAGTCTTGAAAATAAACGGTCCAGATAACCTGTTATAGGACTTTAAATTTTTGTTATAATAAATACTATTTTTAGAATCGATGAACATGATTTATGTAACTCATCCCAAATAATTGAAATAAATCTTAGATGTGATCTATATATTTCGAAATTGATATGATCAAGTGGAATGTTTTTTTCCAACTTTGAAACACTTTTGTATTGGATTTTTGGAGTACACCTTACTGATGTCATATATACAGTTGCAATCTCATATAAACCTTTTCCAATGTTAAATGGTATTAAGTCCTCTATCTTAAAGCTTGCAAAAGATCTAATAAATATTTTAGAGATGCTTAGAGAATGAAGAGGGATACATGAATTTTAATTTTATTTCTAGAACAATACAGAAGAGTAATTTAAATTTAAAAATTGGCTATTTATTATATTTTTAGGGTGATGTGAGACTTAAGGTAGGGGTACTTTGAGCAAGGATTGTTCGGGAATAACAAAAGGGTATTTTTGAACATAGGTTATTTTAAAAAACTATATTTTTATGTTGATTTAATTTCTAGAAATCCATTGAAATACATATGATAACTGGTTGGGACAATTGAAAATGGATAAAATGGTAAATAGTTTTTAAATTATGTATATTTTGGTAAATTTCCTGTTATTAGTTCATTTTACCAAGTGAAAATAAAGTTTGCAAAGTGTTTACGCATATAAATATTTTTCTTGAGGAAATATTTGCACACCAACAAAACGTGCCTTAGAGATTTGTCACTTAAAATACTTCATATTTGACAGACATCTATGCCATTCAATTATTACCTTCGTAAAGTTAGGAAATGATATAAAAAGAACAATATTTTTATGAGTCGACTCGTCTATTTATACAAAGGAAAAAGTTTATATAAGGATGCAACCTTATAACGTAGAACTACGGATGCCCTTGAAAAATCCATCAGAAAATATAGTTTTACTGTTGAAAACCCTTTAATTGATCAACTCGACATCGATATGTATGAATATGAAAAATAAAAAGATTTTAAGTATCATAAATAGTTCATTTTACAACATATTATATACACCGTCTATTTTCAATATTTTCATATGTTTATAGATCTACTTGATTGTAACCATTTTTTAAATTTACAATTTTATAATTAGATATAAAAGTAGATTTTGAGATAATCCTAAGAACATTTTACATTAAAATTATATACCATGACAAAATTTGAAGGTTCACCTTACCTCTACACCTACGGATGCATCTGTATGTCAACTACACCCTTATACAAATACTACCTTTAAAATTCACTTTAGAAATGAATTTTGGATCCAAATATTATAGGGACTGACAATCTCTACCATAGTGAAAAATGAATACAAAACATAATACGACCTTCATTTTCCTTTTCCTTCTTATCTTTATTTTTTTTGCTCTTTTCTCATGTACATATTTCATTCTCTCAATTAAATTATCGTTAACACACTAAAATAAAGGTGCTTTAGAGGACGTACATGTAGAATTACATCCCTCGGCGCATGCTACACTTGTCCATATACAAATCCATGTGATTATAATACTAAATGTGCCACTTTTCAAGGTTTGTACACATTTAGATTTCATCTAAATAGTCAATGTAAGTATGATAATAATAATGAAAATAACAAAAAATTAAAATTGATTGGCTAAAAACGAAAAGCAATCCACAAAAACAAGAAAGAAGAAAAAAAAAAAAAATCAACAACAACGCAAAGATATACGTGGTTCGGCGAAGTGCTTACGTCCGAGGGAGATTAGAGCTTATTTACTGGAAATTGAAAATAGAGTTACAATTCGCTTTCTTCCTCACGTCTCTCTGTTTTTATCTAATTACAAAGAGATCTACGTTTTTCCCATAACCCGTAACTTTTGATGAACCCCAAATCGCAATGATATATATCGATTCCCAGATAGATGGTACAATTTATCGAAATACCCTTGTATGGATATATATATCAAGTATCAGATATATCGAATCTCATGTACGGATATATATATATATATATATATATATATATATATATATATATATATATTAAGTCCCAAATATATCGAATCCCATGTATGGATATATATATCAACTCCCGGATATATCGAATCCCATGTACGGATATATTCGAACCTCGGCATATATATTTCCTCAGAATACAAGACATCAATCCTCAACAATCTCCACCTTAGCTTGAATTCTTTTGAGCCACCCTGAAGATGTCTATATTCCCCATACCTTCATAAAGGTACGCTGCTGCACCCCCACCTACCGTGGGATGCTTCCATCACTCTCAACAATGAGAGACATTAAGCAAGTCCAAACAAAGCTTGAACTTCTTCGTGGTGACCGGTTTTGTAAGCATATCTGCAGGATTGTCATTCGTATGAATTTTTTTAAGGTGAATTATTCTTTCTTACACAAGCTCATTGATCTTGTGATATCTCACATCAATGTGTTTTGTCCTTGTATAAGACACTTTATTCTTTTGCAAGATTTATGTCACTCTGACTATCACAATGCAATACAGTACCTTATTGCTCCACTCCCAACTCACGAGCCAAACCAGTCAACCAAATCGCCTCCTTTGCAACTTCAACTTCAGTCACATACTTTGCCTCTGTCGTAGACAAGGCAATCGTGGATTGAAGCATTGCCTTCCATGAAATAGGTCCACCTGCTAGTGTGAAGACATACCCTGTAGTAGACTTTAAGACATACCCTATAGTAGACTTTCGCTTGTCTAAATCATCAGTATAGTCGGAATCAACATAACCCACCAATTATGTAGAGCTTATCTTCCTGTTAAACATAATTATGAGATCTGACGTCCCGCTCAGATATCTAAAAATCCACTTAATAACATTCCAGTATTTTCTTTTAGGATTACTCATGTATCAATTAACAACACTAACAGCATGAGATAAAATCCGCCCTACTACAAATCATAACATACATGAGGCTTCCGACTGCGCTAACATAAAGCACTAAAGACACATGCTATATCTCCTCATCTGTAGTGGGACATTGCCGTTCAGATAACTGGAAATGACTCTCCAATTGAGTGCTAACTGACTTGGCATTTTCCATGTTAAAACGCTCTAACACATTTTCAACATACATTTTTCTGAGTTATCGAGAGTTTACCTGCACTTCTATCTCTGTGAATCTCCATACCAAGGATCCTCTTAACAGCCCATGTATCATTCATCTCAAACTCATAACTTAACATAGACTTGAGAGAAATTATGTCACATGCATTCTTGGCAGCGAAGAGCATGTCATCAACATAAAGCATTAAGAGAATAATGGGATTATCTCAAGTTTTGTTCTTTTTCAGATACTTCATCTCCTCCATCATGATTGTCATCCATTTATCACTCTGTGAATCGCTTAGAGCATCTTCGAAGGAGTCGATTTTCCCAGCACCATTAGTTAGAGCAAATGCTACCATATCTTCAAAGTCGTATCTTACAGGGGCTTTGTGAGCATGCTTCTTTTTGTCTTTTGCCAAGCTGTATGGTTCACCATGTGATTTTTCCTCTACTGGTATTTCAGACTCTTCTAGCTCCACCTGGACTGTCGATCTTTCTCCATCACTTTCTACTTACAGTTTGTTATCTTGCATGTCGATTGACTTTACCATATGATATTCATCACACACAACATCCATGCTAAGTACACTTTATGTGAAGTAGAACTTGAATCCCTTCACTTCCTTCAAAACTGATAAATATGCATTGCTTAGACTTAGAGTCTAATTTGGAACGTTTCCCACTTTGCACATGGACATAGGCTGGACATCCGAAGATCATCAGCATAGAGTAATCTACTGGCTTTCATGTTTACATCTCTTTTGGAATTTTGCAATCAATCGTTGTAGATGGTGTCCTGTTAAAAATGAAACAGGCCATGTTAGTTGCTTATGCCCATAAACTTTTTTTCAAATCTGCATTCAATCTCAACTACGAGCTCTTTTCAATTCATCCTCTCAGCCACACCATTTTGCTGAGGAGTTTCTAGTGTGGTAAAGTGACGTACAATCCCTTATTATTTACAGAATTTTTGAAATTCTCTAGACTTGTACTCCCTTCCATTATATGATCTCAAACATTTCAGTTTATTTCATGTCTTCCTTTATACCTTTGGTTTTCATTGTTTAAACTTCGTGAATGCTTCACCTTTGTGTTTCATGAAGTAGACTCAGACCTTTATTGAGTAATTGTCAATTAAGGTAATGAAGTATTCTGCCCCACC